>NC_067245.2:90482034-91732034 GCF_019359855.2 Lolium perenne | reverse complement strand
CTCCTCTCCTTCGCGTACTTCTTCATCCCGAAAACCTAAGCTCCAGAGGATAGTCGCGAAGAGTCACAGCCGCCTCTGCGGGGCGAAAAACACCAGAGAGAAAAGGGCTCTCCGGCAGGCTGAAATCCGCCGGGGAAATTCCCTCCCGGAGGGGGAAATCGACGCCATCGTCATCATCATCGAGCTCGACATCATCTCCATCATCATCACCATCATCTCCATCATCATCACCGCCGTCTCCATCGCTGCACCTCGTCACCGCTGTAACAATTAGGGTTGGATCTTGATCGTTTGGTAGGGGAAACTCTCCCGATATTGATTTCTACTTGTTATTGATGCTATTGAGTGAAACCATTGAACCAAGGTTTATGTTCAGATTGTTATTCATCATCATATCACCTCTGATCATGTTCCATATGATGTCTCGTGAGTAGTTCGTTTAGTTCTTGAGGATATGGGTGAAGTCTAAATGATAGTAGTGAATTATGTTGGTTAGTATTCAATGTTATGATATTTAAGTTGTGGTGTTATTCTTCTATTGGTGTCATGTGAACGTCGACTACATGATACTTCACCATTTATGGGCCTAGGGGAATACATCTTGTATTCGTTTGCTAATTGCGGGGTTGCCGGAGTGACAGAAACCTAAACCCCCGTTGGTATATCGATGCAGGAGGGATAGCAGGATCTCAGAGTTTAAGGCTGTGGTTAGATTTATCTTAATTACTTTCTTGTATTTGCGGATGCTTGCAAGGGGTATAATCACAAGTATGTATTAGTCGTAGGAAGGGCGGTGCATTAGCATAGGTTCACCCACACAACACTTATCAAAACAATGAAGATTAATCAGCTATATGAAGCGAAAGCACTAGACTAAATTCCCGTGTGTCCTCAAGAACGTTTGGTCATTATAAGTAAACAAACCGGCTTGTCCTTTGTGCTAAAAAGGATTGGGCCACTCGCTGCAATTATTTCTCTCGCATTTTACTTACTCGTACTTTATTTGCCTGCTATATCAAAACCCCCTGAATACTTGTCTGTGAGCATTTACAGTGAATCCTTCATCGAAACTGCTTGTCAACACCTTCTGCTCCTCGTTGGGTTCGACACTCTTATTTATCGAAAGTACTACGATACACCCCCTATACTTGTGGGTCATCAAGACTATTTTCTGGCGCCGTTGCCGGGGAGTGAAGCGCTATTGGTAAGTGGAATTGGTAAGGAAAACCTTTACTGTACGTGCTTGATACGTCCCAAACGTATCTATAATTTCTTATGTTCCATGCTACTTTTATGATGATACACACATGTTTTATACACACTTTATGTCATATTTATGCATTTTCCGGAACTAACCTATTGACGAGATGCCGAAGTGCCAGTTCCTGTTTTCTGTTGTTTTTGGTTTCAGAAATCCTAGTAAGGAAATATTCTCGGAATTGGACGAAATCAACGCCCAGCATCTTATAATTCCACGAAGCTTCCAGAACACCCGAGAGCCACCAGAGGAGAGCCACAGGGGGCCCACACATGGGGCTGGCGCGACCCAGGGGGGGCGCCCCCCTGTTGTGTGGCGGCTCCGTACCCCTTCCGACTCCGCCTCTTCGCCTATAAGAAGCCCCCTGACCTAAAACATCGAGACGGAAAAGCCACGGTACGAGAAACCTTCCAGAGCCGCCGCCATCGCGAAGCCAAGATCTGGGGGACAGGAGTCTCTATTCCGGCACGCCGCCGGGACGGGGAAGTGCCCCCGGAAGGCATCTCCATCGACACCACCGCCATCTTCATCACCGCTGCTGTCTTCCATGAGGAGGGAGTAGTTCTCCATCGAGGCTAAGGGTTGTACCGGTAGCTATGTGGTTAATCTCTCTACTATGTACTTCAATACAATGATCTCATGAGCTGCCTTACATGATTGAGATTCATATGAGTTTTATATCACTATTAGTCTATGTGCTACTCTTGTGATGTTATTAAAGTAGTCTATTCCTCCTTCACGGTGTAATGGTGACAGTGTGTGCATCGTGTAGTACTTGGCGTAGGTTATGATCATAATCCCTTGTAGGTTATGGAGTTAATTATTACTATGATAGTATTGATGTGATTTATTCCCCCTTCATAGTGTAAAGGTGACAGTGTGTATGCTATGTTAGTACTCGGTTTAAATTGCAAAGATCTATTATGCTCTAAAGGTTACTTAAATATGAATGCCGAATGTTGTGGAGCTTGTTAACTCCGGCATTGAGGTGCTCTTGTAGCCCTACACAACGAATGGTGTTCATTATCAAACAAGAGTATATGTAGCACAAAGTAAGAGAACTTATTTATTATGTGATCAATGTTGAGAGTGTCCACTAGTGAAAGTATGATCCCTAGGCCTTGTTTCCTAATACTGCAATCATCGCTTGTTTACTGTTTTACTGCATCTTTACTTCCTGCAATATTACTACCATCAACTGCACGCCAGCAAGCACTTTTCTGGCGCCATTACTACTGCTCATATTCATTCATACCACTTGTATTTCACTATCTCTTCGCCGAACTAGTGCACCTATACATCTGACAAGTGTATTAGGTGTGTTGGGGACACAAGAGACTTCTTGTATCGTGATTGCAGGGTTGCTTGAGAGGGATATCTTTGACCTCTTCCTCCCTGAGTTCGATAAACCTTGGGTGATCCACTTAAGGGAAACTTGCTGCTGTTCTACAAACCTCTGCTCTTGGAGGCCCAACACTGTCTACAAGAATAGAAGCACCCATAGACATCAAACACTTTTCTGGCGCCGTTGCCGGGGAGGAAAGGTAAAAGGCACATACTCCGGTCCCAGGTAACTAAGTACTTTTCTGTTGCCGTTGTGTGTGTGCTCGAAGCTATTTCCTTTAGATCCTGCAATTGCATCTTTTTGTTTCTTGTTTTCACTAGTTAGGCTTAATGGAAAACAACAACACAATGAGAGATCTTTATGAACTTTATCTTGAATTAGGACATGATGTGTTTGAAGAGAGAATTAAAAAACCCATGGAACTTTATATGCATGCTAATGGGAATGTTATTAGTATGAACGCTTTGAACACCATTATTGATAATGATATAGAAAATTCCAAGCTTGGGGAGGTCGGTTTTGATGAAAATGATCTCTTTAGCCCTCCGGGTATTGAGGAGAAACTTTATGTTGATTATGATATGCCTCCCATATATGATGATTATAATGATAGTGGTCTTCTGGTGCCGCCTACTATGGAGGATAAAGTTTATTATGATGATACTATACCTCCTATATTTGATGATGAGAATAATAATGATAGCTACTTTGTTGAATTTGCTCCCACTACAACTAATAAAATTGATTATGCTTATGTTAGGAGTAGTAATAATTTTATGCATGAGACTCATGATAAGAATGTTTCATTTGATAGTTATATTGTTGAGTTTGTTCATGATGCTACTGAAAATCTTTATGAGAGAGGAAAATATGGTTGTAGAAATTTTCATGTTACTAAAACACCTCTCTATATGCTGAAATTTTTGAAGTTACTGGTTTTATCTTCCTATGCTTGTTGCATTATGCTTCATGAATTTGTTTATTTACAAGATTACTTTTCATAGGAAGTGGGTTAGACTTAAATGTGTTTTTAATTTGCTTTTTGATGCTCTCTTTTGCTTCAACTCTTATTTCTTGGGAGTGCATCATTGAAATTACTGAGTCCATCTTAATGGCTATAAAGAAAGAACTTCTTGGGAGATAACCCATGTTTTTATTTTGCTACTATTTTGTTGTGTCTTGGAAGTTGTTACTACTGTAGCAACCTCTCCTTATCTTATTTTATTGCATTGTTGTGCCAAGTAAAGTCTTTGATAGCAAGGTTCATACTAGATTTGGATTATTGCGCAGAAACAGATTTCTGTCTATCATGAATTTGGGCAGGGTTCTCTGTAGGTAACTCAGAAAAATCTGCCAATTTACGGGCGTGATCCTCAGATATGTACGCAACTTTCATTCAATTTGAGCATTTTTATCTGAGCAAGTCCAGTGCCTCTAAAAAATTCGTCTTTACGGACTGTTCTGTTTTGACAGATTCTGCCTTTTATTTCGCATTGCCTCTTTTGCTGTGTTGGATGGATTTCTTTGTTCCATTGACTTCCAGTAGCTTTGGGCAATGTCCAGAAGTGTTAAGAATGATTGTATCACCTCTGAACATGTGAAATTTTGATTATGCACTAACCCTCTAATGAGTTGTTTCGAGTTTGGTGTGGAGGAAGTTTTCAAGGGTCAAGAGAGGAGGATGATATACTATGATCAAGAAGAGTGAAAAGTCTAAGCTTGGGATGCACCCGTGGTTCATCCCTGCATATTTCAAGAAGACTCAAGCGTCTAAGCTTGGGGATGCCCAAGGCATCCCCTTTTTCATCAACAATTTATCAGGTTTCTTCTCTTGAAACTATATTTTTATTCGGTCACATCTTATGTACTTTACTTGGAGCGTCTGTTTGTTTTTGTTTTGTTTGAATAAATTCATGCTTGTGTGGGAGAGAGACACGCTCCACTGTTGCGTATGAACACATGTGTTCTTAGCTTTACTCTTAATGTTCATGGCGGCGGTTGAAACTGCTTCGTTCATTGTTATATGGTTGGAAACAGAAAATGCTGCATGTGGTAATTGGTATAATGTCTTGAATAATTTGATACTTGGCAATTGTTGTGCTCATATAGATCATGTTTAAGCTCTTGCATCATGTACTTTGCACCTATTAATGAAGAACTACATAGAGCTTGTTAAAATTTGGTTTGCATGATTGGTCTCTAGAGTCTAGATATTTTCTGGTTAAGGTGTTTGAACAACAAGGAGACAATGTAAAGTCTTATAATACTTACAATATGTTCATATGTGAGCTTTGCTGCACCTTTTATACTTGAGTTTGCTTCAAACAACCTTGCTAGCCTAGCCTTGTATTGAGAGGAATTCTTCTCGTGCATCCAAATCCTTGAGCCAAAAACTATGCCATTTGTGTCCACCATACCTACCTACCACATGGTATTTCTCTGCCATTCCAAAGTACATTACTTGAGTGCTACCTTTAAAACTTCTATTCTTTGCCTTTACAATATATAGCTCATGGGAAAATAGCCTTAAAAACTATTGTGGTGAAGAATATGTACTTATGTTTCTTATTTCTTAATAAGTTGCTTGTTGAGCGGTAACCATGTTTCTGGGGACACCATCAACTTTTACCTTTGTTGAGTATCATGTGAGTTTCTATGCATGTTCGTCTTGTCTGAAGTAAGGGTGATTTTCATGATCAAATGGTTTGAGTATGCATATTGTTAGAGAAGAACATTGGGCCGCTAACTAAAGCCATGAATCATGGTTGAAGTTTCAGTTTGGACACAAATCCTCAATCTCTTATGAGAATATTATCTGTTGTTGAATGCTTAAGCATTAAAAGAGGAGTCCATTATCTGTTGTCTATGTTGTCCCGGTATGGATGTCTAAGTTGAGAATAATCAAAAGCGAGAAATCCAATGCGAACTTTCTCCTTAGACCTCTGTATAGGTGATACGTCCCAAACGTATCTATAATTTCTTATGTTCCATGCTACTTTTATGATGATACTCACATATTTTATACACACTTTATGTCATTATTATGCATTTTCCGGCACTAACCTATTGACGAGATGCCGAAGAGCGATTCTTTGTTTTCTGCTGTTTTTGGTTTCAGAAATCCTACAAAGGAAATATTCTCGTAATTGGACGAAATCAACGCCCAGGGGCCTATTTTTCCACGAAGCTTCCAGAAGACCGGATGACTTACGAAGTGGGGCCACGAGGCGATGCCACACTAGGGCGGCGCGGCCTGGCCCTTGGCCGCGCCGGCCTGTTGTGTGGGGCCCTCGTGTGGCCCCCTGACCTGCCCTTCCGCCTACTTAAAGCCTTCGTCGCGAAACCCCCAGTACCGAGAACCACGATACGGAAAACCTTCCAGAGATGCCGCCGCCGCCAATCCCATCTCGGGGGATTCAGGAGATCGCCTCCGGCACCCTGCCGGAGAGGGGAATCATCTCCCGGAGGGCTCTTCATCTCCATGATCGCCTCCGGATCGATGTGTGAGTAGTCCACCCCTGGACTATGGGTCCATAGCAGTAGCTAGATGGTTGTCTTCTCCTCATTGTGCTATCATGTTAGATCTTGTGAGCTGCCTATCATGATCAAGATCATCTATTTGTAATCCTACATGTTGTGTTTGTTGGGATCCGATGAATATTGAATACTATGTCAAGTTGATTATCAATCTATCATATATGTTATTTATGTTCTTGCATGCTCTCCGTTGCTAGTAGAGGCTCTGGCCAAGTTGATACTTGTAACTCGAAGAGGGAGTATTTATGCTCGATAGTGGGTTCATGCCTCCATTAAATGCAGGACGGTGTGAGAAAGTTCTAAGGTTGTGGATGTGCTGTTGTCACTAGGGATAAAACATCGATGCTTTGTCTAAGGATATTTGTGTTGATTACATTACGCACCATACTTAATGCAGTTGTCTGTTGTTTACAACTTAATACTGGAGGGGGTTCGGATGATAACCTGAAGGTGGACTTTTTAGGCATAGATGCATGCTGGATAGCGGTCTATGTACTTTGTCGTAATGCCCTGATTAAATCTCATAGTACTCATCATGATATATGTATGTGCATTGTTATGCCTTCTTTATTTGTCAATTGCCCAACTGTAATTTGTTCACCCAACATCTGCTATCTTATGGGAGAGACACCACTAGTGAACTGTGGACCCCGGTCCTATTCTTTACATCTGAAATACAATCTGCAATTGTTCTTTACTGTTCTTTGCAAACAACCATCATCAACCACACTATACATCTAATCCTTTGTTTACAGCAAGCCGGTGAGATTGACAACCTCGCTGTTACGTTGGGGTAAAGTTCTGTGATTGTGTTGTGCAGGTTCCACGTTGGCGCCGGAATCCCTGGTGTTGCGCCGCACTACATTCCGCCACCATCAACCTTCAACGTGCTTCTTGACTCCTACTGGTTCGATTAAACCTTGGTTTCTTACTGAGGGAAACTTGCTACTGTGCGCATCACACCTTCCTCTTGGGGTTCCCAACGGACGTGTCAACTACACGCATGAAGCAAATTTCTGGCGCCGTTACCGGGGAGATCCAGACACGCTGCAAGGGGAGTCTTCCACTTCCAATCTCTTTACTTTGTTTTTGTCTTACTTTATTTTATTTACTACTTTGTTTGCTGCACTTAAACAAAACACAAAAAAATTAGTTGCTAGCTTTACTTTATTTACTGTCTTGTTCTCTATATCAAAAACACACAAAAAATTAGCTACTTGCATTTACTTTATCTAGTTTGCTTTATTTACTACTGTTAAAATGAATACTCCTGAAAACACTAAGTTGTGTGACTTCACAAACACAAATAATAATGATTTCCTATGCACACCTATTGCTCCACCTGCTACTACAGCAGAAGTCTTTGAAATTAAACACCTTTCTTGAATCTTGTTATGAGAGAGCAATTTTCTGGTATTAGTTCTGATGATGCTGCTGCCCATCTTAATAATTTTGTTGAACTATGTGAAATGCAAAAGTATAAGGATGTAGATGGTGATATTATAAAATTGAAATTGTTTCCTTTCTCATTAAGAGGAAGAGCTAAAAATTGGTTGCTATCTTTGCCTAAGAATAGTATTGATTCATGGACTAAATGTAAAGATGCTTTTATTGGTAGATATTATCCTCCCGCTAAAATTATATCTTTGAGAAGTAGCATAATGAATTTCAAGCAATTAGATAATGAACATGTTGCTCAAGCATGGGAGAGAATGAAATCTTTGGTAAAGAATTGCCCAACCCATGGACTGACTACTTGGATGATCATCCAAACCTTTTATGCAGGACTGAATTTTTCTTCGCGGAACCTATTGGATTCAGCTGCTGGAGGTACCTTTATGTCCATCACTTTGGGGGCGGCAACAAAGCTTCTTGATAATATGATGATAAATTACTCTGAATGGCACACTGAAAGGGCTCCACAAGGTAAGAAGGTAAATTCTGTTGAAGAAACCTCTTCCTTGAGTAATAAGATTGATGCTATTATGTCTATGCTTGTGAATGGTAGATCTAATGTTGATCCTAATAATGTTCCTTTAGCTTCATTGGTTGCCCAAGAAGAACATGTTGATGTGAACTTCATTAAAAATAATAATTTTAAGGAATAATTCTGGTAACAACTATAGGCCATATCCTGCTGCTAATGGTAATAGTTATGGTAATTCTTATGGGAATTCTTACAACAATAATAGGAGTGTACCCCCTGGTCTTGAAGCCATGCTTAAAGAATTTATTAGTACACAAACTGCTTTTAACAAATCTGTTGAGGAAAAGCTTGATAAAATTGATATTCTTGCTTCTAAGGTTGATAGTCTTGCCTCTGATGTTGATCTTTTAAAATTGATAGTTATGCCTAATAAGGATATTGATAATAAGATTGTTACTATAGCAAATGCCATCCAAGTTAGAATTAACTAGCGCAGTGACCCGCGCATTTGCGCGGCTAGATTAGTGATAGGTTCTCTACACAACTCTAATCTATGTAATCATTCGTATTCTTCACTTTGTACTGAAATATCAATGTAGGGAATGGGTGACAATAGTTCATACACATTAGATCGATGAATACCTTGTTAGATCAATAAAGAAATTAAATTCGTGCACTCATATTATTCATTTATCAACCTTTTCTATAAATTTCCTAATAGATCTATATTATTGTTGAAGAGTTATATTGTCATGAAATAGTAAAATAATATGATGTGTTCACTATTTTCATATGTAAATAACAATTATATGTGCTTTAGTGGCAATTCATTTTTCTTAATATTTTGCTTTTCACAGAACATACAGTCCACGTACAAATATTTGAAGGCATACTATGAGCCAGTGTCGTCATGGTCTGTCAATCCATATATCTTTGCCAAAAGTATTGATTAATAACAATACTAATCAATACTTGAGTACTGTCTCCGTACCGATATATTTAGGTAATACGAAGTTCAAGAAAAAGTTTGAACACAAATTGTGTCAATGAAATATAAATTATATACCACATAAATTATACCAATGGCATATTTATAAGACTATTCTCGCGGTGTAATTTTTGTGGTTGCCTATGGTGATAATACCACCCGAGTTAGTTGATGTGATGAAAAATAAATCAGGTACACATTTTTTTTGAGATATCAAACCAAAATATTTTTTCAATAATCCATACAATCTACAACAATTGTTAGTTAGGAAAGGAAACACGTTGAGTTATAAGCTGAATGTGCATAACATGATGAATTTTCTCCACTGAATCTGTATGAGAAACATCAGGAATTTGGTGGCCTGTGCATGGTGAACATCAAGTCTGACACAAAGATAAAGTTCAGCAATAAGATGAAACCTATTGGGGAATGCCATTCATCACACGTAACACCAAATACAGTTAAACCTATATATCTACTGCATGCTGCTTGCTAGCTAATTCAACAAAAAGCAGTAGCTAATTCAGATACGGAGTAGTAGATTACTGAGCACAAGGAGATACAAAACAGCACGACGATCCTCGACAGGCACCGGCTCGTGGCTGCTGCTTGCTGCTTGTGCACGATGTTGCTTGTATTGTCGATCTCTTGCTTGTGCTGCTGTTGGAGAACGTCCGTGACTGCTTGTGCTAACTCAATGCCCAGTTCCACTCCAGGCCGTCACCTTGCTCGATGCGGGCGAATAATTCTGCAAACTCCTTATTACCCTGAGGGAGTATATAAATTTAAATTTAGGGAAATTTCAACACGAATGAATCAATTTATGGAATACACATAGCTATATGAACATATCCTATTAATATGCAAGAGGGTATTCCAGAAAGCATAGTGCAAGTTGCAAACTTCCTTAATTTTCTGAAAACTGCTATTTGCGACGTGTGTAGCTGAGCACATCCCTTGCTCCCTAGCTAGCTTATTCTTCTCACGTACAAAACCAATTTTAAAAACAATGTTAAGTGTTAGTGCTGGTGATTAGCATCCACTATTTCAGAAAAACGTGTCGATTAGGCGAGTGAAAGTAAAGTATAATTCTTATGCTACTGTTTGAGTTAACGGAATATGAATCTTAGATTCCTTTAAAATTCATATGGCATAGGCTATTACGTAAGAATTTTGGAGGATCCGATCGTGTCCTGTTTTCGCCTTTTTGTGTTTACACTCATTGCGCTTTTCTAGCGGCATCGACACTTCTGAAAATTTTCTATTCTTATTCTACCGTTTGAGTCAAAGAAATATGAATCTTAGATTCCTTTGAAGTTTGAACTTCATATGATATTGTTTACTATTACATTATAGAATTTTGGAGAAAAACAAACATGGGTACTATTGTTTTCAACTCTTTCTATATACACTTCATGCGCTTTTGACATCTAAGCGGCACTTCTGAAAAAATTCCGTCCATGTAGAATTTAGGATACATGGTCCTTGTGAAACTGAATTCTCGCCAGGCGGCCTCCCTGGGATTCATGGATTCCTAAGATATCAATAGATTTGTTAACCCAAAAACCATATAAATTCAATTGTTCACATCGAATAGATGAATAATTGAATGGCTAGCTATAATCCAAAATAAGAAAGCAAGAGCAATCATATATGGCTAAACTTTATCGGAAAAAAAAATATGGCTAAACGGATCGCTCCAACTCTATCCCGACATGCCATCCTTGCTTACACATCCAACCCACCCTGATCCTACATGGATGATAAAAAATAGATATCCTGGTGCCGTACCTGTGAATCTGAGATTGCTGCATGGGGGCGTGAAGGCTAGGAGCATCAGAGGCGGCGCTGAATCGTGACTCTGGAAGAGAGCAGTCCTATCCCGTGTGATGGATTCTTTTACATTGCATGATCCATCCAGCGTGAGCCATCGATCCAAACCACCTCGTGGACTTCACACATCATCTCTTGTTGCTAGATTGGTATCGCCATAGCCCGAACGGAGTAGATTCAGGGATGTTGTGTGTTAATCAGCTTCCATACCGTGAGATTTGTTGTTCCCTCGAGTTAGCTTCATCGGCGCGAGTTTTTTACAGTCGTCTCGAGCTGATCGGAGATCTCAAATCAACACGACGCGAGTTGTTGTTCCACCAGAGCTAGCTTCATCGGTAGAGATCTCGTCTCGGTATCCACATGGTGCGAGATTGCTATTTCCTCAACCTAGCTTTGCAGATCATCATTGTCGTCTCGAGCTCATCGGAGAACACCGCGATCGGCCGTCGACATGCTAATCATCTGTGGTGCACAACTTCCAGGCTAAAATCGCGGAACAACACTAACGGTGGCTTATATGGGGCAAAGAGATCAGACCATTTTTACGTACAGATGAGAGTCTTTGCTGAGAAAAATACGGATCCGGCCGTCAATGCGTTGTGTGTTGATATATTCCATATTTGCACACGGCCCATGATCTTTTTTTTTAGCAAACCATGTGCCTGCCTTTGATGCGGGATCAACATCTCAACCATTGGGATTTATGACTTTGGTTTGCTATAAATCTCCACCATTGGTTGTCTTGTGTCTTAATTATATAATAGATGAGAATATAAGATTAATGGCTGAATTGCGTGCTAGGTGGGATAGAGAAGAAAATGAAAAACTAGCTAAAGAGAACAATGTAGCTAAAGTTTGGACTATTACCACCACTAGTAATGATAATGATTCACATGTTGCTACACCTCCTACTATCAATGGTAAAATAATTGGTGTTGGCAATGTTTCTACTCCTAGTGCAAAGCGTGCAAAATTGCCTGAAACTGCTAAAATTGCTAAAACTGATAAAACTGCTGAAATTTTTCAAAATGTTGGGGACAATGATTCCATTGCTGTAGGTCATAATGATTTAGACTTTTATGATTGTCACATCTCTGAAGTTATAAAGTTCTTACAAAAACTTGCTAAAAGTCCCAATGCTAGTGCTATAAATTTGGCCTTTACAAAACATATTACAAATGCTCTCATAAAAGCTAGAGAAGAGAAACTAAAACTTGAAACCTCTATTCCTAGAAAGTTAGAAGATGGTTGGGAGCCTATCATTTAGATGAGGGTCAATGATTTTGATTGTAATGCTTTATGTGATCTTGGTGCAAGTATTTCTGTTATGCCTAAGAAAATTTATGATATGCTTGACTTGCCACCATTGAAGAATTGTTATTTGGATGTTAATCTTGTTGATAATGCTATGAAGAAACCTTTGGGAAGGATTGATAATGTTCGTATTATGGTTAACAATAACCTTATCCCCGTAGATTTTGTTGTCTTGGATATTGAATGCAATGCATCTTGTCCCATTATATTGGGAAGACATTTTCTTCGAACTGTTGTTGCTACTATTGATATGAAGGAAGGTAATATTAAATATCAATTTCCTCTCAAGAAAGGTATGGAACACTTCCCTAGAAAGAGAGTGAAGTTACCTTATGATTCTATTATTAGAACAAATTATGATGTCGATGCTTCTTCTCTTGATAATACTTGATGCACACTTTCTGCGCCTAGCTGAAGGCGTTAAAGAAAAGCGCTTATGGGAGACAACCCATGTTTTTACTACAGTACTTTGTTTTATATTTGAGTCTTGGAAGTTGTTACTACTGTAGCAACCTCTCCTTATCTTTATTTTAATGCATTTTTGTGCCAAGTAAAGTCTTTGATAGTAAAGTCAATACTAGATTTGGAATACTGCGCAGAAACAGATTTCTTGCTGTCACGAATTTGGGCAGTAGTCTCTGTAGAAAAATTAAAAAAATCTTCCAATTTACGTGCGTGATCCACAGATATGTACGCAACTTTCATTAAATTTGGACATTTTCATCTGAGCAAGTCTGGTGCCACTTTAAAATTCGTCTTTACGGACTGTTCTGTTTTGACAGATTCTGCCTTTTATTTCGCATTGCCTGTTTTGCTATGTTTGATGGATTTCTTTGTTCCATTAACTTTCAGTAGCTTTGTGCAATGTCCAGAAGTGTTAAGAATGATTATGTTACCTCTGAATATATGAATTATGCACTGACCCTCTAATGAGTTTGTTTCGAGTTTGGTATGGAGGAAGTTTTCAAGGGTCAAGAGAGGAGGATGATACAATATGATCAAGAAGAGTGAAAAGTCAAAGCTTGGGGATGCCCCCGTGGTTCATCCCTGCAAATTTTAAGAAGACTCAAGCGTCTAAGCTTGGGGATGCCCAAGACATCCCTTCTTCATCGACAACTTATCAGGTTCCTCTAGTGAAACTATATTTTTATTCCGTCACATCTTATGTGCTTTACTTGGAGCGTCTGTTTGTTTTTATTTTTGTTTTGTTTTGAATAAAATCGGATCCTAGCATTCTTTGTTTGGGAGAGAGACACGCTCCGCTGTTTCGTATGAACACATATGTTCTTAGCTTCATCTTTAATGTTCATTGCGAAAGTTGGACTATTTCATTCATTGCTATATGGTTGGAAACGGAAAATGCTGCATGTGGTAAATGGTTTAATGTCTTGAATAATGTGATACTTGGCAGACCGTGTACTCATTAATGAATAACTACATAGAGCTTGTTAAAATTTGGTTTGCATGATTGATCTCTAGAGTCTAGATATTTTCTGGTTGAGGTGTTTGAACAACAAGGAGACAATGTAAAGTCTTATAATAGTTACAATATGTTCATATGTGAGCTTTGCTGCACCATTTATACTTGAGTTTGCTTCAAACAACCTTGCTAGCCTAGCCTTGTATTGAGAGGAATTCTTCTCGTGCATCTAAATCCTTGAGCCAATAACTATGCCATTTGTGTCCACCATACCTACCTACCACATGGTATTTCCCCGCCATTCCAAAGTACATTACTTGAGTGCTACCTTTAAACTTCCATTCTTTGCCTTTACAATATATAGCTCATGGGACAAATAGCCTTAAAAACTATCGTGGTGAAGAATATGTACTTATGTTATCACCAGATTTTGGCCAAATCAGGAGATGGGCCGTAAGGGAGATGGGCTTGGAAGATTACACGTGGAAGATCTCTGAAGCGGCCTTGCACGAAGAGTATGGGCTAGATTACCCGTGTATCTGTAATATAGTAGATCGCATCTTAGATTAAAGGATAGAGTTTAACCCGTGCACGGTTAGGTGCACGCCTGAATTAGAAAGTCCCCTGGACTATAAATATGTATCTAGGGTTTATGAAATAAACAACAACCAACGTTCACCACAAATCAATCTAGGCGCATCGCCAACTCCTTCGTCTCGAGGGTTTCTTCCGGTAAGCATCATGCTGCCTAGATCGCATCTTGCGATCTAGGCAGTACATGCTTATTCGTTGTTCATGCGTTGCTCGTACTGAAGCCTTTTTGATGGCGAGCAACGTAGATATCTTAGATGTGTTAGGGTTAGCATTGTTCTTCGTATCATATGCTGTCGTAGTGCAACCCTTATACATCTAGCCGCCCTTACACCTATCTTAGGTGTAGGGCCGGCACCCCACTTGATCATTATTTAGTAGATCCGGTCCGTTACGGTTGCTCCTTGTTCTTCAAGGATTAGTTTAATATCTGCAATAGTTAGGCCTTACAAAGGGTTGGAGGATCCAGCGGCGCGTAGGGTGTACTTTGCTAGCCCTAGACAGGATGTTCCGGGGATCAACCTCGTGTTGGTTTTTAGGCCCTGTCTAGGATCGGCTTACGATCACATTGCGTGACCGCGAGGCCCAGTCGTGAGTAGGATGTTCCGATTATGCGGTGAAAACCCCAAATCGTAGTAGATTGCTTTAGCTTTATCTTGATAAGGCAGGACCACCATATATTCGTACACCTTGTGCGAATCATGGGTGGATCGGCTCCTTGAGCCGATTCACAGGACAACCTGAGAGCCGATCGAGGCTCGTATTTAATGTTTACGTGTATGCCATGCAGGAAACTAAGCGAGGCATCTCCATCACCTTCCTGACCAGGTATAGGTCAGGTGGCACGCCCTTGCACCAGCATCGGACGTGCGTGCCGGAGTCTTTGCGGGCCGTCGCTCGGAGGGACCAGGGCCAGCCGCAGCCCTAAGTTGCTCCCGGCTCTCCTGTGTTGCCCGTCGCTGCTCGCCGGTGGGTTTCTGACCCCAACATATTCTGGCACGCCCAGTGGGACAACCTTCGACATCAACCGCATCGCCATCTACATCTGAGATGGCGGACGGCACTCCAGTCACGTACGAGGATCTGACCGAGGAGCTCAAGAAGAAGTATGACGAGGTCAAAACGGTCCTCGAAGCCGACCTCATCGGCTCTTTTCACAGAACCCGTTCACATTGCATCAGGTGGAAAGGGTTCTCGCCTGAAGGTGCACTCGATGGAATAGACCTATCCGCCCCGTCAGAAGAACGCACCAGGTCCCTGCATCAGGAGATCAACTACATGGTGGCTCACTCGCTGCACCGCCACTCTGAGAACCTGGTGAACACTTTGGAGCGTGTCGCTCTTCGGGTGATCCAGGAGATCATGAGGCACCAGTACTCTCCGTCAGGACCAGCTCTCGGGACATACCAAGGAGAGATGCCACTCCAGTCCCGTCCACCGCTGCCATTCGCGTTGGCAGCACCAGAAGTGCCGAATTCACCGGCATTCGTCGTCTACAAGATCGGTGGTGACCCTAGTGACTACCAGTTCTTGCATGAGGCGCCTAAGGAGATCCCTCACGGGTACACGTGCACATACGTGCCAGACTGCGGTAACTGGGCGCTCACAAACCAGGCCGCAACAGCAGGGACTTCTGGAACAACAGGAGGAACATCGGGAACAGATCTTGAGAAGCAGACGTGGCTAGCTAAGTATGCCACTCCGACAAACCTCCAGAGCTCAGCTCCTGCAGTTGGCTCAGAGTTGGAAAAACAAGCATGGCTGGCTAAGTATGCCACTCCGGCGAATCTTCAGAGTTCGACTCCTGCAGCCAGCACCGCGGATCAAATCAGTACGATCCTGAGAGACCAGTTCGGCATGGTGCCGAAAAGGAGGACAATCGGCTATTCCAAACCGTACCCCAACGAGTACGAGTTGGTCCCGCTACCACCCAAATATCGGCTCCCTGATTTCTCCAAATTTAGTGGATCAGATGGTTCCAGCTCCATTGAGCATGTGAGCCGATATTTGGCACAGCTAGGAACGGCCTCAGCGTCGGATCCACTACGCGTGAGGTTCTTCGCACAGTCCCTCACGGGATCGGCTTTCGGGTGGTACACTTCGTTGCCACCGGACTCGATCAGGACTTGGAAGCAGTTGGAAGAACAGTTCCACATGCAGTATCACTCAGAGGCTTCCGAGTCTGGCCTTGCCGATCTGGCTCAAATACGTCAGAAGCGTGGAGAAACCGTGGCAAAGTACGTCCAGCGCTTCAGAAATCTAAGGAACCGATGTTATTCGGATCGTGTGACTGAAAAAGAAGCAGTCGAGTTGGCAGTGGTGGGCCTCGCATCACCAATCAAGGACATGGCCTCCCAAGCGGACTACCCTTCACTGGCGCACATGGTTCAGAAACTGTCAGCATATGAACAGCGCCACCCGGACTTGTACCAGGACAAATTCAAGCGTGCGGTAGTCCTGGTTGAGGCAGATGAAGACGAAGGCTCTGCGGGAGATCAAGAAGTAGCAGTGGCTGAATGGACTCGGGGGGCAACCCCCGTGTCCTGCAAATGGGTTAAGCCACCAGGTCCGCCCAGAGGGTTTGATTTTGATGTGACTAAAACTGAGCAAATCTTCGACCTCTTACTCAAGGAGAAGCAGTTGAAGATACCCGAAGGCCTCAAACTCCCCACGGTACAGGAGCTGAACGGAAAGCCATACTGCAAATGGCATAACTCGTTCTCCCATACCACCAACGACTGCAGGGTGTGGCGTCAGCAGATCCAAATGGCGATAGAACAAGGACGTCTGATTTTCAACCAGTACGCCATGAAGGTCGACACCCACCCCTTCCCCGCCATTAACATGGTGGAGTGCACCTACCCTGAAGGTTGCCAGCCAGGATCCTCGTTCAGCATCAACATGGTAGGACCTGGACACCACGCTGGCAAGGACGGAGACGAGGGCAGCTGCTCTCGTAGCAAGGACACAGAGGAGGCCGCTCCACGCGATCGGCTCCGTCACGATGGCAAGCGCTACATCACAGAGGGAGAAGTGAGGAATGTAAGATATCAGCGACCTCTCTCTGATCACCTCCTCAACAAGTACGTGAGTCAATATAGCCAACGCCGACGATCCAGTGACGATGATGATAGAGACCGTCTGGCTAGGGACGCCAGGAGACATCGTCGGCATGATCGCGATGAGGAGTACGAGCGCCGTGCCAAGGAAAAATCAAGGGAGCAGGACGACGAAGATAGGCACTGGGACTGTCCCTTCTTCAGACACTGCTGGGATTCAGGAATGAGCCGATTGCCTACAATCGGCAATTGCCCAGAATGTAACCAGAAGAAGAAGGAGGCAGCTAACGTGTCCGTGTTCCAACGCTTAGGGCCTCTCCCGCCTCGAAACAAGCACGCTGAGTCCCCTCGGGTGGAAGATCTCGAGGATTTAGAAGGCGATGATGAAGAATACTGCGACGGTTCTGATCTGCCACGACATGACCCTTCGAAGGAAAAACAGAGTGGTTTTGAAATTATCATTACCAAAACCAGGGGGGCATGTGTTATCACCAGATTTTGGCCAAATCAGGAGATGGGCCGTAAGGGAGATGGGCTTGGAAGATTACACGTGGAAGATCTCTGAAGCGGCCTTGCACGAAGAGTATGGGCTAGATTACCTGTGTATCTGTAATATAGTAGATCGCATCTTAGATTAGAGGATAGAGTTTAACCCGTGCACGGTTAGGTGCACGCCTGAATTAGAAAGTCCCCTGGACTATAAATATGTATCTAGGGTTTATGAAATAAACAACAACCAACGTTCACCACAAATCAATCTAGGCGCATCGCCAACTCCTTCGTCTCGAGGGTTTCTTCCGGTAAGCATCATGCTCTTGCGATCTAGGCAGTACAAGCTTATTCGTTGTTCATGCGTTGCTCGTACTGAAGCCTTTTTGATGGCGAGCAACGTAGTTATCTTAGATGTGTTAGGGTTAGCATTGTTCTTCGTATCATATGCTGTCGTAGTGCAACCCTTATACATCTAGCCGCCCTTACACCTATCTTAGGTGTAGGGGCGGCACCCCGCTTGATCATTATTTAGTAGATCCGGTCCGTTACGGTTGCTCCTTGTTCTTCAAGGATTAGTTTAATATCTACAATAGTTAGGCCTTACAAAGGGTTGGAGGATCCAGCGGCGCGTAGGGTGTAGTTTGCTAGCCCTAGACAGGATGTTCCGGGGATCAACCTCGTGTTGGTTTTTAGGCCCTGTCTAGGATCGGCTTACGATCACCGTGCGTGACCGCGAGGCCCAGTCGTGAGTAGGATGTTCCGATTATGCGGTGAAAACCCCAAATCGTAGTAGATTGCTTTAGCTTTATCTTGATCAAGCAGGACCACCATATATTCGTACACCTTGTGCGAATCATGGGTGGATCGGCTCCTTGAGCCGATTCACAGGACAACCTGAGAGCCGATCAAGGCTCGTATTTAATGTTTACATGTATGCCTTGCAGGAAACTAAGCGAGGCATCTCCATCACCTTCCTGACCAGGTATAGGTCAGGTGGCACGCCCTTGCACCAGCATCGGATGTGCGTGCCAGAGTCTTTGCGGGCCGTCGCTCGGAGGGACCAGGGCCAGCCGCAGCCCTAAGTTGCTCCCGGCTCTCCTGTGTTGCCTGTCGCTGCTCGCCGGTGTGTTTCTGACCGCAACAACTTATGTATCTTATTTCTTAATAAGTTGCTTGTTGAGAGGTAACCATGTTTCTGGGGATGCCATCAACTCTTTTACCCTTTGTTGAATATCATGTGAGTTGCTATGCATGTTCGTCTTGTCTGAAGTAAGGGCGATTTTCATGATCAAATGGTTTGAGTATGCATATTGTTAGAGAAGAACTTTGGGCCGCTAACTAAAGCCATGATTCATGGTGGAAGTTTCAGTTTGGACAATTAATCCTCAATCTCTTAAGAGAAAATTAACTGTTGTTGAATGCTTATGCATTAAAGAGGAGTCCATTATCTGTTGTCTATGTTGTCCCGGTATGGATGTCTAAGTTGAGAATAATCAAAAGCGAGAAATCCAATGCGAACTTTCTCCTTAGACCTTTGTACAGGCGGCATAGAGGTACCCCTTTGTGACACTTGGTTGAAACATATGCTATGCAATGATAATCCGTGTTAATCCAAGCTAATTAGGAGAAGGTGCGGGCACTATTGGTATACTATGCATGAGGCTTGCAACTTATAAGATATCTTATACATAACTCATATGATTTATTACTACCGTTGACAAAATTGTTTCTTGTTTTCAAAATGAAAAGCTCTAGCACAAAAATAGTAATCCATGCTTCCCTCTGCGAAGGGCCTTTCTTCTACTTTATTGTTGAGTCAGTTTGCCTATTCTTTCTATCTTAGAAGCAAACACTTGTGTCAACTGTGTGCATTGATTCTTACATGTTTACCTATTGCACTTGTTATATTACTTTGTGTTGACAATTATCCATGAGATATACATGTTGAAGTTGAAAGCAACCGCTGAAACTTTATCTTCCTTTGTGTTGCTTCAATACCTTTACTTTGAACTTATTGCTTTATGAGTAACTCTTATGCAAGTCTTATTGATGCTTGTCTTGAAAGTATTATTCATGAAAAGTCTTTGCTATATGATTCAGTTGTTTACTCATTATCTTCATCATTGCTTCGAATCGCTGCATTCATCTCATATGCTTACAATAGTATGATCAAGATTATGATAGCATGTCACTTCAGAAATTATCTTTGTTATCATTTACCTACTCGAGGGCGAGTAGGAACTAAGCTTTGGGATGCTTGATACGTCCCAAACGTATCTATAATTTCTTATGTTCCATGCTACTTTTATGATGATACTCACATGTTTTATACACACTTTATGTCATTATTATGCATTTTCCGGCACTAACCTATTGACGAGATGCCGAAGAGCTAGTTGTTGTTTTCTGCTATTTTTGGTTTCAGAAATCCTACAAAGGAAATATTCTCGGAATTGGACGAAATCAACGCCCAGGAGCCTATTTTTCCACGAAGCTTCCAGAAGACCGGAGGACTTACAAAGTGGGGCCACGAGGCGATGCCACACTAGGGCGGCGCGGCCTGGCCCTTGGCCGCGCCGGCCTGTTGTGTGGGGCCCTCGTGTGGCCCCCTGACCTGCCCTTCCGCCTACTTAAAGCCTTCGTCGTGAAACCCCCAGTACCGAGAACCACGATACGGAAAACCTTCCAGAGACGCCGCCGCCGCCAATCCCATCTCGGGGGATTCAGGAGATCGCCTCCGGCACCCTGCCGGAGAGGGGAATCATCTCCCGGAGGTCTCTTCATCGCCATGATCGCCTCCGGATCGATGTGTGAGTAGTCCACCCCTGGACTATGGGTCCATAACAGTAGCTAGATGGTTGTCTTCTCCTCATTGTGCTATCATGTTAGATCTTGTGAGCTGCCTATCATGATCAAGATCATCTATTTGTAATCCTACATGTTGTGTTTGTTGGGATCCGATGAATATTGAATACTATGTCAAGTTGATTATCAATCTATCATATATGTTATTTATGTTCTTGCATGCTCTCCATTGCTAGTAGAGGCTCTGGCCAAGTTGATACTTGTAACTCGAAGAGGGAGTATTTATGCTCGATAGTGGGTTCATGCCTCCATTAAATCTGGGACAGTGACAAAAAGTTCTAAGGTTGTGGATGTGCTGTTGCCACTAGGGATAAAACATCGATGCTTTGTCTAAGGATATTTGTGTTGATTACATTACGCACCATACTTAATGCAATTGTCTGTTGTTTACAACTTAATACTGGAGGGGGTTCGGATGATAACCTGAAGGTGGACTTTTTAGGCATAGATGCATGCTGGATAGCGGTCTATGTACTTTGTCGTAATGCCCTGATTAAATATCATAGTACTCATCATGATATATGTATGTGCATTGTTATGCCTTCTTTATTTGTCAATTGCCCAACTGTAATTTGTTCACCCAACATCTGCTATCTTATGGGAGAGACACCACTAGTGAACTGTGGACCCCGGTCCTATTCTTTACATCTGAAATACAATCTACTTCAACTGTTCTTTGCAAACAACCATCATCAACCACACTATACATCTAATCCTTTGTTTACAGCAAGCCGGTGAGATTGACAACCTCGCTGTTACGTTGGGGCAAAGTTCTGTGATTGTGTTGTGCAGGTTCCACGTTGGCGCCGGAATCCCTGGTGTTGCGCCGCAATACATTCTGCCACCATCAACCTTCAACGTGCTTCTTGACTCCTACTGGTTCGATTAAACCTTGGTTTCTTACTGAGGGAAACTTGCTACTGTGTGCATCACACCTTCCTCTTGGGGTTCCCAACGGACGTGTCAACTACACGCATCAACATGCGGCATAGAGGTACCCTTTGTGACACTTGGTTGAAACATATGTTATGCAATGATAATCCGTGTTAATCCAAGCTAATTAGGACAAGGTGCGGGCACTATTAGTATTCTATGCATGAGGCTTGCAACTTATTGGATGTCTTATACATAACACATATGCTTTATTACTACCGTTGACAAAATTGCTTCTATGTTTTCAAAATAAAAGCTCTAGCACAAAAATAGTAATCCATGCTTCCCTCTGCGAAGGGTCATTCTTTTACTTTATGTTGAGTCAGTTTACCCACTTCTTTCTATCTTAGAAGCAAACACTTGTGTCAACTGTGTGCATTGATTCTTACATGTTTACCTATTGCACTTGTTATATTGCTTTATGTTGACAACTATCCATGAGATATACATGTTACAAGATGAAAGCAATTGCTGAAACTTAATCATCCTTTGTGTTGCTTCAATGCCTTCTACTTTGAATCTATTGCTTTATGAGTAACTCTTATGCAAGTCCTATTGATGCTTGTCTTGAAAGTATTATTCATGAAAAGTCTTTGTTATATGGTTTAGTTGTTTACTCATTGTCTTTACCATTGCTTTGAATCACTTCATTCATCTCATATGCTTACAATAGTATTGATCAAGATTATGATAACATGTCACTTAAGAAATTATCTTTGTTATCGTTTACCTACTCGAGGGCGAGTAGGAACTAAGCTTGGGGATGCTTGATACGTCCCAAACGTATCTATAATTTCTTATGTTCCATGCTACTTTTATGATGATACACACATGTTTTATACACACTTTATGTCATATTTATGCATTTCCCGGAACTAACCTATTGACGAGATGCCGAAGTGCCAGTTCCTGTTTTCTGCTGTTTTTGGTTTCAGAAATCCTAGTAAGGAAATATTCTCGGAATTGGACGAAATCAACGCCCAGCATCTTAGAATTCCACGAAGCTTCCAGAACACCCGAGAGCCACCAGAGGAGAGCCACAGGGGGCCCACACATGGGGCTGGCGCGGCCCATGGGGGGGGGCGCCTCCCTGTTGTGTGGCGGCTCCGTACCCCTTCCGACTCCGCCTCTTCGCCTATAAGAAGCCCCCTGACCTAAAACATTGAGACGGAAAATCCACGGTACGAGAAACCTTCCAGAGCCGCCGCCATCGCGAAGCCAAGATCTGGGGGACAGGAGTCTCTGTTCCGGCACGCCGCCGGGACGGGGAAGTGCCCCCGGAAGGCATCTCCATCGACACCACTGCCATCTTCATCACCGCTGCTGTCTCCCATGAGGAGGGAGTACTTCTCCATCGAGGCTAAGGGCTGTACCGGTAGCTATGTGGTTAATCTCTCTCCTATGTACTTCAATACAATGATCTCATGAGCTGCCTTACATGATTGAGATTCATATGAGTTTTGTATCACTATTAGTCTATGTGCTACTCTTGTGATGTTATTAAGGTAGTCTATTCCTCCTTCACGGTGTAATGGTGACAGTGTGTGCATCGTGTAGTACTTGGCGTAGGTTATGATCATAATCTCTTGTAGGTTATGGAGTTAATTATTACTATGATAGTATTGATGTGATTTATTCCCCCTTCATAGTGTAAAGGTGACAGTGTGTATGCTATGTTAGTACTCGGTTTAAATTGCAAAGATCTATTATGCTCTAAAGGTTACTTAAATATGAATGCCGAATGTTGTGGAGCTTGTTAACTCCGGCATTGAGGTGCTCTTGTAGCCCTACACAACAAATGGTGTTCATTATCAAACAAGAGTATATGTAGCACAAAGGAAGAGAACTTATTTATTATGTGATCAATGTTGAGAGTGTCCACTAGTGAAAGTATGATCCCTAGGCCTTGTTTCCAAATACTGCAATCATCGCTTGTTTCTTGTTTCTTGCATCTTTACTTCCTGCAATATTACTACCATCAACCGCACGCCAGCAAGCACTTTTAAAGCGCCGTTACTACTGCTCATATTCATTCATACCACTTGTATTTCACTATCTCTTCGCCGAACTAGTGCACCTATACATCTGACAAGTGTATTAGGTGTGTTGGGGACACAAGAGACTTCTTGTATCGTGATTGCAGGGTTGCTTGAGAGGGATATCTTTGACCTCTTCCTCCCTGAGTTCGATAAATCTTGGGTGATCCACTTAAGGGAAACTTGCTGCTGTTCTACAAACCTCTGCTCTTGGAGGCCCAACACTGTCTACAAGAATAGAAGCACCCGTAGACATCAGTGCTGTTTTTTTATTTCTTCCTGCTGCTATAATTCATTATGGAGGGGTCTTCTCTTGAATTCCTCTTTGGAAAATCTACTACTACTGCAAAGGTAGTGGATGAGGCGCCAGGTGAGAAAGAGGTTCCATACAAAATACCTATGAAAATTATTGAACGTGTTGTGGATAACCGCTATGAAGGGGATGGAACTGTCCATCCTGGTGATCATTTACTGTTTTTACATGAATTATGCGGGTTATTCAAATGTGCAGGTATTGCTATGGATGAAGTTAGGAAGAAACTATTCTCTATATCGCTGTCACAGTAAAGCGGCGCCTTTGGTATAAATTGCTGAAGAATAGGGATTCTCTTAATTGGGAGGACATTGTGCCTTTATTTTATTCCAAATTCTATCCGCCAAGTGAAATTCACAAAGATCGGAACCGCATATATAATTTCTGGCCTCATGATGGAGAGAGTATTGCCCAAGCTTGGGGGAGATTGAAGTCTTTAATGCTCAAATGCCCCATTCATGAGCTTCCTGGTAATATTATTATTGATAATTTCTATGCAAGATTGTCTTTTCAAGATAAGACTTTGCTGGATACTTCTTGTTCTGGATCATTTACACGCAACAAAGAAGAGTTTAAAAGGGACCTTCTTGATCGGATCCAGGAGAGTACTGAAGGATGGGAGAACGACAAAGATAGAGAGTCAGGTATAAACTATGATTATAAATGCATTGAAGTTTTTATGGATACTGATAAATTTCGTAATATGAGTGCTACTTATGGTCTTGATTCTCAAGTCGTTGCAAACTTTTATAAAGCTTTTGCTTCTCACTTTGAATTGCCTAGGAAGAATTTTGATAAGTATCATGAACCCATATAAAGATAAAATAGATTCATCTATAAATAAATGTGCTATAATTGAAACTGTTGATCATATTCTTCCTGAAGCTTATATTGAAAAAACTCCTTTCCCTGCTAAAATGAAGGAGTACTCTGTTATATCTAGTGCGGTTAATAAAAGTGCAAAGAAACCTATAGAACCTGAAGAACAAATAAAGGTTGAACCTGCTGTTGCAATAATTAAAGATCTTGTGACTGAAAGTGTAGAAGATGGTCATATTATTTTCTGTGAAGATGCTTCTAATATTGTTTCGCATCCTAATAAGTCTAGGAAAGCCAGTGTTCCTATGCTCTCTGTTAGAATTGGTGATCATTGTTATTATGGTTTATGTGACATTGGTGCAAGTATTAGTGCCATTCCTTATGAGCTTTATACGGAGATCATGCATGAAATTGGTTCTTGTGAACTTGAAGATATTGATGTGGTTATCGGCTAGCTAATAGAGAAACTATCTCTCCTATTGGTATTGTTCGAGATGTGGAAGTTCTATGTGGTAAGATTAAATATCCTGCTAACTTTTTGGTACTTGGTTCTGCTGCTAGTAAGTATTGTCCTATTATTTTTGGTAGACCTTTCCTAAATACTTGTGGAGCTGTTATAGATTGCAAGAAGGAAAAAATTATGACTAAATTTGCTGGTGAATCTTATGAGTTTAATTTCTCTAAATTTGCCAAAACTCCTTATAAAGCTGATTTGCCTAATAATGATTTTAGAGTTGAACAGTGTGCGTCTATTGCTCTTGCTCCTAATAATCCTTTGCAGCAACATTTGGAGGATAGCGAGAGTGAAGTCTTTAGGGAAGAAAGGAATGAGCTTGATGAAATTTTCCTTCGTCAACCTATTCTTAAACATGACTTGCCGGTTGAAGATTTAGGTACAACACCACCACCAAAGGAAGATCCTGTTTTTGATTTAAAACCGTTGCCTGATAATCTTAAGTGTCGTGGATATGACCACGGCAGATGCTACCGGGGGCAGCACTTCGTTGATGCGGGGGCAAGGAAACATGGCCATACGCGGATCGAGGTGCACAGGACGCAAGGGTTTACCCAGGTTCAGCCCCTCCGGAGAGTAAAGGGCCTACGTCCTGCTAGATCTTTATTGCTCAGTGAAGAATTACAATGGGGGGGCTCAGCCGGCGGCTACGCCAGGAGCTTACAAGGGGAGATTGAATCTCAGATAACGTGCCCTTTAGGGTTTTAGCTCGGGGGTTTATATGGACACCCCCGATCTAGGGTTACATGGAGATAACTCTGAATCACACAGTTACTACTAATCCGGGATTCGCTACCTCTCCTGCACGCAATCCCTTCATCCAGTCGCACGGGCCTCCTCCTTGGATCGGGGGCCAAGTCGCTCCATGGCCTAGTCGCTTAGGCCGACTGGCAGCCCAGCTGGGTCTTCCTTCTTCATAGCGAGTAGGGCTGGCGACCCACCCCCTATGGGTGTATCCCCATCAGTAGTCCCCGAGCGCGATGGCGATGAAGCGGGGTTTTGAGGCGATCTTCAAAGAAGGGCAGTGATGAACCAGGATGAATCACCATCGGGCTCCCAAAGACGAGGTCGCAGCGTAGTCCCGACCTCCAGTCGCCGGTACCTGTCGAGTCAGGAGATATGCATTAATCGGATTTAGCCGGTCGGCGTGGGCCACTCGGCGCCGGCCAGTCGGTGTGTGACAGTCGGCGATAGCCAGTCGTCGTTTACCTGTCGGCGTGTATTCACCGTAAGGACACGTGGAAGAGCCAACGGCTGGATTTCACGTTGACCAAGGCGCGAGCCGTTTGCGCGAAGTTGACCGTTGGGCTTGACGTGACCGCTAACGGCTAGTTTTAACGGCTATTCAGCCGGAGCCCGTGGTAATCCCGACCGTTGATTACGGGGCGGCGATTTCGGAACGAACCAACAGGCGGATCCTTTCCTTAACACGGGCGAGTGCGGTGGTATAAAGGGTCGCTCCCAGGGTTAGGGCTTATCATTCCGCCGCATTCTTCCCTCATCTTTTCCTCATCTTTTCCTCATTCCAACTTTCCCATACTCCAATGGCGGCGAAAGGATGGGGCAAGTCCAAGGTCACAAAGGAGGCCTTGATCCCGTACGTGGCTGCGGGGATCATCCCCGAATTCAAGCGGGAACGGTGGAGAGTGCCGGCGGCGAATGAAGTAGAGCCGCTCCCGCGCCCCGGCGAGTTCGTGCTCTTCCTGAGTTTCCTCGACCGAGGTCTTGCTCTCCCCTCCTCCGATTTCTTCCGACAACTCCTTTCCTTCTACAACATCAAGGTCTCCGACCTCGGCCCGCATAGCGTTCAGCAAATTGCGCTGTTCGCGGCACTGTGTGAGTGTTACCTGGGCTGCCCGCCATACTTCCCTTTGTGGGTGTCTATCTTCCATGGGCGGGCGAGCCGGATTAGCAAGAGCGAGCAGTCGCTGATTCCCAACGGCGGGATCACGTTCCAGGTGATGTCCGGGGAGAATTTCATCGACATGGCGCTGCCCAAGAAGGCGCAGTCGCAGTGGCGCAAGTTCTGGTTCTACGCTCTGGAGTACACTCCTCCAGGCGGAGTCCCCATCCCCCAGTATACGCCGGAGCCAAGCGTGCCTCGGCGCCTCAATGTGAGGTCGCTGCCGAAGGACCAGGAGGAGTTGGTGAGGGAGATGCGCCTGGCGATCCAGGCGCTGAAGGACAGCGGCTTGACGGCTGCCAACATGTACAACTGTTGGCTCGGCCGCCGCTTGGTTCCCCTTCGCTGCCGCACCCACCTCATGTGGGAATACAAGGGGCAGAACGACTGCACCCGGTCGTCAGCAACCGAGTGGGACGAGGCCGAGTACCGGAAGGCACTCGCCAAGGTCACCACCGCCGTCTTCACCTCCTTTGATGACGGGCTGCAGCCCTTCTCCGAAGACAAGCCAGCGCCAAAGGTAACATTTTACCTCTCTTTACTCGTTCTTAAGGAAGTCACATGATTGTTAACCCGGTCAGTTGTTTGGAATGCAGCGGTGGCAGACGGTCGCCAATCACCTTCCCCCACTCGCAGGGAAGGAGCCTCCGGAGATGACCGAAGGCGAGGACGATGAGGTTGAAGACGAGGGGGACCGCACCGAGTCGGACTCCGAGGTGCGGGACTTCGTCAGGCTTCCTCGAGGCACAAAGCGGGGGGCGGCTTCCTCCTCGCAGAGCGCGCTGGGCGAGAGCGCCCAGGAGGATGACGAAGGAGAGGAGTCGACTTCCCCTCCGGAGAAGAAGGAGCACGCGAAGAAGGAGGGCGAACCGCGCCCCAAGCGACCGCGCCAAACCATCTTCGAAGGCGCCACCGACCTTCGTCGCCCCCTCAAGGATGCTTTGGAAGCCGGGGCCCGAGTCGGCCCGGGCGTCAAGGCCATCCCCACCGTGAAGTAGGCGGCTTGTCCCTGCTCGTGTCTTGATTTGTTACAGCGGTATCGGAGTCTCATATTCTTCCCTGCAGATCTAAGAGGAAGGTCCTGACAAGGCCCACCCCGGTGGCAGGGGCTGCGGCCATGAAGGCGGCAGAGGCAAAGAAGGCCGCTGAGCTGAAGAAGGCCGCCGAGGCGAAGAAGGCGTCTGCCGAACCCGCGGACTTGACTTCCGCGCGGGAGGAGATCGTCGCCGAGAGCCCGGCAGCGGGTGCGACCGCGAGCCCCGCCAAGCCAGTCGACGGGGGCTATCCCCTGGCGAGTGTGAGTCGCGCGGAAAGGGCGACGGCGAATGCCACTCCTGACGCGGTTCAGGATCCGATCGTCGTCCCCCCTTCGACCGAGGGGGAGCCGAGCGCAGCCGCGGGGAGCGATTCTCCAGCACCGATAAAGGAGCGGCGGACCAAGGCTGCCAGGGATCCGGCTCGTCCCAGCGATCCCGCTGCTCCGACTGGAGGGGCGCCATCGACTGAGGCGGAGATGCAAGGAGGTGAGGCGCACGAGTCTCGCAGACCTCCGCTATCAACCCTGTCCTTCACTGAGCTGCACACGGCGCTTAATGAAGTTCATGTGGTACGTTTTGTATGTTCGGCGTGGTTCCCTCCCAGTCCCCGAGGGTCGACTCGGGCTGAAGGGGCGAGTCGAGTCTCTTTATATTGGAACCAGGCGTTCGTTGTACTGAAGGTTCCTTTTTGTTGTGCAGGCGGAGGTAAAGCGACTGGCGGCCCTCGTGGAAGAGGCGGCGGGAAAAAACCGTCACCTAATTGCCCTTGGCAGTAAGTATCTGTTCGCGCAGTCCTTGTTTTTTTTTTTTTTTTGCCGGTGTATTTTTTCTGCTCTTGCCCTCATGATCTTCCACTTCTTGTAGCAGAGGCGCAGGAAAAGGCGCTTGCCGAGGCTCGAGAGGGGTATGTGAAGGAGTCCTACTTCAGGGAGGCTGACTTCCGAGCCCAGCAAGCCGAGGAGGCGAAGAAGAAGGCAAAGGCGGAGGTCGCCGATTTAACCAAGGTCCTGGAGGACAAGGGCAAGGAGCTCGAAGATGTAATTGCTGACTACAAGGTCAGACTTAATGCCGCGGCGGAGGCGAGGGATGCCGCCAGGGGTGCAGCCGCTTCTCTGCGTGAGGAGCTGGCGGCTCTGAAGCTGCAGCACTCAAAGGAGCTTGCGGCCGAAAAGGAGGCGTCGGAAGGTACTCTTTTGGCTGTTCAAGCTGAGAAGACGAGCTTCGAGGCCTTCGTCCGCGAGATGTCGCGGCAATTGCTCGGTGAGTACTTACTTTCTTTTAATTTTTTCGGTCGGCAACTTGTACTGCGAGCCCGTTACGGGGGTTTGGCCCTTTAAGCGTGGCGAGTCCGCTTCGGGGGTCCGGTCCCCGAGCGTGGCGAGTCCGCGTCGGGGGTTCAGTCCCCGAGCGTAGTGAGTCCGCTTCGGGGGTCCAGTCCCCGAGCGTGGAGAGTCCGCTTCGGGGGTCCAGTCCCCGAGCGTGGCGAGTCCGCTTCGGGGGTCCAGTCCCCGAGCGTGGCGAGTCCGCTTCGGGGGTCCAGTCCCCGAGCGTGGCGAGTCCGCTTCGGGGGTCCAGTCCCCGAGCGTGGCGAGTCCGCTTCGGGGGTCCAGTCCTCGAGCGTGGCGAGTCCGCTTCGGGGGTCCAGTCGTGAGTCCCTGATAGAGCGAGTTCTGACTTAGAGAATTTTTTCCTGCTTGTGTTTCCAGGGCAATGTGACTTCGTTGAGTCGGCGACTCCTCGGGAGTGTCTCCAGGAGGCGACGACGCGCATCATTGCCTGTGCAGGGGAGATCTTGGCGGCGCTTCAGTACCTGAGCCCGCGGGAGGTAATTCCTCGAGACGCGCCGTCGGTCTTCAAGGCCGTCTCCGATATTCCGGCGGTGGTTGATTGGCTCCGCCGCTCCTCCTGTCGAGTGGGTGTCACCATGGCGCTTAGCATGGTGCTTGCCCACTATTCTGAGGGCTTCGACGTGGAGGAGGTGACGGCCGGCTTCCCCTCCGAGACTAGAGAGTTCGACATCGCCGAGGTGTTGCGTCTGATGGAGGCGGTTCGCCCTTACGCCGACCGGGTGTTGGCGACTGCGGACTTGGAGACGCACATCACCAGCCAGTCGTCCCCCGAAGATGCGGAGAAGGTGCCAGGCCCTCAGGATTTCCCCGCCGAGCGGCTTTTCCATGCTGCGGCTACCAAGGCCCTGTCAACGTACCCCGTCGTCCGGTACACCCCGAAGTTCCATCACGGGGACGGTGGAGCCGAGCCAGTGGTGGAGGGAAAGTCGAGCTCGCCCAAGTAGGTTGGCGTGCTTTGTAGTGAGCGGATGTGTTGTCCCCCGAGCGATTGACTCGAGGGTGTGTTATTTTGTACATGAGATGCTTTTGGTGGATAAATGTTGGTGACTTTTGCTGCTCTTTTATCTTTGCTTTCGTTCGAGCGATTGGAGTGATCCTACTCTTCCATGGCCCGAGGGGCCAGTCGCTGTGCGACCCCGATGAAGGCTATCGGCATGACTGTTTTCCTGTTCGAGCTGGGCGTCCCCAGTCGCAGTACGTAGTCGTTTTGCGCGGATAGCAGCCTCATGGGTGGGTGAGTGGATTTTTTGCGATGTCTGTGTAGCGTGCCTCTCGTCGTGGCTCGGTGAGCCAGTCGCTAGGCGACTCCAAAGGGGTTCTTGGTCGGGCGTTTTTCCTTGGCGAGCCGCGGGTCCGTTTTGCGGGGTCCCTAGTCGAAGTACTTAGCCTTTCAAGTCACCTGCCTAAGGTAGAGGAGGGCGTGGAGTTGTGCTTTATAGCGTAGCACTGTGCGATTGCTGGGCCCGGAGGGCTGGTCGAGCAAGCGACCCTGCTGCCGGATCCAGTCACCGTGTTCGCTTAACGGCGTAAGAGACACGGGGCGGACCGGTCCTGGTATTGCGACCGGTGGCCCATTGTGTTCTTGTTAGCCGAGCTACTTGGTCGATCGTGGATTGCTCGGTCAGCAGCAACAATCGGAGGTCTCGCAGTCCCCGAGTCGCGCACTTTGGGCGATTCGACTCGCGGGGATGGGAGATGAATTAAGGTCGGCGAGCACTGCAGAATGGTTGGCGAATGCGATTTGGAGAGACAAGTGCTTTTCATTGATATTTCTTGAAGTCGCTTACACATTTATGCTAGATGTAGAACCGGCGGAGAAGGTTGACGTTCCAGGGACGCTCGACTTCTCTGGTGAGCGGCTCGCCCTTGTCGTTCTTGCGTACGTCAGTGAGGTAGTAGGCATCGTTGCCAAGCACGCGGCTGATGGCGAACGGTCCCTCCCACGGGGGAGAAAGCTTGTGCATGCCCTTCTTGTCTTGTATGAGCCAAAGGACGAGGTCGCCTTCTTGGAAGGAGCGACTGGGCACTCGGCGACTATGGTATCGGCGCAGGCCTTGCTGGTAAATGGCCGTTCTGGAGAGTGCGAGGTCTCGTGCCTCGTCGAGGATGTCGACGTTGTCTTGCCAAGATTGCTCGTTTTCTTCTTCGACGTAGTTGGCGACTCGTGGTGAATCATAGGCGATGTCTGTTGGCATGACGGCTTCGGCGCCATACACCAGGAAGAAGGGCGTGTAGCCGGTCGACCTATTTGGTGTTGTGCGAATGCCCCAGAGTACCGAAGATAGTTCTTCGGCCCAGCAGCCGGCCGCGCGCTCCAGGGGTACCATCAGCCGTGGTTTGATCCCATGGAGGATGCTCTGGTTTGCTCTTTCTGCTTGTCCGTTCGACTCGGGGTGTGCGACTGCCGCGAGGTCGAGTCGGATGCCCTTTTCTTCGCAGAAGTCAGCCATTTCTCCTTTGGCGAAGTTTGTACCGTTATCCGTGATGATGCTGTGGGGGTAGCCGTAGCGGTAGATCAACTCCCGGAGAAACTTGGTCGCCGTTTTGCCGTCGCATTTTTTGATGGGTTTTGCCTCTATCCACTTGGTGAACTTGTCCACGGCGACGAGGAGATGGGTATATCCGCCGGGCGCCGTTTTGAACTTTCCTACCATGTCCATGCCCCAGACGGCGAATGGCCAGGTGAGGGGTATGGTCTTCAGTGCTGAGCCCGGCATGTGCGATTGGTTGGCGTATTTCTGGCACCCAGCGCATGCTCGAACGATAGCCATGGCGTCGTTGTGAGCTGTTGGCCAGTAGAAGCCATGCCGGAAAGCTTTGGCCACGATCGAGTGGGCGCCTGCATGATGGCCGCAGTCGCCCGCGTGGATGTCCCGGAGGATCTTGCGACCTTCATCGGCGGTGACGCAGCGCTGAAATATCCCGGAGATGCTGCGTTTGTAGAGTTCGTTGTTGATGATGGGAAAGGACTTGCAGCGGCGCACGAGGGTGCGTGCCTCTGTTTCGTCCGTCGGCAGTACCTGGCGCTCGAGGTAGCTGAGGTACGGCTCGGTCCAGTCCCCAGCATCAGAGGCGAGTGTGACTAGGGCGGAGTCAGGTGCAGGTGGTTCGGCGATGTCGATTTCCCGTGGTATGTGCACCGATGAACGGGTGAGGACGTCGAGGAAGACTCCTGGAGGGGGTGGTATCCGCTTGGACCCAAGCCTGGCCAAGGCGTCTGCTTCTTCGTTCTTGCGCCTGTCGATCCACTCGACGTTGTGGCCAGCGAAGCTAGCGCCGGCTTGGTCGACCGCTCGTTTGTAGGCGATCATGTTGGCGTCGGAGGCGTCGCAGGTGCCGGACGTCTGGCTGGCGACGAGGTCGGAGTCGCCGAGGCATCGCAGGCGAGTTGCGCCCATCTCCTTTGCGACGCGCATGCCATGGAGGAGTGCTTCATACTCGGCCATATTGTTGGTGCAGGGTTCGAATCGGAGCTGCAAGACATACCGCACGACGTCACCTTTGGGCGAGGTGAGGACGACGCCTGCGCCTGCCCCTTCGAGGTTTTTAGAACCGTCGAAGTGTAGCGTCCAATGCTTGAGGTCGGCCCGGGAGCTCGGCTGCTGTGCTTCTTCCCAGTCGACGAGGAAGTCGGCTAATGCCTGGGACTTGATGGTATGGCGCGACTCGTATGTGATGTTGTGGACGCCGAGTTCGACTGCCCACTTGGCTATCCGTCCGGTTGCGTCACGGTTACGGATGATGTCGGCGAGTGGAGTTGAAGCGACCACTTTGATGGGGTGCTCGTGGAAGTAAGGGGCCAGCCGCCGCTGGGCCCTCAGTACTGCGTACACCAGTTTTTGGTAGTGCGGGGTAGCGCTGCTTCAATTCGATGAGGGCTTCGCTGATGTAGTATACTGGGCATTGGATCAGCTGCTCTTTCCCTTCTTCTTTGCGTTCGACGACCAAGACTGCACTTATCGCGCGATTCGACGCGGCGACGTATAGCAACATCGTTTCTTGAGGGAGTGGGGCCGCGAGGACGGGTGCATTTCTGAGAGCGTGTTGGAGCTCTTCTAGGGCCTTTTGCGCCTCATCTGTCCACTCGAACGATTCTGATTTCTTCAAGAGGCGATAGAGTGGCATGGCCTTGTCGCCGAGTCGCGGGATGAAGCGACTTAGTGCCGCGACCCGCCCGGCGAGCTTCTGCGCGTCGACTAGGCAGGTTGGTTGCTTGGTGCGCATAACCGCTGCCGTTTTCTCCGGGTTGGGCTCGATGCCGTGTTTGGAGACGACGTAGCCGAGTAGCTGTCCGGATGGGACTCCGAAGGTGCACTTCAGGGGGTTGAGCTTGATGTTGTACCGCCGCAGGTTTGCGAATGTTTCGGCGAGGTGGGCGACCAGGTCATCCTGGCGAGTTGACTTCACGACCACGTCGTCTATATAGACGTGGACGTTGCGGCTGATCTGGCTTTCTAGGCAGCTGTTCATGCACCGTTGGTAGGTGGCGCCAGCGTTCCGGAGGCCGAAGGTCATGGCCGTGTAGCAGTAGGCGCCGAGCGGCGTTATGAACGCCGTATTCTCCTGGTCTTCCTTGGCCATCTTTATTTGGTTGTAGCCGGAATACGCGTCGAGGAAGCATAGCGACTCGGAACCAGCGACCGCGTCGATAATCTGGTCGATTCGTGGTAGGACGAATGGGTCCTTGGGGCAGGCACGGTTTAGGCTTGTGTAATCGATACACATGCGCCACGTCCTGTTTTTCTTCAGCACCAAAACTGGGTTTGCCAGCCACTTGGGGTGCTTGATTTCTATGATGAAACTGGCGGCGAGTAGCCGGTTCACCTCTTCGGCGATTGCACGCCGGCGCTCTTCTCCCACGGGCCGCATCGCCTGCCTAACGGGGCGTGCGGTGGGGTCGACGTGTAATTTGTGCTCAGCAAGTTCTCTCGGGACACCTGACATATCAAACGGTTTCCATGCAAAGATATCTCGATTCTCACGGAGGAACTTGATGAGCGCGCTTTCCTATTGGGCGGACAGACCCGTCCCAATGGTAACCTGCCTACTCGAATCGTTTTCTACAAGGTCTACTTGGCGAGTATCGGTAGTAGGTTTGAAGGTAGCTGCAGGCGAGTCGAGCTCAGTCGGCTTCTCGAGGATGGTGGGGTCGTTGCTGTCAACCGGGCACTTGGCGAGCTCGGCGTTGTTGTCGACTTCTTCGGCGATGATGGCGTCGGCGAGCTTGGCGCTGTTGTCTTCGCACTCCAGCGCCATTGCCGGGTCGCCGTGGACGGTTATGATACCGCGGGGCCCGGGCATCTTCATCATGTTGTAGGCGTAATGGGGCACGGCCATGAATCTGGCGAACGCCTGGCGACCGAGGACGCAGTGGTATGGGCTGCGGAAGTTGACCACCTCGAATGTTATCCACTCGGTGCGGTAATTCACAGGCATGCCGAAGGTGACTGGCAGCGTGACTTTGCCGATTGGAAAGGCTTTCCGCCCTGGGACGATGCCGTGGAACGTGACTTTGGTGTCTTCAAGGCGCGAGTCCGGCAGACCGAGTCGCTGGAAGGTTTCGTAGTACATTATATTAATGGAGCTTCCTCCGTCCATCAGAGTCTTCGGGAGCCAGTAGTCGGCCACTTTAGGCCTGACGACTAGCGCCACTCGGCCTGGGTATTCAATGCGCGGGGCGTGGTCCTCACGACTCCACGTGATGCTTTGCTCGGACCAGTTGAGCCAGCGGGGCACGTCGACTGAGACTGCGTGCACAACGACTGCCCTGGTGAGGACTTTCCGATCGCGGCGGTCGCCGACCCCGGTGAAGGTGTGTAGCGAGCCGGCGCTACGTCCGAACCCGTCTTCTTTACTTTGGTCCTGGTCCTTGGCGCGGTCCTTGTGATTCAAGCGGGACTTCCCCTCCGTGAGCTACTCCTCCGGCGGCGGCCCGACTCGACTCTGGGATGTCGGGGTTCGTGGGCCGGGCGACCCGAACTTCTCCATCCGGATTGTCGAAGTTGAGGCGCGCACTGGGGAAGCCTTGTGCCTGGATGCGTTCCATGCGTGCGCGATTTCGCTCGTTGCGGTAGTGGGACACGGCTCTCACCGAATCTTGTTCGAGGCGGAACTTCTGCCGCTCCACGAGCTCCCTCTTCCGTTGCTCCTCTAAGGCCGCTCGATGTGCCTCGATCTCGGCCGCGGTCGCGGTGGGAGGAAGCGGCGTGGAGAAGGGATCTTGTGGAGGTTGATCTCCTTCACCAGCCGCCATGAAGACGACGGTTGGGTATTGGTACCGGGATTCATCGACTGAGTCCGAGTCGGAGTCGCTGCTGAAGAGGGGGAGGACGGAGTCGTCCTCGAAGTCGCTCAGGTTGGAGACTGGGGTGATGGAGTCCCCGAGCGAGGCTACGACTATGGACCCGGCGACCGACGCCGTGGCGATGGACTCGGCGATTGATGCTGCGGCGGCCGAGTCGGCGTCATCTTCCAAGGCCTGCTCAGCCTCTGTGTGGACCTCGCCCGTGAGGGGAGAGTTGCGGTGAGGAGTTGTCCTGGCGCGAAAGGATCGTGCCCCTGGCTGGGGCAGGTTTCGCCGGGGTCGCTGACTCCGGTGCGCCCGACGAAGAGATTGATGGTGCCGACCGGCACCATCCACGCGCGCGCGAGGGGAGTTGAAGCCGGCCGGTAGGAGCTCGGCTGGATGTGGAAGAAGCCGCCGGTGGCGATCATCCTGCCGGTGGCGACTTGCCGGCATATCGGCGAGTAGGGCCTCGCCGCGGCTCGGAGGCTTGATGTTCCATGCCCCACGGTGGGCGCCACTGTCGTGGATATGACCACGGCAGATGCTACCAGGGGCAGCACTTCGTTGATGCGGGGGCAAGGAAACATGGCCATACGCGGATCGAGGTGCATAGGACGCAAGGGTTTACCCAGGTTCAGCCCCTCCGGAGAGTAAAGGGCCTACGTCCTGCTAGATCTTTATTGCTCAGTGAAGAATTACAATGGGGGGGCTCAGCCGGCGGCTACGCCAGGAGCTTACAAGGGGAGATTGAATCTCAGATAACGTGCCCTTTAGGGTTTTAGCTCGGGGGTTTATATGGACACCCCCGATCTAGGGTTACATGGAGATAACTCTGAATCACACAGTTACTACTAATCCGGGATTCGCTACCTCTCCTGCACGCAATCCCTTCATCCAGTCGCACGGGCCTCCTCCTTGGATCGGGGGCCCAGTCGCTCCATGGCCCAGTCGCTTAGGCCGACTGGCAGCCCAGCTGGGTCTTCCTTCTTCATAGCGAGTAGGGCTGGTGACCCACCCCCTACGGGTGTATCCCCATCATTAAGTATGCTCATATTGATGATAAGAAAATATATCCTGTTATTATTAGTTCTAAGCTTTCAGATATTGATGAAGAAAGGTTATTGGAAATATTGAAGAAACACCGAGGAGCAATTGGCTACACTCTTGATGACTTGAAGGGGATTTCTCCCTCTATTTGCCAACATGCTATCAATATGGAAGATGATGCAAAGCCTGTTGTTGAACATCAGCGCCGTCTAATTCCGAAAATGAAGGACGTGGTAAGGAATGAGGTATTAAAACTTCTTGAAGCTGGTATTATATATCCTATTGCTGATAGTAGATTGGTTAGTCCTATGCATTGTGTTCCTAAGAAAGGAGGAATGACTGTTGTACCTAATGATAATGATGAGCTCATCCCTCAAAGAGTAGTTGTAGGGTATAGAATGTGCATTGATTATCAAAAAGTTAATAAAGTTACTAAGAAAGATCATTACCCTTTACCCTTTATTGATCAAATGTTAGAGAAGTTGTCTAAAAATACTCATTTTTGCTTTCTTGATGGTTATTCTGGGTTTTCACAAATTGCTGTTAAAACTAAAGATCAAGAGAAAACCACTTTCACTTGTCCCTATGGAACTTATGCTTATAGACGTATGCCTTTTGGTTTATGTAATGCTCCTGCTACTTTTCAAAGATGCATGTCTGCTATTTTTCATGGCTTTTGTGAGAATATTGTAGAGGTATTCATGGATGATTTTTCTGTCTATGGGAATTCTTTTGATAATTGCTTGCGAAACCTTGATAAAGTATTGCAGAGATGTGAAGAAACTAACCTTGTTCTTAATTGGGAGAAATGCCACTTTATGGTTAATGAAGGAATTGTATTGGGACATAAAATTTCTGAGAGAGGTATTGAAGTTGATAGAGCTAAAGTTGAAGCAATTGAGAAGATGCCCTATCCTAGGGATGTTAAAGGTATTCGTAGTGTTCTTGGTCATGCTGGGTTTTATAGGAGATTTATTAAAGACTTTTCTAAGATTTCAAAGCCTCTTACTAATCTTCTTCAAAAAGATGTACCTTTTGTTTTTGATGATGATTGTAAGGAAGCTTTTGAAACTCTAAAGAAAGCCTTAACAACTGCTCCTGTAGTTGAACCTCCTCCTGATTGGAATTTACCTTTTGAAATTATGTGTGATGCTAGTGATTTTTCTGTAGGTGCTGTTCTTGGACAGCGAGTAGATAAGAAATTGAATGTTATTCATTATGCTAGCAAAACTCTTGATGCTGCTCAAAGAAATTATGCTACAACTGAAAAAGAATTATTAGCTGTAGTCTTTGCTTGTGATAAGTTTAGATCCTATATTGTTGATTCGAAAGTTACAATTCATACTGATCATGCTGCAATTAGATACCTTATGGCAAAGAAAGATGCTAAGCCAAGGCTTATTAGATGGGTACTTCTTTTGCAAGAATTTTATTTACATATTATAGATAGGAAAGGTGCTGATAATCCTGTTGCTGATAATTTGTCTAGATTGGAAAATATTGCTTATGATCCTGTTCCTGTTAATGATAGTTTTCCAAATGAACAATTGGCTGTAATAAAGTTGAGCTCGCGAGATAGTCCTTGGTACGCTCATTATGTTAACTTTATTGTTTCCAAGTACTTGCCTCCAACCTTTTCAGCTCAGCAAAGGAGGAAATTCTTTTATGATTTGAGGCATTATTTTTGGGATGACCCACACTTATATAAAGAAGGAGTGGATGGTATTCTGCGAAGATGTGTTCCCGAATATGAACAACAAGAGATATTGAGTAAGTGTCATGGTAGTGTTTATGGAGGACATCACGCCGGAGATAGAACCGTGCAAAAGGTTCTACAATCAAGTTTTTATTGGCCAACTCTCTTCAAAGATGCAAGAAAGTTTATTTTATCTTGTGATGAATGTCAAAGGGTTGGTAATATCTCCAGACGCAATGAAATGCCTATGAATTATACTCTTGTTATTGAACCATTCGATTGTTGGGGATTTGACTTCATGGGGCCTTTCCCTTCTTCAGAAGGTAACACTCATATACTTGTCGCTGTTGATTATGTTACTAAATGGGTGGAAGCCATACCTACAAAAAGTGTTGATGGTGAGACCTCTCTAAGAATGCTTTTAGATATTATTTTTCCTAGATTTGGAGTTCCTAGATATATTATGACTGATGGAGGTTCTCATTTTATTCATGGTGGTTTTAGAAAAACTCTTGCTAAATATGGTATTAATCATAGGATTGCTTCCGCTTATCATCCTCAAACTAGCGGGCAAGTAGAATTATCAAATAGAGAGATTAAATCTATCTTGGGAAAGACTGTTAATAAATCCAGAAAGAACTGGGCTAGTAAGTTAAAGGAAGCATTATGGGCTTATAGAACTGCTTATAAAAATCCCATGGGTATGTCACCATATAAAATGGTTTATGGGAAAGCTTGTCATTTACCTTTAGAACTAGAGCACAAAGCTTATTGGGCTGTAAGAGAACTAAATAAAGATCCTAAACTTGCCGGTAAGAAGAGATTGCTACAATTGAGTTCTCTAGATGAATGGAGAAGTGAAGCTTATGAAAATGCTAAACTCTTTAAAGAGAAAGTTAAGAAATGGCATGATAGAAGAATTATCAAAAGAGAATTTAATGTTGGAGATAAAGTCCTTTTGTATCGGTCTCGTCTCAGATTTTTTGCAGGGAAATTACTCTCAAAATGGGAAGGACCATATGTCATTGATGAGGTGTATCGATCAGGAGCAATTAAAACTAGCTCTCTGCAAGGTAATGCCACACAAGTGGTGAATGGACAAAGACTCAAGCATTATATCTCTGGTGATTCTTATAATAAAGATGTTGATGTTATTCAAGTGGTAACTCCGGAAGCTTACATCAAAGGCCAAGTTGACAGTCCTGCAGAGTTCGACTTTGAATAGGTAACAGTTCTGGTAAGAAAAAGTCCACGTTTAACTTTCCAAACAATGTTTTTGCAACTTTTGGAAAATATGAAAAATTACGAGATCGAAACAGAGTGGAGGAGACGCACGAGGGCCTGCCCCCATAGGCCGGCGCGGGCCCCAGCCTGGCCGTGCCGCCCTATGAGGACATCGCCTCGTTGTCCCTCTCCGACTCTTGTTCGACCTGGTACTTTCCTTTTGTCGTGAAATTTTTTTCTATATAATCTCCCGGACCCCTGGAGGTCCGTATATCGTTTTCCCATCGTGTTTTGTTTCGAGCTATTTTCTGCCAGAATCTGCTTCGGATCTAGAGCCAGCATGTCTTCGTCGGGAACTCCGAAGGACAGCTTCTTTGAGGACGTCGTCAACCCGTACATGAACGAGCTGAAGATGCACCCCAAGGAGTTGCTGCTCGTAGATGGAGAGTTGCAGATTAAGGATGTCCAGGGTCCTAAAAGAGAAGGAAGTTTGGAAGACAGGGTGGAGAAACTAGAACAAGAGGTCTTCAACTACAAGAAGATGGCTGAACGTGAAGTGGACATCTTCCACAAGATTGTGTCTGAACTTATTGATGGACACAAGAAAGAGACTGCAAAGTTGTGGGACGATATCTTCTCGCTTCACGACACTACCAACAAACTCCAAGCTCAACTCTATGACGTTCAGAATCAAAACTGTGAGTATGAAAACAGGTTTAAACACATAAGTTATGCTGCTAGTTTCAGGATTCCGGAGACCAAGATGTCGTTTGTTGATGGAGAGCCTCTCCCTTGGAAGTCTGATGATGGGAAGGATTCACCACCGAAGGAGTAATTCATCATCGGTATTGGCATCCCCTTGGTTTGTTCCAAGCTTTGGGGAGTGCCGCGGTATCACATCATCACTACCTTTTACCTTTTTATTATCAAGTAGTGTCATATCATGAGTAGGGAAGTTATCACATAAGATAGTTCGCAGTGTGGAAGTATCTCTCTTTAGTTGGTTATCTATGTATCCCTTGGTGTGAGTTATCGTTATGGAATATTAATGAGAAGTCCTATCATTTACATATTGCACATCTTATTTTAGTTTGCAATCTCTATTATATGATTAATCTTGTTGTTAGTATTGGTATCACTTTGGGAGCATTGAGTAAACCTATTTGGTTTTGGCAAACTTAGCTTGGGTCAATAGCAACAACACCTTAAATTTGAGTAGAAAAGAGGAAATACATGTAGATATGTTATTATCTTTCTTGTTAGTTCCTAGCTTAGTATTCTGAAGTTAAATTTGTTTGTGCTTACAAGGAAGATGCATGATTGTTTCTATCACATGTATATTTGTTTGTTTCCCTCAACTCTTATGCTTGCTAATTAACCTTGCTAGCCAAAGACCTGTACCGAGAGGGAATACTTCTCGTGCATCCAAACCCTTAAACCAAACCTATGCCATCAGTGTCCACCATAACTACCTATTATGTGGTATTTCCCTGCCATTCCAAGTAAATACTTCATGTGCTACCTTTAAGCTATTCAAAAATTATTACCTCTTATTTGTGTCAATGTTTTATAGCTCATGAGGAAGTATGTGGTGTTTTATCTTTCAGTCTTGTTAGGCAGCTTTCACTAATGGACTAGTGGCTTCATCCACTTATCCTATAATTTTGCAAAAAGAGCTGGCAACGGGGTTCCCAGCCCCAAGTAATCAACTTTCATTAATAATTCTCTTCACATGTTTTGCCCTGATTCATCAGTAAGCAACTTAATTTTGCAATAAACACTCCTCCATGGTATGTGAAATGTTGGAAGGCACCCGAGGATTCGGTTAGCCATGGCTTGAGAAAGCAAAGGTTGGGAGGAGTGTCATCCTTAAATAAACTAAAGTACATGTGTAAACAAAAGAGAAGGGGGATGATCTACCTTGCTGGTAGAGATAACGTCCTTCATGGGAGCCGCTCTTTGGAGGTCTGTTTGGCAAGGGGGTTAGAGTACCCATTACCATTCGTTGACAACAACAAACACCTCTCAAAACTTTACTTTTATGCTCTCTATATGATTTCAAAACTTAAAAGATCTAGCACATGATTTAATCCCTGCTTCCCTCTGCGAAGGGCCTATCTTTTACTTTATGTTGAGTCAGTAAACCTATTTCCCTCCATCTTAAGCAAGCAATTGAGTTGTTGTGATCCAACCATCTATATTGTGATCTACTTAATCATGCCTTTTATTCTTCCTTGTTTAAGTACAAGTTTTATCTGAATGAATATAGCTTTGAAAGTTATCAATGATTATGAGGAGATTACTATGATTGAGTATGCAAGTTTATTATAAGCTTTAATATGAGAGCGCTGCTCAATAGATAAGTATAATCTGTTAACTGTTCTCTGACCAAGAACAAAGTTTGCCATCACCAATTATGATTTCCTATGCACCTTTATTTGTGATTACCTTCTACTTGTTTCAAGTTGAATTATATGAGGAAGTTGTTCACTAGAATGTCTTGTGTGAATGAATGTGATGCTTCTTGTCCGTATTTTATTTATCGACTCTTCACTCCATAAACATGTGGTCCTGTTTACCGAGTTCAGTTTCTCTTGGGGACAAGCGAAGTCTAAGCTTGGGGGGAGTTGATACGTCCATTTTGCATCACTATTTTATATCATAATTTGTTGTTATTCATTGATATATTTCATATTTGGAGATGATACTTATGTTATTTCATCTATTTTGCATGTTTCATGATTATTGGAGGATCGCGCACCGGAGTCAGGATTCTGCTGGAAAAAGCGCCGTCAGAATGCAATATTTCGGAAGATCAACAATTGCCGGAAATTATATGAAAAATCCTATTTTTCCAGAAGACGAAGGGAGCCAGAAGGGGGAGCCGAGGAGGGCCGCCATGGGCCCACCTCATAGGCCAGCGCGGGCCTAGGCCTGGTCGCGCCGCCTTGTGAGGAGGGGGCCCACAACCCCCTCTGGCCTCCTCTCCTGCGCGTACTTCTTCGTCCCGAAAACCTAAGCTCCAGAGGATAATCGCGAAGAGTCACAGCCGCCTCTGCGGGGCGAAAAACACCAGAGAGAAAAGAGCTCTCCGGCAGGCTGAAATCCGCCGGGGAAATTCCCTCCCGGAGGGGGAAATCGACGCCATCGTCATCATCATCGAGCTGGACATCATCTCCATCATCATCACCATCATCTCCATCATCATCACCGCCGTCTCCACCGCTGCACCTCCTCACCGCTGTAACAATTAGGGTTGGATCTTGATCGTTTGGTAGGGGAAACTCTCCCGGTATTGATTTCTACTTGTTATTGATGCTATTGAGTGAAACCATTGAACCAAGGTTTATGTTCAGATTGTTATTCATCATCATATCACCTCTGATCATGTTCCATATGATGTCTCGTGAGTAGTTCGTTTAGTTCTTGAGGACATGGGTGAAGTCAAAATGTTAGTAGTGAATTATGTTGGTTAGTATTCAATGTTAAGATATTTAAGTTGTGGTGTTATTTTTCTAGTGGTGTCATGTGAACGTCGACTACATGATACTTCACCATTTATTGGCCTAGGGGAATACATCTTGTATTCATTTGCTAATTGCGGGGTTGCCGGAGTGACAGAAACCTAAACCCCCGTTGGTATATCGATGCAGGAGGGATAGCAGGATCTCAGAGTTTAAGACTGTGGTTAGATTTATCTTAATTACTTTCTTGTATTTGCGGATGCTTGCAAGGGGTATAATCACAAGTATGTATTAGTCCTAGGAAGGGCGGTGCATTAGCATAGGTTCACCCACACGACACTTATCAAAACAATGAAGATTAATCAGCTATATGAAGCGAAAGCACTAGACTAAATTCCCGTGTGTCCTCAAGAACGTTTGGTCATTATAAGTAAACAAACCGGCTTGTCCTTTATGCTAAAAAGGATTGGGCCACTCGCTGCAATTATTTCTCTCGCATTTTACTTACTCGTACTTTATTTGCCTGCTATATCAAAACCCCCTGAATACTTGTCTGTGAGCATTTACAGTGAATCCTTCATCGAAACTGCTTTTCAACACCTTCTGCTCCTCGTTGGGTTCGACACTCTTATTTATCGAAAGTACTACGATACACCCCCTATACTTGTGGGTCATCAGCAGCTTACAAGTATCTTTTGATAGATAGTGACGAGAGGCCTAAAGACATTAACCAAATAGCTCTTTGTGGTTCAATACTCTTCCTTTCGATAGCTACAATATACCTGCGCACTTGCAGTCATCAACAATGCCGGCGGTGGTGGCCACGCCCGATCGAAAAGGGCGAAGGGTGATGGTAGGCGTACCCCGATCCTTCGCATGGAGGAGGTCCATCGCCGGGGTGGCATAGGTGGAATGTGGAAGGTGACGCGGGGACGACAACCATAGTGACTCCTCGGGTTGGCGGTGTGTCATTGCATTTTTTAACGCATTGCCGCTGCGAATATCATGCCCCACACACATGTTCTCTCTCTCTGTGTGTGTGTGGGGGGGGGGGTGGCGATAGATTTGGGGTCTCTCGGATCGGACGATAGCGACACTTTCAGTGCCGTTCTCCCTCTTGCGGGGATTGTTTTGGAACAAGCTCTGCCTGGAGCGGTTTGGTCGTGGAGTGGTGCTGCATCTATCAAGTTTATGATGGCAGGTCCTCACGGGATGGTGCATTGGGGTCTCGATGAAGGACACACCAAGATGGACTCACGTGGGGTGGATGCGTTGTTTGGCATTGTGGCAGCTTCAATTGTAGACCTGGCAAGGGCTATGCGGATCTCTGTCCTGGAGTTCGCTCAACAGTCCAAAGAAGGTGACAACTTCTGAAGTGAGGACATGAGGTGCTGGCTAAGCGTGTGATTGTCTAGATGAGTGCTCCTTAATTCTCCATTGGGTGGCTTAATGGTGCCCGTAGTACCTAGCTGGTTTGGTATTGTTTGTGTTTTTAGGGCATACAACCCCAGTGACATTTTCTTCCCCCATTGTCGTGTTTGTATGTGTTATGTGGTGGCTTCAATTTTTTTTTTTGACGTATGCTCTTACCAGTTCTTTGTTGAATAAAATCGACATAAATGGTATGCATCTCTTCGATGTAGGATCCAAGGGTCTCAACCTCCCTTTCAAAAAAATCCAATTACTATACATAAAGCTAACACATATTATTGCAAAAAACATTTTTTAAAACCTTAATGCAATTGAGGTTATGTTAGTTATTTCCAAATTGCAGACCTCCTAAGTCCTAACAATTGTGATTTCGCTAGTACGTTAGCGCGATGATTCTGTAATACAAACCCCGAGTAGGAACAAAACTAAGTAGGACTAGTAAAACGATAGGGATGTGGTTAGCATGGGAAAAACCTTTTACCACTCCAAGTGCTCCGAGTAGGAAATATCGTGGTGGGCGTTCTTCTATCGTACGTGTCTCTTGCGAGTTGTTTGTTACACAAACTCATCTGTCCGTATCAGACTAGAACTCCCAATGTAACCTACCTCAATTACAATAAATATGGATTACCAAGCAGCGGTAGTGGAAGCCAATCACGCCGTGATGAATCCGTCCGTGGGGAAGGTGGAGGCGTTCGGTCTGCTCGCCGGCGACGTGTGGGCGCCGGAGCGTCCCAGCTACCTGTACAACACGTCGTTCAACATGGGCGGGTCACACCCATATAGTTTCGTCGATGACGTCGTTGAACACGAAACAGAGGCCGAGGACGATGACGGCGGCGTCGACTGGAGCCATCTCATCGACATAATCGACGACCTTCTCGAGGAAGAAGACAGCCACGGCGGCGGCGACGAATACGTCGTGGAGGGGTCCGCGGACCAAGACCACGGACACAGCGCTGACGAAGGTGGCGTACTCCCGGAGTTGCCAAAGCCAGATGACGCCACGGCTGCCGACGAAAACCCAGCTGACCCCGCCGACGATGACGGGGCCACGAGAGAGGAAACGCCGGGGACGACGTTCTGTTTTAGGACGGCGGCGGTAGTAGTTCCGTCCGTGGTCTCGCCGTCAGATGATTGCTGCACTCCCGTGACGAGAGGCGGAACCCGGAGCCGGTCCAGTTCATCGAGGAAACGCGGGGGGAGGAAACGGAAGAAGGCACCGCCCCAGTCGTCGGACGGCGTGTCCTGTTCGACAACGAAACTCGACACGGCGCGCGCAGATGGACGCAAAGGCTTTGCCGGCGATCTCGGAAAGAGGACTGCGGCGGCAGCAGCAGCACCGCCGCCACGCCGGTCGACGGGCAGGAGTGCTAGGGGCGAAACGCCGGAAGAGAGGTTTCGGATCGTTCCGGCAATTCTCGCTTCTGGCCGGAGTCGTCAACAACTCGGGCAACTTTTTTGAACTTTCCGCGTATGTAATGTTTGCTAGCCAATTGGGTATTGGTGCATTTGTTTGTACGAAAATTGTACAGGGTCTTGTTTTTGTTTTGAGTCGTATGTACGTGGGGCTTTCAGCTATGTGTATGTCAGGTCATTTTAGCAAATGTTCTCACTTTCATTGGTAAATCATCATCTCTAATTACACTAGTCTAGCTATAACATCCTTTGAAAAAACTATAAAGGAAGATATCCAAAACCTTGCATCCATCCTCCATGATTTTTTGAGAGGCTACCAGCCTTTGCATGAATTTTCTCAATAGTTCCGTTGTTCTAATAAGATGAGGCTTCCCCTTTCGATTAAATGTTTGAAGAGGGTGGGCATCCGGCACTTGGGGGATAAGTGTGACGGCAAGCTTCCCGCTTGGAACGGCAAGTATGTAACCATAGCCGGCCGCACGCCACCTTGGTCAAGTTGGTCCTTGCCTCTCAAGCCATCTACTACTTGACACCTCTATCCATCCCAGCGAGCACATTCAAGTTCATTAATAAGACGGAGCTCTCTTTCCTTTGGTTGGCCAATGATCACACAACGGGTGCAAAGTGCAAGGTGAATTGGGTATGGTTTGTAGCACCAAGAAGCTTGGCGGCCTTGAGGTGCTTCACATGGGAAAGTTTTCCACGACACTTTGGCTTAGGTGGCCATGGTTAGAATGGAAGGACCCAAGCAAGATTTGGGTGGGATCCAAGAACCCATGTACGACGGAAGATATGGATATCGTCTATGTTGCCACCACAATCATGGTTGGCAATGGCAATAAGACGCCATTTTTATATGCGCCTTGGATTGAGTGGAGAAAATCAATTGAGGTGGCGCCACTCGTTTTCTCCTCCTCCAAGAGGAAGAATTGGAAGGTGACTCAAGCTTTGTATGGCAACACATGGGTGGGTAAGGTGGATTTGGAGCAAGATTTTTCAATGGAGCACTTATCCCAATTTGTGGAGCTTTGGACCGTCATACAAAGCTTCCAACTTCATGAGAACGTGGAGGATGACATCGTTTAGAGGCTCACTTCAAATGGTCAATATACAACTAAGTCGGCTTATGAGGTGCAATTTTTAGAGTCCACTCTTCCAAGTTTAAGCAAGTTGGTTTGGAAGACTTGGCCGCCACCTATGGCCATTTTTTTGCTTGGCTTGCTAACCAAAATAGGATTTGGACAGCGGGCTGGTTAGCGAAGCATGGGTGGCCTAATTGCGGCCTATGCCCGTTATGCAAGCAATGCATGTAGTCTGTTAACCATCTCTTCGTACATTGTCGCTTCACTATTCAGCTTTGGAGTAAGGCCAACGATTGGTTGGTCATCCCCGAGTTTATCACGACCCAATGGGCGAACCTCATTTTACCGGATTGGTGGAGCATAATGTCCTCGGGGCAAAAACCGCAAAGCCATGGCATCTCTCACATTGCTCATCTCATGGGATATTTGGAACGAACGCAACACTATGGTGTTCAACAACAAGCATGCTCCCTCACAAGTTATCTTTGACAAGATTAGAAAATAAGCTAAGTTATGGGTGTTAGCCGGCGTGAAAAGTTTGGGATATTTGATGCCAAGAGAGTAGCCTTGAAAGTTGAAATAAGACACACACTTTTACTTTCTTGTAAAACTTACACTTAATAGATAGACTGGACAAAGCTTTTGCTCCTTCTTTTTCAAAAGACATCAGTGAAAACCCTCTCAATACTACACAGGCTGGATCAACCTCAAAGTTTTGATCAACCACTTTATTCATCCACCGAATAAACATGTGCGAAGCTTGCAAATTTTTTCTTGGGGTCATCTCGAAATAGTACATACATGGGTTCAAGTTCAGCACTAATACCTCTCTAATTAGCTGTGGTTAGGTCAACATGCAGGAGGGCCTACAACCACTGAGTATATTTGGTGGCTAGGGAGGGACACATCCATTGCAGGAAAGGTTGATGAATCGTTGTCTCGTGGCTATACTACATATCGCAAGGAAAAGTTCACTGAGTATCTTCTTTATCTCCAGAGTGGATGTGGTCTTTTTGGCCCGTCGGCAACTTCATGTTTATAACCAACAAAGTCTGGCCGGCTCAGGGAGCAGCGTGCCGTTTACACGGTCTGAAGTTTAAAGACAAAGGACATCTTAAAAAAATTCGTGTAATTTTTGTTTTTATTGAGGTGCTTTGTATTGTTCGATGTTTCTCTTAATGCGAGAATTTTATTTGCAAAAAAAAAAAAAGACTAGACAAGAAAACAAAGCTACCAGGACTTAAGTGTCAAACGTGAAGCTACATATCACCGGAGCTACAGCCTAGATACGTTGTACACACATCTATAGACTTACCAGGTCGGCGTGTCAGAGCTACGTGTCGAGAACATATCTGGTGTATCTGGGCTAGTGGTGCACCTAACCTTAGTACACACTGAAGGAGAAGTTTTAAAATTTTCTGAAAATGAACTAGCATGTACGTACAATATAACATGAAATTCCAAATTGGAATACGAATTAGGCGTATTAGCACTATTCTTAGTCAGTTCTGTTCTCGAGTATCGTTTTCAATTATGATCCAGTAATTTTATAAGATGTTACATACATATTGTTATATAAACGAATTTTCCAGATTTTTTTGGCAGATTGTAAGTGTGTAAATAAATATCAGGTGCACTCGATACATTGGAGTATCAGAGTTCCTCATCCACATTTTCTAGGGGAAGCAGAGTTCCTGGGCAACTCAACAGTCAACACGGCTGCAAAGGCGTGATCAGGGCTGCGTATATACGAAGAGACACGGGGAAGGCATATGCTAGCGATCAGGTCTGGTTCCTTGACTTCTTAATTTTGCAGAACTCTCTTGGCAATGACATTTCTCATTACTTGATGGCGAGGCATGATGATACACCTATGATTGACAAGGAAACTCACAGGCTTGCTGTTGCTAATATGGACTGGAATCATATTAAGGTGGGTGCTCAAATTTATTTCATCTTGAGAAGTAATCCATCTATTTCGCAAAAAGAGAAGTAATCCATCTGCCTGAAAAATACAGCCATGTTCAAAAGGCAATTTATTATTTAGTTTCGTGAGAATCGCCTTAAAAGGATGTGTTTCAGGCAAACTTGTTTGTTTTCTGTGAGGTTAATATGCATCTCTCTTTTTTTTTGCATTTGTGTGTTTATTACAGACTTATATATGACCTCTAAGGGCTGTTTGGATGTCAATTTATTAAATAGATGCTGGTGAAACAGTAGGATTTCTGAGGAAAAAAAACTATGTTATGTTGCTAGTTTGTTATGTTGAAGTACTATGCATCAGTTCATGTTTTTTTGGCTTGAAGAATTTTTATTTTCTTACAGTATCATTTTGTTGTGTGGAGAACAGGTGAAATATTTAGCAGTAAAATTCGCTTTTTTCGGTTCAGCGATAGATACACCAAATGTAAATATTCAGGATTAAGAACAACTCTAAAGTGATGTCAAATTGCTCGGTTCTTTGGTCCATATATCATCATATAATGATGACATGTATATACAGTTAAAAATGACCATATCCTTCTATACCCAAATCAAAGCATCCATCATTATTTTTGTGTGTCTTAGGTGCTAATTGCAAGAGCCCAGCTAATAGGAGGTGCTTCTAAGATTTTACAGAAGTGGAACACAACACCTCCAGGGCATCTACGAATCGATGCTGCTTGCACTCATAATGATCCTGTAGCAGAGTTCTGTGCACTAAGGCAATGTTGGAGCCATAAGCCAAATTGGCAAGAATTATCCATTCTAGTAAACAAATGGCTGATTGGTTATTTGGCATTGACCTTATGTTGATAACGAGCCCTTTTGAGCCTTAAAACTTAATATCTCACACCATAACATCACTGCAAACTTGCCCCTAAAGACCTCTTTGGTAAGGGATCTAAATTTGAACCCTTACAATGGAACAAAATCCGAAAATTTCCCAAAGAAATATCCATCACTCCAACACATATGTAGTGATTGTATTTTGCACTTAAATATGTGCATTATTTGTTTGGTCAAAGCACTTTCTGTGATTTCTGCTGCAATCCAACAAAATATTTTGATACATATTAGTAGTTCAAATTTAACTGAATGAAATCCTGTTTTTGCTAAACTGAAGATCCAAACAATGAAACAAACCCCTTGGCATTTACATTTTTTGTTGCTCATATAAACTCCTCTCTGGCTTCTTGGGTTCAATTGTTTGCCCTTCCAACAGGCGGTGGACTTGTATATGATCATGAAATCTTGTATACCGAAAGGTGGGCGTGTTCTATCAGTCTCGATATATCCAACAGAATTCGGACTGAAGTGCATGAACATTGAGATAACTCAAGGCCCTTCTGCTCTTGTTGGTGCCGATGGTGATGATGTTTGTGGGGAATACAATAACAACGATAATGATGACGACGGTGGCAATGATGATGATGATGATGGTGGTGGTGAAGAAGATAGCGACCTTGACTCTGAGAGTGAGAACAGCAAGATCCGTACTTATGAGCTAAACAGACTGAGGTTAGCAACAATATAGATACTTTTGCTGATTACCATATTGTCTATGTATTTGTTTGTCTGGGACTTAGTGAGAAGAGTTTGAATGATTTTTTTTAACAATAATCCATAATCTTGCCTTGTCTATCCATCTTTCATATTTACCATATGACAATGTTACTACTACTTGCCAAGGGTTTTCCGTTCTGCTCTCTGATGATTATATTAATCTTGCTGCAGGTACTACCATGCGGTTGTGGTGTGTGATTCCAGTGCAACTGCAGATCACCTATACACGACTCTTGATGGTACTGAGTTAATGAAAACGGCAAATGTGTTTGATTTGCGGTTCATTCCTGACTCTATGGAGTTCAAACACCCTGCTCGTGATGTAGCTACCGAGGTATCATACTTGAATAGATCGTATTTGCGTATCCATATTTGTTGGTGGATATATTAAATTGTTGGCACTTGGCAGCATCAAAGTTTCTCTTCTTCAGTAGTGTCTGATACTCTGATTACATTATGTTTCTTTCCATATCGCTTTTTAAATATACGATGCATGTAGGCAGAACTTGCCCTTCACTCGTGCTAATGTCTTTTGAGTTTGTAACTTGTTCATGCAGGAACCTCTGAATTACAAGCAGCCTGATTTTGAGACCCCTGCTTTGCAACATAGAAAAGTTAAGCTCACCTGGGATGATAATGAACCAGATCGTAAGAAGATCTTGGGGCGGAAGTTCAAAGAGGATCAGGTCAAGCTCATTTTGTTTGCTAACGTAACACTGAAAAATCAGTTTTTTGTTGACTTTATAAATTGAAAACCCCAGTGTCAAGATAAGCATTCTGCACTTTGAATAATAAAGGAGGAAATACAGTGTAATCGTAGACTCTTGTATTTTTTATAACATAGTTGACTGTTATCTCCATGTCTTGTCCTGTATTTTTGCATCTTTGACGTCTTCTATTTTTCTGTTGCAGTTAGATGGCATTCATGTATATTTAGCAGGCAGTGACAGCGCATCAGACAGTGATGTAGACGATTCTGGTGATGAGTCCCTGCCAAATGGTATAACAAAAAGAAAGTTAACAAAGAAGGAACGGTTGGCTCGTTTACAACCAGGAGATAAATCTGATGAGGAACAAACTGATGACCAGGACATGGAGATAACATTCAACACGGAGCTCGAGGACCTCAGCAAACGTGTCCTTGAGAGAAAGAGCACAGAGACGAAGACTGTCTGGGAGATGCACCAAGAAAAAATGAAGGAGGAGCGGAAAGCTAGGAAGAGGTTGTCAAAGGATGATGATGATGATGATGACTATAACGACGAAGATAGTGCTGATGAAAAGGATAATTTCTTTGATGATGAAAATTCTAATGAAGAAGCTAAGCCAATCAAGGAAATGACAAGCTTCCAGAGAAACATTTTGCGCGAGAAGCAACTAGAGAAGAGTTGGAGCTCTTGGTTGCTGCTGACCAGGATGCAGCTAATGTTGCAAAGGGTTATAACATAAAACGCAAGAGTAAAAATGGCAAAAGGGGCAAGGATTCTGTCCTGGACAAACTTCCTGAAATCGATCTTAGCAAGGACCCAAGGTTCGAGGACATGTTCACATCTCATCTGTATGCATTGGATCCTACTAATCCCCAATACAAGAGGTACCACCAGCTTCCATAACCATCAGTTCCTGTCCTGGTACTGTAAAATCTGCTTGACCTCCATATTGTTAATTTATGCCGACTGTGAAATGGTTTTATATAGGAGCGCCACCTTCATGCGAAAATAACATAGGAAGAAGGGTGCGCATGCAGGCACATTGGATAATGAACCACCTGTGGAGGAACCATCTCTGGAAAATACAATGCCACCTTATAATGCATCTGCTAGGGACGCCAATCAGAAACATGTTGGGGCAGAGAAACTGCAGATGCTTTCTGCTGTCAAATCTCTCAAGAGGAACCTTGCTGCGTTTAAAAAAGCAAGCATGAGTGACAGATAGAGAAGAGTTCTGTTTGCCTCGATTCATTCTTCATGATATGACTCAAAATCAACACCCATCCAATTTTCCTATTTATTCCATGACGAGGGTTTATGACGCACTAAAGTATCTACACTTGTTATTTATGTGTGCATCTACGCGTGACATCTTAATGGCATTCCTTTCATTTTTGGGATGTTGACAGTAGATGGATCCACTTAAGAAATTAGTACTATATGAAAAAGTTAGCTGATGCAAATGATCCGTGCATCCAAGATCCAACGACCATTTTGAATTTTTAGGAGTATATGCATTGCGTCAATGAGCACATAACCATCAAGCTGGCGTGTTGGATAAGCCCCACAGAAAAGAAGAAAAGTCTGCAGCGAATATGTGTACAAACATGCTAATAAAAAAAACCTACGACTAAACATAATGGCAGCCAAAACGGTATAAGGAACAGGCATCAAAACGGCCTGGCCAAAAGTCGTGAATGCTCCACAAGCTACGTACGTGTACATTTCGTGGGCAAGTTCTCAGCAGCGATGAAACCTGGGAAGCTGCCATTGGTGTTCAAAATGTTAACTTCATTTAGATTTAGTTGCATCCAAAAGCATTTCCAAAACTAACCAAACAAAAGAGAAGCGAACAACATCTGACATGGCGTCCACAGCTCTAGCCGTTCTCACGTTTGTTGCAGTATTCATCCGCACGTTCCCGCCGATAACTTGCGCAATCGACAATCATGGTTTCCGCGGCTCCCTCACTCGCGTGCACACACACTCCAGCAACTACTCCGCCGCGGTGCACCGCGACACGCGCCGCCTCGCTTTCCTCGCGCCGGCTCCAACGACGAGCCCCGCCATTGCCCTCGCCCTCCAGGTGCTGGCCGAGAACGGCGTCGGAGCGTACCACGTGAGCATCTCCATCGGCACGCCGCCGCTCACCTTCCCGGCGATCCTCGACACCGGCAGCGACCTGGTCTGGACGCAGTGCGCGCCGTGCACCGAGTGCTTCGAGCAGCCCACGCCGCTGTACGACCCGGCGCGCTCCTCGACCTTCTCCACCCTCCCGTGCGCGAGCCCGCTCTGCCGGTCCCTGCCGAGCCCCTTCCGCCGCGCGTGCAATGCCAGCGGCGGCTGCGCCTACGACTACCGCTACGTCGCCGGCTTCACCGCCGGGCGCCTCGCCGCCGAGACGCTCGCCGTCGGCGGCGCCTCGTTCCGCGACGTCGCCTTCGGGTGCAGCACGGCCAACGGCGGATACATGGACGGCGCGTCCGGCATCCTGGGGCTCGGGCGCGGCCCGCTCTCCCTCGTGTCACAGCTCGGCGTCGGCCGGTTCTCCTACTGCCTCCGCTCCGACGAAGGCGCCAGCCCGATACTGTTCGGCTCCCTGGCGAACGTGACGACAGGCGAGGGCTTGCAGTTCACGCCGCTCGTCCAGAACCCCGCGGTGCCGGTGACGGGCGCCCCGTACTACTACGTCAACCTCACCGGCGTCAGGGTCGGCGCGGCGGACCTCCCGGTCACGCCCGCCACGTTCGGTTTCACGAGCACCGGTGCGGGCGGGGTGATCGTCGACTCCGGCACGACGTTCTCGTACCTTGCCAAAGCGGGATACGCGATGCTGGAGCGGGCGTTCCTGTCGCAGACGGCCGGCCTGCTGACGAGAGTGAGCGGCGCGCCGTTCGACTTCAACCTGTGTTTCGAGGCTGACGGCGGCGCCAACGTCGACGCCGTGATCGTGCCTAGTCTGGTGCTGAGCTTCGCGGGCGGCGCCGAGTACTCCGTGCCGCGGCGGAGCTACTTCGACGCCGTGGACGAGGAAGGCCGCGTGGCGTGCTTGCTGGTGCTCCCGACGGGGGGCGTGTCCGTCATAGGCAACGTCATGCAGATGGACCTGCACTTGCTCTATGATCTCGACGGCGGAACCATGTCCTTCGCGCCGGCCGTTTGTGCTACTGTCTGACGGAGTTACGGATTTGATCCTGTACAGTTTTATTTCTTTCAGAAATCCCTGTCTGTACAATTAACCCAGAGTACAGTTTCCTCGATCATTTTTCAGATTTTTTAGACTCGTCCACAATATTGGCATTTTCTTGCTTTGTCCAAAGAATTATCGCCACGAAGCCAAATGCGTACGCACCACACCAAAGAATTCATTTCAAAACTATTGAAACTTTCTACCTACAACTCGAAAACAAATTAAACTATTGGAAGTTTCTAGCTATATCTTAAAAATAAATTGAACTATTAACAGATAGGTACCTCTCACCCGTTAAACATATACGTCCCACTAGGATGTAAAGTTTTTGAGTAATGCTACAGTTACGGAATCATTTTTACAAAATCGTTGTTACGGACTGATGTGGAAAGCAATCAGCAGTTTCAGCTCCTAGAATCACGGGAAGGGAAGCGATTTGCACCAACCAAATCAGTCCACGTCCGTCCGTAAGGTTTTTCCGTATGAACAATTCCGTAGGTCTGGGATTACCGAAAGTTTTTACGGGGATCTATACTGGGTTTCGAATCTGCATAGTCTGTGTGGGCCTAAGGTTTTTTTTTTTTTGAAATTTTCAAGGGGGGTGGAACCACCTGAATTTCATTGCACTCGAAACTTTTTTAGGTCAAAGAGTTACATGCGGAGAGGTGGTCTCGCCATGACATGGCGTCCTCTTTGAGGAAATTGTTTTTGAAACGGTAGAGCCATAGAGATTTTTTTTTTGGAGCAACCGGCAGGAGCACTGCCTTTTCATTAAGCAAGAGGGAAACAAAACGATCCAGACTGTACAAAGAGAGGGCATTTTTAGCTTAAGGTGGTAAAATGCCCAGAACCCACCATGGAAGACGAGCTACCAAAAAGAAAAACTAATCCGGCTCGGCCGGGATGACCGGGCCGAAACCATTTATAGCCCGATCCCTTTGGAGGATATCCTCGTTAGCGATACTTGCGACCTCAAGGTAGGTAAGACGTTGTCCAGTGAAAATGCGCCGGTTTCGTTCCTTCCATGCGTTCCAAAGTACATATAAGAACCGGCCGCTGATGCGTTTCTTTTCTTTCTGCGGCTTTTCCTTTATCATGTCATTCCACCAGTCAGATATGGATTGGAAGTCGAGGCGTCGGTCGGTCATCGGAGGAGTCGCCATCCCAAGATTTGATAAGGTTCCAGACGGCCGCCGTGAACGGGCAGTTTCTGCAGAGGTGGTCAGCTGTCTCAGGCTCGCTGAGGCACAAGGGGCATCGAGGGTCGTGAGGCCATCCTCGGATGGCAAGCATATCGGCGGTAAGGAGCTTTCCATGAAGGGCTAGCCAACCAAATAACTTGCATTTGGGCTCCGCATGTGCCGACCAAATCTTCATGGCATCGAAGCGGGCTTGGGAGCCAAGGAATTGTGCCTCATAGGCGGAGCTAGAGCTGTAGGTTGAAGTGGCATTAAGCGTCCAGTCGATGTTGTCTGGCAACTCGGGGGCAAGGTTGATGGAGTGGACGGCCTCCCAGACGTCGATATATTGTGCGAGCTGTTGAGGCGAGTTAAGGGACACGACAGAGCGGATCCAGTTGTTTTCACTTAGCTCTTTGGCGACCGTACGATTCTTCCTCGAGGCAATTTTGTAGAGGTCGGGCGCCCATTGAGATAGAGGGCCCCGAGCATACCAGTTGTCATGCCAGAATTTGGCTGTCTCCCCATTTCCAATGGTAACTTTAGTGGCGGCTCTGAAAAGGGACATGTCGGTGTCGTCGCATGGAAGCTTTGAACCAGACCAAGGGCGGTCCGGATCAGTACACTGGAGCCAAGGCCATCGTAAACGCAGGGCACGTCCAGATCTCTCAATGTCCGGAATGCCGAGACCCCCCAGCTTCTTTGGCCTACAGACCGTTTTCCAACTCACAAGAGCTTTCCCCTGGGCGGCATGATCGCCCTCTTCGCCGGCCCAGACGAAAGTCCTGGCAATCTTGTTGATCCTATCACGAGCCCATTTTGGCAGAGGAATGGCAGTGGCATGGTAAATGCCAGTAGCCATGAGCACTGTCTTCGCAAGGACGACCCTTCCCGGTCTCGCAAGGTTCTTGCCGATCCAACCCGGTAGCTTTCCGGCGATCTTGTCGATTAGGGGTTGTAGGTCCACCTTCCGAAGACGGTGGAAATGCAGAGGGAGCCCCAAATATTTTCCAGGGAAGCAGGCAAGCTTTGCGGGGAAGTCATTGAGAATTTCCTGAAGGTCCATGTCAGCGCAGCGCACCGGGAAAATTTCCGTCTTGGTCATGTTGGTGACAAGTCCACTGGCCTTTCCGAAGCAGTCGAGAATGGAAGAGATGGCACAAAGATCCTCCTTACTGGGGTTTACGAAGATTCCAGCATCGTCCGCGTATAAAGAGATTCGGCAGCGGTTGGTCCTAGAGCGTATGGGACTCAGAATGCCCAATTGCGTGGCCGAGGCCAGGATGCGTTGTAGGGGGTCGATGGCGAGGATGAACAACATGGGTGATAGCGGGTCTCCCTGTCTGAGGCCGCGGGCGTGGCGGAAAGAGCCATAGAGATAGGTCAGCTATTACATTGGAGATTATTGTGTGAGCTGGGCTTACTTGATCTCGAAAGATGAGAGCATTCCTCGCGTCCCATATTTTACAGAGGAAGGTGAGAAGTACTGGCGGCCATGCAGAGTGAGGCAGGTTGGGTGTGCGTGGTGATTTCCTAATATCTTGCCGGGTTTGTTGATGGGTCAGTATCATGCTTCTCTGCCAGATAGTTTGAGCTGTTGGCCAGTCAAAGAACAAGTGTTGGCGATCCTCAACCAGCTGTGGGCATCGAGCGCAGAAAGGTGTGTCCAGAATTATCTTTCGGTGCAGATTCTTGCGGGTATTGATTTTATCCAACTGAACAAGCCATCCAAATATCTTGACACGCCCTGGCACCCTTGAGTTCTAGATTGCTTTAGTTGTATCTTGATTGTGGTTGTCTTGAAGTGCAAGATATGCAGCTCTCGTCGAGAATCTGGTCACATCGATCATGGTTCTATCGTCGTGCTCATGGGATAACTGAATGACCTGCAAGAGGGACATCAGAGAGGCAAATTCGACTGTAGCCACCGCGGTTAGTCTATTCCTCGGTCCGTTTTGGACCCCAACTTGGAAAACATCACAGACTAGGGCATTTGGTGTGGTGTGGTGAGAGAAAAGTGCAGGATGTTTCTTGGCTTACGGTTCAGGGATTATCCATCTGTCGAGCCAGAAGAAAGTGTTGCGTCCACTTTTGAATTTGCATTGTGTGATGGCTCTTAGAGTGTCTAGATTATTGTAAACAAATCTTTCCTAAGAACGAAATGTGATGGCCTTGGCTAAATGGAAAAGGTGAGTGGTGTGCAATCCAAGATCTCCAAGGAGTATTACAGTGTTGCAGAGTTTAGTAGCTAAATTTCATAAGCAGGCAAAGTTTTTGTACATGCAAGTTTTTTACACCCAATCTGCATGACTGTCTAGGGGTGCAAGCTTTTCCCATGCAACCAGACATTTTGCACCTAAGCATGCATCATCTCCTGCCAAAATTCTTCGTTTCCTGTCTAATTTTTCAATAATGAGAATGGGGATTAGCAATGATGCCATGAAATGGGTTGGGATACTATCTAGGACAGCTGAGAGTAAGATGAGTCAACCTCCTTTGGACAGTAAAGCAGCACACGAGCCTGCTAGGTATCTGTCAACTTTATCGATTAATGGTTGAAATGCTGACGGTGGTAGTTTGGTTGGTGAGAGAGGTAGGTGATAACCCACAAGTGTAGGGGATCAGTTGTAGCCTTTTCGATAAGTAAGAGTGTCGAATCCAACGAGTAGCTAAAGGTAGAATAAATATTCTCTCAAGTTCTATCAACCAGTGATACTACTCTACACACACTAAACGTTTACTTTATCTAGGAGATAATACTAGAGCAATAATACGGGTATGAGAGATAGCTTTGCAAGATAATAAATACAAAAAAGTAAATGTTAGTGCTGCAGCAATAAAATATACTAAGTAACCATAAACTAACGGTATCATGAGTGTGGAAAAGTAGTGGTAATAGTGGTGGCTTTGTCCAAGTTTAATTAGCAAATAAATCCGGTTCATTGTCTTCGATGCAGTTTTCTATGTGGGAGAGGCTAAATATACAAGCACTTCGCAAATAGTGTTGCATCAATAAATTTGCGGATGCTTGCTAACAATCCAATCATATAGTCTATGATTGGATTGTTAGCAAGCATCCGCAAATACTAGTAATGCATTAAGGTTTCCCCAACCATAGCCTTAAGTTAATGGTCCTCTTACTCCCATATGTGCAACGTTCCGGTTCGCGTTCTCAGATTTCTGTCACTCAGGTAGAACTTCCCCCTTCCTCTTACACATACTACAAACCCTATGATGTTTAATCCATATGTGCACAAATATAATGGACACCAAAGGACTGTACCATATAAACATACAACTCTAATGAACCAAAGGTATTCAACCAAGCAATCAAAAGACAAATAGACTATACAAACATGACATAGATCATAGGATTATAACTTATAGCATCGAACACCATATTTACATAGGACGGTACAAAGGTGTGTGGGAGTATGAACCACTATATACAAGGAAGAGTTGGTGATGGAGATGGCGGTGAAGATGATGAAGGGGGCAGCGAGAGGTGCAGGGCGGCGGCAACGCCGGCGGCGCGGGGAGCTCCTTCCCTGTCGCTGGCATCATGGGTGAGCGCCGCCCCTTAGCCCCCTTCCTTCATGGATTTTTGGGAATCCTCCTCCATGGAAATGGTATCCATGGGGGAGGCAAAAACGTGGCTTTTGGTGGCTGTAATTCGTGTGAAGGCGTCCCCCACGAGTTAGATCTTCTCCCTTTATATAGCTTCTTGGATTTCCGTCACCCGATCTAGGGTTACAGTAAATCGGGCTTTTTTTAGCCCTCTGGAATATGAATCAGTTTAATTTTATGTCTAGAACGTTTCTCGCGAAATTTCCAACAACTTTGTAGATGGGGGAGTTCTCCGTTTGACACTGTCTTCGACCCGTAACATGACCATCTTCGAAAAAAGTTCTGGAACAGATTTCTGAAAAGTCCCGATTTGACTCCAACAAGGTCTCTTCTTGTATTCTTGGTAATTTCTACACATCAAAGTGTTAAACAAGAACATTGTGCATTTTTGCAACTATTAGTAGGTTAGTCTAAATAAATCATAAACTCTATATAAACAAGTGTCAAAAGCATAATATTAGCATAAACACATAAAAAATTATAAAGACGTTATAGACGTATCAACTTCCCCAAGCTTAGTTCCTGCTCGTCCTCGAGCAGGTAAACGATAAAAATAATATAATTTTAATGCTGGATGCTATGATTAGGTCTTTAAAAATTGTATAACAAATGAATAAATGATGTATAGATAATAAAATTTACCAATCATGTTACCTAATGAAAATATATCAACGAACTAAGAGTTCATAGTATGAAATTTATAAACATCAACAAGATTGTAACGACCATAATAAAGCATGGTAGAGTGGTATCTCGCTTGCCTGAATTTGTGCAACAAAACATAAATGCCCGGACACCTTCAAAGTTCAAAGGGTGACCAGATACAATTAATTTGAGAACAAGCAATAACATAATCATGAATCAATCAATAATAAATTTTGGAACTATGCACATTATACTCAGAATGACAACTATGCTCTCTCAATTGGTGCATAAAGTCAGAGATGAAGACTCAACACATAAGTAAAAGAAAGGTCATTTGCAGAGGAAGCAGAGATTACTCATGTGCTAGAGCTTTTTATTTTGAATAAAATAGAGGTGTTGAAAATATATTTTGCGAAGTATGTATGTCTATCTCAACGACTGGTATCAAATGATTTATCATCCTTTCATATAGTGACTTCAAGAGCGGCTCCAATACAGTTCTCCTTTTGCACACCATTATTTAGAATCTCTCCAGTACATAGTGTGCGGAGCTTTATTTGTTTATTTGTTTATTTTATATTTTCGTTGTGGGATGGGCACCCAGTTGCCTTGCTCTTTTGCAATATTAAGGACTAGCACATTATTCATGCTAGTCAAGGTGTGAAGTCATAAAAAGACAATAAAGCATTCAATACTTCCTCATGAGCTAAAACAGGAACACAAAATATGTAATAATTTTTGAAGGTTTTAAGTGTTGCACATAAGCAATTTACTTTGGAGTGACGGTGAAAACCAGGTATGGTGGACACCATTGGCAAATTTTGGTTTCTTGGAAGTTGGATGCACGAGTAGAGCTCATACTCAGTAGAGGTGAAGGCTAGAAAAGGCTGGGAGCGACCAACTAAGAGAGCAATAATGGTCATAATCATGGAAAAGGACAAAACATTATTAATCGGTCTAGGGTTGCAGTAAATCGGTCTTTTTTTGGCCGTCCAGACATGGAATCAGTTAAATTTTATGTCTAGAACGTTTCTTGCAAAATTTCCAACAAATTTGTAGCTCGGGAGTTTTCTGTTTGACGCCGTCTTCGACCCGTAACATGACCATCTTCGAAAAAAGTTCTGGAACAAATTTCTAGAAAGTCCCGATTTGACTCCAACAAGGTTTCCTCTTGTATTCTTGGTAATTACTACACATCAAAGTGTGAAACAAGAACATTATACACTTTTGCAACTATTAGTAGGTTAGTCCAAATAAATCATAAACTTTATATAAAAACAAGTGTCAAAAGCATAATATTAGCATAAAGATATTAAAAATTATAGATACGTTATGGATGTATCAGTAGGTCTAGATAAGTCTGAGGGAATGAGTGTACACTCGTGCCTAGCTGGGTTGCGATTAGTGTAGGATAACGTAGCATAGAAAACAAAAAAAATCCTACCGCGAACACGAAATCCAAGCCAAGATACAATCTAGAAGACGGTAGCAACGAGGGGATTATCGAGTCTCACCCTTGAAGAGATTCCAAAGCCTACAAGATGAGGCTCTTGTTGCTGTGGTAGACGATCACTTGCCGCTTGCAAAAGCGCGTAGAAGATCTTGATCACGGCGCCACGAACGGGCAGCACCTCCGTACTCGGTCACACGTTCGGTTGTTGATGAAGACGACGTCCACCTCCCGTTCCAGCGGGCAGCGGAAGTAGTAGCTCCTCTTGAATCCGACAGCACGACGGCGTGGTGTCGGTGGAGGTGGAGAACTCCGGCGGAGCTTCGCTAAAGCACGCGGGAGCTATGGAGGAGAGGGGGGCGGCTAGGGTTTGGGAGGGGGTGGCCGGCCACTCAAGGGGGGCGGCCAGGTTGTGGTCTTGGGGTGGCCGGCCCCCTCCCCTTGGCCCCTCATTATATAGGTGGAAGCCCCAAGTGTTGGACTACAAGTCTCCGAATAAGACCCGAACCCAAAACCTTCCATGTGATAGGGAAACCTACCCAAGGTGGGAATCCCACTTGGGTGGGATTCCCCCCTTCCATGTGGGGGGGTGGCCGGCCCCCATAGGGGGAGTCCACTTGGGACTCCTCCCCCACTAGGGTTGGCCGGCCATGGAGGTGGAGTCCTTCCTCGGTGGTTTCTTCCGGACTTTTCTAGAACCTTCTGCATCATTTTAATTCACATAAAATGACATCCTATATATGAATCTTATTCTCCGGACCATTCCAGAACTCCTCGTGATGTCCGGGATCTCATCCGGGACTCCGAACAAATATTCGAACTCCATTCCATATTCAAGTTCTACCATTTCAACATCCAACTTTAAGTGTGTCACCCTACGGTTCGCGAACTATGCGGACATGGTTGAGTACTCACTCCGACCAATAACCAATAGCGGGATCTGGAGATCCATAATGGCTCCCACATATTCAACGATGACTTTAGTGATCGAATGAACCATTCACATACAATACCAATTCCCTTTGTCACGCGATATTTTACTTGTCCGAGGTTTGATCTTTGGTATCACTCTATACCTTGTTCAACCTCGTCTCCTGACAAGTACTCTTTACTCGTACCGTGGTATGTGGTCTCTTATGAACTTATTCATATGCTTGCAAGACATTAGATAACATTCCACCGAGAGGGCCTGATGTCTACGGGTGCTTCTATTCTTGTAGACAGTGTTGGGCCTCCAAGAGCAGAGGTTTGTAGAACAGCAGCAAGTTTCCCTTAAGTGGATCACCCAAGGTTTATCGAACTCAGGGAGGAAGAGGTCAAAGATATCCCTCTCAAGCAACCCTGCAATCACGATACAAGAAGTCTCTTGTGTCCCCAACACACCTAATACACTTATCAGATGTATAGGTGCACTAGTTCGGCGAAGAGATAGTGAAATACAAGTAATATGGATGTATATAAGTGGTAATAGCAATCTGAATAAAATATGGCAGCGAGTAAACATGCAACAAAACAGTAAACAAACGGAGATTCGATGCTTGGAAGCAAGGCCTAGGGATCCTGCTTTCACTAGTGGACACTCTCAACTTTGATCACATAATAAAACCACTCTACACTCTTTTGTTGGATGATGAACAGCACTAACTGTGTAGGATTACACGAACCCTCAATGCCGGAGTTAACAAGCTCCACAGTATTCGATATTCATGTTTAAGTAACCTTAGAGTGCATGACAGATCAACATAACCAAACCAAGAACTAACATAGCATGCACACTGTCACCATCACACTATGAAGGAGGCATAGATCACATCAATACTATCATAGTAATAATTAACTCCATAACCTACAAGAGATTATGATCATAATCTACGACAAGAACTACACGGTGCACACACTGTCACCATTACACCGTGAAGGAGGAATAGAGTACTTTAATAACATCACTAGAGTAGCACATAGATGATATTCAACTAGATCACATAAAGAGAGAGATGAACCACATAGCTACAGCGGAGCCCTCAGCCCCGGGGGTGAATTACTCCCTCCTCATCATGGAGACAGCGATGGCGGTGAAGATGGCGGTGGAGACGGCGGTGGAGATGACTCCGGGGGCAATTCCCCGTCCCGGCAGGGTGCCGGAACAGAGACTTCTGTCCCCCGAATTGGAGTTTCGCGATGGCGGCGGCTCTGGAAGGTTTTCTCTGGTTTCGTCGAACGGTGTCGAGGATTTAGGTCAGGGATGACTAAATAGGTGAAGAGGCAGAGTCGGAGGGGCCACGGGGCCACCTCACACTAGGGTGGCGCGCCCCCCTCCTGGGCCGCGCCGGCCACACGTGTGGGGCCCCCAGGGCACCCCTCTGGTCCCCCTTTGACTTTCTGGAAGGTTCCGGGAAAAATAAGGTCCTGGGTCTTCGTTTCGTCGAATTCCGAGAATATTTCCTTACTAGGATTTCTGAAACCAAAAACAGCAGAAAACAGGAACTAGCACTTCGGCATCTCGTCAATAGGTTAGTTTCGGAAAATGCATCAAAACGATATAAAGTGTGAACAAAACATGTAGGTATTGTCATAAAAGTAGCATGGAACATAAGAAATTATAGATACGTTTGAGACGTATCAAGCATCCCCAAGCTTAGTTCCTACTCGCCATCGAGTAGGTAAACGATAACAATGATAATTTCTTAAGTGACATGCTACCAACATAATCTTGATCAACATTATTATAAAGCATAAGAGATGAATGCAGTGATTCAAAGCAATGATGAAGATAATGAGTAAACAAATGAATCATATAGCAAAGACTTTTCATGAATAATACTTTCAAGACAAGCATCAATAAGTCTTGCATAAGAGTTAACTCATAAGCAATAAGTTCTTAGTAGAAAGCTTTGAAACAACACAAAGGAAGATATAAGTTTCAGCGGTTGCTTTCAACTTCAACATATTTATCTCATGGATAATTGTCAACGCAAAGTAATATAACAAGTGCAATAGGTAAACATGTAAGAATCAATGCACACAGTTTACACAAGTGTTTGCTTCTAAGATAGTAAGAATAGGTAAACTGACTCAACAATAAAGTAGAAGAAAGGCCCTTCGCAGAGGGAAGCATGGATTACTATTTTTGTGCTAGAGCTTTTCATTTTGAAAACATAGAAACAATTTTGTCAACGGTAGTAATAAAGCATATGAGTTATGCATAAGATATCTTATAAGTTGCAAGCCTCATGCATAGTATACTAATAGTGCTCGCACCTTGTCCTAATTAGCTTGGGTTAACACTGATTATCATTGCATAACATATGTTTCAACCAAGTGTCACAAAGGGGTACCTCTATGCCGCCTGTACAAGGGTCTAAGGAAAAGGTTCGCATTGGATTTCTCGCTTTTGATCTTTCTCAACTTAGACACCCATACCGGGACAACATAGACAACAGATAATGGACTCCTCTTTTAATGCTTAAGCATTCAACAATAGTTAATATTCTCATAAGAGATTGAGGTTTTATGTCCAAACTGAAACTTCCACCATGATTCATGGCTTTAGTTAGCGGCCCAATGTTCTTCTCTAACAGTATGCATACTCAAACCATTTGATTGTGAAAACCACCCTTACTTCAGACAAGACGAACATGCATAGCAACTCACATGATATTCAACAAAGGTAAAAGTTGATGGCATCCCCAGAAACATGGTTACCGCACAACAAGCAACTTACTAAGAAATAAGATACATAAGTACATATTCTTCACCACGATAGTTTTTAAGCTATTTTGTCCCATGAGCTATATATTGTAAAGGTAAAGAATGGAAATTTTAAAGGTAGCACTCAAGTAATGTACTTTGGAATGGCGGAGAAATACCATGTGGTAGGTAGGTATGGTGGACACAAATGGCATGGTTATTGGCTCAAGGATTTGGATGCACGAGAAGAATTCCTCTCAATACAAGGCTAGGCTAGCAAGGTTGTTTGAAGCAAACTCAAGTATAAAACGGTGCAGCAAGACTCACATATAAACATATTGTAAGCATTATAAGACTTTACATCGTCTCCTCGTTGTTCAAACACCTCAACCAGAAAATATCTAGACTTAGAGAGAACAATCATGCAAACCAAATTTTAACATGCTCTATGTAGTTATTCATTAATGGGTACAAGGTACATGATGCAAGAGCTTAAACAAGATCTATATGAGCACAACAATTGCCAAGTATCACATTATTCAAGACATTATACCAATTACCACATGCGGTATTTTCCTTTTCCAACCATATAACAATTAACGAAGCAGTTTCAACCTTCGCCATGAAAATTAAAAGTTAAGAACACATGTGTTCATATGAACCAGCGGAGCGTGTCTCTCTCCCACACAAGCATTTATTCAAACAAAAACAAAAACAAAAACAAACATACGCTCCAAGTAAAGTACATAAGATGTGACTGAATAAAAATATAGTTTCAGGGGAGGAACCTGATGATGTTGTCGATGAAGAAGGGGATGCCTTGGGCATCCCCAAGCTTAGACGCTTGAGTCTTCTTAAAATATGCAGGGATGAACCACCGGGGCATCCCCAAGCTTAGAGCTTTCACTCCTCTTGATCATAGTATATCATACTCCTCTCTTGACCCTTGAAAACTTCCTCCACACCAAACTCAAAACAACTCATTAGAGGGTTAGTGCGTAATCAAAAACTCACATGTTCAGAGGTGACACAATCATTCTTAACACTTCTGGACATTGCCCAAAGCTACTGGAAGTTAACGGAACAAAGAAATCCATCCAACACAGCAAAAGAGGCAATGCAAAATAAAAGGCAGAATCTGTCAAAACAGAACAGTCCGTAAAGACGAATTTTGAAATGGCACCAGACTTGCTCAGATGAAAATGCTCAAATTGAATGAAAGTTGCGTACATATCTGAGGATCACTCATGTAAATTGGCATAATTTTCTGAGTTACCTACAGAGAATTAGGCCCAGATTCGTGACAGCAAGAAATATGTTTCTGCGCAGTAATCCAAATCTAGTATGAACCTTACTATCAAAGACTTTACTTGGCACAACAATGCAACAAAACTAAGATAAGGAGAGGTTGCTACAGTAGTAACAACTTCCAAGACACAAATATAAAACAAAGGTACTGTAGCAAAATAAACACATGGGTTATCTCCCAAGAAGTTCTTTCTTTATAGCCATTAAGATGGGCTTAGCAGTTTTAATGATGTACTCGCAAGAAATAGTATTTGGAGCAAAAAGGAGCATCAAGAGGCAAATTCAAAACAAATTTAAGCCTAGCATGCTTCCTATGCATAGGAATCTTGTACACAAATGAATTCATGAAGAACAAAGTGACAAGCATAAGAGGATAAAACACGAGTAACTTCAAAATTCTCAACATAAAGAGGGGAAACTTAATATTATTAAGATGCATATAACCATGTTTCCCTCTCTCATAATAACTTTCAGTAGCATCATTGATGAAATCCACAATATACCCATCACTTAAAACATTCTTATCATGGTTCATATGCATAGGAGTATCATTAATTTTGGCATAAGAAGAGTTCTTCTCATTAATAGTAATTGGAGCAAGATTATTATCAAGAATTTGAACATGGTAAACAAGTTGCATATTAAGAGAATTGTTTTTGGCAATCCAATCATAACTATGACAAGTTTCATAAGGATAGTTATAACCTATATCATAGCATTCTTTATAATAATCATTAAAGGTCGGAGGCACAGTGTCATCATAAGAAATAGAATAGCTATCTTTCACAGTCGGTTTATCTGTGACCATACCATCATTGTTATTAGAAGGAGATGTATCAAACACATAATGATCAGTAGGAAAAGGATTTTCAAACACCTCCTCACCAAGCTTAGAGCTTTCTATATCATTATGGGAGGAAGCATGGATAGTACTGATACTATGGTAATTATTAACATCATCATTTTCAGAATTAGCTTCCCAGAGATTTGCAATATCAAAAGTAGTGTGCTCTTTCAAATCATGATCACTAATGTAGGTAAAGGGCATAGGAAGATCATTGTACTCAGATTCATTATCATAATAGTCATCAGGAGCAACATACTTATGGTTACCTATCGTTATCTCATATACGCGGGGATATGCTGTTACCTCTTTCTTTTTATTCCCCTTTTTCTTCTTCTTCTTCTTCGTTCCCTTCTTCTTCTTCTCCTTTTCCTCGTTCCCTTCTTTAGGAGGGAGAGGCTTGATGAGAGGCTTCTCCACATAACCTGCTTTATTTTCAGAAACAATAGAAGAAACTTGGGAGGATTCCTCCTTTTCATTAATAAGTTCAAAACACACAGCGGTCCTATCATATTTTGGCAAGGTGTCATCTCCTAAAATATTTTGTATGTAAGTATTTGTATGGCAATTATCAATGCAATAAGAAAAACACCCATGCATGACATCATCAACATCAAGATCATTAATATCTAACAAAGAAATTTTTCTTGATAACTCTTCACACCACAAAAATAAAGTAAGTTCATCATGCTGATTAGGAGTAATTTCATCATCACAATACAAATTTGCAGCACTCATGGGGTTCAAATTATCATTGGAGGAGCATTGAAAATTAAAATGACCCACTCTATGGCAAAGTTCACAAATAAAAGGATAGAGGACACAAACTTTTTTACCAAGATCATCTAGCGCCCTAGACCACTTTCTAGTTTTTTCATTAGTATGATGGATACAATATTCATCTTCGATTTGATTAATTCCACAAGGTCTATGCATTCCACAAAAATTAACATGCTTATAGGAAATAGCATTCTTAGGAGTTTGAGCATGTTTATTGCAATCATTAACAACAATTTCATCCTTCATACAAGCCTCTTTAAAAGGTTCATGATACTTATCAAAATTCTTCCTTGGCAATTCAAAATGAGAGGCAAAAGCTTTATAAAGATTTGCAGCAACTTGAGAGTCAAGACCATAGGTAGCACTCATATTTCGAAATTTTCCAGTATCCATAAAAGTTTCAATGCATTCATAATCATAGTTTATACCTGATTCTTTACCTTTGTCGTTCTCCCAATCTTCAGCGTTCTCCTGAATCCGATTAAGAAGGTCCCATTTAAACTCTTCTTTATTGCGCGTGAATGATCCAGAACAAGCAGTATCCAGCAAGGTTTTATCTTGAAAAGAAAGTCTTGCATAGAAATTATCAATGATGATATTACCAGGAAGCTCATGATTGGGGCATTTGAGCATTAAAGACTTCAATTTCTCCCATGCTTGGGCAATACTCTCTCCATCATGAGGCCAGAAATTATATATTCGGTTTCCGTCTTTGTGAATTTCACTTGGAGGATAGAATTTAGAATAAAATAGAGGCACAATATCCTTCCAATCAAGAGAATGCTCATCCCTCAGCAGTTTATACCAATGCGCCGCTTTACCAGACAACGACATAGAGAATAATTTCTTCTTCACTTCATCCATAGAGATACCTGCACACTTGAATAACCCGCATAATTCATGCAAAAATAGTAAATGATCTCCAGGATGGATAGTTCCATCCCCTTCATAGCGGTTATCCATAACACGTTCAATAATTTTCATAGGTATTTTATATGGAATACTTTTAGTAGGTGCATTTAAAATATCACAAGCATCATTAGAGTTATCGCATATGGGAGATAAAGTATTATCAGAGAAAATTTTCTCCCCTAAAGATGGGAAGCTAAAAAGATCACAAAAACTAGCTTCCCCAAGCTTAGACTTCTCCATAGCATTAGCAGTAATTGCATTCATACTAATAACATCGCTACTAGCATGCAAATAAGGTTCCATAGGTTTTTTAATTTTCGCATCAAACAATTCTAAATCAGGAAAAAGATTAAAAAGCTCACCAAATTTTTTGTTGTTTTCCATTATGCCTAACTAGTGAAAATAAAAACAAGAAACAAAAAGATGCAATTGCAGAATCTAAAGGAGATAGCTTCGAGCACTCACACACCGGCAATAGTGCTAGGAAATAGCTTAGTAGTCGGAGGATGTGAATACCTTTTACCTTACCTCCCCGGCAACGGCGCCAGAAAATAGCTTGATGTCTACGGGTGCTTCTATTCTTGTAGACAGTGTTGGGCCTCCAAGAGCAGAGGTTTGTAGAACAGCAGCAAGTTTCCCTTAAGTGGATCACCCAAGGTTTATCGAACTCAGGGAGGAAGAGGTCAAAGATATCCCTCTCAAGCAACCCTGCAATCACGATACAAGAAGTCTCTTGTGTCCCCAACACACCTAATACACTTGTCAGATGTATAGGTGCACTAGTTCGGCGAAGAGATAGTGAAATACAAGTAATATGGATGTATATAAGTGGTAATAGCAATCTGAATAAAATATGGCAGCGAGTAAACATGCAACAAAACAGTAAACAAACGGAGATTCGATGCTTGGAAGTAAGGCCTAGGGATCCTGCTTTCACTAGTGGACACCCTCAACTTTGATCACATAATAAAACCACTCTACACTCTTTTGTTGGATGATGAACACCACTAACTGTGTAGGATTACACGAACCCTCAATGTCGGAGTTAACAAGCTCCACAGTATTCGATATTCATGTTTAAGTAACCTTAGAGTGCATGACAGATCAACATAACCAAACCAAGAACTAACATAGCATGCACACTGTCACCATCACACTATGAAGGAGGCATAGATCACATCAATACTATCATAGTAATAATTAACTCCATAACCTACAAGAGATTATGATCATAATCTACGACAAGAACTACACGGTGCACACACTGTCACCATTACACCGTGAAGGAGGAATAGAGTACTTTAATAACATCACTAGAGTAGCACATAGATGATATTCAACTAGATCACATAAAGAGAGAGATGAACCACATAGCTACAGCGGAGCCCTCAGCCCCGGGGGTGAATTACTCCCTCCTCATCATGGAGACAGCGATGGCGGTGAAGATGGCAGTGGAGACGGCGGTGGAGATGATTCCGGGGGCAATTCCCCGTCCCGGCAGGGTGCCGGAACAGAGACTTCTGTCCCCCGAATTGAAGTTTCGTGATGGCGGCGGCTCTGGAAGGTTTTCTCTGGTTTCGTCGAACGGTGTCGAGGATTTAGGTCAGGGATGACTAAATAGGCGAAGAGGCGGAGTCGGAGGGGCCACGGGGCCACCTCACATTAGGCTGGCGCGCCCCCCTCCTGGGCCGCGCCGGCCACACGTGTGGGGCCCCCAGGGCACCCCTCTGGTCCCCCTTTGACTTTCTGGAAGGTTCCGGAAAAAATAAGGTCCTGGGTCTTCGTTTCGTCGAATTCCGAGAATATTTCCTTACTAGGATTTCTGAAACCAAAAATAGCAGAAAACAGGAACTGGCACTTCGGCATCTCGTCAATAGGTTAGTTCCGGAAAACGCATCAAAACGATATAAAGTGTGAACAAAACATGTAGGTATTGCCATAAAACTAGCATGGAACATAAGAAATTATAGATACGTTTGAGACGTATCAGGGCCCAGAGTATATCTATCCGTCATCGGGATGGACAAATCCCACTATTGATCCATATGCCTCAATTCATACTTTTCGGATACTTAATCCCACCTTTATAACCACCCATTTACGCAGTGGCGTTTGGTGTAATCAAAGTACCTTTCCGGTATAAGTGATTTACATGATCTCATGGTCATAAGGACTAGGTAACTATGTATCGAAAGCTTATAGCAAATAACTTAATGACAAGATCTTATGCTACGCTTAATTGGGTGTGTCCATTACATCATTCATATAATGATATAACCTTGTTATTAATAACATCCAATGTTCATGATTATGAAACTAATCATCCATTAATCAACAAGCTAGTTTAAGAGGCATACTAGGGACTTTTTGTTGTCTACATATCACACATGTACTAATGTTTCGGTTAATACAATTATAGCATGGTATATAAACATTTATCATAAACATAAAGATATATAATAACCACTTTTATTATTGCCTCTTGGGCATATCTCCAACAGTCTCCCACTTGCACTAGAGTCAATAATCTAGATTACATTGTAAGGTACCTAACATCCATGGCATTCTGGTGTTGGTCATGCTTTGCCCTAGGGAGAGCTTTAGTCAACGGATCTGCTACATTCAGATCAGTGTGTACTTTGCAAATCTTTACTTTTCCATCTTCGATGTATTCGCAAATCGAATGATAACGCAGCTTGATATGCTTCAGCCTCTTGTGTGACCTTGGTTCTTGTGCATTGGCGATGGTGATGTCTACGCCTCCTCCTTTTCCTGTAGACAGTGTTGGGCCTCCAAGAGCAGAGGTTTGTAGAACAGCAGCAAGTTTTCCCTTAAGTGGATCACCCAAGGTTTATCGAACTCAGGGAGGAAGAGGTCAAAGATATCCCTCTCATGCAACCCTGCAACCACAAAGCAAGAAGTCTCTTGTGTCCCCAACACACCTAATAGGTGCACTAGTTCGGCGAAGAGATAGTGAAATACAGGTGGTATGAATAAGCAGTAGCAATGGCACCAGAAAAGTGCTTTGCCCAGGACAGTAAACAAGCAGTAGTAACGCAGCAGTAGTAACGCAAAGAAACAAGAACAAGCAGTGATAGCAGTATTTAGGAACAAGGCCTAGGGATCAGACTTTCACTAGTGGACACTCTCAACATTGATCACATAACAGAATAGATAAATGCATACTCTACACTCTTGTTGGATGATGAACACATTGCGTAGGATTACACGAACCCTCAATGCCGGAGTTAACAAGCTCCACAATTCAATGTTCATATTTAAATAACCTTAGAGTGCATGAAAGACCAATACGACTAAACCAAGTACTAACATAGCATGCACACTGTCACCTTCACGCTATGTAGGAGGAATAGATCACATCAATACCATCATAGCAATAGTTAACTTCATAATCTACAAGAGATCATAATCATAGCATAAACCAAGTACTAACACGGATGCACACACTGTCACCATTACATCGTGCAGGAGGAATAAAACTACTTTAATAACATTGCTAGAGTAGCACATAGATAAATTGTGATACAAAACACATTGCAATCATAAAGAGATATAAATAAGCACTTCACTATGCTCTTCATAACAGTGAATAAGTATTCTGTGAAATATAGCCTAAGAGACCCACACGGTGCACACACTGTCACCTTTACACACGTGGGACAAGGAGTCTCCGGAGATCACATAAGTAAAACTCACTTGACTAGCATAATGACATCTAGATTACAAGCATCATCATATGAATCTCAATCATGTAAGGCAGCTCATGAGATTATTGTATTGAAGCACATAGGAGAGAGATGAACCACATAGCTACCGGTACAGCCCCGAGCCTCGATGGAGAACTACTCCCTCCTCATGGGAGCAGCAGCGGTGATAGAGATGGCGGTGGTGTCGATGGAGGAGCCTTCCGGGGGCACTTCCCCGTTCCGGCGGCGTGCCGGAACAGAGACTCCTGTCCCCCAGATCTTGGCTTCGCGATGGCGGCGGCTCTGGAAGGTTTCTCGTACCGTGGCTTTTTCGTATCGGGGTTTTAGGTCTGGGACCTTTAAATAGGCGAAGAGGCGGCGTCAGAAGGTCGAAGGGGCGACGACACCATAAGGCGGCGCGGCCAGGGCCTGGGCCGTGCCGGCCTATGGTCTGGGGGCCCAGTGCCCCCCCTCTGGTCCTTCCCGGGTGTTCTGGAAGCTTCGTGGAAAAATAGGATGTTGGGCGTTGATTTCGTCCGATTCCGAGAATATTTTGTTACTAGGATTTCTGAAACCAAAAACAGCATAAAACAGCAACTGGCACTTCGGCATCTCGTTAATAGTTTAGTTCCAGAAAATGAACGAATATGACATAAAGTGTGCATAAAACATGTAGATATCATCAATAATGTGGCATGGAACACAAGAAATTATCGATACGTCGGAGACGTATCAGCATCCCCAAGCTTAGTTCTGCTCATCCCGAGCAGGTAAAACGATAACAAAGATAATTTCTGGAGTGACATGCCATCATAACCTTGATCATACTATTTGTAAAGCATATGTAGTGAATGCAGCGATCAAAACAATGTATATGACATGAGTAAACAAGTGAATCATAAAGCAAAGACTTTTCAAGAATAGTACTTCAAGACAAGCATCAATAAGTCTTGCATAAGAGTTAACTCATAAAGCAATAATTCAAAGTAGAAGCATTGAAGCAATACAAAGGAAGATTAAGTTTCAGCGGTTGCTTTCAACTTGTAACATGTATATCTCATGGATAGTCGTCAATGCAAAGCAATATAACAAGTGCAATATGCAAGTATATAAGAATCAATGCACAGTTCACACAAGTGTTTGCTTCTTGAGGTGGAGAGAAATAGGTGAACTGACTCAACAATGAAAGTAAAAGAATGGTCCTCCATAGAGGAAAGCATCGATTGCTATATTTGTGCTAGAGCTTTTATTTTGAAAACATAAAGAGAGCATCAAAATAAAGTTTTGAGAGGTGTATGTTGTTGTCAACGAATGGTAGCGGGTACTCTAACCCCCTTGCCAGACAAACCTTCAAAGAGCGGCTCCCATTTTATTTTATTTTTTGGATGGCACTCCTTCCAACCTTTCTTTCACAAACCATGGCTAACCGAATCCTCGGGTGCCTGCCAACAATCTCATACCATGAAGGAGTGCCTTTTTATTTTAGTTTTATTATGATGATACTCCTCCCAACCTTTGCTTACACAAGCCATGGCTAACCGAATCCTTCGGGTGCCGTCCAACAATCACATACCATGGAGGAGTGTCTATTTTTGTTAATTAATTTGGGACTAGGAATCCCATTGCCAGCTCTTTTTGCAAAATTATTGGATAAGCGGATGAAGCCACTAGTCCATTGGTGAAAGTTGCCCAACAAGATTGAAAGATAAACACCACATACTTCCTCATGAGCTATAAAACATTGACAAAAATCAGAGGTGATAAATTTTGAATTGTTTAAAGGTAGCACTCAAGCAATTTACTTTGGAATGGCAGGAAATACCATGTAGTAGGTAGGTATGGTGGACACAAATGGCATAGTGTTGTTTGGCTCAAGGATTTGGATGCATGAGAAGTATTCCCTCTCGATACAAGGTTTAGGCTAGCAAGGTTGTTTGAAGCAAACACAAGCACGAACTAGTACAGCAAAACTCACATAAAAGACATATTACAAGCATTATAAGACTATACATCGTCTTCCTTGTTGTTCAAACATCTTACTAGAAAATATCTAGACTCTAGAGAAACCACTCATGCAAACCAAATTTTAACAAGCTCTATGTATTTCTTCACTAATAGGTGCAAGGTATATGATGCAAGAGCTTAAACAAGAGCACAACAATTGCCAAGTATCACATTATCCAAGACATTTTAGCAATTACTACATGTATCATTTTCCAATTCCAACCATATAACAATTTAACGAAGAAGAAACTTCGCCATGAATACTATGAGTAGAAACTAAGGAAATACTTGTCCATATGCTACAGCGGAGCATGTCTCTCTCCCACAAAGTGAATGCTAGGATCCATTTTATTCAAACAAAACAAAAACAAACCGACGCTCCAAGCAAAGCACATAAGATGTGATGGAATAAAAATATAGTTTCAGGGGAGGAACCTGATAATGTTGTCGATGAAGAAGGGGATGCCTTGGGCATCCCCAAGCTTAGACGCTTGAGTCTTCTTGATATATGCAGGGGAGAACCACCGGGGCATCCCCAAGCTTAGAGCTTTCACTCTCCTTGATCATATTGCATCATACTCCTCTCTTGATCCTTCAAACTTCCTCCACACCAAACTTAGAACAACTCATTAGAGGGTTAGTGGACAATAAAAATTAACATGTTCAGAGGTGACACAATCATTATTAACACTTCTGGACATTGCCCAAAGCTACTGGAGTTTAATGGAACAAAGAAATCCATCCCACATAGCAAAAGAGGCAATACGAAATAAAAGGCAGAATCTGTCAAAACAGAACAGTCTGTAAAGACGAATTTTAAAATGGCACCAGACTTGCTCAGATGAAAATGCCCAAATTGAATGAAAGTTGCGTACATATCTGAGGATCACTCACGTAAATTGGCATAATTTTTTGAGTTACCTACAGAGAATTAGGCCTAGATTCGTGACAGCAAGAAATCTGAAACTGCGCAGTAATCCAAATCTAGTATGAACTTTACTATCAAAGACTTTACTTGGCACAACAAAACACTAAACTAAGATAAGGAGAGGTTTCTACAGTAGTAAACAACTTCCAAGACACAAATATAAAACAAAGTACTGTAGCAAAATAACACATGGGTTATCTCCCAAGAAGTTCTTTCTTTATAGCCATTAAGATGGGCTCAGCAGTTTTAATGATGCACTCGCAAGAAATAGTATTTGAAGCAAAAGAGAGCATCAAGAGGCAAATTCAAAACACATTTAAGTCTAACATGCTTCCTATGCAAAGGAATCTTGTAAATAAACAAATTCAAGAAGAGCAAAGTAACAAGCATAGGAAGATAAAACAAGTGTAGCTTCAAAAATTTCAGCACATAGAGAGGTGTTTTAGTAACATGAAAATTTCTACAACCATATTTTCCTCTCTCATAATAACTTTCAGTAGTATCATGAGCAAACTCAACAATATAACTATCACATAAAGCATTCTTATCATGAGTCTCATACATAAAATTATTACTCTCCACATAAGCATAATCAATTTTATTAGTAATAGCGGGAGCAAATTCAACAAAGTAGCTATCATTATTATTCTCATCATCAAATATAGGAGGCAAAGTATCATCAAAGTAAATTTTCTCCTCGATGCTTGGGGAACTAAAAATATCATGCTCATCAAAGCCAGCTTCCCCAAGCTTAGAATTTTCCATATCATTAGCAACAATGGTGTTCAAAGCGTTCATACTAATATTACTACCAGCATGCAAATAAGATTCCATAGGTTTTTTAATTTTCGCATCAAACAATCCATGTTTTAAATCAGGAAATAGAAATAGAAGCTCATTCTTGTCCATTATGCCAAACTAGTGTAAACAAGAAACAAAAAGATGTAATTGCAGGATCTAAAGGAAATAGCTTTGAGTACTTACAACGACGAAAATAGCTTAGTAGCCGAGATCCTGGAGTGTGAGTACCTTTTACCTTTCCTCCCCGGCAACGGCGCTAGAAAATAGCTTGATGTCTACGCCTCCTCCTTTTCCTGTAGACAGTGTTGGGCCTCCAAGAGCAGAGGTTTGTAGAACAGCAGCAAGTTTTCCCTTAAGTGGATCACCCAAGGTTTATCGAACTCAGGGAGGAAGAGGTCAAAGATATCCCTCTCATGCAACCCTGCAACCACAAAGCAAGAAGTCTCTTGTGTCCCCAACACACCTAATAGGTGCACTAGTTCGGCGAAGAGATAGTGAAATACAGGTGGTATGAATAAGCAGTAGCAATGGCACCAGAAAAGTGCTTTGCCCAGGACAGTAAACAAGCAGTAGTAACGCAGCAGTAGTAACGCAGTAAAACAGTAAACAAGCAGCGATAGCAGTATTTAGGAACAAGGCCTAGGGATCAGACTTTCACTAGTGGACACTCTCAACATTGATCACATAATAGAATAGATAAATGCATACTCTACACTCTTGTTGGATAATGAACACATTGCGTAGGATTACACGAACCCTCAATGCCGGAGTTAACAAGCTCCACAATTCAATGTTCATATTTAAATAACCTTAGAGTGCATGAAAGACCAATACGACTAAACCAAGTACTAACATAGCATGCACACTGTCACCTTCACGCTATGTAGGAGGAATAGATCACATCAATACCATCATAGCAATAGTTAACTTCATAATCTACAAGAGATCATAATCATAGCATAAACCAAGTACTAACACGGATGCACACACTGTCACCATTACACCGTGCAGGAGGAATAAAACTACTTTAATAACATTGCTAGAGTAGCACATAGATAAATTGTGATACAAAACACATTGCAATCATAAAGAGATATAAATAAGCACTTCACTATGCTCTTCATAACAGTGAATAAGTATTCTGTGAAATATAGCCTAAGAGACCCACACGGTGCACACACTGTCACCTTTACACACGTGGGACAAGGAGTCTCCGGAGATCACATAAGTAAAACTCACTTGACTAGCATAATGACATCTAGATTACAAGCATCATCATATGAATCTCAATCATGTAAGGCAGCTCATGAGATTATTGTATTGAAGCACATAGGAGAGAGACGAACCACATAGCTACCGGTACAGCCCCGAGCCTCGATGGAGAACTACTCCCTCCTCATGGGAGCAGCAGCGGTGATAGAGATGGCGGTGGTGTCGATGGAGGAGCCTTCCGGGGGCACTTCCCCGTTCCGGCGGTGTGCCGGAACAGAGACTCCTGTCCCCCAGATCTTGGCTTCGCGATGGCGGCGGCTCTGGAAGGTTTCTCGTACCGTGGCTTTTTCGTATCGGGGTTTTAGGTCTGGGACCTTTAAATAGGCGAAGAGGCGGCGTCAGAAGGTCGAAGGGGCGACGACACCATAAGGCGGCGCGGCCAGGGCCTGGGCCGCGCCGGCCTATGGTCTGGGGGCCCAGTGCCCCCCCTCTGGTCCTTCCCGGGTGTTCTGGAAGCTTCGTGGAAAAATAGGATGTTGGGCGTTGATTTCGTCCGATTCCGAGAATATTTTGTTACTAGGATTTCTGAAACCAAAAATAGCAGAAAACAGCAACTGGCACTTCGGCATCTCGTTAATAGGTTAGTTCCAGAAAATGAACGAATATGACATAAAGTGTGCATAAAACATGTAGACATCATCAATAATGTGGCATGGAACACAAGAAATTATCGATACGTCGGAGACGTATCAGATGGCACCCATGTTGTCACAATAGATGACTAGTGCGTCCAATGCACTAGGAACCACACCGAGCTCTACAATGAACCTCTTCATCCATACCGCTTCTGACGAAGCCTCTGAAGCCGCTATGTACTCCGATTCTATTGAGGATTTCACCACCGTGCACTGCTTCGAGCTTGCCCAGCTTACTGCAGCACCATTCAATATAAACACGTACCCAGATTGTGACTTAGAGTCATCAGGATCAGTGTTCCAACTTGCATCGGTGTAACTTGTTACAACGAGCTCTTGGTCACCTCCATAACAAAGAAACATATCCTTAGTTCTTTTCAAGTACTTCAGGATATTCTTGACCGCTGTCCAGTGTTCCATTCCTGGATCACTTTGATATCTGCTAGTCAAACTAACAGCACGTGCTATATCCGGTCTTGTACATAGCATGGCATACATGATAGAGCCTACTGCCGAGGAATAGGGGATCTGACTCATCCTTTCTCTTTCTTCTGCCGTAGCTGGACCTTGAGTCTTACTCAAGACCTTGCCTGGTAACATAGGTAAGAATCCTTTCTTACTTTCGTCCATTCTAAACTTCTTTAGAATCTTGTCCAGGTATGTACTCTGTGATAGCCCTATTAGACGTCTTGATCTATCTCTATAAATCTTGATGCCTAATATATACGATGCTTCACCAAGGTCTTTCATTGAAAAACTATTATTCAAATAACCCTTTACACTGCTTAATAGTTCTATATCATTCCCAATCAACAATATGTCATCTACATATAATATCAGGAATGCTACAGAGCTCCCACTCACTTTCTTGTAAATACAGGCCTCTCCATGACACTGTATAAACCCGAAGTCTTTGATCACCTTATCAAAGCGTCGGTTCCAACTTCTTGATGCTTGCTTCAGTCCATAAATTGAACGCTGAAGTTTGCATACTTTGTCAGCATTTTTAGGATTGACAAAACCTTTGGGTTGTACCATATACAACTCTTCCTCAATGTCTCCATTAAGGAACACCGTTTTGACATCCATCTGCCAAATCTCATAATCGAAAAATGCAGCTATTGCTAACAAAATCCTTACAGATTTTAGCTTCGCTACAGGTGAGAAAGTCTCATCGTAGTCAACACCTTGAATTTGTCGGAAACCCTTTGCGACAAGTCGAGCTTTATAGACAGTAATATTACCATCAGCATCTGTTTTTTCTCTTGAAGATCCATTTATTCTCGACAGCCTTGCGGCTATCAGGTAAATCTACCAAAGTCCATACTTTGTTATCATACATGGATCCCATTTCGGATTTCATGGCTTCTTGCCATTTGTTGGAATCTAGGCTCATCATCGCTTCTTCATACGTCGCAGGGTCTTCATCATTGTTATCCACAATCATGACATTTAGACAAGGATCATACCAATCTGGAGTGGCACGTTCCCTTGTCGATCTGCGAGGTTCAGTAGCTATTTCATTTGAAGTTTCATGATCATTATCATTAGCTTCCTCTGTTGCCGGTGCAGGCGGCACAGGAACATCTTCCAGTACTGCGCTACTCTGATCAACGAGCAGAGATTCTTCAATGTCATCGAGTTCTACTTTTCTTCTAGTCACTTCTTTAGTGAGAAATTCTTTCTCAAGAAAGGTTCCGTTCTTAGCAACAAAGATCTTGCCTTCGGATCTGTGATAGAAAGTGTACTCTATAGTTTCCTTAGGGTATCCTATGAAGACGCATTTCTCCGCTTTGGGTTCTAGCTTGTCCGGTTGTAACTTTTTTACATAGGCTTCGCAACCCCAAACTTTCAGGAACGACAGCTTAGGTTTCTTATTAAACCATAATTCATACGGTGTCGTTTCAACGGATTTTGATGGTGCTCTATTTAAAGTGAATGCGGCTGTCTCTAATGCATAACTCCAAAATGATAATGGCAAATCAGTAAGAGACATCATAGAATGAACCATATCTAAGAGAGTTCGATTACGATGTTCGGACACACCGTTTCGTTGTGGTGTTCCCGGCGGTGTCAATTGTGAAAGTATTCCGCATTTCTTTAAATGCATGCCAAACTCATAACTCAGATATTCACCTCCGCGATCAGATCGTAGAAATTTAATATTCTTGTTACGTTGATTTTCTACTTCACTTTGGAATTCCTTAAACTTCTCAAAAGTCTCGGATTTATGTTTCATGAAATAGATATACCCATATCTACTCAGATCATCTGTGAAGGTTAGAACATAACGATAACCACCGCGTGATGCTACACTCATTGGTCCGCACACATCGGTATGTATGATTTCCAATAAGTCAGTAGCTCGCTCCATAATACCAGAGAATGGAGTCTTAGTCATTTTTCCCATTAGACATGCTTCGCATCTATCAAGTGACTCAAAGTCAAGTGATTCAAGTAACCCATCGGTATGGATTTTCTTCATGCGTTTCACTCCAATATGACCAAGACGACAGTGCCACATATAAGTAGAATTATCATTTAATTTAATTCGCTTAGCATCAATGTTATGTATATGTGTATCACTACTATCGAGATCTAACAGAATACAGAAATAAGCCATTCTTTTCAGGTGCTCGACCATAAAAGATATTATTCATAAAAATAGAACAACCATTATTTTCAGACTTGAATGAATAACCGTCTTGCATTAAACAAGATCCAGATATAATGTTCATGCTCAACGCGGGTACAAAATAACAATTATTGAGGCTTAAAACTAATCCCGAAGGTAGATGTAGAGGAAGTGTGCCGACAGCGATCACATCGACTTTGGATCCATTTCCAACGCGCATGGTCACTTCATCTTTTAGTAGTCTTCGTTTATTCTTTAGTTCCTGTTTCGAGTTACAAATATGAGCAACCGAACCAGTATCAAATACCCAGGTACTAGTACGAGAACCAGTAAGATAAACATCTATAACATGTATATCAGATATACCTTCTTTCTTCTTCTTGACAAGGCCGCTCTTCAGATCCGCCAAATACTTGGAGCAATTACGCTTCCAGTGTCCCTTCTCCTTGCAGTAATAGCACTCAGCATCAGGCTTAGGGCCAGCTTTAGGTTTCACAGGAGGCGTGGCAGCTTTCTTGCCACCCTTCTTGAATTTTCCCTTAGACTTGCCCTGTTTCTTGAAACTGGTGGTCTTGTTGACCATCAACACTTGGTGCTCTTTCTTAATTTCAATCTCAGCAGATTTCAGCATGGAGAAGAGTTCAGGTAACTCTTTGTTCATGTTCTGCATATTGTAATTCATCACAAAGTTCTTGTAACTAGGAGGCAGTGATTGAAGGACACGATTAATCCCCAGTCTGTTAGGAATCACTATTCCCAAGTCACTGAGTTTCTTCGCATGCCCGGTCATGGCGAGCATGTGCTCACTAACGGAGCTGCCTTCTTCCATCATGCAGCTGAAGAAGTGTTTCGATGCTTCATAGCATTCCACGGCCGCATGAGTCTCAAATATAGTCTTCAACTCATTGATTAACTCATGTGGATCATGGTGCTCAAAACGTTTTTGAAGATCGGCTTCCAGACTGCATAAGATGGCACACTGAACTTGAGAGTACCGAGTTTTCCGAGTTGCATAAACAGCTTTTACTTCATCGGTTTCAGTTTCTGCAGGAGGGTCACCTAGCGGTGCATCAAGCACATATTGCAGATTTCCGCGATTGAGGAAAATCCTCACATGACGGAACCAGTCGGTGAAGTTGCTACCGTTGCTCTTAAGCTTTTCTTTCTCTAGGAACTGGTTAAAATTGATTGAGGACGCCATATCTACAACATATTTGCAATAGTTTAGACTAATGTTTATGACAAATTGAGTTCAAATTTTAATTCAATATAATTAAAAACTAGGTGAACTCCCACTCAAAACAATATCCCTCGCATTGTCTTAGTGATCACACGAACCAAATCCACCACACCAAGTACGATCATCACGAGACAAGATGTAACTTCAATGGCGAACACTCAAAGTGTTCATCATATCAATCATATGATTCATGCTCTACCTTTCGGTATCACGTGTTCCGAGACCATGTCTGTACATGCTAGGCTCGTCAAGGCCACCTTAGTATCCGCATGTGCAAAACTGGCTTGCACCCGTTGTATGCACTTGTTGATTTTATCACACCCGATCATCACGAGATGCTTCGAAACGACAAGTCTTGGCAACGGTGCTACTAAGGATGAACACTTTATTATCTTGAGATTTTAGTGAGAGGGATCATCTTATAATGCTACCGTCGCGATCTAAGCAAAATAAGATGCATAAAAGGATTAACATCACATGCAGTTCATATGTGATATGATATGGCCCTTTTGTCTTTGCGCCTTTGATCTTCATCTCCAAAGCACGGACATGATCTCCATCATCAACGGGCATGATCTCCATCATCGTCGGCGAAGCACCAAGGTCAATGGCGCCGTCTTCATGATTGTCCTCCATGTAGCAACTATTACAACTACTTTGAAAAACTATTCAACATGAAATTTAAAGACAACCATAAGGCTCCTGCCGGTTGCCACAATACAATAATGATCATCTCATACATAGTCATCATCACATTATGGCCATATCACATCACCAAACCCTGCAAAAACAAGTTAGACGTTCTCTAATTTGGTTTGCATATTTTACGTGGTTTAGGGTTTTCGAGTGAGATCCAATCTACCTACGAACATGAACCACAACGGTGATACTAGTGTTGTCAATAGAAGAGTAAATTGAATCTTTACTATAGTAGGAGAGACAGACACCCGCAAAGCCTCTTATGCAATACAAGTTGCATGTCGAACGAGGAACAAGTCTCATGAACGCGGTCATGTAAAGTTAGTCCGAGCCGCTTCATCCCACTATGCCATAAAGATGCAAAGTACTCAACTAAAGATAACAAGAGCATCAACGCCCACAAAACCATTGTGTTCTACTCGTGCAACCATCTATGCATAGACACGGCTCTGATACCACTGTAGGATAACGTAGCATAGAAAACAAAATTTTTCCTACCGCGAATACGAAATCCAAGCCAAGATGCAATCTAGAAGACGGTAGCAACGAGGGGATTATCGAGTCTCACCCTTGAAGAGATTCCAAAGCCTACAAGATGAGGCTCTTGTTGCTGCGGTAGACGATCACTTGCCGCTTGCAAAAGCGCGTAGAAGATCTTGATCACGGCGCCACGAACGGGCAGCACCTCCGTACTCGGTCACACATTCGGTTGTTGATGAAGACGACGTCCACCTCCCGTTCCAGTGGGCAGCGGAAGTAGTAGCTCCTCTTGAATCCGACAGCACGACGGCGTGGTGTCGGTGGCGGTGGAGAACTCCGGCGGAGCTTCGCTAAAGCACGCGGGAGCTATGGAGGACAGGGGGGCGGCTAGGGTTTGGGAGGGGGTGGCCGGCCACTCAAGGGGGGCGGCCAGGTTGTGGTCTTGGGGTGGCCGGCCCCCTCCCCTTGGCCCCTCATTATATAGGTGGAAGCCCCAAGTGTTGGACTACAAGTCTCCGAATAAGACCCGAACCCAAAACCTTCCATGTGATAGGGAAACCTACCCAAGGTGGGAATCCCACTTGGGTGGGATTCCCCCCTTCCATGTGGGGGGGTGGCCGGCCCCCATAGGGGGAGTCCACTTGGGACTCCTCCCCCACTAGGGTTGGCCGGCCATGGAGGTGGAGTCCCTCCGGGACTCCACCTTCCTCGGTGGTTTCTTCCGGACTTTTTCTAGAACCTTCTAGAACCTTCCATAGAACCTTCCGCATCATTTTAATTCACATAAAATAACATCCTATATATGAATCTTATTCTCCGGACCATTCCGGAACTCCTCGTGATGTCCGGGATCTCATCCGGGACTCCGAACAAATATTCGAACTCCATTCCATATTCAAGTTCTACCATTTCAACATCCAACTTTAAGTGTGTCACCCTATGGTTCGCGAACTATGCGGACATGGTTGAGTACTCACTCCGACCAATAACCAATAGCGGGATCTGGAGATCCATAATGGCTCCCACATATTCAACGATGACTTTAGTGATCGAATGAACCATTCACATACAATACCAATTCCCTTTGTCACACGATATTTTACTTGTCCGAGGTTTGATCTTCGGTATCACTCTATACCTTGTTCAACCTCGTCTCCTGACAAGTACTCTTTACTCGTACCGTGGTATGTGGTCTCTTATGAACTTATTCATATGCTTGCAAGACATTAGACGACATTCCACCGAGAGGGCCCAGAGTATATCTATCCGTCATCGGGATGGATAAATCCCACTGTTGATCCATATGCCTCAACTCATACTTTCCGGATACTTAATCCCACCTTTATAACCACCCATTTACGCAGTGGCGTTTGGTGTAATCAAAGTACCTTTCCGGTATAAGTGATTTACATGATCTCATGGTCATAAGGACTAGGTAACTATGTATCGAAAGCTTATAGCAAATAACTTAATGACGAGATCTTATGCTACGCTTAATTGGGTGTGTCCATTACATCATTCATATAATGATATAACCTTGCTATTAATAACATCCAATGTTCATGATTATGAAACTAATCATCCATTAATCAACAAGCTAGTTTAAGAGGCATACTAGGGACTTTTTGTTGTCTACATATCACACATGTACTAATGTTTCGGTTAATACAATTATAGCATGGTATATAAACATTTATCATAAACATAAATATATATGTGTGTCAGTTTCATTGACATTCATTGGGATAAATGTGGTTTCTGTGAAGTTGATTTGCAGCCCTGTTGCTAAAGCAAAGTTGTTTAAAATTTCTTTCAATTTTTGTGCAGCTTGAACTGAAGCTTTTGCTAAGATGATGGTATCATCTGCATATTGCAGTGTAGCCGGTGGCAGGTTATCTCTAATAGGATGAGCAATGTCCCCCTGGTTAAAGGCTGCTTGAATTAGCTTGTGTGCGAGGCTTTTGCGCGCTAAATACTACCCAAATGGTAGGCTTGTGGATACTGTATTTGCTGGAAACGCCTCAGCTGTTTGGCGTGGGATTGAGTATGGCTTGGAACTTGTGAAGAAAGGTTATATATGGAGAGTTGGTAATGGTGCTAACATCAAAACATGGAGAGATCCATGGATACCCAAGGGTCCAACTTTCAAGCCAATATCAAGGAAAGGGAAGTGCCGTTTTAACAAAGTGGCAGATTTATTGGATGCCAGTGGTGCTTGGCGGGTGGATCGTCTATCGGAATACTTTAGATCGGTGGATATTGAAGCAATTCTGAAAATTCGCACATCTCCACGAATGCAGCCTGATTTCATAGCATGGCAGCCTGAGAAATCAGGTTATTTCAGCGTCCGTAGTGCTTATCACTTGGCAGTGGCTACTCATATTAACAATGTCGCAGGTGGTGCTGCAAGCTCACGTCCAAGTGGTGACAGACCCGCATGGAAACTTGTATGGTTTTCACCCCTTCCACAAAAAATGAAAATCTTCGCTTGGAAGGTCATTTCGGGGGCGCTAGCTACGTATTCAAATAAGAAGAGAAGACACCTGGAGGTGATTGATACTTGCCGAATCTGTGGTACAGCCGCAGAGAACTCTTTCCATGCTCTTGTTGAATGCCCTAATGCAACCAAGGTATGGGATAGCATGCGGGAAGTCTGGGCACTCCCGACACGCGTGCAGATTAGAGATACTGGGCATGAATGGTTGTTCGACTTACTGGCATCTCAATCGGTAGAAACCCGGAATATGATCATCATGATTTTATGGAGAATCTGGCAGCTTCGGAATGACATATTACATGACAAGCCAAATCCCCCAACTGATGTCACAAGGAGGTATCTATGTAGCTATTTCGGATCACTGTTCGAAATCCGACAACAAAATGAAGTACAAATTCTAAAGGGCAAGGCGCCATGTGTCCTGGCGATCCAGCCCAAGTGTGACAAACGGAGACAGAACCAGCAATGGCCTAAGCCAGAACCTGGACGACTTGCTTTATCCGTAGATGGTTCTTTTGATGCTGAAGGTAGAGCAGGTACAGGAATGGTACTAAGAGATTCTAATGAAGGGGTAATTTTCTCAGCTTACCGGTCACTACTCAATTGCAACGAAGGACTGGAAGCGAAAATCAGCGCGATCATGGAGGGCATGTCTCTTGCTCTGGAATGGTCAAATGAAGCTGTGACGATCTAGACTGATTGTGCGGTTGCATTGGCGGCTCTAAAGGAACCAATGAAGAATAGGTCCCAGTATGGCCATCTGATCGACGAAGTGAAGCGTCTTATGAGTCTTCGAGATTTTAGCCTCATGAAAATTGTACGTGAACAAAATAGGGTTGCAAATTGTTTGGCTAATAAAGGTAGATCTGGAGGTAGTACCACTTGTTGGCTACACCAAATTCTAGACTGTATTTCAAGGCTAGTTTTAGCTGACTGTAACCCTGTTCTAGAGGAATAAAATATCGTTGATTTTCCCGCAAAAAAAAAAGAATTAGCTGTTGTAGAATATCAGAGAAAATGATGTATAGGTAGGGTGAGATTGGATCTCCTTGTCTGAGACCCTTTTTGCACTGAATCCAAGTTCTTGGCACTCCATTAATTAGGATTGCAGTTTTGCATGTAATCAGTATGTTTTGGATCCATTGGCAGAAGGTAGATAGGAAACCTCTGATTAGAAGAAGTTTATTGAGTGTTTCCCATGACACTGAGTCAAAATCTTTCCTTATGTCAAGTTTTATGACCATTGTTGGAGCCTTGCATTTGTGGCAACAGTTTTGGAGGTTAGCTGCATAAGAGAAATTCTCAGAGATAGATCTTCCTTTGACAAAGCCCATTTGATCTGCATGAATCAGGTTTGGGATTTTTGTATGTAGTCTATTTGCTAGGACTTTGGCTATAGCCTTTATAGGACAGTTTTGCAAGGAGACCGGTTTGAAAGCCTCATGTGTTCTTGTTGTGTTAGACTTTGGTATTAGATTTAAGTAGGCTCTGTTTATGGCATCCAAGTCTAGCGATTGGTTAAAGAACTGGGAAAAGGTGAGTAGGATTTTTTGTTTTGTAGGTGCTAGAATTTTCGATAAAACCCCGGTCCAAAACCATCTGGTCTAGGACTTGCGTTAGAATTCATCTGGAAAAAAGCGTATGTGATTTCTTGTTTAGTGAAAGGGAGTGCTAAGCTGTGTAGATATTTGGATAAAGATCAAGGAGATTAAAGTTCCAAGTTGGAGTGAAAGAAGCTCCAAGAAGATGTTTGTAGTTCGTTAGGATTTGTGACTTATATTCGTGGTTTGTGAATGCAATCCCATTTGATTCAATGGTAGAGATTTTATTTTTCCTAAATCTATTTGAGGCTAAGGCATGGTAATATTTTGTGTTTTCATCTCCATCAATGGAGAATTTAATTTTACTTCTTTGCCTCCAGAAGGCAACTCTTTCACGGATTAGTCTTTAAAGAATTGATATGATTACTCTTCGCAAATTTAGTTCCAAAGTAGAGAGATTTCTTTGTTCCTCCAAATGATCGAGGAAAGCTATTACTATTTTTTCATTAGCTTCTCTGAACTTTTGTGTTGGTAACTGATGGCGCCAAAGTTTAAGTTTTAAACGAGTTTTCTTTAGGGCGGCAACGAGTGTTTTACCTGCGTTTGGAAATTGTCGGGCCGAATTCCAGGCTTGTTGAACTATTGGGCCGCAAATGGGGTTTTGGTCCCATGCGTTTTCAAATCGGAAAATGGCGGGTCGAGAGATTTGTGTTGAGACTGAAACAAGTAGGGGTACATGATCTGACACAAATCTTGTTAGGGACGAAACTGTTGTGTTTGGGAAAACGAAATTCCACGAGTTGTTGACAAACGCACAGTCAATTCTTTGAAGTGTTGGCTCCTCTCTGTTGCTTGACCAGGTGTATAACCTATCTGTGAGAGGTAGCTCGATTAGGTAAAAACCATTATTTGTGAAACTTTTCAAGCACATCAAGATCCATCTGTTGTTACACTTTGGAGGGTGTGCATCTCCTAGATTACTTGGTATGACGCCATCTCCAGCGAGGATGTACAGTGACACCAACTATCCAAACCTTGAGGATAAATCTTTTCTATTCTCTATGCTACTCATTTTACGTTGATGCAATCTACTCTTCCGCAAGCTTAGTTTATAGTGTGCATGCTTAGAGGTTTAATTGTGATAGTGGACGATGTTTCACTTATGGTCAGAGTTTTGGATCATTATGTAAACAATTTTTTCTGTCCAACTCTAATTAATTTGGTCAAGTAAAAATAAACTATTCTAGTTTGATATAAATTTTCTTGTACGAATGGCTAAACAAAAATTGATGAATTTGGTTTGTCTGTGCTATAAACGCGACAAGCAAATAACGAAGAACAATAAAGAAAATGCAACGGAGACACAAGATTTTAACGTGGAAAACCCCTCCAACACAGAGGGGGAAAAACCACGGACGCCAGCCAGCAAAACTTCACTATATCAGGGAGTGTTTACAAACGTCGTGGATTATCTTATAATCTGATAAACCCTAGCCGGCGGCTTACAAGAGGTATATATAGGCGGTGGCATCGATCCATACCCACGACGGGCCTTGCTTCGCTCGTCAGAAGTTAGCCTCCCTGTAGAATGAATTTGGATCATAATATAACAAACTCCACCTTGAGACAGATTCCATCTTATAGCATGAACTTCAACAATCTCCTAAACGACAACAAAAAACACTTGGGCGCCAACAACCACTTGGGCTAAATGGTTATACCAACCAAGCTCGAGGAAAGCTCAAACTTGGCAACACAAACTGACTTTGTCATCATATCAGCAAGATTATCATGAGTACTTATCTTGCATACCTTCAGTGTACCTTGAGCAACAATGTCTCGAACATAATGGTACCTGACATCAATGTGCTTTGTCCTCTCATGAAATATTTGATATTTAGTAAGGTATATTGCACTTTGACTGTAAAAAAACAAGTTAATGCAAGAATCATCTCCACAAAGCTCAACATGCATACAAATCTTTCAACCAAACAAACTCTTTGCAAGCTTCATCAATAGCCATATATTCTGCTTCGGTTGTAGACTGGACAACAACAGGTTGTAACGTTGCCTTTCAACTCACAACACATCCACTAACAGTGAACATATAACATGTGAGGGATCTTCTCTTATCCAAGTTGGCAGCAAAATCTGACTGTACATAGCCTGCAAGTCCCTCACCGGTCTTGACAAACTTCACGCAAGCTTTGAATGTGCCAAGAAGGTACCTGAAAATCCACTAAACATCTTTCCAATGTTCTTTGCCAGGATTATCCATGTATCGACTGACTAAACTCATAGCATATGACAAATCAGGACGAGAACAAACCACTACATACATCAAGGAACCAACATCACTAGAATATGGAACTCGTGACATGTACTCAATATCTCCATCAGTACTAGGACAATGCAATGCTGACAATTTGAAGTGATGAGAAATAGGTGTACTAACAGACTTTGCATCATGCATATTAAAACGTTGAAGGACTTTCTTAATGTAATTTTGCTGACTAAGAAATAACACACTATACTTTCTTTCTCTTGTAATTTCCATACCTAGTATTTTCTTAGCAGCACCAAGATCCGTCATATCAAACTCACTGATACGTCTCCAACATATCTATAATTTCTTATGTTCCATGCTAGTTTTATGAAAATACCTACATGTTTTGCTCACACTTTATATCATTTTTATGCATTTTCCGGGACTAACCTATTAACAAGATGTCGAAGCGCCAGTTCCTATTTTCTGCTGTTTTTGGTTTCAGAAATTCTACACAGGAAATATTCTCGGAATTGGACGAAACAAAAGCCCACGGCCCTATTTTCCACGGAGTGTTCCAAAAGTCCGAAGGAGAGACGAAGAGGAGCCACGAGGCGGCCACACCATAGGGGGGCGCGGCCCCACCTCTGGCCGCGCCGCCATATGGGGTGGGCCCCTCGGGACTCCACCGACGCTGCCCCTCCGCCTATATATTCTCCCAGATGCGAAAACCCTAAAGGCATCGGTCTTCCTCCACGAAAAGTTACGTAGCCGCCGTCATCGCGAAGCCAAGTTCGGGGGACAGAAGTCTCTGTTCCGGCACGCCGTCGGGACGGGGAATTGCCCCCGGAGTCATCTCCATCGACACCACCGCCATCTTCATCGCCGTTGCTGTCTCCTATGATGAGGAGGGAGTAGTTCTCCCCCGATGCTGAGGGCTCTACCGGTAGCTATGTGGTTCATCTCTCTCTCCCATGGTGTGATCTTTATGTGATCATGAGCTTTGTAATCTAGTTGAATATGTAGATGTTACTCTTATCTATTATGCACTTTAGAGGTTACTTTAATATGAACTCCGGAGTTACTCTCCACGGTGTGATGGTGACAGTGTGCGCATCGTGTGTGATTCCTTTATGACGTTGTGGAGCTTGTTTACTCCGGCTTGAGGTGTGCTTTTGCAGCCCTACACAATGAATGGTGTTTGTTATCCAACAAGAGAGTGTTTGAGAGTAGCATTTATTTATTCAATTATGTGATCATTGTTGGGAGTGTCCACTAGTGAAAGTATGATCCCTAGGCCTTGTTTCTAAGCATTGAAACATCGTTTCCAACAAGTTCTGTTACATGTTCGCTTGCTGCCATTTTTATTTCAGATTGCAATTACTACTTATAATCATCCATATTACTTGTATTTCACTATCTCTTCGCCGAACTAGTGCACCTATACATCTGACAAGTGTATTAGGTGTGTTGGGGACACAAGAGACTTCTTGTATCTTAATTGCAGGGTTGCTTGAGAGGGATATCTTTGACCTCTACCTCCCTGAGTTCGATAAACCTTGGGTGATTCACTTAAGGGAAACTTGCTGCTGTTCTACAAACCTCTGCTCTTGGAGGTCCAACACTGTCTACAGGAATAGAAGCGTGCGTAGACATCAAGCTATTTTCTGGCGCCGTTGCCGGGGAGGTAAGGTAAAAGGTATTCACATCCTCCGACTACTAAGCTATTTCCTAGCACTGTTGCCGGTGTGTGAGTGCTCGAAGCTATTTCCTTTAGATTCTGCAATTATATCTTTTTGTTTCTTGTTTTTATTTCATTAGTTAGGATTAATGGAAAACAACAAAAATATTAGAGATCTTTATAGTATTTATCTTGAGTTAGGACATGAGGTGTTTGAAGAGATAATTAAAACACCTATGGAACTTTATATGCATGCTAATGGCAATGTTATTAGTATGAATGCTTTGAACACCATTGTTGCTAATGCTATGGAAAATTCTAAGCTTGGGGAAGCTGGTTTTGAGGAGCATGATATTTTTAGTCCCCCAAGCATGGAGGAGAAAATTTACTTTGATGATAGTTTACCTCCTATATATGATGATTACAATGATGACTATCATATTTTCAGTCCACGTACTATTGAGGAGAAAATTAATTATGATTACAATATGCCTCCTATATATGATGATTATGGTGATGAGAATAATAATGATAGTTATCTTATTGAATTTGCTCCCACTACAATTAATAGTAATGACTATGCTTATGTGGAGAGTAATAATTTTATGCATGTAGATCATGAAAAGCATGCTGTATGTGATAGTTATATTGTTGAGTTTGTTCATGATGCTACTGGAAATTGTAATGAGAGAGGAAAATATGGCTGTAGAAATTTTCATGGTACTAAAACACCTCTCTACATGCTGAAAATTTTGAAGTTACTCGTGTTTTATCTTCCTATGCTTGTCACTTTGGTCTTTATGAATTTATTTGTGTACAAGATTCCTATGCATAGGAAGTGGGTTAGGCTTAAATGTGTTTTGAATTTGCTTCTTGATGCTCCTTTTGCTTCATTTTCTATTTTCATGTGAGCATCATTAAAATCTTCAGAGCCCATCTTAATGGCTATAAAGAAAGCACTTCTTGGGAGATAACCCATGTTTTTATTTTGCTACTGTTTTGTTGTGTCTTGGAATTTGTTACTACTATACCAACCTCTCCTTATCATGTTTATTTTGTTTTTGTGCCAAGTAAAGTCTTTGATAGAAAGTTGATACTAGATTTGGATTTCTGCGCAGGAACAGATTTTTAGCTGTCACGAATTTGTGTTTTTCTCTCTATAGAAAACTCGTAAAATGCTGAAACAATTCATGAGTAATCCTCAGATATGTGCGCAACTTTCATTCAACTGGAGCTTCTCCATCTGAGCATGTTAAGTGCCTCGAAAAAATTCTTCTTTACAGACTGTTCTGATTTGACAGGTTCTGCCTTTTATTTTGCATTGCCTCTTTTACTGTGTTTGAGTGGATTTCTTTGCTCCATTAAATTTCAGTAACCTTGGGTAATGTCCAGAAGTGTTGGGAATGATTGTGTCCTTGCTGAACATGTGAATTTTTGATTATGCACTAACCCTCTAATGAGATTGCTTTGAGTTTGGTGTGAAGGAAGTTTTCAAGGATCAAGAGAGGAGGATGATATAATATGATGAAGAAGAGTGAAAAGTCTAAGCTTGGGGATGCCCCCGTGGTTCATCCCTGCATATTTCAAGAAGACTCAAGCATCTAAACTTGGGGATGCCCAAGGCATCCCGTTCTTCATCAACAACTTATCAGGTCACCTCTAGTGAAAATATATTTTAATTCCGTCACATCTTATGTGCTTTACTTGGAGCGTCTGTGTGCTTTTATTCTCGTTTTGTTATCTTAGTTCTCTGAATAAATTGGATCCTATCTTGTTTGGGAGAGAGACACGCTCCGCTTTTTCATTTGAATACTCCTATTTTTCGCTTATATTTGTTGAGTATTCAGTTTTCGCACTGTGTAGCTTCTAGCTCTTGGTTTTCATGTATCTCTTGTTCAGAGCTATTAGTTATTTTATAGAAACTACTCTCTTACTTCACTTATATTTGTTTTGAGAGTTTCTTGCTATTTGGTTGGAAACAGAAAATGCTTCATGTGGTAATTGGTATATTGTCTTGAATAATTTGATACTTGGCAATTGTTTTGAGCTCTCAAGTAGATCATGTTTAAGCTCTTGCATCATGTAGTTTAAATCTATTAATGGAGAACTAACATAGAGCTTGTTGAAATTTGGTTTGCATGATTGGTCTCTCTAAGGTCTAGATATTTTCTGGTAAAAGTGTTTGAACAACAAGGAAGACAGTGTAGAGTCTTATAATGCTTGCAATATGTTCTTATGTAAGTTTTGCTGTACCGGTTTATACTTGCGTTTGCTTCAAACAACCTTGCTAGCCAAAGCCTTGTACTGAGAGGGAATGCTTCTCGTGCATCCAAAACCTTGAGCCAAAACCTATGCCATTTGTGTCCACCATAACTACCTACTATGTGGTATTTTTCTGCCATTCCAAGTAAATACTTCATGTGCTACCTTTAAACAATTTAAAAGTTATTATCTCTTATTTGTGTTAATGTTTTATAGCTCATGAGGAAGTATGTGGTGTTTTATCTTTCAATCTTGTTGGGCAGACATTCACCAATGGACTAGTGGCACATCCGCTTATCCAATAATTTTGCAAAAAGAGCTGGCAACGGGGTTCCCAGCCCCAATTAATTAACCTTCATTAATAATCCTCTTCACATGTTTTGCCCTGATTTATCAGTAAACAACTTAATTTTGCAAATAGACACTCCTCCATGGTATGTGAAATGTTGGAGGGCACCCGAGGATTCGGTTAGCCATGGCTTGTGAAAGAAAAAGGTTGGGAGGAGTGTCATCCATAAATAAAACTAAAGTACATGTGTAAACAAAAGAGAAGAGAGATGATCTACCTTGCTGGTAGAGATAACGTCCTCCATGGGTGCCGCTCTTTGAAAGTCTGTTTGACAAGGGGGTTAGAGTGCCCACTACCATTCATTGACAACAACAAACACCTCTCAAAACTTTACTTTTATGCTCTCTATATAATTTCAAAACTTGAAAAGCTCTAGCACATGATTTAATCCCTGCTTCCCTCTGCGAAGGGCCTTTCTTTTACTTTATATTGAGTCAGTTTACCTACTTCTTTCTATCTTACAAGCAAACACTTGTGTCAACTGTGTGCATTGATTCTTACATGCTTACTTATTGCACTCATCATATTACTTTGTGTTGACAATTATCCATGCGATATACATGTTGAAAGTTGAAAGCAATTGCTGAAACTTAAATCTTCCTTTGTGTTGCTTCAAAACCTTTTATTAAGAATCTATTGCTTTATGAGTTAACTCTTATGCAAGACTTTTTGATGCTTGTCTTGAAAGTATTATTCATAAAAAGTTTTTGCTATATGATTCAGTTGTTTAGTCATCATCTTTTTGTTAGCAAACTATGGACCATTGCTTTGAGTCACTTCATTCATCTCATATGCTTTATAATAGTATTGATCAAGATTATGTTGGTAGTGATGACCCACAAGTATAGGGGGTGTATCGTAGTATTTTCGATAAGTAAGAATGTCGATCCCAACGAGGAGCAGAAGGTGTTGACAAGCAGTTTCGATGAAGGATTCACTGTAAATGCTCACAAACAAGTATTCAGGGGGTTTAGATGTAGCAGTTGAATAAAGTACGAGTAAGTAAAGTGCGAGAGTAACAATTGCAGCGAGTGGCCCAATCCTTTTTAGCACAAAGGACAAGCCGGTTTGTTTACTTATAATGACCAAACGTTCTCGAGGACACACGGGATTTTAGTCTAGTGCTTTCGCTTCATACGGCTAAATAATCTTCATTGTTATGATAAGTGTTGTGTGGGTGAACCTATGCTAATGTACCGCCCTTCCTAGGACTAATACATACTTGTGATTATACCCCTTGCAAGCATCCGCAACTACAAGAAAGTAATTAAGAATAAATCTAACCACAGCCTTAAACTCTGAGATCCTGCGATCCCTCCTGCATCGATATACCAACGGGGGTTTAGGTTTCTGTCACACCCCGCAATTGGCAAACGAGTACAAGATGCATTCCCCTAGGCCCATAAATGGTGAAGTGTCATGTAGTCGACGTTCACATGACACCACTAGAAGAATAACACCACAACTTAAATATCATACCATTGAATATTACTCAACCATAGTTCACTACTAACATTTAGACTTCACCCATGTCCTCAAGAACTAAACGAACTACTCACGAGACATCATATGGAACATGATCAGAGGTGATATGATGATGAATAACAATCTGAACATAAACTTGGTTCAATGGTTTCACTCAATAGCATCAACAACAAGTAGAGATCGATACCGGGAGAGTTTCCCCTATCAAACAATCAAGATCAAACCCAAATTGCTACGGCGGTGACGGTGTCCAGCGGTGGAGACGGCGGTGATGATGGTGGAGATGATGATGATGGTGATGGAGATGATGTCCAGCTCGATGACGGTGACGATGGCGTCGATTTCCCCCTCCCGGAGGGAATTTCCCCGGCGGATTCCTGCCCGCCGGAGAGCTCTTTTCTCTCTGGTGTTCTCCGCCCCGCAGAGGCGGCTGTAACTCTTCGCGAGGTACCCTCTGTGGCTTAGGTTTTCGGGACGAAGGATTTCGCGAAGAAAAGGAGGCGAAAGGGGTCGTGGGCCCCCCAAACCACATGGCGGCGCGACCAGGGCATGGGCCGCGCCGCCCTAGGGTGTGGGCCCACCCTGGGTCCTCCTGGCTCCTCCTTCTGGCTTCCTTCGTCATCTTGAAAAATAGGATTTTTGGTATAATTTCCTTCCACAGTTGATCTTCCGAAATATTGCGTTCTGACGGTGCTTTTTCCCGCAGAATCCTGGTTCCGGTGCTTGACCCTCCAATAGTGATGAAACATGCAAAATAGATGAAATAACATAAGTATTTTGTCCCAATATGAAATATATCAATGAATAACAGCAAATTATGATATAAAATAGTGATGCAAATTGGACGTATCAACTCCCCCCAAGCTTAGACTTCGCTTGTCCCCAAGCGAAACTGAGCTCGATAGACAGGACCACATGTTTATGGAGTGAAGAGTCGATAAATAAAATACGGACAAGAAGCATCATATTCATTCACACAAGACATTATAGTAAACAACCTCTTATAACTCAACTTGAAACAAGTATAAGGTAATCACAAGTAAAGGTGCATAAGAAATCATAATTGGTGATGGCAAACTTCGTTCTTGGTCGGAGAACAGTTAACGGATTATACTTATCTCATTGAGCAGCGCTCTCATGTTAAAGTTTATAAGGCACAACTTGCATACTCAATCATAATGGTCTTCTCATGATCATTGATAACTTGCAAAGCTATATTCATTCAGATAAAACTTGTACTAAACAAGGAAGAATAAAAGACATGATGAAGCAAATCACAGTATAATGGTTTGATCACAACTACTCAAATGCTTGCTTGAGATGGAGGGAAATAGGTTTACTGACTCAACATAAAGTAAAAGACAGGCCCTTCGCAGAGGGAAGCAGGGATTAAATCATGTGCTAGAGCTTTTTCAGTTTTTGCAATCATATAAGGAGAATAAAAGTAACATTTTGAGGGGTGTTTGTTGTTGTCAACGACTGGTAGCGGGTACTCTAACCCCCTTGCCAGACAACCTCCTAAGAGCGGCTCCCATATTATTTCCATTTCGTGTGGCACTCCTTCCAACCTTTCTTTCACAAACCATGGCTAACCGAATCCTCGGGTGCCTGCCAACAATCTCATACCATGAAGGAGTGCCTTTTTATTTTAGTTTTATTATGATGACGACACTCCCCCCAACCTTTGCTTACACAAGCCATGGCTAACCGAATCCTTCGGGTGCCGTCCATCAATCACATACCATGGAGGAGTGTCTATTTTTGTTAATTAATTTGGGACTGGGAATCCCATTGCCAGCTCTTTTTGCACAATTATTGGATAAGCGGATGAAGCCACTAGTCCATTGGTGAAAGTTGCCCAACAAGATTGAAAGATAAAACACCACATACTTCCTCATGAGCTATGAAACATTGACACAAATAAGAGATACTAAGTTTTGAATTGTTTAAAGGTAGCACATGAAGTATTTACTTGGAATACCATGTAGTAGGTGGGTATGGTGGACACAAATGACATAGGTTTGGGTTAAGGTTTGGATGCACGAGAAGTATTCCCTCTCAGTACAGGTCTTTGGCTAGCAAGGTTAATTAGCAAGCATAAGAGTCGAGGGAAACAAACAAATATACATATGATAGAAATAATCATGCATCTTCCTTGTAAGTACAAACAATTTTAACTTCCGAATAGTAAGCTATGAGCTAACAAGAAAGACAATGAAACATCTACATGTATTTCTCTTTTCTACTTAAACCTCAAAGTGTTGTTGCTATTGACCAATGCTAAGTTTGCCAAAACCAAATAGATTTATTCAATGCTCCCAAAGTGATACCAATACTAACAACAAGGTAAATCATATGATAGAGATTGCAAACTAGAATAAGATGTGCAATATGTAAATGATAAGACTTCTCATTAATATTCCATAACGATAACTCACACCAAGGGATACATAGATAACCAACTAAAGAGAGATACTTCCAACTGCAACCCATCTTATATGATAACTTCCCTACTCATGATATGACACTACTTGACAATGAAAGTAAAAGGTAGTGATAATGTGATACCGCGGCACTCCCCCAAGCTTGGAACAAACCAAGGGGATGCCAATACCGATGATGAATTACTCCTGCGGAGATGGTGGTGATGAACTCCTCCCGCGCTTCTTAATAAGCTCCTTCAACTTCAGTTTCTCAGCTTGACAATTCTGCACTAAGATTCGAAGAGATTCATTGTTATCTGAAGTTGGCGATGACGACCTTGTGATGCGAATCGAGTGGTATTCAATCATTCTTCGGAGACGGCAATTCTCCTCCTGGAGTATATCCACTTCTCTTCTTAGAGCCCGATATTGATCACAAAACTCATCGGTAATCCGTAGAACTTCTTCCATCATGGGGAAGGAGTCGAGGCTAAGAGCGGGTGGTAAAGGTCCCTGCAGGTTATGAGAAAAAGAACGTCGAGTGTCAACAGATCCCACCAAGATTTGCTTGCTCCCTCCGGCTTGCTGCTCTTGTCTTGATGGCACCTCCTTCACTTCTTCCTCCGAAAGCCCCTTGCCCTTGTTGTTGGAGACCATGGTGCTTCTAAACTGAAAACAGATCCTGGCAGAAACAGCTCGAAACAAAACACGTCGAGAAAACGATATACAGACCACCAGGGGTCCGGGGGATTATATAGCAAAAATTTTCACGACAAACGGAAAGTACCAGATCGAACCAGAGTCGGAAAGGGGCGACGAGGCGGCCAAACCATAGGGCGGCGCGGGCCCAGGCTTGGCCGCGCCGGCCTATGGTGGCGCCCCCTCGTGCGTCCTTTCCACTCCGTTTCGAACTCGTAATTTTTCATATTTTCCAAAAACAGCGAAAATATTGCTCGGAAATTAAATTGCGTACTTTTCATTACCAGTACTGTTACCTATTCAAAGTCGAGTTCTGGCGGACTGTCAATTTGCCCTTTGATGAAAGCTTCTGGTGTTTCCACTTGAATAATATCAACATCAACATTATAGGAATCACCTGAGATATAATGCTTGAGTCTTTGTCCATTCACCACTTGCGTAGCATTGCCTTGGAGAGAGCTAATTTTGATTGCTCCTGAACGATACACCTCCTCGACAACATACGGTCCTTCCCATTTCGAGAGTAATTTCCCTGCAAAGAATCTGAGACGAGATCGATACAATAGGACTTTTTCCCCAATATTAAATTCTCTTTTGATAATCCTCCTATCATGCCATTTTTTAACTTTCTCTTTAAAGAGTTTAGCATTTTCATAAGCTTCACTTCTCCATTCATCTAGAGAACTCAATTGCAACAACCTCTTATCACCGGCAAGTTTAGGATCTTTATTTAATTCTCTAACAGCCCAATAAGCTTTGTGCTCTAGTTCTAAAGGTAAATGACAAGCTTTCCCATAAAACATTTTATAAGGTGACATTCCCATGGGATTTTTATAAGCAGTTCTATAAGCCCATAGTGCATCCTTCAATTTACTAGCCCAATTCTTTCTAGTTTTATTAACGGTCTTTCCCAAGATAGATTTAATCTCTCTATTTGATAATTCTACTTGACCACTAGTTTGAGGATGATAAGCGGAAGCAATTCTATGATTAATACCATACTTAGCAAGAGTTTTTCTAAAACCTCCATGAATAAAATGAGAACCTCCATTAGTCATAATATATCTAGGCACTCCAAATCTAGGAAAAATAATATCTAAAAGCATTCTTAAAGAGGTCTCACCATCAGCACTTTTTGTAGGTATAGCTTCCACCCATTTAGTAACATAATCAACAGCAACAAGTATGTGAGTGTTACCTTCCGAAGACGGAAAAGGTCCCATGAAGTCAAATCCCCAACAATCAAACGGTTCAATAACAAGAGTATAATTCATTGGCATTTCATTGCGTCTGGAGATATTACCAACCCTTTGGCATTCATCACAAGATAAAATAAACTTTCTCGCATCTTTGAAGAGAGTTGGCCAATAAAAACCCGATTGTAGAACCTTTTGCGCGGTTCTTTCTCCGGCGTGATGTCCTCCATAAGTGCTACCATGACATTTACTCAATATCTCCTGTTGTTCATATTCGGGAACACATCTTCGCATAATACCATCCAATCCTTCTTTATATAAGTGTGGGTCATCCCAGAAATAATGCCTCAAGTCATAAAAGAATTTCCTCCTTTGCTGAGCTGAAAAGGTCGGAGGCAAGTACTTGGAAACAATAAAGTTAGCATAATCAGCATACCAAGGACTGTCTCGCGAGCTCACCTTTATTACAGCCAATTGTTCATTTGGAAAACTATCATTAACAGGAACAGGATCATGAGCAATATTTTCCAATCTAGACAAATTATCAGCAACAGGATTATCAGCACCTTTCCTATCTACAATATGTAAATCAAATTCTTGCAAAAGAAGTACCCATCTAATAAGTCTCGGCTTAGCATCTGACAAGGTATCAACTTGTCAATGCCTATGGATTGTAGGCTAGGGTTTAGTTGGAAGTAGAGGGTAAGTAGATCTCGAAGGTTTCAGCCGAAAAGTACTCGACGATTATGAAAACTAGGGTTTGCAGACAATGATTCGATTGATTCTTCGTCCCTCGACTCCCCCTTTATATAGGAGGTGGAGCCGAGGGATTCGTGCTATACAAGTTTACAGAGTCCGGGACGGTTTCTAACTCATCCCGCCAGATTACAAATAACACTTCCTATTACAACTCTATCTTTTCCTTAAATACATCTTGGGCTCTCGAATCTTCTTATTCTTCGGGTAGTGGGCCTTCAGTAAACCCCGGGTACCATATTCGGCAGGCCCATTTGGGATGCCTATGTCAGTAGCCCCCGAGATTTTGCTTGAATCGTAGAGTCAGGGAAAATCTCCACTGTTTATTTTTACTCGAAAGCTTTAACTTTTTTTATATTTCTTCACATTAAATTCTATATTGTACAGGGATACTGGTAGTTGGGGCTAGTTCATCTGACGGATCAGGTACTAGTTAACTGCTCTAGTGGCAATCCGCAAAAACCTACTTCAAAATCACGTCCCTGGACATGATCTCGGGATACTGGTGTAAACTTCGACAGGTGCCGCTTAAGGTCTTACCATTCTGTCGAGTCCCAGTCAAATTTATCGGGTACCTAACGCGTCCGTTAGGATTTTTCTTCGTATCTGTTGATACGGATAAAGGTAGCAGAGCGCAGTCTTTGGCGATGCCACGCCCAGCAGAACGGATCTGGGGTCTTACCTTCGCAAATTTGCGGCATTCAGAAATTGATCGCAACTTCGGCGTTCTGAGAATATATTGTCGAGTGCTTTTCCGGCTGTTGGAATGGCACATTTTATCGAGTCAAATATAACTTATATTGCTCTCCCGATGGGAGTATATGTAGAGTTAATTATAACTCGAAATATACTCTCTTGCTTTTCTATTTTTCCTTTACTAATTTCATCGGGCACGCGAACAGCGTTCCCGATGGGAGTAGCCCCCGAGGCTACAACCAAGAACTTGTGCTTGGTCGTAGGCTCAACGTTTTAGTCCACCTTGTCGCTATATTGTCATTATTTCCCAATATGATCTCTTTCTTCTTCTTCTTTTTTTTTTCTTTTTTTTTATCTCTCGGGTGCGCGAACAGCGCTCCCGATGGGAGTAGCCCCCGAGGCTACAGCCAAGGACTTGTGCTTGGTTGTAGGCTCCCGCAATTTCTATATTGTCATACTCGAAATTTTACTTTTTTCCGAAGTAGCCCCCGAGCTTTTTATTGAGTACTATTTTGTATTTTTATTGACTTACGAGGTATTTGAATACCAAGGCAAGGCTTTTCTTTTGTCGATGAACTATATTGAAATTCGTTGGAGCAAAGACTTTGATCATGTCGATAAAGAAGAAAAGTTATATTCTCACTATCTTTATTATATTGCAGCACCGCGAGCCCGCCTCATTAAAAACCTTCTCCGGCCCCACTCGGTGCCCCGAAAAAGGAAAAGAGTGCGTCTGAAAACTCGCGGGCATTTCAGTACATTGAAGTTTTACAAGGACTATATTTCGACTCTAGGCGTAGAACCGCCTAAGTTGCGCCACGTTCCAGGGGTTTGGCTCCTCCACCCCTGTCTTCTTGTCCTTTATCCTGTATGCTCCTCCTCCGATTACTTCCGTGACAATGTAAGGGCCAAGCCATGGTGACTCGAGTTTTTCATGACTTTTTTGCGTGAGCCGAAGAACTAAGTCTCCCACCTGAAAAGATCTTGGCCGCAAACGTCGACTGTGGTAATTCTTCAAGTCCTGTTGATATTTGGTTACCCGAGATAGTACTTCATCTCGAGCTTCATCAAGTGCGTCGACGTCATCTTCTAAGGCTCTTCTCGACGTTTCTTCATCATATTCAGCGACACGTGGAGAGTTGTGCTCTATCTCTATTGGTAGTACTGCTTCTGCTCCATGAACCAGAAAAAACGGAGTTTCCTGCGTTGCTGTGTTTGGTGTTGTTCGGATGCTCCACAACACGCTTGGTAGTTCTTCTGGCCAGGTATGTCGAGCTTTTTCCAGTGGTCCTAACAAGCGCTTCTTGATGCCATTGCAGATGATACCATTGGCTTTCTCGACTTGCCCATTGGTTTGAGGATGTGCAACTGACGCAAAGTTCAGCTTGATACCCACCTCTTCGCAATAATCTTTAAATTCATGTGATGTGAAGTTACTGCCGTTGTCTGTGACGATGCTGTGGGGCACTCCAAATCTGAAGACGAGGCCTTTTACGAATTTTACTGCGGATGCTCCGTCCGGTGAATTTATCGGCTTCGCTTCTATCCACTTTGTAAACTTGTCGACAGCTACTAGCATGTACTCCTTTCCTCCTGGCCAAGATTTGTGTAACTTGCCCACCATATCAAGTCCCCATTGAGTAAAAGGCCATGACAATGGTATTGGTGCTAGCTCTGCTGCCGGAGAGTGAGGTTTTGTGGCAAACCTTTGACACGCGTCGCAAGTTCTTACTATGTCCTTGGCGTCCTCGATTGCTGTCAACCAGTAAAATCCTGCCCGAAAAACCTTGGCTGCGATAGCTCGACTACTTGCGTGGTGGCCACATATTCCTTCGCGTACATCCTTCAGAATTATTCTTCCTTCTTCGGGTGTGACGCACCTTTGCAAGACGCCTGAAATACTTCGCTTATACAATTCTCCCTTGACCACCGTGAAAGCTTTGGAGCGTCGAATTACTCGCCTTGCCTCCACTGGATCATCGGGTATTTCTTTCCTCAGGATGTATGATATGTACGGCTGCATCCACGGTATCTGTATCACCATGACCAGGTCCTGATCTTCTTCTTCGTCCTCTTGCTTTTCCTTGGTAGCCCCCGAGGGTTTCTTCTCCTTCTTTTTTGGTTTTGTCGACTTAGTGGATCTCTCTGTTATCTCTTCCCAAAATACACCTGGCGGGACTGCAAGGCATTGCGACCCGATGTTTGCAAGAACGTCGGCTTCGTCGTTGCTCAATCTACTAATATGATTTACTTCGCATCCATCGAACAACTTCTCGAGCTCGTTGTACACCTCCTTGTATGCCATCATGCTATCATTGACTGCGTCACATTGGTTCATAACTTGCTGTGCCACCAACTGTGAGTCGCCAAAGATTTTTAGTCGAGTTGCACCGCAGGCTTTCGCCATCTTCATTCCGTGTATGAGAGCCTCATATTCTGCTTCATTGTTAGATGCGTTAGGGAACGTCATCCGAAGGATGTACTTCAACTTGTCGCCTTCAGGCGATATGAGTACTACTCCTGCGCCAGCCCCTTCTAGTCTCTTGGACCCATCAAAGTTCATGGTCCAGGTTCTCGATAAGTCTGGGGGTCCTGTGTTTTGCAACTCCATCCACTCTGCAATGAAGTCCGGCAGAACTTGCGACTTGATTGCTTTTCTTTTTTCATACGTGATGTCCCGAGGGGAAAGTTCTATTCTCCAAAGGGAGACACGACCCGTAGCTTCTGGGTTGTTCAGTATATTTGACAAAGGAGCTTCATTGACCACTATGATCGGGTGTGCCGAAAAATAGTGGCGCAATTTTCGTGCTGTCGTGAACACTCCATATGCTATCTTTTGGTACTGAGGATACCTTTGTTTTGAGGGCGATAAAACTTCGCTAACGAAGTATACTGGCCTCTGCACGCCGTGGAGTTTTCCTTCTTCTTCCCTTTCGACAACTAGCACCGTGCTCACCACTTGGGGCGTGGCTGCGATATACAGCAGGAGAGGTTCCCTTTCTTTTGGCGCCACCAAAATTGGTGGTGTCGAAATTGTGCGCTTCAAATCCTCGAAAGCTCTGTCGGCTTCTTCGTTCCACTGAAATTTATCTCCTTGTTTTATCAAAGCGTAGAACGGCAGCGCTTTTTCTCCCAACCTCGCGACGAATCTGCTCAAAGCTGCGACTCGCCCAGTTAGCTGTTGTATTTCTTTCAACTTTGTTGGCTTCCTCATTGTTACGATAGCTTGTATTTTATTGGGATTTGCTTCAATCCCTCTTGCTGAGACTAGGAACCCCAGAAGTTCTCCTGCTGGGACGCCGAAAGAACACTTCGTCGGGTTCAGTTTGAGGCAGAACTTATCAAGGTTGTCGAAGGTTTCCTTGAGATCCTCGATCAGCGTTGCCCCCTTTTTTGATGTTATGATGACATCATCGATGTATACTTGCACGTTCTTCCCAATCTATGTCGCCAAACACTTCTGCATCATCCTCTGATATGTTGCTCCCGCATTTTTTAGACCGAAGGGCATTGTTCTGTAGCAAAACACGCCGTAAGGTGTAATAAACGTAGTCTTTACTTCATCTTCTTCTTTCAATCTGATCTGGTTATAACCAGAGTATGCATCCAGGAAGGAAAGACGTTCACATCCAGCCGTGGAGTCGATAATTTGATCGATCCTCGGGAGGGGAAAGTGATCCTTTGGACAATGTTTATTGAGACACGTAAAGTCGACGCACATGCGAAGGACCTTAGTGTTTTTCTTCGGCACCAGCACGGGATTTGCTACCCATGTGGCTTCTGTGAATATCTCTTTGATAAATCCAGCTTCTTGTAGTCGATTGATTTCTGACAGCATGGCTTTGCGGTTTGGTTCCGAAAAACGCCGCAAAGGTTGTTTGATTGGTCTCGCTAGTGGATCCAAGTTTAGGTGGTGCTCGGCAAGTTCCCTGGGTACTCCTGGCATGTCAGCTGGACACCATGCGAAGATTTTCCAGTGCTCACGGAGGAACTCGACGAGCGCGCTTTCCTATGCGATATCCATGTCGTTTGCGATAGATGTCGTCTTTTTTGGGTCTATCGGGTGAATCTGCACTTCTTTTGAATTTTTCTCGGTACTGAAAGTTGATTCTTTGTTTGGCCTTCCAACGTCTGGCAGTACGTCGTAATCAGTCATGCTTTTTGACGCCAAGTACTCAGCTTGCATCCCGAAAGTTTCTGACAACCGGTGGAAATCCTTGTCGCACTTATCGGCTAAGGCGAAACTTCCTTTGACTGTGATTGGTCCCTTTGGTCCAGGCATCCTCCATAACAAGTATGTATAATGTGGCACTACCATAAATCTAGCATATGCTGGTCGTCCCAACAGAGCGTGATATTGCGACGGGAAATCCACGACTTCAAACTCGAGCCTCTCGATTCTATAATTTTCTCGGGTCCCAAACTGAACGTCGAGATTGATCTTTCCTAATGGATAACTTGGTTTCTCCGGTGTGATGCCGTGGAACCTTGTGTCTGTTGGTTTCAAGTTTGCTAAGGATATGTTCATCTTCCTCAATGTATCTGCATACATAAGGTTTAAGCTGCTGCCGCCGTCGATGAACACTCGAGAGACGTCAAATCCCGCGATAACTGCTGGCAGAATAAGTGCTGACTGCCCTGGTCGAGGAACTTGCTGCGGATGATCTGCTATTGTGAAGCCGATATCTTGTCCTGACCAATTAAGGTACTCAACTGTTGGTGGAGGCATTTTCTCTGCCATAAACACCTGTCGTGAGATTACTTTCTGAGCTCTATTGGACGGCCTTCCCTTCTGAATCATCGACACTGCTCCATTGGAGTTAGGATCAACATAAGGCGGTGGTGCAGGTGCTGCCGCTATTCTGAGCTGATGCCGATTGTCGTCTGTAATCGCGGGAGGAGGTGGCAAGTGAATCTCGCTTCTGGGTTCTCGAGGATTTCTCTGTGCTGCCCGCGCATTAGCGTTCTCTGCATACCGCAACATTGCTTGAAAATTTCGACAGTCCTTCTGCAAGTGCCCTGACTGTCTTTTGCCGTTGCTGTCGAGGAAAAAATGCATCTGGCACGGTCCGTTCATCATCTCTTCAGGGGACACGAAAGGTCTTGGGAACCTAGGCCCGCTATTTTGCCTATTGCGTGAATCATCCCTGTTATCACCTCGCTGTTCACTGCTTCTCTGGTAATCATCTCTGTTGCTTCCTCCTGTATTTGTCCGAAAACCTGCCGAAATTTGTCCTGGAGCGTCGTAGTTCTGGTACGTCCGAGGAAATCTTCGCCTCGGTTGATAGTTTCGACCGCGGTCCTCCTCTGGCGACCTGTGTCGTTTGTTGTGGACAGCGTCTTCTCCATCTGCCCATTTATTTGCTATCTCCATTAACGCGGATACTGTCTTTGGATTGGTCCTTCCCAAGTCCTCGACAAAATCTCCACGCCTGACTCCTGCAACAAACGCATCTATTGCTCTCTCGTCAGATATATTTTCTGCCGAGTTTTTGATGATATTCCACCTCTGGATGTACTTTCTCATTGGCTCATCTGGCTTTTGTCGACACGCTCTCAACTCCTCTAACGATGCGGGTTTTTTGCACGTGGATCTGAAGTTCTTGACGAACACATCCTCGAAACTTTCCCAGCTGTCGATGGATCCTGGAGCGAGTTTCTTTATCCACGATCGTGCGGCTCCACTCAAGTGCACCTGGATGCTTTGCATGGCTGTTGCCCTAGTTCCTCCTGTCAGCTTCACCGTCTCCAGATAGTCGACTAGCCAATCCTCTGGATCTTGAAGGCCGTCGAACTTCTTGAAATTATCGGGTAATTTGAATCCTGAGGGGACTCGAGTTTTCCGGACTCTCCTCGTAAAACATGGCAAACCACACATATCTTCGTCGGTCAGCTCCGGAGATTGCCGATGATCCCTTCTGCTCTGCCGCGCTCTGTCGACTCTTGCTTGTGCTGCTGTGTCTCTTGCTCCACTTGGCCCTTCAGGTGCTGCCGCTGTTGCTGCTGCAGGTCGTGGACTATTTTGCCTTGCCGCTCCTTCGGGAGGCGTTGATACAAACGCTGTCCCCATAGCTCCAACTCCTGCTACCGCCATATTGTACAGTGTTTCCCTTGGATCACCTGGAGGTGGTTTAGATGCAAGGATAAAAGCATGTGTCGCCATATACCCAGCCTCTGGTGTCTTAGGGATGATGTTTCCTCTTGTATCTATCGACATAAAGGACATGTCGAGATTTTGGACCAAGTGCTCTCTTTCTACTTCGGGTATGTGTTGCAGCCTTGATCTTGCTCTGTTCCGCGCCTCCCTGTGGCTATCACCCGTAGTTCTAGATTGTCGACTTAAATCTGCCCTTCTCCTGCTGGATGCAGAAGCTGCCTCCTTTCTCCTGTTCAACTCAGCTGTCTGTTTTTCCAATTCCCTGGCAGCTCGTGCGAGCCTATATTGATATGCTTGCAATTCCTCCGGTGTGGCTGTGGTAGCCATTGGTTCTGTGCCGTTCATAGCTCTCGCGGCTCTGTCCCACGCTGCTTGTGAAAGTTGAACTCTATCTCGCGGCTCTGGCCCGACGTATTTGTTTCCCAAGCCTTGTCGCAGATTGGAGGGATCGACGTATGGATTTCCCAGACTGTCGAAAGCCTCAGATGTCTCCTCTTGATCTTCAATGGCGTAAATCTGATGATACTTTGTACTCAGATCTACGTTGGGTTTGGTGACATCATCGTTGAGATTAATGAGGACCTTGCCCACTGTGATAGATTTGTCGATGAAGTGGTAACTGTCGACATCGCTTGAGCCATCGCTTATATATGAGTCCGCAGATGACTCAAACGACATGTCGTTGAAGATCTTGGCGAGTTTCTCTCTTGCTCTGGTGCTGACGTAGCGTGTCGCCGAGGTTTCTTCTTCTCCTGACTCGGTTGACGATGCATAGTCTGAAAAATCGGAATCGACCACCGACGATCCCGACGAAATCGGAATCTCGACAAGATACGATCCTTCCTTCTCGATGCGAAAGTGAAACCTTCCGAACGTCATCTCCATGGGCTCCGCCAGATACGCATATGCATCCAAACGGGAGGGTGGGTGAGGAACAAAATCGACAAGACCAGCAGCGATCTGTTTACCTCGATCCATTGTGTTGCTTGCGGTTGACGATGCCGAAGATCTTGAGCGTGCCATCGAGATCAGCTCCTTACGCCTCTAGTTCCCACAGACGGCGCCAATTGACAAGGTATCAACTTGTCAATGCCTATGGATTGTAGGCTAGGGTTTAGTTGGAAGTAGAGGGTAAGTAGATCTCAAAGGTTTCAGCCGAAAAGTACTCGACGATTATGAAAACTAGGGTTTGCAGATAATGATTCGATTGATTCTTCGTCCCTCGACTCCCCCTTTATATAGGAGGTGGAGCCGAGGGATTCGTGCTATACAAGTTTACAGAGTCCGGGACGGTTTCTAACTCATCCCGCCAGATTACAAATAACACTTCCTATTACAACTCTATATTTTCCTTAAATACATCTTGGGCTCTCGAATCTTCTTATTCTTCGGGTAGTGGGCCTTCAGTAAACCCCGGGTACCATATTCGGCAGGCCCATTTGGGATGCCTATGTCAGCATCTTTCTTTGTCATAAGGTATCTAATTGCAGCATGATCAGTATGAATAGTAACTTTTGAATCAACAATATAAGATCTAAATTTATCACAAGAAAAAACTACAGCTAATAATTCTTTTTCAGTTGTAGCATAATTTCTTTGAGCAGCATCAAGAGTTTTACTAGCATAATGAATAACATTCAGTTTTTTATCTACTCGCTGTCCAAGAATAGCGCCTACAGCAAAATCACTAGCATCACACATAATTTCAAAGGGTAAGTTCCAATCAGGAGGTTCAACTATAGGAGCAGTTGTTAAGGCTTTCTTAAGAGTTTCAAAAGATTCCTTACAATCATCATCAAAAACAAAAGGTACATCTTTTTGAAGAAGATTAGTAAGAGGTTTTGAAATCTTGGAGAAATCTTTAATAAATCTCCTATAAAACCCAGCATGACCAAGAACACTACGAATACCTTTAACATCCCTCGGATAGGGCATCTTCTCAATTGCTTCAACTTTAGCTCTATCAACTTCAATACCTCTCTCAGAAATTTTATGTCCCAATACAATTCCTTCATTAACCATAAAGTGGCATTTCTCCCAATTAAGAACAAGGTTAGTTTCTTCACATCTCTGCAAAACTTTATCAAGGTTTCGCAAGCAACTATCAAAAGAATTCCCATAGACGGAAAAATCATCCATGAATACCTCTACAATACTTTCACAAAAACCATGAAAAATAGCAGACATGCATCTTTGAAAAGTAGCAGGAGCATTACATAAACCAAAAGGCATGCGTCTATAAGCATAAGTTCCATAGGGACAAGTAAAAGTGGTTTTCTCTTGATCTTTAGCTTTAACAAAGAATTTGTGAAAACCCGAATAACCATCAAGAAAGCAAAAATGAGTATTTTTAGACAATCTTTCTAGCATTTGATCAATAAATGGTAAAGGGTAATGATCTTTCTTAGTAACTTTATTAACTTTTCGAAAATCAATGCACATTCTATACCCTACAACTACTCTTTGAGGGATGAGCTCATCATTATCATTAGGCACAACAGTCATTCCTCCTTTCTTGGGAACGCAATGCATAGGACTAACCCATCTACTATCAGCAATAGGATATATAATACCAGCTTCAAGAAGTCGTAATACCTCATTCCTTACCACTTCCTTCATCTTCGGAATTAGACGATGCTGATGTTCAACAATAGGCTTTGCATCATCTTCCATATTAATAGCATATTGGCAAATAGAAGGAGAAATCCCTTTCAAATCATCGAGAGTGTAGCCAATAGCTCCTCGGTGCTTCTTCAATATTTCCAATAACCTTTCTTCCTCAATCTCTGAAAGCTTAGAACTAATAATAACAGGATATATTTTCTTATCATCAATATGAGCATATTTAAGATTATCAGGCAAAGGCTTTAAATCAAAAACAGGATCTTCCTTTGGTGGAGGTGTTGTACCCAAATCTTCCACCGGTAAATCATGCTTGAGAATAGGTTGGCGAAGAAAAATTTCCTCAAGCTCATTTCTTTCTTTCCTAAAAACTTCACTCTCGCTATCCTCCAAATGTTGCTACAAAGGATTGTTAGGAACAAGAACAATAGATGCACACTGCTCCATTTTAAAATCATTACTAGGCAAATCAGCTTTATAAGGAGTTTTGGTAAATTTAGAGAAGTTAAACTCATAAGATTCACCAGCAAATTTAGTCAAAATTTTCTCTTTCTTGCAATCTATAATAGCTCCACAAGTATTTAGAAAAGGTCTACCAAAAATAATAGGACAATAATCACTAGCAGCAGAACCAAGTACCAAAAAGTCAGCAGGATATTTAATCTTACCGCATAAAACTTTCACATCTCGAACAATACCAATTGGAGAAATAGTTTCTCTATTAGCCAGCTGAATAACCACATCAATATCTTCAAGTTCACAAGAATCAATTTCGTGCATAATCTCCGTGTAAAGCTCATACGGAATAGCACTAACACTTGCACCAATATCACATAATCCATAATAGCAATGATCACCAATTCTAACAGATAGCATAGGAACACTAGCTTGTTTGGGTTTATTAGGATGTGAAACAATATTAGAAGCATCTTCACAGAAAATAATATGACCATCCTCCACATTTTCAGTCACAAGATCTTTAACTATTGCAACAGCAGGTTCAACTTTTATTTGTTCTTCAGGTTCTACAGGTTTCTTTTCACTTTTATGAACTGCACTATTTATAACAGAGTACTCCTTCATTTTAGCAGGGAAAGGAGTTTTTTCAATATAAGCTTCAGGAATAATATGATCAGCAGTTTCAACTACAACGCATTTATTAATAGATGAATCAATTTTATCTTTATACGGTTCATGATACTTATCAAAATTCTTCTTTGGCAATTCATAATGAGAGGCAAAAGCTTTATAAAGATTTACAACAACTTGAGAATCAAGACCATATGTAGCACTCATATTAAGAAATTTATCAGTATCCATAAAAGCTTCAATGCATTTATAATCATAAATTATACCTGATTCTCTATCCTTGTCGTTCTCCCATCCTTCAGTATTTTCTTGGATCCGATCAAGAAGGTCCCGTTTAAACTCTTCTTTGTTGCGTGTAAATGATCCAGAACAAGAAGTATCCAGCAAGGTCTTGTCTTGAAAAGAAAGTCTTGCATAGAAATTATCAATAATAACATTACCAGGAAGCTCATGAATGGGGCATTTGAGCATTAAAGACTTCAATCTCCCCCAAGCTTGGGCAATACTCTCTCCATCATGAGGCCAAAAATTATATATGCGATTCCTATCCTTGTGAATTTCACTTGGAGGATAGAACTTAGAATAAAACCGGGGCACAATATCATTCCATTCAAGAGAATCCCCATTATCCAGTAATTTATACCAATGCGCCGCTTTACCAGACAGCGATAAAGAAAATAGTTTCTTCCTCACTTCATCCATAGCAATACCTGCACACTTGAATAAACCGCATAATTCATGCAAAAACAGTAAATGATCACCGGGATGGACAGTTCCATCCCCTTCATAGCGGTTATCCATAACACGTTCAATAATTTTCATAGGTATTTTATATGGTATCACTTCCTCACCTGGCGCCTCATCCACTACTGTTGCAGTAGTAGTAGATTTCCCAAATAAAAATTGAAGAGAAGATCTCTCCATAATGACTTATAGCAGCAGGCAGAAATAAAATCAGCACAACAGTAAAGGTTTCCTTACCAATTCCACTTACCAATAGCGCTTCACTCCCCGGCAACGGCGCCAGAAAATAGTCTTGATGACCCACAAGTATAGGGGGTGTATCGTAGTATTTTCGATAAGTAAGAATGTCGATCCCAACGAGGAGCAGAAGGTGTTGACAAGCAGTTTCGATGAAGGATTCACTGTAAATGCTCACAAACAAGTATTCAGGGGGTTTAGATGTAGCAGTTGAATAAAGTACGAGTAAGTAAAGTGCGAGAGTAACAATTGCAGCGAGTGGCCCAATCCTTTTTAGCACAAAGGACAAGCCGGTTTGTTTACTTATAATGACCAAACGTTCTCGAGGACACACGGGATTTTAGTCTAGTGCTTTCGCTTCATACGGCTAAATAATCTTCATTGTTATGATAAGTGTTGTGTGGGTGAACCTATGCTAATGTACCGCCCTTCCTAGGACTAATACATACTTGTGATTATACCCCTTGCAAGCATCCGCAACTACAAGAAAGTAATTAAGAATAAATCTAACCACAGCCTTAAACTCTGAGATCCTGCGATCCCTCCTGCATCGATATACCAACGGGGGTTTAGGTTTCTGTCACTCCGGCAACCCCGCAATTGGCAAACGAGTACAAGATGCATTCCCCTAGGCCCATAAATGGTGAAGTGTCATGTAGTCGACGTTCACATGACACCACTAGAAGAATAACACCACAACTTAAATATCATACCATTGAATATTACTCAACCATAGTTCACTACTAACATTTAGACTTCACCCATGTCCTCAAGAACTAAACGAACTACTCACGAGACATCATATGGAACATGATCAGAGGTGATATGATGATGAATAACAATCTGAACATAAACTTGGTTCAATGGTTTCACTCAATAGCATCAACAACAAGTAGAGATCGATACCGGGAGAGTTTCCCCTATCAAACAATCAAGATCAAACCCAAATTGCTACGGCGGTGACGGTGTCCAGCGGTGGAGACGGCGGTGATGATGGTGGAGATGATGATGATGGTGATGGAGATGATGTCCAGCTCGATGACGGTGACGATGGCGTCAATTTCCCCCTCCCGGAGGGAATTTCCCCGGCGGATTCCTGCCCGCCGGAGAGCTCTTTTCTCTCTGGTGTTCTCCGCCCCGCAGAGGCGGCTGTAACTCTTCGCGAGGTACCCTCTGTGGCTTAGGTTTTCGGGACGAAGGATTTCGCGAAGAAAAGGAGGCGAAAGGGGTCGTGGGCCCCCCAAACCACATGGCGGCGCGGCCAGGGCATGGGCCGCGCCGCCCTAGGGTGTGGGCCCACCCTAGGTCCTCCTGGCTCCTCCTTCTGGCTTCCTTCGTCATCTTGAAAAATAGTATTTTTGGTATAATTTCCTTCCACAGTTGATCTTCCGAAATATTGCGTTCTGACGGTGCTTTTTCCCTCAGAATCCTGGTTCCGGTGCTTGACCCTCCAATAGTGATGAAACATGCAAAATAGATGAAATAACATAAGTATTGTGTCCCAATATGAAATATATCAATGAATAACAACAAATTATGATATAAAATAGTGATGCAAATTGGACGTATCAGGTAGCATGTCACTTCAGAAATTATTCTTTTTATCGTTTACCTACTCGAGGGCGAGTAGGAACTAAGCTTGGGGATGCTTGATACGTCTCCAACGTATCTATAATTTCTTATGTTCCATGCTAGTTTTATGACAATACCTACATGTTTTGCTCACACTTTATATCATTTTTATGCATTTTTCGGGACTAACCTATTAACAAGATGCCGAAGCGTCAGTTCCTGTTTTCTGCTGTTTTTGGTTTCAGAAATTCTACACAGGAAATATTCTCGGAATTGGACGAAACAAAAGCCCACGGCTCTATTTTCCACGGAGTGTTCCAAAAGTCCAAAGGAGAGACGAAGAGGAGCCACGAGGCGGCCACACCATAGGGGGGCGTGGCCCCACCTCTGGCCGCGCCGCCATATGGGGTGGGCCCCTCGGGACTCCACCGCCGCTGCCCCTCCGCCTATATATTCTCCAAGATCCGAAAACCCTAAAGGCATCGGTCTTCCTCCACGAAAAGTTACGTAGCCACCGCCATCGCGAAGCCAAGTTCGGGGGACAGAAGTCTCTGTTCCGGCACGCCGCCGGGACGGGGAATTGCCCCCGGAGTCATCTCATCGACACCACCGCCATCTTCATCACCGTTGTTGTCTCCTATGATGAGGAGGGAGTAGTTCTCCCCCGAGGCTGAGGGCTCTATCGGTAGCTATGTGGTTCATCTCTCTCTCCCATGGTGTGATCTTTATGTGATCATGAGCTTTGTAATCTAGTTGAATATGTAGATGTTACTCTTGTCTATTATGCACTTTAGAGGTTACTTTAATATGAACTCCGGAGTTACTCTCCACGGTGTGATGGTGACAGTGTGCGCATCGTGTGTGATTCCTTTATCACATTGTGGAGCTTGTTTACTCCGGCTTGAGGTGTGCTTTTGCAGCCCTACACAATGAATGGTGTTTGTTATCCAACAAGAGAGTGTTTGAGAGTAGCATTTATTTATTCAATTATGTGATCATTGTTGAGAGTGTACACTAGTGAAAGTATGATCCCTAGGCCTTGTTTCTAAGCATTGAAACACCGTTTCCAACAAGTTCTGTTACATGTTCGCTTGCTGCCATTATTATTTCAGATTGCAATTACTACTTATAATCATCCATATTACTTGTATTTCACTATCTCTTCGCCGAACTAGTGCACCTATACATCTGACAAGTGTATTAGGTGTGTTGGGAAAACAAGAGACTTCTTGTATCTTAATTGCAGGGTTGCTTGAGAGGGATATCTTTGACCTCTACCTCCCTGAGTTCGATAAACCTTGGGTGATTCACTTAAGGGAAACTTGTTGCTATTCTAGAAACCTCTGCTCTTGGAGGCCCAACACTGTCTACAGGAATAGAAGCGTGCGTAGACATCACTCACTACTTAATTTCGCTTTCAAAGTAGTGATCTCTTTCTTGCTCTTGGCAGCAATCAACATATCATCAACATATAACAGCAAGTATATAGGTGGTCCATTAACAAACTTGATGTAAACACAGCTATCATACTGAGATCTCTTAAAATCATGTGCAAGGCATAAATGAATCAAACCTTTTCTAGCACTGTCTTGGGGACTGTTTCAAACCATAAAGGGACCTCTTTAACTTGCAAATAAGATCCTCCTTACCATGCACAACAAAACCTTCAGGCTGGTCCATGTATATCTCCTCCTCAAGTTCTCCATGCAGAAAAGCAGTCTTCACATCTAACTGATCAAGCTCAAGATCGTGCATAACCACAATACCAAAGAGTGCACGAATGGAACTATACTTCACAACCGGAGAGAATACATCATTATAATCAATACCAGGAATTTGGCTAAAACCTTTTGCTACTAACCTTGCCTTAAACCTCGGAGGCTCATTCAGAGACAAACATTCCTTTCGTTTAAATATCCACTTAGAGCGGAAAACCTTCTTTTGTTTAGGCAAGCGCACAACATCCCATGTGCCATTCTTGTCAAGCGATTGCATCTCCTCTTGCATAGCAGAAATCCACTTCTCGCGGTCAACGGATGCAATGGCCTCAACATATGTTGCAGGTTCAGTATCATGCTCCACATGTTCAGCAAAACGCAAAGAATAATGTACAAAATTACACTCTTCAATTAAACGAGGACGTGGAGCTTTGTTACTCCTCGATCTATCAGGAGCAATGGAACTATTTGTTTACTATAAAAGAGGTGGTGAGTGATGAACAACAGTGTTCTCGTTCTCAGCAACATCATTTTCTTCTCCTCGACGTGCTCCACCTGCACGTCAATCCTCTGTTGCTTATCATCAGAAACATCAGAAAAATCAATAGCATCAGAAACATATGTAGATGAACTCTTATAAAACATAGCAGCCTCAATAAAGACAACATTCCTACTATGCAAAACTTTCTTTGTTTCAGGATTCCATAACTTGTATGCCTTAACTCATGAAGCATAACCAAGAAACACACACTTAACAACCCTAGGCTCTAGCTATCCTTTATCAACATGAGCATAAGCAGTGCACCGAAAACTCTCAACTGTGAATAATCTGCAGGTGAAATAGACCATACCTCAATAGGTTTTTTCTTATCAAGTGGAATGCTAGGTGACATGTTTATCAAGTAACAAGCGGTGGAGGCTGCTTTAGCCCAAAAACGTCTATGCATAGCAACATTTGACAACATGAGTGAGCCTTAGAGATGATGGTTCTATTTCCTCTCCGCCACACCATTCTGTTGAGGAGTGTATGGGATGGTGTGGTTCCTGACAATGCCTTAATCGCTGCAGTAATCACTAAAACAGTAGAGCAAAACTCCATGCCATTATCAGTACGAAGCAATTTAACTTTCTTGTCTGTTTGCTTCTCTACCATAACTTTCCACTTTCTAAAAGCATCAAACACATCAGATTTATATTTCAGAAAGAAAGGCCACACTTTTATGAAGTAATCATCAATGATAGTAAGCATGTAATTTGCACCACCAGGAGAAGTCTTGCGGGAAGGTCCCCACGCATCAGCATGCACATAATCTAAAATCTCTTTAGTGCTATGAACGGAAGCATTGAATTTAACTCTTTTATGCTTACAAAAAATGTAGTGCTCACATAACTCAAACTTACTTAAATGGGATTTCTATTTTCGTGCCCTCGGGTCCTTAGTTGTGCTCAGTTTTCCCCAGCTTGTTAGTTTTTCCTCAGTTTTCCCCTCCCTTTAGTTTGAAACCACTCGCAAACGCTCGGACGGGAGGGTTGCCGTCAGGTCAGAGGCCTTACCGTTACCGTTAATCTGATGGGTGGGGCTGCACAGAGGGCAGTTCCTCTCTGACCCATCTCGTGCTGACAAATGGGGTCGCTCTATAGGGCTGCCACAGCCAATGACCAGTGGGGTCATCTATTTTTTAGGAAAAGTCATATATTGCCGCTCTGAGGGGCTGCCGCAGCCAATGACCAGTGGGGTCGTCTATTTTTCAGGAAAAGACATATATTTGCCGCTCTGTGGGGCTGCCGCAGCCAATGACCAGTGGGGTCGTCTATTTATTTATAGAAAATCATATATTGCCGCTCTGTGGGGCCTCCGCAGCCAATGACCGCTGGAGTTGTCTATTTATTTAGAGAAAATAATATAGAGCCGCTCTGTGGGGCCGCCTCAGCCCATGGTAGGTGACTATTTTCGTAGCTTAATCTAAAGTGACTCTTATGCTAAACATTGTGCATAATATATAGAAAATAGCTAGATCTCTAAATATATAGAAAATAGCTAGATCTCTAAAGGGGATGGATGCATGGCTTCACGTTGTCGTCACTTTCATCGTCAGTAACTTCGTCGTCTGAGTAGTAGTACTTCCTGCACATTGTTCCGTCGAACACCTTCACTGTGAGCACATCATCGCCTTCATATTTGAAGTGTACGTAGCAGCCGAAATCCACACCGTGCGCGATGGCGAAATTCTCCCAGCCCTTGTCGAGATACATCCGGCCTTGTCCGTCAAATAGGACCTCCACGGTCCAGAGACGAGGACCGCAGTCAGCTGCTCGCAGATACACCTTAGCTGGCTCCTGGCCGTCAAGATAGTCCGCAAACTTTTTTGGGAGTGCCTGCAAAGAGATCGAGCGCTGATCGTTTGAAATTAAAGGTTTTTTAGAACATGCCCATAATTAATCACATGCATCATATATGTGGAAACGCGTATGTACCTTCTTGACCAAAGGGTCTTCATAGATGACGATGAAGAACTCATCTATGATCAATGGCAGTGTTGACGACGGTGGTGGTGGCAATGATGATGATCCACCACCCCGGCCGCCCCTTCCCCTTCCCCTTCCCCTTCCCCTTCTGGTCCGCGTCCGAGACGTGGAAGCCATGGCAATGGATGATCAAGTGTATGTGAACGAAGAAGAGAGAGGCAGAACCTATTGACACAAGGGATGGACGTTGTGGGTGTTTATAAGGGAGAGATGACCGTTGTAGGGGTTTACACAATAAATTAAGGAGGAGGTGACCGTTGTGGGGGTTTACACAATAATTTAAGGAGGAGATGACCGTTGGGGGGGTATATATCTCAACAAAAAAGTAATGCGGACTATCTTGACGGAAATGGAACTTCGTGATTTAGTTTATCATTTTACCATGAAAAGTAATGCCTAAAAGAAATGGTAATTCGTGATAGTTTATCATTTTACCGTAATGGCTACAAGAAATCGGTGATTATTCATCATTTTTTGCGTGAAAAGTAATGGCTACAACAAATCGGTGATGGTTTATCATTTTTTGCGTGGAAAGTAATGGCTACAAGAAATGGGTGATGGTGTATCATTTTTTGCGTGAAAAATTATGGCTACAAGAAATGGGTGATGGTGTATCATTTTTTGCGTGAAAAATAATGGCTACAAGAAATGGGTGATGGTGTATCATTTTTTTGCGTGAAAAGTAATGGCTAAACAAATTGGTGATGGTGTATCATTTTTTGCGTGAAAAGTAATGGCTAAACAAATTGGTGATGGTGTATCATTTTTTGCGTGAAAAGTAATGGCTAAACAAATTGGTGATGGTGTATCATTTTTTTGCGTGAAAAGTAATGGCTACAACAAATTGGTGATGGTGTATCATTTTTTTGCGTGAAAAATAATGGCTAAACAAATTGGTGATGGTGTATCATTTTTTTGCGTGAAAAGTAATGGCTACAACAAATTGGTGATGGTGTATCATTTTTTGAGTGAAAAGTAATGGCTACAACAAATTGGTGATGGTGTATCATTTTTTGCGTGAAAAGTAATGGCTACAACAAATTGGTTATGGTGTATCATTTTTTGCGTGAAAAGTAATGGCTAAACAAATTGGTGATGGTGTATCATTTTTTGCGTGAAAAGTAATGGCTACAACAAATTGGTGATGGTGTATCATTTTTTTGCGTGAAAAATAATGGCTAAACAAATTGGTGATGGTGTATCATTTTTTTGCGTGAAAAGTAATGGCTACAACAAATTGGTGATGGTGTATCATTTTTTGCGTGAAAAGTAATGGCTACAACAAATTGGTGATGGTGTATCATGTTTTGCATGAAAAATAATGCCTAAAAGAGTTTATAATTTAGCTCGTGAAAAATAATGCAGAAAACCAAACTTTAGCGTACTGGGTAACCGCCCTTAAGCATACATAGAGGGTGGAAGCTAACCGCCGACAGAGAGAGAGGGTGGTGGCCCCGACCAGAGAGAGAGAGATAGGGGTGATACGTCTCCAACGTACCTATAATTTCTGATGTTCCATGCTTGTTTTATGACAATACCTACATGTTTTGCTCACACTTTATAATGTTTTTATGCGTTTTCCGGAACTAACCTATTAACAAGATGCCACAGTGCCAGTTCCTATTTTCTGTTGTTTTTGGTTCCAGAAAGGTTGTTCGGGCAATATTCTCGGAATTGGACAAAATCAACGCCCAGAACCTTATTTTTCCCGGAAGCTTCCAGAAAGCCAGAGTGGGACCAGAGGGGAGCCCTGAGGGCCCCACACATGGTGGTGGCCCGGCCTAGGGGGGGCGCCCCCTACTGTGAGGGGGCCCCGTGGCCCTTTCGACTCCGCCTCTTCGCCTATTTAAGCCCTGGTGACCTAAAACTTCGATACGGATTGACGAAACTCTAGAAAGACTCCAGGGGCGCCGCCGCCATCACGAAACTCCAATTCGGGGGACAGAATCTCTGTTCCGGCACGCCGCCGGGATGGGGAAGTGCCCCCGGAAGCCATCTCCATCGACGCCACCGCCTCCATCATGCTCCGTGAGTAGTTCCCCCATGGACTACGGGTTCTAGCTGTAGCTAGTTGGTACTCTCTCCCACATGTACTTCAATACAATGATCTCATGAGCTGCCTTACATGATTGAGATTCATCTGATGTAATCGGTGTTGTGTTTGTTGGGATCCGATGGATTGTTACATTATCATTAGTCTATCTATAAAGTTTGTGAAGTTATTGTTGTTGCAATCTTGTTGTGTTTAATGCTTGTCACTAGGGCCCGAGTGGCATGATCTTAGATTTAAGCTCTATACTTATTGATTAGATTGTATCTACAAGTTGTTTGCACATGTCTATGTCCGGAACCCGAGGCCCCAGAGTGACAACAACTGGGATAACTGGAGGGGAAGGCTTAGGTATGAGGATCACATGTTTTCACGGAGTGTTAATGCTTTGCTCCGGTGCTCTATTAAAAGGAGTGCCTTAATTTCCAGTAGATTCCCTAGAGGCCCGGCTACCACCGGCTGGTAGGACAAAAGATGTTATGCAAGTTTCTCATTGCGAGCACGTATGACTATATATGGAAAACACGCCTACATGATTAATAATCTTGATGTTCTGTCTTAATGCTATTTCAATCCTATCAATTGCCCAACTGTAATTTGTTCACCAACCACTTGTTATTGGAGAGTTACCACTAGTGTAGATAGCTGGGAACCCCGGTCCATCTTTCATCATCATATACTCGTTCCTACATGTCATTGGAAGTAGTATCAACTATTTTCTGGTGCCATTGCTCTCATATTACTGCTACTGCTGCTGTGTTACAGTTATTACTGCTCTCATATTACTGCTGCTTTCACATCACCCCTGTTACTAGTACTTTTCCAGGTGCAGCTGAATTGACAACTCAGTTGTTAAGGCTTATAAGTATTCTTTACCTCCCCTTGTGTCGAATCAATAAATTTGGGTTTTACTTCCCTCGAAGACTGTTGCGATCCCCTATACTTGTGGGTTATCAAGGGGTTATCCTGCCCGTTAAATCCTACGATCAACGGTCGGCGGGCACGATCCGCGTGACATCGGCTAGACCAATCAGGGCAATGTTGGGCGTCTGTGAGAATTTGTGAAGGGAGAGAGCAAAACTGAGTAGTATCAAGAAACCAAGGGCAAGTGAGTAGTAAACAGACTAAGGGATTCAAATATGAGATTTAAAAAATGGAAAATGCGTGTTTGGTACAATGAAACCCATCTTGGCCTACCTCAAACTATTTGCAATACAAATATACATGAGTGTGAAAATTATGGCCTCATTCAGACAAAGTATGTTTTGGGGAAAGCTGTTTTGGGTAGGGCTTATTGTGGAAAACCATGCACCTTCATAGCTACTAGGTGATTTGAGAAGTGGTAATTTGTGGTAAAACTTGATTTATCTATGATTTATCTATGATTTGAGAAGTGGCAATTTGTGCTAAAGACTCCATGAGTAAGTGCTACTCTTTTTCGGAATTTTTTGCACATTAAATAACTCATTTAACTAGTTAATCCCATTTGTTGACTCTCTGTTGACCAGCCACTTGAGGGTAAAACTGAGTATATTGCACTAGCCAGTATTAGCACTCAAGGCGAAAACTGAGCAGACAAAAAATGCTAGTATATGACTCGAGGGTATACCTGAGTATATTTAAATTTCCAGGGTTAGACTCGAGGATGTTGCGGTGCAGAAGTGGAAGACGTGCCATTGTTGACGCGTGTCGCGGTGCAGACATGCAATAGTGGACGCGTAGGACGCGGGTTGCATTTAGGACGCGTAAGCCCCTCTCTCCCTCCCTCTGCACACAGTACGTCTCATTCTCGCTCACGCACGAAACCACCCCTCTCATGTCCCATCAACTTCTCCAAAAAACCCCAACCGCCGTACGAGCGCTCCCCTGCCGGCGATGGAGAAGAAGAATGCGCCGACGGCCATCGCCCCCGAGCCCGTCGCCTCTGAGCCCGTCGCCTCCGAGCCGGCGCCGCCGAGCCCGTCGCCTCTGAGCCCGTCGCCGCCGAGCCCGTCGCCTCCGAGGGAGGCGCATCCAAGCGCGGCGCCTCCGTGAACTGGGCCTGTCTCACGGCTGACGGACCACTTCACAAGATCGGCGAATGCTTATTGGCGAATGAGGGGTACGTGGACACCTACTCTGCTATGAGGCAAGTCTGTAGAAATTGGCGCTCAGGTTTACCTGATCCAGACGTGCACCTGCACGAATGGATCATGCTAGACCATGCCCTTCCACGCGCCACTGAGTTCACCTTCCTCCATCTCGACACATCCCGCTACGTTGATACGTCCCAAACGTATCTATAATTTCTTATGTTCCATGCTAATTTTATGATGATACTCACATGTTTTATATACATTATATGTCGTTATTATGCATTTTCCGGCACTAACCTATTGACGAGATGCCGAAGAGCCAGTTGCTGTTTTCTGCTGTTTTTGGTTTCAGAAATCCTAGTAAGGAAATATTCTCGGAATTGGACGAAATCAACACCCAGGGTCCTATTTTTGCACGAAGCTTCCAGAAGACCGAAGAGGAAACGAAGTGGGGCCACGAGGTGGCGCCACACTAGGGCGGCGCGGCCCAAGCCTTGGCCGCGCCAGCCTGTTGTGTGGGGCCCTCGTGTGGCCCCCTGACCTGCCCTTCCGCCTACATATAGTCTTCATCGCGAAACCCCCAGTACCGAGAGCCATGATACGGAAAACCTTACTGAGACGCTGCCGCCGTGATACGTCTCCGACGTATCAGTAATTTCTTATGTTCCATGCCACATTATTGATGATATCTACATGTTTTATGCATACTTTATGTCATATTTATGCATTTTCCGGAACTAACCTATTGACGAGATGCCGAAGGGCCAGTTGCTATTTTCTGCTATTTTTGGTTTCAGAAATCCTAGTAAGGAAATATTCTCGGAATCGGACGAAATCAACGCCCAGCATCTTAGGATTGCATGAAGCTTCCAGAACACCCGAGAGCTGCCAGAGGGGGGCCACAGGCCCACCAAACAGTAGGCCGGCGCGGCCAAGGGGGTCCCACGCCCCCCTGTTGTGTTGTCACCTCGTTGATCTTCTGACGCCGCCTCTTCGCCTATATAAAGGTCCCTGACCTAAAACACGATACGGGAAGAGCCACGGTACGAGAAACCTTCCAGAGCCGCCGCCATCGTGAAGCCAAGATCTGGGGGACAGGAGTCTCTGTTCCGGCACGCCGCCGGGACGGGGAAGTGCCCCCAGAAGGCTACTCCATCGACACCACCGCCATCTTCACCAACGCTGCTGTCTCCCATGAGGAGGGAGTAGTTCTCCATCGAGGCTAAGGGCTGTACCGGTAGCTATGTGGTTAATCTCTCTCTCTCTGTACCCCAATACAATGATCTCATGAATTGCTTTGCATGATTGAGATCCATATGATGAGCTTTGTAATCTAGATGTCGTTATGCTATTCAAGTGGATTTTACTTATGTGATCTCCGAAGACTCCTTGTCCCACGTGTGTAAAGGTGACAGTGTGTGCACCGTGTGGGTCTCTTAGGCTATATTTCACAGAATACTTATTCACTGAGTTATGATTTGAGTTGGATGTCTCTATGAAATTGTGGTGTGTTAGTACCTCCTATGAATGCTCAAAGTGACAGCGTGGGGTGTTCATTAGTACTTGGGAATACATCTTTAAGGTTTGCCTACATGATGAATTAGAGTTCGTTATCTTGCCAGAGAGTAATTCGGAATAGCATAGTGAAGTGCTTATTTATATTCCATTATGATTGCAATGTTGAGAGTGTCCACTAGTGAAAGTATGATCCCTAGGCCTTGTTTCCAAATACTGCAACCATCGCTTGTTTACTATTTTACTTCAACTTTACTTCCTACAATATTACTACCATCAACTGCACGCCAGCAAGCACTTTTCTGGCGCCGTTACTACTGCTCATATTCATTCATACCACTTGTATTTCACTATTTCTTCGCCGAACTAGTGCACCTATACATCTGACAAGTGTATTAGGTGTGTTGGGGACACAAGAGACTTCTTGTATCGTGATTGCAGGGTTGCATGAGAGGGATATCTTTGACCTCTTCCTCCCTGAGTTCGATAAACCTTGGGTGATCCACTTAAGGGAAACTTGCTGCTGTTCTACAAACCTCTGCTCTTGGAGGCCCAACACTGTCTACAAGAATAGAAGCACCCGTAGACATCAAGCTATTTTCTGGCGCCGTTGCTGGGGAGGTAAGGTAAAAGGTATTCACATCCTCCGACTACTAAGCTATTTCCTAGCACTGTTACCGGTGTGTGAGTGCTCAAAGCTATTTCCTTTAGATCCTGCAATTGCATCTTTTTGTCTCTTGTTTTTATTTACACTAGTTAGGCATAATGGACAACAATGAGCTTCTTATTCTATTTCCTGATTTAAGACATGGATGGTTTGATGCGAAAATTTAAAAACCTATGGAACATATTAGTATGAACGCTTTGAACACCATTGTTGCTAATGATATGGAAAATTCTAAGCTTGGGGAAGCTGGCTTTGATGAGCATGATATTTTTAGTCCCCCAAGCATTGAGGAGAAAAATTACTTTGATGATACTTTGCCTCCTATTTATGATGATTATAATGATATTGGTCTTTTAGTACCGCCTGTTATGGAGGATAAATTTGATTATGATTACAATATGCCTCCTATATTTGATGATGAGAATAATAATGATAGCTACTTTGTTGAATTTGCTCCCACTACAACTAATAAAATTGATTATGCTTATGTGGAGAGTAATGATACTTTTATGCATGTGAATAAGAATGCTTTATGTGATACTTATATTGTTAAGTTTGTTCATGATGCCTCTGAAAATTATTATGAGAGAGGAAAATATGGTTGTAGAAATTTTCATGTTACTAAAACACCTCTCTATATGCTGAAATTTTTGAAGTTACACTTGTTTTATCGTTCTATGCTTGTTGCATTATGCTTCATGAACTTGTTTATTTACAAGATTCCTTTTCATAGAAAGCATGTTAGACTTAAATTTGTTTTGAATTTGCCTCTTGATGCTCTCTTTTGCTTCAACTACTATTTCTTGCGAGTGCATCATTAAAACTGCTGAGTCCATCTTAATGGCTATAAAGAAAGCACTTCTTGGGAGATAACCCATGTTTTTATTTTGCTACAGTACTTTTGTTTTATATTTGAGTCTTGGAAGTTGTTACTACTGTAGAAACCTCTCCTTATCTTAATTTTGTTGTATTGTTGTGCCAAGTAAAGTCTTTGCTAGTAAGGTTCATACTAGATTTGGATTACTGCGCAGAAACAGATTTCTTGCTGTCATGAATCTGGGCCTAATTCTCTGTAGGTAACTCATAAAATTATGCCAATTTACGTGAGTGATCCTCAGATATGTACGCAACTTTCATTCAATTTGGGCATTTTCATCTGAGCAAGTCTGGTGCCTCAATAAAATTTGTCTTTACGGACTGTTCTGTTTTGACAGATTCTGCCTTTTATTTCGCATTGCTTCTTTCGCTGTGTTGGGTGGATTTCTTTGTTCCATTACCTTCCAGTAGCTTTGGGCAATGTCCATAAGTGTTAAGAATTATTGTGTCACCTCTGAACATGTGAATTTTTGATTATGCACTAACCCTCTAATGAGTTGTTTTGAGTTTGGTGTGGAGGAAGTTTTCAAGGGTCAAGAGAGGAGGATGATATACTATGATCAAGAAGAGTGAAAAGTCTAAGCTTGGGGATGCCCCGGTGGTTCATCCCTGCATATTTCAAGAAGACTCAAGCGTCTAAGCTTGGGGATGCCCAAGGCATCCCCTTCTTCATCGACAAAATTATCAGGTTCCTCCCCTGAAACTATATTTTTATTCCATCACATCTTATGTGCTTTGCTTGGAGCGTCGGTTTGTTTTTGTTTTTGTTTTTGTTTGAATAAAATGGATCCTAGAATTCATTGTGTGGGAGAGAGACACGCTCCGCTGTTGCATATGGACAAATATGTCCTTAGGCTTTACTCATAATATTCATGGCGAAGGTTGAATCTTCTTCGTTAAATTGTTATATGGTTGGAATCAGGAAATGCTACATGTAGTAATTGATAAAATGTCTTGGTTAATTTGATACTTGGCAATTGTTGTGCTCATGTTTAAGCTCTTGCATCATATACTTTGCACCTATTAATTAAGAAATACATAGAGCTTGCTAAAATTTGGTTTGCATAATTGGTCTCTCTAAGGTCTAGATAATTTCTAGTAAAGAGTTTGAACAACAAGGAAGACGGTGTAGAGTCTTATAATGTTTACAATATGTCTTTTATGTGAGTCTTGCTGCACCGTTTATACTTGAGTTTGCTTCAAACAACCTTGCTAGCCTAAGCCTTGTATCGAGAGGGAATACTTCTCATGCATCCAAAATCCTTGAGCCAACCACTATGTCATTTGTGTCCACCATACCTACCTACTACATGGTATTTCTCCGCCATTCCAAAGTAAATTGCTTGAGTGCTACCTTTAAATAATTCAAAATTTATCACCTCTGATTTGTGTCAATGTTTTATAGCTCATGAGGAAGTATGTGGTGTTTATCTTTCATTCTTGTTGGGCAACTTTCACCAATGGACTAGTGGCTTCATCCGCTTATCCAATAATTTTGCAAAAAGAGCTGGCGCGGGGTTCCCAGCCCCCAATTAATCAACCTTCATTAATAATTATCTTCACATGTTTTTCTCTGATTCATCAGTAAGCAACTTAATTTTGCAAATAGACACTCCTTCATGGTATGTGAATGTTGGAAGGCACCCGAGGATTCGGTTAGCCATGTCTTGTGTAAGCAAAAGGTTGGGAGGAGTGTCATCCATAAATAAAACTAAAATACATGTGTAAACAAAAGAGAAGAGGGATGATCTACCTTGCTGGTAGAGATAACGTCCTTCATGGGAGCCGCTCTTTGAAGGTTTGTCTGGCAAGGGGGTTAGAGTGCCCACTACCATTCGTTGACAACAACAAACACCTCTCAAAATTTTACTTTTATGCTCTCTTTATGTTTTCAAAACCAAAGCTCTAGTACAAATATAGCAATCAATGCTTCCCTCTGTGAAGGGCCTTTCTTTTACTTTTATGTTGAGTCAGTTCACCTATTTCTCTCCATCTCAAGAAGCAAACACTTGTGTGAACTGGGCATTGATTCCTACATACTTGCATATTGCACTTGTTATATTACTTTGCATTGACAACTATCCATGAGATATACATGTTATAAGTTGAAAGCAACCGCTGAAACTTAATCTTCCTTTGTGTTGCTTCAATACCTTTACTTTGATTTTTTGCTTTATGAGTTAACTCTTATGCAAGACTTATTGATGCTTGTCTTGAAAGCACTATTCATGAAAAGTCTTTGCTTTATGATTCATTTGTTTACTCATGTCATTACCATTGTTTTGATCGCTGCATTCATTACATATGCTTACAATAGTATGATCAAGGTTATGATGGCATGTCACTCCAGAAATTATCTTTGTTATCGTTTACCTGCTCGGGACGAGCAGAAACTAAGCTTGGGGATGCTGATACGTCACCGACGTATCGATAATTTCTTATGTTCCATGCCACATTATTGATGATATCTACATGTTTTATGCATACTTTATGTCATATTTATGCGTTTTCTGGAACTAACCTATTGACGAGATGCCGAAGGGCCAGTTGCTGTTTTCTGCTATTTTTGGTTTCAGAAATCCTAGTAAGGAAATATTCTCGGAATCGGACGAAATCAACGCCCAGCATCTTAGGATTGCATGAAGCTTCCAGAACACCCGAGAGCCGCCAGAGGGGGCCCACAGGCCCACCAAACAGTAGGCCGGCGCGGCCAAGGGGGGCCCACGCCCCCTGTTGTGTCGTCGCCTCGTTGACCTTCTGACGCCGCCTCTTCGCCTATATAAAGGTCCCTGACCTAAAACATGATACGGGAAGAGCCACGGTACGAGAAACCTTCCAGAGCCGCCGCCATCGCGAAGCCAAGATCTGGGGGATAGGAGTCTCTGTTCCGGCACGCCGCTGGGACGGGGAAGTGCCCCCGGAAGGCTCCTCCATCGACACCACCGCCATCTTCACCAACGCTGCTGTCTCCCATGAGGAGGGAGTAGTTCTCCATCGAGGCTAAGGGCTGTACCGGTAGCTATGTGGTTAATCTCTCTCTCTCTCTGTACCCCAATACAATGATCTCATGAATTGCTTTGCATGATTGAGATCCATATGATGAGCTTTGTAATCTAGATGTCGTTATGCTATTCAAGTGGATTTTACTTATGTGATCTCCGGAGACTCCTTGTCCCACGTGTGTAAAGGTGACAGTGTGTGCACCGTGTGGGTCTCTTAGGCTATATTTCACAGAATACTTATTCACTGAGTTATGATTTGAGTTGGATGTCTCTATGAAATTGTAGTGTGTTAGTACCTCCTATGAATGCTCAAAGTGACAGCGTGGGGTGTTCATTAGTACTTGGGAATACATCTTTAAGGTTTGCCTACATGATGAATTAGAGTTCGTTATCTTGCCAGAGAGTAATTCAGAATAGCATAGTGAAGTGCTTATTTATATTCCATTATGATTGCAATGTTGAGAGTGTCCACTAGTGAAAGTATGATCCCTAGGCCTTGTTTCCAAATACTGCAATCATCGTCGTTTCTTGTTTCTTGCAACTTTACTTCCTGCAATATTACTACCATCAACTGCACGCCAGCAAGCACTTTTCTGGCGCCATTACTACTGCTCATATTCATTTATACCACTTGTATTTCACTATCTCTTCACCGAACTAGTGCACCTATACATCTGACAAGTGTATTAGGTGTGTTGGGGACACAAGAGACTTCTTGTATCGTGATTGCAGGGTTGCATGAGAGGGATATCTTTGACCTCTTCCTCCCTGAGTTCGATAAACCTTGGGTGATCCACTTAAGGGAAACTTGCTGCTCTTCTACAAACCTCTGCTCTTGGATGCCCAACACTGTCTACAAGAATAGAAGCACCCGTAGACATCACGCCGCCAATCCCATCTCGGGGGATTCAGGAGATCGCCTCCGGCACCCTGCCGGAGAGGGGAATCATCTCCCGGAGGTCTCTTCATCGCCATGATCGCCTCCGGAGTGATGAGTGAGTAGTTCACCCCTGGACTATGGGTCCATAGCAGTAGCTAGATGGTCGTCTTCTCCTTATGTGCTTCATTGTCGGATCTTGTGAGCTGCCTAACATGATCAAGATCATCTATCTGTAATGCTAAATGTTGTGTTTGTCGGGATCCGATGGATAGAGAATACTATGTTATGTTGATTATCAATCTATTACCTATGTGTTGTTTATGATCTTGCATGCTCTCCGTTATTAGTAGAGGCTCTGGCCAAGTTTTTACTCTTAACTCCAAGAGGGAGTATTTATGCTCGATAGTGGGTTCATGCCTCCATTAAATCTGGGACAAGGATGAAAGTTCTAAGGTTGTGGATGTGCTGTTGCCACTAGGGATAAAACATTGATGCTATGTCCGAGGATGTAGTTATTGATTACATTACGCACCATACTTAACGCAATTGTCTGTTGTTTGCAACTTAATACTGGAAGGGGTTCGGATGATAACCTGAAGGTGGACTTTTTAGGCATAGATGCATGCTGGATAGCGGTCTATGTACTTTGTCGTAATTCCCAATTAAATCTCACTATACTCATCATATCATGTATGTGCATGGTCATGCCCTCTCTATTTGTCAATTGCCCGACTGTAATTTGTTCACCCAACATGCTATTTATCTTATGGGAGAGACACCTCTAGTGAACTGTGGACCCCGGTCCTATTCTTTACATCTGAAATACAATCTACTGCAATACTTGTTCTTTACTGTTCTTCGCAAACAATCATCATCCACACTATACATCTAATCCTTTGTTACAGCAAGCCGGTGAGATTGACAACCTCACTGCTTCGTTGGGGCAAAGTACTTTGGTTGTGTTGTGCAGGTTCCACGTTGGCGCCGGAATCCCTGGTGTTGTGCCGCACTACATCCCGCCGCCATCAACCTTCGACGTGCTTCTTGGCTCCTACTGGTTCGATAAACCTTGGTTTCTTACTGAGGGAAAACTTGCTGCTGTGCGCATCATACCTTCCTCTTGGGGTTCCCAACGAATGTGTGTATTACACGCCATCAAGCTCTTTTTCTGGCGCCGTTGCCGGGGAGATCAAGACACGCTGCAAGGGGAGTCTCCACAATCCAATCTCTTTACTTTGTTTTTGTCTTGCTTCATTTTATTTACTTTCTTGTTTGCTGCATTATATCAAAACACAAAAAAATTAGTTGCTAGCTTTACTTTATTTACTGTCTTGTTCTCTATATCAAAAACACAAAAAAATTACTTGCATTAGATTTACTTATTTCAACATGTTTCCTTTTAATTTTACTGAAAAAGATATACCTGTGGGACAAGGGTCTATAATTGGAAGAGATAATATAGAAGAATTTTTCACCCATGTTAGTATGCATGAAGATCTTAAAGATATACCCCTTGCAAAAGCTGTCCCTACTTATGAAGATGCCTCTGTTTGTTTGGTACGCATGATGGAAGCTAGATTTATTAGTCTCAACCCCATGATACAACACATGTTTCTTACACTTTCTGATATGGAGCGGGGAGAGAAGAGAGATTTTGTTCTAAAAGTCTTAGTGCGAGAATTTGCGGATATAGCTAAAGAAGCTAGAAAAGTTTTTAGTAAGCATGAGAGGCTTGGTACGATCACCGATTTTAAAAGAACACTTGAAAAAATGGATATGGATAGAATTAAGTACACTAATAGTGTTAATGATGGTGGGGAGATTAAAGCACCAATACCATGTAAGCTCCTAGCGATGCATGAAGCTCTAGATGATAATTATGCTTGGCTTGTTCCTGAAAATTTGTTTGATGAGAGTAGCAAGCCCAAGACTAATAAAAAGGGAGCCGCTGAAACCTATGTATCCAAAATACTATGCATGGTTGAGAAAATTCCAAACCCCGCTGTCGATGCATCGTCTCTTGATAATACTTGATATACACTTTCTGCGCCTAGCTGAAAGGCGTTAAAGAAAAGCGCTTATGGGAGACAACCCATGTTTTTACTACAGTACTTTTATTTTATATTTGAGTCTTGGAAGTTGTTTACTACTGTAGCAACCTCTCCTTATCTTAGTTTTGTGCATTGTTGTGCCAAGTAAAGTCGTTGATAGTAAGGTTCATACTAGATTTGGATTACTGCGCAGAAACAGATTTCTTTGCTGTCACGAATCTGGGCCTAATTCTCTGTAGGTAACTCAGAAAATTATACCAATTTACGTGAGTGATCCTCAGATATGTACGCAACTTTCATTAAATTTGGGCATTTTCATTTGAGCAAGTATGGTGCCACTTTAAAATTCGTCTTTACGAACTGTTCTGTTTTGACAGATTCTGCCTTTTATTTCGCATTGCCTCTTTTGCTATGTTGGATGTATTTCTTTGTTCCATTAATGTCCAGTAGCTTTGTGCAATGTCCAGAAGTGTTAATAATGATTATGTCACCTCTGAACATGTAAATTTTTATTGTGCACTAACCCTCTAATGAGTTGTTTCGAGTTTGGTGTGGAGGAAGTTTTCAAGGATCAAGAGAGGGAGATGATACAATATGATCAAGGAGAGTGAAAGCTCTAAGCTTGGGGATGCCCCGGTGGTTCACCCCTGCATATTTTAAGAAGACTCAAGCGTCTAAGCTTGGGGATGCCCAAGGCATCCCCTTCTTCATCGACAACATTATCAGGTTCCTCCCCTGAAACTATATTTTTATTCCATCACATCTTATGTGCTTTGCTTGGAGCGTCGGTTTGTTTTTACTTTTGTTTTCTTTTGAATAAAATGGATCCTAGCATTCATTGTGTGGGAGAGAGACACGCTCCGCTGTTTCATATGGACAATATGTCCTTAGGCTTTAGTCATAGTATTCATGGCGAAGGTTGAATCTTCTTCGTTAAATTGTTATATGGTTGGAATCGGGAAATGCTACATGTAGTAATTCTAAAATGTCTTGAATAATTTGATACTTGACAATTGTTGTGCTCATATAGATCTTGTTTAAGCTCTTGCATCATGTACCTTGTACCCATTAATGAATAACTACATAGAGCATGTTAAAATTTGGTTTGCATGATTGTTCTCTCCAAGTCTAGATATTTTCTGGTTAAGGTGTTTGAACAACAAGGAGATGATGTAAAGTCTTATAATGCTTACAATATGTTTATATGTGAGTCTTGCTGCACCATTTTATACTTGAGTTTGCTTCAAACAACCTTGCTAGCCTAGCCTTGTATTGAGAGGAATTCTTCTCATGCATCCAAATCCTTGAGCCAATAACCATGCCATTTGTGTCCACCATACCTACCTACCACATGGTATTTCTCCGCCATTCCAAAGTACATTACTTGAGTGCTACCTTTAAAATTTCTATTCTTTACCTTTACAATATATAGCTCATGGGACAAAATAGCTTAAAAACTATTGTGGTGAAGAATATGTACCTATGTGTCTTATTTCTTAGTAAGTTGCTTGTTGAGCGGTAACCATGTTTCTGGGGACACCATCAACTTTTTACCTTTGTTGAATATCATGTGAGTTGCTATGCATGTTCGTCTTGTCTGAAGTAAGGGCGGTTTTCACAATCAAATGGTTTGAGTATGCATACTGTTAGAGAAGAACATTGGGCCGCTAACTAAAGCCATGAATCATGGTGGAAGTTTCAGTTTGGACATAAAACCTCAATCTCTTATGAGAATATTAACTGTTGTTGAATGCTTAAGCATTAAAAGAGGAGTCCATTATCTGTTGTCTATGTTGTCCCGGTATGGGTGTCTAAGTTGAGAATGATCAAAAGCGAGAAATCCAATGCGAACCTTCTCCTTAGACCCTTGTACAGGCGGCATAGAGGTACCCCTTTGTGACACTTGGTTGAAACATATGTTATGCAATGATAATCCGTGTTAACCCAAGCTAATTAGGACAAGGTGCGAGCACTATTAGTATACTATGCATGAGGCTTGCAACTTATAAGATGTCTTATACATAACTCATATGCTTTATTACTACCGTTGACAAAATTATTTCTTGTTTTCAAAATAAAAGCTCTAGCACAAAAATAGTAATCCATGCTTCCCTCTGCGAAGGGCCTATCTTCTACTTTATTGTTGAGTCAGTTTACCTATTCTTTCTATCTTAGAAGCAAACACTTGTATAAACTGTGTGCATTGATTCTTACATGTTTACCTATTGCACTTGTTATATTACTTTGTGTTGACAATTATCCATGAGATATACATGTTAAAGTTGAAAGCAACCGCTGAAACTTATATCTTCCTTTGTGTTGTTTCAAAGCTTTCTACTAAGAACTTATTGCTTATGAGTTAACTCTTATGCAAGACTTATTGATGCTTGTCTTGAAAGTACTATTCATGAAAAGTCTTTGCTATATGATTCATTTGTTTACTCATTATCTTCATCATTGCTTCGAATCGCTGCATTCGTCTCATGTGCTTTACAATAGTATGATCAAGATTATGATAGCATGTCACTTCAGAAATTATCTTTGTTATCGTTTACCTACTCGAGGGCGAGTAGGAACTAAGCTTGGGGATGCTTGATACGTCCCAAACGTATCTATAATTTCTTATGTTACATGCTACTTTTATGATGATACTCACATGTTTTATATACATTATATGTCGTTATTATGCATTTTCCGGCACTAACCTATTGACGAGATGCCGAAGAGCCAGTTGCTGTTTTCTACTGTTTTTGGTTTCAGAAATCCTAGTAAGGAAATATTCTCGGAATTGGACGAAATCAACGCCCAGGGTCCTATTTTTGCACGAAGCTTCCAGAAGACCGAAGAGGAAACGAAGTGGGGCCACGAGGTGGCGCCACACTAGGGCGGCGTGGCCCAAGCCTTGGCCGCGCCGGCCTGTTGTGTGGGGCCCTCGTGTGGCCCCCTGACCTGCCCTTACGCCTACATATAGTCTTCGTCGCGAAACCCCCAGTACCGAGAGCCACGATACGGAAAACCTTACTGAGACGCCGCCACCGCCAATCCCATCTCGGGGGATTCAGGAGATCGCCTCCGGCACCCTGCCGGAGAGGGGAATCATCTCCCGGAGGTCTCTTCATCGCCATGATCGCCTCCGGAGTGATGAGTGAGTAGTTCACCCCTGGACTATGGGTCCATAGCAGTAGCTAGATGGTCGTCTTCTCCTTATGTGCTTCATTGTCGGATCTTGTGAGCTGCCTAACATGATCAAGATCATCTATCTGTAATGCTATATGTTGTGTTTGTCGGGATCCGATGGATAGAGAATGCTATGTTTTGTTGATTATCAATCTATTACCTATGTGTTGTTTATGATCTTGCATGCTCTCCGTTATTAGTAGAGGCTCTGGCCAAGTTTTTACTCTTAACTCCAAGAGGGAGTATTTATGCTCGATAGTGGGTTCATGCCTCCATTAAATGCAGGACGGTGTGAGAAAGTTCTAAGGTTGTGGATGTGCTGTTGCCACTAGGGATAAAACATTGATGCTATGTCCGAGGATGTAGTTATTGATTACATTACGCACCATACTTAATGCAATTGTCTGTTGTTTGCAACTTAATACTGGAAGGGGTTCGGATGATAACCTGAAGGTGGACTTTTTAGGCATAGATGCATGCTGGATAGCGGTCTATGTACTTTGTCGTAATGCCCAATTAAATCTCACTATACTCATCATATCATGTATGTGCATGGTCATGCCCTCTCTATTTGTCAATTGCCCGACTGTAATTTGTTCACCCAACATGCTATTTATCTTATGGGAGAGACACCTCTAGTGAACTGTGGACCCCGGTCATATTCTTTACATCTGAAATACAATCTACTGCAATACTTGTTCTTTACTGTTCTTCGCAAACAATCATCATCCACACTATACATCTAATCCTTTGTTACAGCAAGCCGGTGAGATTGACAACCTCACTGTTTCGTTGGGGCAAAGTACTTTGGTTGTGTTGTGCAGGTTCCACGTTGGCGCCGGAATCCCTGGTGTTGCGCCGCACTACATCCCGCCGCCATCAACCTTCGACGTGCTTCTTGGCTCCTACTGGTTCGATAAACCTTGGTTTCTTACTGAGGGAAAACTTGCTGCTGTGCGTATCATACCTTCCTCTTGGGGTTCCCAACGAACATGTGTATTACACGCCATCATACGTCACCATAGATCTATCTGCAGTTCGTGCAAGGTTCAAATTCCTCCATATCTATAGGGTTAATCTATTCTTATTTTCAATCTTAATGCTGAATGTTATCTTCATCAATATATTTTAGATTCTACTTCATCGGCTTTTCCCGTGGTGTCATCGTGCTTGCCCAGAAGAACCCGCCGCACAAGATACGGCTTCTGAACCCACTCACAAAGACATCGAACACTATGTTTGAGGCACAGATGCCAACTGTTTTTCTGGATTCAGTCGCTGCAATCAACTCCCCGACTATGGTCTTCACTTGCGGACATTACTCAGAGGAACTTGGTTGGGTCGATGAGAGCATTCCAACTAAGGATATATATGAAGATTGGGGAGAAGGAAGATTTTCGATCAAGAACCATAGTATGCGTTGCATTACCCCGTTCAATAATGAACTGTATGCAATAGTTGTGGACAATTTTGAGTCCGGAAGAATAGTGTGCACCAGTGTACAGAAGCAGCAGCGCGCGAGCACTGTCAAGATGGAGACACTAATTTCATTTCCAGAACTTGGACGTGACAAGTTCTACCTTGTGAAGTCGGATGGTGATCTGCTGCTTGTGTTGATGCACAACACGCCTGTGGTGTACCGTGTGGACACTCAGAGCCGCTCTCTCCATCCGGTCAGTAACATTGGCATTCATGCCTTCTTCGTATATTATATCCGGTGTATCTCCGTCGACACCAGAGTGCACCCGACTCTTCGACCTGGCTACATCTACTACGCGGATTTGGGTTATACCAGAGAGTACTTTCATGATACAAATTCATGGGATGAGTAGCCACAATATGTGCATAGATTAGGAAGCTACGGTCTGAGAAATGAACACCAGCCATACCATTTGGAGGATGTATTGGCCGCACACTGCAGACGGCGGGAGTTCAATGAATATTTCTTTGGGATAATGCACGAATGGAGCGACGCAGAAATATATGAGGATTGAATAACAAATTCATTCATCCTGGGGTATCCTAATCTTCTTGTTGGCCATACATTGCGTGCGTCTTGTATTTTTTTCAGCTTAGTTTGTCGTGAACATTAACAATGTTATTGGCTACTTTTGGCTGCTGTATGCAGTTTACCTATGTATTATACTTAGTTTTCTGATTATGCTGCTGTGAATTTATCATATAATAGCTTCTAGATTTGCTACTAGATTTGCTGCCATATTGGGCAAAAAACGAGGGCCAAAAGGCATAAATAATTGAAGAAAGACAGAAATAGAAGCTTCTCTAGATTTGATACTAATTTGGTGAAAAAGACAGAAAGAGAAAGAGGGGAAAAGGTGCTGTTAAAAATGCCAATTTGGGCCGAGAGAGACAAAACCCAGCTCTCACGTACAACCAAACACGGTCTCGTCCGTCCCACACGGTCCCTTCCTACCAACCCCAGACGACGCGGCCCCACACGTCAGCATGGAACATTCAAATAAATGGATTCCTTCCGTCTGAGCTCTTTCTGCGGGTTTCAGACAAAGGCTTGGGGAAAACTGAGGAAAAACTAAGGGGCTGGGAAAAACTGAGCACAACTAAGGAACCGAGGGCACGAAAATAGAAATCCCTACTTAAATTGCAGCCATCTAGCAGATCTCTCCTGTGTAATTCTGCCATTCCATATTCACTCATATGTCCAAGACGCATATGCCACAGATTAGTTTTACCAGGTTCATTAGGAATAACGGTAGCACCAATACTAGACAAAGTGTAAGGGTACATTGCCCCTATGTGTGGTTTTGGTAATTAATGACAACCCCTATGGACTAATTTTTTCATTGAGTTTATATGAAGGAGTATTCCATAGGTACTACTTGTATTCCATGTGTTGGATTCAAGTATGGATGCCACGAAGATAAAGAATACCTTGTGTATTGGCATCAAGATCATCGATTTGAAGATATATATGTGATATGATCAAGAAGAAGAAATGAAGATGGAGTTCTTATGTGGAACTCAATATTAGCCATGCTCTAGCTTATGTGATAATCAATGAATGATCAAGATCTTGAGTGCTTGATTTCAAGTGAAGAATTCAAGTTCTGGCTCTAAGTCGGTGTCATGATAGTCTCATAAGTTGAGCTATGGTTGACTAAGATTTAGAGCATGCAAACAAATGAAGAATTCTATATACACCTCAAGATAGTATGATAGATCATGGGAAGATACAAGGTTGACCAATACAAAGAGTGAAGAATAGATTCAAGTTTGGTCAACACATGACGCATGAAGAATGTGCCACGAGAAGTCATGTGGTATGGTAAGCCGTGTCAATTATGCTTTATGAACTAACCCATCATATATGTTCCCTTGTGTTGTCTATGTGGGTTAGGTATCTTTCCATGGGCATGCATCAAAAGTGAGATCTCATATAGCCAATGAGAGGATGACGTCAAGTGGTGATCGTCATCAAGGTTGAGTTGGGCAAGTTCAAGTTGAGCATCTCAATAGGATCATATGCTTGAAGCTTGCTGTCCATTTGGTGATAATGGACATGTGAATATGTGCATCAATGGAGCTTTCCCATCATGGTGTATGGGGGAGCATTTGTTAGTCTTCACGAAGCAACAATGATCAAGTGAGACATTCCGGCTTGAGTGGAGCTTGAAGAGTTATCATCAAGATCAAGCGGGATGCGCAAGGCAAAGTTATGGCTTTGCTAGTTTTCCTTTTTACCGGTCTCAAGGTGGTTGTTGGGAGACCGGGTTATAGGATACATAGCCGCACTATCAAGAGGGGCTTTTGGTTGGGTAACTTGATCACATCATTTTAGGGAGATCAACCCTTTGCATGCTTTGCATTTCATAAATCTTGTTGCTTCTTGGTGTTTTTCTGTGTGAGGTTCTTGAGCTTGTTTCTAGCTTTACAACAAGCCCAATTTCATCGAAAACGGAATCCATAGACCATATGCATCTTCTATTGCGTTTTCGAGCTTGGAGGTTTTACCGGTGTCTCTTTTATAGATAGGTCAAAACATTCATATTGTGGTTTTACTACGTGGGTGTAAAATGATGTTTCTATGCATAAAGTTGTAGGGCTTGTTGTTCTGATTCCAATAAGCCCAAGATCATCGACATCGGAGTCCGGACGCAAAAGTTATGATGGTTTTTGTAAAACATATTTTCATGTTTGACCCGGTGGCGCCGGCCTGTGGACTGGCCTCCCCGGCGCGGACTGGCTCCTGCTCCGGTGACAACCGGGGACATGTTCTGTATGTCCCCGGCCCGCCCCGGTCACGGCCCGGCCTCATGTCCGGTTTGGACCGGATGGTCCGGTCTGTGACCCGGTCGGACCGGCCCTCACACCAGGTGGCCCGGTCTGTGGCCTGGTCCCTGGCCCGGTCGGACCGGCTCTCACGCCAGGTGGCCCGGTCTCAGGCCCGGTTTGGTCCGGTTGACCAGGCTGCATGAAAACTCTCAGATCTGCCCCCAACGGTTATATCTTCCCTTGGGCTATAAAAAGGGCTTCTTCCCCAACAGTTATTTAGGGTTCTTGAGCACGTTTTTTACCACCATTGTTGAACCTCTTGAGCTTGCTTCCTCTCTCTTCCTTCACATGATTCTTGCTCATTCTTGAGGGATATAAGAGAGGAGATCTAGATCTACAACCTCCACCAATCCATTTCTCCTCTAAGTGAGGGGAACTCTTGGGATCTAGATCTTGGAGTCATTTGTTGATTTCCTCCTTTGTTCTTCCTCTCTAATCTCATCCTAGCATTTGTTGCTTTGGTAGGATTTGAGTGTGAAGGATCTGAACACCTCTAGTGTTCTTGCTTTGCATCATTCCATAGTGTTGAGCTCTCCACCACGATTAGTTCGAGTGAGATACCGTGAGCTTGTTACTCTTGGAGGGAGACCTCCTAGTTGGCTTGGCGGTTGGTGCTCCGGTGATCTCTTCAAGGAAGATTGTGAAGAGGCCCGGGCTTCTCCTTCCTGGAGCTTGTGAAGTGGTTTTAGAGCTTGCCATCTCCGGAGTGGAGGAAAACCTAACCATAAGAAAAGGGCCATTATCCTTCGTGGGTTTGGATCGGAGAATAGGGTGAGCCTTTGTGGCATTGCGGAATCCTTCGTGGGACCTCCACCCCTCCAAACATGACGTACCTTCTTGCAAAGGAAGGGAACACGGGAATACATCCTCATCTCCGCGTGCCTCGGTTATTTCTATACTCGAGCTTACTTTCCTTGTGATAGCCATCGTTCTTGAAGTACATATATCTTTCCATCACTTGTGCTACATATATCTTGTGCCTATCTTGCTTAACTCTAGTTGTTATTGTTGCACTTAGGTGAGCCTAGCATATTTAGGGTTTGTTCTTGTAAAATAAACGTTAGTTTAATTCCGCATTCTTACAAGCCAAATCCGTAAGAGTTTTAGCATAATTCATATCAGAAAGTGCTACCTCTAAGAACATATAATTTAGCATAATTCATATCACCAATCATGTGAACAAGATAAACTTTTGATACCTTCAGAACTCCGCATGAACCGGATTGTTTGTACCCATCAAGATCAATGGTACTGAGAGAGATCAGATTTCTGGCCATACCAGGTATGTGTCTCACATCTGTCAGTGTGCGTGTCATGTCATCATGCATCTTGATCTGAACGGAGCGAATGCCCATGATCTCACGTGGGTTGTTATCTCCCATACACACAACATCTCCACTCTGCACAAACTCATAAGAACTGAACTAGTCTTTGTTACATCATATATGAAACAAACAAGCAGAATCAAGGATCCACTCATCATTGCCAGAAACACAACCAACAAACACAACTAGGCAATCACCATCAGAATTATCATTGGAAACAACATCAGCCTTACCATCACCATGAGATTTGTTTTTCGGTTGGTAAGTACCGTTTCTTTTCTTCTTGTTCTGCAGCTTCCAATAATCATCAATATTATGGTTAGTTTCTTACAATACTTTCAGAACTTACTGTCTCATCCCTTGAACTTTGGGAGACCTCTGTCGGTCTTGCTCTTATCTATGTTGTAGTAGTTGTTTCTGTGCTCGGTCCTGCCTCAGACCTGCAGTGCTTCTGCCTTAGATGACGAACCCTCTGCCTGCACCATATATTTCATCTTTTCCCTCTGCTGGAGGGCCTGCCTCGAACCTGCAGTGCTTCTGCCTTAGATGACGAACCTCTGCCTGCACCATAGATTTCATCTTTTCCCTCTGCTGGAGGGCCTCATAAACTTTGGCAAGGGTTAGTTCATCACGACTATATAGTATGGTGTCTCGAAAATTCGCAAAATAATTAGGCAATGAGACTAACAATAGAAGAGCGAGATCGTCATCTTCATACTTTACCTCCAGGGACAACAAATCAGAAACAATCTCTCTGAAGATCGATAGGCGTGTCATCATTGATGCACCTTCTTGCAACTTGTGCGAGAACAACTTCATCTTCATGTGCATCTTACTGGTTAGATCTTTGAACATGCAGATCGATTCTAGTTTCAACCACATCGCCGTTGCATTTTCTCAGCCAGCACTTCCTGCAAAATATTATTGGATAGATGAAGTTGAATCAATGACAAAGCCTTACGATCTTTTTTGCTTTTCATCATCGGTCCAAGTCTTTGCATCAGACTTGTTGAATCCTTCAAGAGCTTCATCCAGATCAGAAGTTTGGGCGAGGATCGCCCTCATCTTCACTTGCCATAGAGAAAATCTCGTGGTGTAATCCAGTTGTGGTAGATCGAACTTCAAGAAAGACATGTCGCAAACCCTAGGTTGAAACATGTCCTCCGATGCCACGTGTTATAAACGCGACAAGCAAATAACTAAGAACGATAAAGAAAACATAGCGGAGACACAAGATTTTAACGTGGAAAACCCCTCCAACACAGAGGGGAAAAAACCAAGGGCACCAGCTAGCAAAACTTCACTATATCGGAGAGTGTTTACAAATGTCGTGGGTTACCATATAATCTGATAAACCCTAGTCGGCGGCTTACAATAGGTATATATAGGCGGTGGCATCGATCCGTACCCACGACGGGCCTCGCTCCGCTCGTCAGAAGTTAGTCTCCCTTTAGAATGAATTTGAATCACAATATAACATCTCCACCGGAGCTTCCAATAGCAAGCGCAATAACCTTATTGAGGTTCGTGGGAGAGAAAGTGGTCACACCGGCGCTCCCAATACAAAGTCAACATCATCATGAGCACAATAAAAGCGCCGGCACGCCCCAAACAAACCCTATACGAGGGGTTCTGATCGGGCGCGCCAGCATGAGGAGAGCAGCAACTCCATGTCGGATTCCCCTGGCCTGGCCCGCTGGTCGCTCTCCCATATCCCCACCTGCCCCTCACACTCTCTCTACCCCTCTCCCCCTCCCTCTCTCTCACCACTTTTCCTTTTCCCACCTCGTTTGTGTATCTTTGTCACTTTATTTTCTATTGGGGTTGAGCACCCGTGTGGAATTCTCTCCCCAAAATTGTCGGCACTATCGTCGGCGTGCCCCAAACGTGTCTGGCATATGCACTGCCAGCTACAATTTGAGGTTCGCTGGTAGAGATTCTCTTAGTCATTGCAAAATGAAGTCGAAAACCAGATGGAGAAGAAGATGGTCTTTGTTTTAAAATATGAGCACCAATATTAAAGCCAAAAAATAAAAAGAATGGATGTGCGTGATAAGCGCCATGCGACGAACAATGGTCTTGGCCAGAATAAGGGTTTTAGAGCATCTTCAGCCGTTCCCCGGGAAGGTCCCAGGACGCATTTTTTTCATCCGGATGGACCAAAATGGCCCAGTCGCGCCTCCGGATCCGATTTAGGCTTTCATCCATCCGGGGAGCCCAGGTCATCCCCCCCCCCCCCCCCGGGAGCGCTCGTGGAGTCCGGATGAAACGAAAGCGCGGGAAACACCGAGAAAACTTCTCACGCGGTTGGTGGCCCCGACTTGTCGGCAAAAAAGGTCGATCGTCGTCCTCATCGCATCGTTTTCCGCGTGCTGTAAAAGCCTGCCACCGGTCAGTCTTCACCGGAAGCGTAGCTTCCACGTGGCGAGTTAATCCCGTCGCCTCAGTTTGACGCGCGTCGCCCTCTATTTATCGCGGAACTACCGCGTCTGGCCGCATTCACCACTCCGTCTCCCTATTCACCTCTGTTCGCCAATCTCATCGAGAGCTAGCGATCAATGGCGAACGACGGCGCGGCGAACAACGGCTTCAGCCGCCGCTCTCTCCACCAATGGGAGGGGAGGCTCCTGCACGCGGCAGGCTACCCCGCGCCGCCCGACTTCCGCGCGCCCGGAGGCTGGAGACTGAGCGCGGGCGGCGTCCCGATCCCGTCGCCGCCGATCGGTCGCGTCGCCCTAGAGGCGGAGATCAGTGCGCGGAGGAGCGCTTCTTCCCGGATAACTAAGACATGTGGATGAAGTTCTTCTAGCGAAGGTATGAGCGCGAACTCGCCGCGTACGACGGCCCTCCTCCTCCTCCCGTTAGGAACAATGCCGCCGGCCGCCGCCGCTGGTGGAGCGGACCTGGCCGCACCCTCGAGAACATGCTCGCGCACATCGAGGTTGGCAATTCCCCAGTTCTGGGGATGCCGCCGCCGGTGTTGCCTACCGTGTCGCGCCGGCACGGTAGCTCCTGGACGCCGCAAAGGATGGCGCCGTCCTCCTCGTCGTCCGGGTCGTGGTCAGCGTCCAGGTCCAAAGGATCGGCTCCTCCGCCTTCGATGCCGGCCGTCGTCAAGAAGGAGCCGGCGTCTCCACCGCCGACCAGAGGGCACAGCAGCGGCGCCCTCGTCATTCGCGAGCAGCCTTCGTCTCCCTCGCGTGGCCACAAGAGGAAGACCTCAAAGAAGGAGGCCGCAGCCGCGTCCCAGCTCGTCGAGGAGGAGGCCAAGCGTGTCGAGGACGCCGCGGTGGCGGAGGTGATTGCCAAGTCTCTCAACGACCTCGTCCCCACCGACAACGCGCTTCCCATGGACGTCACACTCGACTGGTCCAGGCGGGACTGGGAGCGGCAGGAGGCGGAGCAGCAGCGGTGGCTGCTGGACTTGGCTGCCGCGCGGCAATGCGCCGTCCGCGCCGCCGCACCGGCTGCCGTACCGACCATCGCGCCCAAGCCCGTGCCGCTGATCAAGCTCGAGGAGAGCAGCGATGACGAGCTCTACCGGCCGATGCCGCGCCGCGACCCTGGTGCTGGATCAAGCCGTTGGTACGAGGCGTTGCCGGCCGAGGACGTCGGCAACTCGAGGGATGACGATGACAGCGGCGACTACACGGCCTTCTACCGTCATTTCGGCGTGTAGAAGGCCGTTATTAAATCTAGTTTTTGTTTCCCTATCGCCAAATTTAAATATATTATGAATTCAGCCTATATATGTACGGACTCGCCTATTAAATATCTTTAAATTTCGCTTATTTTGAACGAACTTTGTCTTGTTTTGTCGTTTTGTCTGAATTCACCGTTATTTGTCAAAGTTTTCATCCATCATGGACTCGCCGCTGGGAAAATGGATCTCCCTAAGCCTTTTCCGTTCGGCGCTAAATAGTGCCGGATTTCGGTCTGGAGAGCCCAACGGCTGAAGATGCTCTTACCAGGGTAACATTTGCCTCTAATTGTCTCTCGTTGATCAATTGTATTAAATCTTCCTCATCTGATCCTTTCCCGGTGGGCATCAGATGCTTGACGAAGGACTTTGTAGCTAGTTCCTTCTGAATTACTTGTTAATTGGGTTTTCAATGAAGCGGCAAATATTTTCGCTAGATCTTGTGTCGATTCTAGCTTAGATCTCATTCTTGATTTAGCTTCAGATAGTATCGGAAAGACATTATGTATTGATGTTATTTGAGGGAAATTCAATTCGTCCCCGGTGCATATGCTCCCTCTATAAAAAAATTATATTATACAATATTAAAAAAAAATTACATGTACATTTTTATGAGATATGTGCATTCCTCAAGTTTCGTGAGGAACCAATATTTTTTATAATCTTGTAAAAAAGAGAAAATTTATCTTCTGAAAAACCTGGTTTTTAGCATGGAGTTTTATCTTTTTTACACAAGTCACACGACAAGTCGACACGAAACGACTTTGTGAGCTCGTGAAGATGTACGTGTGAATTTTTTATTCTATTTTTTTGAAATTTTAAAATGTATTTAACATGCTTTCAAAATAAAGTGAGCATATGCTCATGTGCCAAAACACCACTCCTATTTGATCACTAAAGTGCCATATTTTCAAAGGAGAAAAAAAACATGGTGGTACATTTTTTTGTGTGTGAATCAGGTAGAATTGTTTTTTCGGTCGCCTGCGAATGGCATTATTATCGTGTAGAAATAGTCACACCCCAAATATAAGGACAATTTAAAGTTCACCACATTTGGCAGGCTCGAACGACAAGACGCCCCCCTCGAGATCGTAGAGGACGTGCATGCTCTGCTGCTGCAGGCTGCCCAGCACCGACATCCCCCGCATGCTCACCATCCCCAGGCACGCCACGCCACCGCTCCGGTCCTCCACCACGTAGCTCTCCCTGTGAAACGCCATGTCCGCGCCGTCGAAGTGGAACACAAGACGCGGCAAGTCCACGGCCTCGGTCCTCCCCTCCGGCGCGGCGAAGCAGAGGCTGAGCCCGAGGTGCGCGCCGCTGGCCAGCGGGAGCCCTACACGTGCCGCGACGGCGCGGGCCAGCACCAGGAACGCGCGCTCCTCCAGCGCCGTGAACGTCGTGCCGGAGTCGATGATGAACCCGCCGCCGCCCATCGGCGACACCCGGAACACGGCCGGGTCGATCGGCAGCAGGGTGTCGCCGACGGTGATCCCTTCCAGGTTGAGGTAGTAGTAGGAGCTCGTGCGCCCGCCGCCGGATGGGTTTGGCGCGAACGGCGTGGACTTGGCGGCGGTCGAGAGGGCCGCCGCCGACGGGCCGAGGAAGAGTGGGCTAGCCGTCTTGTCGTTGAAGGGCGTGAAGCAGTAGGAGAACCTCGTGACGCGCAGCTGAGACACCAGCGACAGTGGCCCCCTCCCCATCCCGACCACACCGGACGAGTTGTCCGTGCTGCCGTGGTTCTCCGTGCCGCAGCCGAAGGCGACGCCGTGCACGGCGGCGCCCGACTCGAAGGTCAACGTTTCCGTGGCGAGGACGCCGTCCGTCGAGGTGCCGTCGCCGTACGAGAAGTAGTACGGGCAGCCGCGCTCGGGCGCGGAGCAGCGCGAAATCGGGTCCACACGGAGCGCGTCGCAGAGCGTGGAGTGGCACGAGACGTTGGCGTAGGTGGCGGACCTGGCCGGCGCGTACAGCGGCGCGGGCTGCGGGAAGCACTTCCGGCAGGGCGCGTCGCACTGCGTCCAGATGAGATCGCTGCCCGTGTCGAGGACGACGGTGATCGGGAGCGGCGGCGTGCCGATGGCGAGGTCGACGAGGTACGTCGCCGTGCTCGCGTGCACTGTCGCCGTTCCTTCAATGCCGTCGCCCTTGAGCGTTGCGGTGGATGAGATGCCAGTGTGAAGCAGGCCGTTGACGCGGCGGTGGCTCCGCTCGGCGGCGCGGCGGATGCGCTCGGTCCCCGTGAAGTCGCCGCGTGTGTCTGCGTGCTCTAGCTCGACACGGATGCCACGGCTCGACGCATTGGAAGTGGTAACCGACGGCAGGAAGAGGAGGAGCCAGAGGAGAAAATATCTCTCTGACGACGCCATTGTTTCCTAGAAGTGGAGAAGAAATCAGAGATCGCACTATAGTTTGTTGGACGTTGGTGATTTTGGGTTCTATCAGCGCTCGTTCTTTGGTGGTCTGGTGGATATGTTGAATCGTCTAACGACGATCTATTCTCGAGGCATCATGGAGTGGCTCCGAAGTGCTTCCCACGTCGCTACAACATTGGCCTCTTCCTCTAGCTCCATTTTCTTTTCTTTTCACCGGAGGTGTGTCTGCCTCGGTCCTGAACTGCTGATCCATATACTACTACGTCCGTAATTAAATTGAGCAACAAAATTTTAAGACAAACTTTGACCGAAAAATAAAATCTTAGTTGTATTATACGTAACTAATATCTTTAGACTCGTATTGAATTTTTTTAAAGATACTAATTTTATAACAACATTTTTTATGAATAATTTTAGAGCAATTTTAGTCGAAGACAAGACACGTGAAACAAAAATGTCTTATTCATTAAAATGTAGGAAGCGGAAGGCCCGGCTTTCAATTCAATATTACATTAGTAAACTTTTTTTTAATATTACATTCGTAACTCGGTTGGGTCGCGGACCTTTTCCTCTCTTGCAAACCAAGTGAGGCCTCCTTCTCAATCAAAAAACTAAGGCTGTGTCTATGTCTAAGTTGACCGAGATTTTCTTAAGTCTCAGTCACCTCAGAAAAGTGCAACTACAGTTTAAATAAAAGTGCAACTCGGTCCAGTTGCACATTTCTGGCAGAAAAGTGCAATTGCACTTTTTTAACAGAAAAGTGCAACTCAAGCACTTTTTTGTAAGTGACTTAGACTTAAGAAAATCTCAGTTGACTGAGACATAGCAAAACCGAAAAACTAAATCAAAATACATCTTTGGTACAAAATGGACAATCTCACAAGGATAAAATGTCAGTAATTTTCTATTTATCGGAGGAAGAAGTAGAATCTTAGTCAAATATAATTTCTAAGTTGGGACTTTTATATTGACTAAATCAAGAAATTGAATTTCACTATGATATATCCACTGAATCCTTTGATGCAAAACTAATTGTTTCCAGGAGCTCTGGGATGGTTTCTCAAGCTTCCATGATTTGAGGCCTCGTTTCTGGACGGTTGTAAATCGAATGTTGCGGTTTCTCTACACATGGGAATAAAAGCCCAAGATCATAAAGACCTATCTATGGGGAGACTTTGATGAGCTCGGTCATGATGGAAATAATTAGTATCATAAATTAGTATCATGTATATGATACTACTAGTTTATGATACCACACTTATAATGCATAGTATTATAAGGTAATATCATACTACCTAGTAGTTTTATTATATTTAATATTTTGTAGAATCTCAATGCAAATTTGTGTAGAAGATGCATTTTGTCATCAAGTTTTCTAGTTTTACGTGCTATTATACGGTATCTACCTATGATACTACTTTCACGCCTCTCGTCATTAATTATTGTGCTACATCAGACTTTGCATGATACTACATATGATACTCACATTGTGGTGACTTGTAAGTCTTAGTAGCGAAAGGTCTACATGATAAGATTGCTCCTCCTTCCAAGTGTACTGACGTCGAAAAGGCACAGGCTACTGCGTTATCTACGGCACCATCTCCCCACCAAGATGTTAGGAATTTTCTCACTGAAGAGAATCCATTTGTCATGTGAAAGTTCTTGAGGGATAGTTGTATGGCCCCGCGCAGAAGGATCCGCGTGATGCTTGGGTTGAGTGAACTTGTGCTTTTCAGATTTTGAGGATGTGGGTGGGTATAATTCAGCTCTCCATCACGCAGCCTTTAGACTGAAACTCTGGGAAGAGAGATAACTGAGAATGACATGATAGAGAAAACTTTGTCCTCAATGCACCCAACGAATCTTCAGCTCCAATGGCAGTATTGGGCTGCCAAGTATGAAAAGTACCATGATCTGTTTTCGATCCTGAAAGTGCACGAGCAGAGCAAGCTGCTGCTGATGAAAGAGAGTTAAGTTGAACTATATCATCCAACCATGATGTAGAAAAGCTAGCCTGGATTTTCTCCTAACCCGACCCCCTCCTCTCCCGTCCCCTCCCCAACCCTAACTGCCGCCGCCGGTAGCGCCGCCGGGGCAAAGACCCTTGGGGCGTTGCGGCGGGGGGGGGGGGGGGGGGGGGCTCTCCTCGCCGATGTGGGGGACGGCGGACGGGCTCTCCCCTCCTCGACGCACGCGGCGGCGGCCGGCGCAGATGGTGATGGGTGGCGGCGGCTCTTGCGCTGCGGTCCTCCCCCTCCCCTCCCGTAGGCTTCCACCCGCAGTACACCGGCAGGGGATGGCGGTGGGCGGAAGCCAGGCCCTCGGTCTGCGCCATGCCCCCCCGCCGCCTCTCGTCGGTGCGTGGAGGCGATCTCGGGCTTCTTCCGCGTCACGAGGGCGCCCGAGGCAGCAGCCTTGGGTTCGACGGAGGAGGTGGCTCTCTTCTACGCCGGAGAGGGTCGGCCTGCGGTTGGTGGTGGTGGATCTTTTGATTTAACACCGCGATCCGGTGGCGAGATGGAGGGGCATGGAAGCCAGCGATGGTGTCGCTGGTGGAGGGTTGGATTGGCCAGCCCGGGATGGTCACCGACGTGGGGGTCCGACCTGTATAAAGGCGGCAGTCCTAGGGCCTCTCTTGCGTGAAGAGGAGGACCTACCGGAGGCCTGGACTCGTGATCTGGCCGGTGGGTTGAGTTCCGGAAGGCTCCGCCGACGAATGTAACAGTGCTTTGTCTGGAGTTTGCTGGATCGGAGGCATTCGGTCGTGCACACCCATGCTTTTATTCCGACCGATTGGTTCTGGAGGGAGCGGCGCGAAGCTCTTTTTCTGTATTGACATCAAGTGACTATGGATCCATGATGAAAGTCGGAAGAAGAGAATTTTATGAAGGCCGGAGGGGAGGACTAGCTGAGGGAGGTTCATGTCTCCGCGCTGTTGAGAGACTTGCTTGGTGTTCCGGGCTTCACATCAGCGGTATGAAAGTGGGGGCGACAACACAGGTAAAGTGTAGAGTCCTACCTTTCAGGGTGAAAACCCAAGGTCTGGCCTTAACTGGTTGTGTCTGGCAATGGCTTTGGTGGAGGCATTGTTTTGAGAGCGGAGACTATCTTCAGGGTGAAAACCTAAGATCTTTGATCGGGCGACGATGGTGTTTGAGCACTGTTCCCTTCTTGGAGGCGTCGTTTTTTGGAGAGTCTGTAATTCAGGTGTTGTCTTGGCGGTGGATGTATTGCTGTTGTTAGGCCCGAGATACTGTAGCGGGACTTTTGTTTCTTAGTTTTCTTTTCCTGTTTTTTGGCTGTGTGCATCCGTAGTGCCATTAGGGTGGTGCGTTGTTTTCGAGGCTGGGTGTAATTGATATCTTATTAATATTAATATATTCCCTTTATCGAAAAAAGCCTGGATTTTCTATGAATTGATGAGGATTCGAGCTCGAGGATTATGGATATCAGGAATAATCGATCCTATTCAACTATATTTTCTCCTTTTAAATCGATCTATCTATCTATGTCAGACAGATATACCAGTTTCATGTTTGTTTGATAAATCAGTAAGTTGTTCTGAACCATGTCAAGATTTTAATTAGGGCGCTTGTACTGTAGTAGAAGATCTTGAAGAATACAAATTAGCATTCTAAACTCCGACCAAAGAATTTTATGAATCGCGACTAGTACTACACAGAACTGACGGGAATTATGTACACGTATATATATGTGCCGATGTGCGCATGTCTCTTCAGAGCGCGCTGCACTTGGCTGGAGCAAACGAGAGCGTTTCCTTTCGAACGTCGTAGAGCAGATGGATGTTCTGCTGCTGGTAGTTGCCTAGCGTGCTCATCGCGCCGACGGTCTGGTTCCGCATGGCCAGGCACCACACGCCGGAACCGGAGATCATGTAGTTCTCCGCCGGCAGCACCATGTCTGCGCCGTCGAAGTGGAAGGTCATGCTCGGCATGGCCGGCGGTGTCGAGGTGTCGGACGGCAGCCCGAAGCACAGGTCGAGCCCCGTGGAATCCGATCCGTCGGCCAGCGGCAGCGTCACAAGGGACAGAACCGCGGCACGGACCTGCTGGTACGCCGCGTCGGCCAGCGACGTGATCGTCGTGCCGGAGTCGATGATGAGCCCGCCGGCGCCGTCGGCGCCCAGAGAGAACGTGCTGGGAGGGATGGACAACGCCGTCGTGCCGACGGATATGCCCGTCAGGTTGAGGTAGTAGTAGGTGCTCATGGGGGCCTTCGTCGGGCTGGCGACGAATGGCGTCGAACGGACCCCTGTGCCGTTGAGCGCCGCTGCCGGCCCGAGGAGGAGCGTGCTCGTGCTGTTCGTGTCCTGGAACGGCGTGAGGCAGTAGGAGAACATGCCGGCGCCGAGCTGCGAGACGAGCGACATGCTTCCCCTGCCCAAACCGACGAGGCCGGACGAGCCGTTCCAGTCATCGCTGCTCGCGTTACTGCAACCGAACGCGATGCCGGGAACACGGGCCTGGTCTGCCGGCGTCGAGCCGAACGTGAACGTCTCCACGCTCTGGATGCCAGCCGTCCACCCTGTGCCGTAGGTCTGGTTGTACATGCACGAGCAGCCCGGCGGCGGGCTCGGCCCGGCCAGCGCGGCGCACATGCTCGCCGAGCTGTTGCATGGGAGCACGCCGAAAGTGGTCGAGCTCGACGGGTTGTATAGCGGCCCGGGCTGCTTGAAGCACTGGCTACCGCAGGGCGCGCACTGCGTCCAGATGAGGTCGCTGCCCGTGTCGGCGATGGCAGAGTAGGACAGCGGCGGCGTGCCGATGGACAGCGTCATGAGGTACTCCCCGCCGTTGGGAAGGTCCTTCCGGGTCGGCGCGGCGACGGTGAGGCCTTCGGAGGACGCGAGTTTTCGGGTGAACCGGGCGTGGCGGTGCATGTCGCGGTTCAGTGCGTCGCGCACGAACTCGGTCGCGGTGACATCGGGGTTGGAGTGGATGCGCGTCAGCCCGACTCGGACGGCGGCGGCGTTGGAGGCGAGAGCTGCAGAAAGGAGCATGAGAAGCACGGCGATTGACGCCATTTGTACGCACGATGTCATGGAGCTAGACGATGATACAAGAAATGACAATATGTAATGAAATGGTTTGGGTTGGATTATATACTTCTGTGACATTAATTTCTGCATACTTGGTCAAGCACGCCATTTTGTGCTGGCCTTTTCGGTATGTTGCCTCGAAAGAACCGCGAAGGGTTTATCCTGTGATTATTGTCACATCACACCAAGAGAGTGATATATACGATTACGCGCAGGCTGAATATATCACGTATTAGGTGAGCTATTAGGTCGACGTGTAGGGAATAAGAATTCAAAGTTGCCTTCAAAATTGAACACGAGACTCGTGGTCGTCGGATAATTGCCATCGTCGAAAAGCAGGTAGAAGATGCATGAATTGACTGAATCCAATCTAGATGAGAGAAAACCAACCGCGTACAAGCAGCGCCTGTCACACACACAGTACATCACTACATCATCGTCGTCAACTGGAGATCAATGATAGGGGAAAAAAATGGGTGACTTGTACAGATGTGAAACGACCGTTTCTATGCTGAAAGTGAGAGGCGTAAGCTATAACTTTCAAAGACTGTCTCAAATGTTTTAAAAAGCACACGGAAGTAGCCAACTTCAGTTATCTATTTACTAGGATCTATGCAATTACAAGAGGAGTTCAACGCCAAAGCAGAAACATTGGCGGCAAGGGTTTCACCTGAATACCTGATATAAAGCGGAGGCTTCGCTCGTCGAGGGAGGAGGCACACAGATGTTCGAGGAGATATATGTTGCTCTGCGGTATGGACGGATACTGATCAAGGGAGGAGGCATGCATGAGCTCGAGGAGAGAGGTGCACGATTGGCGACGTGGATCTCAGAAAGGAGGAAGGTGATGGCGATAGGAGCTCGGGGACTCGGAGGAAGGAGGCAATGGAGGCACCAGCGAGTTGGGAAAGATGAGCTCTACGCAAATTAGGGACGCGCGCAATGATAGTGCTTTCTGTATTTTTCACGCGCTCATCCAAAACCTGTTTATAAACCATGAGGATGCTAAGGTAGAATGTGGGTAAAGATGACAAGACATATTTCACCAGGCTTAGTTTACATAGATCAGCATCAAAGGAATAACATGTGATTGGTGTTTAGCATTGTTGTACCAACATATCAAATCGAAAATACCGAGTTACCGACATCTCGTAGGAAGAAAATCAATGTTGGGTCATGTCCCTCCACATGGTTGTGTGTTGTCAGCCAAACATCATCCCCAGAAGTCCAACACATATCAATTGTTGATCCACATTCGCATATGCCGGCCGAGCTGCCTTCTTGAGAGGTAGAAAGGAGAAAAACCATATCCACCCTTGGTGGCTGTGTGAGAGAGCAAAGTAAGAAATCATGAACGTGGATGTTGTTGTGAGAGGGTGAGAGAAAAAACTAGAACACCACAACCGAGTGAGAAGAAAGGAAGAATGAGTTCTGATTTCTGTCCAGTTTTCTGAGATCTGGCCGGTCTGTCTTCAGGTTGGCGTTTGAAGGGTCAAACGAGTTTGGATTAGCTCCAAACTTAGTGAGTTTGTTTCTCACTTTGAGTACTTTTATCAGGTCAGCTGGTTTGAGATCTGGGTCAGCGGAGAATCAGATTTCATAAAGGTTTTGTCAGTTCGTACTACTGCATTTTTAGCACATGTTAGTTTTGGGAGACGAAAAGTTTGGACAGGCAAAAGGTGTCTGATTGAGTGATTATTGATCAGTATGTTGGGAACCCATGTATCTGCTTGCCTATCAAATTTGGTATTGAATAGATCTGCGGTTTAAGAGAAGTTTTTTGATTACCGAAGGGGACATAAACAATGATTTATCTGCCTTTGTTGTATATTGCTTCTTGTCATTAATGTTGTTATTGCCGGTGGACAACGAGCTGAATTGTGTTGTAATATCTTGTACCCAGATTGTTAATACTGAAGTTTGGATGGACCGGTTGGTCCACACATGTGATATTTCCCTCATCGCGTTGAGAAGATTTTCCACGTAAATCTTTGTGTCACTTGTTTGTGTGCTTCTGTTTGTTTTTCTGATGCATATCTATTGGTTGAAGCTTTTCTTGAAGTTTACATTTCACACAGGCTGGTTGGCAGTGAGGTCGTGTATCTCCTCACCGTGCCCCAACAGAGTGGTAACAGAGCTAAGATTTAGTTTGTACTCAAGTTTCATAGTAACATTTCTTTTTAGGCTGAGTGCTGCATACTTGTGTGAAAGATGGAAGTGAATACCAACAGAATGATATCACTAAATTGTAGAAATTATCAAGATTGGAAGAGCAAGATGAAAGATTTGTTGTATGTAAAGAAATACTGGAAGTAGATGTTTTCCACTAACATGCCTAAGGACACGAAGCAAGATCAGTGGGATGTACTTCATCTACAAGCTCGTGGGTTCATTTGACAGTGGTTCGATGACAATATTTTGAACCATATCATTGATGAGACATGGGCATACACCTTACGGATGAAATTGGAGGGGTTTTATGCTCGCAAAGAAGGTAGCAACAAGATGTTCTTGATCAAGAAATTGATGTGTTTGAGGTACAAGAAGGGTACTCCAAATGCAGATCATGTAAATGAATTTTAGGGCGTTATAAATCAGATATCTTCAATTAGAATCACATTTGAAGATGAAGTGAGAGCCTTTCTGCTACTTGGCTCATTACCGTTGTCACTTGGAACCTTGTGAAGACCAAGGTACTAATTAAATGAAGAGTCCGGAATAGTTGCTGATAAGGAAAATTCTGCCTCGCACTCAGAAGTGTTGGTGACTCAGTCATTGGGGAGAAGCAATAATAGAGGTCTGAGTAAGGATGAAGGAAGAAGTAGAAGAAAATCAAAAGGCAAGTATGCTGATTTGGTGTGCCATCACTGCCATGATAAGGTCCACATCAATATCCATTGTGAACAATGAAAGAAGGATAAAAAGAAAGTAAATGAGAAGCAAGTTTAGAGACAAACAAACATTGACAATGATAGTGAGGGTAGAATTGCTGCAGTTGAGAAAATCATGTTTCTTATGGATGAAGAACGTGATGGCAGCAATGATTCCATTGTCGAGGAGAGAATTACTTTATTTTATGATAAGTCCTTCAACCTTGCAGATGGTGATGTGACTTGGATACCGGAAAATTACATACATGCTTTGCAGCGGTGCTACCATACATGTTACATTCCATAGAGAGTTGTTCACAAACTATACACCGGGTGATTTTTGTGTTATGAAGATGGGAAACAATGATAGAGCACAAATCGTTGGAAGAGGAAATGTGTAATTGGAGACTGAAAATGGTACCACACTAGTCGTCAAGTTGGCCATGCATGTTGGGGCCCTACGACCCAACATTATCTCGGTTGGGTTGCTTGATGGAGATGGGTACTTGAGAAGATTTCAAAATGCATAGTGCAGGCTCACTAAAGGTAACATGGTTTTAGTTTTGCATCATATCCATGCTAAGATTTTTGTTGCTTGTGTCAATGCATTGCAGAAGAGGATGCTTGTGCTTTATGGCACAAGAGACTTGGGCACATGAGTGAGAAGAGGATGGCAACGCTAGTGAAGAAAAATTTGTTCAAAGGTGTGAAAGGCGTTCACAACAAGAAATGTTCAGATTGTCCAGCAAGGAAGCAACATAGAGTTGAACTGAAGAGTCAGCCTCCTCTCAAGAAGCACGAGGCTTTGGACTTTGTACATTCCAATCTTTGTAAAATGTCGGCAAGGAAATGGGTGGAGCAAAGTATTTTGTCACATTTTTTGATGACTTCTCCAAAAAAAACTTTGGGTCTATGTTTTGAAGACCAAAGATCAAGTACTGTATTCAAGAAATTCCAAGTCTCGGTTGAGAGGAAACTGAGAATAAGATCAATGCCTTCGCACTGATAATGAGGTAGAGTATATTGGACCATTTGATACATATTACAAGGAAAAAGAATTATGCACCAATTTACTCATCTGAAGAAACCACAACTGAATGGTCTTGCTGAAAGGATGGAAAAGATAATCATTGGGAGAGTTAGATGCTTTCTATCAAGTGCAAATTTACCGAAACATTATTGGGGAGAGGCTTTGTCAAATGCAGTTTATCTTATTATTCTCTCACAAAGTTATCTATTGCAGGGAGATGTCCCCAACATGGTCTATTATGGAAAGGATGTTGCCTCGTATGATCACCTGAAGTTTTTTGGGTGTAAGGTTTTTTCATATCCCTCAAGATAAAAGGTCGAAGCTTGATTTGAAGACATGATAGTGCATATCTCTTCGCTATGGAGGTGATTTGAATGATCCAATAGAAAGGAATGTTGTGAGAAGTTGTGATGTTGTGTTTATTGAACACCAAACAATTTTGGATATTGTGAATATAAAGGAGAAAGCTCTAGAGTTAACTCTGTTGGATGTTCCTTCTCAAAGACAACATCAAGACATAAATAATCCCAACCAGGTCCTGCAAATTCAGCTCACCAAAAAACTAATTATGATGATGCAGAAGATGTGCAAGGTGATGCACATAATGGTGCAAGTGATGAAGATTCTCCCCAGCAGCAAGAGTATGATAATACTGAAGAAGATGACCACGATAAGCAAGAAGCACCAACATCAGGTAGTCCACCAACAAATCCACTTAGACGGTCCAGCAGTGGTTGTGTTCCTTCATTAGGAATGCATCATATCAATATGTGGTGTTATTGTCTGATGGTTCAGAACCTGAGTGTTGTCAGAGGCGGTGAAAAGTGAGAATAAGGATTGGAATAATGTTACGCAAGAAGGGATGGATTCCTTGCATATGAATCATACTTATGAGCTATTGAAGTTACCTAAGGGCAAGAAAATGACATAGTAGGGATTTTCCCTACTCTATGTGTGTCAAAAGTTACCTAAGGTCAAGAAAGTTCTGAAAAAAGTGGATCTACATAATCAAGAAAGAAGAGCACGCGTCACATCGTACAAGGCCAGGCTAGTTGTGAAAGGATCCAACCAAAAAAAATTATTGATTTTGACGAAATATTTTCTTCGGTGGTGAAGATGAAATCTATGAGAATGATCCTTGGCATGGAAGCAAGTCTCAACTTGGAGGTTGAGCAAATTTATGTGAAGATAACTTTCTTATATGGAGAGTTGGAGGAAGAAATTTACATGTAGTAGACTGAGGGCTTTCTTGTTAAAGGAAAAGAAGTATGTGAGCAAAATGAAGGAAAAAACTCTATGGCCTAAAACAAGCACCAAGACAATGGTACATGAAGTTTGAATCTGTCACGAGGGAGCAAGGATACAAGAGGTGTATCTCAAACCATTATGTATTTATGTATAGGTTCTCATGTGATGATTTTATCATATGTTGATGATATCTTAATTGTTGGGAAGAATTTCTGTAGGATTGCTAGACTAAATAAATAGTTGAGCAAAAATTTTGCCACGAAAAAATTAGGTCCAACAAAAATATAGTATGCGCAGGAGAATTGAGAGAGACAGAAAATCCAACAAGTTGTATTTATCTCAGGAGAACTATATTGAAAAAGTACTTCGCAACATCAACATGTACAAGAAAAGGGAAGTAAGTTGTCCACTAGCAGCTCATTTCAAGTTGAGCAAAAAAGCAATGTACCTCCATTGACAAGATGCAAAAGGAAATACAGAATGTTCCTTATGCACAAGTGGTTGGGAGTTTGATGTATGGTATGGTGTGCACACAAACTGACATTGCTGAAGCGGTTAGAACTACGAGCAAATTTATGTCTAATCCAGGTTTACCGCATTGGCAAGTCGTCAAGCGGTTTTTGATGTATCTCCCGGGAACCACAAATTTGAAGTTCTTTTTTGGTGCTAAGGTGTCAGAGCCGATTGCTTAAGAAGTGAGCTTAGCTCACTTGGTTAGGGAAGTGGATGTACAACCCAGCCACCTAGGTTCAAGTCCACACGGATGCGAATTTGGGTTCTTATTATTGAAAAAAAAAATCACTGTAGGTGCTTCCCCTACCGTATTCCTTTCAAAAAGAGTCGATTGCTTATTCATATTCAGACTTGGCTAGAGATATTGATGGCAGAAAGTCTACTTCAGGTAGTTTGATTAACCATTTAGGGGAATATTGGCATGGCAAAGTAGGTTACAAAAGTGTATGGCACTGAACACAACTAAAGCCGAGTTCATCACACAAACAGAGGTGTGCACGGAGCTATTGTGGCTGGAACGATTGGCTTGTGATCTTGGATTTAAGCAAGACAAGTATGTGTCGTTTTATGACAACCGGAGTGATATCCAACTAAGCAAGAATGCAAGTTTTCATTTGAGGTTGAAGCATATTGATGTACCCCACCATTGGATTCGAGATGTGTTGAATTCCAGGAAAATACAGATTGAGAAGGGGCACATAGATGACAATGAGGCTGATATATTGACCAAGGTGATGAAAAGAGAAAAGCTCGAGGTATGTTGTCGGCTAGCCAGAATGTTTGTTGGTATGTAGTGAGATCCTCCATGATGTCGTGTGATGCAGTCCGACCTTCAGTCTCCACCGCATCATGTGCGTCAACGCCGACACGTCAAGGTGAATCTTCTCCTTTATGCGTGCTTACAAATGTCTCTCATTAATGGTATGCTACTTCATCCTCCGTCATATGACCATGATAGGAATACATCACCAAGTACAAAGGAAGTGGAGGACGCCATGGATGCTTGAGGACTCAAGGCCGAGGTCATGGAAACATGGAAGAGATCGTCGAGGAGAAGGAAGAAGAGCTGGTGAAACCGGTGCTCAAACCGGCACTGCAGGCCCCTGATGTCTACGGGTGCTTCTATTCTTGTAGACAGTGTTGGGCCTCCAAGAGCAGAGGTTTGTAGAACAGCAGCAAGTTTCCCTTAAGTGGATCACCCAAGGTTTATCGAACTCAGGGAGGAAGAGGTCAAAGATATCCCTCTCATGCAACCCTGCAACCACAAAGCAAGAAGTCTCTTGTGTCCCCAACACACCTAATAGGTGCACTAGTTCGGCGAAGAGATAGTGAAATACAAGTGGTATGAATGAATATGAGTAGTAGTAACGGCGCCAGAAAAGTGCTTGCTGGCGTGCAGTTGATGGTAGTAATATTGTAGGAAGTAAAGATGCAGTAAAACAGTAAACAAGCAGCGATAGCAGTATTTAGGAACAAGGCCTAGGGATCATACTTTCACTAGTGGACACTCTCAACATTGATCAGATAACAGAATAAATAGATAGATGCTAGACTCTACACCCTCTTGTTGGACGATGAACACCACTAACTGTGTAGGATTACACGAACCCTCAATGCCGGAGTTAACAAGCTCCACAATATTCAATGTTCATATTTAAATAACCTTAGAGTGCATAACAGATCAACATAACCAAACCAAGTACTAACATAGCATGCACACTGTCACCTTCACACTACGAAAGGAGGAATAGATCACATCAATACTATCATAGCAATAGTTAACTTCATAATCTACAAGAGATCACAATCATAGCCTACGCCAAGTACTACACGATGCACACACTGTCACCATTACACCGTGCACGAGGAATAAACTACTTTAATAACATCACTAGAGTAGCACACAGATAAATTGTGATACAAAACACATTGCAATCATAAAGAGATATAAATAAGCACTTCACTATGCCATTCATAACAGTGAATAAGTATTCTGTGAAATATAGCCTAAGAGACCCACACGGTGCACACACTGTCACCTTTACACACGTGGGACAAGGAGTCTCCGGAGATCACATAAGTAAAATCCACTTGACTAGCATAATGACATCTAGATTACAAGCATCATCATATGAATCTCAATCATGTAAGGCAGCTCATGAGATTATTGTATTGAAGTACATAGGAGAGAGATGAACCACATAGCTACCGGTACAGCCCCGAGCCTCGATGGAGAACTACTCCCTCCTCATGGGAGACAGCAGCGTTGATGAAGATGGCGGTGGTGTCGATGGAGAAGCCTTCCGGGGGCACTTCCCCGTCCCGGCGGCGTGCCGGAACGGAGACTCCTGTCCCCCAGATCTTGGCTTTGCGATGGCGGCGGCTCTGGAAGGTTTTCTCTGGTTTCGTCGAACGTGGTAGGGTTTTCACGACGGATACTTTAAGTAGGCAGAAGGGCGGTGTCAGAAGGGGTCTGGGGCCACCAGACACTAGGGCGGCGCGCCCCCCTCCTGGGCCGCGCCGCCACCATGTGTGGGCCCCCTGTGGCCCCTCTCTGGCGGCTCTCGGGTGTTCTGGAAGCTCCCGGGGATTCTAAGATGCTGGGCGTTGATTTCGTCCAATTCCGAGAATATTTCCTTACTAGGATTTCTGAAACCAAAAACAGCAGAAAACAGCAACTGGCCCTTTGGCATCTCGTCAATAGGTTAGTTCCGGAAAACGCATAATAATGACATAAAGTATGCATAAAACATGTAGATATCATCAATAATGTTGCATGGAACATAAGAAATTATCGATACGTCGGAGACGTATCCGCATCCCCAAGCTTAGTTCCTGCTCGTCCCGAGCAGGTAAACGATAACAAAGATAATTTCTGGAGTGACATGCCATCATAACCTTGATCATACTATTGTAAGCATATGTAATGAATGCAGCGATCAAAACAATGGTAATGACATGAGTAAACAAATGAATCATAAAGCAAAGATTTTTCATGAATAGTACTTCAAGACAAGCATCAATAAGTCTTGCATAAGAGTTAACTCATAAAGCAATAAATCAAAGTAAAGGTATTGAAGCAACACAAAGGAAGATTAAGTTTCAGCGGTTGCTTTCAACTTATAACATGTATATCTCATGGATAGTGTCAACATAAAGTAATATAACAAGTGCAATATGCAAGTATGTAGGAATCAATGCACAGTTCACACAAGTGTTTGCTTCTTGAGGTGGAGAGAAATAGGTGAACTGACTCAACATAAAAGTAAAAGAAAGGTCCTTCAAAGAGGAAAGCATCGATTGCTATATTTGTGCTAGAGCTTTTATTTTGAAAACATGAAACAATTTTGTCAACGGTAGTAATAAAGCATATGTATCATGTAAATTATATCTTACAAGTTGCAAGCCTCATGCATAGTATACTAGTAGTGCCTGCACCTTGTCCTAATTAGCTCGGATTAACACGGATTATCATTGCATAACATATGTTTCAACCAAGTGTCACAAAGGGGTACCTCTATGCCGCCTGTACAAGGGTCTAAGGAGAAAGTTCGCATTGGATTTCTCGCTTTTGATCATTCTTCAACTTAGACACCCATACCGGGACAACATAGACAACAGATAATGGACTCCTCTTTTAATGCTTAAGCATTCAACAACAGATAATATTCTCATAAGAGATTGAGGTTTTATGTCCAAACTGAAACTTCCACCATGATTCATGGCTTTAGTTAGCGGCCCAATGTTCTTCTCTAACAGTATGCATACTCAAACCATTTGATTGTGAAAACCGCCCTTACTTCAGACAATACGAACATGCATAGCAATTCACATGATATTCAACAAAGGTAAAAAGTTGATGGCGTCCCCAGAAAACATGGTTACCGCTCAACAAGCAACTTATTAAGAAATAAGACACATAACTACATATTCAATACCACAATAGTTTTTAAGGCTATTTTGTCCCATGAGCTATATATTGCAAAGGCGAATGATGGAAATTTAAAGGTAGCACTCAAGCAATTTACTTTGGAATGGCGGAGAAATACCATGTAGTAGGTAGGTATGGTGGACACAAATGGCATAGTGGTTGGCTCAAGGATTTTGGATGCATGAGAAGTATTCCCTCTCGATACAAGGTTTAGGCTAGCAAGGTTATTTGAAACAAACACAAGGATGAACCGGTGCAGCAAAACTCACATAAAAGACATATTGTAAACATTATAAGACTCTACACCGTCTTCCTTGTTGTTCAAAACTCAATACTAGAAATTATCTAGACTTTAGAGAGACCAAATATGCAAACCAAATTTTAGCAAGCTCTATGTATTTCTTCATTAATGGGTGCAAAGTATATGATGCAAGAGCTTAAACATGAGCACAACAATTGCCAAGTATCAAATTATTCAAGACATTTTAGAATTACTACATGTAGCATTTCCCGATTCCAACCATATAACAATTTAACGAAGAAGATTCAACCTTCGCCATGAATACTATGAGTAAAGCCTAAGGACATATTTGTCCATATGCAATAGCGGAGCGTGTCTCTCTCCCACACAATGAATGCTAGGATCCATTTTATTCAAACAAAAACAAAAACAAAAACAAACCGACGCTCCAAGCAAAGCACATAAGATGTGATGGAATAAAAATATAGTTTCAAGAAAAGAAACCTGATAGAAGAAGGGGATGCCTTGGGCATCCCCAAGCTTAGATGCTTGAGTCTTCTTGAAATATGCAGGGATGAACCACCGGGGCATCCCCAAGCTTAGACTCTTCACTCTTCTTGATCATAGTATATCATCCTCCTCTCTTGACCCTTGAAAACTTCCTCCACACCAAACTCGAAACAAACTCATTAGAGGGTTAGTGCATAATCAAAAATTCACATGTTCAGAGGTGACACAATCATTCTTAACACTTCTGGACATTGCCCAAAGCTACTGGAAGGTAATGGAACAAAGAAATCCACCCAACACAGCAAAAGAGGCAATGCGAAATAAAAGGCAGAATCTGTCCAAACAGAACAGTCCGTAAAGACGAATTTTAAAGTGGCACCATACTTGCTCAGATGAAAATGCCCAAATTGAATGAAAGTTGCGTACATATCTGAGTATCACGCACGTAAATTGGCAGATTTTTCTGAGTTACCTGCAGAGAATTCTGCCCAGATTCGTGACAGACAGAAATCTATTTCTGCGCAGTAATCCAAATCTAGTATCAACCTTGCTATCAAAGACTTTACTTGGCACAACAATGCAATAAAATTAGATAAGGAGAGGTTGATACAGTAGTAACAACTTCCAAGACACAAATACAAAATAAAAGTACTGTAACAAAATAAACACATGGGTTATCTCCCAAGAAGTTCTTTCTTTATAGCCATTAAGATGGGCTCAGCAATTTTAATGATGCTCGCGCAAGAAATAAGAGTTGAAGCAAAAGAGAGCATCAAGAAGCAAATTCAAAACACATTTAAGTCTAACATGCTTCCTATGCATAGGAATCTTGTAAATAAACAAGTTCATGAAGAGCAAAGTAACAAGCATAGGAAGATAAAAACAGTGTAACTTCAAAAATTTCAGCATATAGAGAGGTGTTTTAGTAACATGAAATTTTTTACAACCATATTTCCCTCTCTCATAATAATTTTCAGTAGCATCATGAGCAAACTCAACAATATAAGTATCACATAAAACATCTTTATTCACATGCATAAAAGTATCATTACCCTCCACATAAGCATAGTCAATTTTATTGGTAATAGTGGGAGCAAATTCAACAAAGTAGCTATCATTATTATTCTCATCATCAAATATAGGAGGCATATTGTAATCATAATCAAATTTATCCTCCATAACAGGCGGTACTAAAAGACTACTATCATCATCATAAATAGGAGGCAAAGTATCATCAAAGTAAATTTTCTCCTCAATGCTTGGGGGACTAAAAAGATCATGCTCATCAGAACCAGCTTCCCCAAGCTTAGAACTTTCTATATCATTAGCAACAATGGTATTCAAAGTGTTCATACTAATATGTTCCATGGGTTTTTTAATTTTCGCATCAAACCATCCATGTCTTAAATCAGGAAATAGAATAAGAAGCTCACTGTTGTCCATTATGCCAAACTAGTGTAAACAAGAAACAAAAAGATGCAATTGCAGGATCTAAAGGAAATAGCTTCGAGCACACACACAATGGCGCCAGAAAAGTACTTTACCTGGGACCAGAGTATGAGTGCCTTTTACCTTTCCTCCCCGGCAACGGCGCCAGAAAAGTGCTTGATGTCTACGGGTGCTTCTATTCTTGTAGACAGTGTTGGGCCTCCAAGAGCAGAGGTTTGTAGAACAGCAGCAAGTTTCCCTTAAGTGGATCACCCAAGGTTTATCGAACTCAGGGAGGAAGAGGTCAAAGATATCCCTCTCATGCAACCCTGCAACCACAAAGCAAGAAGTCTCTTGTGTCCCCAACACACCTAATAGGTGCACTAGTTCGGCGAAGAGATAGTGAAATACAAGTGGTATGAATGAATATGAGCAGTAGTAACGGCGCCAGAAAAGTGCTTGCTGGCGTGCAGTTGATGGTAGTAATATTGTAGAAAGTAAAGATGTAGTAAAACAGTAAACAAGCAGCGATAGCAGTATTTAGGAACAAGGCCTAGGGATCATACTTTCACTAGCGGACACTCTCAACATTGATCACATAACAGAATAAATAGATAGATGCTAGACTCTACACCCTCTTGTTGGATGATGAACACCACTAACTGTGTAGGATTACACGAACCCTCAATGCCGGAGTTAACAAGCTCCACAATATTCAATGTTCATATTTAAATAACCTTAGAGTGCATAACAGATCAACATAACCAAACCAAGTACTAACATAGCATGCACACTGTCACCTTCATACTACGAAAGGAGGAATAGATCACATCAATACTATCATAGCAATAGTTAACTTCATAATCTACAAGAGATCACAATCATAGCCTACGCTAAGTACTACACGATGCACACACTGTCACCATTACACCGTGCAGGAGGAATAAACTACTTTAATAACATCACTAGAGTAGCACACAGATAAATTGTGATACAAAACATATTGCAATCATAAAGAGATATAAATAACACTTCACTATGCCATTCATAACAGTGAATAAGTATTCTGTGAAATATAGCCTAAGAGACCCACACGGTGCACACACTGTCACCTTTACACACGTGGGACAAGGAGTCTCCGGAGATCACATAAGTAAAATCCACTTGACTAGCATAATGACATCTAGATTACAAGCATCATCATATGAATCTCAATCATGTAAGGCAGCTCATGAGATTATTGTATTGAAGTACATAGGAGAGAGATGAACCACATAGCTACCGGTACAGCCCCGAGCCTCGATGGAGAACTACTCCCTCCTCATGGGAGACAGCAGCGTTGATGAAGATGGCGGTGGTGTCGATGGAGAAGCCTTCCGGGGGCACTTCCCCGTCCCGGAGGCGTGCCGGAACAGAGACTCCTGTCCTCCAGATCTTGGCTTCGCGATGGCGGCGGCTCTGGAAGGTTTTCTCTGGTTTCGTCGAACGTGGTAGGATTTTCGCGACGGAGACTTTAAGTAGGAGAAAGGGCGGCGTCAGAAGGGGTCTGGGGCCACCAGACACTAGGGCGGCGCGCCCCCCTCCTGGGCCGCGCCGCCACCATGTGTGGGCCCCCTGTGGCCCCTCTCTGGCGGCTCTCGGGTGTTCTGGAAGCTCCCGGGGATTCTAAGATGCTGGGCGTTGATTTCGTCCAATTCCGAGAATATTTCCTTACTAGGATTTCTGAAACAAAAAATAGCAGAAAACAGCAACTGGCCCTTCGGCATCTCGTCAATAGGTTAGTTCCGGAAAACGCATAATAATGACATAAAGTATGCATAAAACATGTAGATATCATCAATAATGTGGCATGGAACATAAGAAATTATCGATACGTCGGAGACGTATCAGCCCCCACGCCGAACCAGTCCAGCGTACGAACCGACGCGCCAGAACCCCTGTCGAGGAATACCGGCGCCATGCTTGGCCCCGCCGAACTTACTGCCGGAATGATACGAGAAGTGCTACCTTTATCCCTTTGTATGCCTAAACTACCCCTCCTTAGTGGCTCCCTATATATAGGCTCCCACTTCCCCCTTCATTTGGTAGAGTTGAACTTGAGAGAACCTAGGCTTATGCCTCCACCATCCCCTTGGGATTAGAGAAACCCCCTCCTTAGATTACCAAATCTATTGTATCAAGGCACTCCTCATATGATCGTTCTTTCATACTTGTGATTCTACCTCGGTCTCTCACTCGTGTGACTATCGATTGTATACTGATCTTTCTCTCGAGGATTCAACCTTGTGTCTTTCCCTCGAGAGATTCCATCGGGATAGCGGTTCGGGTTATCGGGAGTAAACCAGAACTGTATCGGGTTGGTGTGTGCTTTGCGTGCGTTCATCGTGTTCTTCGCCGTGTTCTTCGTGTCCGTCCCTCCCCCCTCATGTTCTTGGTAAATTCGTGAGATCGGGCTACAAATCGAGGCTTGAGACTGATACGTCTCCGACGTATCGATAATTTCTTATGTACCATGCCACATTATTGATGATATCTACATGTTTTATACACATTATATGTCGTATTTATGCATTTTCCGGCACTAACCTATTAACGAGATGCCGAAGAGCCAGTTGCTGTTTTCTGCTGTTTTTGGTTTCAGAAATCCTAGTAAGGAAATATTCTCGGAATTGGACGAAATCAACGCCCAGGGTCCTATTTTTAGACGAAGCTTCCAGAAGACCGGAGGGGAGACGAAGTGGGGCCACGGGGCGCCGCCACACTAGGGCGGCGCGGCCAGCAAGGGGTCCGCGCGGCCCTGTTGTGTGGGGCCCCCGTGACGCCCTTTGACCTGCCCTTCCGCCTACTTAAAGCCTCCGTCGCGAAACCCCATGTACCGAGAGCCACGATACGGAAAACCTTACTGAGACGCCGCCGCCGCCAATCCCATCTCGGGGGATTCAGGAGATCGCCTCCGGCACCCTGCCGGAGAGGGGAATCATCTCCCGGAGGACTCTTCATCGCCATGATCGCCTCCGGAGTGATGTGTGAGTAGTTCACCCCTGGACTATGGGTCCATAGCAGTAGCTAGATGGTCATCTTCTCCTTATGTGCTTCATTGTTGGATCTTGTGAGCTGCCTAACATGATCAAGATCATCTATCTGTAATTCTATATGTTGTGTTTGTGGGATCCGATGGATAGAGAATACTATGTTATGGTGATTATCAATCTATTACCTATGTGTTGTTTATGATCTTGCATGCTCTCCGTTATTAGTAGAGGCTCTGGCCAAGTTTTTGCTCTTAACTCCAAGAGGGAGTATTTATGCTCGATAGTGGGTTCATGCCTCCATTAAATCTGGGACAGTGACAGAAAGTTCTAAGGTTGTGGATGTGCTGTTGCCACTAGGGATAAAACATTGATGCTATGTCCGAGGATGTAGTTATTGATTACATTACGCACCATACTTAATGCAATTGTCTGTTGTTTGCAACTTAATACCGGAAGGGGTTCGGATGATAACCTGAAGGTGGACTTTTTAGGCATAGATGCATGCTGGATAGCGGTCTATGTACTTTGTCGTAATGCCCAATTAAATCTCACAATATTTATCATGTCATGTATGTGCATTGTCATGCCCTCTCTATTTGTCAATTGCCCGACTGTAATTTGTTCACCCAACATGCTATTTATCTTATGGGAGAGACACCTCTAGTGAACTGTGGACCCCGGTCCTATTCTTTACATTGAATACAATCTGCTGCAATACTTGTTTTACTGTTCTTCGCAAACAATCATCATCCACACTATACATCTAATCCTTTGTTACAGCAAGCCGGTGAGATTGACAACCTCACTGTTTCGTTGGGGCAAAGTACTTTGGTTGTGTTGTGCAGGTTCCACGTTGGCGCTGGAATCCCTGGTGTTGCGCCGCACTACATCCCGCCGCCATCAACCTTCAACGTGCTTCTTGACTCCTACTGGTTCGATTAAACCTTGGTTTCTTACTGAGGGAAACTTGCTACTGTGCTTATCACACCTTCCTCTTGGGGTTCCCAACGGACGTGTCAACTACACGCATCAAGCAAATTTCTGGCGCCGTTGCCGGGGAGATCAAGACACGCTGCAAGGGGAGTCTCCACAATCCAATCTCTTTACTTTGTTTTTGTATTGCTTTATTTTATTTACTACTTTGTTTGCTGCACTTAAACAAAACACAAAAAAATTAGTTGCTAGCTTTACTTTATTTACTATCTTGTTATCTATATCAAAAACACAAAAAAAAATTAGTTACTTGCATTTACTTTATCTAGTTTGCGTTATTTACTACTGCTAAAATGGGTAATCCTGAAGTTGAAGTTCGTTCGTTTAAACAACAAGGTGGAGAAAGTTTTAAAGATGCTTGGTATAGAATTAGTGATGCTCATCATAGGTGCACTAAGAAACACTCCACTATTATCCTACTTAGCAATTTTTATGTTGGTATATCTAGTTGGAATAGGTATGTTCTTGATACTCTTTCGGGGGATAATTTCCTAGGTACTCCTGCTTTAGAAGCTAGTTGCATCATTGAGAGTCTAGTTGGAATATCACCTGCTAATGAAACTAAAATTAAAATCTCTCTTGAGGACGTCATGAAAAAGTTGGAAGCCATAGAGAAAAAAATTCCAAGTGTTGAAACTAAATTGGAAATGTTACTTGATAAAACGGATGAACTTGATAAATCCTTAGAAGGAATTGATGAAAGAATTAGTGTCCTAGGAACTTGTGTTGACCATGATAATCAAATCAATAGGATTGGCGAACTTGAAAAAGCTATGGGAACCTTGGGTTCAACTTTTTCTTCTCTTAAATACAAGGAGAAAGCTTATGTGGGTAAAGAGCAAAAATTCATGTATGTCTCTAAGGTGCCTAAACCAAAGAATTATTATAGGCCTAAAATTGATAAAACTCCCGACACCCAAGGTAATGTCGATGCTTCATCTCTTGATAATACTTGATTCACACTTTCTGCGCCTAGCTGAAAGGCGTTAAAGAAAAGCGCTTATGGGAGACAACCCATGTTTTTACTACAGTACTTTGTTTTATATTTGAGTCTTGGAAGTTGTTTACTACTGTAGCAACCTCTCCTTATCATGTTTTTGTGCCAAGTAAAGTCTCTATGGTAAAGTTGATGCTAGATTTGGATTGCTGCACAGAAACAGCATTGCTGTCTGTCACGAATTCGCGCAGAAGTCCCTGTAAAAAAAATCAAAAAAAAATCTGCAAATTTACGTGCGTGATCCTCAGATATGTACGCAACTTTCATTAGTTTTGAGTTTTTCCGTTTGAGCAAGTTAAGTGCCCCTTCCAGGTTCGTCTTTACGGAATGTTCTGTTTTTGACAGATTCTGCCTTTTATTTCGCATTGCCTCTTTTGCTATGTTGGATGAATTTCTTTGATCCATTAGTGTCCAGTAGCTTTGTGCAATGTCCAGAAGTGTTAAGAATGATTGTGTCACCTCTGAACATGTGAATTTTTGATTGTGCACTAACCCTCTAATGAGTTTGCTTGAAGTTTGGTGTGAAGGAAGTTTTCAAGGGTCAAGAGAGGAGTATGATATACTATGATCAAGAGGAGTGAAAGCTCTAAGCTTGGGGATGCCCCGGTGGTTCACCCCTGCATATTTTAAGAAGACTCAAGTGTCTAAGCTTGGGGATGCCCAAGGCATCCCCTTCTTCATCGACAACATCATCAGGTTCCTCCCCTGAAACTATATTTTTATTCAGTCACATCTTATGTGCTTTGCTTGGAGCGTCTGTTTGTTTTTGTTTTTGTTTTTGTTTGAATAAAATGGATCCTAGCATTCATTGTGTGGGAGAGAGACACGCTCCGCTGTTGCATATGGACAAATATGTCCTTATGCTTTACTCATAGTATTCATGGCGAAGGTTGAATCTTCTTCGTTAAATTGTTATATGGTTGGAATCGGGAAATGCTACATGTAGTAATTCTAAAATGTCTTGAATAATTTGATACTTGGCAATTGTTGTGCTCATGTTTAAGCTCTTGCATCATATACTTTGCACCCATTAATGAAGAAATACATAGAGCTTGCTAAAATTTGGTTTGCATATTTGGTCTCTCTAAAGTCTAGATAATTTCTAGTATTGAGTTTTGAACAACAAGGAAGACGGTGTAGAGTCTTATAATGTTTACAATATGTCTTTTATGTGAGTTTTGCTGCACCGGTTCATCCTTGTGTTTGTTTCAAATAACCTTGCTAGCCTAAACCTTGTATCGAGAGGGAATACTTCTCATGCATCCAAAATCCTTGAGCCAACCACTATGCCATTTGTGTCCACCATACCTACCTACTACATGGTATTTCTCCGCCATTCCAAAGTAAATTGCTTGAGTGCTACCTTTAAATTTCCATCATTCGCCTTTGCAATATATAGCTCATGGGACAAAATAGCCTTAAAAACTATTGTGGTATTGAATATGTACTTATGCACTTTATCTCTTATTAAGTTGCTTGTTGTGCGATAACCATGTTCCTGGGGACGCCATCAACTCTTTGTTGAATATCATGTGAGTTGCTATGCATGTTCGTCTTGTCTGAAGTAAGGGCGGTTTTCACAATCAAATGGTTTGAGTATGCATACTGTTAGAGAAGAACATTGGGCCGCTAACTAAAGCCATGAATCATGGTGGAAGTTTCAGTTTGGACATAAAACCTCAATCTCTTATGAGAATATTAACTGTTGTTGAATGCTTAAGCATTAAAAGAGGAGTCCATTATCTGTTGTCCATGTTGTCCCGGTATGGGTGTCTAAGTTGAAGAATGATCAAAAGCGAGAAATCCAATGCGAACTTTCTCCTTAGACCCTTGTACAGGCGGCATAGAGGTACCCCTTTGTGACACTTGGTTGAAACATATGTTATGCAATGATAATCCGTGTTAACCCAAGCTAATTAGGACAAGGTGCGGGCACTATTAGTACACTATGCATGAGGCTTGCAACTTGTAAGATATAATTTACATAATACATATGCTTTATTACTACCGTTGACAAAATTGCTTCATGTTTTCAAAATAAAAGCTCTAGCACAAATATAGCAATCGATGCTTCCCTCTTTCAAGGACCTTTCTTTTACTTTTATGTTGAGTCAGTTCACCTATCTCTCTCCACCTTAAGAAGCAAACACTTGTGTGAACTGTGCATTGATTCCTACATACTTGCATATTGCACTTGTTATATTACTCTATGTTGACACTATCCATGAGATATACATGTTATAAGTTGAAAGCAACCGCTGAAACTTAATCTTCCTTTGTGTTGCTTCAATACCTTTACTTTGATTTATTGCTTTATGAGTTAACTCTTATGCAAGACTTATTGATGCTTGTCTTGAAGTACTATTCATGAAAAGTCTTTGCTTTATGATTCATTTGTTTACTCATGTCATTACCATTGTTTTGATCGCTGCATTCATTACATATGCTTACAATAGTATGATCAAGGTTATGATGGCATGTCACTCCAGAAATTATCTTTGTTATCGTTTACCTGCTCGGGACGAGCAGGAACTAAGCTTGGGGATGCTGATACGTCTCCGATGTATCGATAATTTCTTATGTTCCATGCCACAATATTGATGATATCTACATGTTTTATACACATTATATGTCGTATTTATGCATTTTCCGGCACTAACCTATTAACGAGATGTCGAAGAGCCAGTTGCTGTTTTCTGCTGTTTTTGGTTTCAGAAATCCTAGTAAGGAAATATTCTCGAAATTGGACGAAATCAACGCCCAGGGTCCTATTTTTAGACGAAGCTTCCAGAAGACCGGAGGGGAGACGAAGTGGGGCCACGGGGCGCCGCCACACTAGGGCGGCGCGGCCAGCAAGGGGCCCGCGCGGCCCTGTTGTGTGGGGCCCCCGTGACGCCCTTTGACCTGCCCTTCCGCCTACTTAAAGCCTCCGTCGTGAAACCCCCTGTACCGAGAGCCACGATACGGAAAACCTTACTGAGACGCCGCCGCCGCCAATCCCATCTCGGGGGATTCAGGAGATCGCCTCCGGCACCCTGCCGGAGAGGGGAATCATCTCCCGGAGGACTCTTCATCGCCATGATCGCCTCCGGAGTGATGTGTGAGTAGTTCACCCCTGGACTATGGGTCCATAGCAGTAGCTAGATGGTCGTCTTCTCCTTATGTGCTTCATTGTTGGATCTTGTGAGCTGCCTAACATGATCAAGATCATCTATCTGTAACTCTATATGTTGTGTTTGTCGGGATCCGATGGATAGAGAATACTATGTTATGGTGATTATCAATCTATTACCTATGTGTTGTTTATGATCTTGCATGCTCTCCGTTATTAGTAGAGGCTCTGGCCAAGTTTTTGCTCTTAACTCCAAGAGGGAGTATTTATGCTCGATAGTGGGTTCATGCCTCCATTAAATCTGGGACAGTGACAGAAAGTTCTAAGGTTGTGGATGTGCTGTTGCCACTAGGGATAAAACATTGATGCTATGTCCGAGGATGTAGTTATTGATTACATTACGCACCATACTTAATGCAATTGTCTGTTGTTTGCAACTTAATACCGGAAGGGGTTCGGATGATAACCTGAAGGTGGACTTTTTAGGCATAGATGCATGCTGGATAGCGGTCTATGTACTTTGTCGTAATGCCCAATTAAATCTCACAATATTTATCATGTCATGTATGTGCATTGTCATGCCCTCTCTATTTGTCAATTGCCCGACTGTAATTTGTTCACCCAACATGCTATTTATCTTATGGGAGAGACACCTCTAGTGAACTGTGGACCCCGGTCCTATTCTTTACATTGAATACAATCTGCTGCAATACTTGTTTTACTGTTCTTCGCAAACAATCATCATCCACACTATACATCTAATCCTTTGTTACAGCAAGCCGGTGAGATTGACAACCTCACTGTTTCGTTGGGGCAAAGTACTTTGGTTGTGTTGTGCAGGTTCCACGTTGGCACTGGAATCCCTGGTGTTGCGCCGCACTACATCCCGCCGCCATCAACCTTCAACGTGCTTCTTGACTCCTACTGGTTCGATTAAACCTTGGTTTCTTACTGAGGGAAACTTGCTACTGTGCTCATCACACCTTCCTCTTGGGGTTCCCAACGGACGTGTCAACTACACGCATCAGAGACCTCATCAGCTACAGAAGTGAGGGGTAGTTTGTTGGGACATATCCCTCCACATGGACGTGTGTTGGCAGCCTAACTTCAACTATAGAAGTCCAACACACACCAACCGTTGATCGAGGTTCGGACTGACCTACCTCATTAAGATGTAGAAAGGAGAAAACCCTATCCACGCTTGGTGGTTGTGTGAGAGAGCAAGGAAAGTCTGAATGTGGTTGCTGCCGAGAGAGGGTGAGAGGACACACTAGAACACCACAACCAAGTGAGAAGATAGGAAGAAGAAAGAGAGGTGATTTATGTCCAGTTTTCTGAGATTTAACTTGTATGTCTCTAAGCTGGTGTTTGAAGGCTCAAACATGCTTGGATTGGTTCCTAACTTGGTGAGTTGGTTCCTTACTTCGAGTACTTTGATCTGGTTAGCTGGTTTGAGATTTGGGTTAGTGGAGAATCAGATTTGAAATTGGTTTTGTCAGTTCGTACAGATGCAGTTTCAGCATAGAACAGTTTTGGGAGACGGATAGTTTAGGCAGACCGAGTTAGACTGAGATGAGTTTTTTGTCAGTATGTTAGGAACTCATGTGTCTGCTTGTCTACCAAATTTGGTGCTGATTGATCTTCTATTTAATAGTAGTTTGTTGATTTCCAAGGGACCATAAACCATGATATCTCTGTCTTTGTTGTATCTTGCCTCTTGTGATTGTTGTTGCGGGTGGGTAATGAGCTGAAGTGTGATGTAATCTCTAGATGTTCTAGAGAAATCTATGTACCTAGGTTGCTAATAGTGAAACTTGCGTGGATATTTTCTACTTAAACCTTTATGTTATTTGTGTGTGTGCATATATTTGTTTTGCCGCTTCATATCTATTGGTTGAAGTTATTCTCGAAATTTATTACACACATGCTAGATGGGCTGTGAGGTCATGTATCTTCTCACCGTGCCCCTAGAAGCAAGATTGGTGCGAATAAAGGGTAGCGGGAGGGGAGCGATGAACAAGCTAATGAGTGACGGTTTGAGGGCAGCGTAAGCGCTGCGTTTTATTTGAAGTCCAAGCCAGCCTCACTAAAGTTCATGTTGTGGTTTTTTTTTTTTTTTTGCGATTCATGTTGTGGTTTTGGTTGCCTATGTTATGGCCAATGTAGAAATAAAAATAAATTAGATTCCATGCAAGAGCTAGCTCTTTTGTCATAACCAAAAATTGATACGATTGATTCAACCAAATACTCCGTATAACATACTAGAGCGTTGAAAATTGCGATTATATGGTTCACGAGTAAGTAGGTTCCACTGTCCATACACCGCAAGGGAGGGGAGATTAATCAAACCAGTTGTGCGTGCACATTGCGCGGTTATGGCGTAGTCATCAATTGATTTGCAGAAAACGTCGTGATCTGATATTTGATCTTTCTCATCACCTATGTGGTTCCATTCCGTTCCAACTTGCCCTGTGGTCAGTTCTGTGACATTTTGAGTGGATATACTGAAAGTCGTTTTGCACTCCCTGTCACGCACGGCAGGACGATGCTTGCAGCTCTGGTAATTCTCCTGTTCTCCCTGCCGGCGCCGTCGGCCGGTGACCGGTCGTTCTGCCCCGACGTCGCCAACGGCACGTACAACCCGAACAGCGCCTACAGCTCCAACCTGGGATCCCTCGCCGATGATCTTATCGCCAGAGCCACGGATTCGCACTCGGCCACTGGCACGGCCGGCACCGGCTCCGAGAAGGTCTACGGCGCCGTGCTCTGCCGAGGGGACTCCACCGGCGCCGACTGCGGCAGGAGCCTCCGGGAAGCCTTCGACGGGACCATAAACGCCAGCAGCACCGGTGCCGTATGCGCGCTCCACAGGGACGTGGCGCTCTACTCCGAGCTGTACCAGCTCCGCCTCTCCGACCAGGACTTCCTCTCCACCTTCAGCAACGCGCCGGAGTGGGTCGATGGCACCAACCTGAACCTTGTGCCGGCTGCCGAGACCAGGCAGTTTGACGAGCTAGTCAGCAAGCTGACGAGAACGCTCGCCGAGACAGCGGCGACGCGGCCGGACAGGTACGCGACCACCGACGCGCCGTGGTCGTCGGAGGAGAGGCAACGGAAGCTGTACGGGCTGGCGCAGTGCACGCAGGACATGCCGCCACAGCGCTGCCGCGCTTGCCTCGGCGGCCTCTTCGCCGAGATGCGGCAGAAGATCGGCAGCGGCAGGATGGGCGGGGCGATTCATGGCGCGCGGTGCACGCTCCGGTACGAGACGGGCACCCAGTTCTTTACTGCCACAGGCAAGTTGTTGCCTATGTTATTTGAGGAAAATTCTAACTGAAAATATCTCGCACCTACTCATACCACGCAGATCCTTAAACTCAAACAATTCAGGACGTAACCGAGAAGCTGAGAATCCAGATTCCCGATTCACTTCTGTCCTGAACATTGATTCCCCTTTTTCCCTTCTGACATGAACCTTGTAAAGCTATACAAAATACCGTTCACTCATTTTTTTCCCCGATATGGGAATAGCTCCAGCCTATGTACTACGGCTTTTATTTCATTATTATCAAACTGTCTGTCTCGGCAACGGTAAAAACTATGCAATTATTACAATTCACGGATCACTCAAAATTTCAACGTAAATCAGCCACCTAAAAAATGGCAGCAACCAAGGATCAGCAAGTGAGCCAACGGTCAAGCTGCCAACCGCACCGGCTGAATAAATCCTGAGCGACCGTCTTCAAACGGCTGCACCCAAAATCCATGTCCTGGCGCTGCCCTTCCGACTAGAGACATAATCACGTAGGGTCCAGTGGATAGCAAGAGGGATAACCTATAAAAAAAAGTGGCACGATTTGATTTTTTTAAATGAGATCATTTCGCACATGCCACACTGTCCATAAGAGAGCAGAAATACCAACTCATTAAAATAAATGTTGTATAGTTTTATCATGGTCACAAAACCTACATTTTGTATTACCCTACCAATTCCTTTTAATGAGATTATCCTTCGTTAAAATGAATTTTCTATGAAGGAACCACATAAAAATCCTAATTTTCAGTGGTTCTTTGATTTTCCAAATGTATTTACATAGATATTTTGTATGCACATTCAAATAGTCAAGATACATAGACTAGAACTCCTTTGAAGCCGTTAATGTCCAGCAGAAAACATCCTTAGCATCAGAAAGCTTAATCTCAATCAAGCGACTAAGTGCATCCATCTTGCCCACTTTTGCTCGTCTAAGTTTCGTGTAAAATCTATATTTAGAGGCAGACCCTGCATCACGTTGGCGACCAAGACATCTTTATGATTGACAATGCGGTATAGAGAAGGGTATTGTTGCGCTAAAGGCTTGTTCCCTAAGCAAATATCCTCCCAAAAGCGAGTATCTAAGCCATTCCCAACTTCAAAGAAACCCTTAGAAAAGAAATCATCTTTAACTTTCATTAGTCCTTTCCAAAAAGGAGAATCATTTGGTTTAACTTTCACTTGCGACGGAGTATTAGAATGGAGATATTTATTTTGTCGAAGCTCTTGCCACACTCCTTCTTCATTCATAAGCTTAAACAACCATTTACTTAGAAGGCACCTATTTTTAATATCAAGAACTTCAATTCCAAGTCCCCCTTGATCTTTTGGCCAACAGATAATATTCCACTTAGTAAGCCTATACTTTCTTTTGACATATGAATCATCTCTCTTACAATATTCAGGGCAACACAAGGGCCATGCACTATTGATCATTGGTACAGTGTACTCCCTCCTGATCCTCAGTACGCGTTTGCTTTTCTGTGTCCTATACATCATAAGGCGAAGAAAAAAAGGTAAGCCATTCAATAATGTTACATGCTTTAATGATGATAGTGGCAGCTAGACCACTACCAGTTAATCCAGTTTCCTGTAAAACTGATGGAGAGATGTACATTCAGGGAAAATAAACTCCACGGAGCAGCCCAAGAACATAGATGAAATCCTGAGGCTTTGGAAGATGGAAGATACCGGTTCTGAGTTCGCCTTGTATGATTTCTCACAAATTGCAGATGCCACGGACAACTTCGCACCTGCCAAAATATTAGGAGAGGGTGGGTTTGGGCCTGTTTACAAGGTATTTTTCTTTCTATTCGTATGGCAATGTCACATGTATCATTAGCATATGATGGGCTTCCTCTAGAAAAACAAAATTAAGATGGCACCATTTAAAATTATACATGACAATTGATACTTTTTCTAGGGAGTTTTTCCTGATGGACAAAAGGTAGCAATTAAAAAACTTGCCGCACAGTCAAGACAAGGTCTAATGGAATTCAAAAATGAGATCCAACTGGTAGCAAAACTTCAGCACAGGAATCTTGTTATGCTGCTTGGCTGTTGCGTCCATGGAGAAGAGAAGATACTTATCTATGAATACATGACAAACAAAAGCTTGGACTACTTCATTTTTGGTATGTTCTGGAGTAATAATTTTCTAATGCACAATTGTATGCCTTCCCCTCTGTAGTACTAACACTATGGCCCTATGTTATATTATTTGCAGATCCGATCAGAAGGACATCATTAAACTGGATGATACGATTTAAAATAGTTGAAGGAGTAGCACAAGGGCTTCTCTACCTTCATGAGCATTCACGACTGCGTATCATCCATAGGGATTTGAAAGCAAGCAACATTCTGTTAGACTCTGAGTTAAATCCTAAGATTTCTGATTTCGGAATGGCAAGGATATTTCCATCAGATGCCACTCAAGAGAAAGCAAGCAGACTTGTTGGAACATAGTAAGTACAGCACATGAGTAAATTACCTATTATTCTTTCTAACCCATGCATTTGGGTTCTGACTACGGCATGTAATCTTTCCTAGTGGTTACATGGCTCCTGAATATGCCTTTGGGGGCCTTCTCTCGATCAAGTCAGATGTTTTCAGTTTTGGGGTACTGCTACTTGAGATTATAAGTGGAAAGAGGAGTGCAGGATTTCAGCACTCTGGCGATGGAGAATTTCCCAATCTTCTTCAATATGTAAGAAAGTGAAAATCTTAAAGATTGGTGCATTGTACATTTTTCTTTTCCAAGAATTGTAGGTTTATTTAATTCTTTCATGCGTTATTGACTATAGTTTGTATGCAAAAATAGCAGTAGATATATATGGATTCCCTTATCGTCAGAGCTATGTAAGAACCCTATTTTTCAGGCATGGCAAATGTGGAAAGAAGGGAGATGGCATGAATTTGTTGATCAATCGTTTGGTGATGAATACAAACCAGGAGATATGAGGAAATATCTTACGTTGGCACTGATGTGTGTCCAAGTGAAAGCGGTAGACCGTCCCACTATGTCTGATATTGTTGCAATGCTTGGCAGCGACGACATAACCATACCAGAGCCAAGGCAACCAGCTTACTCCTGTACCGGAGTAGATGCGTCAGTAAACATCAATGTATCATGCACCAGAAATGATATAAGCTTCACTACTATAGATGGTAGATAAATGATCATTCGTTTCATCGGCAAAGTGTGTGACTACTGGTATTGGGTGTTCTTCTGGTGGTAAATAACTAACAGCATGCTGTTTGTATTCATTTGTGGCTCAGAACTTACATACCTCACACGTTTGTCCTGTCACTGCATACTTATTTTCCATTATGGCCCATATTTGCAATTTCGGACTACCAGAATATACAGATACCTGTTCTGAAACTTTATAGCACAAGAACGAGCACACAACCTGCATGATGCTAGGTAGATACATCTACATAGTCTCACTACTATCTACCGTCAGATTGTGATCCACATCATGCTTTGGTTCACACTTTTTATGTCTCTAAACTCCACAACATTGTACTCACCATGAAGAACCAATTCATATTTTGTTTGTAATATTCCATCCATATGCATGTTAAAAATGAAAAGGAATTTCTGATAAAGTGATAGTTGAGTCTAGACCAATATTGGCCTTGACAGTACTGTGAAATTGATTTCACCAAGATGTGAAATGAAGATGTGCTACAATGGATAGTTTCGGTGTAGAATATTCATATATGATTTACATGTATGTGCAAGTTTCAGAAAGACATATTTCCCAAATTGTGCAAATGTGCAAGTTCACACGGGATTGATAAGTATGGCAGCACCTGTGTGTGTAAAACTGCAAATAAGTCCACTGCTTACAGTTGGACCAAATTGAACGTCAAAACCCCATTCAAGTAGGACTCTTTCTCTACCCTCCTTTCTAGGAAATGGTGATGTCCCCATCAGTCATCCTGTCAATTCGAAGAGAAATGTCTAACTTAGACCAGTTTAGTCTCAACAGTCATTTCGTGAGAACTTTCAATACCTTTACCGCTTGGTAGACAAAAGAGAAGATGGTATTTGACACTCATCCATTACAGCTTGATTAGTACTTCTGCAACACAGATAGGCCAAAGACCATTGCTCGGTAGTAAACTGGAAGGATGCTGGTGTTATCTCTCTTAGTTCTCTTCTCCTTCTCAGCATCTTCGGCAGGCCAGGCAATCTGTAGTGACAATAATGGCGGCATGTACATGCCAAACAATACCTACAAAGACAACCTCATATCCCTCGCCAAGTTACTGTTTGCTAGCGCCGCTGAGGAGCACTCAGCCGTTGGCGGGGCTGGCACAGGACCAGACAAGGTCTACGGTGCAGTGCTTTGTCGGGGCGATTCTGACAGCTCCGACTGTCATAAGCGCCTAACCAAGGCCCTTGATGAAGCAATCAACAGCAAAGCTGGTGACTCTTACTCTCTCCAGAGCAATAAGGATGTGACCTACTACTACGATGAATACCAGGCACAGATAAGCTTCTCCGACAAGGACTTCCTTTCCAGCTTCAGCAACATGCCCAGGTGCACCGTGAATACTAACCTGAATTCTGTGACGGCCACTGTAACCGAGCGTTTCGAAGATCTTGTCACCAAACTGATAGATGCCCTTGCCGATGTTGTGGTGAGTCAAGCAGATAAATATGCAGTCGGCAAGGTGTGGTTTGAGGAGACAGGACAGACAGTGTACGCGATGGCTCAGTGCATACATGACATGCCATATGAGCGCTGTGCGGTGTGCCTAGATGACATCATCTCTCACAGGCAGAGTAACATCAGCGCTGGTCAGATGGGAGCGGCATTTCTTGGGGTCTGGTGCACATTGCGTTATGAGACGGATACACAGTTCTTCACTGCTACCAAGATGCTATCGCTCAATGCGCTCCCAAGAAGTAGGTTTTCCTTGAATGGCTTCCCTGATTTCCTAACGAAATTATCATAATCTCTTGACCACTCTAGTAGTTAGAATTGCCTTTGTCCTATGAAGGCAAGGACTTCTATCAAGTGAGTGTTTGGAAGGGTTTTTTTTCGGTGGACTTTGGGAAGGGCTGGAAAAGGGAGGGAAACTTATCCAAACATATGCTGAACTAAATTACTAGGAACCAAGAACCTACACCGCCTTAGTATTTCAGATAGGAATAGACACCTCCCTCCGGCCTTCAGTTTCTTTCTGATATAAGTCTTCTCTGATGTGGACATGATGCTGGGAGACAAAATTTGGCAATAAAGATGACAATTTAGATTTATCTGTTTCTTTCAAACTCATGTCACACCTCATTTAAGAGTTAAGAAGCTTTATCCAGTAGTTGGAAGTGTTCCTTCAGTTATGATGCATGCAGTCATAGCAAAAACATGAAGTTTCAACAACGCTTTACATAATTTCTCATTGGTTTATCAAAACAGAGTTTCATTGGAATTTTATGTGAATGTACAGGTAAAACACACTTTTTTCGATGGAACAATGCAGTCTTGGTCAGCGTTGGAGGTTTCCTACTAGTACTATTCATGTCTTGCTTGGTATTCCATATATGGATCAACACACAACGAAGAAGAGGTATGCATTGTCATCAGTTCAACACTGCATAAGATAATATTTTCCATGCTTAATTTTTCTCCATACATCTATGAAGAACATACAGTCTCATAACTGTTGTTCTTTCAGAACAAACAGTGTTTAAACTACGACGGCTGTACTTGTCAATACAAGTTGCAATAAATCTTTGGAGGACGGGAGGAGCCAACCCAGAATTTTCACTGTATGATTTCTACCAGATAAAAGAGGCTACAAATAACTTCTCAGTCGATAACAAACTGGGACACGGTGGCTTCGGTCCTGTATATAAGGTGATTGCATACTTTCATTGTAAATGATATCTGATTTTTCTTAAAAAAATATCTCACTCAAAATCAAAAGTAAACATTCACTTGCTAGACTTCTTTTGTCTGAATATTATCCTTGGTTGTCAATTGTATTACTTATAGTCACCAGTGAAAAAGGAATGCATTCTGCGACTATGCATAATTTAACCTTTTCCCCTTTCGTATAAATTTACGAACTTAGTACTCAAACAGTCAAACCAATTGTGCATGATAACATATGAACTTGTTTCTGCTTTTCCCGATCTCAGGGCCGATTGAGAAGTGGACTTAAAATAGCAGTCAAGAGACTGGAGACGTGTTCTTTGCAAGGTTTACTGGAGTTCCAGAATGAAATTCAACTTATAGCAAAGCTTCAACACAAAAATCTCGTTAAACTGCTGGGATGTTGCATTCAAGGAGATCGAGAAAAGTTGCTTGTATATGAATACTTGGAAAACAAAAGCCTAGACTATTTCATTTTTGGTAACACCTTCTACTTTTGATGTGCTGGAAGCCCGGCACAAGATATTATTTGTAGTTTGGCAAGATGCTATAGTTAATTATACATGTTCTGCAGATATGGTTAAAGGAGCGCAATTAAACTGGTCAAACCGTTTGCACATAATTGATGGGACAGCTCAAGGTCTTCTTTATCTTCACAACTACTCACGATTATGTGTTGTTCATCGGGATTTGAAAGCAAGTAACATTCTCTTGGACAGTGTGATGAATCCAAAAATATCTGATTTTGGGATGGCTAGAATTTTCTGCTCAAATATGGCAGAGTCAAATACCACCAGAATAGTGGGCACACAGTAAGAACATACACACATGTTCACTTTTATTTATTATCAAATACGGTGGTGCTTCTTTTGGACGAAAATGGAAAAAGAAGCACCAAAGCATCTTATCAAATTAATCTTAAAATTGTACCTTTTGCATTAGTGATTTGTTCATTTTTATTTCCATTGCCCAGTGGCTACATACCTCCTGAGTATGCTTTTGAGGGGGTTTGCTCGATCAAGACAGATGTATTTAGCTTTGGCATATTGATTCTGGAAATAATAACTGGAAAGAGGACAGCCCACTTCTACCAATACAATGGAAAACTATATAATCTCGTCGCATACGTGAGTGGAGTTACCCTAGACCACAATTTAAATTTCTATGCATGCACATTTGCTTTATCATGCCATTTTATTATTTTTCAATATTTGACAAAATCAAAATATTTTGATGACAGGCCTGGCAACTTTGGATAGATGGAAAATGGGGTGACATGATTTATTGTCCAACAGGGAACAAATATGATGAGATAGAAAGGTGCATTCATGTGGCACTTTTATGTGTTCAAGAAAGTGCGGAGGACCGACCTGCTATGGAGCGTGTTGTCACAATGCTAAACACCAAGAACATGAGCTTACCCCCGCCTATGCAACCGGCTTACTTCCATGTAAATCCAAGTGAGGAAGAAGTTTCATCATGTAACATTACTATAAGCATCACATTAGAGAGGTAGCACCACATAGTCATCAATTCTCAGAAATATACTAGTTGCATTAGTTAAGTTTATCTGCACCCAAAGGAAATAATTGGCATTAACATAGTGATCTCTATGCACATCTATTTGTCTTATTTTTTTTTATCCGGATATGTTATACCTTTTTGTTTCTGGGTGCAAACTTTATTGTACTTATTCTCTTTCGACTGAAGTTAAAGCATGTTGAAGACTTATATCACCATTTGGAAGTTGCAACATACTGAACAAAGTTAAACAGAAATGAGAATTTATTGTGATGTTCTAGAGTTACACGTTCCTACCATGAACAACATAAAACAATAGCAAGCAGTACTTTTCAAACGACTGGACGAAACTAAGGGGAGTGAGAACCAACAGTGTGAGCACAGAAACTGCTAACATTGTAGTCACAAACGGTAATTTGAGTACGCTAGAAAAGTGAAATTGACAATCCTAGAGAAGTACTGACACGAAAAGGAATTCCAGATAATGGCACAACTATTTCCTGGCTATCCAGGCATATATAACCACATTTTCTCCAATTATTTCATCTCAATCCTCAACCCAATGCAGCAATTCATATTATGGGAGCAGGTAACAAAATAAATACAGTTTTGATGCAAAGGCCGGGGGATGCCTCCTTTTCGAAAAAAAGGTTAACAGAATACAGTGTCCCCATGACACCATGAACGAATCGAAAATGGAACTGCGACGCCGATTCTCTACTGTAATCCAAAACTAAAACGGGAGATGAGTTACAGAGACGAACCGGGGGCTCCCGTTTGCTCCAGGTAGGCGATATTAGGTCAAACACGCTGTCGGGAAGCCGGGACGGCCGACGCACGCCGCCGCCATCGCTGTCTCGGGTAGGGTGCTCCAGCGACGGTTGCCGGCGCGAGCGCCTGCGCCCTGCGAGGAGCTTACTCTGGGCCCAACCTCCATAAGACCCATGAAACAAGTATCATCGGGAGGGGCCTGTAGCACTCCCACTGGGCTGACAGGCGCTGACTTTAGTCAGGCCTCACAAGGGTTAAACTGGAAGGAAATTTTCCGATTGCCTAGGATCTGGCCCAAGGATTGTTTCTTGTTTTGGAGGAAGGCCAAAGGATATTTGACCTTGGATTATCTCCAACAAACTTTTTTCCATTTTTTCCCCTAAACTCCTACAACATGTAGAAAAAATATCATATGCCAACATAAAAGGTTGCTCTCCTTTTTTTAGATAGAAGGCTCAAATGAGCTCGACTTTGGATAAACGAAGCCATCAACTGGCTAGGCAAAGTATATCAGCTACTTTCTCTGCTCCATATTAATAGACTCAACTTTATCTAAATTCGCATGCATCTAGTCTAATACTTAACTAGATACATAGAAATCTAGATAAAATTGAGTCCATTAATATGAACCGGAGGGAGTACAAAATGAAGCGGAGAGAACAAAGTATCATATGCCAACATAAAAAGGTTGCTCTCCTTTTTCACCTTGAGCTTGTGTAGGCCGGTGTTGTTGGTTTGTGGCACACCATCATTTTGCCCTATATGATTTTTTTGTACATGATGATGTAAGAGCTATTGAAGATGTCCATAGTTCGTGGCAGCTAGTTTGTAGTTTTGGTGCTTCGAAATGAGAGTCGTCTCTAGTCTATGGTCGTTGTTTTCACCTTCAATTTCCAACATGGCAAGCATATTCAAATTTTTTCTATGAATGTAATTTCTCCGCTAAGATTTTGAGTTTGACATTTTGTTTATAGGTCTCCCTCCTATATCTTGTTCGTGATGTGTTTTCTCCGGTGCTTCCACAGCGTTCGAACTAGTGGAGTGGGTTCAACATATATGGATCTCCTGATTGTCGCAACACTTTAGTATTTCTTGGCATTCAGCTTTGATATCAATATCCCATGATATTTGCATGCAATCCAATGTAATGTCAAGCCTATGAATGTCTATGTCCAAAGAGATCCCTAGTGTTTTGTTTGATGTTGTTTCCAATGTAATGTTAAGCCTCTGAATGTCTACGGTCCAAACAGAGCCCTAGTGTTTTGTTTGATGCTGTTTCCAATGTAATCAAAGGCGGAGCTGGGCCCCAGGCTACACGGGCCATGGCCCGGGGCGTGAAAAAATACCAGCCTACTATACTAGAGGTTGGCCTGGGGCGCAGCCTAGCCCAGTTAGGCCTGCCCTTACATGCTCGTTTTGATCGAGCCTAGCGACGCAGCAGATACGCACGCGTAGGAGGCAGCGACGAAGCCCCAGCTAGCCACCGCCGCCCGCTCGTTCCGGTCCAGCACCGCCCACTGCCCACTTGTCCAGCGCCGGTCACCCGCTACCCACTTTTCCAGCGCCGGCTGATACGCCTCAAACGTATCTATAATTTCTTATGTTCCATGCTAGTTTTATGACAATCCCTACATGTTTTGTTCACACTTTATGTCATTATTATGCATTTTCCGGAACTAACCTATTGACGAGATGCCGAAGTGCCAGTTCCTGTTTTCTGTTGTTTTTTGGTTTCAGGAATCCTAGTAAGGAAATATTCTCGGAATCGGACGAAATCAATGCCCAGCATCCTATTTTTCCACGAAGCTTCCAGAACACCCGAGAGCCAGCAGAGGGGGGCCACAGGGCCACCAGATGACAGGGTGGCGCGGCCAGGGCCTGGGTCGCGCCCCCCTATTGTGTCAACGCCTCGTCAGCCTTCCGACTCCGCCTCTTCGCCTATTTAAAGGTCCCTGACCTAAATCTTCGATACGAAAAAGCCACGGTACGAGAAACCTTCCAGAGCCGCCGCCATCGCGAAGCCAAGATCTGGGGGACAGGAGTCTCTGTTCCGGCACGCCGCCGGGACGGGGAAGTGCCCCCGGAAGGCATCTCCATCGACACCACCGCCATCTTCATCACCGCTGCTGTCTCCCATGAGGAGGGAGTAGTTCTCCATCGAGGCTAAGGGCTGTACCGGTAGCTATGTGGTTAATCTCTCTCCTATGTACTTCAATACAATGATCTCATGAGCTGCCTTACATGATTGAGATTCATATGAGTTTTGTATCACTATTAATCTATGTGCTACTCTTGTGATGTTATTAAAGTAGTCTATTCCTCCTTCACGGTGTAATGGTGACAGTGTGTGCATTGTGCAGTACTTGGCGTAGGTTATGATCATAATCTCTTGTAGGTTATGGAGTTAATTATTACTATGATAGTATTGATGTGATTTATTCCCCCTTCATAGTGTAAAGGTGACAGTGTGTATGCTATGTTAGTACTCGGTTTAAATTGCAAAGATCTATTATGGTCTAAGGTTACTTAAATATGAATACCGAATGTTGTGGAGCTTGTTAACTCCGGCATTGAGGTGCTCTTGTAGCTCTACACAACGAATGGTGTTTATTATCAAACAAGAGTATATGTAGCACAAAGGAAGAGAACTTATTTATTTATGTGATCAATGTTGAGAGTGTCCACTAGTGAAAGTATGATCCCTAGGCCTTGTTTCCAAATACTGCAATCATCGCTTGTTTACTGTTCTACTGCATGTTTACTTCCTGCAATATTACTACCATCAACTGCACGCCAGCAAGCACTTTTCTGGCGCCGTTACTACTGCTCATATTCATTTATACCACTTGTATTTCACTATCTCTTCGCCGAACTAGTGCACCTATACATCTGACAAGTGTATTAGGTGTGTTGGGGACACAAGAGACTTCTTGTATCGTGATTGCAGGGTTGCTTGAGAGGGATATCTTTGACCTCTTCCTCCCTGAGTTCGATAAACCTTGGGTGATCCACTTAAGAGAAACTTGCTGCTGTTCTACAAACCTCTGCTCTTGGAGGCTCAACACTGTCTACAAGAATAGAAGCACCCGTAGACATCAAGCACTTTTCTGGCACCGTTGCCGGGGAGGAAAGGTAAAAGGCACTCATACTCCGGTCCCAGGTAACTAAGTTATTTTCTGTTGTCGTTGTAAGTGCTCGAAGCTATTTCCTTTAGATCCTGCAATTGCATCTTTTTGTCTCTTGTTTTACACTAGTAAGGCTTAATGGAAGACAACAACAAAATGAGAGATCTTTATGAACTTTATCTTGAATTAGGACATGATGTGTTTGAAGAGAAAATTAAAAAACCCATGGAACTTATGCATGCTAATGGGAATGTTATTAGTATGAATGCTTTGAACACCATTGTTGCTAATGCTATGGAAGAATTTAAGCTTGGGGAGGTCAGTTTTGATGAAAATGATCTCTTTAGTCCTCCGGATATTGAGGAGAAAGTTTATGTTGATTATGATATGCCTCCTATTTATGATGATTATAATGATAGTGGTCTTTTGGTGCCGCCTACTATGGAGGATAAAGTCTAATATGATGATACTATACCTCCTATATTTGATGATGAGAATAATAATGATAGCTACTTTGTTGAATTTGCTCCCACTACAACTAATAAAATTGATTATGCTTATGTGGAGAGTAATGATACTTTTATGCCTGTGAATAAGAATGCTTTATGTGATACTTATATTGTTGAGTTTGTTCATGATGCCTCTGAAAGTTATTATGAGAGAGGAAAATATGGTTGTAGAAATTTTCATGTTACTAAAACACCTCTCTATATGCTGAAATCTTTGAAGTTACACTGGTTTTATCTTCCTATGCTTGTTACTTTGCTCTTCATGAACTTGTTTATTTACAAGATTCCTATGCATAGGAAGCATGTTAGACTTAAATGTGTTTTTAATTTGCTTCTTGATGCTCTCTTTTGCTTCAACTCTTATTTCTTGCAAGTGCATCATTAAAATTACTGAGCCCATCTTAATGGCTATAAAGAAAGCACTTCTTGGGAGATAACCCATGTGTTTATTTTACTACAACACTTTTTGTTTTATATTTGAGTCTTGGAAGTTGTTACTACTGTAGCAACCTCTCCTTATCTTATTTTCTTGCATTGTTGTGCCAAGTAAAGTCTTTGATAGTAGGGTTGATACTAGATTTGGATTACTGCGCAGAAACAGATTTCTGTCTGTCACGAATTTGGGCAGGGTTCTCTGTAGATAACTCAGAAAAATCTGCCAATTTACGTGCGTGATCCTCAGATATGTACGCAACTTTCATTCAATTTGAGCATTTTCATCTGAGCAAGTCCAGTGCCTCTTAAAAATTCGTCTTTACGGACTGTTCTGTTTTGACAGATTCTGCCTTTTATTTCGTATTGCCTCTTTTGCTGTGTTGGATGGATTTCTTTGTTCCATTAACTTCCAGTAGCTTTGGGCAATGTCCAGAAGTGTTAAGAATGATTGTGTCACCTCTGAACATGTGAAATTTTTGATTATGCACTAACCCTCTAATGAGATTGTTTTGAGTTTGGTGTGGAGGAAGTTTTCAAGGGTCAAGAGAGGAGGGTGATATACTATGATCTAGAAGAGTGAAAAGTCTAAGCTTGGGGATGCCCCCGTGGTTCATCCCTGCATATTTCAAGAAGACTCAAGCATCTAAGCTTGGGGATGCCCAAGGCATCCCCTTCTTCATCGACAATTTATCAGGTCACTTCTCTTGAAACTATATTTTTATTCGGTCACATCTTATGCACTTTACTTGGAGCGTCTGTTTGTTTTTGTTTTGTTTGAATAAGTTCATCCTTGTGTGGGAGAGAGACACGCTCCGCTGGTTCGTATGAACACATGTGTTCTTAGCTTTTAATGTTCATAGCGAAGGTTGAAACTGCATCGTTCATTGTTATATGGTTGGAAATAGAAAATGCTGCATGTGGTAATTGGTATAATGTCTTGAATAATTTGATACTTGGCAATTGTTGTGCTCATATAGATCATGTTTAAGCTCTTGCATCATGTACTTTGCACCTATTAATGAAGAACTACATAGAGCTTGTTAAAATTTGGTTTGCATGATTGGTCTCTCTAAGTCTAGATATTTTCTGGTTAAGGTGTTTGAACAACAAGGAAGACAATGTAAAGTCTTATAATGCTTACAATATGTTCATATGTGAGTCTTGCTGCACCGTTTTATACTTGAGTTTGCTTCAAACAACCTTGCTAGCCTAGCCTTGTATTGAGAGGGAATTCTTCTCGTGCATCCAAATCCTTGAGCCAAAACACTATGCCATTTGTGTCCACCATACCTACCTACTACATGGTATTTCCTGCCATTCCAAGCAAATACTTCATGTGCTACCTTTAAACAATTCAAAAGTCATTATCTCTTATTTGTATCAATGTTTTATAGCTCATGAGGAAGTATGTGGTGTTTATCTTTCAACCTTGTCATTTATTTCTGACAGACTTTCACAATGGACTAGTGGCTTCATCCGCTTATCCAATAATTTTGCAAAAAGAGCTGGCAATGGGGTTCCCAGCCCCAATTAATTAACTTGCATTAATAATTCTCTTCACATGTTTTTCTCTGATTCATCAGTAAGCAACTTAATTTTGCAAATAGACACCCCTCCATGGTATGAGATTGTTGGAAGGCACCCGAGGATTCGGTTAGCCATGGCTTGAGAAAGAAAAGGTTGGGAGGAGTGTCATCTAAAAAATAAAAAATAAACTAAAATATATGTGTAAACAAAAGAGAAGAGGGATGATCTACCTTGCTGGTAGAGACAACGTCCTTCATGGGAGCCGCTCTTGAAAGTCTGGTTGATAAGGTAGTTAGAGTACCCATTACCATTCGTTGACAACAACAAACACCTCTCAAAACTTTACTTTTATGCTCTCTATATGATTTCAAAACTTGAAAAGCTCTAGCACATGATTTAATCCCTGCTTCCCTCTGCGAAGGGCCATTCTTTTACTTTATGTTGAGTCAGTTTATCTACTTTCTTCCATCTTAGAAGCAAACACTTGTGTCAACTGTGTGCATTGATTCTTACATGTTTACCTATTGCACTTGTTATATTGCTTTATGTTGACAACTATCCATGAGATATACATGTTACAAGTTGAAAGCAATTGCTGAAACTTAATCATCCTTTGTGTTGTTTCAAAGCTTTCTACTAAGAATTTATTGCTTATGAGTTAACTCTTATGCAAGACTTATTGATACTTGTCTTGAAAGTACTATTCATAAAAAGTCTTTGCTATATGATTCATTTGTTTACTCATTGTCTTCATCATTGCTTCGAATCGCTGCATTCATCTCATATGCTTTACAATAATGTTGATCAAAGATTATGTTGGTAGCATGTCACTTAAGAAATTATCATTGTTATCGTTTACCTACTTGAGGGCGAGTAGGAACTAAGCTAGGGGATGCTTGATACGTCTCAAACGTATCTATAATTTCTTATGTTCCATGCTAGTTTTATGACAATACCTACATGTTTTGTTCACACTTTATGTCATTATTATGCATTTTTCGGAACTAACCTATTGACGAGATGCCAAAGTGCCAGTTCCTGTTTTCTGCTGTTTTTGGTTTCAGGAATCCTAGTAAGGAAATATTCTCGGAATCGGACGAAATCAATGCCCAGCATCCTATTTTTCCACGAAGCTTCCAGAACACCCGAGAGCCAGCAGAGGGGGGCCACAGGGCCACCAGATGACAGGGTGGCGCGGCCAGGGCCTGGGCCGCGCCCCCCTATTGTGTCACCGCCTCGTCAGCCTTCCGACTCCGCCTCTTCGCCTATTTAAAGGTCCCTGACCTAAATCTTCGATACGAAAAAGCCACGGTACGAGAAACCTTCCAGAGCCGCCGCCATCGCGAAGCCAAGATCTGGGGGACAGGAGTCTCTGTTTCGGCATGCCGCCGGGACGGGGAAGTACCCCCGGAAGGCATCTCCATCGACACCACCGCCATCTTCATCACCGCTGCTGTCTCCCATGAGGAGGGAGTAGTTCTCCATCGAGGCTAAGGGCTGTACCGGTAGCTATGTGGTTAATCTCTCTCCTATGTACTTCAATACAATGATCTCATGAGCTGCCTTACATGATTGAGATTCATATGAGTTTTGTATCACTATTAATCTATGTGCTACTCTTGTGATGTTATTAAAGTAGTCTATTCCTCCTTCACGGTGTAATGGTGACAGTGTGTGCATCGTGTAGTATTGGCGTAGGTTATGATCATAATCTCTTGTAGGTTATGGAGTTAATTATTACTATGATAGTATTGATGTGATTTATTCCCCCTTCATAGTGTAAAGGTGACAGTGTGTACGCTATGTTAGTACTCGGTTTAAATTGCAAAGATCTATTTGGCTCTAAGGTTACTTAAACATGAATACCGAATGTTGTGGAGCTTGTTAACTCCGGCATTGAGGTGCTCTTGTAGCCCTACACAGCGAATGGTGTTTGTTATCAAACAAGAGTATATGTAGCACAAAGGAAGAGAACTTATTTATTTATGTGATCAATGTTGAGAGTGTCCACTAGTGAAAGTATGATCCCTAGGCCTTGTTTCCAAATACTGCAATCATCGCTTGTTTACTGTTCTACTGCATGTTTACTTCCTGCAATATTACTACCATCAACTGCACGCCAGCAAGCACTTTTCTGGCGCCATTACTACTGCTTATATTCATTCATCCCACTTGTATTTCACTATCTCTTCGCCGAACTAGTGCACCTATACATCTGACAAGTGTATTAGGTGTGTTGGGGATACAAGAGACTTCTTGTATCGTGATTGCAGGGTTGCTTGAGAGGGATATCTTTGACCTCTTCATCCCTGAGTTCGATAAACCTTGGGTGATCCACTTAAGGGAAACTTGCAGCTATTCTACAAACCTCTGCTCTTGGAGGCCCAACACTGTCTACAAGAATAGAAGCACCCGTAGACATCACCGGCCGCCCGCTATCGCCGCCTGCCCGCCGCCCTCCGGCCTCCCAGCGCCTCGCCGCGTGACCGCGCCCCGACTTGACTGTGCTATGTATTCCCCTCAAATTCCCCCTTTTTGTTGTTCTGCGCCTCTGCCCCTTCTAAATCTTGATTTCCTCTTACAATTATATTGTTTAGATTTTGCCTTTACGTGCTCTCCCCTCTGCCTTGACGTGGTTTGCTTAATTTTTCTTCGATTTATATTGTCTATTGCGATATCTTACGTTCGGAGTAGAAACACCATTGATAAAGTGTTTACATTCGAATTAGTTATCGAACTTAGCTTCAGAGCTTGTATTCTGCTATGCCTTAAACTAGGGTAATTTTCTTCAAATTTTTTGGCCCCTTAGTTTTTGGCCCGGGGCGTAAACAATTCCTGACTACGCCACTGAATATAATGTTAAGCCTCTGAATGTCTACGTCCAAACAGAGCCCTAGTGTTTTGTTTGATGTTGTTTTTTCAACAAGTGGGATATGCTTTTATTATATTCATTTTATTATACAGATTAGATATTAGATATTGCCATATATCTAGTTGGTGGATGTAGGAATAATATCGGCAGCTTTCAATGGATTCTTCCTCACAACATGCAACAGTTTAAGTTTAATCTGTTCCTATATTTTATCTTCCATCATTGATGAAGAAAAAAAAATACTTGTCTGACTCTATGAATATGATTGATTCCATCAAACAAATCAGTACTTAATTTTCCTCGAGATCTGATAACGGATGTCATGGTTTCTAAATTGGCCGAACATTACATCCTTTTGTTTTCATATGTGGGTGTAGGACCCGGAACCGGTGATGTTTCCAAGTTCGAAATGGAAATTTCAAGTTCTTAACCACTTTATACAAAGATTTAAGTTGCATATATTTGGTTTTGCGTGGGATTATGATAATATCGCTTGTGAAATCCGTATTTTCTCTTTGTACTTTGTGTTTGCTTTACCCTGCTTTCTCTACTTTTGTCTAAGTTTCTACAAAAAAATTATAAAAGCACATCATAACACAATTATGCAACCACAAAATTAACCTAAGCACCCAAAGACTAAATTTATGTTGAAGTTTGAACTTCAGCTTAAATTCATGTGCCGCATAAAGAATTTGCTCCAACTTGAGCCTTATAAAATGTAAACATGCCATACACTAAAGCCTTGTACGATGAGAGTGCTTAAAGAGGTGGTTACAAAAATAAACTATGCTTTTTCTTAAGCATCAGTGCTTATTTCTATGTGAGAGGTACCTAGTTAAGAATCTTGTATTCTTAAGAAAACCCAATTTATTTTCTAGGCATCTTGCTAAGCATATTGCATTGTACATGCCTTCAACTAGCAAGGCAATCCGTAAGCAATGTCCACTGTGTTTAGATGCAATGAATTGGGCTTGAAATTGGGAAATTGAAATTCAAGACCCGAATTCCGCCGTTTGGATACGCAAAGAATTAAGATCGGAAAACGTTGTTCAATTCCAACCCGCGCCCCTCCGAAGCGCTTTTTCTGGCTCGCCAATTCGGAGGGCCAGACCTTCGTATTGCCTTGGACCGCGACGTCTCCGTGCCCGAGCCACGACGGAGCAGTCCCCAAGTCTCCCACGAGGTCCGCCGTCCGCACTCTACACTGCCCTCCTCTCCTTCTCCAACCTCCGCGTCCGCCCATCCATGGACCTCCCCCAAACCCTTGTTGGAGAGGCGGGAGCTGGAACGGCGCGGGATGGGATGCCGCGGCCGTCGGCGTTAAGGGTGGTGGCGGGAGGCGGCGGAGAGCGCTTTGGTCCGGTGATATCCATCTGGCGCTACTCGAGTCATAGCCTGAACAGCTGAACCTCGCGCTGAGACAGGGCCCCGCTTCCCCATGGGTCGGCATCTTTTGCCTCACATGTGACCTCGGCAGCGACATGTCTCCCCATCGAGAGGAGAAACGCCCAAATTCTGAATCAACCACGACGGAGCACTCTGGCTTGCTTGATGCGGGTCTTTCTTTCTTTCTTTCTTTTGACATGTGCTTGATGTAAGTCAGCTAGGAATCAATCGACTGGATAGTGGATACTAGATTAATCAACTAGCTAGATCCTTGTTAGTTGGTACTAGATCAATTTGGTGAACATACGTGTGTGTGTTTCTCAGCGAAAAGTATTTCGATGAACTAGTTTTTTTTTTTTTTTTTTTTGAAACGGGGGCAAAAGCTTTGCCCCATTCTATTAATTAAGAAGAAGGTTCGACATGAGAGAACATGCCAAGAAGTAGTACATTAAGCTTACACGAATTACTCTCGCGGCATTATATTGCCCAAATTTTTGGCACCCGCTAAAACCCATAAACGTGCCTCATGCTTAATCTTATCGAAGACTACTTGCGCCGGCGCGCTTTTAGCCCGGAAGACCCTAGCATTCCTTTCATTCCACACTTCCCAAGCAACTAGCAAGGTGATAGAAGCCATGGCCTTGCGGTTGGGCATGCCTCCTCCCGCCATGAAGGACCACCACTCGGCCGTGTTGAGATTTGCCCATTGCATAGGGTGAAGCTCATTGAGCCCTGCCACTCTTTAAGGAGGCCCCAAATGCGAATGGTGAAGCGGCAATGGACGAAGAGGTGGTCGATAGATTCCGTGTATTGTTTGCAAAGAGGACAAAGCCCACAATTTGGCCACCCTCGCTTGGCCAACCGGTCGGCCGTCCAAATCCTTCCTTGGTTGACAAGCCATGCAAAAAAATTCACCTTTGGTGGTGCCCATGCTTTCCATATTGTCTTGTACATAGGCGAGATGGTGGACCCGATGAAGTGCAACTCATAAGCCGACTTGGTCGTGTATTGCCCATTAGGCGTAAGCTTCCAAGAGATGTCGTCCTCCACCTCCGGGTCAAGGTTGACATTAGAGATAAGGGCCCAAAGGTCGACAAATTGGGAGAGGTGTTCTTCGGTGAAGGAGTTATCTAAGGTGATTTTGCTTATCCAAGCATCATCGCAAAGAGCTTGTGAGACCTTCCAATTCTTCCTCTTGGAAGCAACAAAAATTAGAGGGGCAATGTCAATCGGTTTTCTCCCTTGGAGCCAAGGGGCATGCCAAAAGGGCGTCTTCTTCCCATTCCCAAGCGTGATGGCGGTAGCTGCATAGAACATGTCCATGTCTTCATCAGAGCAAGGGTTCCTGGAGCCGATCCAAATCTTGGAAGGGTCTTTCCACTCAAGCCAAGGCCATCGTAAACGAAGCGCTGTCGCAAACTTCTCCAAGTGAAGAACACCGAGGCCCCCTAGCTTCTTAGGGCGGCACACCATATCCCAGTTGACTTTACACTTAGCCCCGGTGGTAGTGTCCTTGGCGGACCAAAGGAAGGCTCTCTGAATCTTGTTGATGAATTTGATAGTGCCCGGAGGGATGCATAGGGGGGTGAGGTGGTAGATGGCTTGAGAGGTGATCACCGATTTTACCAAGGCGGTGCGGCCGGCCGTGGTGATGAGCTTGCCATTCCAAGTGGGGAGCTTGTTTACGCATTTGTCCTCAAGATGTTGGAAGTCCCCTCTCTTCAAACACCAAACGGAGAGCGGAAGCCCAAGGTACCAAAGCGGGAAGGAAGCGATGGTGGCAGGGATGTCCGCGAGAATGTCATTCAAGTTGAGATTGGTGCAACGTATAGGGACGATAGAGCTTTTCTGCAGGTTGGTGCAAAGACCCGTGACCTCGCCAAAGTTATGTAAGATGGATGCCAGATTTGTGATGTCCTCCTTGAATGGTGCCACGAACACCGCCGCGTCGTCCGCATAGAGAGAAGTCCTCACCGGCGAGCCGCGGCCGCTGATCTTGTGAAGGAGCCCATGAGCCGTGGCAATATCCAGGAGTTGTGATAGAGGGTCGATGGCGAGGACGAACAAAAGGGGGGAGAGGGGATCTCCCTGTCTCAGCCCTCTCCCATGGAGAATCGGTGCGCCGGCCACCCCATTAAGGAGGACTCTCGAGGTCGCGGTCGTGAGGAGGGCAACCACCCAGTTTCGGAATCTACTAGGGAACCCTCTCTTTTGCATGAGGTCAACAATGTATTCCTATCTCACGGAGTCAAAAGCCTTTCGAATGTCTAACTTGAAGAGAAGGGCCGGGGTCTTGTTCCTATGTAGTCTCGTGGCAAAGTTTTTGACATAGAGAAAATTGTCGTGGATGCTTCGCTTTTTGATGAATGCGCTTTGTGCATGCGAGACAAGATCGTCCATATGAGGGGTGAGCCGGAGGGCAAGAGCTTTGGCGATAATCTTGGCAAGGCCGTGAATCAAGCTTATGGGCCGGTAATCCGAGATCTCTTCCGCCCCTTCCTTTTTGGGTAGGAGAGCGATGTTTGCAGAGTTTAACCAATGGAAATTCTCCGCGTGCTGGCTTCCAAACAAGTGCACCACATTCATGATGTCAACTTTGATAATATCCCAACACCTTCGGAAGAAAGCCCCAGAAAAGCCGTCTGGGCCGGGCGCCTTGTCAGTAGGCATTTGCATGATCGCATTCTTGATTTCCTCCTCAGAGAAAGGATTTCCCAAGTCGTGAAGGTCGGGGTTCTCGAAGTGTAGCACATCCCAGTTGAAGTCGCAAGTTCTAGGCAGCCCTTTGCCAAAAGCCGTCTTGAAGTGGCTATGGACAATATGTTCCTTGGCATGGTGTTCCGTGACCCAACCTTGGTTGAACTTGAGCCGGTGTATATGATTCTTCCTTCGCCTAGCATTGACCCTCAAGTGAATGAACTTGGTGTTGGCGTCTCCTTCTCTAAGACAAGTAACCCGGGCACATTGTTGCTTTCTTGCCCTTTCAATGGTCGCGAGGGCTATGGCCTTCCTCTTTAAGCGGTTCATGAGATCAATCTCCGCCACTGAAAGGCGCCGGCTTTCTTGCGCAATGTCAAAGTGGAGGATGACAAGCAAAGCGGCATGCATTGTAACCTTGGTATTTGAGAAAAGGCGCCGACCCCATTTAGATAGTGCCTTCCCGGTATTTCTCAGCTTATGGAACAGCCTTTGGCAGGGCTCAAGGTGAGGGGAGGGTGCATCCCAGGCATGTTGTACTACCTCGTCGAAGCCAGGAATCCGCAGCCAAAATTTTTCAAATCTGAACGTCCTTGGTCTCCGCGGGCCACTATCGTCAGCAAGGAGCAGGGGGCAGTGGTCCGAAAGGGATGAGGAAAGCGCATGGAGAACATGAGAGTCGAAGGTCAAGTCCCAAGCTGTGTTGCAGAAGAAAGCGTCGAGCTTGCAGAGAGTGGGGTCAGCTCTTCTGTTTGACCAAGTGAATCGTCGATTTTGCAAGTGTATCTCATTTAGCTCGCAAGCATGCAAAGCAGCCCGGAAGCGGTTGATGCGGCGACGGTTGACATTTCCTTTATTCTTGTCCCGAGCGCGGCGAATTTGGTTGAAGTCCCCCAAAGCAAGCCACCGGGTCCCTTGCGGCGGTTTATGCCCAATCAACTCATTGAAAAAGTCGTGTTTCCGGTTAGAAGCGGTGGGGCCATAGACACCGGTAATCTTAAAATCTCCCTCGCCGTTGGAGTTTAGGACATGCACATCTGCCGACATGCAAAATTCAGTGGTTATCACGTTTGTCACATCCACCACCGTGTTATCCCAAAGAAGCAGAATACCTCCCCGTGTTCCAATCGCCGGCTTTTCAGCGAAACTCCTGAGTCTGTTGCCGCCAATATAGCAGGCGTCAAACTGCGAGATGGGTTGCAGCTTGGTCTCTTGCAAACAGACAATGTGGCAAGACGAGGCGGAGATCGTTTCATGCACAGTGTCCCGCCGATCCTGATCATTCAGGCCCCTGGTGTTCCAGCCCATGATGTTAACAATTTGCTCAATCATTGGCAACTGTAGCAACCCAGGATATATGCTTGCAAGCACGCTTTAGAAGTGGAGCTAGCGTTGTAGCAGCAAGCCCAGCTGGGACGAACAAAACGGCAAGGCAGACAGCAACCCAGGTTATGCGTTTGCAAACATACTTTAGAGGTAGAACTAGCATTGTAGCAACAAATATCACGTACAGTACTCGATAACACACAGAAGAGCCCAGCTGGTACATGCACCAGGCAAATTGGGCGACACAAGTTTCGACCACAGCAAAGCAGTAGTTTTTTGCTAACATTGGAAACTAGAAGCAACAGGAAGCATAGCAAAGCAGCATCATCCTTAGGCATCCTCGCCGCCATCCGCGACGAACAGGTCCTGGTCCATAGCCGCCGCACCGCCATGACCAATCAGCGCCTCATCAGTAGCCTCATCTTGGAAGTCATCCAGCTTGAAGAGGGCGCGCATAGCACCCAGCACATCATCCGGCACCCTTCCTTGGAATCGTCTTGCAAACTCGTCCATGGCCTTCGCTGTGATCTCCTCTCCATCCTGCACTATGCCCAGACCCCTGCAAACCATCATCTCTGCCTTGCCAGCGATCGGAGCCCTGTTGCGCCTTGCTGCACCGCGCGCGCCCTTCTGCCTCAAGGAGAAACTGACGGTGCGTGCAATGGCAACTCCGGCCATCGTCTTCCTTCGCGGGACCGGGCGCAGAGGTGGGGAGGACATGGGAGGCGACAGCAATGGCTCACGAGCCGCGGCAAAGAGAGGCCCCAGCTCCACAGTCTTGTCCGCACCATGGGCGTCGCTGCATAGGGACAGGGTCGGGCTGGTGTCAGCAGGCGTGCGCGCCGGCGAATTGCCATCGCCAAAGGTTGGCGTGCGCTGGTCCGGAGAGGCATCAAAGCCAGGAGGACGGACCGGCCCCTCGACGTCGATGAGGGAGGCCGGGGAAAGAGAGGCCAGGGAGCGCCTAGCCCCTGCCGACGCTGCTGCAGCCGGTGAGAGTGTGAGCCGCAGCTCCATGCCATTGGTCCTGGACATGAGGAGCTCAGCATATCCCGCGCCTTTCTCCGAGGGTGACGAGGGGATGACCGAAGTTGGAGAGGAGGGCGGGTCTGGGGTTGTCGGTGGAGTTCTGGCTGCCCTCGACCGGCGTCTGGAGGAGCGAGGGGACGCCGAGCGTGCCCTGCCCCTGCCCCTGCCCAGGTGATCATCCTCAGCAGGCTCGCTCAGGCCAAAGCCCAAGTGGCGCGGCATGCCAAGCTCGAACCCCACGACCTGCGTCTCGTCTTGTCCTTGGAGAGCTTCATCGCCGCTACCCTCCATTGCATTGAGCTCAAGGATGGGTGCGCCGTCCGGCGCCGCCTGCCCCAAGGCCTGCTCATCCTCCAGCACCTCAATGACCGGCACGGCCTCCAGTTGGGCAGTTGGAGCCACCAGAGGCAGTATTGCACCCTGTGCATCCTCAACAGCCACCAGAGGCAGCATTGCACCCTGTGCATCCTCAACAGCCACCAGGCCAGGGACCGGCCCATTGACCTCAGAGCTTCTTCTTCTACCGCCATGGCTCGAGCGGTCGCGCTCCCGCTGGCGCTCTCGGTCCTGCCTGGCCCTGCCGTCGTCCCGCGCCCTGGAGCCCGTGGCGCGCGAAAGGCTGCGACGCAGCGTGTTGCTCCATCCGCGCGAGGCATTCCGGCCCCGGCGATCGTGTCCTTCCTCGTCGTCGATGAACTAGTGAGCTAACCGCATAGCACGAACGCTGAAACCGAGCAGACCACGTGATGATATGGTTTCTACACAAGTCTGTATGGTCTAAACTCAATAGAACATCAAATTCTACAGTTTATACATCCAAACATGAATTTGAATCGAGTACAACCTTTAATTCTAACAGCAAATTCTAAACACATCCAAACAATAGAATGCAAATTGGAAGCCAATTCGTTTTTATCTTAGATTTAGAATTTTCAGTCCAATTCAATTCCATGCCTGATTCTATGCATTCAAACACTACAGACATTGCTAGCGAGCAGATCCCCGTGACGATAGCATCAATAAAATAGAAAATGCTTTTCTGCTTCCAAAAAAAAAATACAAAATAAACAAATGGGCCTAAATAGACTGGACGATGTAGCCATGCATGACACCTGGGCGTACTGTCTGTGCCTTTTCTTCAGGATAAAATAACGGGCGCGTCTAGCGGGCGGCCGTGTGCCAGTCCGTAGTTTCTGGCGGTCGTCCAGTTTAGGAAAGTTCCTGTGATCTCTCACAGAAACGGAAAGCAAAATACGGTCTTCCTCCTTCTTTATCTCGATCTGTTTCCTCCATGAACGAAACTCTCCGGCCATGGCCACGGCACCGTGGGGATCCCGCTCTTCGATAACGGCGTCCTCTCGCCGGGCGCGACGCCGAGCCGCCGGATCCGCCGTCCGTGCACCGCGCTGGCCTTCGTCGTTACTCTGCTCGCCCTGGCCGTCGTGATCCTTGGCGCCGGCGCCGCCCCGGCTGGCCTTCCTCCGCGAGGGAATCCCACCCCGGGTGGTCTCAGGCGCATCCGCCGCCGTTCGTGGCCGATATCGAGCCCGCATCGCCACCGTTCCCAATTAGCGCTGCACATCACGCCACGAGCCGCCGCACACCCCTCTGCTCAGCGAGCTGCCTGAGCTCCAATCCAGTGCTCCGGTGGCTGGCAACCAGAGCTCATCGTCCCGGGCTCTTCCGGTGTCCGCGTGCGGCGGCTGCTCCTGGTGCCCGCAGCACACCCCCATGTGTTGCTCCTGGTGCCCGCAGCACACCCCCGTGTGTGGATATCGAAATTGCTCCGTTAGAGACCAAAATTGCTCTATCAGATATAAAACTTGCTCAGTTCAATATTAAAGTTGCGCCATCTGGCACCAAAATTGCTTTGTTGGGCACCAGATTTTCTTTATTCACCAATATTGTGTCGTCTGACACTAAAGTTGCATCTTCGGGCCCCAAAAATTGTATTATCGGGCATCAAAGTTGCCATGTTGGGCATTATCGCGCACTTGAATTGCGTCGTCGGGAACCAAAGTTACGCCACCCGGTGACCAAATTTGCTCCAAATGAGCACCAAAATTGCTCTCTCGGGTATGAAAGTTGCTCTGTCAGGCACCAAAATTGCTCTGTCATGTATGAAAGTTGCCCCCGCCGGGCACCAAATTTTTCAGAGACAATAAAAGGACATTGGAAAGTAAGTAAGTACTAGGTGAACTTAACTATCTGCATTGCATAGAGGATCAAAGGACCGGAACAAAAAGAGTAGAACCTAAACTATGCAGTAGAAGCAACATTTCTATGAACACGAGCAACATAAGCATTGGAAGGTGCCAGTAGAAACAACTATTATGGCAGTAGAAGCAACTATTATTCCAGTATATGCAACTACTATGCCTGATAAGCAACTGTTGTTCCATTTCCAGTTTAACAAAATTGCGTTTTCGGCAACCAAAATTCCGTCGTAAGGTGCCACATTTGCCCTCTAAAAAGTTGATTGTCGTAGAATTGTGATGCAACAACTTCGGGGCAGTGTCAGACAACCAACTCCAGTGCAGCGGTAGGCAACTTCGATGCATGGGTAGGCAATTCGCTGCAGGGGTACGCAACTCCGGTTCATTGGTAGGCAATTTCGGTGCAACCATAGGCAAATTCGTTTCATCTCGAGGCAACTTTGGTGGAGTGGTATGCCACTTCGGTGCAGTGGTAGGCAACGGTAAACTGTAGCGCATTTGTCGAGCATAGCAACCTAACCATCGCCGCCATTGACGAGGTCCACATATACAAAGCCCTAGATTTCTGTGCACCTGACATCCACCGTTGCCACCATGGTCCCTCCACTTGGTGTCCTCGACATCGCCGGTTAGGCAACATCGCGGTAGATCTAGGCAACTTTGATGCTATGTTAGGAAACTTTAGTGCAATGGTAGGCTACTCCAGAGCAGCGTTAGGTGACTTCAGAGCACCGCTAGGCAACTTTGGAGCAACGCCAGGCAACTTGTTTCATCGCTAGGAAACTTTGATGCAACTGTAGGTAACTTCGATGCAGCGGTAGGCAATTTCGGCATGCAGACAAATTCAGTTAAGCTGCAGGCAACTCTGCTGTAGGTATATGCAACTCTAGTTTATCCGTAGAGAATTTTGGTGATTTTTTCTCCACTTATCCTTTCTGTTTCTTCCTTTCGTGGGTGAAGTCTCTCCCCACATGTTGGCCACTGCCCATGATCCAGCCTGGCCGCACAATTGCTCGCCCGTCCCGCTGCAGCCGCCCTCCCCCGTGGAAGAGATCCGTGGTGCGGCCCGGCGCTGGCCTCCCGTTGTTCGCCTCCGCGCCCCCCTGTTGTGCGCCGCCGCCCACAGTGCACGTGGCCTCCTCCGCCTCTGAGGTCCGCTGTTGGGCGCCGTCGTAGCCCCCAGTGTGTGCGGCCTCCCCCGATGCGCGCTTCCGCTGCCCCTGGCGCAAGGCCGACGAGGCCCGGCTCCAGCTGCGGCTCGAGGTCTATCGCCGCCCCTGGCGTCAGCACCAACACCATTGCGCCGTCGTTTTCCTCTGCCACGCGGCGCAGATCGGTGGAGTGTCCCAGCGGCAGCGGGGACGCGTCCCTGGCGGCGGTCGCCGTCACCTTCGTCGTGCGTTGGAGCACAGAGCAGGCGCGCTGGAAGCAAGGGCGCGGAGGAAGGTGCTCCTAGGAGAAGGCGGCGGCCGGAACGGGCTTGCCAGGGAGCATGACCAGGGTGGGGCACACCAGCGTCGGTGGTGTGAAGGGGGAGGACGGGAGGTGCGATGCGGGAGTCGAGGGAGAGGAAGAAGGTGAGTGGGATCTCTTTATGGGGTTGACCGGGTCCAGCAGGTAATTTTGCGCGTCGACCACGTGATTGGTGAGCGCTCGGCTCGTCCGTCTGGCGGGCGCGTGCCCAGAAGAATTCAGGTAAAATAAAATCTATAGGGGCAGCTGGGAAGTCTCTTTCGACATGATGACATTCCGTTAACACACATTAGATTTTCTGTAAGTTAATTTGCGTGTCAACACCAAAATCATCAAACTGTTGATAAAGGGATTCCTGTGTTCAGGATTCCGGGACGAACTGTCTAACCACCCTCTGTTCCTTTAGTTTGACCAGTGTTCAAGAAATATTCTAGTCAAAGTTGCTAGACTTTATCCATTAACACATCCGGTTGCCGATCGTTTTTTGTTAATTTAGTCCTTGATAGCCATGCATCTGATTCTTCGCCGGCCTCGTGCCCAGAATATGTACAGGGTCAACAACTTGCCTTACAAAAAGAGGTCGGTGGTAGATCGAGCATAGTGTACTATATACGGTACATGATACTATCGGCCAGAGTGGTTTGCTGCTGTGTGAATGAGAGGGAAAATAACAGCTGCATGCACCTTGCGTGCACGATTTCAGTATGGGAAACCGCCAAGCTGCACTGTGTGCAACCTTGATCGAGTATTGTTGTGTCCTACACGAGGAAGCCGTGCCAGGGCTTCGAAATCGATATACATCATGAAAACCTACAAAATATCCACAGCGACCCACAACGTGCAGTGAAATATATGTTGAGCTCTTCTGGAATGAAAAGGAACATATTTATCCGTCTTTTTAGAGAATATTTATCCATTTCAGCATCAGAATACGGAGATGCGCTTTCTCGAATATTTCAAATGAGCTTCTACTAAATCTTAGCCATCTAAACACCATGTTTGCATTTTCAAAACTAGATTGTTGAAATTATGTTAAATATGTGTATAGGCCACAATTAGACATGGATTACGCGGGAAGTTAGATGTTGGAAGCGAACACTTGTAACATGTGTCTATCTAATATAAATGTACCACAATGTAGCTAAAATATACTAGACGAATTTGGCAGGCTAGACACATGAATACAAGGAGAATGGTATGACGCCTGTGGCAGGGGTGAAGGGATTAGCCAGACATTGTGGTTGTAAAGTGTCTCGTCGCATCGGTGAGCTTGTCATCAGCTGTAATATATGTGTTGATTAGTACATGAAGAGGACTGCTCTTTAAGCATGCCCTGAGGTTACACGCGTGATCGCTGAGCCTCGGTAACAAATAAATAGGTATGGTCTACCATCTACTTTCTATAATGATATAATCATGTATAATGTACTACATTAATGCACTGAACAAATTTTCCGAAAGTTAGAACTGTTGAAAAGGGTTAGTTTATATATTTTAACACTCACCCTCGCATCTAAGATGGATAAACGGGAAGACCATAGGGCTGGAAAAACAGAAAGTGCATATGGACGTGAGATTGATGGGAGGGGAAACTATTATTATATTAAATATTAAATAATGTGCTAACCGGGATTTGAATTTGAAACCTCCTAGCTTTAATATCATACTGAATTGATACACTAACTAATTTTTTCAAAAATCTGAACTGTTGAAAAGGCTAAGCATATATCAATATGGTTCACTTCATTATTCTAGCTAGTAGCTCTGCTACCTAAGTATATCAAACAATGTGTCAGTTAATCGTCCAAGAAGATGTCATATTAGTTGACCACTTTATCTATCCATGAAAACAATCTCACACAATACTTGCTGTGCAACCCAAACAGCCTTTTCGTAAAAATATGAACTACAAGCCCAAAATGGTGAGTCGTTTTATACTTTTTCCGGTAGCCCCTGAAGGTAATCATTATCGATCCCTCACTGGCTCACTCAATGTGAAACGATCATGTACAATTCGGCTGGGAACTTTTCTTCAAGGTGATGTAACATGTTAGTTTTTTTTTCTTTCTGGGAACCAATTTCGTCCAACGAAGTAATTTAACCGAGGAGCTCCAAATGTCAAAGGAAACACGGTCATTTAAAATTCAGCCATGAGCTTTATAGAAAGCATAGCACAAGAGAAACATCGGCTGATCCTGGGCTGGCGCTTTTCTCCCCCCCAAAAGGAGGAGAGGATATTGCACTTTTCCTTTCTCCGTGGTCAGTTGTTCACAAGCTTGCATGCCCATACCCCGAAAGAAATGACCATTTCAACAAGGCCCTTCCTTTTCTATTAGTACATAGCTGTTACATTTTTAATTTTTTTGACTCAACGGAACGCAATTAATCTGTGTCTTTTAGATAATTGTTTTCAAAGATACACCCTGAAATTTTTTGAACACATAGAAGAACATGCTGACATTAGAAACATGTATACTACACATACATCACAATGAACACCATGCTTACAATGCTAAACCAAAGGTTAGCCACCAATCAATATATAACCACAACAAAAAGGGCTCGCCTTGCCCAGCAAGATCCACAAGGACGCGTGAGTCAACCAATGCCTATCACCTTCAAAGAAGGAGCACTTCATCAAGACTGGCTAAGCCAACGTACCTTCCCCCTTGTATATCTACTTCATAACTCATGAGGCGTATATAATCAAATAATTATTTTTTATAAAAGATAATATATTAATATCAAGTACAACTAGCCTCTGGACGACTCGATATCACGAGCAATTCGAGTCATCAAGGACAACACATCTGAATTATTAAAAAAATTCCAAGGCACACTGTAACCAACAGTGACATCAGCTAGTGCCCTGACAACACACATGCTGCGAGAAGGCTCTACAACAGCAACACCTTTAGGAAGGTGATGTATGCAAGTGCACAAGTTAAATGTAGTTAGTTTTAAAGTAAGAGTACTGAACCACAAAGAACTATGAAAATGATCTTTTGCTTCTTGTTGTGAATTAATTAAAGTATACTTGGAAGTTATCTTTTAATTTCAAGGCGACCCATTATCACTCATTGACAGGGTATCGACTTGTCAATGCCTACAAGTTGTAGACTAGGGTTTCGTGGAAAGTAGAGGGCAAGTAGATCTCGAGGGTTTCAGTCGGAAAAGTACTCGACTGCTAGAAAATTAGGGTTATGTTGACAATGAATCGATCCTCTCTTTCTTCCTCGACTCCCCCTTATATAGGAGGCGGAGCCGAGTGTTTCGTGATGCACAAGTTACAAACATCGGGGTACTCTTTGAGTCCGTCCCGTAATAGTTACAAGTCATTATTCCTAATACAACTCTATCTTTCCAAACTAATACTTAATTGGGCTTCCGGGCTTCATATTCATCGGGTCATGGGCCTTCAGAAAACCCCGGGTACCATCTTCGGCAAGTCCATTGGGGATGCCTATGTCAGTAGCCCTCGAGATTTTACTTGAATCGAAGAATCAAGGAAAATCTCCATCATTACAATTAACATCCGATTTCTTCGAGTCAGTAAATAACTTTAATAAATTAATCATATATTGTGCAGGGATAATGGTAGTTGGGGCTGGTTCATCTGACGGATTAGGTACCAGTTAACTGCTCTCGTGGCAATCCCGCAAAAACCTACTTCAAGATCAAGTCCCTGGACATGATCTCGGTATACTGGCGTAATTCGGCATGTGCCGCTTAAGCTCTTACCATATGCCGAACTCCAGTCATATTTTATCGGGTACCTAACGCGTCCGTTAGGATTTTTCTTCGCATCTGTTGATACGGAAAAAAGTAGCAGAGCGCATTCGGGTTCGATGCCACGCCGCACAGGACGGATCTTGGGGTCTTACCTTCGCAAAGTATTACGGCATTCAGAGATTGAATCGCGACAGAGGCGCTCTGAGAATATATTGTCGAGTACCTTTTCGGCTGTTGGAATAGCACATTTATTCGAGTCACATGATGTGTCGCTATTTTTTATCTTGTCTTCCCGATGGGAGTATATGAAGAGTTATATCATAACTCGAAATATGCTCACTGTGACTCCTTCAGTTTCATCGGGTACGCGACCAGCGTTCCCGATGGGAGTAGCCCCCGAGGCTACAGCCAAGTGCTTGTACTTGGTTGTAGGCTCACATTTTTATTATCTTTGTCGCTATATTGTCAACTCTTCTATTATTTCCGTCTTTATCGGGTGCGCTACCAGCGCTCCCGATGGGAGTAGCCCCCGAGGCTACAGTCAAGCATTTATACTTGGCTGTAGGCTCATGTTTGTCTTTTTTAATCAACTCCTTTATCAAACTCCTTATAAAAGTATCCCCCGAGCATTTGAACAAAAACTTGTATTTGATCAAAGGCTCTCGAAATTATCAACAATACTCCTTTGTCACCAGTCCTCAAAGCACTGCTTCCGCAATTTCCCTTATAGTGACATCAGCGCTGACGATGGCCACGATCACTGTATTGGGAAGGTGCGGGTCCTGTCTTGTCACTGACCTGTGGGTCCCTAACACTGCATTGCTTGACACGTTACGCAAGTGGGGACACATGTCCTCCGCTTTTGCTGGCACACGCGCTGTAGCGCCTGTTTAGTTACCTCAAAGTAAAAAAGACTCCTGTGCCCTTATAAACACGTGTAAGGCATCAAATCCGTTTCCTTTCCATTTAACGGTGCGATGAATCAATCCCTTCCTATAAAACACCTTCTTCTTCCTCATTCTTTCCCCTTCGCTGCGCCGCTCAAATCTCCTCTCTCTCCTTCGCCATTGCCATCCTCAAGCTCTGCTCCCTTGCACCGCTAAACACTCTCCTTTTCCACCAAAGCTCGCTTCATGCCTCTGCGCACAAGGCTAACCAAACACTCTGCTCCAACAAAAACCTGCTGCTATGGAGGATGTGGAGATCTCCGGATGGGAAAGATCCAAGCTCACCAGCCAGGACAAGAGGGGTCTCAAGAAGCTTGGCCTGTCGCATAAGGAGGACGTACTCCCTCATCTTCCCCGGCGACGAGAGCGCTCCCAAGCCTCGAATCGGATATCGGGTAACCTTCGTTGACCATCTCATCCGCGGTCTCGCTACCCCTGTCCATAAATTTTTGCGTGGACTTCTTTTTGTTTATGGGATTCAGCTGCACCAGCTTACCCCAAATTCAATCCTCCATATCTCCCTTTTCATCACTCTCTGTGACGTGGGCATTACCCTTCGGGTAACCAGTATTGCCCTATCTGGTATTGACAAATTGGAGGCCCATGAAGATATCTGAAGGCGAGATGGGCCACTAGGTCGGCGCATCAGAAGATTTCTTGACGGGCAAGGCAAGGAAGCGAACAAACAAGGAAAGTTTGGATCTAAACTACTGTAAACCTAGTCGTCCTCAGTTAGGACCCTTGAGACCTGGCCTCCTATATAAAGGCCAGGAGAGGGGCTGTCGAGGGACACGAACAATCTTAGCAACCTTAGTCAGGAAAAGCTTAGAGCTAGGTAACCTTAGCAACAGCAATCTCGACTAGATCTCAGCCGAACTATTCGGCACCCCATTGTAACCTGTTTTCATCATAATCAAAGAACAGACAGGCAGGACGTAAGGGTTTTACCTCATCGAGGGCCCCGAACCTAGGTAAATCGCTCTCCCCGCTTGTCTGTGTACCGATGTCTCGTGTCAGCTTGCAGGATTCCATCAACCCTAAGCCCCTATCGGAGGGCATTGCCGAGGAGCACCCTCGACAATTGGCGCCGTCTGTGGGAACCCTGTCGGCACAAGGCAGGACATCGGCAGATCCGATCATGACATCGGCAGTTTCGCCGGCAAATTCGCCGGCAACTCCATCGGCGACTTCGTCGACTCCATCGTCGCCAATCCTGGGAAGCCCGATTCGATTCGGCTCCTACGAGTTTACTCCACACAGCGATTCCTCCCGCTCGAACTTTTCAGATCTACAAGGGAACATGGAGATGACCTTCGGCAGCGTCCACTACAACGTCAACGCAGAAGGAATCCTTCGATTGCTGGAATCTCCCACCTCCGGATCGACGAGTTCAAGCGCACCATCATCACCCGATCAGTCGGCTGGTCTGACAGAATCGACGTGCTCACCGGCGCCCTCGACTCCCCGCTCGGTATCCTCCATGTCGGTAGGGTCTGACGATCCCACATCTTCGGCATTAACCTCGTACTACTGCCTGAACTGCGACACCAGGCACAGGCTGGGATCGAGCGACACGCCGTTCATCTACAACGCCCAATATTCGTCGGGAGAGGACAGTACCGACAGCACCGTCCAGGGAATCACCCGAAGACCGGCACACCATCAGGTTTATGTCGCCAATAACACGGGAAACACAAGGCGTAGAGGTGACGAGGATCATACCCCTCGTTCCAGTAGAAGGGCAAGTTTTGAGAACAGCGCCAGCAACCGCGACAGCGATTACACCATCGCGGATGAGGAGTGGGCAGCAGCAAGGGCAGCAGTACTCAACAATACGCCGCTCCCCGCGGGGACTTCGGTTGGAACCCTCAATGCTTATCGCTCCATACTAGAGAAGAACCGGGAGCACCTGTCGAAGCCTCCCTCGAGAGACGCTTATCTGCAGCGGATCGATCCAGCGAACGACGAAGGGGCTCACAAGGGAGTGCCTCCCGAAACACTCAGGGAGCAGGCAAGCACCGGTCAAGGATATCGAGGCTTTCGGAAGATGACGCCAGAGAGATAACATCGAATCTGACTAAATCCTTTATGACTACGGATACCGCGGGCATGCCACGGCCAAAAACCGTTGCAGGAGCAACGGCCAACCTCGCCGCTTACCTCATCAACCAGCGCCCCGAAGGATCCATGGCTCAAGCTCATCGAGGCGCCCTGGAAAGCCTCGCAATATTAGGGAACAACCTAGTCCCGTCAAAGGAAAAGACCACCTACCAAGGCAGTGGGTCGAAACATCATGCGAGGGATGCTCGGGACGAAATCACTCAGAGCAAGATCGACAAAGCAAGGCGGCGACGTGCCGCTAGAAAGGACGATGACAGTGATTCTTCGGATGAAGACCAGGAGTACGACGGCGAACTCAGGGGAGCCGATTGTCTAAGTTACAAGATCCACGAAGCAATGCCGCCCAAAAAGTTTAAGCCTACTCCTACCGACACTGCCAAATACGACGGGCAGCAAGAACCAAGATCCTGGATAGACGACTACTTGCAGACTGTGATCCTGCACAAAGGAAACCAGATAGCGGCAATGCAGTGTTTACAGCTCTACTTGAAAGATTCAGCACGGGCCTGGCTAAGGGGGCTGCCGAAAGGTTCTGTCAAATCATGGGACGACCTAGTAGACGCCTTCGTTGCCAATTTCCAAGCAACATACAAGAGGCCCGTCGGGATCGAAGAGCTACGGAACTGTCGGCAGAAGCTGAAGGAGTCAATGCGTTCATACATCGGGAGATTCACGAAGCTCCTCAACACCGCCGAAGACGTATCTGTCGACAGAGCAATCGACGCTTTCAGCGACGGCGTTCAGCGGGAAAGTTACATAGAAGAACTCGGGCGCAAAAAGCCAAAAACCATAACCAAGCTAATGGAAATCGCCAACAGCTGGGCTGATGGTGAGGATAACATACGAAGGCCACGGCAGCGTAGTGATGACGAAGACGATGATCAGCCGAAGCACGACTCGGGTGGCCGAAGGGATCGTCACAAGAGAAGGAAAAACCGCAACTACGATAACAACAATCTGGTAGCCGCAGGGTATTCCGATCGGCAGTACGATCGAGACGACAGGCACGATGGTAACCGGAACAACTCTGGGAACCGTGGTAACTATAAACCACGACAGCAGAGAACTCCCGAACTACCTTACGCCGAACAGGTCAATGCCCCCTGCTACCTACATTCGTATGTCGATTCCAAAGATGGCAAAACGAAGTCAAGTCACCTGCTCAGGGACTGTCGGCAGTTCCTTGACATGCACAAACTCATCCAGCAGTCAGGTCAGCAACAGCTACCACCACCACCCCCACCTCCACCGCAGCATCAAGTCCAGCAGGCTCAACCCCATCAACCCAACGAGGCGTTTCCACCACCACGTGGGCAGATGAGCATGATCCACAGGACAGGTGTTTCGAAAAGGGAGATGAAGAAGCTCACCCGAGAGATTAACTTGGCAGAAAGCATCATGGCAAATATCCCTGAATACGTCGATTGGTCTTCTCAGAACATTACATTTAGTCGAGCAGATCACCCGATGACCATACCAAAAACCGGACACGCCGCATTGGTAGTCGAAGCACAAATTGGGGGGGGTTCAAGATGAGCAAAGTCTTCATGGATGGCGGAAGCGGACTAAACCTGATATTCGTCGACACAATCAGAAGCATGGGGATCACCATGAGCATGCTGGAAGAAACAGACACCTGCTTCCACGGGATCCTTCCAACCGCACCGGGCCACTCTCTTGGCAAAGTTTACCTGAATGTTATCTTCGGTAGAGCCGATAATTTCAGGAAGGAAAAAATCGAGTTTGAAGTGGTGAACTGGGAGTCACAGTATCACGCTATACTCGGGAGACCAGCGTATGCCAAGTTCATGGCTGTACCACACTATGCACACCTCAAGCTGAAAATGCCTGGGAACAATGGGACAAACATCACAGTCTATGGAAGTTTTTCGCGCTCGGACAATTGTGATCGCGACTTTCAGAGGATTGCTGCGAAGTTCGGGAAACAGCAAGAAATCATCGACCTTCCGCCCAAGCTGCCTTTACGAGAGATCAAGGAAGAAAAAGATGGCCGGGAAATAAAGAAGAAGCCAGCCGCTCTCGCCCTTAAAGCTTCGGCAGCAGAAGCTTCGGCAGCAAAGGGTTCGGCAGTTGATGGCACAGAAGGTTTAGGAGAAAGCAAGACGCTGGCAACTACCGCTCAAACCCCTGATGAAACCAGCAACGCTGCAGCAATCACTAACGCGGAGAAGAAGCCAGAAGAGGAGAAGAACCCCTTCCTTGACTAAGCAGTTTACCAGCCTTTATTTTCTTTTTTTCCCTTCATTATAAACAGGGCCTGCCTCTTTTCGCCCTCTAGCATCGTTCTTACCTTATTAATAAGAACTTAAAGCTTCGATTCTTGTTAAGCATTGCAGTAACTACAAACTTCTAAGCCCCATCACTATGCAAACATAGTACAGGGCGGAAGATCGTGCTCCAAAAAGCCTCTACGAGTGCTAAAATTACGTCACCTTTCCCTCTGCTTCAGATGCCTCTACGAGTGCCGTATAAAGCAAGAGTTTGGAAAAACTTACACACAACCCACGCTCGATATTTCACTTATGGAAATATCAGAGAGCAACGGGCTCATCGGCAGAATCATTACACCCGAAAAATTCGGGAATGACTGTCGAAATTTACAAACGGTTGAAAGCAAAGTTGCGCATACAACAGGTTTAGCAAAACCTGCAACACGAGCTGATCACTCATAATGATTTGCTAACCAACTAGTACTCATACATCCAACGGGCAATTAAGCTTCGCCCCTTTAAATATTTGCCAACGGCATGGTAAAAGTACACATTCATGTACCAACCAGATAAGAAGTTTTTGGCCCAAAAAACCCGAACACTCGGATGAATTAGCCAATACAATTTACAAAAATAACTTTACACCTTTATATCACCCTTGCGGAGTTTCCTTTTCCTCAGGTACCTTTGACATCTCCTCAAGCCTGTCGACAATTACATGAGCAGGAGCTAAAACCTTCGGGTACAGCCCCTCGAAATCACCAGTTACGTTGGCAATAGACAGCAAGCAAGCTGAAGGATAACAAGCAAGCACAAGGGCAAGCGTACATTTGGCCCCTGCAAAGACTTGAGATCTTACTAGCTCCCGAACCTTCTTGGCACTTCCAAATTCAGACATCAAAGTCAAAAGGGTAGGGGGAACTGCATTCAGAGGAAACATTGTTTTCCAAACTACCCTCATGGCCTTGTAGCACTTGTCGAAGAACTGGTGGACCTGTTGCACTCGATCCTGAAATTTGACGACGGCCGAAGCCTTCGAGTGTTCCCGCCAGAAAATCTCTTCGGATGAGGAAAGCTGAGTCAAAGCATGCACCCGCTCGTGTATCCGCTTGTTCTCTTCCGCAGGGTTCAACGCTATGACTGCCAAAAGAATTAGTAAAAGACTCAGACAAGAAGTTACTAGCAAGCAGGCAAAGGGATCAAGAAACTTACAGTTTAAACTTTCGGTAGCCTTATGCAGCTCGCCAAGAATGTACCGCTCCACGTCGGCTGCAATCTCGCTCTTTTTATTGACGATGGCAGCTAAGGCATAAGTGCTGCGTAAATCCTTCTCCATCTGTGTCATTCGGTCTTTCATGCGCTGGATCCGATCGCTTTCAGGAAGCGCACCCGACGAGTCGTCTGCAAACGAGGGTACTTGGAAGACCTGCAAGAAGTACTGGTTATAAAAAAGTGATGGATATGGTACAGCCCAACGTCCAAAATAACTCCCATCGGGAGAAGTGCAAGAAAGTGATATCATAGCAAAAGTGTGCCTACAACAAATGCTAGCACGAAGTTTATTACAAAACATGAGTTTGGCGGCAGAGCAATGTTTTGCATCAACTCAAGGCACAAGTTTGTTACAAGAATCAAGGAAGCTGAGTTTGAGTCGATGAACTAGGGCCAGTCGACGATTTCCTTGATGAAACCAGTTCAAGAAGCTGACGGGCACAAGTAAGAGCAGATGCCTTAAAGGTGCTCAAATCAACAGGCTGCCCGTCTTGCCCTTTTGGAAGCCCCTTAGTCATTTCCTCGATGTCACCCTTAAAGCCGTAACCCATCATAAGCTGGAAGGCTAGGACAGCACCAAAAGTGCACGATGTACGCTTGAATACCTCGATGACCTCCTTGGTGTCAACCGCGAAGGTATCGATCAGCTGTCCCAGGGTCTTCTCTTGCTTAATCTTGGGGAAGATCATCGAGTGCATCCACGCCAGAGCACCCTTCCCCTTCACAAGAAGCTCTTGTGTAAGCTGGTGAGAAGCGAGAATCGTTGACACCGCGTTCGCTGGGGAATTATTTGGAACTCTTTCCAGGGCATCGACAGGAATGTTTGCTGCCTCTGCAATAGAAAAGAAGGAAAAAATTCAGTCATTGACAAAAAGTTTAAATCCATAAGAACGTCTCCCGACAAAAGTATGTTAGAGATTACCAAGCAAGGCCAAAGAAGATTGACGAAGGACTTCATCCTTTTCGGCTGCTCGAGCCTCAGCTACCAGCCTGGATGCTTCTTCTTCCTTCAGCTTCCCTGTCAGTCTGGCCAGCTCCTCCTTCAGAGAATCAATCTCTTGGCGAGCCGCGGCAGCTATCTTGACTGCGCCATCCAGTTTTGAGGAGGAAGATTCGACTTCTTTTTGCAGCCGAACTTTGTCAGCCTCTAGAGAAGTGAATCGAGAGGCGAAAACCTCCAGAGAAGAGATAACGCCACGCAGGTCCTTAAGAGAGAAAGAAAAACAATTAAACATGGCACGCTCCAAGAAATTTGTATTAAGATCAGAAGAGGACTTACAGAAAAAGGAGCCGCAGTAGCAGCAGTTGGAGAAATATCCTTCCCTTTGGAAAGGGAAGACGCAGTCGATGCTTGAGCCATGGGGGCAGCCTTAGGAGCCGAAGCTTCGGAAGCCACCACGACCGGCGAAACAGCATCAGACTTGGCCTTTTTAGGAGGAGGCTCGATAAAGCCCTTGTCACTGCAAAAGTAAACAGTCGACTGTGATTATAACAGGAGTATGGAAGGTAAAAAAGGCACAGTATAACTTTCAGAAAGGAACTACTTACATGTCGAAGAGATCATCTTCATCGGCAAAGCCGCCGGTTGATCTCTTCGCAGGAGAAGCTCTGACCCCATCCGCAGCTGCATCAACAAAAGTATCATGATCAGTGTCGACGTTACGCATTGATCCATCTGCGATACAAGTATTATCGGCTGAGGAGGGAAGATCAGCGCGGGCAACTTCAAGATTCATTGGACCATTATATTCATCCTCTAAACCTGTTTGATCGATGGTGTGGAAATCTACTGGGATTGAGGAGCCTTTCCCCTCAGAAGTATCATCCGGTGAATCACGTGTATTTTCAGAAGCCATAGGGATCTGGCAAAGAAGAATGACAAGTAAGAACAAAGGTAATCATGTCGGCTAAGCAAGGAGCTATAATAGAGATGTGAAAAAAGGAAAATACCCCTGATGGTGGATGATCAACGTCAAGGGGAGCATAAGAAGAGATCAGCGGAATCGAATCTTCCTGGTTGAAGGAAGTAAGACGACGAACTTCATCAAGCAACTCGTTTTCTGATAGATCGGCAGCATTGATCCTGGTCTCATCCTTTGGACCTGAGTACAACCACATCGGGTGAACTCTGGCCATGACTGGCTGGATTCGGCGCTTCAGGAAAACTGCTACCACCTCCGTACCAATCATAGTTTGGCCGTCAGCCTCTTTGATTCGAAGGAATTTGGCAAACAATTCTTCGGCTGAGGCCCTTTCGCCGGCTGAGAGGATGTTCTTCCAAGAGTCCTTGGGCTTGGCTTCAGTAACGTCGGCATAGCAGGGGAGTCGACATTCGGGTGACGAGGAATCTTTAACGTAAAACCATTTCAACCTCCATCCTTGCACGGACTCTCTCATTGGGAAATTAAAGTAATTAACTTCTGAGTGAGCAACAAATCCTACTCCTCCGGTGACAAAGTACCCATTACTACTGCTGTATCTTTTCACATAGAAGATCTTCTTCCACAGCCCGAAATGAGGTTCAATACACAAAAACGCCTCGCAAAGGGTGATGAACACAGCAACATGGAGGATTGAGTTGGGGGTAAGTTGCCATAATTGGATTTCATACGTCCGCAAGAGATGGAGGAGGAACCCATGAGTGGGGAGTGAAAGGCCTCGATGAAGAAAAGATAAGAACATCACAGAAAATCCAGCAGGAGGATCAGGCCGAGAGATCGCACCTGGAAGGATCACATCTCCCGCGTCGGAGGATATCAATCCTAAGCTTCGAGACCTCTTTTCGTCGCGCTTGGTGACGGTTGAAGCTACCCAGTCCCCAGGTTTGGCCATCGAGCCCGACGGCGCTGGCGGCACCGGAGCTGGGGGAGGGGCGTTTGGAGCGCTCCCCTTCGGAAGAGAAGAGGAGGACTTGGCAGCGGCACCTTCGCTGGTGGAGCTAGCAGCGGCGGCGGTATTCTTCTTCTTCACCATTGCGAGATCTGAGGAAGATTGAAACTGTGGCAGCGGTGCAACAATGGCGAAAGAAGGAAGAAGAAGGAGAATGAAGAGATGCTGCGGGAACCGTGGAGAGAATTGAGAACTTTTTGTCCCTTGGAGATTTTAAGGAAAAGTTGAAGTAAGCACGTGGCGCTTGAGGAAGGGAAGGAACTGACGGCCCACTACGCCCACGATTGCGCGAAAATCGAGGAGCCACCTCGGTCGTTACGCGTATAGTGGTCAAGCCCTAAAACACTGATTGAGCAGGGCTAGGGCTAGCTCGTCATGATGGGCCCATCAAATCAGCCTGCAGCAGTTACATGTCAGCAATGACGTCATAATTTGGAAGCATTCGAAGGAAACATAAAAAGTTATCGGATGAAGGATTTGAGTCCACGCACGGATTTCGAGCATCCGTACCTAGACTCGGGGGCTACTCCCATCGGGAGCGCTGACGCGCACCCGATAAAATGAAGACTCGACAGAATGGGCAGTCGAAGGAAGAAGGTTTGAGTCAGCACTCGGTTGCAAAGCGCTTGCACCCAGGCACTCGGGGGCTGTTACTCCCATCGGGAGCTCATGATGCATACCTGATAGAAGTTTTTTGCACTCCAGGATCATGCCCGGGGACTTGATTCTGTGTAGGGTAACGGTGTTTTGCCATCGGCAGTTAACCAAACAACAGTTGGGCACGTTACTCATTATCCTTTGCATAAAGAAAATATATCGGATGACTTATGAAGATCTCGGCAGAGGAAAGTATTTGAGTAGTACAACTTGAGTCTATGCACGGATTGCAAGCATCCGTACCTAGACTCGGGGGCTACTCCCATCGGGAGCGCTGACGCGCACCCGATAAAAAGAAGATGAAGCATAATCAAGATGAACAAGAGCAATGAAGGAGAAGAATGTCAGGAGAAAACATGCATTAGTCTCTACCCGAATTATCTTCGGCTAGACACTCGGGGCTGCGCGTGGGCAGTACCCTTCGGGTAACCAGTATTGCCCTATCTGGTATTGACAAATTGGAGGCCCATGAAGATATCTGAAGGCGAGATGGGCCACTAGGTCGGCGCATCAGAAGATTCCTTGACGGGCAAGGCAAGGAAGCGAACAAACAAGGAAAGTTTGGATCTAAACTACTGTAAACCTAGTCGTCCTCAGTTAGGACCCTTGAGACCTGGCCTCGTATATAAAGGCCAGGAGAGGGTTTGTCGAGGGACACGAACAATCTTAGCAACCTTAGTCAGGAAAAGCTTAGAGCTAGGTAACCTTAGCAACAGCAATCTCGACTAGATCTCAGTCGAACTATTCGGCACCCCATTGTAACCTGTTTTCATCATAATCAAAGAACAGACAGGCAGGACGTAAGGGTTTTACCTCATCGAGGGCCCCGAACCTGGGTAAATCGCTCTCCCCGCTTGTCTGTGTACCGATGTCTCGTGTCAGCTTGCAGGATTCCATCAACCCTAAGCCCCTATCGGAGGGCATTGCCGAGGAGCACCCTCGACACTCTGCGGATGTTTCCTCAGGACCCATCCCCATTGGGGTCTGTGGAAATGTATCTTCTATCTCCGGCGCAACAACTCTCGCAGCGTTGTCTACAATGTAGGCGGCGTGTGCATTTGCGTCTGCTCCGACGTAGATTATTTTGATGTCAAGTTCCCTGATTCCGTCCAAGGATGGCGCAAGAGGTGGTTTTATATCAAAGACGAATCTGTCGGTGATCAGGTGTACGACATTGCTCCTTTTGATGGTGCCGCAAAAATCATCAGACGCCGGTCCTGGGATGTCGAAGCTTCTGCCAAAGAAAGAGCAGCTACCGACGCTCTGATGAAACGCATCCACCAACTCCAAAATACCCACGGCAAAGAGCTGTCGGGTATTCAGATTACCTCATACTTCCTTAGGATTAGGGTGCAGCCTCTGCAGGCTCACAAAAATCCCCTTTGGATGTATGCTGGCGAAGAAGACGTTGATCGCATTTCCAAGGACCTCGATGCGAAGGACCTGGAGAAACTTATTCGACGCTTTTCTTCACTGAGAAAGAAAGATGAGGTTCCAACCTCTTGTCGGGTGGAGCCATACAGCGGCAGCCACCCCCTACAGGAGGTAAATAACGTTTTCTTCGAGTTACTATTCTCTTTTGTGACTGCTCTATTTTGTTTATGTTTTGTGTATTCATCTATATGCTTGTCTCTGCAGAATCATCAAGTCTTGACTTCTCTTCCTCCCCTTCCCGAAGGCGGAGAAGTAGAGGAGCGAGCCATTGTCCATGACGACCCGCAAGAATCCACTCCTCTCGAGAGTGAAGTCGCTGCATCTAACAAATCCGCGGCTTCCTCCGACAAAGGAACTGAGTCAGAGGCTTCTGAATCAGTGCACTCTCCTCCACCCGCTATTTCTCCAAGGAACAAGAGAAAGAGGAGTGAAACTGAAGACTCCGGCGCCTCCAAGCCAACTGAACCTGCTCCTGAAGAATCATCTCCCGAAGATGGAGGTGCCTTTGACCCTTACGACGACGCAGGCTCAGTTAGCTCGTGAGTTCCCTTGTTACTATCTTTGACGCGACCTCTGTTTACTTGTTATGCTTATGTTCATATGTTGACAGTGGCGAGAAGGAGGAGGAAGAAGAAGAACTCGCGGTTACTGGCACGGCTCCCACGAGCACGTCCAATACCGTGGTCCTTTCCGAAGAAATTCGCACTGCCGCGGATTCTTCGCCTCCCCCTCAGCAGATGGTGGATACGTCGACTCCACCACCCAGCCCCCGAGCGCCTTCTCCAAAAAGACTCAAGGTCGGGGCTGGTGATGAGCAAACGCTTATCTTGGGGAGTTCTTCGACTCCTTTGGTGAATGATGTAAGTATCTCTAGAACTCTATTTTGCTGCATCTTGTCGAGTTTTTCCTGATTATTCCCGAACTTTGTACTTCTTCTTGCGCAAATGTTTTCCCTTTCTAAGTGTCTTTTGCGACACTATTTTTCGACAGCCCCTGATGGACCAATTCATCCGCCTCGGCACCCAATCCATTGGGTTTCACAAGGAGGCCGACACTTTGAGAGGTATTTTTATGGCATTCTTTGCTTTTCGGCATACTTCCTTTCTCTTGTCCCTTGACTGATGTAATCTTCATCTTGTTATTTTGGACCAGCCTCTCTTCAACTAGCCAAAGACCGCGCTGAAGCTCTCGAGGCTAAGCTAAAGCTTAGCGAGGAGGCTCGCGAGAAGGCCCAAGCCGATGCTGCTTCTGTTGAAGAACTCCGTCAACGCCTCTCCCAAGCTGAAACTGCGTTAAGCGACAAGATCGCTGAGCAGGTTGTGCGCGAGGAAGGCATAATAGATCGGCTTGAAGCTCAGAGTCGACGTTTTTTCCGTAAGTTCTTTCTTCATCCGAAAAATTGTATTGACTTAGTTTTCTGTATGGTGGTAATCTTGTACTTTGCTACAGCAGGGAGGAATGATGAAGGCTTCAAACTGTTAGCTCCTAAGGACGATCGTCTTCTCGACGCTCTTTCCATGCTTGAGCTATAGGGTAACCTGGCGCGCACCAATCTTTCCGACTCAAGGACTGCCTTCACGCGCCTCTTCCCTCATTTTTTTCCCGAAGCAAGATGAGCTGAAGATCTTCGCCGACCTTGTCAAGCGCTTCTTGCCCCAGGAGGATCTCGCTCTGGCTTATCGGCACGAGAATCTGAAGATCAGTGTCGAGGGGACCATTGCTCTGGTTGCTAACAGTGGCTAGCAGGTCGACTGGGCCAAGGCTGGAGACACCGGCAAGATCAAGAAGGAGAAGTGGAAGGCGTTAGTGAAAGATGCCAAGCCGCACTCGAAGAAAATCGTTGCCTTCTTCACGGCGAAGTCTACTGGTTCCACCAGTACTGCCAAGACGGAGGTCAAGTAGACCATCCTGTCTCTATGTTTTCCCTTTTTCTTCTTTTGATGCTGTCGACTTAGCTGAGACTTGCGGCAACTTATTATCGGCTCACTAGGAGTCAACTTTTGTAATCAACATGTAAATATCATGATGATTAATGGAATGCTATGTTGCCAAATGATTGATGTCGAGATTTTTCTTTCCAATTGGTTTTTGACAACTATACCATGGCACTTGATCCCTTGGATGCTTTGCCTGCTACTTCTCACTCGAGGAAGAACCTTGTCGACGATGTTGTTGAAGATTCTTCGAGTGTCGATCCTTCGCAAGAGCTGAATGAACTTCAACGAAAATTTCAATCGATGAAGAATCGAGCTATTATCGTTATGGACCAGTCTCACAAATCATCCGAGCGGGAGAAAATAGCTCTTCAACAGGCCCATGAAGCTTTAACTTTGAAAGAGGCTGCAGTCGCTGAAGCTGCACAAGCTGCTTCTCGAGAGGATTATATGCTTGACTTGATGACTGACGCGAGTTTGGATATGGCGGGTATGCCTCGCAAATTTTGCTCTTCTTTCCTCGTATTCTTTTGTTTTCAATCCTCATTGTGATCCTTTCATCGAATAGGCTCCTTTTTAGATGTTGCTGCCGAGGATCAACGGGTTGACGCGAGATCAAACCTTCTTGTCAAACTTGCTCTAGACCACGACTCCAGCTTTTGGGCTACACCAGATCGGACCTGACGGATTGTCAGATTTCAAGACCGCGCAGGCCAAGTTCGTCAATATCTTGATTTCTGCACAAAGACACTGGCCCTGGTTTATAATATTATGTTTCCTCGGAACCCCCAGCCAAAAACTCTTCCTGACTTGATGGACAAATTCAACAGTGCTTATCGAATCCATGATTTTGTGAAGGCCCAGTTAATTGCTGGCGCTAGATTTGCTATGATCATGATGCAGATCTGCTACCCAAAGTTAGATATAACCAACATTGTTGAACTTTGCCACGCCAAACTGAGGAAACGAAGGAAGAATGTCGACAAAATCGACGATGTGGTGACACCCGTAGCCGAAAAGATAATGGACGATTTGATTCGAATGGATGCTAACTTCTTCGTTAAAGGTAATTATGTTGATTTCATGGGTGCCACTGCTGAAGATGAAAGGGTAAACATAGATGACCTGATAGGAATTGACTGAAGATCTGCTTCTTCTGTCGAAGTTTTCCTGACAAAGGAACCCTGTATATTGTAAGTACTATGTATGCTTGAAACAATTTACGTCTTTTTTCCTTCCTCTAGCCCCCGAGCGCTTCGGTGGCTATTGTGTTTATGTTTATTGGTTTGCGAGGTGTTTAAACCAAGGCAAATAACTTGTAAGTTGTATATTGTAAGGATTTGTGTATATATAGAATCTCCGAGTTGTAAGCCCCCGAGCCTGCCGAAGAAAAAAGATGTATATCACCAATATCTTTACTATATTGTAGCACCGCGAGCCCGCCTCATTAAAAACCTTTCAGCCCCACTCGGTGCCCTGAAAGGGAAAGACTGCGTTTGAAAACTCGCGGGCTTTTCAGTACATTGTATGTTTACATGTATAACTCTATTTTTGACTTATGCATAAAAACGCCTAAGCTGCGCCACGTTTCAGGGATTTTGGTTCTGCGACCCCTGTCTTCTTGTCCTTTATTCTGTACGCTCCTCCTGCGATTACTTCGGTGACGATGTACGGGCCTACCCATGGTGACTCGAATTTTTCATGACTATCTTGCGTAAGCCGAAGAACCAAGTCGCCAACTTGGAAAGACCTTGGTCGCAGACGTCGACTGTGGTAATTTTTCAGATCTTGCTGGTACTTGGTGACTCTTGACAGCACCTCGTCTCGAGCTTCGTCGAGTGCATCGACATCGTCCTCCAGTGCCTTTCTCGAGGTTTCTTTATCAAACTCCGCCACTCTCGGAGAATTGTGTTCTACTTCTCTCGGGAGCACTGCCTCGGCTCCATGAACCAGAAAAAACGGGGTTTCTTGTGTCGTTGTATTGGGTGTCATCCGTATACTCCATAGTACGCTAGGCAACTCTTCTGGCCAAGTGTGTCGAGCTTTTTTTAATGGTGTTAGCAGTCGTTTCTTGATACCATTGCAGATGATATCGTTTGCTTTCTCGACTTGACCATTGGTTTGCGGGTGCGCAACTGATGCAAAGTGTAGTTTGATGCCTACCTCTGCGCAATATGCCTTGAATTCCTTGGAGGTAAAATTGCTGCCGTTGTCCGTGACAATACTGTGCAGAACACCGAATCGGAAGACGATGCTTTTTAACGAAACTTACCACCGATGCTGCATATGGCGAAGTTATTGGTTTTGCCTCAATCCACTTAGTAAACTTGTCGACAACCACGAGCATATATACGTATCCTCCTGGCCACGCCTTGTGTAGTTTCCCCACCATATCGAGACCCCATTGTGCGAAAGGCCACGACAAAGGTATTGGCATCAGCTCTGCTATCGGGGAGTGAGGTTTTGCCGCAAATCTTTGGCACGCATCACAAGTGCGTACTATGGCCTTTGCATCTTCTATTGTAGTTAACCAGTAAAATCCTGCTCTGAAGACTTTTGTTGCTATTGCTCGACTGCTTGCGTGGTGCCCGCATACTCCCTCGTGCACATCCTTCAGGATGATTCTTCCTTCTTCAGGTGTAACACATCGTTGTAATACTCCCGATATACTTCACTTGTACAGCTCTCCTTTGACCACAGTAAAGGGTTTGGACTGTCGAATAACTCGCCTTGCTTCTACCGGATCTTCGGGTATTTCTTTCCTTAAGATATATATTATGTAACCCTGCATCCAAGGAACTTGCACCACCATCACCTCATGTGATTCCTCTTCATCTCCCGATGTGTTTGCTTGTGATTTTGCTGGAGCCCCAGAGTCTTTCTCAAGCTTTTCCTTTTTCTTTGGCTGTTTCTTCACCTTAGTTGATCTTTCATTTATCTCCTCCCAAAATACGCCGGGTGGTATTGCTAAGCATTACGACCAGATGTTTGCCAAAACATCGGCTTCATCGTTGCCGAGTCTGCTAATATGATTCACTTCACACCCATCAAAGAGTTTCTCGAGTTCATTGTATACCTCCTTGTACGCTATCATATTGTCATTGACTGTGTCACATTGGTTTATCACCTGTTGAGCCACCAGTTGGGAATCACCGAAGATTTTTAATCGGGTTGCGCCACAGGATTTTGCCATCTTCATCCCATGTATGAGTGCTTCATACTCCGCGTCATTGTTAGACGCGTTAGGAACACTACAAGGAAAAGGCCTATAGCTATAAAAATTATCGCCGGCGCACCAAAAAATGTTACGCCGGTGCTATTTTACCACCGGCGCTCCACTTATACGTGCGCCGGCAATATGTGTCAATTTCCGGCGCAGCTTGCAGTTTTGTTCGCCGGTGATATAGGAGGTGCTGGCCGTGCTAGATCAGCTCGCTACGCGAGGCTACAATGCCGGCGCTCCAAAATCGTGTGCGCCAACGATAGAGGACAATTTTGAAAGAATAAGAAAAGGAAAACCGCGTGCGATTCTCCGCCTTGGCTGGAACTGGAAGCCACGCGTCCTGTAGGGCGCACACCGACCGCTCCTTATCCTTTCCCTGAGTCAATCCCCAATTATTTTCACGCTGCTTTCCTCGCCTCAGCTCGCCCACCGGCCAGCACCTCCATGAGCACGCCGGCGCCACCACCATGGGGACATCTCCCTCGTTTTTCACCTCACCTCGGTTAGTTCGGCCCGCCGGCGGCCACCATCTCGGCGAGCACGCCCGCGCCGCCCCATGGGGACATCTCCCTCATCCTCACCTCGGTGAGCTCGCCTCGCCGCCGGCTGCTGGAGGCTAGCCACCATCTCCGGCCGCGTGCCGAGGCCGATCTGCTGGCACCGGTGCCGCTCCTGGCCGCTAGAACCTCACCCACCCCTACGGTCTTCGTCCCGCAGGAGGAGTCCTCCGCCGGCTGCTGAAAGCGCGGGGATGGACCTGGATGCCGCCGTGGGGCGGAAGGAGGCTGCGCTGTCGGCTGTGGGCGACGACGACGCCCAGGCCGTTCGGCGGATCTGCCGGCATCCATGACCTGGTGTATGGCGGCGCGACGGACTTGCTCCGCGACCTGCTGCTCTGCGATAGCGACGCCCTGGCGGTGGTCAAGCCCGCCCACTCCCCCCACGCCTGCCATGTCCTCCTCCACCGTCTCCAGCAGCAGTCATCCATTGCGTCGAGCAGGCCTCGCCGTCCACGGTCGTCGCGTCGAGCAGGGCTCGCCGTCCTCGGTCGTGGCTTCCAGGATTCGATTGCTTTTCTAAATTGTTGTTAGGGTGTTTTGTGCAAAATTCATCGCTAGTTGTAATTTTATTTCTTTCACTTGTGCTCTCTATAAATGTAATGATGAAGGCACGTGGTGGGACGGTGGTGGGTGGGCCTTTTTTTTGTTTCCTATTCATACTACTGCCGGCGAACACAACACATGCGCCGGTCCTATATCCATGTACTGCTGGCGAATGGTTCGCTGCGCCGATGGTAGGCAAATATCACCGGCCTGTTCCCACCGGCAGGCTCAGGTGCGCCGGCAATAAGCTATTTTGGTGCGCCAGCAGTAGCTGTTTTCCTAGTAGTGGAAACGTCATCCGCAGCACATATTTCATCTTATCTCCTTGAGGTGATACTAATATCACGCCTGCTCCAGCTCCTTCTAGCCTTTTGGATCCGTCGAAGTTCATGGTCCAGGTTCTCGACAGGTCTGGGGGTCCCACTATGCGACAAAGTCTGGTAAGATCTGCGATTTTATTGCTTTTCTCTTCTCATACGTGATGTCCCAAGGGGAAAGTTCTATTCCCCAAAGGGAGACACGACCCGTAGCCTCCGGGTTATTTAATATGTTTGATAAAGGCGCCTCGTTGACCACTATTATCGGATGCGCCGAAAAATAGTGTCGCAATTTTCTTGCGGTTGTAAACACTCCATACGCCAACTTCTGATACTGCGGGTACCGCTGTTTTGAAGGCGATAAGACTTCACTGATGAAATATACCGGCCTCTGGACTCCATGAAGTTTCCCTTCTTCTTCTCTTTCGACCACAAGTATTGTGCTGACCACCTGAGGTGTGGCTGCGATATATAACAGGAGAGGTTCCTTTTCCTTAGGCGCCACCAGTATTGCCGATGTCGAGATTGTGCGCTTTAGGTCCTCAAAGGCTTTGTCTGCTTATTTGTTCCACTCGAAATTTTCTCCTTGCTTGATCAAGGCATAAAATGGCAACGCCTTTTCTCCCAGCCTGGCGACGAATCTGCTTAAAGTCGCAACTCGCCCAGTTAGTTGTTGTATCTCCTTTAGCTTGGTTGGCTTCCGCATTGTTATGATGGCTTGAATTTTCTCTGGGTTAGCCTCAATTCCTCTCGCTGACACCAGAAACCCGAGAAGTTCTCCCGCAGGGACGCCAAAAGAGCACTTCGTCGGGTTCAGCTTGAGGCAGAATTTATCGAGGTTGTCGAAAGTTTCCTTGAGATCCTCGATCAAGGTTGATCCCTGCTTTGTTGTTATGACGACATCGTCGATGTACACTTGAACATTCTTGCCAATCTGTGTGGCAAGACACTTCTGCATCATCCACTGATATGTTGCTCCCGCGTTTTTTTAGCCCAAAAGGCATTGTTCTGTAACAAAACACGCCATAGGTTGTTATGAAAGTTGTTTTGACCTCATCTTCTTCTTTTAGTCGGATTTGGTTGTAACCAGAATATGCGTCCAGGAAGGAAAGACGTTCACAGCCTGCCGTGGAGTCGATAATTTGATCTATCCTCGGGAGGGGGAAGTGATCTTTTGGGCAGTGTTTACTGAGACACGTGAAGTCAACGCACATGCGAAGGACCTCTGTGTTTTTCTTCGGGACTAGCGCTGGGTTAGCTACCCATGTGGCTTCTGTGTGTAACTCCTTGATAAATCCTGCTTCTCTGAGTCGATTAATTTCTGACAACATAGCTTTGTGGTTTGGTTCCGAAAAATGCCTCAAAGGTTGTTTGATTGGTCTAGCCATTGGATCCAAGTTAAGAGGGCGCTCGGCAAGTTCCCTGGGTACTCCTGGCATGTCAGCTGGACACCATGCGAAGATTTCCCAGCGCTCACGGAGGAACTCGATGAGCGCGCTTTCCTATGCGAGATCCATGTTTGTTGCGATAGCTGTCGTCTTCTCAGGATCTGTCGGGTGGATCTGCACTTCTTTTGAGTTATTGGTTGTATCAAAGGTTGGCTCCTTTAGCAGCCTCCCTCCGTCTGGCAGCACATCATAATTAGTTGTTAGCCTAGACGCCATATATTCTGCTTGCATCCCGAAAGTTTCTGACAGCCGATGAAAGTCCTTGTCGCACTTGTCCGCTGGCGCAAAACCTTCTTTTACTGTGATTGAGCCCTTGGGTCCGGGGAGTCTCCACAACAAGTATGTGTAGTGTGGTACCGCCATAAATCTGGCATAAGCGGGTCGTCCTAGCAAAGCATGGTACTGTTGAAGATATGCCCAAGAGGCAATAATAAAGTGGATATTATATATCTTTATGTTTATGATAAATGTTTGCATACCATGCTATAATAGTATTAACCGAAACATTGATACATGTGTGTTATGTAAACAACAAGGAGTCCCTAGTAAGCCTCTTGTATAACTAGCTTGTTGATTAATAGATGATCATAGTTTCATGATCATGAACATTGGATGTTATTAATAACAAGGTTATGTCATTAGATGAATGATGTAATGGACACACCCAATTAAGCGTAGCATAAGATCACATCATTAAGTTCAATTGTTATAAGCTTTCGATACATAGTTACCTAGTCCTTCGACCATGAGATCATGTAAATCACTTATACCGGAAGGGTACTTTGATTACATCAAACGCCACTGCGTAAATTAGTGGTTATAAAGGTGGGACTAAGTATTCGGAAAGTATGAGTTGAGGCATATGGATCAAGAGTGGGATATTGTCCATCCCGATGACGGATAGATATACTCTGGGCCCTCTCGATGGAATGTCGTCTGATTAGCTTGCAAGCATATGAATGGTTCATAAGAGATGACATACCACGGTACGAGTAAAGAGTACTTGTCGGAGACGAGGTTGAACAAGGTATAGAGATACCGATGATCAAACCTCGGACAAGTAAAATATCGCGTGACAAAGGGAATCGGTATCGTATGTAAATGGTTCAATCGATCACTAAGTTATCATTGAATATGTGGGAGCCATTATGGATCTCCAGATCCCGCTATTGGTTATTGGTCGGAGAAGAGTCTCAACCATGTCTGCATAGTTCACGAACCGTAGGGTGACACACTTAAGGTTTGATGTCGTTTTAAGTAGATATGGAATATGGAATGGAGTTCGAAGTTTTGTTCGGAGTCTCGGATGGGATCCAGGACATCACGAGGAGGTCCGGAATGGTCCGGAGAATAAGATTCATATATAGGAAGTCATTTTCTAAGTTTGAAAATGATCCGGTGTATTTATGGAAGGTTCTAGAAGGTTCTAGAAAAGTCCGGAAGAAATCACCATGGAAGGTGGAGGGACTCCACCAAGCTTGGCCAGCCAGCCAAAGGGACAAGGAGTCCCAGGTGGACTCCACCAAAGTTGGCCGGCCACCCCACCAAAGGGAAAAGGGGAGTCCCACCTTGAGTAGGATTCACCCACAAGGAAGGTTTTTGAGTTGGACTCTTACTCGTTCTTTGGGCAACCCTAGATGTGTTCCACCTATATAATGAGGGACAAGGGGAGGGGGCCGGCCACCACAACACCACCTTGGCCGCACCCCATAGAGGCACCAAGGCCGGCGCCCCTCCTCCTCATACACCTCTAGCAGCGCTTTGGCGAAGCCCTGCCGGAGATCTCCACCACCACCGCCACCACGCCGTCGTGTTGTCGGGATTCTGAGGAGGATCTACTACTTCCGCTGCCCGCTTGATAAGGGATTAACTTATCAATGCCTACGGGTTGTAGACTAGGGTTTAGTTGGAAGTAGAGGGCAAGTAGATCTCGAAGGTTTTAGCCGGAAAAGTACTCGACTGCTATGAAAACTAGGGTTGCGTGAAACAATGAATCGATCTTCTCTTTGTCTCTCGACTCCCCCTTATATAGGAGGTGGAGCCGAGGGTTTCGTGATGTACAAGTTACAGAGTCTGGGAGGGTTTCTGAACCGTCCCGCGATATTTACAAGTTGATATTCCTAATACAATTCTATCTTTCCAAACTATGTAAAACTTCGGGTCATGGGCCTTCAGTAAACCCCGGGTACCTTCTTCGGCAGGCCCATTGGGGATGCCTATGTCAGTAGCCCCCGAGATTTTGCTTGAATCGTAGAATCAGGGAAAATCTCCATCTTTACAATCTGCATATGATTTCTGCAAGTCGACAAATTTTTATAAAGGAATTGTATATAGTACAGGGATAATCGGTAATTGGGGCTGGTTCATCTGACGGATCAGGTACCAGTTAACTGCTCTCGTAGCAATCTGCCAAAACCTACTTCAAGATCACGTCCCTGGACATGATCTCGGGATACTGGCGTAATTCGACATGTGTCGCTTAAGGTCTTACCAGATGTCGAATTCCAGTCATGCTTTATCGGGTACCTAACGCGTCCATTAGAATTTTTCTTCGTATCTGTTGATACGGAAAAAGTAGTAAAGCGCCGTCAGAGGCGGTGCCACGCCGCACAGGACGGATCCCGCGGACTTACCTTCGCATAGTTTTGCGGCATTCAGAGATTATTTCGCGACTGAGGCGCTCTGAGAATATATTGTCGGGTGCTTTTTCCGGCTGCTGGAGTAGCACATTTGTTCGAGTCAACGGATGACTTGTACTGTTTTTAACATAACCTCCCGATGGGAGTATATGAAGAGTTATTTTGATAACTCAGAATATGTTCCCCAGGATTTATTCAAATTTCATCGGGCACGCGAACAGCGTTCCCGATGGGAGTAGCCCCCGAGGTTACAACCAAGTGCTTGTACTTGGTTGTAGGCTCACCTTTTTAGAATCTTTGCCACTATATTGTCATGTTTCATGCTTCTGTTCATATTTATTGAGTGCGCGAACAGCGCTCCCGATGGGAGTAGCCCCCGAGGCTACAGTCGAGGATTTATACTTGGCTGTAGTCTCCAATTTTTCTGTGTCGCTATATTTTTGAAATGTTTCCTTCCGAACCATCTTCATCAAACTTCTCAAAACTTTTTTATAAAGTAGCCCCCGAGCGTTTGAACAAAAACTTGTATTTGGTCAAAGGCTCTCGAAATTACCAGTCTTCTTTTACTGTCGCTACTTTTCATAAAGTCACAGCCGAGATTTTTCATTGGTAAGGTGACATCAATGCTGACGATAGCCACGACCATTGTATCGGAAAGACACGAGAGCTGTCCCTTCACTGACCTGCGGGCCCAAAATCTGCGGCCCATTGACACGTTACGCAAGTGGGTGACACACGTCCTCCGCTTTTCCTGGCACGCGCGCTGTAGCGCCTGTCCAGTTCCATCATGGCAAAAATACCGTTCTACCCCTTGATCCACGTGTAAAGCATCAAGTCCATTCGTAGATCATCCAACGGTGCGACGTTTTGACTGAACTCGCTATAAATAGCCTTCGTCTTCCACGTTTAATCCCCTTCGCCGCACCATTGCTCATACCTTCTCTGCTCCAATCCCCATTGCAACCACCAGAGCTCTAGCGCCCACGCACTGCTCCGCTTCCTCGACGCCATTGTTTATGCCACCGCGGCCAAGACTCACGAGGCAAGCAGTCCCGAAACAACAATGGCGACGCTAGATCTGGGGAACATGGAGTGGGAGAGATCCAAGATCTCCGCGCAGGACATCAACCTGCTGAAGAAGCCTGGACTAAGCAAGAAGAAGGATGCGCTGCGCTTCCCCAGTGAGGAGAGCTACCCGACGCCTCCCATTGAATATCGGGTTAGTTTTGTTGACCATCTTATCCGTGGCCTCTCTGCACCCATCCACGATTTTTTGCGTGGGTTGCTTTTTGTGTATGGGCTGCAACATCATCATCTTACTCCCAACTCCATCCTCCACATCTCTATTTTCATCACTCTTTGTGAATCCTTCCTTGGAGTCCAACCTAACTGGGCTCTATGGAAGCGCATCTTCCTCCTCCGCTGTAATGGCTCCCACAACATCGCCTATAATATAGGCGGTGTTGTTATCTGCATCCGCCCTGATGTCGAGTATTTTGACGTCAAATTCCCTGACTCGGTTCAAGGGTGGCGCAAAAAATGGTTGTATGTCCGCGAGGAATGCGCCGACTCGCTGGAGCACAACATTCCCCCTTTCAATGGCAACGAAAAAATCCTTCGCCGCCGCTCCTGGGATGCAGAAGCTAGCGACGAAGAAAAATCGGCGACAGAGGCGCTGATGACACGCATCCACGAGCTTCAGAATACCCGTGGACAAGAGTTGTCGGGTATCCAAATTACGGCATATTTCCTTAGGATTAGGGTGCAGCCTCTGCAGGCTCGCAAAAACCCCCTCTGGATGTATGCTGGTGACAAGGATGTGGATCGCCTGTCGATAGATTTATCGGTCAAGGACTTAGAAAAACTTGTCCGAAAAATCTCTTCGCTCAGCAAGAAAGACACCGTCACATCATCTTGCCGCGTGATACCGTATAGCGCCACCAACGCGCTCCCCCAGGTAATCTATCTTTATCGTTTTCTTGTTCGTTCTTCACTTTTTTGGCTGCTATTTCTTCGACTGCTGCTAATTGATACAATTTCCTGTCGACACATTCCTATCTTGTCCAGAACCACAAGACTGCGTCGCCTCTTCCTCCCCTTCCCGAAGATGGAGATGTCGAAGAGCGCGCAGTCATTACCGAGGACACCCAGGTTCCTTCTCAACCTGAGAGCGAAGTCGCGGTTTCTCACAAACCCGCGGCTTCCTCTGAAAAAGAAGTTGAATCTGAGGCTTCGGAGTCCACGCAGTCAATTCCTTCCGCCGTTTCCCCGAAGAAACGGAAAAGGGGTGACGCAGAATGCTCTGGCACCTCCAAGCTTAGCAGCTCTCCTGTCGAGGAGACTGCTCCAAAAAGCACTGCTCCCGAAGAATCGGAGCCCTTCAACGCCTATGAAGCTGCGCTTGTCAGCTCGTGAGTTGCCATGTCGCTCCTTTTAACCATACTATGTCGAATATCTTGTTTCTATATCAAATAATCTCATTTTATTTTGTGCGCAGCAGCGACGAAGAAGAAGAAGAACCCGCCGCCAATGTGACTGCTCCTATGAGCATGTCTCATACTTTGGCTTTGTCGGAGACACATCGCACGGCGGAGGAAACCTCGACTCCTCATCCAGATCTTCAGAGGTCGACTCCTGCCACTAGCCCACGAGCCTCTTCGCCAAAGAGAGCAAGGGTTGAGCTAGGCGAAGAATTCAACTTTGCCGGCGGTTCAGCGACTCCACCTTTGGACGATGTAAGTCTACTATTTTTATTTTTCTGTCTGCCGAGTTTTTTCACTACTCTAAACCTTTCTTTCCCTTTCCTTTTCTGCAGCCTCTGATGAAGCCCTTCATTAACCTTAGCGCCCAATTTATTGGGTACTGCAACACTTGTGATGGGTTGAAAGGTATATTGTCGGATGACCTGTCTTTTCTATTCCCCAAAAAACTTCCTTTGTCCTTGTGCAATTCTAACTTCTGTCCTGTGTCCTTTCGACAGATTCTCTCCTTGCGGCGGACAAACGGACTGAAGACCTTGCCAGCAAACTCAAGGCGAGCGAAGAGGCTCGCGAGAAGGCTGAAAAGGATGCCTCTTGTATTGAAGATCTTCGAAAGAGGCTTCACGAAGCAGAGACTACTCTAAGTGAAAAAATCACTCAGCATGTCACTCGTGAAGGAAACATCGCCTCCCGCCTTGAATCGTTGAGTCGGCGTTTTGTCAGTAAGTTCACTGATCCTACCTTCCTTCTTTTCGCTCATTTTCCACCCCTTCTTCTTTGTTGAGGACCCGAGCTTTTGTTTTAGCAGGGAAAATGAATCAAGATTTTGTGCTGGAAAAGCCTGAGAACGACCGTCTTCTCGACGCGTTGTCTCTTCTCAAGATTCATGCAGATCTAGTGCGCCGTAGCATCTTTGACGCCCAGGCTGCGTTTTCGCGCTTGTTCCCTTACTTCTTTTCGAAGAAAAAGGAACCCGACACTTTTGCTGTCCTTGCCAAGAGCTTCGTCCCCCAAGAAGATCTTGGACTTGCTCTTCGCCAAGAAAAAATGAAGATTGGCGTAGAAGGCACTATAGCATTGGTTGCCGAGAGCCAGCAAAATGTTGACTGGGCAAAGGTTGGCGAAGCCACAAAGCTGAAAAAGGATAAATGGCCATCTCTAATCAGAGCTGCAAAGCCCCACTCAAAGAAGATCCTGGCCTTCCTCGGATACAAGCCAACGCCTTCCTCCAGTTCCGCCAAAACGGAGGTCAAGTAGATCGTCTTGCCTATCTTTCTCTTTTTTCTTTCTTTTGACGCATGTCGCCATAGATGTAGCTTGCGACAACGTATAATTGGTTCACTAGGACCCAATCTTTTGTAAGAATCATGTAAATATATTGAAAATCAGTGGAAGTCTATTTTGCGTGATGATTCATGTCGAACTTTTCTTTCCAGTTGCTTTTTGACAACTATACTCCAACTCCTCATCCCTTCGATGCTTTACCTGCTTCCTCTTACTCGAAGAGAATACCAGCTGATGATGAATTCATTGAAGATTCTTCGAGTATGGGTCCAGCACATGACTTGAAAGAACTCTGCCAACAGCTTCAGCCGATGAAAAAACAGGCACTCGTGATAATGGAACAATCTCGAAGGTCATCCGAGAGGGAAAAGATTGCGCAACAGCAAGCTCAAGAAGCTATAGCTTCAAAAGAGGCTGCAGTCGCTGAAGCTACACAGGCTACCTCCCGAGAGAACTTTATGCTTGAGTTGATGACTGAAGCAATCTTGGAAATGGCAGGTATGCTTCTTGAGCTTGAACTTCCTCTGTGTTTTGCTTGATTCTGCTTGTAACTCGTGTGCTGTCGCCAAAATAGGTCCCTTTTTGGACGCCGCTGCCGAAGATCAATGGGTTGACACAAGATCAAATTTCCTTGTTAATCTGGCACTGGATCATGGCTCCCTTTTTTGGGCTACCCCTGAACGCACCCGACAAATCGTCAGATTTCAAGACCGCTCATGCCAAGTTCGTGAGTTCCTTGAATTTTGTACCAAAACATTGTCCATGGTTGACAACTCCATGTTTCCCCGAAATGTTCAGCCTAAGACCCTTCCCGAGCTGATGGATAAGTTTAAGGACTCGCACAAAATCCATGGTTTTGTAAGAGCTCAACTAGTAGTCGGTGCCAGGTTTGCCCTTATTATGCTTCAGATCTGCCACTCAAAACTCGATATGACCAAGGTGGTTGAAACTGTTCATACCAAGCTGAGGCGACGGCGGAGAGGTGTCGATAAAATCAATGCGGTAGTTACACCAGTGGCTGAAGAAATAATTGGTGACCTTCTTCGAATGGATGCCGACTTTTTTGCAGATGGTCATTACGCCGATTTTCTAGGTGCCTCTGCCGAAGAAGACAGAATAAACATTGATGATCTGTTAGGTCGACTAGATTTATTTCTTCGGTAGATAGCTTATTTTGTCGAAAGAAATTGTAGCTTGTTGTATATATATTGTAAGACAAAGATATGTATTTTTCTATTCCCTATCCCCTGAGTGTTTCGGTGGCTAATGTCTATATTTTTATTTGTGTTTGTGAGGTTTTGTAAACCAAGGCAAATAAATTTTATTGAGTGTATATTGTATTTGCTAGTATGAACCCCGAGCATGTCGAGGAAAAAAGATGTATATCTCCAATATCTTTATTATATTGCAGCACCGCGAGTCCGCCTCATTAAAATCCTTCCTGCCCCACTCGGTGCCCTGAAAGGAAAAGAGTGCGTCTGAAAACTCGTGGGCGTTTCAGTACATTGTATGTTTACATATATATCTTGACTTAGGCGTAAAAATGCCTAAGTTGCGCCACGTTTCAGGGATTTGGCTCGGCAACCCCTGTCTTCTTATCCTTTATCCTGTATGCTCCTCCTTCGATGACCTCGGTGACGATGTAAGGGCCTAGCCACGGCGCCTCAAGCTTTTCATGGCTGCTTTGCGTGAGCCGAAGAACTAAGTCGCCCACCTGGGAAGATCTTGGTCGCAGTCGTCGGCTGTGATAATTTTTCATATCTTGCTGATATTTGGCGACTCTGGACAATACTTCGTCGAGTGCGTCCATACCATCTTGTAGTGCCTTTCTTGAGGTTTCTTCATCAAATTCCGCCACTCTCAGAGAATTGTGCTCTATTTCTATCGGCAGCACTGCCTCAGCTCCATGAACCAGAAAAACGGGGTTTCCTGTGTTGCTGTGTTGGGTGTTGTTCGTATGCTCCATAGCACGCTGGGCAACTCCTCTGGCCAAGTGTGTCGAGCTTTTTCCAATGGTCCTAACATGCGCTTCTTAATGCCGTTGCAGATGACGCCGTTTGCTTTCTCGACTTGGCCATTGGTTTGCGGGTGCGCAACCGACGCAAAATGCAGCTTGATTCCTACTTCCGCGCAATAAGCCTTGAATTCCTTTGACGTGAAATTGCTACCATTGTCTGTGACGATGCTATGAGGAACTCCAAACCGGAAAACGATGCTCTTGATGAATTTGATCGCTGATGCTGCATCTGGCAAATTTATTGGTTTTGCTTCAACCCATTTGGTGAACTTGTCGACATCTACAAGCATATACTCGTATCCTCCTGGCCACGCCTTGTGCAATTTTCCTACCATATCAAGACCCCACTGGGCAAAGGGCCATGACAAAGGTATTGGCATCAGTTTTGCTGCCGGAGAATGAGGTTTTGCGGCAAACCTTTGACACGCATCATAGGTACGCACTATGTTCTTTGCATCCTCAATGGCTGTGAGCCAATAAAACCCTGCTCTGAAAACCTTGGCCGCAATAACTCGACTGCTTGCATGGTGTCCGCATACTCCCTCGTGCACATCCTTTAATAGCACCCGACCTTCTTCTGGTGTGACGCATCGCTGCAAAACTCATGATATACTTTTGTTATACAGCTCGCCCTTAACCACAGTAAATGCTTTCGATCGTCGAATAATTCGCCTTGCTTCCACTGGATCGTCGGGTATTTATTGCCTTGAGATATATGCAATATAAGCTTGCATCCATGGTACTTCTACTACCATTACTTCGTGCGACTCTTCCTCATCTCCAGGTGCACCTGCCTCGAGGGCTGCCGAAGCCCCCGAGCCTTTCTCGACCTTTTCTTTCTTCTTTGGCTGTTTTCTTGCCCTGGTCGACCTTTCACTTATTTCTTCCCAGAATACTCCGGGTGGTATTGCTAGACACTGCGACCCGATATTTGCCAAAATATCAGCTTCATCATTGTTGAGCCTGCTAACATGGTTTACCTCGCATCCGTCGAAAAGTTTCTCGAGTTCATTGTATAACTCTTTGTATGCTACCATGCTATCATTAACTGCGTCGCATTGATTCATTACTTGTTGAGCCACCAGCTGGGAGTCGCCGTATATTTTTAATCGGGTCGCACCATAGGCCTTCTCCATCTTCATCCCATGTATCAGCGCTTCATACTCTGTCTCATTGTTAGATGCGTTGGGAAACGTCATCCGCAGCACATACTTTAACTTGTCTCCTTGAGGTGAAACCAATATCACGCCTGCTCCTACTCCTTCTAACCTCTTGGACCCGTCGAAGTTCATGGTCTAGGTTCTCGATAAATCAGGAGGTCCCGTGTTTTGTAGCTCCATCCACTCTGCAATGAAGTCTGGTAAGATCTACGACTTTATCGCCTTTCTTTTTTCATAAGTGATGTCCCGAGGGGAAGCTCTATTCCCCAAAGGGAGACACAGCCTGTAGCTTCCGGGTTGTTCAGTATATTTGACAATGGTGCCTCATTGACCACTATTATCGGGTGTGCCGAAAAATAGTGTCGTAGCTTTCTTGCTGTCGTGAACACTCCGTATGCTAGTTTCTGATAATGCGGGTACCTCTGTTTTGAAGGAGATAAAACTTCACTAATGAAGTATACCGGCATCTGTACTCCATGTAGTTTTCCTTCTTCCTCTCGCTCAACCACAAGTGTCGTGCTGACCACCTGAGGTGTGGCCGCAATATATAACAGGAGAGGTTCTTTTTCCTTGGGTGCCACCAGTATTGGGGGTGTCAAGATTGTGCGCTTGAGATCCTCGAATGCTCTGTCTGCTTCCTCGTTCCACTCGAACTTTTCCCCTTGCTTGATCAAGGTGTAAAATGGCAACGCCTTTTCTCCTAGCCTGGCGACGAATCTGCTCAAAGCTGCGACTCGCCCAGTTAGCTGTTGTATCTCCTTTAGCTTTGTTGGTTTCTGCATTGTCACGATAGCCTATATTTTCTCCGGGTTGGCCTCGATCCCTCTTGCTGACACCAGGAACCCGAGAAGTTCTCCTGCCAAGACGCCGAAAGAACACTTTGTCGGGTTTAGCTTGAGGTAAAACTTGTCGAGGTTGTCGAAAGTTTCTCTGAGATCGTCGATCAATGTTGATCCTTCCTTCGTTGTTATGACGACATCGTCGATGTATACTTGGATGTTTTTACCAATCTGCGTGGCCAAGCACTTCTGCATCATCCGCTGGTACGTTGCACCCGCGTTTTTCAACCCGGAAGGCATTGTTCTGTAACAGAATACGCCATAGGGGGTAATGAAAGCTGTTTTGACTTCATCTTCTTCCTTTAGTCGAATCTGGTTGTACCCATAATATGCGTCCAAGAAGGAAATACGTTCACAACCTACCGTGGAGTCGATAATTTGATCGATCCTTGGGAGGGGAAAGTGATCCTTTGGACAATGTTTATTTAGACACGTAAAGTCGACGCACATGCGAAGGACCTATGTGTTTTTCTTCGGGACTAGCACTGGGTTTGCTACCCAGGTGGTTTCTGTATGTATCTCTTTAATGAACCCAGCTTCTCTGAGTCGATTGATTTCTGACAGCATAGCTTTGCGGTTTGGTTCCGAAAAACGCCGCAAGGGTTGTCTGATTGGCCTAGCCAATGGATCCAAATTGAGGGGGTGCTCGGCAAGTTCCCTGGGTACTCCTGGCATGTCAGCTGGACACCATGCGAAGATTTCCCAGCGCTCACGGGGGAACTCGACGAGCGCGCTTTCCTATGCGAGGTCCATGTTGGTGGCGATAGCTGTCGTCTTTTTGGGATCTGTCGGGTGTATCTGCACCTCCTTCGAGTTCTTGGTAGTATCAAAGGTTGGTTCCTTAAGTGGCCTCCCGACGTCTGGCAACACGTCGTAGTCTGTTGTCAGCTTTGACGCCATATACTCTGCTTGCATCCCAAAAGTTTCTGACAGGCGATGGAAATCCTTGTCGCACTTATCCGCTAGCGCGAAACTACCTTTCACCGTAATTGGTCCCTTGGGTCCAGGGAGCCTCCACAACAAGTACGTGTAGTGGGGTACTGCCATGAATCTGGCATATGCAGGTCGTACCAATAAAGCATGGTACTGTGAGGGGAAATCCACAACCTCAAATTCCAGCCTCTCGATTCTGTAATTCTCTCGGGTCCCGAACTGAACGTCGAGATTGATCTTCCCCAATGGATAACTTGGCTTGTCTGGTGTGATACCATGGAAACGTGTATCCGTTGGTTTAAGTTCGCCAAGGATATATTCATCTTCCTCAATGTATCTGCGTACATAAGGTTTAGACTGCTGCCGCCATCTATAAATACTCTCGACACGTCGAACCATGCAATCACTGCAGGTAATATTAAGGTTGATTGCCCTGGTCGAGGAAATTGCTGCGGGTGGTCCGCTATGGTGAAGCCGATGTCCTGTCCCGACCAACTTAGATACTCTATTGTTGGTGGAGCCATCTTCTCTGCCATAAAAACTTGTCGCGAAATCACTTTCTGAGCTCTGTTGGATGGCCTAGCCTTTTGAATCATCGAGACCGCGTCGTTGGCGTGGGTGTCGATATATGGAGGTGGGTATGGTGCTGCCGCGATTCTGAGCTGGTGACGATTTTCGTCCGTAATTGCGGGAGGGGCGAAAGGTGGACCTCGCTCCTTGGCCCCTGAGGGTATCTATTTGCTGCCTGTGCGTTGGCATGCCCTGCAAATCTATTCAACGCCTGAAAAGTTCGACAGTCTTTCTGCAAGTGTCCGGACTGACTCTTTCCATTGTTGTCGAGATAAAAGTGCATTTGGCATGTTCCGTTCATCATATCTTCGGGAGAGATGTACGGCCGCTGGAACCTTGGACCATTATTTTGCCTGTTTGGGCGGGAACTATCCTGCTGCTCATTGCTTTTTTGATAGTCATCTTGATTGTTTCCTTCATTATTTCCGCGGAAGCCGGCCAATATTTGGCCGGGACCGTTGTGATCTGAGTACTGACGAGGAAAACGTCGTCTATTTTGGAAGTTTCTGTTACGATCCTCCTCTGGCGACCTATGTCGCTTGTTGTTGACAGAATCCTCTCCATCTGCCCACCGATTAGCTATCTCCATGAGTGCCACTATTGTCTTTGGATTAGTCCTTCTGAGGTCCTCGATGAAGTCCTTCCTTCGGATCCCAGCGACAAAAGCATCTATCGCTCTCTCGTCAGATACATTTTCTGCCGAGTTTTTGATAATATTCCACCTCTGTATGTACGCCCTCATCGACTCGTCATACTTCTGTCGACAAGCTCTCAACTCCTCTATTGACGCAGGTTTCTTGCATGTGGACAGGAAATTCTTTACGAACAGGTCCTCGAAGGTTTCCCAACTGTCGATAGATCCAGGTGGTAATTTCTTGATCCATGATCGAGCTGCGCCACTTAGATGCACCTGGATACTTTGCATAGCTGTCGCCTTAGTTCCACCCATCAATTTTACTGTCTCCAGGTAATCAACCAGCCAATCCTCGGGATCTTGCAATCCGTCGAATTTCTTATAGCTATCAGGCAACTTTAAATCTGATGGTACTCGCGTTTTGCGGACTCGTCGAGTGAAACAGGGGAGCCCACACAGATCTTCGTCATCTACTTCAGGTGATTGCCGACGTTCTCTCCTTTCTTGTCGCGCCCTGTCAACCCGTGTATGTGATGACCCACAAGTATAGGGGGTGTATCGTAGTACTTTCGATAAATAAGAGTGTCTAACCCAACGAGGAGCAGAAGGTGTTGACAAGCAGTTTCGATGAAGGATTCACTGTAAATGCTCACAGACAAGTATTCAGGGGTTTTGATATAGCAGATAAATAAAGTACAAGTAAATAAAATGCGAGAGTAATAGTTGCAGCGAGTGGCCCAATCCTTTTTAGCACAAAGGACAAGCCGGTTTGTTTACTTATAATGACCAAACATTCTTGAGGACACACGGGAATTTAGTCTAGTGCTTTCGCTTCATATAGTTGATTAATCTTCATTGTTTTGATAAGTGTTGTGTGGGTGAACCTATGCTAATGCATCGCCCTTCCTAGGACTAATACATACTTGTGATTATACCCCTTGCAAGCATCCGCAAATACAAAAAAGTAATTAAGATAAATCTAACCACAACCTTAAACTCTGAGATCCTGCTATCCCTCCTGCATCGATATACCAACGGGGGTTCAGGTTGCTGTCACTCCGGCAACCCCACAATTAGCAAATGAATACAAGATGCATTCCCCTAGGCCCATAAAGGTGAAGTATCATGTAGTCGACGTTCATATGACACCACTAGAAGAATAACACCACAACTTAAATATCAAACCATTAAATATTACTCAACATAGTTCACTACTAACATTTAGACTTCACCCATGTCCTCAAGAACTAAACGAACTACTCACGAGACATCATATGGAACATGATCAGAGGTGATATGATGATGAATAACAATCTGAACATAAACCTTGATCCAATGGTTTCACTCAATAGCATCAATAACAAGGAGTAATCAATACCGGGAGAGTTTCCCCTATGAAATAATCAAGATTCAACCCTAGATGTTACAGCGGTGACGAGGTGCAGCGGTGGAGATGATGGTGTCGGCGGTGGAGATGATGATGATGATGATCCCAATGAAGTCCAGCTCGATGACGGTGACGATGGCGTCGATTTCCCCCTCCGGGAGGGAATTTCCCCGGTGGATTTCAGCCTGCCGGAGAGCTCTTTTCTCTCTGGTGTTTTCCGCCCCGCAGAGGCGGCTGTGTCTCCTCGCGATTATTCCCTGTACCTTAGGTTTTCGGGTAGATGAAGTACGCGAAAGAGAGGCGGGCGAGGGGGGCTGTGGGCCCCCTCCCCACAGGGCGGCGCGACCAGGGTGGAGCCCGCGTCGGCCTATGGGGGGGCCCATGGAGGCCCTCCTTGGCCCATCCTTTTGGTTGGCTCCTTCTTCTGGAGAACTAAGACCTTCGGTGTAATTTCTGTCAGTTGTTGATCTTCAGAAATATTGCATTCTGACGGTGCTTTTCCAGCAGAATCCTGACTCCGGTGAGTGATTCTCCAATAATCATGAAACATGCAAAATAGGTGAAATAAGATAAGTATCATCTCTAAATATGAAATATATCAATGAATAACAGTAAATTATGATATAAAATAGTGATGCAAAATGGACGTATCAGTCTGCGCCACTGTATCTCTAGCCGACGTTCTTAGGGGTGGTTGGACTACCCCTGTAGGTCGTAGACTATTTTGTCTTGTGGCACCTTCGGGAGGTGTGCTCGTACTTGCAAACGCAGTTCCCATGACTCCTACTCCTGCCAAAGCCATGGTATACAATGCCTCTCTTGGATCTCCTGCAGGTGGCCTGTTCGCCCGTATAAGGCCTGTGTCGCCATATATCCTGCTTCCGGGGTTTTTGGGATTATGTTTCCTCTCGTGTCGATCGACATGAAAGACATGTCGAGATTCTGGATGAAGTTCTCCCTATCAGCCTCAGGTATATTTTGCAACCGAGATCTTGCTCTGTTTCGAGCTGCTCTGTGACTATCTCCGGAAGTCCCTGATTGTCGGCTCAACTCCGCCCTTCGTCTGCTTGACGCGGAAGCCGCTCCTTGCCTTCTATCCAACTCAATTTTCTGTTTTTCAAGCTCCCGCCTGGTACAGTCGAGTCTATATTGATATGCCTGTAACTCTTCAGCTGTCGCCGTTACAGTCATTGGCTCTGTGCCATCAATGGCTCTTGCGACTCTGTCCCACACTGTTTGCGGAAATTGCACCATCTCCCGTGTTTCAGGTCCTATATATTTGGTTCCCAAACCTCGCGTAAGATCCGCGGGGTCGACATATGGATTCCCTGCGTCATCGAATTTTTCTGATGTCTCCTCTTGTGGGCGACTTGTATCCCCTATTGCATATATTTGATGATACTTTGAACTTTGATCTTTGTCGGGATTGGTGACACCATCATATAGATCGGTGAAGACCTCACCAACAATAGTGGACCTGTCGATGAAATCGAAAGCGTCGACACTGTCGGAATCGCTGCTTATATTTGAGTCCGCAAACGACCCGACGGATATGTTGCTGAAGATCTTGATGAGTTCACCGCTTGATGCAAGCTTGGTGGAGATTGCCGACGAAATCTCTTCATCGCCAGACTCGAACGATGAAATCGATCCCGATGAACCAGAACCAGCTACATCCGATCTCGTCGAATTCGATCTTGCGAGACGATGAGATCCTTCCCTCCCGACACGGAAGTGGAACTTTCCGAACGCCATGTCCATGGGCTCCTCCAGATACACATATGCATCCATACGGGAGGGTGGGTGAGGAACAAAATCGACTAGAGTGGTTTCGATCTGTTTACCTCGATCCATCGCGTTGCTTGCTACCGAAGATGTTGATGATGTCGAACGTGCCATCGAGATCAGAACCTTTTCGCCTCTAGTTCCTACAGATGTAGACTAGGGTTTAGTTGGAAGTAGAGGGCAAGTAGATCTCGAAGGTTTCAGCCGGAAAAGTACTCGACTGCTATGAAAACTAGGGTTGCGTGAAACAATGAATCGATCTTATTTTTGTCCCTCGACTCCCCCTTATATAGGAGGCGGAGCCGAGGGTTTCGTGATGTACAAGTTACAGAGTCCGGGAGGGTTTCTGAACCGTCCCGCGATATTTACAAGTTGATATTCCTAATACAATTCTATCTTTCCAAACTATGTAAAGCTTCGGGTTGTGGGCCTTCAGTAAACCCCGGGTACCTTCTTTGGAAGGCCCATTGGGGATGCCTATGTCACCGCTGGAACGGGGAGAAGGACGTCGTTATCAACACCGAACGTGTGATCGAGTACGGAGGTGCTGCCCGACTGTGATCTTCTACGTGCTTTTGAAAGTGGCAAGTGATCATCTTCTGCAACAACGAGATCTAATCTCGTAGGCTTTGGAAATCTTTGAGGGTTAGTCTCGTGATCTTCTCGTTGCTACCATCTTTTAGATTGCATCTTGGCTTGGTTTTCGTTCTTGCGGTAGGAATTTTTTTATTTTCTATGCTACGAATCCCATCAGTGGTATCAGAGCCATGTCTATGCATAGATTGGTTGCACGAGTTGAACACAATTGTTTTGTGGGCGTTGATGCTTTGTTGTCTTTAGTTCGTGTACTTTGCAAATTGTGGGATGGTGGGATGAAGCGGATCGGGCTAACTTTACATGACCGCATTCATGAGATTTGCTCCACGCTCGACATGCAACTTGTATTGAATAAGTGGCTTTGCGGGTGTTTGTCTCTCCCACCATAGTGAAGATTCAATTTACTCTTTCTATTGACAACACTAGTATCACCGTTGTGGTTCATGTTTGTAGGTAGATTGGATCTTACTCGAAAACCCTAAACCACGTAAAATATGCAAACCAAATTAGAGGCGTCTAACTTGTTTTTGCAGGGTTTGGTGATGTGATATGGCCATGATGTGATGATGAATATGTATGAGATGATCATTATTGTATTGTGGCAACCGGCAGGAGCCTTATGGTTGTCTTTAAATTTCATGTTGATGTATTATTTCAAAGTAGTTGTAATAGTTGCTACATGGGAGAACAACCATGAAGACGGCGCCATTGACCTTGACGCTACGCCGACGATGATGGAGATCATGCCCGTTGATGATGGAGATCATGTCCGTGCTTTGGAGATGAAGATCAAAGGCGCAAAGACAAAAGGGCCATATCATATCACATATGAATTGCATGTGATGTTAATCCTTTTATGCATCTTATATTGCTTAGATCGTGATGGTAGCATTATAAGATGATCCCTCTCACTAAATATCAAGATAATAAAGTGTTCATCCTTAGTATGCACCGTTGCTAAGACGTGTCGTTTCAAAGCATCATGTGATGATCGGGTGTGATAGATTCTACATGTGCATACAACAGGTGCAAGCCATTTTTGCACACGCGGATACTAAGGTTGCTTTGACGAGCCTAGCATGTACAGACATGGGATACCGAAAGGTAGAGCATGAGTCATATGATTGATATGATGAACACTTTGAGTGTTCGCCTTTGAAGTTACATCTTGTCTCGTGATGATCGGACTTGGTGTAGTGGATTTGGTTCGTGTGATCACTAAGACAATGCGAGGGATATTGTTTTGAGTGGGAGTTCACCTAGTTTAATTTTGTAGAATTAAAATTTGAACTCAATTTTTCATAGACTTAGTCTAAACTCTTTGCAAATATATGTTGTAGATCATGGCGTCCCCATCAATCAATTTTAACCAGTTCCTAGAGAAAGAAAAGATTAAAAGCAATGGTAGCAACTTCACCGACTGGTTCCGTCATGTGAGGATCTTCCTCAATGGCGGAAATCTGCAATATGTGCTTGATGCACCGCTAGGTCCCCCACCACCACCTGCAGTATCCGAGGACGAAAAGAATCATTACGAGACTCGGGTGACTCGGTACTCTCAAGTTCAGTGTGCCATCCTATGCAGCCTAGAGGCGGAGCTCCAAAAGCGTTTTGAGCACCACGACCCTTATGAGCTGGTCAATGAGTTGAAAACGATATTTCAAACTCATGCGGCCGTGGAAAGCTATGAGGCCTCGAAACACTTCTTTGGTTGTATGATGGAAGAGGGCAGCTCCGTTAGTGAGCACGTGCTCGCCATGTCCGGGCATGCGAAGAAGCTCAGTGACTTGGGGATAGTGATTCCTAACCAGCTGGGTATTCATCGTGTCCTCCAATCACTGCCACCAAGTTACAAGAACTTCGTGATGAACTACAACATGCAGAACATGAACAAGGAGTTACCTGAACTCTTCTCCATGCTAAAATCTGCTGAGATTGAGATACAGAAAGAGCACCAAGTGTTGATGGTCAACAAGACCACTAGTTTCAAGAAGCAAGGCAAACCTAAGAAGGGCAACTTCAAGAAGGGCAACAAGAAAGCTTCTACGCCTCCTGAGAAGCCTAAGGCTGGCCCTAAACCTGATACTGAGTGCTATTACTGCAATGGGAAGGGGCATTGGAAGCGTAACTGCCCCAAGTGCTTGGCTGATCTGAAGAGCGGCCTTGTCAAGAAGAATAAAGGTATATCTGATATACATGTTGTAGATGTCTATCTTACTGGTTCTCGTACTAGTGTCTGGGTATTTGATACTGGTTCGGTTGCTCACATTTGTAACTCGAAACAGGAACTACGGAATAAACGAAGCCTAGCGAGGGACGAGGTGACGATGCACGTTGGAAATGGATCCAAGGTCGATGTGATCGCTGTCGGCACACTCTCTCTACATCTACCTTCGGGATTAGTTTTAAACCTCAATAATTGTTATTTGGTGCCTGCGTTGAGCATGAACATTATATCTGGATCTTGTTTAATGCAAGACGGTTATTCATTTAAGTCAGAGAATAATAGTTGTTCTATTTTTATGAATAATATCTTTTATGGTCATGCTCCTGAGATGAATGGTTTATTCTTGTTAAATCTCGATAGTAGTGATACACATGTTCATAACATTGATGCTAAGCGAATTAAATTGAATGATAATTCTACTTATATGTGGCACCGTCGTCTTGGTCATATTGGAGTGAAACGCATGAAGAAACTCCATTCTGATGGACTTCTTTAATCACTTGACTTTGAGTCACTTGATAGATGCGAAGGATGTCTAATGGGAAAAATGACTAAGACTCCATTCTCTGGTACAGTGGAGCGAGCTACAGACTTATTGGAAATCATACATACCGATGTGTGCGGACCAATGAGTGTAGCCTCGCGCGGTGGTTATCGTTATGTTCTATCCTTCACGGATGATCTGAGTAGATATGGGTATATCTATTTCATGAAACATAAGTCCGAAACTTTCCAGAAGTTTAAAAATTTCCAAAGTGAAGTAGAAAATCAACGTAACAAGAAAATCAAGTTTCTGCGTTCTGATCGCGAAGGCAAATATCTGAGTTATGAGTTTGGCATGCATTTAAAGAAATGCGGAATATTTTCACAGTTGACACCACCGGGAACACCACAGCGCAATGGTGTGTCCGAACATCATAATCGAACTCTCTTAGATATGGTTCGTTCTATGATGTCTCTTACTGATTTGCCGTTATCGTTTTGGGGTTATGCATTAGAGACAGCTGCATTCACTTTAAATAGGGCACCATCTAAATCCGTTGAAACGACACCGTATGAATTGTGGTTTCAGAAGAAACCTAAGCTGTCGTTCCTTAAAGTTTGGGGTTGCGAAGCTTATGTAAAAAAGTTACAACCTGACAAGCTAGAACCCAAAGCGGAGAAATGCGTCTTCATAGGATACCCTAAAGAAACTATTGGGTATACTTTCTATCACAGATCCGAAGGCAAAATCTTTGTTTCCAAGAACGGAACCTTTCTTGAGAAGGAGTTTCTCACTAAAGAAGTGACTCGAAGGAAAGTAGAACTCGACGAGTTTATTGAACCTTCTCTCGTAGATCAGAGTAGCACAGTGCTGGAAGATGTTCCTGTACATCCTACACCGATAAGAGAGGAAGCAAATGATAATGATCATGAAACTTCGAACGAGGTGGCTACTGAACCTCGCAGATCAACAAGGGAGCGTACCACTCCTGATTGGTATGATCCTTGTCTAAATGTCATGATTGTGGACAACAATGATGAAGACCCTGCGACGTATGAAGAAGCGATGATGAGCCCAGATTCCAACAAATGGCAAGAAGCCATGAAATCCGAAATGGGATCCATGTATGATAACAAAGTGTGGACTTTGGTAGACTTACCTGATAGCCGCAAAGCTGTCGAGAATAAATGGATCTTCAAGAGAAAAACAGATGCTGATGGTAATGTTACTGTCTATAAGGCTCGACTTGTCGCAAAGGGTTTCCGAAAAAATCAAGTTGTTGACTATGATGAGACCTTCTCACCTGTAGCGAAGCTAAAGTCTGTGAGGATTTTGTCAGCAATAGCTGCATTTTTCAATTATGAGATTTGGCGGATGGATGTTAAAACAGCGTTCCTTAATGGTGACATTGAGGAAGAGTTGTATATGGTACAAGCCAAAGGTTTTGTCGATCCTAAAAATGCTGACAAGGTATGCAAACTTCAGTGTTCCATTTATGGACTGAAGCAAGCATCCCGGAGTTGGAACCAACGCTTTGATAAGGTGATCAAAGACTTCGGGTTTATACAGTGTCATGGAGAGGCCTGTATATACAAGAAAGTGAGTGGGAGCTCTGTAGCATTCCTGATATTATATGTAGATGACATATTATTGATTGGGAATGATATAGAACTATTAAGCAGTGTAAAATGTTATTTGAATAAGTGTTTTTCAATGAAAGACCTTGGTGAAGCAGCGTACATTTTAGGCATCAAGATTTATAGAGATAGATCAACACGCCTAATAGGGCTTTCACAGAGTACATACCTGGACAAGACTAAAGAAGTTTAGAATGGATGAAAGCAAGAAAGGGTTCTTGCCTATGTTGCCAGGTAAGGTCTTGAGTAAGACTCAAGGTCCGGCTACGGCAGAAGAAAGAGAGAAGATGAACAAGATCCCCTATGCCTCGGCAGTAGGCTCTATCATGTATGCCATGCTGTGTACTAGACCGGATATCGCACATGCTGTTAGTTTGACCAGCAGATATCAAAGTGATCCAGGAATGGAACACTGGACAGCGGGCAAGAATATCCTGAAGTACTTGAAAAGGACTAAGGATATGTTTCTTTGTTATGGTGGTGACCAAGAGCTCGTTGTAACCAGTTACACCGATTCAAGTAGGAACATTGATCCTGATGACTCTAAGTCTCAGTCTGGGTACGTGTTTATATTGAATGGTGCTGCAGTAAGTTGGTGCAGCTCCAAGCAGTGCACGGTGGCGAAGTCTTCAACTGAATCGGAATACATAGCGGCTTCGGAGGCTTCATCGGAAGCGGTATGGATGAAGAGGTTCATTGTTGAGCTTGGTGTGGTTCCTAGTGCATTGGACCCACTAGTCATCTATTGTGACAACATGGGTGCCATCGCCAATGCACAAGAACCAAGGTCACACAAGAAGCTGAAGCATATCAAGCTGCGTTTTCATTCGATTCGTGAGTACATCGAAGATGGAGAAGTAAAGATTTGCAAAGTACACACAGATCTAAATGTGGCAGATCCGTTGACTAAAGCTCTCCCTAGGGCAAAGCATGACCAACACCAGAATGCCATGGGTGTTAGGTACCTTACAATGTAATCTAGATTATTGACTCTAGTGCAAGTGGGAGACTGTTGGAGATATGCCCAAGAGGCAATAATAAAGTGGTTATTATATATCTTTATGTTTATGATAAATGTTTGCATACCATGTTATAATTGTATTAACCGAAACATTCATACATGTGTGTTATGTAAATAAAAAGGAGTCCCTAGTAAGCCTCTTGTATAACTAGCTTGTTGATTAATAGATGATCATAGTTTCATGATCATGAACATTGGATATTATTAATAACAAGGTTATGTCATTAGATGAATGATGTAATGGACACACCCAATTAAGCATAGCATAAGATCACGTCATTAAGTTCAATTGCTATAAGCTTTCGATACATAGTTACCTAGTCCTTCGACCATGAGATCATGTAAACCACTTATACCGGAAGGGTACTTTGATTACATCAAACGCCACTGCGTAAATGGGTGGTTATAAAGGTGGGATTAAGTATTCGGAAAGTATGAGTTGAGGCATATGGATCAAGAGTGGGATATTGTCCATCCCGATGACGGATAGATATACTCTGGACCCTCTCGGTGGAATGTTGTCTGATTAGCTTGCAAGCATATGAATGGTTCATAAGAGATGACATACCATGGTACGAGTAAAGAGTACTTGTCGGAGACGAGGTTGAACAAGGTATAGAGATACCGATGATCAAACCTCGGACAAGTAAAATATCGCGTGACAAAGGGAATCGGTATCGTATGTAAATGGTTCAATCGATCACTAAGTTATCGTTGAATATGTGGGAGCCATTATGGATCTCCAGATCCCGCTATTGGTTATTGGTCGGAGAAGAGTCTCAACCATGTCTGCATAGTTCACGAACCGTAGGGTGACACACTTAAGGTTTGATGTCGTTTTAAGTAGATATGGAATATGGAATGGAGTTCGAAGTTTTGTTCGGAGTCTCGGATGGGATCCAGGACATCACGAGGAGGTCCAGAATGGTCCGGAGAATAAGATTCATATATAGGAAGTCATTTTCTAAGTTTGAAAATGATCCGGTGTATTTATGGAAGGTTCTAGAAGGTTCTAGAAAAGTCTGGAAGACATCACCATGGAAGGTGGAGTCCCAGTCCAAGCTTGGCCGGCCAGCCAAAGGGAGGAGGAGTCCCAGGTGGACTCCACCAAAGGTGGCCGGCCACCCCACCAAAGGGAAAGGGGGAGTCCCACCTTGAGTAGGATTCACCCACAATGAAGGTTTTTGAGTTGGACTCTTACTCGTTCTTTGGGAAACCCTAGATGTGTTCCACCTATATAATGAGGGACAAGGGGAGGGGTCCGGCCACCACAACACCACCTTGGCCGCACCCCATAGAGGCACCAAGGCCGGCGCCCCCCTCTCCCAAACCCTAGCCGCCCCTCCTCCTCATACACCTCTAGTAGCGCTTTGGCGAAGCCCTGCCGGAGATCTCCACCACCACCGCCACCACGCCGTCGTGCTGTCGGGATTCCGAGGAGGATCTACTACTTCCGCTTCCCGCTGGAACGGGGAGAAGGACGTTGTCATCAACACCGAACGTGTGACCGAGTACGGAGGTGCTGCCCGACTGTGGCACCGTCAAGATCTTCTACGCGCTTTTGAAAGCGGCAAGTGATCATCTTCTGCAACAACGAGATCTAATCTCGTAGGCTTTGGAAATCTTCGAGGGTTAGTCTCATGATATTCTCGTTGCTACCATCTTCTAGATTGCATCTTGGCTTGGTTTTCGTTCTTGCGGTAAGAAATTTTTTGTTTTCTATGCTACGAATCCCATCAGATACTGTGACGGGAAATCCACGACTTCGAACTCCAGCTTCTCTCTTCTGTAATTCTCTCGGGTTCCAAACTGAACATCGAGATTGATCTTTCCCGATGGAATACTTGGCTTATCCGGTGTAATACCATGGAAACGCGTGTCAGTTGGTATTAAATTCGCCAAGGATATATTCATCTTGCTCAATGTATCTGCATACATGAGGTTTAAACTGCCGCCTCCATCTATGAACACCCGTGAAACGTCGAATCCTGCAATCACCGCTGGTAGGATCAAGGCTGATTGCCCTGGTCGTGGAACTTGCTGTGGGTGGTCCGCTATGGTGAAGCCGATGTCTTGCCCGACCAATTCAGATACGTACTCGATTGTTGGTGGAGGCATCTTTTCTGCCATAAAGACTTGTCGCGAAATCACTTTTTGAGCTTTATTGGATGGCCTGCCCTTCTGAATCATCGAGACCGCCCCATTGGTGTCGATATAAGGACCATTGGTTGGAGTTGCCGCTAATTGTAACTGGTGTCGATTTTCGTCCGTGATTGCGGGCGGAGGTGGATCTCACTCCTTGGCCCCTGGGGGTTCCTGTTTGCTGCCTGTGCGTTGGCATGCCATGCGTACCTATGCAGTGCCTGGAAAGTTCGGCAATCCTTCTGCAGATGCCCCGACTGCCTCTTTCCATTGTTGTCGAGAAAGAAGTGCATTTGGCATGGTCCGTTCAAGAGATCTTCGGGTGACATGTACGGCCTTTGGAACCTTGGTCCATTATTTTGCCTGCTGGGACGGGGACCATCCCTGTAATCGCTACGCTGTTCACCACTCTTTTGATAATCATCTCGATTATTACCTCCAATAGTTCCTCGGAAGCCAGCCGATATTTGGCCAGGACCGTCATAATCTGAGGACTGGCGAGAAAAGCGTCGTCTATTCTAAATGTTTCGGTTACGATCATCCTCAGGCGACCTATGCCGTTTGTTGTGAACAACATCTTCTCCATCTGCCCAGCGATTCGCTATTTCCATGAGTGCTGCTATTGTTTTCGTATTACTCATTCCCAAATCCTCGACTAAGTCCTTCTTTCGGATCCCAGCAACAAACGCATCTATCGCTCTTTCGTCGGATATGTTCTCTGCCGAATTTTTGATAATGTTCCACCTCTGGATGTACGTCCTCATTGATTCATCATATTTTTGTCTGCATGCCCTCAGCTGCTCTATTGACGTGGGTTTCTTGCATGTGGATAAGAAATTTTTCATGAACATGTCCTCGAAAGTTTCCCAACTGTTCATAGATCCAGGCGGTAACTTTTTTATCTATGACCGCGCTGCTCCACTTAAGTGTACCTGGATGCTCTGCATGGCAGTTGCTTTGGTTCCTCCTGTCAATTTTACTGTTTCCAGATAGTCGACTAGCCAATCCTCAGGATCTTGCAAGCCGTCGAACTTTTTGTAGTTGTCGGGCAATTTGAAACCAGATGGGACCCGTGTTTTACGAACTCATCGAGTGAAACAAGGGAGACCACACATATCCTCCTCGTCGAGGAATGCCGACGTTCTCTCCTTTTTTCTTGTCGCGCCATGTCGACCCGCGCCTGTGTCGCTGTATCTCTTGTCGTGCCCGTTCTTGGAGGATCCTATACCACCACTGTGGGTCGTGGACTATTTTGCCTTGGAGCACCTTCGGGAGGTGTACTTGTGCTCGCGAACGCTGTTCCCATGACTCCAACTCCTGCCATGGTCATGTTGTACAATGTTTCTCTTGGATCTCCGGGAGGTGGCCTGTTTGCTAGTATAAAGGCCTGAGTCGCCATATATCCAGCTTCCGGTGTTTTGGGGATAATGTTTCCCCTTGTGTCTATTGACATAAAGGACATGTCGAGATTTTGGATCAGGTTTTCCCTCTCGCCTTCGGGTATGTTCTGCAGCCTAGATCTTCCACTATTACGGGCTGCTCTGTGATTGGATTCCGAAGTTCCTGAATGTCGGCTGAGCTCTGCCCTTCTTCGGCTTGACGCGGAAGCTGCGGCTCTCCTCTTTTCAAGCCCGACTCTCTGTTTTTCGAGTTCTCGTCCAGCACGGGCGAGTTCATATTGGTACGCTTGCAACTCTTCAGCTTTTGCAGTCGTAGTCATCGGCTCTGTGCCATCCATGGCTTTTGCCGCTCTGTCCCAAGATTCTTGCGGGAGTTGCACCGTCTGTCTCGTTGTAGGCCCGACATACTTGGTGCCTAAACCTCGCGTAAGATCAGCGGGATCGATGTATGGATTTCCCAAATCATCCAAAGCCTCTGATGTCTCCGCCTCTGGTCGACTTGTCTCTCTAATTACATAGACTTGATGATATTTTGGAGTTTGATTTTCGTCGTGGTTGGTGACGCCGTCGCATAGATCGGCGAGGACCTTCCGAACAGAAGTAGATTTGTCGATGAAGTCGAAGCTATCGACGCTGTCTGAGTCGCTGTTTATATTGGAGCCCGCAGACGACCCGAAGGACATGCTGCCAAATCTTGACGAGTTTTTCGTTCGAAGCGGGCCCGGTGAAGATTGATGGCGAGATCTCTTCTTCGCCTGACTCGAACGATGATGACGATCCCGAAAAGTTAGAGTCGACCGCGAGCGATCCCGAAGAATCCGGTACCGCGAGACGGTGAGATCCCTCTTTTCCAACGCGGAAGTGGAACCTCCCGAACGTCATCTCCATAGGCTCCTCCATATACGCATATGCATCCACACGGGAGAGCGGGTGAGGTATAAAATCAACGAGATCAGTTTCGATCCGTTTACCTTTATCCATCGCGTTGTTTGCCACCGAAGATGTCGACGATGTTGAACGTTCCATCGAGATCAGCTCCTTGTCGCCTCTAATTCCCACAGACGGCGCCAATTGACAAGGTATCGACTTGTCAATGCCTACAAGTTGTAGACTAGGGTTTCGTGGAAAGTAGAGGGCAAGTAGATCTCGAGGGTTTCAGCCGGAAAAGTACTCGACTGCTAGAAAACTAGGGTTATGTTGACAATGAATCGATCCTTTCTTTCTCCCTCGACTCCCCCTTATATAGGAGACGAAGCCGAGGGTTTCGTGATGCACAAGTTACAAACATCGGTGTACTCTTTGAGTCCGACCCGTAATAGTTACAAGTCATTATTCCTAATACAACTCTATCTTTCCAAACCAATATTTAATTGGGCTTTCGGGCTTCATATTCTTCGGGTCATGGGCCTTCAGCAAACCCCGGGTACCATCTTCGGCAAGCCCATTGGGGATGCCTATGTCACCCATACCATTTAACACTAGTTGAATGCCCGTGCGTGCATATATATAACCTAATATGTTTTGTTGTTGTTGAAAATACGTAGTTTATTTCTCTGCAGCACATACATACATAATTTTTTTTACGCATGCGCATATATAAACATATAAACATAATGCACACAATTATTTGAACATTTAAACAGTGGCACATCCATGTGTAGTCGTAACAGAATATCAATGTCTTTCTCTTACATTCATGATTCACCTACCTAGTAACCATCACACACACCTCTTCAAGTCTGTCTATTGTAAACATAGTCATGTAATGAGATGCTCTAGATGGATGCTGGGAACATGATGCCTGAGTCAGCATAAAAAAAGAATGCACTAAAAAAATAGTGAACATATGAATCACCAACCTAGCTCACAGAAGGTAGAGATATACTGTTGTATTGTAATCCAAATTCATATACTAAAGGGAGGCTAAATTCTGACGAGCGGAGCGAGGCCCATCGCCGGTAGGTTTGGGCCGAAGCGTAGCGGAGTCTGAAGTTAGTCCATACGTCGTGTCCTGTATGGACGCCTGCGAAGGGGGTGCGGGGGGCGGCAGCCCCCCACGGTACGGTACGGATCATTGGCACCGCCTATATATACATCTTGTAAGCCACCGGCTAGGGTTTATCTGATTACAAGATAACCCACGGCGTTTGTAAACACTCCCCGATATAGTGAAGTTTTGCTGGCTGGCGTCCGTGGCTTTTTCCCCTTCTGTGTTGGAAGGGGTTTTCCACGTTAAATCTTGTGTCTCCGCTGCGTTTTCCTTTATCGTTCTTCGTTATTTGCTTGTCGCTTTTATAACATATACAAATAAAAAGCTTAGACCAAAATCCCTTCTATCCCAAACAAACTACGAGGATTGTATATCAGAATATAACATAATAGGGAAAGGAAAAGACTTAAGTAGCCCAAATCACTCCGTCGTAGCACTGGACAACACCCATTACTCTAATCCACTCCATCTATCAATATTCTATCTATATAATAAAGCTGCACCAAACAGAGGCACCATTCATCTATCAATCCAGGTACTCTTCATTCATGAACAGTAGCACATGAACAATGCTTACGCGAACCGTGGGCAGTGATTTTTTTCAGTTATTCTTTTACAACAATTTTTCATACAAATTATAGCTTCAGTAATATTTTTTGATACTAATTATGCAAATATAATTTTCCGACAGTCCATACTTCTTCTACGGTAAATTTACAACCGTAATTTTCGACCTCACGGTCATTCTAGGGGCATACTATTGACTTCTTCCACAACAATTTCACAAAAATACTTCTTTATTTTCCACATCTTTTATTCAGAAAATAGTACTACCTTCTTTTATTGATCGTCACCCCGCCTCTTTTATCTGGGAAAAGGAATTATTATCTTCTCTTTTTAATCGCTTTACGACCTTTGTACAGGGGTTCTCCACTATTTGTCTTCTCTTTTATTCGAGAAAAATAATATTGTTTTCTTTTGTTGATCATCGTAATTTTTCGATTGCGCATATTTCTTCGATGGTAATTTCATAACCGTAATTTTTGGCCTCACGACCACGCTACATCACCCTACGGGAATACTATTTCCTTCTTCCACAATAATTACACAAAAAATACTCCATTATCCGGGAAAAATATTACAACATTTGTTATTGATCGTATCACAGTTACACGCCGCTGGGTCGTTTACAACTTCTTTTATCCGGAAAAAAGTATTATTACCTTCTATTTTCAATTGCTTTAAGATCATGGCTATTATCTTCTTTTATTGATCACCGTAATTTTTCGACGGTGCATACTTCTTCGACGATAAATTCCCAACGGTATTTTTTTCCTCACGATCACCCTATGAGAATACTATGGCCTTCTTCTAAACTTACGTATAAAATACTCTATTATTCGGAAAAATTATTACTACCTTCTGTTATTAATGGTCTGACGGTCACGTCGTTGGGTCGTTTGCCGCATCTTTTATCCGAGAAAAAATATTATTACATTCTCTTTTTAATTGCTTACGATCTTGACTATTATATTCTTTCATTGATCACCATATTTTTCCGACGGTTCATACTTCTTCGAGAAATTCACAACGGTGATTTTTCGCCTCATGCTCACCCTATGGGAACACTACTTCCTTCTTCCTCAACATTTTCAAAAAAATTCTCCACTATTTTCCGTATCTTTTATTCGGGAAAATATTACTATCTTCTTTTATTGATCGTCACGCTGCTGGATCCTTTGCCACTTTTATCCAGGAAAAAATATTATTACCATCTCTTTTGAATTGCTTTACAATCATTATATGGGAATTCTACACTATGCATCTTCTCTTTTTTTGAGAAAAATATTATTATCTACTTTCACTGATCATAAACTAACTATATACACCAAGAAGTCAACATCACGGGCGCGGTGCACCGTCCTTCCTAGTAATTCCTAAGCAGACAACGGTATCACTCAACAGTTTCAGCCTACAAAATGACCCTGCCTATTTTGCTCAACTCCAAACGTTTCAGAAAGCATAATTAGTTGGACATCAAACAAATGAGATGAGTCTGCTCGAAATAGAAATAAATTAAAAATGTACTCTCTTAATTTCTAAAAAAAACTTCTCAACTTTATCTAGATACGGAGGTGTGTAGACATATTTTAGTTGTAAATACATCCGTATCTAGAAAAAGTTGAGAACATTTATTTGGGACGAAGGAAGCATGTGATACTGTTTGGGCAATAAGATAAAAATAATTATATACTCCCTCCATTTTAAGAAAAGCTTTTCAATTTTTTTCTAAATATAGATGTATCTATAACTAAATTTTGTCTATATAAACTTTGTATCTAGATAAACTTGAGTAGCTTTTTAGGGTCGGAGGGAGTACAAAAAATAAATTTTGCTACCTTTAATAACACAAAATATTTAATGGCTGGCATATTATGTAATCTCTGTGAATGAATGCAAAGATAGGACAATATAGTGCGTCTTGCATTTTAGGAGTGGTAAAATATTTTTCCAAGTTGCTTTACTGTAGGCACTAAAAATTAGAAACATACTAAAATGCTAAGGTAAAAGGGGAAATGTCTTATTTTGTTGCGTAAGATCTGAATTAGCCAGAACAACATTCTATTTTCAAGGGCAAAAGAACAACTGTCAAATTGGAAAGTAAAATTGTACTATTCAGTGTGTTGGCAACAATTTATTTAGTGCAAACAAAAACTACTCAGGTACGGTGTAGTAATACTCCACTATCACCTTGTATCTCCAAGTCCAAGAGATCTTGACACCATCATGAAGTAAACCACTGACAGAATGCACAGTGTGATACCGTGAAGAAGCCAAAGTAGCAAAAAATACTTTTATCAAACATATTAAAGGCGACCAATGACAACCTCACACAAGATGGTGAACTGAGCCTATCATGGGATTTCATGGACAGTAAACTACAAAGGAGAAGCGGAGAGACAAATTCAATACCTTCTGGATCGGGCACGACCTCCACGACCAAAACGAACACATGTAGGCTCGCATGCATTCCGTTGCCTCCTTCCTTTCTTCTCCTTGTCCCTGGATAACCAAAATTTAAGCACGAAGAGCACGCTCGATGGATGAAAATTCTGTTCTCAGGTTCACCACAACCCAGGTATCAACGGCGTATGCGGCTACCTTCACATCCTGCAGGCGGCTACCATGGCCTGCACCGCGAACAGAGCGCAAACCTCGCTACCAAATTGTTGCCTTCCTTCCTTCACCGTTCGATCGCGGTGGGTAGGGAGGTTGCGTCGACGAAGTACATGGTGACGGCGCCGCGCCTATAGATGACCACGGCTCTCGCGACACGCAGGGCGGTTACGGCAACACGGACCATGGCGGTGACGACGGTGGCGCACCAGTAGGTGGCCTCGGCAGGGTCGTCGACCTTGGTTAGTTGTACGGTAAAGGGGTCGCACAAGGTCGCGGCGGTGGACCGTTGTTGCGGCGAACCGTCAGTGCAGCCGGAACCTAGCCCACGTTCGCTCCACATGTGAAGACTAGAAGTGAGGCGATCGATCCTTATCTGGCGGCGGGTGGCGATCTATCCTCCTTGCTGGAAGAAGGCGAGAGAGAGAGGGATCGACCCTTGCTGGAAGGAGAGAGAGATCACGCGAATGATGACGTTTGGAAATGAAAATTACTGTGATTGGTGGTTGCTAGCTTTCCTTTTTCCAAAATAGCAGGGACATGTATATTTCCTTGATTATTGCGATTGGATTGATACACAATAAATAAGGTTCTATTTTTTTCTGAGCAACTTGTCTATTTTATTGATTGTGGCTTGATACGCATTAAATAAGTTTCTACTTTTTCCAAGCGATGTGGGATGATTTTCTGTGAGATCTACGGTTGGGATTGCTCTAATGTTTGATGCTAAAGTGACACACCATCTCCAACTCTAATTTAATAGTAAAAATTGCTTACTGTTTTTGATTCGCTTGACGCTAGCAATCCCCTGATTGTTGCATAGAGTAATATACTTCCCTAGTTGTGGGTTACTTTGCTGTTGACGCGCACGGATAGAGGTGGGCAGCGGGCAATTGGACGGTGTTGATTCTTCTCGTGTAGAGTGATTGTTGTTCAAAAACGATTTAATGGTCATGATTTCTCTAATGTTTGATGTGAAAGTGACGTACCATCCCCAACTCATATATAATCGTACAGATAGTGCCCGATATGTTGGCCATCATGATTGAGCGCACAAAACCTAATGGTCAAATTGAGGGGGTAATTCATCGTCTACTGAATGGAGGCTATCTATCTTTCAATATGCAGATGAACGGATCATGATATCGAAAAGGCAAAGAGACTGAAACTAATATTGCCAGCAATGGAGTAGCCATCAGGAGTCCAAAATTAATTTCCAAAAGGTAATTTCTTTTGTTTTGGGTGAGCCCAATATGTGACAGATCAATGTGCTGAGCCAATCGGTTCTCAGAAAGACGAGTTTCTAATTAGCTATTTAGGCATTATTTTTCATTATCGAAGACTTACAAATGCAAAATGTAAGCATGTGGAGGGACACTTTTTCAGAAAAAAACTTAACAACTAGAAAGGAAAACTAATATCCATTGGTAGAAGATTTGTACTATTTAGTTCAGTACGTACATAATAATATGGTAATGTATATGAAAATTTTCTTCTAAATACCAAAAGGAATTTTGCATAGAAGAAACTATATAAATTGGCTATATGGAATGTGGTTTGCCGCCCAAAAAATCAGGGGATCCTGGTCATGATCTTCAGGTTAAAAATGCAGCTCTCGTAGTTAAATGGTTTTTAAAACTTCTTACGCAGGATGAGGTTCTGGCAAACTCTATTGAGAGGAGAAAGTATATAGGCTTACTTTATTAAAAACCTGAGGACTCACACTTTTAGGATTGTCTAATCACGACGAAGAAGTATTTCTTCTGCTTTGAATCATTTGATACCAAGGACAGCTCGAAGATCAGGTCCTGGGAGGATAAGAGGCTAGGGAACACCACTCTCCAAAAAAAAATCTAGCTTTATAGATAATCGACCATCACAAGAGTGATACAATCGCAACGGTTTCAGAGGCATCGCAGCCAGGTGTGCCGCTCATGCGAGATTTAGTTGGTCTCAAGCTTGTGGCATGTAACGCTTTATAAGGGCAGCTACTGATAAGTTTCATTATAATCTACATGAGAATGTTAGATTCTCACTGAATTATATGTATAGAATATGTCCCTTCAGATGGTATCTTCTCAGAAAAAATTGCCTAAATACATCACAATCCATTCCCATCGCAGTTTGGGATTAGAAGAGAAACGAGGAAATTGGGTGGAATGGAAGGATTCGCCAAATCATCTCTCGTCCCCAAATCTCTAGGAGATGGAAATACCCTAGCCTAGAGGTATTCAAGACCTCATTCTTCATTGGATTCTCAAAGCTTTTTTCAGATTCAAAACAAGGTTCTTTTTTCGGAAACAAGGCAGATACCAGACATTGAGGCTTTACAACCACATGGGCATGGATGGCTACTACACCTCATGCATGCTAGCACAGAGAACCAGCGGGCGATGACCTTGATGACGCTATGGTGAATATGGCATGTGCACAACGAGATCACCCATGACAAACCGTGCCCAACCATCGAAGGCTCACGTAGGTACCTGGTAAGCTACCTCAATTCCCTCATGTTGGTCAAGCAATTCCCAGAGGCTGACATCAAGAAGGGGAAGATGGTGATAGACCAGCGACAGGGCTTTAAGAAGGTTCACCAGATGGAAGCTACAAAGGAGAAGGTGCGCCAGAAGTGGTCGCCACCAGAGAGTAACGAGGCAAAGCTGGATGTGGATGGCGCGTTTTCGACTGACGGTCGTGCAGGTATTGGTATGGTACTGCGGTACTCTAATGGTGTGGTTATTTTTGCTGCGTGCAGGAAAATACAACAGTGCCAGGATGCAACGGAGGCTGAGATACAAGCGATCAAGGACGGACTGCAACTAGCGCTGCAGTGGTCACTGGCGCCTTTCAGCGTGGAATCTGACTGCTCCGAGGCCATTCAAATGATCAAGCAATCCTCCCCAAATATTTCAGCTCACGCGTTTCGTATCAATGTGATTCGAGAATTACTTAGGGAAAGAGATAGTAGGCTAATAAAAATAAATAGAGAAGCGAATACTGCCAGCCATGAGCTTGCAAGATTAGGCAGGGTTCAAGGTAGAACGGAAATGTGGTTTGGCGAATCTCCCCCGGAGATCGCTGATGTGATTGTAAAAGACTGTAACTCTGTGTCTGGTTAATAAAAGTCTCTTTCCCCCGCAAAAAAAAGAGGCAGATACCGGCCTGTTTGTGGATCCTGGCCTTGCAATATTTTTGGTCGGGTTCAACTTTCTAATTCCTGGTCACACTTATACGCGAGCTCAACCTGTACATGTGGCTGTGCACAACTCTTGAACTGAATGGTTTCCGCTGAATTTCCCTACTCTGAAAATATCCGGAGTTCCATATATCGAGCATCCATCGCACTCGGCAGCAAAATGTTGTCCACATCCAAGGACCGAACCCGATCGGCCACACCTACTACTACTAGGCATCTTCTCTTGTAAACAAATCCGGAACCGACATCATCAGCATTCAGCAGCTAGTACAGTCCAAAGAATTACGCACGCAATTTCGTGTATTTTTCTTCATCGTCCAATCTCTATCATCGATCGGAGCCCGTACCTCAAGTCAATCTTCTCGAGCTGAAACCAGCTGCCTACTGTCTCGCTGTCACGGCTTAAGCAACCTTCTCGAGCCCTTATTCTATATTGTGCATTAGTACAAAATTCGAATTAGTTGAGCATGGATGGATGATGCCTACTAATACCACTCGATAACTACCGAGCAAGGCCAATGAGAGCGTAGCTTTTGTGCCATCTTAGTCTAAGCCCCAACTATTCTCACTCAGCACCTGCTACCATGCTTCTCCTCTTTCTCCTCCTCCTCGTCGCCGCCACCTCGTCACCAGCATCCGGCGAGGGAGAAGCCGAGCCGGTGGTCAACGACTTCTCCCACGTCTGCAGCTCCACGGATGGACCGCAGCAGCTCTACCTGCCCAACAGCACCTTCGCGGCCAACCTTGCCGCCATGTCCGCGACGCTCCCGAGGAACGCCTCGGCGACCGGCTTCTCGGCGGGCGCGTTCGGCCGGGCACCGGACACGGCGTACGGGCTGGGTCTCTGCCGCGGGGACATCCCCGGCGACCGCTGCGCCGCGTGCCTCGCCATGGCGTTCAACGGCGCGGCGGACCTGTGCCGCGACAGCAAGGACGTCACCATCTTCTACGACCAGTGCCACGTCCGGTTCTACGACCGGGACTTCCTCGCCGGCGTCAGAAACGGGCCAAAGAAGGCCGCCCACAACATGAACAACGTGTCCGCATGGAACGTCGCCGAGTTCGACGGCCTTGTCACGCGGCTGGCGAACGCGGTGGCGGACAGGGCCAGCAACGCGAGCAATAGCTATGCCACGGGCCAGGCCGGCTTCGTGCCCGAGAAGATCGACCTGTACGGCCTGGCGCAGTGCACGCCGGACCTCACGACGGCTCAGTGCCGGAGCTGCCTCGCCGGCATCATAGGAGAGATACCCAAGTCCTTGAGTGGGAGGGTGGGCGGGAGGATTCTCGGAGTGCGCTGCAATTACAGGTACGAGAAGGATATCTTCTTCCACATGCCCGACGACATCGTCACGCTCACGCCGCTCGTCAGTTCCTCTTCCTCCACAGGTGAGGCTCTCATCGATCTTGATGTAGTTTTAGCATCTGAAAATCCATCCCCCGTTTTAAACCAGCAGCTAGCAGTAGTACTTCCTTTCAGTCAATGAGATGGAAATGATTAATTGGATGATGCATCCTCCTTGCGCGTAGGTAGATGACAATGTCAGCAGCAAGTAGCAACGTACTGTGCACGTACAAAGCACAATGGGTCAAAATTAAGGCTAACCTAACTGAAACATGAAAACAAAAATCTCTAGATATTTACATTTGACGTCCCTTTTAGCATGAATAATGCTGACGTGGAAAAACTATATTATCTAAGAGCATGCCATTGTGCATGCATTTTAAGAAATTCTACTTTATACCATTCAAATATATATAATACATGTATAATTAAAGTTTAAGTAACATATATCAGTCATCGAGTTAGTTCAACTTAAATTTACAACATTCATCAGAGAAAATTACATGATTTTTTTAATAATACAATAAATATTAAGTATTTTTTAGCTGAGAATATCACTCATTAATCACAAAACCCAGCAGTTCTCGCATTTTTAGCTGTATGGCTTACTTATAGTTTTATTGTTTTAAAAAGGAGCAGATTCAAATCAGAGCTCAAACAAACAATAGCTGGTTTTCAAGATCCGACACAGTTGTAGTAAAGAATTCTCGGCAGCTTATCTCATCAGAGTGTAGGGCCCTCTTGACTTTGTTGTCCATAGAAGAAACGTCGGGCGGTGCACATCACAGCCTATAGTAACAAAGAATTATCTGCGCGCCATGTGTACGGATCATGGCAGTATTGATATGTGCATATATTTTACGACGTGGGCCGTTGAATCTTTGCCTTTGTGTTGCGAGATGAGAGGACGTCCAAGTCCAGTCGATGATGCTATGGACCTGCATATTTCGTCGAGAACTATACCAGCACTTTCCGCGGGGCATTTTCCATTTTTTAGCGGAGACAAAGGTAGGACTTTTTTGTTTAAAAATATATAAAAGGTTTTTCCAAGCATTATTCCATGCGCGCCATGAAATCGATGGCATCGATAGAGATGCCAGCAAATCTAATCAGGCCATCTCAATCGCATGACCGTTCCTTGTTTTGGCAGTCGATGACTGGACCGGCATGTAGTGAGCTAGCTAGCACAATAGTCTTTTTTTTCTATCGGTTTTGCTAATTCTCTTAGGTTAGAGCTCAGTAGAATATGCATCGGTTGAATTGTGCCAAGTTCGTGCGTCGTCTTCTACATTGAGCATATCGAGTTGGAGGAGGGAGGGGGTGGGGGGATGTCCGTCGAGCCGGAGCCGGTGACGGCGCGGCTGGCCGCATCATAGACAGCGACGACGAGGATGGACATTACGGTTTGGGGTGCGGGCTGTCGGCGCCGGAGAAGAAGGGGGCATGACTTAGAGGGATGGCCGGGGCGGCGGTGGACCGGTAGAGGAGGGAGCTTGGGGCAAGGCGGGGTGGCGAGGTGTGCGACAGCACGCCGGCTAGGGGGGGGGGGGGGGGGGTGGATGGCGATCCGGTCGACAATGGATGCGGGGAGGCCGGAGCTGGAGAAGAAGGCCGGTTAAATAACTCTCGGTTAACTAAGCCCTAGACAGACCATTTTCCTATTACAGATCAAAGTACTCACTCGGTTCTAAACAGTTTGTCGCGCATTTTTTTAAATCTAAGTTTGAATATATCTATAAATTATAGCCATATCTATATCTAAATTAATTAGGTGAGTACCATGAGTTGGTACATGTAATGTCGATGGTAGCCGACACAGGTAGGCGACCGTACCCCGTCCAGAGCTAGCACAGGTTTTTTGTCCGGAGATTTATTCCCTTTGTTCAGGCGGATCCACGTGCGGCACGAGAGGTGCTAGCTTTTGGCGAGACAGGTTTAGCTCCCTGGCCTTTAATTAATCTTGCTTGCTCCCCTTTGTTGCCTTTGTTCAGCCATGGCCACCGCCCACCGCCCACAAGCCGCTTAATTTTGTTCAAGCTGCAGAGTCCTCCACTCACATCCACATGCTTCGGGGAATCCGTCCGGGTCGACATCTGCATGCCATGCACGTACCGTACGTATGGACGCGTCTATCGGACGAAACAAAGCCCTTTGATTATGCTCAGCCAGTTGGTACGGCCGCTGCTTTGCTTCCCACGGTTGTCCGTGTACAATCCAAAGGCGATCTGGTGAGCCAGCCGCCGGGGAGACCCCGGTGTTTGACTGTGCTCGAGCCGTAGCCCCGATCCAATCAGCGTCCTCCCAGTTTAGACTAAGGCCACTGATTGGATCTGGGTACAGCTGCGAATTTTGCACTGTCAATGTCGAGTATCTTATGAAGCTAGATTGACTATCTAGGGTGTCTCCTCTATCACTAACAGTGCACAACCTTGGCTCTGGGAAATTTATGCAATGAACCGCAAAGTTTCAAGATTAATGGTTGTATCTCATAAACTATGTAAATTATGGAAACTTTGCTGGCCACCGAAAAATTACAACTAGAATGTAGAAAAAAGATAGTTCCGGTTTTTTTGGAGCTATTTAAAATTTTCAAAATTAAAATAAATTCTTTATATATATATGTATATTTAATGTCATAAAAATCTCAAACTATTTTGGGAAAATCTATACAAAAGCATCGCACAAAGTGGTAGTCCATGCGGCGGCAAAAAAAAATGGTGCTCTCCCCCTATAGGACGCATGCAATGATCTAACAGCTCACGCTGGCATCATCCCATTAATAGCAGAATCTGAAACTTTAAAATGATTTATATTTCAAACAGTGTACGTAATTTATGATCCGTTTGCACCGCTGCGTTCGTGTCGACGGGGACTTTCAAAAATGGATCTCATGTTGTTATGTTTTGAAGAATTTTTCCGTCGCATCAGTTGGTAGATTAAAATTGAATAAATCCTACAATAATTTGTACATCTTTATTAAATAACTTCTTACATGTTTTACATAGACAATGTGTTAGTATGCGCACCTATAGTTTGATGTGAGGATGATTTTTGGTCAAACCAATCTCTAGGTTATCAGTAATATGGTTAGCAGATTAGCAATGAATAATTGCTACAATAATTATATATGGTTATCGGATAACTTTTACCATTTTTTAAATATTGCAATGATATGAATGGGTATTCTAGTGTCTCTAAGACCTAAAACATGATATAATTTCACACAAATTCGGTATCATGGAGCTTTACATTGGTGTAGAATGACATGGATGAACCTACAAACCAACAGATTACAATCCGGTAGGTAAGCAGTGAATAATCTGGCAAGTTAGTGATAACAATCTAGCAATTACTGACGAAAAAAAAGTTCACAAAATATACCAACATATGATCTAGTTTCGAAGATCTTTTCGTGACTAAGCTCACGATGAAAATGAATTTTCAAATGGGTTACCGCGCCGCTGCGTAGTAATCCAAATATTTTTCCTACATCCTATATCAAACTTTGGAGTTGAAACATTGGATGATGTGAGAGATACAAAAAAAAAGTTGTTTGAGAAAAAAAAGGCTAGCGCGGTTATGCACCTATGAACATCCTAGATGAAGGCTGTGCAGTCAGCACCTACTCAGAAAATCTTCTCTCGTTTGTTTTAGTTCAACGTGGAAGTTTTTATCTGACAGTAACAGCTCGCAGGGAGCAAGAACACCCTATGGATCGTCGCCATAACAGTCCCCGTAGCCGTGCTCCTCTGCGGCTTCTTGGCGTGCTTCCTGTGGATCAGAACACGAAGAAGAAGAGGTACTTAGCTGCTAAAAGCCTAAAACATACAGCTTGTTTCTTCTCATGAACGTTGCCTTGCTCTTCCACGGCGATCTCGTCACTAACCAACAGAATGTACGATTGACCAGTGGCTTATCTCTCAGGGAGGGTGGGCATACCGACCATGTCCATGGAGATGGAGCAGGTGCTCAAGCTGTGGAAGATAGAGGAGAGCGACTCCGAGTTCTCGCTCTACGATTTCGACCAGATCGCGGACGCCACCGGGAACTTCTCCGATGACTGCAAGCTCGGCCAGGGTGGCTTTGGCGCGGTTTACATGGTATGCGTTCTTACACAAACAAACGTGTGTGTCTATTTATACTCCTGCATTACTGATACTACAGTTTTTTTAAACATAAGGCACAAGTGCCCAGCTTTAAATTAATAAAGCCACAAACGGCCGAGTTTGATACAAGATGCTAACCAGCTTACAAACAACGAACACCAAAAGCACAAGATACACACAAGAACACAGCTTGTTGATGTCGAAGCCTCCTCGCGAAGCCACCAAGGAAGGAACAGCCCAGGTTCGAGGGAACCGCCTGCCGCCTTGAGGAAGACCATCATCTGCAGCACATGATGGGAGGGGGAGCAGCATCGACCATTTCCAGCGCCGAAGAGGGACCCTTCCCTCTCGTCCTGGCTCGAAGGACGCCGAACCGTCGGACGCTAGATGCACTCCCCTGAGCTATGGCCGATACTGACCACACACCAATCTGGTCAGAGCTAGAGACCCCTCGCCGAAGCTGACAAACCATCGAGGTTGCGCTGCCACACACCGAAGGAGCTGCCGCTGGGAACGTAAACAGGGACCGTAATCGCTGATGAGGAAGGAGCAGGGCACCAAGAAGCCTCGGATACCACCGCAACCAGCCTCCAACCACCAAAGGCACCCTCAACCGGCCAACTGTTCCCCAAGCCATGCCCCCAAGGAGGAAACGGCGCCCATGGCGTCGTCGTCGCCCAATCCGAAGGATTGTAGGTTTTCCGCTGATACTACAGTTACAGCGGACAAATGGATTGTTCAGTGGCTCAGTGCAATGCGTCAGATAGATGAATTTCTCTGACTACTATGTTGTGTTTGCGTTCCAGGGAGAACTGAGTGGCGGGATTGAAGTCGCAATCAAGAGACTCTCTACCGGCTCGGTGCAGGGGCTCATGGAGTTCAAGACGGAGATCCAGCTGATCGCCAAGCTCCAGCACACCAACCTCGTCAGGCTCCTGGGATGCTGCCTCCAGGCGGAGGAGAAGATGCTCATATACGAGTACATGCACAACAAGAGCCTCGACTGCTTCATCTTCGGTACGCGTGACGCGTTCCATTCCATTCATCGATCTAACCTGTTGCTACATTTCCTCTCCAACTTTTTGACTGACTGTTGCTGCTCTGCAGACAGCACGAGAGGTGCGATACTGAATTGGGAGCGGCGGTTCACTATAATCGACGGGATCGCGCAGGGCCTCCTTTACATGCACAAGCACTCTCGGCTCCGAGTGGTGCACAGGGACCTGAAGGCGAGCAACATCCTTTTGGACCGCGACATGAACCCCAAGATCTCTGACTTTGGTTTGGCCAGGATATTCTGCTCCAACACCACCGAGGCCAACACCACCAGGGTCATGGGCACACAGTAAGTACTACTCCTGCTGATCAAATTTTGCTGCACGTACTTACACAGTACCAACATAAATTCAAGCACGCATAGACACGTAGTCGGTCTCCAGCTTATGATGACTGAATTTCTTTGGGCATTTCTCATCAGTGGATACATCGCTCCTGAGTATGCTTCCGAGGGCCTCTTCTCGACCAAGTCCGACGTCTACAGCTTTGGCGTCTTGCTTCTTGAGATCATAAGCGGGAAGAGGACTCCAGGCTTCTACCAGCACGGCAAATTCTGCAATCTCACAGGATACGTAAGTATAGACAACAATGCACTACAAGACCCACTTAATTTTCTGCATCAAGAAACCTGCACTTCAGTACGCTGAAACCTACAAGACAGGAGTGGTCGCTAATCACTGCAAACTTGTTCAATTCTTTCAGGCGTATCGTCTGTGGAAAGAGGGGAAATGGCACGAGATGGTCGACCAGGTAATCGGGACCGGCTACCCCGTGACCGAGGTGATGAAGTGCGTCCAGGTGGCGCTGCTCTGCGTCCAGGACAGCGCCGAAGACCGGCCAAACATGTCCGACGTCGTCGCGATGCTCGGCAGCGAGGGGCTCACCCTGCCGGAGCCCAGGCAGCCGGCCTACTTCAACGTCAGGATGTCGAGCTTCCCGGAGTCCACCGGTTCATTTACCGAGTCGCCCTACTCCTACATTAGCAACGTCGTCTTGACAGACGGTAGATAACGCGTGCAAGTCTAGGTGCTCAAAATCCATTTCTACTAGCTTGGTGACTGTACAATTGATCGGATTCAGTTACAAAAAGGAGGGAACATAGCAGGTTAACATAGATGATGCACATACATTCCCATACCCAACATGTATTAAATAGTACTTTCCTTGACATTTTCTCGTAATTCTCAGGGCTTCCTTTTCTAGTTCCACGGTGTAAATGCAAGTAGTTCTCTACTATTGTGTATATCTGCATGCATCAGGATTTCGTAATGCAACCTTTGTCTGCCTATGTTTACTATGCTTGATTCAGCTTGAAGAAATTCATTTGATATGTATTGATAATTCGGAAATTCACTTAGAAAGGAAGAAAGTCGTCGCAAGCAAACAAGTTCATTTATGCTTTGAAAAGAAAGCATACTTAAACGGTTGATGTAGATACTATCCTTGGTATGCCACTCAGTACTAGAAACATAGAGGATTTCTGGACATGGGCTCTTGATAAGCGTGGAGTGTTCACTGTCAGGTCAGTGTATCGCATGCTAATTGAAACGAAGTACTGACGTGAAGCATGGCTCGACGGCTGATCATCTGGCTTGGATCACGAGAAGGAGAGAAAGGAATGGACCTAAATGTGGAAGGTTAAAGTGCCATCCAGGATTAAAAGTTTCCTCTCGAGACTAGCAAAACACTCACTCACTACAGCCGATCTTCTACAACATGGTGACAGCACAATCATGTGCTTTATATGGAGCTATTGATTCGTGGCGACATTCTTTAGTGGAGTGTGCAATGTTGATCCGGTGTTCTTGATATTCCTCGGCAACAGATTGTGTTGCTAGGCCATCGATGGCATCCACCTGATCTTCAGTATGTGAAGGTCAACATAGATGGAGCCATTAACGTTGCTGATGGTAATGGTGGGGCAGGCGGTGTTTCCAGATCGGCAAGTTGTCTACTTGGAGCATGGAGCAAACCCCTGCATGGGATCACAAATCTCCTCATCACCGAATGCATGGCTGTGCGTGATGGTGTCCTCTTCGCCAAAATTCAAGGCCTCACGCATGTGATAATGGAGACAGATTGCCTGAAGGTGGTGAACCGCTGGAACACTCACTACAATTCTCATTCTATTGTGGCTCCTTTATCTGTAGAGATTGGAGAGCTAGCCTTCTCTTTTACCCGTTTCAATATTCAACATGTAATGTGCATCTAATTTCCCGGCGCATCTATGTGCAAAGCGTGCAAGCACATTGGATGTGACTGAGAGTTGGATGAGCGAGACTCCTTGCTTCCTGGTCAGCAGCATCTTGGCGGATTGTCCAGCGAATGCGTTTGTTTGAATAAAGCTCTCTAAATTTTCGCAAAAAAAAGATAGAGAGGCCGCTAGAGGTGGGCTGGAAGACCAGAAAGTGGACGGCCCACCGATTGCCTGGCCAGAGACCTGGGCTGAGAGGGCTGACCCGGCCTGGGCCCGCTGAGCTCCCTGGTCCAGGAGCGTCCCACCAAACTCCACTGTTCCTCTGATCAAAAAAAAAAAAAAAAAACCAAACTCCACTGTTCCCAGCGTCTTCTCCGTCGCCGGCGGCGCCACCGCAGCCTCGTCCCTCACGGCCACCACGCGAGCCGAAGATAGAGAAGCACCGGGCACGAGTAAGCTCTCCGACCAGAAAATGGGGATCTGGAGCGGGGCCAGCAGCAGCAGGGCGAGCCGTCACCGACGGGAGCGTAGGGAACTGCTCTGGGGTCACCCTCCTGAGTCCCAGATCCATATCCGAAGGCCGCGCACCACTGGTCAAGGAGCGGCCACCGAACTTGGAAGGTCTGCCTCCCGGAGCAAAGGCCGCGCGGCGGCGGGTTTAGCGTGTCGCACGGAGTACCAAGCCTGCTCAAAGAAGCGCAAGCCATCAGTCGATTCTCTCCTTCTTTGAGTGGATCGTCTCATTTCCTATGTTTTGACATCGTGTTCACCATTGCCTCCGTGTTTTCTCTATTAGGTATTTAGGCCTGCAACGCTTGGTAGTTAGTGCTAGACGAGAACTTGTTTCAATCTTCGTTGCCGATTGCATCAATTCATTCATGCTTTTCCCTTCTGCTTGAAGGAGTGCGATTTAGGCAGTTGATTGGTGTGGGGGTTCTGTATCGGCCTCTGTTTTGTGCGTGTGCCGATTTGGGATGCATGTGTGTTGGGTTTTAGTAGAGGTTGGGTAAATATGCGTGTGTCCGGAGACAAACATTATTGGAACGACGAATTTAATTCATGTGTTTTGGTGTTCCCTACGCTGAGTAGTCAATTTCACAGACTCACACTCTTATTCGACACAATTGTCCTTGAGGCATGGCATAAGGTTGTATGACGTCTTCAATGGTCGTTGTTATGACATGGCATAAGCTTTATTTTCTCCTCATCAGGCCGCTCGGGTCGCTCCCCCTCCTGGGCGACCTAGGGCGGAAACCCTAGCCGCCGCCGCCGTCCTCCCCTCCTCCTCCCGCCCTCCTCGTCGTCCCCGGAGGTCGTCGCCGGCGAAGCCGGGAGCGGCCGGTGATGGGGGCGGCGGGGCTCCTCACGTGATCCCTCCGTGCGGCGGAAGGAGGCTAGCCTCCGCACGGGGGGGATGGTCCCGGACCGTGGATGGTGGTGGCGGCGCGGCCCCTCGCCGGGCGGCCAGTGATGGTGGCGGCGGCATGGCCTTGATCTGGGGGCGCAGCTCTCCTCTTCCTCGTCGCGGCCTTCGGGCGGGCGGTGATGGGGGCGGCGTAGCAAACCCGGAACCTGGCGGCGCGATCCTCTTCTTTCGTCCTAGCCTCGGCATCGCCGGGCCAGCGATGATGGAGACGGATCCCACACTGCTCCTCCTCAAGGTTTGGGACCACGACACCAAGGGCGGCGGCCCTGGATGGCGGTGGCGCCGTCGACCTAGTGGCAGGTGGCGGGCGTGGTCCTAGGGTCTCTCTTGCGTGAAGAGGAAGACCTACCGGAGGCCTGGACTCGTGATCTAGCCGAAGTGTTGAGTTCCGGAAGGCTCCGCCGGCGAATGTAACAGTGCTTTGTGCCTGGAGTTTGCTGGATCGGTGGTATTCGGTCGTGCGCACCCATGCTTTTATTCCGACCGATTGGTTCTTGAGGGAGCGGCGCGAAGCTCTTTTTCTGTGTTGACATCAAGTGACTATGGATCCATGATGAAAGTCGTAAGAAGAGAAGTACATGAAGGCCGGAGGGGAGGACTAGCTAAGGGAGGTTCAAGTCTTCGCGCTGTTGATGGACTTGCTTGGTGTTCCGGGCCTCACAACAGCGGTATGATAGTGGGGGCGACAACACATGTGAAGTTCAGAGTCCTACCTTTCAGGGTGAAATCCCAAGGTCTGGCCTTAACTGGTTGTGCCTGGCAATGACCTTGTTGGAGGCATTGTTTTGAGAGTGGAGACTATCTTCAGGGTGAAAACCTTAGATCGTTGATCGGGCGATGACGGTGTTAGAGCACTGTTCCCTTCTTGGAGGCGTCGTTTTTGGAGAGTCTGGATTTCAGGTGTTGTCTTGGCGGTGGTTGTATTGTTGTTGTTAGGTCCGAGATGCTGTAGCGGAACTTTTATTTCTTAGTTTTCTTTTCCTTTTTTTAGCTGTGTGCATCCGTAGTGCCATTAGGGTGGTGCGTTGTTGCAGAGGCTGGGTGTATTTGATATCTTTTTTATATTAATATATTCCCTTTATCGAAAAAAAATGTGATTTGAGTGGCAGGCTTGCCTGACTTTGGCTCGGGCGAGGCGCGTGTCAGGAATGGCGGCCTGATTGATTATGCTATATTTCTATTGGCGTTTTAATTGAGAGGACCATGTTTCGAGCTCTGGATTGGTTCAGCTTTGGTTTTTTTTTTATTATGGTGTGTGGCACATTTGAGTATAAGATCGATTTGATTTTGATTCGGTGTCCTGTATGGTGAGTTGCATGTTTTGAGAGGGAGATTTGCTTCCATTTTGAGTTTTTGTTCTTACTGTGACGATGGTGATTTCTTTGCTTGATGCGATTTACGATTTGGTTGCCTTTCTTTGTCCTAGCTTTTTAGTCACACTTATTTGCTTCTGCTCATCAAACTCAAAGAGGTCGTGTTTCTGTTGAAAAATGCGGACAAAACAATGGATTTAGCATCTTCTCTGTGTCATGATATTTAGCTGATGTTAAATGAGTGAATTTTTCTGTCTCAGTTACATAGCAGTTTGGTAAATGACTCTTTTACTTGTTTCCAGCTGATAGGCTTGATGTGATGTGCTTCAGTTAGCTATGCGATGTGCTGGAATGACGTTGTGCTTTTGACTAGAGAAGTTTGATTTGTTATCATACTTCAATCAACATTTGTTCTAGGAAAGGTAACGATGTGATCCCTGCTTTTACTTCTCTGTGTCTGATTTTTCCATGAACCAACTCTTTTGGATGAGGTGAAAAACTGCATCTTGATTTTTACACTCTGGGTTCTTTTGTTTGTCTGAATTTTTTTGATTGAGTTGATAGTATCTGCTTCGTGTATGGCACCCGATTTTTTCTGCAAGTTTACTACTATGTGACAGAGTTACCGATACTCCACAAAATTTCTTTAGTGAAAATACTGTAGAACCTTATGATCATGTTATACTGTCGTAACTTCCTCTCTTATTTTTAACTGATAAATATAGTGAAACCTCGACTTGTAACCTTTTACTTCCAAATATGGTGAAACTTTATTTTTTAACTGATAAATATAGTGAAACTTGATCTCTGTTTTGGGACAAAATGGATATTATGGCACTTGTTTCATACTTGGCCCATATAAAATAGTCTAATCCAATTCATGGATGCAGGTATTACAGCACATCCTACGACCCGCACACAGATGGCAAAGCGAACGCGTCAATGAGTGCTTGGAGCAGGCACTGCATATTTCAGCACAATCTTCGCCACTGGTGCAATTGTTTGTCCATGGCACAATTGTGGCATAATTCGAGCTTTCACACTGCCCTGGGCTGCTCTCTCTTCAAGAATTTCTATCCTGCAAACAAAAATTTCTGCGCAATGCCAAACCTGACAGTTGCATCAGATTCACCTATTGCTATCACTGGTCTGGAGTATCAGGCATAGACTGAATGGTTTTTTAGATAAAAGGCAATAACATGCCCGACTTTAAATTAATAAAGCCCAGAGGTTTAAAAGGTTATACAAACGCTGCGGCATACAGCTTAGCCAAGGAATGACGAGTAAACGAGGTAGAAACATAGGTCCAACCAAGCACCGACAGAAGGAACACAGGCAAAAGCAACTCCGCAAGCCTGACTACTTAATCTTCATTGGCTTGAGTGACTTGGTCTCACGGCGGCGTACAGCTCCCTCAGCTTGTTCTCCAGCCACCGGAGGCCCTCCCGATCTCCTGTCTTGGCCATGCAGCTCCAAAGCTGTAGAAAAAGGGCAGTTTTGAAAATCACATTAGCGGGATGGTTAATGACTTTTTTTTCAATAGTAAGTTTATTACGAATGTTCCACAGAGCCCACGATTGGGCGAGAAAGAGATTCCACACTAGCCTACGGGCCCTTCCCGCAAGGCTAGAGAGAATGGCATGAAATTGTGGGAAATTCCCTGGATTCCAGTTACAACTAAGAATTTGTCTTACGGCGCTCCAAGCAAACCTAGCGAGGGAGCAAGAGAAGAAGATGTGCCCCGCATCTTCCATCTGGCCGCAAAGGGCGCAATTGCCCGAGGTAGGACCATGGCGAGTTGCAATCTGTTGGCTAGAAGGTAATCTATCTATGATGAGCTGCCAAGCGAAAATCTTGATCTTCAGGGGCACCTTGGCTGACCAAACATCCTTATGATGTGCAACCGTCGCCCCTTGAGAGAGCTTGGCATACAACGATTGCACCGAGAAAACACCCGAGGGTTTCAAGTGCCAAACCACCTTGTCCTTAGTGCTAGAGAGGGTGAAGGGCTGAACGAGTGACACAAGGTCGAGCCACTGCCGCCTTCCTTCCGGACTAAGAGAGCGCCGGAAGGTGATAAGAAGCTCCCCAGCTTCCAGGGCCTCAGCCACCGAGAGGTTAGGGTTATCACAGATATTAAATAGCTCAGGGAAGCGTTCCTTGATAGGTTGGTTGCTGCACCACCAGTCAGTCCAGAAGAACGTGCGTCGCCCATCACCAATGATGTGTTTCGCACCGAGCTTGAAGAAATGCTTAATTTTATGCAAGCTTTTCCAGAATTGCGAGGCTCCTTGCCCTGAGCCCTCGAACAGATTATCGGCGTCGCAGTATTTGGCTTTGATTATCGTCGCCCAGATCGATGCCTCGTCCTGGTATAGCTTCCATATCCATTTGGATAGCAGGGCAATGTTCATCTTTTTGGAGTTAAGCAGACCTACCCCCCCCCCCCCCCCCCCCCCCGAGGATTTCGGCCGGCAAACCGAGGGCCAGTTAACCATATGGTACTTGCGTTTATTACCTGCTCCTTCCCAGAAAAACTTGGAGCGGTGCGAGTCGAATCTAGCATGAATCCCGTCATGCAGGAGAAAAAGGCCCATGGCGAAGATGGGAATGCTGTCCAGGCAAGCGTTTGCCAGAATCAATCTTCCCCCGGAAGTGAGGAGTTTACTCAGCCACGGTTCAGTTCTACCGGCGAGCTTGCGGACCAAGAACAGCCACTGTTCCAGGCGAAGCTTTCTGTCCGAGATAGGGAGCCCCAGATACATAAATGGAAAGGCTCCCCGTTTACAATTGAGCTTATTCGCAATGCGCTGTTGTTCTTCCAGGGGTTGGCCCATCACAATTACTTCACTCTTATGATAGTTGATCTTCAAGCCTGACATGTCTTCAAAGCACATAAGCAAAAATTTGAGGTTAGCGATGTTTTCTTCCGAGTTTTGGACGAGGATGAGCGTATCGTCCGCGTATTGGAGATGGGAGATCCCACCAGGGATCAAGTGGGGGACCACACCCTGAAGGTGGCCTGCCGCCCCCGCGGCAGTAAGGATACCAGAAAGCGCCTCACCAATGAAATTAAACAGGAGAGTGGATAGACTGAATGGTTGTGCGTGCAGTTTGTTCTTGCTCAGCAGCGCATGAAGTCTTACCAGTATTTCGCCCTTAAACCATTCTGGAATGTATGGGCATTGTTACTTACAGACTCGAGCGCTGTCGGAGTCGGAGTCAGCCCAGGTGCATCCAGTCTTCCATGATACCCAGTTGAAACCTTTTGGTGCCAACTAAGTTGAATGGCTCTGTGAGAGATCTGTCTGTGGATACCCTAGTACTGTTCTCTTGGGAAAATCTTCAGAACATGGGGTATTCAGTATTTGTCTATTTGATAATGTTGTTTTGGTGGCAACAGGCAGCTGAAATTGGTTTATGAGAACTGAAAGGATTGGTCAAAGGCTAGGGATGATAGACATGGTTTATCTCTTTTCAAGGGGAGTTTATTTGTACTCCAAAGTGAGCGGCATGATGTCCTAGTTGGATTCCATCCCCGTGTAGGCGGCCAATTTAGTCGCTCGTCGCCGAGATGTACACCGTGCCCCTCAAGGACTCGGCGCCACCCCCATCCAGCCTCGAATCCCGCAGTTGAGGCAACTTCCCACCTCGTCCCGCCTCCGGTGCTTGAAGTATCTTATTCAGCCATGCCTGAAAAATTAGAGAGAACCCATGGGTAGAGGAACAATGAGAAGTAGAGGGGGCAGTACCTGGGCGTTGAGAATGCAGTCCACACGGGCATGGGCGGCAAGGTGGAGTACACACCGAAGTTTTCGCCGCCACCGAGGCGAGCAGCGCGCCGAGCAGGACCGAGCATGACGCGGCGGCGGACATCGTCTACATCAGATCTGACGGAGGGCTGCAGGGCGGCGGACATGGGAGGTGCGGGGAGATTGGGCAGAGCGATAGGTGTCTTCTGATGTTGGCCGCCAAGATGGGGAATGAGGAGGAGGAGCGGCCTCAGACCTCCTCCCATGCCGCTGCTTGCCGGCCGGCGCCGCGTCGGTCTCCTCCACCACCGCCGCCCGTAAGCACGATTCCGGCGACTTGCCAAGCACTCCGACGCTGTTGCGCGTCGGCACGGCTCGGCGTCGATCCCGTTCGAAGAATCGCGGACGCCGCGACGCTGCAACGCCGTTCCGCTCCTCCGTGTGATTCTCGAAGCAAACCCTTGTCGCCTCGATCGCGCCGCCATGAGAAGATAGGAGGAAGGCTGGCGCATCAGGTAAGTGGCGGTTCGGGGGCAGAGGAGAGGCCGGCGGCCATGGGGAGCTCGTGCAGCGGAGAGCTCTTCTTGGTAGAGGGGATTGAGCAGAGCTTCAGTGCGCCGCTAGCCGCGTCGGGAAGTAAAGGAGAACGGACCACCTACTTCGTCCATCATCACGTCGTCAGCCGTCTCAGGAGAGACCCTAGGTAGGATGTGGCAGGCCAATGAAGAAGAAGAACATGTAAGAGAAGAAGAGGAAAATAGAGACAAAACTGCTCATGGAGTTCGCTGGTTGGGAACTACGATTCGCGGCCACCGCTTTGACTGTGCCACTTATCATGCACGCGACACGTATTAAAACCGGAAGACCGAAATCACCGGAACAAATCGTGGTGTGAATTTAAGAGCTACCGGGAAGATAAAAGGAAACCACCGGACATCTGCCGGTTAAGTAGGGATTTTGCGCATAAGAAAAAAGACAAACAGAAATAGATCGTTGCAGATCTACAATACAGGAACTGCCATCTACAGTAGAAAAAGTAGACGTGGTAGAATCTGATTGAAGGAAAAGCACCCATCAACAGTACCCAAATCGTTCTCCTTACGGTAAACCGGGTCAGCTTTGATATAGGTTATAATTGGGAAGATCAGCCACCATCAAGAGTGATTGCCGTTGAGAAGGAGACCGTGAGATGGTGAGAAAAAGATATGGCTTTCAGTTCAGCATGGTTGTTCCAGGTTGCTGTGGTCGTTTTTGGTATTCACACGTGCAGGTTTAAAACAACTTCTTGGCTTGTATGTAACTCTTCTCCACTTTTTCAGATTGTCTGTGTGGTCAAAATTCTAGTATTCTGACCAGTATTGCTTTTGTGGTAGCACTAAGGGCATCTCCAGCGGCGCGACGCAAACGGACGCTGAGCGACCGTTTTCGTCCGCCGTGACCGGAAATGCGTCTGGGGCCTGTTCCAGCGGGGCGACGCAAAGTGATCGGGCTGTCCGCGGAGACGCAAACCTGGCCCAAATAATGGGCCAGGTTTGCGTCTCGGCGGACGCTCGGCGGTCGCTCCGAGTGTCCGCTCGCTTCCCCACCGGGCCCGCCTGGCAGCGAGTCTGCATCGAGGGCATCGATTCAGGCGGTCAGCGCTTCCGCGTCTGCGCCGCAGCCTTCGCCATAGATTCAGGCGGTCAGCGCTTCCGCGTCTGCGCCGCAGCCTTCGCCATCAATGGCGCGACTGCCTGTTCTGCGCGCGCACTGGAGTCGGCGGCGCCTCCGCCACCGCTCGCTTCGTCGCTGTCGTCTTCCACGAATGGCAGCAGGCCTTTGAGGAGGGCCGGAACTTCGAGTTCCCGGAGAACATGACGGACGACGAGATGGCGAAGGTCGCCGTCCTCGTCTCCGAGCACGACGTGCCTGTGCAGCCGCCGCTGCCCCGCTACGCCACCGCCGTCATGCCGCCGGGCCTGTCGGCGGATGAAGCACTTCGACAGCGCTTCCGAGTCGGCGGCGCTCCGCCACCGCCGCCACGCCCGCAAGCCTGGGCGCCTCCACCGCCGCCACAGCCGCAGTACTGGGCGCCGCCGCCACAGCCGCAGTACTGGGCGCCTCCACCGCCGCCACAGCCGTAGCCGCAGTACTGGGCGCCTCCACCTCCTCCACAGCCGCAGCCTCCTCAACCTCGAGCACCGGCAGCGCGCCCGGCGTACGCTCCCCCGGATGCCAACTGGCCTTGGGTCGTACCGGAGTACATCGTGATCGACAGCGACGAGGAGCAGCACAACGGCGACGAGCAGCACAGCGGCGAGGAGCAGTAGGCGTTTTATGTTTATTTTTTAAGTATGTAAACTATGTTTCATGTTTAAAAAAAAAGAATTCGTCCTAAAAAATGCATCATGCCCGCTGGAGCCACCCCGACGCAAACGGACGCGCGGTCGATTTCGACCAAAAGGGTCGACGCAAACGGACGCGTGCGGACGCTAAAATGCGTCGCGCCGCTGGAGATGCCCTAACGGCGAGAAGCTTCGGCAATGCACTAGTCGCCTGTCAACATGGCAATCTGACTAAGCGAATACCCCCTCGGCAGAAAGGAAGAACGGTACAGCAAAGTTGAGAGAACAAATGACAGCAAACCACCCACCATCTCGTAGACTTTGACTTTCCCAAAAGTATTTACATTTTAGAACTGGAACGGCAACCATGGCGAAGCGCCAACCTTCTCTTGTTTCACACTGAAAGAAGCCGCCATGGTTGTCGTTCTGCCCTGCCTGCTCTTCCTCTTCCTAACCAGTCCACTCGCCAGCGCGGCCACCTACTCGGAGTACTCGTGCAATGGCACCACCGGCAACTACACGGCCAGCGACGCCTTCGGGGCTAACCTGGCGCGCCTCACCACGGCGCTGCCCATCGACGCCTCCATCTCTCCCTCGCTCTACGCCTCGGCGGCCATCGGCGCCGCCCCGGACAGAGTCTTCGGCCTCGCCCTCTGCCGCGGCGACATCACGGAAGCCTCGACGTGCTCCAGCTGCCTCAACGACGCGATCCGGCAGCTCCGTGCGCTCTGCGGCGGCAACAGGGACGCCACGTTCTACCACGACCTCTGCACCCTCCGCTACTCCGGCGACGACTTCCTGGCGCGGCCGGACGACAACACCCCGGTGATCAACGCCATGGACATGAACGCCTCGACTTACGCGGCGTGGGACAGCCGGAACGCGACGTCCCGGAGCTTCTTCCTGTCGTTGGTGGGCACCCTGTTCGGCGAGATGTCCATGTACGGCGCGTTTAACTCCACGGAGCGGCGGTTCGCCAGCGCCGCCATGTACATCAACGCGCAGCTGCCCACGGTGTACGGCCTGGCGCAGTGCACGCCGGACCTCTCCCCGGGGCAGTGCTGGCACTGCTTCCAGGGCCTCCAGGAGCAGACCCGCCAGTGGTACGACGGCCGCGAGGGCGGACGCATCCTCGGCGTCCGCTGCAACATCCGGTATGAGGGCTACCAGTTCTATCATGGCATGACCGACGTCAGGATCGGCTTCGATGGCTCATCTTCAACAACACGAAGCAATGGTAAGGGAGAGTTTATAGTGTCGATACACTACTTAATTTGTTGAACTATTTCAGGTTTGTTCGTAATAAATACTGTATTTTCTTCTGCTATCGTGCAGGAAGCAAGCATAGGAAGACCTTAATAATCGTATTATGCGTTTCAATCACGGTGTTCTGTTCAATGTTGGTAGGCTGCCTTCTACTGATCAGAAGATTAAGAAAAGGAGGCGGTAAGACGGTGACAAACTACAAGAAAATTTTGTGTCTTTGTCCACACCTTTGAGTCATCACAATTATCTAATCACCTGGAAATCACCAATTCAGGAAAGAAGAAATTAGAGCAAGGACATTCCAGAAACAGCTCGAAAACAGAGGAGGCACTGAAGCTGTGGAAGATCGAAGAGAGCAGCTCAGAGTTCACGCTGTACGACTTCCACGAACTTGCTGCTGCAACGGACAACTTCTCCGATGGCAACAAGCTCGGAAGAGGCGGATTCGGACCGGTTTACAAGGCAAGTACTGTGTAACACTAGCTGTTTTCTGAAATGTGATTGAATGAAATGTTAATCTCTGCGTTTTTTTTCAGGGCGTGTTGCCTGATGGAACCGAGGTTGCGGTGAAGCGGCTGGCGGCGCAGTCCGGGCAGGGTCTCGTTGAGTTCAAGAACGAGATCCAGCTCATCGCCAAGCTGCAGCACACGAACCTTGTCAAGCTCCTGGGTTGCTGCGTGCAGGAGGAAGAGAAGATGCTGGTGTACGAGTACATGCCCAACACAAGCCTAGACTTCTTCATCTTTGGTAACTTCCTAGTTCACTTGGTAAAAAGCAAGCTTTCTCTAAAAGACTAGAGAAGTTTTGGCCTTCCGCTGAATCAAACTTGATTTTGTAAACCATATTGCAATGTAGACCAAGAGCGAGGGCCGTTGCTGAACTGGAGGAAACGGCGGCAAATCATCGAAGGGATCGCGCAGGGGCTCCTGTACCTGCACAAGCACTCCCGGGTGCGCATCATTCACCGGGACATGAAGGCCAGCAACATATTGCTCGACAGAGATCTGAACCCCAAGATCTCGGATTTTGGCATGGCCAGGATCTTCGGCTCAAACATGACGGAGGCCAACACCAACAGGGTCGTCGGCACCTAGTAAGAGAAGCACTGGTCAAACACTTTACTTTTCTTTTATCAGACAAACACCGGTCAATTATCCTACTGCTGCGATAAAATATAATGCATATTGTTGATTGACTACTGATGCTGCGCGCTTTGTGATGTGCTGCAGTGGTTATATGGCGCCTGAGTACGCTTCCGAGGGCATCTTCTCGGTGAAGTCTGACGTGTTCAGCTTCGGCGTGTTGCTGCTCGAGATAGTGAGCGGCAAAAGGAATAGCGGCCACGGCCAGCACTATGGGGACTTTGTTAATCTCCTTGGACATGTAAGTTTCTGCTGAAACTAGCACTGAGAGAAGTTAATAACATGTCGCACGTTTCGTGCAATCTTTACACATTTCTTAACTTCGATCATGACTTGTAAGTTGAATACAAAGCCAGCGGCTTATCCATAGGTCAATTTTCTAGCCTCTAGCGTTTACATTACATTAGCAAGACACAGCATTGACAGGGACTAACCTTATTAGTTAAGTAATGTGACTTGCATTTTTGGACCGGGCCATTGTGACAGGCATGGCAGCTGTGGAGGGAAGGGAGAGCGTTCGAGCTGGTCGACCCAACGCTGGCTGGCCGCAACGAGGTGACGAGCATCATGCGGTGCATCAAGGTTGCCCTGCTGTGCGTGCAGGACAACGCTAATGACCGGCCGACGATGACGGAAGCAACGGCGATGCTGGGGAACGACGGGGTGCCGCTGCCGGACCCCCGACGGCCGCCGCACTTTCACCTGAGGGTCACCAGCGACGACGAGGACGAGGATGGCGTGGGCGGGTCAGGGGTGCGGACACGGTCGTCAATGCACTTCACCGGCGGGTCGTGCAGCACAAACGATATGACCATCAGCACCATCGAAGAAGGGAGGTAGCAACGGCGTCGATCCGTAAACCCCAGTGGTTCTCTCCTTTTGGTGATCGATGTGGTTTTCAGATGATGTTAATGGCTCTGTGCGACATACTGACACGCATTGCTCGTGTCATGGTGTTGATCGACCTTTTTTTAGCGAGAAATCAGTAGACTGTTGCTGTACAGATTATAGATAATTAATTGAGCCGGACATTTTGGACTGCACGAGTACTTGCTAGGATAGTACGAAGAGTTATACAGGTGTGTATGTTTTATTGAACAAAAACGTGGAAAATGAAAAACCATATGCAACGGAGTCGCGCCCAGGGTTGGCCGTTGGCAGTACCAAATGTCTAGTAGGACGGTAGGTGTGGCATGCCAGCGACAATTCAAGCCGTGCAAATGCGGACCTGATGGTGTTGTCATGACTTTGGTATGTGGGAGTACCTTCGTTTTATAATACTAGTTAAATGCCCGTGTGTTGCACAGGAGAATATCAAGAAATATAAAACACTAATTTAGATAGTATTTTTCATTCGCGAATGTGATTTTTTTCTTTCTACCATTTTTAATTTGTTGGGAATCATTGCAGACAAGGTCCCCTCTACTGAATTCACCAATAGCCCATGGGCTATTGTTGTTACTTTGCTATGTCGCTATTCTATTTCCACGGCTCCAGAACTATTGTTCATCGCCTTCACATGTAAACATAATGTATGTGGAAACCTCATATGTAGATGGTACGCGAACGAAGACATTCTATTATTCATCATTTCAATGATATCACCATAGTAACGAGGGGAAGAGAATGAAATTTGGGTTATTAAAACTTTCTGAAGTTTGTTCAAATATTTAGAAAAAATATCAATATCCATAATTTAAAGTTTATTACTCCCTCCGTCCATTAATAGATGTCTTATATTTGTCTAAATTTAGATGAATCTATACACTAAATAGTGTCTATATACATTCAAATTTTGATAAATCTAAGACATCTATTTATGGACAGAGGTAGTATATTAGATCGTAATAGGTTATATTTTCAACTTATGTGTACTTGATACTATGAATGTTGATGATGGGTTTGTGTCTGGTTGTATTATATTAATATATTATAAATGTTAAACTTGGCGCTTTTCATGTTCTGCTTGCTGCACTTAATCCTGACGATCGAGACCTCGAGGGTTTTCGGCTAATGATAGTTTTTTCGTTCTGTTAGCCATGTGTTTGCGTTTTTCAGTTAGCTACGTCCTAGTTGAATTATAGGTCCGTCAGTTCATTGAGGTTGTTCTCGAGCTGACTGCATAGTTAGCCTGGTGCACACCGCATCGTGGGATGGCCGGTGTACCGGATCATGCCGATGACCGAGTTGAACCAATCTCCACCTATCCCTCTCTCATTTTTTTAAGCATAGCATGAAAGGTGTGAGTTCAATTAAAATGTCTCAAATGGTACAAATCAATGACCCAACTATGTTCAACAAATGACTCAAAATGCTAGCTTAAACAAATACTCAACACATTTGAATCAAATATGCGACTATGTAGGTACATGGTGACATAGGCATCCCAAATGGGCCTGCCGAAGATAGTACCCGGGGTTTACTGAAGGCCCACTACCCGAAGAATAAGAAGATTCGGAAGCCCAAGATATTATTAAGGAGGAAGCGTTATTTGTAATCTTGCGGGATGAGTTAGAAACCATCCCGGACTCTGTAACTTGTACAACACGAATCCCTCGGCTCCGCCTCCTATATAAAGGGGGAGTCGAGGGACGAGGAAGGCATCGAATCATTGTCTACAAACCCTAGTTTTCACAATCGTCGAGTACTTTTCGGCTGAAACCTTCGAGATCTACTTGCCCTCTACTTCTAACTAAACCCTAGCCTACAATCCATAGGCATTAACAAGTTGATACCTTGTCAATTGGCGCCGTCTGTGGGGACTAGAGGCGTAAGGATCTGATCTCGATGGCACGTTCAAGATCTTCGACATCATCAACCGCAAGCAACGCAATGGATCGAGGTAAACAGATCGCTGCTGGTCCTGTCGATTTTGTTCCTCACCCACCCTCCCGTTTGGATGCATATGCGTATCTGGCGGAGCCTATGGAGATGACGTTCGGAAGGTTTCGCTTTCGCGTCGAGAAGGAAGGATCGTATCGTGTCGAAATTCCGATTTCGTCGGGATCGTCGGCGGTCGATTCCGATTTTTCAAGCTATACATCGTCAACCGAATCAGGAGAAGAAGAAACTTCGTCGACACGCTACGTCGCACTGTGGCAAGAGAGAAACTCGCCAAGATCTTCAGCGACATATCGTTTGAGTCATCTGCGGACTCATATATAAGCGATGGCTCAAGCAGTGTCGACAGTTACGACTTCATCGACAAATCTATTACAGTGGGCAAGGTCTTCATCAATCTCAACGATGGTGTCACCAAACCCAACATAGATCTGAATACAAAATATCATCAGATTTATGCCATTGAAGAGCCAAGCAATGATCAAGAGGAAACATCTGAGGCTTTCGACGATCTGGGAAATCCATACGTCGATCCCTCCGATCTGCGACGAGGCCTGGGCAATAAGTACGTCGGGCCACAGCCGCGACACAGAGTTCAACTCCCGCAAGCAGCGTGGGATAGAGCCGCGAGAGCTATGGACGGCTCAGAACCAATGGCCACCACAGCCACGCCAGAGGAATTGCAAGCATATCAATATAGGCTCGCACGAGCTACAAGAGAATTGGAAAAACAGACAGCTGAGTTAAACAGAAGAAAGGAGGCAGCTTCTGCATCCAGCAGGAGAAGGGCAGATTTGAGTCGACAATCTAGAACTTCGGGTGATAGCCACAGGGAGGCTCGGAACAGAGCAAGATCAAGGTTACAACACATACCCGAAGCAGAAAGAGAGCACTTGGTCCAAAACCTCGACATGTCCTTTGTGTCGATAGATACAAGAGGAAACATCATCCCTAAGACACCAGAGGCTGGGTATGTGGCGACACATGCTTTTATCCTCGCATCTAAACCACCTCCAGGAGATCCAAGGGAAACACTATACAATATGGCGATAGCAGGAGTTGGAGCTATGGGGACAACGTTTGTATCAACACCTCCCGAAGGAGCGGCAAGGCAAAATAGTCCACGACCTGCAGCAGCAACAGCGGCAGCCCCTGAAGGACCAAGTGGAGCAAGAGACACGGCAGCACAAGCAAGGGTCGACAGAGCGCGGCAAAGCAGAAGGGAACATCGGCAATCCCCAGAGCTTAACGACGAGGATATGTGTGGCTTGCCGTGCTTCACGAGGAGAGTCCGAAAAACTCGAGTCCCTTCAGGATTCAAGCTACCCGACAACTTCAAGAAATTCGACGGCCTTCAGGATCCAGAGGACTGGCTAGTTGATTATCTCGAGACGGTGAAGCTCACAGGAGGAACCAGGGCAACAGCTATGCAAAGCATCCAGGTGCATTTGAGCGGAGCCGCACGATCTTGGATAAAGAAACTTCCTCCAGGATCTATCGACAGCTGGGAAAGCTTCGAGGACGTGTTCGTCAAGAATTTCCGGTCCACATGCAAAAAACCTGCGTTGTTAGAGGAGTTGAGAGCATGTCGACAAAAGCCAGACGAGCCAATGAGAAAATATATCCAAAGGTGGAACATCATCAAAAACTCGGCAGAAAATATATCTGACGAGAGAGCGATAGATGCGTTTGTCGCAGGAATCAGGCGTGGAGATTTTGTCGAAGACTTGGGAAGGACCAACCCAAAGACAGTATCCGCGTTAATGGAAATAGCAAACAGATGGGCAGATGGAGAAGATGCTGTCCACAACAAACGGCACAGGTCGCCAGAGGAGGACCGTGGTCGAAATTATCAACCGAGGCGACGATTTCCTCGGCAGTACCCGAACTATGATGCTCCAGGACAAATTTCGGCAGGTTTTCGGGCAAACACAGGAGGAAACAACAGAGATGATTATCAGAGAAGCAGTGAGCAGCGAGGCGATAACAGAGACGACTCTCGAAACAACAGGCAAAATAGCGGGCCTAGGTTCCCGAGACCTTTCGTATCTCCCGAAGAGATGATGAATGGGCCGTGTCAGATGCACTTTTTCCTCGACAGCAATGGAAAAAGACAGTCAGGACATCTGCAGAAAGATTGTCGCAATTTCCAGGCAATGTTAAGGTGGGCAGAGCACGCTAACGCTCGAGCAGCACAGAGAAATCCTCGAGAACCCAGGAGCGAGATCCACTTGCCACCTCCTCCCGCGATTACAGAAGACAATCGACATCAGCTCAGAATAGCGGCAGCACCTCCACCACCACCTTACGTTGATCCTAACTCCAACGGAGCGGTGTCAATGATTCAGAAGGGAAGGCCATCCAACAGAGCTCAGAAAGTAATCTCACGACAGGTGTTTAAGGCAGAAAAAATGCCTCCACCAAAAGTCGAGTATCTTAATTGGTCAGGGCAAGATATTGGCTTCACCATAGCAGATCATCCGCAGCAAGTTCCTCGACTGTGGCAGGCCAAAGCACTTATTTTACCAGCAGTTATTGCGGGATTTGATGTCTCTCGAGTGTTCATAGACGGCGGCAGCAGCTTAAACCTTATGTATGCAGATACATTGAGGAAGATGAACATATCCCTAGCAAACTTGAAGCCAACAGACACAAGGTTCCATGGTATCACACCAGAGAAACCAAGTTATCCATTGGGGAAGATCAATCTCGACGTTCAGTTTGGAACCCGAGAGAATTATAGAATCGAGAGGCTGGAATTTGAAGTTGTGGATTTTCCGTCGCAGTACCACGCTTTGTTGGGACGACCAGCATATGCCAGATTTATGGCGGTGCCACACTATACATACCTGTTGTGGAGGATGCCTGGACCGAAGGGACCAATCACAGTCAAAGGAAGCTTCGCCTTAGCCGATAAGTGCGATAAGGATTTTCATCGGATATCAGAAACTTTCGGGATGCAAGTTGAGTATTTGGCGTCAAGAAGTATGACTGACTACGACGTGCTGCCAGACGTTGGAAGGCCAAATAAAGAATCAACTTTCAATACCGAGAAAAATTCTAAGGAGGTACAGATTCACCCGACAGACCCGAAAAAACGACGTCCATTGCAACAAATATGGATCTCGCATAGGAAAGCGCGCTCGTCAAGTTCCTCCGTGAGCACTGGAAAATCTTCGCATGGTGTCCAGCTGACATGCCAGGAGTACCCAGGGAACTTGCCGAGCACCACCTCAACTTGGATCCTCTCGCGAGACCAATCAAACAACCCTTGCGGCGTTTTTCGGAACCAAACCGCAAAGCTATGCTATCAGAAATAGATCGACTTAAGGATGCCGGTTTTATCAAAGAGATATCTACAGAAGCCACATGGGTAGCTAACCCAGTGATGGTGCCGAAGAAACACACGACAGTCCTTCGCATGTGCGTCGACTTTACGTGTCTCAATAAACATTGTCCTAAGGATCACTTTCCCCTCCCAAGGATCGATCAAATCATCGACTCCACGGCAGGATGTGAACGTCTTTCCTTCTTGGATGCATACTCTGGTTATAACCAGATCAGACTAAAAGAAGATGATGAGGCCAAAACAGCGTTCATAACACCTTACGGCGTGTTTTGCTACAGAACAATGCCCTTTGGTCTAAAAAACGCGGGAGCAACATATCAGAGGATGATGCAGAAGTGTTTGGCGACACAGATCGGGAAAAACGTGCAAGTATACATCGACAATGTCGTCATAACGTCAAAAAAGGGGGCAACGCTGATCGAGGATCTCAAGGAAACCTTTGACAACCTCGACAAATTCTGCCTCAAGCTGAACCCGACGAAGTGTTCTTTTGGCGTTCCAGCAGGAGAACTTCTGGGGTTTCTAGTTTCAGCAAGAGGAATTGAAGCAAATCCCGACAAAATACAAGCTATCGTAACAATGAGGAAGCCAACAAAGTTGAAAGAAATACAGCAGCTAACTGGACGAGTCGCAGCTTTGAGCAGATTCGTCGTCAGGTTGGGAGAAAAAGCGTTACCATTTTACGCTCTGATAAAGCAAGGAGAAAAATTCCAGTGGAACGAAGAGGCCGACAGAGCTTTCGAGGATTTGAAGCGCACAATCTCGAGACCACCAATCTTGGTGGCGCCAAAAAAAAAGGAACCTCTCCTGCTGTATATTGCAGCCACGCCTCAAGTGGTTAGCACGGTGCTAGTTGTTGAAAGAGAAGAAGAAGGAAAACTCCATGGAGTGCAAAGGCCAGTATATTTCAACAGTGAAGTTTTATCGCCTTCCAAACAGCGGTACCCGCAGTACCAGAAACTAGCATACGGAGTAATTGCAACGGCAAGGAAGTTGCGCCACTATTTTTCGGCACACCCGATAATAGTAGTCAACGAAGCACCACTTTCAAATATACTGAATAATCCAGAAGCTACAGGGCGTGTCTCCCTTTGGGGAATAGAACTTTCCCCTCAGGACATCACGTATGAAAAAAGAAAGGCAATCAAGTCGCAAGTTCTGCCAGATTTCATTGCAGAGTGGATGGAGCTACAAAACACGGGACCCCAGATTTGTCGAGAACTTGGACCATGAACTTCGATGGATCCAAGAGAGTAGAAGGAGCTGGCGCAGGAGTAGTACTTATATCACCTGAAGGCGACAAGTTGAAATACGTCCTTCGGATGACGTTCCCTAACGCATCCAACAATGAAGCAGAATATGAAGCCCTCATACACGGGATGAAGATGGCGAAAGCTTGCGGTGCAACTCGACTAAAAATCTTTGGCGACTCACAATTGGTGGCTCAGCAGGTTATGAACCAATGTGACGCAGTCAACGATAGCATGATGGCATACAAGGAGGTGTACAATGAGCTAGAGAAGCTGTTTGATGGATGCGAGGTAAATCACATCAGTAGATTGAGCAATGATGAAGCCGACGTTCTCGCAAACATCGGGTCGCAGTGCCTCCCAATCCCGCCAGGAGTATTTTGGGAAGAAATAGCGGAGAGATCCACGAAGCCAAAAAAGGTGCAGAAAAAAGCAAAGGAAGAGAAAACTTCGGCACCCCTCAAAGAAACCACGGAGGATGAAGAGGACCAAGAGCTTGTGATGATGGTAGAAATTCCTTGGATGCAAGCATATATATCATACATCCTCAGGAAAGAAATACCCGACGATCCAGTTGAGGCAAGACGAGTTATTCGACGATCCAAAGCTTTCACAGTGATCAAAGGGGAATTATACAAGCGAAGTATTTCAGGCGTCCTGCAAAGGTGTGTCACACCCGAAGAAGGAAGAATAATTCTGAAGGATGTACACGAAAGAATATGTGGCCACCACGCAAGTAGTCGAGCTATTTGCAGCCAAGGTTTTTCGGGCAGGATTCTATTGGTTGACAGCAATCGAGGATGCCAAGGAAATAGTACGAACCTGCGATGCGTGTCAAAGGTTTGCCGCAAAACCTCACTCTCCAGCGGCAGAACTAACACCAATACCATTGTCATGGCCCTTCGCCCAATGGAGACTCGATATGGTGGGCAAGTTGCACAAAGCTTCGCCTGGAGGGTATGAGTACTTGCTGGTCGCTGTCGACAAATTCACCAAGTGGGTAGAAGCGAAGCCAATAAATTCACCAGATGCAGCGTCGGCAATAAAGTTTGTGAAAGGCCTCGTTTTTCGGTTTGGCGTGCCCCATAGCATTGTTACAGACAACGGTTCAAACTTCACATCCAAGGAATTCAAGGAATACTGCGCAGAAGTAGGCATTAAATTGCACTTTGCGTCAGTTGGGCACCCGCAAACTAACGGACAAGTCGAGAAAGCCAATGGTATCATCTGCAACGGCCTCAAAAAGCGCCTGCTAGGACCGCTTGAAAAAGCTCGACATACTTGGCCAGAGGAATTGCCAAGTGTTTTGTGGAGCATCCGAACAACACCAAATACGGCGACACAAGAAACTCCGTTTTTTCTCGTCCACGGAGCCGAAACAGTACTACCAATTGAAATAGAGCATGATTCTCCAAGGGTAACAGAGTATGACGAATAAACATCACAAAAAGCTCGGGAGGATGATATGGACGCACCCGACGAAGCTCGCGATGAAGTACTTGCACGAGTCACCAAATACCAGCAAGACCTCAAAAACTACCACAGTCGACGGTTAAGACCAAGATCTTTTCAAGTTGGGGATTTGGTCTTGCGGTTAAATCAAAAAAGTACTGAGAAGCTCGAATCACCATGGTTGGGGCCTTACGTTGTCACGGAAGTCATCGACGGAGGCGCATACAGGATCAAGGACAAGAAGACAGGGGCTCCCGAGAAAAACCCCTGGAACATAGCACAGCTCAGGCGGTTCTACGCCTAGAGTCGAAATATAGTCCTTCTCTGTAAAAACACAATGTACTGAAACGCCCGCGAGTTTTCAGACGCACTCTTTTCCTTTTCGGGGCACCGAGTGGGGACGGAAAGGTTTTTAATGAGGCGGGCTCGCGGTGCTGCAATATAATAAAGATAGTGGAGATTTATTTCTTATTCTTCGACACGCTCGGGGCTCAACGCCTTCAAGTCTCAAAATACGTACAATATAGACAAATTAGACTTACCAAAATATTTCGCCTTGGTACACTAAATACCTCGCCAAATATCGGAAGCTAACAAATTATAAATATAGTGTACACGTCAAAAATCTTATTGCTTTGGTCCAAGAAACCTCGCAACAAAAATATAGAACTTCGACATTAAGATACTCGGAGGCTTGCAACCTATTCGGTGAAAAAATAAAGATATCTCCTTACGGCAAGAGGAAAAATCTTCGAGATGGAAAAAACAGTACAAACTCTAGCCAGAAGGCTCGGGGGCTCCAACAATATAGAGCACTTTACAATATACAACAAATCTTTTCGGAAATCAAAAAAGATACAGACATAATGTTGTCCAATATAGTACAAATCAGTCAAAGCCTAAAATACTATCTATGGACAAGCCTCTGGTTGTTTTATGTTCAGCATAGGATCCCTTGACGAAGAATTCTGAGTCCATCCGAAGAAGCTCATCTATCATCGACTCGGCCACAGGAGTTACCATCTCATTGATTGTGTCAATATCATTTTTTCGCCGCGATTTCTTGGCCAGGCAATCAGCAACAATCTTCGTCAGGTCTAATTTTGGATGGCAAATATTTATCATAATCATGGCGAACCTCGCTCCAGCAGTTAATTGAGCTCGCACAAAATTATGAATGCGGGGAGCATCTCTGAATACCTCCAGCAATTCAGGAAGAGTTTTGGGAACTTCATTTCGAGGAAACAAAGTCTTGTAAACAATGGTTAATGTTGTCGTGCAAAAATTGAGAAATTCGCGCACTTGGCAAGCACGATCTTGAAACCTGACAATTTGCTGGGTTCGTTCAGGGGAGGCCCAGAATAAACAGCCATGATTAAGGGAAAGATTGACGAGAAGATTTGTTCTCTCGTTCACTCTTCGATCTTCGGCGGCAGCATCAAGAACCGAGCCTATTAAGCGACAAGGCAAGAAATTTAAAAGGGGGCACGACAAAATAAAAAGGAAGCATTGTGAGTTTGGAAAAACATACCTAACATATCTGTGCTAGCCTCCAACATTAGCTCGAGCATGCTATTTTCTCGGGTAATGGCTCCCTTTGCTTCCAATACAGCAGTATCCTTGGCAGCCATAGCCTCTTTGGCTTGTTGGAGAGCGAGTTTTTCTTGTTCGGATGCTTTTCGAGACTGTTCCATCATTGCCAGAGTTTGTTTCTTCATGGATTGAAGTTGCTGTCGAAGTTCTTGCAAATCCTCCGAGAAATGTTTGCTCGAAGAACCTTCAAGGGGGTCGTTATCAACTAGCATTTTCTTCGAGAAGGAAGAAGCAGGTGAAGCATCGGCAGAGCAAGGATTGGTCGAATAGTTATCAAATATTAACTGGAAAAGAAAGCGCCAGGATCAATGATAGTGCCAGAAGGAATTTCATTAATTTCTAGAAAAATTTACATAGACATTACAAAAGAAGTTTCTCCAAAAGGACTACCAGGATAATTGTCGCCACAGCTAAATTGGCGACAAAGGCAAAAGAGACAGAGAAAGCAAAAAACAAAGAGGCATGCAACTAGACCTCCGGCCTCGATGAGCTAGGAGTTGAAGATGGCTTGATCCCGAGATAGGCCAGAATTTTCTTCGTATTGGGTTTGGCTGCCTTGATCAAAGACCGCCATTTTGATTGCTCTATCTGCTCGGTGTCGCCAACCTTCATCCAGTCAACAGTTTGCTGGCTGTCAGCAACCAAGGCAACAGTGCTCTCGACAGCAATCTTCATGTTCTCCTGGCGCATTTTCAGCCCAAGGTCCTCTGATGGATTGAAGCTCTGAGCAAGGGCAAGGAAAGTCTTGGGCTCCTCTTTCTTCGGGAAGAAGTAGGGGAATAGCTTCGATAATCCTGCGTCAGCATTCACCACGCCTTCACGAATTTCGGATCCATGAAACTCCAGATAAGAAAGTGCGTCAAGAAGAGGATCATTGTCGGGATTCTCCAGATCAAACTCTTGGTTTGTTTGGCCTGCCACAGGAAATAAACGTTGGTCAAAAGCAAGAAAAAGCAGGTCCTATAAAAAATAGAAGAGATCGATAAAATTACCTTTGAAGCGCCGACTTTGCGAACTCAGGCGCTTGAGGATTCCCTTTTCACGAGCAGCCTGTGCGGCTTTGTGCTCATTTAATGCAGCCTCAGCATCCTCAAGTCTTTTCTGCAGCTCCTCGACACTAGCAGCTTTTGCTTTGGCTTCATCAGCCTCTGCTTTGGCTTCGCTAGCAACAAGTTCGGCTTTCTTGCGGGCCGCTTCACTTTGCTCCAGTTTTTGAGCAAGTGCGTCGGCACGCTTGCTGACCTCTGCAAGTTTCTCTGTCGAAATAAAAAGAAAGGTCAAAATTGCGACAAACAACAGGAGCAAGAAGTCAGAAATAACGACAGCAAAAAAGTTATTACCTTCAGTTCTGCTGGCATACTCACAGTACCCAATGAATTGGGATCCGATGCGGATAAGCTCTTTGATCATGGGCTGTCAAAGAAGAACACAGAAAGAGAAACATCGGTATGGAAAAAGAATGAAGGCGTAAAAAATCAAATAGAGGAAATATAGATATTGGCAAGAAAATTAAAAAACTTACATCATCCAAGAGCAGAGAAGAAGAGCTACCCAATTGAGGGGCAGGCTCAATGATCGTTTCAATCCTTGTCCTTTTTGGTGAAGGAGCAAGGGGGCTTGATGGCGGAGTAGTGGTGACGACATTTTGTTGAGGAGGCGAGGATTCTTCTCCTTCAACTAGCGTATCCGAAGCAAGTAAAGTATGTGACGTGCTCGTCCGAGGAGCCACGTCAAAAGTTGGTACTTCTTTCTCATCATCGCTGTGATTAAAAATCGACAGCATAAAAAGCAAGACAAGACAAAAATTTCGAGTACAGAAATAAGGAGAAATAAAAATGACTTACGAGCTGACGAGGGATTCAAGATAAGGATCATAAGTTGCCTTCTGACATGAAGGATCAACTTCTTCGGCTTTGGAAGTGCCGGAATCTTCGACGTCATTCCTCTTCCTTTTGCCCTTGGGAGAAACAGCGGGAGGAGGAGATAGTGCTGATGCAGTGCCTTCGGAAGATCCCGCAGATTTTCGAGAATCCACGGGTTCATTCACAAAAGACAGAGCTTCTTGATTGTCATCAGTGACAATGGCCCTTTCTTCGACTTCTCCACCTTCAGGAAGAGGAGGAAGCGAGACAAGGTCTGGATGATTCTGTGCAAAATAAAATAGGGAGAGACGTCAGAAAAGAAGTTACAAAAAAAGTTAGCAAAGCAACAACAAGACAATAGACAAAGATTACCTGGGGGAGTGGATTGGCGGCGCTAAATGGTTTTACACGACAAGAAGCAGGGACAGGATCTTTTTTGCTGAGAGATGAGATTTTTCGGACAAGCTTTTCCAAGTCTTTGACCTCCAAATCCACCGACAGCCGATCTTCATCCTTCTCGCCAGCATATTTCCAGAGAGGATACTTGCGAGCTTGAAGTGGCTGCACTCTAGTCCTAAGAAAGTATGCAGTGATTTGGATACCCGATAATTCTTTGCCGCGAGTATTTTGCAACTCGTGGATACGAGCCATCAAGGTTTCTGTCGACACCCTTTCTTCTTCGGTGGCCTCCACATCCCAGGAGCGGCGGCGAAAGATTTTCTCGGCGCCATCAAAAGGAGGGATGTTGTCCTCTGCACATCCATGGTTCTCCTCCTGAATGTACAACCACTTCTTGCGCCATCCTTGAACTGAGTCAGGAAGCTTGACATCGAAGTAGTCGACAGTGGGCCGAACAGAAATCACAACGCCGCCTATATTATAGGCGACATTGGGCGAGCCATTACGGCGGCAGAAGAAAATGCGCTTCCATAGCGCCCAGTTAGGCTGGACGCCAAGGAAGGCCTCGCACAAAGTGATGAAAATGGAAATATGGAGGATTGAATTTGGCGTGAGGTGGTGGAGTTGCAAACCGTAGATAAAAAGAAGTCCACGGAGAAAAGGATGAATGGGGGCGGAAAGACTGCGGATGAGGTGGTCGACAAAACTTACCCGGTACCCCATTGGAGGGGTTGGGTAGCTTTCCTCACGGGGGAAGCACAGTGCCTTGGGTTTCTTGCTGATCCCCAGCTTCTTCAGCATGTTGATGTCCTGAGTGGAAATCTTCGATCTCTCCCACTCTGCTGTCCCCAGATCCACGGCGGCCATGGAGGATTCCGGCGTGCTGTGCCTCGTCAATCGACGCGGTGGCATCAACAATGGCGCAAGGTTCGCAGCTTGGAGACGAGGAGCTTAGGTGGCTGTGGGTCGCAGGAGGAAGTTTGCAGATGAGAGCAGGAGGACGGCGCGAGCGGAAGTGCCCAAGGAGGAAGAAGACGAACTTATATAGGGGTGCGGTGAAACGACGAACCGTTGGATAAGGAAAATGTGTGACAGATGATAGCCACGTGGCAACAAGGGTAAAAAAGTAATTCAATGTTGGGGAAGTTACGGTGCGTGCGCCAGAAAAAGCGGAGGACGTGTGTCCCCCACTTGCACGACGTGTCAAGACAGTGGATTAATTGGGCCCGCATGGCAGCGAGAAAAGACTTGTCGCAAATTTTTGACAAGCAATCGTGGCTATCGTCAGCAACAACGTCATCTTGGCAGAAGAAAAAATTCGACTCAACAGCTTCATAAAAGGCGACACGGAAAAATAATGTTGAGCCTTTGATCAAATACAAGTTTTTGATCAAACGCTCGGGGGCTACTTTGGAAAAAAGAAAAAAGATCCAGAAAGACAAAATAGAAATGGCGTGAGCCTATGACCAAATACAAATATTTGTTCATAGCCTCGGGGGCTACTCCCATCGGGAGCGCTGTTCGCGCACCCGAGAAATTATAAAACTTCGGGAGATAAAAGAAAATATATCGGCATAAGGCGTGGAGCCTACACCCAAGTACAAGTCCTTGGCTGTAGCCTCGGGGGCTACTCCCATCGGGAACGCTGCTCGCGTGCCCGATGAAATTATAAAAAAGAAAGAAAGAAAGAGAAAAAGAAAGATAGAAGAGCAAAAGAGTATATTTCGAGTTATAATTAACTCTACATATACTCCCATCGGGAGAGCAATATAAGTCATCTTTGACTCGATAAAATGTGCCATTCCAACAGCCGAAAAAGCACTCGACAATATATTCTCAGAACGCCAAAGTTGCGATCAATTTCTGAATGCCGCAAATTGGCGAAGGTAAGACCCCAGATCCGTTCTGCTGGGCGTGGCATCGCCGAAGACTGCGCTCTGCTATTTTTATCCGTATCAACAGATACGAAGAAAAATCCTAACGGACGCGTTAGGTACCCGATAAATTTGCAAGAGTAGTTTTGGTTAGCAGAGAAAAGGCACTAAACAAAGTGTGACCAGGATACGGTGGATGTTTTGAACACAAGTACTAAACCCATCTGGAAGCAGACGTAGAGTACATAGCGGATAACCAACAGAGTTACATAGATAATATGGTTCTGAAATAACATATGTTTCCAAAATAACAAGCAGAAGATAAAGATTATATGCCTACATTTACTTCATGTAAGAAGGATTGCAAGAATACCCAAAAGTAGACAAAATAATATATATCCAAAACATTTCAGACATTATACCTGCTCCAGATTTACGCTGCCTCCTTGGGCGGTCCATTAGCCTGAGCTTTCTGTGGCAGTTGTCAGCACCTACAAACTACACGAGACTTGCATCGCCAGCCAATCTACCAAGAAAGCTGAATTTTAGACAGCAAAACAATGTTAAAAAGGAAACGAACTGTGGTCTTTTATCGGCTGCTAACAAAAATCATTGGCGGGTCAAACCATAAAACTATCAAAAAACGTAGCACATGTGCAAAAACGATTAGAAACTAATCAATAAGCTTGGCCCGGAAGAACCTGTTGTGCGCACATGAACAATTTACCAGCCATGTAATATTTAGAAAACAAAAGATTGAAAAACATGCCATCTGAAGCTACTCACCTAATTATAATCCAAGATAGAACATCGAACACACCTATCAATTCCCTTTTAGTTACAGTAAAAAAGAAACGATATTATAGCAAACAAAGACAAGCACATTGGTAGGCAGTAGTATACAGGAATCAAGATCCAAAACACATGTCAATTACCCATCTATATTCCTTCTACAAAGCATAACCATGATAAATTAGGCATCATTTACTGAAATAAATATTTTGCTGCAAGGGCATCGCTACTGAACAACCTAACTTGTGTAAGTGGTCAATTGCACAGTCAGTAGTCAGGACTATCTAAACAATATGCAAGGAAAATATACTTGCTACACAAAAAAAATTTTTACTACAGAAACGAAGATGTGAAGCAGAGAAATATTTGTTCAGATTCCCCACACAGCCATGGTCACCATATATTTGTTTAGGCAACGTACCTTGTGAACTGGATCTCATGAATGAACCTAGCATAAATCAAACAAAACACGATAATATGCCTGTCATGAGCATATTAGTTTATAGGCAAAACTCAAAGGCTTCAACTATTTTAGAAGATGCAATCTAAATCAAACATCATACAGATTTCAGAAAATACCCTCCTGTGAGCTGGAGAAGAAGTGCAGGCAACACAGATACACAACCAAATAAATCATAGTGGTCATATTTTAGCAATCTCATTAGTGTACTCTTAACATTAGGTTTTGTACACGCCTAACATGACCTTTCGTAACCCCAAATAGAGACAGAAAATTAATCGAACGAACATATCAATGGAGAACCTGCCAAGGTGGATAGAGATACCGGACACGATGGCCTGCCCTATGGAAGCAATGACGGGACGAAGAGTAGACAAAAGACATAGGTTTTGTGACTTTTGGCCTGACGTGTGATGCTCCTGCAGGCTGTAGTGGGGCAACCTAGTGAACCATCAACAACATGTGGTATAGGAGTGAGTTTTTTTAGAGACGCCTTGAACAAGAAAAACAACACAATAAACAGATACATGCAAGCAAACCAAGAAGTCAAGAAAAATAACAGGTGAACAGTACTTTTTATGCACAATAACCTACTTCCAGAGACACCAAATCAGAATACTTGCTTAGAGGAAGGGACTACAATAGAAACAGATCTTCTCCATAAATCATTATGACTAATAAACATTCCTATCCATAGCCTAACGTTTGCCAGTATAGTAGACCAAACACTTTATCTAGTCTAGAAATCGGTATGTGTTTGCCACCCAAAGAATATAAATGGAAATAGCTAGGATAGCAACATTAGCTGAATCAGAGTAAAACTACCTAAATTTGATCATAAGCCCTCTCATATCTGTTGATACACTTCTCTGCATTTTAAACTTACAGATGCAGGTTGCTAAATTTGTCAAACAACTACAGTGAGTGTAGGACAAATGTTTTAAGCATTTCAGCCACTAAAACAAGCTAGTATTATCACCACTCAGAAAGAAATGATCTGATAGATAACATGGTTGATTCTGAATCTTTCTAATCAAGTTGTGAAGAGGAGCAGATAACATGGCAATTGTGGCAAGCTGCTCTCTCATGTGTTTTTCAGGCAGCCCTCTTAAAGTTGTATGTTGCTAAATTTGTCAAATACACCAGGAATGAACATCAATTTACCATACTTGAGTTGGTGCCATAAAACTTCAGATTATTACATTGAGCTGATTGAACATACTCAAGTATGATATGTAACTGACCCAACATCCAGAGTACACATTCCAGGCTGCTGATGATCATCCTGGAGCTCCAAGCAAGCTATTCACCTGTCGCTTGAGGCATCGATTTAGTGACGCTCGAACATAACCTATGATCTATACGACAACCAAGAATAAAACCATTAGTTCCCGACGCATAACATGTGTGACTGCAATCATTAATCTGACATAGAAAAAACAAATAACCTAAAAGAGCTAAAAGATATATTGCACGTATAGTAGTAGTAATCCATCAGCAAGAAAGTTGCAGGGGGGCAGGAGCCTACCACATTAAGACTTTTTTAGTCATGCTGGAAGACAATTATTGACCTTCCCCATGCCCTTGCGACGGCATTTTCACAATACTTAACTTGTCGATTATATGCTGCATAAAAACCTGCACTTTCTGGTTGTTCCCAGGAACAAGAAAGAAGAGGACTAAAAAATTAGGACGCACTCAAGTTGTTCTCTAATAAAAAAATAATTAGAAACTGGATTAACTTAATGTGTACACATGGCACATATGTACACATGGCAAAAAATCAGACTATACAAGTTTGTAAGTTAGTTCGCCGAATTCTATACATGTAATGCCTGTTATACATAGTTAGCAACAGCAGTAAGCAAGATGAGGACTAACCAGTTGGAGTATAGATTAAAACATCTGCAAAAAAAATTGCACAATTAACTGTTATGACAGAACCACAACTTGGGTGTTCTGGCACATATGTCGCTGATTTCCAGGTAATTCTTTGCATCATATAAGGAACGAGTATACATACTATTATAAATGAATGTAGCAAAATGGAATTTGTGGTTACAATTACAGATAATTTTCATGGTTCAGCAAAATAATGTGGACTTGGATGAGTTTTTCTGTACAAGAAAGAAACCATATGTAAATAAAAACCTGTGTCACTCAAGTACTCTATGAAGCTAGCTTAATTTTTTCAGCACCACCACTTTTAAATAACTGAAAAGCTTTGAAGAAAAGATATGAACTCTACAAGGAATTAACTTAAACATCAAGTTTATAGGCAAATATTTTAAGTCTAGGGATCATAATTTTGCTGAACTCTGGAAGGCAGGATGATTAGATCGTGCAGTATTAGAGATTGAGCATGTATCGAGGAGAAACAGTGGAAAACATATAAATCCTATCCATGCAGAAATATCAAAAAAAATGCCGTTCCTAACATGGAGTAGTAACATAGAAAAGATCTGTATAGCCTCCTCGAAACATGAAAGTTAATTTGATCCAAAATTGCAAAATGCATGCTCGCAGCTGCAGGGATTTATTTGGTACTGACACCATACCTACAATCTATTTTATCTCTTCTACGCTCCATATAATGGACAATCTGGCCAGGAGCAGCGCTGGCATCTACAATAGCAGTTTTTCTTGATACTATTAAGCTTATTCCTCCACTCCATCGTAGCTATTATTAACCAGTAAACTTTTATAGAAAATATCAACCAGCACTTCCCTGCACCTTACTCTAGTGTATTCCCTTGGTGATTTAGTGGAGCGAAAATAAGTTGCAAACTACATAGTAGAAAGAATGGTATATTTAGCACCATTAGGAACCGAGTTCATCCATGAAATAGCAGGACTGCCGTCTCGAGTAAGAGTAAGTTCACGCTAGCCTGGCTGGGAACTCTCAGCCTGCAACATAACCAGAGAAAACCTATTATCCCATGTAAACAATTCATCGAACACCTGAGAAGCGCAAATAATGTGAAGCCATGGAAAATTGATCCAAACCAAATCAGCCTCAACATATGCAGTGGGAAAACATATCAATCCCTAAGGATTGGATGGGGAGAGAAAAATGTGAGCAAAAGGGAGAAGAGGAAGAGGAAAAGCCAAGAGCACCTTATCTGGCCTGGGGCAGTGAGGATGGATGTGCCAGCGCTGTGGCCTGGCTGCACATCAACCTCTACGCATTTGTCCTCATGGTGATGCCGCCAGGCCGATGAGGCATACAACCGTGGGAGCCTCGCATTTGTCCACCTCCTAGCCGGCCCGTCCCTTTATCTTTTGCGCCATAAGCAGATCGGGTGACCGCCTCCACATATCTTCTGCATCTGTTCGCTGGAAAAGAAAAGACCAGCAAGAACGCGTGAGATCGCTGGGAAAAAAAGAGCAAGAATGCGTGAGATGGGATCTGGTGTCCGTCCGGTAGGAGAGAGAAGAGGAGGCAACAAACCGATGCAGCCTCCGTCGTCCGCCAGCTGCTGCCGCCATTGTTGACCTCAATCCCACACCACGGCCGCCTACCATGCCATGATTTTCCACTGCCGCCAGATTTGTTTTGAGACAGAGATGGTGTGAGGTGGTGGTCTCACCCGGCTGCCGGTGCTCCAGATCGAGGTGGAGGACGGCGAAGCGCGGTGGAAGCTCGTGGCGGCTACCGTGCGGCCGACTGCTCCAGAGCAGGGGAAGAAGAGGAGAAGTGGTGTTCCCATGAAGACGACGACCGTGCCGCTCCACCTCGCAGCAATTTCATGACAAGGAGGTGGGGAGATGCGGGAGTGGGAGCTCCAAGCGAGCGCGGTGGACCCGGACTGGGGGAGAGGATGGGATCGAGGATTGGGTGGGCAGCGCCCCTACGCCCGCGATGGCACGCCGGACGAAGCTGACCTCTCCCGCAGCGACCGACGGGTGGACCCGGACGATGGTGAGGCCCACGAGCAGCCTGAGCCGGGTAACACACGACAATTGCATGGATTTATCTAGCTAGTGGACTAACGGGAGAGCAGCGGAGTGGAGATCTTTCCTCGTGTCCATGCGACGCGGCCGACCAAAGCCAACCTCACCCACAGCTACCGACGAGCGGGCCCGGACGATGGTTGGACCCATGAGCAGCCTGAGGCGGGTAGGACACGTCCATTGCATTGATTTATCTAGCAGGTTCTAAACCTACAAGCAACGGACGAGATTGGCCAGAATGTGCAGATCCGACGGCTCAGAAGCTAAGTGCCCTGTGAGACCCCCATGGGGGTGCATCAATTATACCTTTAGATACAGCTGAAAGGCATGGCACCTATAGCCGTTGTCTATCCATTATCTACGTTGCTCAGCGCCAATTCTGCACATCTTCACGCCAATATTTTTTTTTCTGCAAACTTAAGATTTGATATTTCGTAAGTCTATATGAATCAGAACAAATTTAATTTAATAAAACCAATAATATGTGTCTTTCACCAATTAAGGAATTAGATAGCCTTTTAACCCAACAAAGCTATCAAATTTACAAGTTGGAGAAATTCAATTCGGCACGTGGGAGCATATGCTCCTGCCACCGAAAAAACTTTTTGAAATGTCCAAAAAATTCAAACAAAATTTTTTGCACTTACGTATCGACATTCTATGTGCGCATATCAAGTTTCATGAAAATCCGACATTTTTTGTGACTTGTGTGAAAAAGACAAAGAAAACGTCACGTACAGAACCTTTTTTTCCACCAAAATTTATCTTTTTTACACATGACACTAAAAATGTAAGTTTTCCATAGAACCACTTTCTGAATGTGTAGAACTTCGAGATGTACTCATTAAATTTTGTGTCCAAATTTTTGAACTTTTTAAAAGTGTATTTTAAAAGAAATTTAAAACTGGGAGCATATGCTCCCAGGTGTTTCTTAGAAAAGTTGCAGCTAGCCATCACATCATGCATGGTAGGTGCATATAGCGTTCATGATTTTCATGACTGAGTTTTCATGAATTCTCTTGTTTTGGTTTTATGCATGCAATGTTTAACTGGGAAGAAAAGTAGACACTTTATTATCGCAATCTCCCAAGACTACAAATATCAGCAGCCTGACTGCAGATTCAACAGCCAAAGACACCATAAAATCGACGAAATTTTACACAGGCAAAAATGTTCTGATTGTTTAAATGGTTCGACATCCACAAGGTTACAACATCAGAAATGAAGCTCAGGGTTACCGCCATTGTGTTTCAGTTACTCACTGCTCGTGATTGTATGCATGAAAACAATATTACCAATTCTAGCTACATATTTACAATATTGACACCCATATGTAAGAACGAGGACAAGTTGCATTCTTGCTTATCATATGCACATCATCGTCTCCAAATCAAGAATCAAGGTAATCTAATAACATGTGTGATTCAGAAGTACTTGTAAATCTTCTATGTAGAATGTAAAATGTAATCGACATCCCCAAAAGTATATGCGTTTGGACTAACAAGGGATATTGGTCTGATTTTGTTCAACACCAAAACTGGAACTCTCTCCTCTTGAACAGCACACATACAGAAAAATCCACAGAATATACGACAGATTTGCTCCTGCAATGATCAGATTATTGGAAAACGATAAATTGTATCTCCTTTAAACATTTCATAAGCGGCTGGCTTGCCTGGACCAAGGATTTGCTACTGGACAGGGAGTAGTCAGTGTACCTGGACATAGATATAGGACGAGCTCAGAGGCACAGGGAGTAGTCAGTGTACCTGGACATAGATGTTGGCATGCCTCTTTTGGTACACAACAGCGGCGAGCCCTACCTCCGAGAAGGGGACCACAACCATGCCCGGTATTCATCTCGTTGCTCTCTCTGCAATGTTCACCGCTTGCTGCGGCTGCTCCTCCTCGGATGTAGACGTGGGCAGGGATGTGTCGACCGCAGGGGAGGGGACACTGCCACCTTCTCTCCGGTATCATCATCAGGCTCTAATATATTATTATATGTTTCTTCAGTATCTAGATGTATATCTTACCTTCCTTTGAAGGATCTTTACCATGAACTCACGGGCAAGTTGTTGTCTAGGTGCCGGTTCTAGAGGCCGGAGGAAAATGCTCTTGTCAAGAAGATCGCAAAATGCGTTTCCCTATTTATGGTATCTGAGATCTGTCTCAAACCCAAAAGACTATGGTAGGTAAAAATGCCTGACAATCAAAAAAAAATACAGTCAGCAAGAGTTTAACGTAAGGTGAAAAATAAGGCTAAATTCAGAAGAAAAAACAGGTTTCTTACCTTCACAACATATTCCAGAATGCCTGGCTTTGGTACATCGGCTGTCACATGACCACATCGCCGAAACAGGGTCGTATATATAGAAGATACACATCAATTGGAGTTTGGATCTACCACAAATATCACATCAAGTCGTGAAAACAGAATTATTTTAACCCAACAAAAGATAAAGCAAATATAAAATATGTGCACATGGTTTTAGATAGCAATGATAAGTCTATTTTCAAGGAGTCTATAACTAACCTCAACATAAAAAACATGGGCTCCATAAGAAAAGGATTAGTCATCAGAAAGGCTGAGTAGACCACCGGGCTGTGGGGATTATTTGACCACCACCACGGTGCTATCTGGAGCGTTGTTTGCATTTAAGATCATGGACTTCTCTAGCACCCCCACTGAAACCTGTGATTAGGGCAATAAATAAAATGATTAAGGCAATGACAAAGTTTCTGGATGAACTTTGAATTAACAGAACAGCGGAGTGCCCTACCCTTGGACAAATGAATCTTAGAGTGCATTCAGAAAGTTCTTATCCACCTCAACAGAAAGAGAGTCATATGATAGAATGGTAGGACACTGCATGTCAAAATAAGTTTTGTTCAGTCCACAAAATGATAGGATTATAATACAGATGAAACAATAAACTGATGATCTGGTAGAACGTTTGTTTGCACATGAGTACATGAACAACTCAGCATCTATTGTAAACACGAAATCAGTAGGCTGGCGGGATTCATACAACACTAATAAAATAGATGAGAGAACTCGACTAATAATCAGTGGGCTTCAGGTACATGATGGCGGTGAGCCCTACCGCCGATAGCGTGACCACGCCTGCTATTCATGTCGTTGCGCTCTCCACGATGTTCACCGCTGCAGTTTCTGATCCAGGTCATGATGCAACCGGCCCGGTTTGGCCCTAGGGTTGGACCTCCAAACCTTTTAGAAAAACAGAGGTCCACGGTTCGCAGATCCTCTCCTTGTAGGGTAAAGGGGTATCCAAGGTTTGCCCCTAGCTAGCTAGTACAACGTTGTCGTACCATAGCCGCTGAGCTATATGGCGCTAGATTGATGGTGGGGATTTCCCAACGCTCTCAAGAATACAAGGAACGGGGATGTAGGAGTTGCAGTTCCCGCAAGGCCGCAGCCGCCAGCACATGCTTCTTGTTCCTCGTCGTCGCTACCTCCCCCGCGGGATCCACTTGCTTCATGCAGCCGTCTCCGGGGCGGCGCCGGCGGCGGTGCTCGCAGGCGGGCGTGGCGGCGGCGATACAGAGGGAGAGAGAGGGCGCGGGAGAACCTGTGGCTCACCCTTGTGCTGCCGGGAAGGTCGGCGACGGCTGGGGAGGTCGAAATCGACGGCGGCGTCAGTGACCGGCGTCGGGGAAGATGGGCTCGGCGGCGTCGATTCCGGGCGTCCCAGCTTGACGGGGAGGACGAGGTGGTGACGATGGTGTGGACGGCTTGGCTCGTCGGGGCTCCAAACCGTGCGGACCCCTTTCTTTTCCGGCGAGCATGCGTCAATTGCTGTACGGGAGTTTTGCTTCGATGGCGCAACAATGAAGACGATGCGGCCGACGCCTTCGTATCGAGGAGCTGTTCGACCCTGGGGATTTGTCGATCCTTGTCAAGGGAGTGGATGCCGGGGGCTCAGAACGGAGGGAACGCTGAAGCCTTCTCTCTAGCATCCTCGTCGTCGGGCAGCAGGAGCTATGGAAGTGGAACAGAAAGCAGGGGATAGGCGCGATGTAGTGCCGCCGCCAAGTTCACGCCGTCACCCAGGGGGAGAGAGCCATAGTTTTGGGGCAATCGAAGAAGCGTAGGTTTTAATGGGCCTGGCCCATGTGGACGACCTGCGACGAAGCGCGACGACGCATGACGAAGGGAAACAACTTACCCTCTGATGACGGAACACCTTCCTGTTTTTTTAAGTATAAGTAGAGACTAACACAAAACCCGTGCGTTGCCACGGCGCCACATTTAAAAGATACACCACCTCATATTTTATTTTTGAGTCCTTACTCATTGCATATAGGTATAGATATGTTTACATTGATTACTTCTAAAAAACCACGAAAATTGCCGTATTTTTGTAGTATATTTCAACCCTCCAATGTAAAAAATAAATAGAAAAAGGATAAATGAAAAATCTTTTTACATGGCCGAATCCACCGTGTTCCCTTTTTTTTTTAACTCGCGAAGTATCCCAAGATCGGTCGAGGTAACCTAGGCTAAGCTTCCGCATCTTCTAAACCTGCGTACTAATTGTAACTATCTTTACTATTAAATGGGAGTTGGTCGTTTGACACTCAACGCACTTTGGTGGTCGTCATTGAAAGCATCCTATCCGTTCAAACTAATCCTACGGTCTCCGTTTGACATACCGCAACAATCATGGAAACAATCGATCACGCTACGAATTAATAAGGAAACAATCTGACAGCCTTCTTTAACGCTCATGCCGTCAATCAACCACGATACAAATAATTAGGAAACAAAATCAGGGGCATTTCCTTACTTGGTTTCCTAGGAATTCATTACCTAAAAAAATATTTGTTTATTCATAGCGTGATCGATTGTTGCAGGATTGCTACCTTGTTGATTAGTTGCAGGGACAATTCCGGGTCTGCAGCTAGAACTACAGTTGCGGGAATGCAGAAGGTAGCAATCCTCATTCACATCGTTCAGTTTTACTTATTTCTTAGAAGCCCAAACAAGATTCACATTTTGCTGGTGGCTACAGTGCAAGTGTTATGGCACAAGAGATACTTTTACATGAGTGGGTGCAAGAAAGTGTTTAACATCAACTGTTGTGAACTTTCGATATATTTTAATCGCTGAATGTGATGTCTGTTTGACAATGTGTCTGTATTATTTGTGGTTTGTTTACTTGCTAAAGCCACTAAAAAAATGTGTTGTTGCACAATTACTACAGGGACAATGTGAAGCTAATCCCTGAGATTTTAGTGAAAGCTAAACCAATGGATCTGGTTGGTGGTGAGCGATTGATCTTTTTCTTTACAAACTATGCATCTGCCATAGTGCCAAGTTTGTCCCTAAGCAGCGTTCACCTTGAAAGTAAGGGCATGCCGTGTTAGGATAGCCTTACACAGCACAACATTGCCAGCTGCTTGCCCGAGCAGAACCAATGCCATTTTACAAGAAGATATGTCAGGTAATTTACAAGTTTTTACGCTGGTTCAATTTAGTCATGTGACGTTTTTCACAGTGAATTTACATGGTGCAGATTTCTTCTATTTCTCTCAGAATTTGTCCATTAAAGCTCCAAGTTATTACCATTTATTTCGCTTGATAGCTTTCTATCTTTCATTCTTGAGGTATTCGTTCGTTGTTAACGTTCCAAAATTAGGTCTTTTTTGTTTTCAGTATATGGGTGGTATATTGCATGACAGTGCTGCAAAAACTAAGATATAAACATAATCTGAAGGTTATTGAATATATGCATTAGCTCTGTTTAGTAAGTGCTTCTTTCCTGACAGTTTTATTTTTTTATTTTTGTTGCTTATCAACAATCTCTGCAACAGGAGAGTACAAAAATATAATCGAGTGAGGGCTAGCTACAACACCGGGCATTCTCTTTTGGAGACCATTTAAGTATTTGGTGGTGGATCTGAATTACAGCGGACACCTAAGTCGGAAGAATTCAAGCCCATATTTGTATGCACCTCATCCATGTTTCTTGTTTTCTTGGTGAATCTTTACTATTAAATGGAAGTTGGTCGTTTGACACTCAACGCACTTTGGTGGTCATCATTGAAAGCATCCTATCCGTCCAAACTAATCCTACGGTCTCCGTTTGACATACCGCAACAATCATGGAAACAATCGATCACGCTACGAATTAATAAGGAAACAATCTGACAGCCTTCTTTAACGCTCATGCCGTCAATCAATCACGATACAAATAATTAGGAAACAAAATCAGGGGCATTTCCTTACTTGGTTTCCTAGGAATTCATTACCTAAAAAAATATTTGTTTATGCATAGCGTGATCGATTGTTGCAGGATTGCTACCTTGTTGATTAGTTGCAGGGACAATTCCGGGTCTGCAGCTAGAACTACAGTTGCAGGAATGCACAAGGTAGCAATCCTCATTCACATTGTTCAGTTTTACTTATTTCTTAGAAGCCCAAACAAGATTCACATTTTGCTGGTGGCTACAGTGCAAGTGTTATGGCACAAGAGATACTTTTACATGAGTGGGTGCAAGAAAGTGTTTAACATCAACTGTTGTGAACTTTCGATATATTTTAATCGCTGAATGTGATGTCTGTTTGACAATGTGTCTGTATTATTTGCGGTTTGTTTACTTGCTAAAGCTACTAAAAAAATGTGTTGTTGCACAATTACTACAGGGACAATGTGAAGCTAATCCCTGAGATTTTAGTGAAAGCTAAACCAATGGATCTGGTTGGTGGTGAGCGATTGATCTTTTTCTTTACAAACTATGCATCTGCCATAGTGCCAAGTTTGTCCCTAAGCAGCGTTCACCTTGAAAGTAAGGGCATGCCATGTTAGGATAGCCTTACACAGCACAACATTGCCAGCTGCTTGCCCGAGCAGAACCAATGCCATTTTACAAGAAGGTATGTCAGGTAATTTACAAGTTTTTACGCTGGTTCAATTTAGTCATGTGAAGTTTTTCACAGTGAATTTACATGGTGCAGATTTCTTCTATTTCTCTCAGAATTTGTCCATTAAAGCTCCAAGTTATTACCATTTATTTCGCTTGATAGCTTTCTATCTTTCATTCTTGAGGTATTCGTTCGTTGTTAACGTTCCAAAATTAGGTCTTTTTTGTTTTCAGTATATGGGTGGTATATTGCATGACAGTGCTGCAAAAACTAAGATATAAACATAATCTGAAGGTTATTGAATATATGCATTAGCTCTGTTTAGTAAGTGCTTCTTTCCTGACAGTTTTATTTTTTTATTTTTGTTGCTTATCAACAATCTCTGCAACAGGAGAGTACAAAAATATAATTGAGTGAGGGCTAGCTACAACACCGGGCATTCTCTTTTGGAGACCATTTAAGTATTTGGTGGTGGATCTGAATTACAGCGGACACCTAAGCCGGAAGAATTCAAGCCCATATTTGTATGCACCTCATCCATGTTTCTTGTTTTCTTGGTGAATGTATTTAGGATTTCGGTTTTGATCATGTTTCTTTAGGAGGATCAAATCAAATGAAAATTATCTAGAATGGGAATGCAATGTACAGTAACAAAAAAATGGGAAGGGCCAACCATGATAGGAAAAAAATACAAAGAAGGGAATAATAAATTTAAAAGGAAGAACCAAAAAATTCACCGTGTGTGTTTATGTATGTTTTTTTCAGAAAAGGTTGTCCACTGTGCAGTATTAACTCGAGATGTTGCACTTATCTTAGGGTTAATCGGAGATGAACTTCTTCAGCAAATGTGGTGATGCAAATAGATATCTTTGAGTACTTATCTGATGCTGACTGGATTCTCCGATAGAGAAAATTAAACCGGCTGCTGAGAGAAACTAATATAGTTGAGATCATGCATACAATATTTCCTCCATCAAAAAGGGACTTCGGGGATATTTACGTCTTCTTTGAATTGATGAATGCATACCTGCAGAAAGTAATCAAGGTCAATAATGAATTAACCAAGGAGCACCATCTATTCTATCTATCTAATGCTATGCGCACCGAAATTTATTCTTGCGGGTATGTTTCTTTTTTTCAAACTGTTTTTGTTTCAATTTCTTAGATGTTACGTTTCCTACGAGTCTTCAAGTTTGTACAAAGGGGCATAGATAAACGAGAATCATTATTGTTACAGAAGTACACCCAAATATCTTGTACTTATTAACTTGTTTTTTTGTAATAGAGAAATATATAATAAATGTATCCCAGCACAATACTCCCATTTAAAGTTGTACAAAAGTATGTGATCAACACTTCAGCGTATAGGAAATGCTCTAGATCTTTGCATGCTAAGGAATATCCTTGTTTGGACAATTGATCATTAGGGGAGCAAAAAACCCAGCTTTATGCTTCTTCAAGCATTCTAATGGATTTTATTTCAATCTCTCCTATTACTCTATATTCGGGATGATCAACCAGCAGCTTTCAATCGTGGAAAACCAACAACCCCTCTTTTATGTCGGACCTGCACAAAGGATATTAGACAGAGACCCCATACTTGATCGAAGTTGCTACCAATTCCCTTCTCTAAATTTTGTCATCGTGGTTACACAAGCAAATTAATAAAGCATACAAAATTCTAGATTGTCGCTTCAAATCCAAGATAATCCTATAAGGCTGAAAATGGATACACACCATATAGTCAGCCCAAACTCGGTTCCACAAAAAACTTGTAATTACTATGTTTTTTTGTTGGTTCACTTTGGTTGACATAGCAGCAAATCTAACTTTACATTGTTTTTTCTGAACCAGGAAAGTATCAAAGGGTACAAAAATATATAGAGGACCTCAGAAAAAGAAAATTAGAACATGTCCCTCACTCTTTGCAACCAGGACCTAAAAACGGTGCAATCAAGTCCTTCACCACAGAATATTGGACTTGTAGAGAAAGGGAATTAAAGAATTGTGGTGAGCTACTTCTGCAAGAGGCGGTGCTATATGTTTTTCCTTCTTGTGTACTTTTGATTCAGAACCTTGAAATCCGAAGGATCACTCGCTACAGGTCACTTCAATTCTGCAAGCAATTATCTTATTGTACAGGTTGTACTAACCCTTACTGCAGGTGATGTGAGGGGTCACTACAATTACCTCGTAGGGGGTAGAATGATAGATTATATTTTAGCTCCGTATTCTATAAAATAGAGTCTGTTTGAAAATTAAGTTTGAAATTTTATTAAACTAACAACTTTTTCTAGGTTTCTTTGCCTGTTCATTTTGAGGAGACAAAAGACTATCAAAATAATGTGATTTACTTGTAAAAAGGTTTGCCCAATTTCAATTTGTTTGACCACTGTTTTTAGATTTTGTCCTAGATTTATTTTGATAATGGTGATTCTATATTTCTTTATGTTATCCTATACACAAAATGGCGACTGTTGCTTTAGTAGGGGGACTAGGGAATGCATTGGTGATATTGTTGGAGGGGATGAGTATGATCGGATGATAATACCGAGAACAAAAATTATAGACCCGTAGCAACGCACGGGCATTCAACTAGTTAAATTCAGTGGCGGAGCCACGTTGAGACCTGTGTGGTCATTTGACCAGACAGCTTTGTGCCAAGTTCTTTGTATTTTCGTATTAATCTTGTAAAAAATATTTAAAATAACTAAAAAGTACATGTATTTGACATCACAGATTCCAAATGACAACACAGGCATTAAGTTCTGGCTCCGCCACTGATTAAATTGATGCGGAGTATAATACAACAATGCACACATATAAAAATTATATAATTTGTTGACGTACTATGAGCTTTGAAATTCCAGAATTTGAAAACAGAGATGAGAACTACCATCCAATCAAAGACGTCAGGTCGCCCAAGCTTGTTCTCTCCCATTGGCCACCTTGTACATGGTTCTCCTTTTATTTTTTAGGCAACTACCATCACGTTGCTCTCTTTTGCCCAACGAACTGTGCTGCTGTTTGTTATTTTCAAGACCGCAGGTTGGTACATTCGGGCAATTTGCCAGGGTACATAAGCCGGCTGCACATGCTACCAATCAGCGAGGTGGGACTATTCCATCATCTTTCTATTACGAGTAGTCGAGTACTTTTTCTAAGTAGCCTCCGTAGAACATGAGCCCACTAAAATTATTCAACTTAGCACCGGCCCATCAGAACGACGTACGGACTACTCCCAGGCAGAGACATCCGGCCCAGACCGCTACGAAATTTTGCGACGGTCGCATTTAGGTCCTACGATCTAATCATTCTTTTCACTAAACGGTGGCAAACTTTGTAATTTGATATGGAAATATGGGCATTAAAAAAACGGACGAAAAATTAGGGGAGAAACCTTACTTCCTTTATTAGTAGGTATAGATAGATAGGATGTTTTGGCAACTAATTTAGTTTGCGAAAACGTCTACATTAATTAAGAAACTAAAAGGTAATAGTAGCTTGTGTCAACCAAAGAGATGATTTTCAGTTGCTCGATGTGGAGCGTATTCTTCGGATCCCATTACCAAACCATGGTTAACGTGATTTTATTGCGTGGCATCCAAACAAAGCTGATTGTTTTCAAGTCAAATTCGCTTATTGTATGGAGTGGAGAATGGAGTATCGGAGGAGAGCATATCAATCTCTGATGGTTCGGATAGATCATTTTCTCATGAGGGGTGGAAGAAAGCATGGCAAACGTCAGTGCCCCGGAAGTTTCACATCTTCAGGCCGGTGGCGAGCTCAACATGGCATTATTCAATGTTATTGCACTTTGTCAAACATACATATTGCTCATCTGTTAATTGCCCGGTGTGTTTAGGCGATGCAGAAGATTTGAGGCATATGCTGTTTTGCTGTCCGAGGGCTAAGGAAAATTAACAAGGCTTGGCCGCTTGTGTCTTGCTGATTGTGTGAGGACTGCACCCAGTTTATTCCGATCAGGGTCAATGGTTATTGAGTTGCTATGCTCAAACAGATCTGGATGTGTCAATTGTAATATCCAGAATAGTATAGCTACAATCATGATTGCTAGAATATATGGTGGTTGAGAGGACAAATTAAGAACAAAGAACAGTTGCCAACCATAGATCGGACAGTACTTAATATCCTGGGCATTCTCGCCAATTGTGATAAATTGAAAGGCAATGTAAACGCAATACGTAGAGGAGGATAGACAGAACCTGCTACATGAAGGGATAAACAGAATGTGGATGCTGCTTTTGATCTAGATTCAGGGAAATGAGCTAATGGCGCTAAGCAATCACTAGTGACTCGGCATGGTGGCGATTCATAGAAGCAAATGAAGCCACACACTGTCTTGCTCACCACGACACTATAGTTTTCCAGGTCGAAAAATTGCAATTAGATACCCACGGAATCGCAACAATATGAAGAACACAATGAAACCATTACTTTCAATGATTTCAAAACTTACCGCATGTAAAATTTAAACCAATTAGTTTTAGTACTTTTTTTGATGTATTTCAATTTCTATAAATGAGTTTAGTTGATTAATACTAAAATTTTATATCTAGTTGTATGCTTATTTATATTTTTCAAAATTAACTTATATAGAAAATTCGTTATTTGCATTAAATCCTATTTAAAGTTCCTATTTAACAAAAGAATTGTTCAACGAAGGCACGTGGCACTTCCATTAGCCTAATATTTTCCATTGCATGTAGATGAGTTTTACGGTTGTAATGTTTGTTTCAGATATTTTCTAGTATATTATATTATCCTATGCTATAAAGACCTAGTAGGATAGCCACATGTTCTTCACTTGATTTTTTGTTGCCATCGTATTGTTATTTGCTTAGCAATGCTAAAACAACTACTCCCTCCATCCTAAAAAAAAGTCTCAACTTTGTCAGAATATGCATGTACCTAGACGTGTTTTAGTGTGTAGATACATGCAAGTTTAGACAAAATTGAGACATAATTTTGTGGAAGGAGGAGTAGAATTCGTGAAACAGCTAGGCGATGGTTTCGGGTTACTTATGAAGGGGTGCCAAGCATAGGGGTCATTTCAAGTGACCCATGTTTGTACGCCACGAAGGAAAACACCCCGAACTAAACAGTTGGATAGGTTTGCACTACAGCTACATGTCACATGGGCTCTTTTTTTGACTAAGTAAGTTACATAATCTTCATCCGTCGTGATCAGTAAGATAGAATGTGTAGGTTGGGTATGATCCATAGTGTGGATCAAGTTCCTATTTCCCAAAGGTCTCTCTTAGTCTTCTCCCTGCCATCATCCTATATTATGATCCGTAGTGAGGCTATTCGACAACCTTGATGTTACTCCATCCACACATCTACAAGCATAGCTAAGAATCTACTTATGATGACGACAAAAATCAAGTGGTGAACATATGGCTATTCTACTAGGTCTTTATATATATCATAATATAATATACTACTCCCTCTATCTCGAATTACTTGCCGCACTTTTTTTCTATCTTTATTTAGCCTTCATTCACTATTATTATGGTTATATATTAATTTAGGTTTCTCTATTTTTTAATTTTTTTGGGTTCATTTATTCTACAAAAAAGGTGTTACGTTTATAGTGGAGATATGTTCCACGAGTGCTTATTTATTCCACGCATACATGTGATTTGCTCTACAAGGGCAAAAGTTATGTTGCTCTTAGACTAAAATTATGTTCCACTAGCAGTTTTGTGATTTGTTCCTCGTATGTTTTAAACTTTGCTCGGCATGTTTGAAATTTTCGTTCCTCTTGTACTCGAGATTTTTTCCACATGCTCTAAAATTATGGTCCAATTTTTTTCACTTTGAATTCATGATTTGTTCCACAATATTTGTTACTCTTTGTAGTCAAGATTCGTTTCATTTGAGCTAAAACTTAGTTGGCCTAGCTATTTTGTACTCGTGATTTGTTTTGGACATGATTTTTTTATTCCTCTTGCTTTTAAATTTTTCTTCCAATTGCAGATTTTGTTTATTCCTAATAGCTAAAATATGTGTCCCAACTTCCACTATTTTCTTCCATCTTGGTTTAAATTGTTGTTCATGTATATGTATGTTTTATAACTATAAGAAATCAGGTGATTTAGGACACTCCATTTTTGTAACTAAGTTGTTATAATTTTCTATTTATGGCGATCGTGTGATGAAAAACTGAAAAACGGATAGTCAAAAGCTGGCCATCACTAATATTAGACGATGAACTTTTTGGTGAAACCGTCATAATCATGTATGATGAGACATTGTAGACTTTTTTTTTGTAAAACTCATGTGAAAACCATCATGACCTAGGGTCTTGTTCTTCATTTGGAAGACCGCTTTACTTACTTTTTTTTTTTGAACAGGGATAGGCCCCGAAGGGCCTGGATACTGCATTAATCCAAGAACGGTGCGGAATAAATTACAAACCGGACCTTGTTGAACAGAACTAATCTAACCAGGTCCCTACATCTTACATTGCAGACCCTAAAAAGATAGGAGAAAACGCAATCGGGTCCACCCGCATTGTGGATCTTCTGCCTCGCGCAACGGCCGCCGCCACCAGCACCGGGGACTAGGCCACTTGGTGCAGTGGAGAGGATGAGCTCCGCCGCAAGACAAACACAGGGCCTCCGAAGGAGGTTGCAGATAACTTGACGCACCACCGGCGCCAAGTTCTGGAGTTGCTGCCCGCCAGCATCAATGGTCGTTCTTCCTCAATAAATGGTGCGGTAAAAAGGTGTTATCATTATCCGTTACTTGGGTGATGTCATGTGTTTGCTAAAACTATATGTTGGCAACTCAACTATAAATTGATGAATGCTATTAAATCCATTTTACTACATGTGAGATGTAACTGACTATCAAATAGCCGGCGTGAAGTGAACATGTATTAAACTATGGACGCCTAGTTTTCGGTTGACGTAGAACTAAATTAATTCTCTGTCAAATAACGCAACCCAATTTTATATGCAGTTCATGTGCAATTGAGAAAAAAGTGCAATTGCACACTTATCTGCAATTCTCATGTGCTTGATGCAAATCTAACGGTTCTAGAGTGGATCTAGACCTAACTTAATTCTAGATGGATCTAGAACTAGCAAAGGGTTAAACTATTAATCAAGTAAATGCATACGTCTTTTTTGCGTGGTTTAAATAAAAATAAAATGCACCTGATATGTTTTTACGCGAAACATAAGCATTATTAAACGGGGAGTGGTGTTTTGGTCATGGGAGCATATGCTCCTTTTTATTTTGAAATGCATCTTAGAAATATTTTGAAATGTTAAAAAGTTGAAACAAAAAATTGGCACGTACATCTTCACATGCTATGCGTCCAGAAAGTCCTTTCATGAAAAATCAACTTGTCATGCGGTGTGTGTAGAAAATAAAAAAAATCCGTACTAAAAATAAGGTTTTTCACAAGATATTTTTCTCTCTTTTTAGATAGTCTACAAATAGAGTCGATCCCGAACTCTGTATGTAATTTGGTGGCCAGTGAGTTTGCTGAGCCTATATAATGGAATCTGGGTGTTCCATGTCAAAAAAAAAAAGATAGTCTACAAATAATATCGGTTTTTTCGCGAAACTTAACGAACACACGTATATTGTGCAGATGTACATGTTGTCTTTGTCAAAATTTGTTAACACTTTAAAATATGTTTTTTTTTTTTGTAAAAGTGTATGCACCCGGGAGTCGAACTGAATTTCCTTTATTAAACCACTTCTCAGCTAAATCGCTTCGCTACGTGGCTGGAAACAAAAGGTAAAGAAATAATTTGCGATATGCGTTTCCCTTATTAGTTGCCATGTTTAATGATCAATTATTTTCTTCCTAATTTCGACAATGTAAAAAAGTTGACATTATCCCAATGCGATTATTAACATGGTCTTATCTTCTAGAGGCAATGTACTCCTAGTAGATTTAAGCCGTGAGATCTCACAGAATTGAGTGTAATTTTTGATTTGAGAGCATCTAAGGAAAATAAAATGAGATCTCTAAGCTCGCGCCGCCGTCCGACATTCACATGGCCATGTGACGAACCGCCGATCCATTCCAGATTGTCAACGATCAGGCTCAAGGAAAGGCGTCGTAATGTCGTATGCATATGCTAATGCTATGCAGCACGCGCAATCAGCGAAGACATTTCCTTCTTCCCCCATGACTCCCGCCGCGATCCTCCTCCTCGTGCTCGCCGTGCTAACGCCGCTGGCCACGGTCGCCGCCAGAAACCACGGCTTGCCCGGCGGTCACTACTGCGGGGCGCAAGGGCGCTACGCTCCCAACGGCACCTACGAGGCTAACCTACGGCTTGTCTCCGCCAGGCTCGCCGTCAAGCTGGTAAATGCATCCTCTCCCGCCGGCACCGCATCTGCCTATGCCGACGCCCACCAGGTCGTCGCATCCGCCCACTGCCACTGGACTCGGGACGGCGCCAACTCATCGGCCAGCAGCAGCTGCGTCGCCTGCGTCGCTCTGGCCTTCCGGGACGCGCGCCTGCTGTGCCCGTATCACAGGGACGTCGTGGTTGAGCGCGGCGAATGCCGCGTCACCTACCACTACCACGACGCCCAACTAATGGAGCGGGATATGAGGCGTGAGTGATCCCAGCAAACTCTTTAGCCTCAATCAATTTTTGGTATGAAATCTTGATTTTTCTCTGCTTTATTGCCAAGTATTAAGCTTATCCTTGGTAGTTTCCTTTTCAGATCTGACATTTTGGTGGAACAAAGTTTTGGCTCAAGATTTTCCTTTGGTCCTGTCCTTCCAAGCGATCGGGTTTGCTTGTCTTTTGTTCTTGTTTATCAAAGAATGGCGCGGCAGAGGAAGAGCAGGCCCTGCGATGCAATCAGTCATGTAATTTGGTTGTTGAGATACACAAGTTTACCATGGTATCAAGGGAGGCCCGATTTGTCCACCCCATTTATCCAATTTCAGGGAAGAACAAGAATGCAAGATTTGCTTCTCCTATTCAAGTCTTCCTTTGTCCCGGCATCTCTCCTACTACTTAAAAAAGACGAAGTGGTTCTGGGTTCCGCTTACTGTGTGTTTCGCTTTGTCTTTTCTCCAATCTCCTCCTCGCGCACTGCCGGTACGCAGATGGTTTTGCATTTTGCTCCCTCGAAATGTTGCATCGACTGACCAACCTCTCGGTGTTCGACCTCATCATCAATTTGGACGATGTTGTCAGGGAACTACCACTTTAGGATTTTTTTGTCATGGTATCAAAGGGGATCCGATTTGCCCAACCCAACTTCCTGGAAGAACACGAGTGCAAGATTTGCTTCTCCCGTTCAAGTTTTCCTGTGTTCCGGCATACAAATACCAACACGTCCGAGTTCTTTTCTCTCTTTGTCTAGTGTCCATCTCTTGGGAACCAAGGAAAACGAGATACCATGCAAACCCTGCGTCGTCTCTAGGAGGAGGGGGTGGAGAAAAAAAATATCACGTCCCATTTATTTTCCCTCACGCGGTGTGAAGATCTTAGTGGGGATAAATTGGCTGCGCGGCTTATGTGCTCCTCCAACCTCAACCAGTGGCCTTCATCACAGCGCCTTGGTGGCGGGATGTAACGGCCTAGGAAAATCCCCATATTAGATTTGCTTATTTTTTTTTTGTTTTATGCATCATCATGGCATCTTGCATATTTTTGAACTCCAATTATTTTACTAAACCCTACTTTATTGCTAAGTTAATCCCCTATTTTATCTCAAATTAGAATATAATTTTATCTTCTTATTTTCCTATATAAAATATTTGGTAATGGTTTTAAAACAAACAGGATAATAGAACATGTAAATGTTTTAATAAAAAAAGAGGGAAAAGACCTCCCAGCCGAACCAGGCCAGCCAGGCCCAGCCAGCAGTCTCCCTGGTCCTAAGGCCCAGCCGGTCCTCCCCTTCCAAAACCTTACCTTCCACGACACCTTTTCGTGTTTCTGGGCCTAGCCCGTTTGTTTTCTGCCGCTACCTACGTTCGCTGTTCGATTCATACGAGGTAAATCAAAGGTGCGAGCTTGACGGAACGCCAGCTTCCACGTGCTTAGAGCATGAGCGAATATCTAGTGCTCCTACCTCTTCGTATGCTACGGTTGCTACCATATAAAAAATGTATTTTATACATGTTAAAAAATTATATGAAAAATTGTGAGTGCTTATGAAGTATGTTCCTACAATATTCTAAAATTTCATGTCTAAATTCGACAATAACACTGAGAACCAAAAAAGAGAAAATCAGCATGAATAGTGTCATTCTCTGATTTTGTCTTTTTGTGACACTAGGTAGCACTATTCATCTGGATTTTCACTTTTTTGTTTCTCACTATCCATGTCAAATTTGGACATGAAATTTTGAGATGTTGTAGGGACAAACTTCATGAACACTCACAATTTTTCGTATAATTTTTTAATACGTATAAAATACATTTTTTATACGGTAGCAACCGTAGCATACAAAGGAGTGGGAGCACTAGATATGTTCTCCTTAGAGCATCTTCAGCTCACTAGGGTCACCGAAATAGTCGTCGGTAGGATCGTCGGCACTGCTGAATGGGAGACGTCAATAGTGCATCCTTTATTTGGAAACGCTATTCTGACACTAACGCATCCAATACGACGGTCTCTAATTTTTTTCTATCTTTTTATAATATTTTGAAACAACATATTAATCACATTTTATTCATACTATTTTCAATTATTCATACAATCACATAAATAATACTTAAATTATTCGTACAATCAAACAAATGAAAATTAAATTATTCATATAATCTAATAAATAGAAATAAAATCATGCATTGTTGGCGGCTCCTCTCCTCGCCAACAAATGCGCAGCTAGATCCGCTTGAAGTTGAGCATGGACACATGCATCTAGAATTTCATTATGCATGTGAAGAAAAGCGGCAAATTTTTGGGTATATGCTCCACCTCAGCAAGAGGCTCTTGATAATCAAATGGTTGATCATCATGCATAGGTCCGTCGCGCTTGCTTTCAATGGTCATGTTGTGCATGATCACACAGATGTTTATCACCTCCCACATCTGAGACTCAGACCAAGTGAGAGCAGGGTATCTGACAACGGCGAAACGCTGCTGAAGCACCCCAAAAGCACACTCAACATCCGTGCGTGCTGCTTCCTGACATGTTGCAAAATAAGCGTCCATCTCCGTAGATGGAGCCGGAATTGTCTTCACAAATGTAGCATACGTCGAGTAGATACCATCAGCTAGATAATACCCCCTGTTGTACGCGTGGCCGTTCACCTCAAAGTTCACGGCAGGAGCTTGTCCCTCAGCTAGCCTGGAAAACACCGGAGAGCGTTGCAGCACATTGATATCATTGTTTGTTCTTGTCATGTCAAAAACTGCATGCGAAATCCAAAGGTCATGGTCTGCCACCGCCTCAAGAATGACACTGCACTCACCAGTATGCCCCTTGTAGGTCCACTTCCAAGCAAAAGAGTAATTCTTCCAGCCCCAATGCATACAGTCAATACTTTCGAGCATCCCAGGAAACCCTCTTGCTGCATTTTTTCCCAGGATCTGAGCTGTATCATCTCCCCTTGATGCTCTTAAATAGTTTTTAGCAAACACCGCTATGACGGCTCGACAAAATCTGTAGAGAGTCTCTGTACATGTCGACACCGTCATCCGTAGGTAGTCATTGGTTGTATCTGGAGGGTCTCCGTATGCAAGACATTACATGGCAACAGTGCACTTCTGAATTGAGGTGAAGCCCCATAAACATGTGCAATCTTGCTTGGACATGAAGTAATCGTCGTACTCCCTGACGCCGTAGACAATCTTCAAGAAGAGCTCCTTGTTCATCCTAAACCAGAATATGCATCATACTCGCCAGAATTAGCTGCTGCTGTTGCCGCCGGACAGCCTCAATGTTCTGCTCCTCCGTGAACATATGCACCATCATCTCGTCGTCACTGTCCATCGCGGCAATTATACGAACACCTTGCGGGCGGGGAGGTTGTTCCGCGGTGGCGGCGAGCTCTGTTCCGGGCGACACAGCAGCCGTCGGTCGAGGGGGTGGCGGCCATGTCGATAGGTGGCGGTTCCTGGACAAGCGGCGATGTCTATTGCCAGCAGGGGCGCGGCGGCGACAATGACGGTGGCAATCTAAAGAGGTGGGAGTCGGCTCAAGCATGGGTAGGAGGTGGGGAAAGCGATGTGTTTGGCTGCCAGGCGGAGCCCTGATACGTCTCCAACGTATCTATAATTTCTGATGTTCCATGCTAGTTTTATGATAATACCTACATGTTTTGCTCACACTTTATAATGATTTCATGCATTTTCCGGAACTAACCTATTAACAAGATGCCGAAGTGCCAGCTCCTGTTTTCTGTTGTTTTTGGTTCCAGAAAAACTGTTCGGGCAATATTCTCGAAATTCGACGAAACAAAGGCCAAACATCATATTTCACCGAGACGGACCAGAACACCGAAGGAGAGCCGGAGGGGAGGCCTGATACGTCCATTTTGCATCACTATTTTTATATCATAATTGTTGTTATTCATTGATATATTTCATATTTGGAGATGATACTTATGTTATTTCATCTATTTTGCATGTTTCATGATTATTGGAGGATCGCGCAACGGAGTCAGGATTCTGCTGGAAAAAGCGCCGTCAGAATGCAATATTTCGGAAGATCAACAATTGATGGAAATTATATGAAAATTCCTATTTTTCCAGAAGACAAAGGGAGCCAAAAGGGGGAGCCGTGGAGGGCCGCCGTGGGCCCACCTCACAGGCCGGCACGGGCCATGGCCTAGCCGCGCCGCCTTGCGGGGAGGGGGCCCACAGCCCCCTCTGGCCTCCTCTTCTTCGCGTACATCTTCGTCCCGAAAACCTAAGCTCCAGGGGGATAGTCGCGAAGAGTCACAGCCGCCTCTGCGGGGCGGAGAACACCAGAGAGAAAAGAGCTCTCCGGCAGGCTGAGATCCGCCGGAGAAATTCCCTCTCGGAGGGGGAAATCGACGCCATCGTCACCGTCATCGAGCTGGACATCATCTCCATCACCATCGTCATCATCTACATCATCATCACCGCCATCTCCACCGCTGCACATCGTCACCGCTGTAACAATTTGGGTTGGATCTTGATTGTTTGATAGGGGAAACTCTCCCGGTATTGATTTCTACTTGTTATTGATGCTATTGAGTGAAACCATTGAACCAAGGTTTATGTTCAGATTGTTATCCATCATCGTATCACCTCTGATCATGTTCCATATGATGTTTCGTGAGTAGTTCGTTTAGTTCTTGAGGACATGGGTGAAGTCTAAATGTTAGTAGTGAATTATGGTTGAGTAATATTCAATGTTATGATATTTAAGTTGTGGTGTTATTCTTCTAGTGGTGTCATGTGAACGTCCACTACATGATACTTCACCTTTATGGGCCTAGGGGAATACATCTTGTACTCGTTTGCCAATTGCGGGGTTGCCGGGAGTGATGAAACACGAACCCCCATTGGTATATCGATGCAGGAGGGATAGCAGGATCTCAGAGTTTAAGGCTGTGGTTAGATTTATCTTAATTACTTTCTTGTAGTTGCGGATGCTTGCAAGGGGTATAATCACAAGTATGTATTAGTCCTAGGAAGGGCGGTGCATTAGCATAGGTTCACCCACACAACACTTATCAAAACAATGAAGATTAATTAGCCATATGTAGCAAAAACACTAGACTAAAATCCCGTGTGTCCTCAAGAACGTTTGGTCATTATAAGTAAACAAACCGGCTTGTCCTTTGTGCTAAAAAGGATTGGGCCACTCGCTGCAATTATTACTCTCGCACTTTACTTACTCGTACTTTATTCATCTGCTACATCAAAACCCCCTGAATACTTGTCTGTGAGCATTTACAGTGAATCCTTCATCGAAACTGCTTGTCAACACCTTCTGATCCTCGTTGGGATCGACATTCTTACTTATCGAAAATACTACGATACACCCCCTATACTTGTGGGTTGATACGTCCAAAACGTATCTACTTTCCCGAACACTTTTGCTATTGTTTTGCCTCTAATTTGTGTATTTTGAATGCATCTAACACGGATTAACGCTGTTTTCAGCAGAAGCTGATACAGTGTCTCGTTTTGTGCAGAAATCCAACTTTCGGGAAAATCCTCGGAATTTATCACGAGAAGGCCCTATTTTCCCAGAATACTGACGGAGCCAGAAGGACAAGTAAGGTGGAGGCCCGAGGGCCCCACACCATAAGGCGGCGCGGCCTAGGGGGGGCCCGCGCGGCCCTATGGTGTGGCCCCCTCGGCCGGCCTCCGACGCCCTCCTTCGGACTATATATTGCCTTCGACCTAAAAACGCACGGGGAGAAGTCGAAGTCGCCAGAAAGCCTCCAGAACGCCGCCACATCGCGAAACTCCGTCGCGGGAGCCAGAAGTCTCCGTTCTGGCACTCCGCCGGGACGGGGAATTGGAGGAGATCATCGCCATCATCACCACCGACGCCTCTCCATCAACCAGCCATGTTTCCCCCATCCATGTGTGAGTAATTCCCCCGCTGTAGGCCGAAGGGGATGGTAGGGATTGGATGAGATTGGTCATGTAATAGCATAAGATTGTTAGGGCATAGTGCCTAGTGTCCGTAATTGGTACTTTGATGATATTGTTGCAACTTGCTATGCTTAATGCTTGTCACTAGGGCCCGAGTGCCATGATCTCAGATCTGAACATGTTATTGTTTCATCATGATATTCATTGTTTATTGATCTTACCTGCAAGTTGTATACACATGTCGCTGTCCGGAACCAATGGCCCCGAAGTGACAAGAATCGGGACAACCGGAGGGGATGGTAGTGACGTGAGGATCACATGTGTTCACGGAGTGTTAATGCTTTGCTCCGGTACTCTATTAAAAGGAGTACCTTAATATCCAGTAGTTTCCCTTGAGGCCCGGCTGCCACCGGCTGGTAGGACAAAAGATGTTGTGCAAGTTTCTCATTGCGAGCACGTACGACTATAATTGGAACACATGCCTATTGATTGCTTTGTACTTGGACACCATTTTATTATTATCTGCAAATGCCCTGCTATGATTGTTACATGAGTTTCTCTCATCCATGCAACGCCCGTCATCCGTCCCCGTGCCTACAGTATTTTAATCCTGCTGTTTACTAAAATCACTACTGCTGTCTTTGTTACTCTGCTGCTGTTATTTCACTACGCTCTTGCTATAAAGCTGTTACTCTTGATAAACTCTTGCAAGCAAGTCTGTTTCCAGTGCAGCTGAATTGACAACTCATTGTTAAGGCTTCCAAGTGTTCTTTGTCTCCCCTTGTGTCGAATCAATAAATTGGGTTATACTACCCGCGAAGACTGCTGCGATCCCCTATACTTGTGGGTCATCAAGACTGTTTTCTAGCGCCGTTGCCGGGGAGCATAGCTTTATTTGGAAGTTCACTTGGATTGATATTGTTCGCTGCAAATTCTCCATCATGGGTAAAGCTCGCGATTCTAAAGTCGCCATATTACCATCCACTACAAGAAAAGGTACAACTCTGAGTACCTCCGCTACTCTTGATTCACCATCTGTGATAAGTCAACTTGTTTCACCGCCACAAGCTTCGCAAGCTGGTACGTCTGCTGAATCTGAAAACTCTCATAATATTGATAATGTTTCTGCTGTGCTTGATGATAGTGGTTCATTGGGATCCTTTCTAGATGCTACAATTGCTAGGTCTAGACAAATTGAAAATGCTGAAATTCCTAATGAAAATGCCACTACACCTGTTAGTTCACCTGAACTTGATTATTCTAGTGATGATCCTGATGAAGATTATGTGGAGCTTAATGATGATTTTATTGATAAATGCAATTCTATTACTGATGCAAGAAACATTAAAAAGTTTCTCGCACAATATACTGTTAGACATAAGCTATCTCCTGATCCTGAATTTGCCACATCTCCTATATGCATTAAGGATAAAGATTATGATTTTTCTCTTGATCTATCTCATATAGCTATTGTAGAGAAAACACCCTTTTGTGGTACTGAAAAAGAAAGTGCTGTAGAACACATGATTGAACTTTCTTCTATGAGTAGCTTGTTTTCTGATGATATCAAGATGCGTACTTACTTTGTCGCTAAAATTTTTCCTTTCTCATTAAAGGATGATGCTAAAACTTGGTATAATAATTTGCCTCCTGGTTCTATTAAAAGTCCATCTGATTTGCATGATGTTTTCTTTCGAAAATACTTTCCTGCTAGTGCTCAACATGCTGCTTTACAGAGAATCTACAGATTTGATCAGGGAGATGAAGAGAAATTGCCTGCGGCATGGGCAAGATTTTGTTCTCTTATCAGAGCTAGACCTGGACATGATTTGGAAAAGAATGATCTACTTGATATATTTTATAGTGGACTAACCATTGAATCTAGAGCATATTTGGATAGTTGTGCTGGTTGTGTTTTCAGGAAAAGAACTCCAGACGAAGCTGAAGAAATATTGGCTAGAATAAGCCGGAATCATGATGATTGGGAAACACCTGAACCAACTCCAACGCCAATATTGAAGAAGAGGGGTTTAATTGAATTGAATGATGAAGATATGCGGGAAGCTAAGAAGTCTCTCAAGGAGAAAGGTATTAAATCCGAAGATGTGAAGAATCTACCTCCTATAGAAGATATATGTGAGATAATTCCCCCTTCACCCATGATTGAGGTAAACTCCCTTCAACGCTTTACTAGGGAAGATATTCCGTATTCAAAACCTCCTGCGCAATGCTTAGATGAGTTTGATAATTATATTGTTAAGCAAGAAAATTTTAATATGAGAGTAGAGAATCATCTAATGGAAAATTCCCAAGCTATTAGCAATTTGCATGATATTGTGGAGAGAACCTCCAATGATGTTAAGGTGCTTGTTAAACATTTTCAAATGATTCAAACTCAAATTGATCAACTCACTAAAGTGCAAAATGATTTGCTAAATAATAATTCTAAAGAGAAACATGCTTATGAAGTAACAACTAGAGGTGGTGTCTCTACCAGGATCCTCTATATCACGAAGGGCACCCCAAAAGAATTGAACAAGATTCTCAACGCATTGAACCTAGTGCTCATTCTAAGAAGAAAAAGAAGAAGAAACATAAAAATGTTGTAGAATCCTCTGAACCTGCTAATGATCCTAATAGTATTTCTATTTCCGATGCTGAAACTGAAAGTGGTAATGAACATGATAATGATAATGATAATGATAAGAATGATGCTTCTGATAAAGAAGAGGTAGAAGATGAACATGAAAAGCATGCTAAAAATAAAAAGTATACTAAAGAAGATTTTATTGCTAAGAAACATGGTAATGAAAGAGAACCTTGGGTGCAAAAGCAAATGCCTTTTCCTGCTAAGAAATTAAAATCAAAGGAAGAAGAACACTATAATAAATTTTGCGATTGGATGAAACCTTTATTCTTGCAAATCCCTTTGACTGATGCTATTAAATTGCCTCCTTATTCCAAGTATATGAAAGATATTGTTACTAACAAAAGGAAAATCCCCAATGAGGAAATTTCCACTATGCTTGCTAATTACTCTTTCAATGGCAAAGTTCCAAAGAAGTTGGGCGACCCAGGTATTCCTACTATTCCTTGTTCTATCAAGAATAATTATGTTAAAACTGCTCTATGTGATTTGGGAGCCGGTGTTAGTGTTATGCCTTTTTCTCTTTATAAGAGGCTTTATCTAGATAAGTTGATACCTACTGATATATCTTTGCAAATGGCTGATAAATCTACTGCTATTCCTGTTGGTATATGTGAGGATGTTCCTGTTCAAGTTACTAATAACTGCTTGATATTAACTGATTTTGTTGTGTTGGAAATGCCTGAAGATGATAATATGTCTATTATTTTTGGGAGACCTTTTCTTAACACCGCAGGGGCTGTTATTGATTGCAATAAAGGAAAGGTTACTTTCAATGTTGATGATAAGGAGCATACTGTCTATTTCCCCAAGAAGATTGATAAAGTATGTGGAGTCAATACTATTTCTAATGTGAGAACTATCAAAGTTGGAACTATCGATTGTCCTATATATGAGCCTAAAGAAGGTTATCAAAATCTTATGATTGGATCCATATCAATACAATTCAAGGTAACATGATTGATTTGAGGTTTATTTCTTCTTATGTTATGTAAAAATTATTCGGTGGCAAGACTTGATCAACCTTGTTAACGAATACTTTTTATATGCATAGAGGAGGTAAACAACATCTCTTTCTTCCTCCACTTGTCTTACTTGCTGTAGCACTTTTGATTTGCAAAGTTCCTTAGTTAATTAGAGTTTTCAAAAATTTTCCTGGCCAGTAATAATAAACTTAATACCCAGAAATGTGCATTTTTCAAAGTTTTCAAAAATTTACAAAAATTATACCGTTGGTCCTATTTTTCGAAGAGGCACCTGGGAGAACCAGAGGATGACCTGTGGGGCACCCCAGGGTGCCACACCACCTGCTGGCGCGGCCAAGGAGGGGGGCGCGCCACCCTGTGGTGTGGGCCCCCCTTGCCCCACTACTTCATCTCTTTCTCCCAGCATCTTCTCTCTCCCGAAAAAACTCGAACCAGCTTTCTCTCACTCGCGTTTTTGCTCAAGAGCTCAGGATTTTTCGATCTCTTTGCTCAGCCCAGATTTCTGTCTGAAATTTGGCACATTTGCTCTCCGGTATGTGACTCCTCCGCCTATCCAAGTAGAATTTTGTTTGGTTGAGTATATCTTGAATATTTTGCTGCTGTGGGTAACATGTTTAGTGAGCTTGCATGCTTGTTCTAAGTTGTATAAACTAGTTTTGATGCATGATTAGCACTCTAGCAAGTTCCTATAGTAGTTCCCCTTGATTATATGTCACCAAATCAAATTTTATATTGTTTGTTGAAAAATTTCAGAAAAGAAAGATGAAGAAGTTCAACTTTGGAGAATTGTTCAAGAGAGGAACAACCAGCACCGGGAGGCCTTCTAGGGCCGCCACCCGGCTTAGGCGATCGTACAATGAGGATATCATCGCGCCTAGCTTCGCGCCCGAAGAGGACAACAGGGCCCCTAACGCTTCGTCTTTTCCATGCTATGATTTTCTGAGAAATGCAGGGATATTGGATGATTTCTTCACCCTTGTCAATAGGGCGGGCTTAACCACCTACGTGGGAGACGAAAGGGAGCAATACTACATGCTCACCAAAATTTTCGTCGAGAGCTTCAAGTTCAACAACACGCAATATGAGCCGACGGTTGCATTCAAGATCTATGGTAATCCTGTTACTATGGAATTGGAAGATTTTTGTCGTGCATTGGATATTGCCCCAGTAGGTACAGCAAGGAGGATTGATGACAACCCCCGGGACCTGTTGGATCTCTATCGAGGGATCACCGATGATGATTGTCGCACCATTCAGCGTGGCAAGATAAGGAACATTCAACTCCCCGCCATTAAATATTTTGCATATTACATTGCTACTAGCATTCTTGGTAGGGAGAACACTAGCAATATTTCTAGTTACCATCTTGCTTTCTTGAATATTGCACTTACTGGACGGACATCTTATCATCTTGGTTCTCTTATTGCTCGCCGCCTGTCTAACAGGGGGCCTATTTTTGGAGGAACGATTGCACTGCGCATTTTAACACATTTAAGACTTCCTCTTGATCCTAATGATGTGCCATTAACCCCTAGGAGACTTGATATTGCTGCTATGAAGAGTCATCATTTTGTTACCACTGATTCCACTTTAGATAATATGGTCTATAGAATGTTGTTTGCTGACGGGGATGAGAAGGAAATCCCTCTTTCCCAGCCAGGTTTGTTCAGTATTGACAGGGAACTGTGGTCGCGCACTAAGGAGGAGGTGGATGAACATATGAAGATACAAGACTTCCACCAGCAGCATGACTCCGAGGACGCCGAGCCCTCCTACGACTACACCGTCACGTATCCGGGTGCTTCTTCTAGCACATACCCGGAATATGATCCATCTTCGTCGTACTACGGAGATACTACCTCATGGGCTCGATGGGATTGAACTCCACTTAGGCCAAAAGCCTAAGCTTGGGGGGAGGTATACCGGCATCACTCATTCTTTGCATATTATGGTTGCTGGATACTTGTATATACTTGTTTTGTTTGTTTGAGTGGTTTTCTAATGAGAGGAAGATGATATTTGGGGAAGTGCTGCCTGAAAACAGATTCTGGACTGTTACCGTAAAAATTCTCAAAAATAGCCAGAACAGTATTTTGCGAAGCCAATTTTTGTGCATGTTCCCCAGGTTGTTATCTAACTTTCATTAGTTGAACACTTTTCGATTTGAGCAGTGGAAGAATTTATTAAAAATCGGGTACTGTACTGCTGTCAAGTTTGACGAATTTCTGCTGCTTTGTGTTTATGTGAGTCTTCTAGTTTGCTATTTCTTGTTTTCGTTTTGTTTCCTTCCCAAAACACAAAAAGACCAAAAATATTTCTGTTGTTTCTCTTCACCATTTGTTTGCTTTGGTTTCTTGCATTTGTTTCGCTTTATTTGCTATTGCTAGTTTGCTATAAGAAAACCCAAAAAGATTTTGCTTTGTTTGCTTGTTTCCTTTTGTTCTTGTTTCCAATTCGAAAACACCAAAAATATTTGCTGTTCTTCTTTGGTTTGTAAAGTTCATCTTGAGTTCAATGGTCTTCGGTGGCTGGAGCGTGGTTTTCATTTCATATTATCCAAGCTACACAAGTGAAAGGCAATAATGACGATCTACGACAATTGGATTGTGGTGAGAGGCTGGTATGAACTCTATTTGTTTTCATTTTTGTACATATACTCATCCATGTGAGCATGCTTAGTTGGTTCATGTGAGGTATATGTTATTTGAGAAAGTCTAGTAGTTTATGATCTCTCATGTTTAGCTCCAATCTATTAATATGAGTAGCATGTCATGGATGTTTGCTTGCATTGTTTTATTCATAAGTAGGTATGGCATTGTGGTATCCTCCTCTGAATAATTCATTTATATCGACTTGGCACATGCTCACGCATGCATATGACTGAACAAAAGTCAATTAAGCCTCGATGATTTATATTGCTTCAGAGTTCTTGTATCACTTTTATGCCTCCGTTAATTTATTTTGCCGCAAGCATGATTATGACAGTTATTGCTCTCTTGATTTGTCGCTCCCTAGTCTATTGATAGCCTTCACTTGTACTGAGCGGGAACGCTGCTCGTGCTTCCAAATACCTGAAAACCAAGTTGTTCCAAAGTGTCCACCATAAATACCTATGCATGGCATTTCAAACCATTCCAAGTAAATTCTCATGCGCTACCTTTAAAACTTTCAAAATGCTTCTCAATTTGTGTTTATGTTTCATAGCTCATGAGGAAGTATGTGGTGTTTAGCTTTCAACCTTGTCATTTACTTTTGACGGACTCTCATATGGACTAGTGGCACATCCGCTTATCCAATAATTTTGCAAAAAGAGCTGGCAATGGGATTCCCAGTCCCGAATTAATTAACTTAAATAGACACCCCTCCATGGTTTGTGATTGATGGATGGCACCCGAAGGATTCGGTTAGCCATGGCTTGTGTAAGCAAAGGTTGGGGGGAGTGTCATCATCATAATAAAACTAAAATAAAAAGGCACTCCTTCATGGTATGAGATTGTTGGCAGGCACCCGAGGATTCGGTTAGCCATGGTTTGTGTAAGAAAGGTTGAAAGGAGTGCCACATAAATATGCAATAATTCATGGGAGCCGCTCTTGGGAGTCCGGTTGGCGAGGTAGTTAGTGTACCCATTACCATTCGTTGACAACAACAAACACCTCTCAAAATAATTTTACTCCTGATTTTAAAAATGAAAAGCTCTAGCGCATGTTAATCCCTGCTTCCCTCAGCGAAGGGTCAATCTTTTACTTTTGTGTTGTGTCTCCATTCTTTCTTTGAGCACTATCTTGAGAGCACAACTGTCATTCTTAGTATAATATGCTTGTCTCAAAATATGATTGATTGTGGTATAACTTTGATGCTTTTATCTTTGACAATCACTACTTCTAGTCTTTCTATGAACTCCAGAGGTGCCTGGGCATTTATGTTTTGCCGATCAAATACGGGCAAGCGAGATACCACTTTATCATACTCTCTTATGAACATTGCAATCCTGCTTATATACATGATTCATGATGCTTATTATTAATTGTTGGTACCTCTCCATGATTGACATCGCTGTTAGATGATCTTATTTGTATGCATCTCATTATGAACTGCTTAAGTATTAGCCATATCATGAGAATATATACATCATATGAGCAAATGTGTTCGTGAAAGTTCTTTTATCGCTCAGTTGTTAACTGAATTGCTTGAGGACAAGCAATAAGCTAAGCTTGGGGGGAGTTGATACGTCCAAAACGTATCTACTTTCCCGAACACTTTTGCTATTGTTTTGCCTCTAATTTGTGTATTTTGGATGCATCTAACACGGATTAACGCTGTTTTCAGCAGAACTGTTCTGGTGTCTCATTTTTGTGCAGAAATCCAACTTTCGGGAAAATCCTCGGAATTTATGCAGAAGGCCCTATTTTCCCAGAATACTGACGGAGCCAGAAGGACAAGTAAGGTGGAGGCCCGAGGGCCCCACACCATAAGGCGGCGCGGCCTAGGGGGGGCCCGCGCGACCCTATGGTGTGGCCCCCTCGGCTGGCCTCCGACGCCCTCCTTCGGACTATATATTGCCTTCGACCTAAAAACGCACGGGGAGAAGTCGAAGTCGCCAGAAAGCCTCCAGAACGCCGCCACATCGCGAAACTCCGTCGCGGGAGCCAGAAGTCTCCGTTCTGGCACTCCGCCGGGACGGGGAATTGGAGGAGATCATCGCCATCATCACCACCGACGCCTCTCCATCAACCAGCCATGTTTCCCCCATCCATGTGTGAGTAATTCCCCCGCTGTAGGCCGAAGGGGATGGTAGGGATTGGATGAGATTGGTCATGTAATAGCATAAGATTGTTAGGGCATAGTGCCTAGTGTCCGTAATTGGTACTTTGATGATATTGTTGCAACTTGCTATGCTTAATGCTTGTCACTAGGGCCCGAGTGCCATGATCTCAGATCTGAACATGTTATTGTTTCATCATGATATTCATTGTTTATTGATCTTACCTGCAAGTTGTATACACATGTCGCTGTCCGGAACCAATGGCCCCGAAATGACAAGAATCGGGACAACCGGAGGGGATGGTAGTGACGTGAGGATCACATGTGTTCACGGAGTGTTAATGCTTTGCTCCGGTACTCTATTAAAAGGAGTACATTAATATCCAGTAGTTTCCCTTGAGGTCCGGCTGCCACCGGCTGGTAGGACAAAAGATGTTGTGCAAGTTTCTCATTGCGAGCACGTACGACTATAATTGGAACACATGCCTATTGATTGCTTTGTACTTGGACACCGTTTTATTATTATCTGCAAATGCCCTGCTATGATTGTTACATGAGTTTCTCTCATCCATGCAACGCCCGTCATCCGTCCCCGTGCCTACAGTATTTTAATCCTGCTGTTTACTAAAATCACTACTGCTGTCTTTGTTACTCTGCTGCTGTTATTTCACTCACTGCTCGCTATAAAGCATTACTCTTGATAAACTCTTGCAAGCAAGTCTGTTTCCAGGTGCAGCTGAATTGACAACTCCGCTGTTAAGGCTTCCAAGTGTTCTTTGTCTCCCCTTGTGTCGAATCAATAAATTGGGTTATACTACCCGCGAAGACTGCTGCGATCCCCTATACTTGTGGGTCATCATGGGTCATCAAGACTATTTTCTGGCGCCGTTGCCGGGGAGTGAAGCGCTATTGGTAAGTGGAATTGGTAAGGGAAACTTTTACTGTTTGTGCTGATTTTATTTCTGCCTGCTCCTATAATTCATTATGGAGAGATCTTCTCTTGAATTTTTATTTGGGAAATCTACTACTACTGCAAAGGTAGTGGATGAGGCGCCAGGTGAGGAAGAAGTTCCATACAAAATACCTATGAAAATTATTGAACGTGTTGTGGATAACCGTTATACAGGGGATGGAACTGTCCATCCAGGAGATCATTTACTGTTCTTACATGAATTATGCGGTTTATTCAAGTGTGCAGGTTTGCTATGGATGAAGTGAGGAAGAAATTATTCTCTATATCGTTGTCTGGTAAAGCGGCGCATTGGTATAAATTACTGGATAATGGGGATTCTCTTGAATGGAATGATATTGTGCCCCGGTTTTATTCTAAGTTCTATCCTCCAAGTGAAATTCACAAAGATCGGAACCGCATATATAATTTTTGGCCTCATGATGGAGAGAGTATTGCCCAAACATGGGGGAGATTGAAGTCCTTAATGCTCAAATGCCCCATTCATGAGCTTCCTGATAATATTATTATTGATAATTTCTACGCAAGACTTTCTTTTCAAGACAAGACCTTGCTGGATACCTCTTGTTCTGGATCATTTACACGCAACAAAGAATAGTTTAAAAGGGACCTTCTTAATCGGATCCAGGAAAATACTGAAGGATGGGAGAACGACAAGGATAGAGAATCAGGTATAAATTATGATTATAAATGCATTGAAGCTTTTATGGATACTGATAAATTCCGTAATATGAGTGCTACTTATGGTCTTGATTCTCAAGTTGCTGCAAATCTTTATAAAGCTTTTGCCTCTCATTATGAATTGCCTAAGAAGAATTTTGACAAGTATCATGAACCGTATAAAGATAAAATTGATTCATCTATAAATAAATGTGTTGTAGTTGAAACTGTTGATCATGTTATTCCTGAAGCTTATATTGAAAAAACTCCTTTCCCTGCTAAAATGAAGGAGTACTCTGTTATAAATAGTGCGGTTCATAAAAGTGAAAAGAAACCTATAGAACCTGAAGAACAAATAAAGGTTGAACCTGCTGTTGCAATAGTTAAAGATCTTGTGACTGAAAATGTGGAAGATGGTCATATTATTTTCTGTGAAGATGCTTCTAATATTGTTTCACATCCTAATAAGTCTAGGAAAGCTAGTGTTCCTATGCTATCTGTTAGAATTGAAGATCATTGTTATTACGGTTTATGTGATATTGGTGCAAGTATTAGTGCTATTCCTTATGAGCTTTACACGGAGATTATGCACGAAATTGGTTCTTGTGAACTTGAAGATATTGATGTGGTTATTCGGCTGGCTAATAGAGAAACTATCTCTCCAATTGGTATTGTTCGAGATGTGGAAGTTCTATGTGGTAAGATTAAATATCCTGCTGACTTTTTGGTACTTGGTTCTACTGCTAGTAAGTATTGTCCTATCAATTTTGGTAGACCTTTTCTAAATACTTGTGGAGCTGTTATAGATTGCAAGAAAGAGAAAATTTTGACTAAATTTGCTGGTGAATCTTATGAGTTTAATTTCTCTAAATTTGCCAAAACTCCTTATAAAGCTGATTCGCCTAATAATGATTTTAGAGTTGAACAGTGTGCATCTATTGCTCTTGCTCCTAATAATCCTTTGCAACAACATTTGGAGAATAGTGAGAGTGAAGTTTTTAGGGAAGAAAGAAATGAGCTTGATGAAATTTTCCTTCGTCAACCTATTCTTAAGCATGATTTACCGGTAGAAGATCTGGGTACAACACCACCACCAAAGGAAGATCTTGTCTTTGATCTAAAACCATTGCCTGATAATCTTAAATATGCTCATATTGAAGATAAGAAAATATATCATGTTATTATTAGTTCTAAGCTTTCAGAGTTTGAAGAAGAAAGGTTATTGGAAATACTGAAGAAGCACCGAGGAGCTATTGGCTATACTCTTGATGACTTGAAGGGGATTTCTCCCTCTATTTGCCAACATGCCATTAATATGGAAGATGATGCAAAGCCTGTTGTTGAACATCAGCGTCGTCTAATTCCTAAGATGAAGGATGTGGTAAGAAATGAGGTATTAAGACTTCTTGAAGCTGGTATTATATATCCTATTGCTGATAGTAGATGGGTTAGTCCTGTGCATTGTGTTCCTAAGAAAGGAGGAATGACTGTTGTGCCTAATGATAATGATGAGCTCATACCTCAAAGAGTAGTTGTAGGGTATAGAATGTGCATTGATTATCGAAAAGTTAATAAGGTTACTAAGAAAGATCATTACCCTTTGCCTTTTATTGATCAAATGTTAGAAAGGTTATCCAAAAATACTCATTTTTGCTTTCTTGATGGTTATTCTGGGTTTTCACAAATTGCTGTTAAAACTAAGGATCAAGAGAAAACCACGTTCACTTGTCCCTATGGAACTTATGCTTATAGACGTATGCCTTTTGGTTTATATAATGCTCCTGCTACTTTTCAAAGATGCATGTCTGCTATTTTTTCATGGCTTTTGCGAGAGTATTGTAGAAGTATTCATGGACGATTTTTCCATCTATGGGAATTCTTTTGATAATTGCTTGCAGAACCTTGATAAAGTTTTGCAGAGATGTGAAGAAACTAACCTTATTCTTAATTGGGAGAAATTCCACTTTATGATTAATGAAGGAATTGTATTGGGACATAAAATTTCCGAGAGAGGTATTGAAGTTGATAGAGCTAAAGTTGAAGCAATTGAGAAGATGCCCTATCCTAGGGATGTTAAAGGTATTTGTAGTGTTCTTGGTCATGCTGGGTTTTATAGGAGGTTTATTAAAGACTTTTCCAAGATTTCAAAGCCTCTTACTAATCTTCTTCAAGAAGATGTACCTTTTGTTTTTGATGATGATTGTAAGGAAGCTTTTGAAACTCTAAAGAAAGCCTTAACAACTGCTCCTATAGTTGAACCTCCTGATTGGAACTTACCTTTTGAAATTATGTGTGATGCTAGTGATTTTGCTGTAGGCGCTGTTCTTGGACAACGAGTAAATAAAAAATTGAATGTTATTCATTATGCTAGTAAAACTCTTGATGCTGCTTGATACGTCTCCGACGTATCGATAATTTCTTATGTTCCATGCCACATTATTGATGTTATCTACATGTTTTATGCACACTTTATGTCATATTCGTGCATTTTCTGGAACTAACCTATTAACAAGATGCCGAAGTGCCGATTCTTTGTTTCTGCTGTTTTGGTTTGTAAATCCTAGTAAGGAAATATTCTCGAATTGGACGAAATCAAAGCCCGGGGGCCTATTTTCTCACGAAGCTTCCAAGTCGAAGGAGAGACGAAGAGGGGCCACGGAGGGGCCACACCCTAGGGCGGCGCGGCCCCCTTGGCCGCGCCGGCCTGTGGTGTGGGGCCCCCGTGCCGCCTCTTGACCTGCCCTTTCGCCTATAAAAAGTCTCCGTGACGAAAACCCCAGTACCGAGAACCACGATACGGAAAACCTTCCAGAGACGCCGCCGCCGCCGATCCCATCTCGGGGGATCCAGGAGATCGCCTCCGGCACCCTGCCGGAGAGGGGAATCATCTCCCGGAGGACTCTACGCCGCCATGGTCGCCTCCGGTGTGATGTGTGAGTAGTCTACCCCTGGACTATGGGTCCATAGCAGTAGCTAGATGGTTGTCTTCTCCCCATTGTGCTATCATTGTCGGATCTTGTGAGCTGCCTAACATGATCAAGATCATCTATCTGTAATTCTATATGTTGCGTTTGTTGGGATCCGATGAATAGAGAATACTTGTTATGTTGATTATCAAAGCTATGCTTATGTGTTGTTTATGATCTTGCATGCTCTCCGTTATTAGTAGATGCTCTGTCCAAGTTGATGATAGTAACTCCAAGAGGGCGTATTTATGGTCGATAGTTGGTTCTTGCCTCGGTGAATGCGGAGGAGTGACAAGAACCACTAAGGTTATGGATGTGCTTTGTGCCACTAGGGATAAAACATTAGTGCTATGTTCAAGGATGTAGTCACTAGTTACATTACGCGCAATACTTAATGCAATTGTCTGTTGTTAGCAACTTAATACGGAGGGGTTCGGATGATAACTTTGAAGGTGGACTTTTTAGGCATAGATGCAGTTGGATGGCGGTCTATGTACTTTGTCGTAATGCCCAATTAAATCTCACTATACTCATCATGATATGTATGTGCATGGTCATGCTCTCTTTATTTGTCAATTGCCCAACTGTAATTTGTTCACCCAACATGCTGTTCGTCTTATGGGAGAGACACCTCTAGTGAACTGTGGACCCCGGTCCAATTCTCTTTACTGAAATACAATCTCTTGCAATCTTTGTTCTCTTGTTTTTACGCAAACAATCATCTTCCACACAATACGGTTAATCCTTTGTTACAGCAAGCGGTGAGATTGACAACCTCAACTGTTTCGTTGGGGCAAAGTACTTTGGTTGTGTTGTGCAGGTTCCACGTTGGCGCCGAATCTGCGGTGTTGCGCTCGCACTACATCCCGCCGCCATCAACCTTCAACGTGCTTCTTGGCTCCTCCTGGTTCGATAAACCTTGGTTTCTTTCTGAGGGAAAACTTGCTGCTGTGCGCATCATACCTTCCTCTTGGGGTTCCCAACGAACGTGTGAGTTACACGCCATCACTGCTCAAAGAAATTATGCTACAACTGAAAGAGAATTGTTAGCCGTAGTCTTTGCTTGTGATAAGTTTAGATCCTATATTGTTGATTCAAAGGTTACAATTCATACTGATCATGCTGCAATTAGATACCTTATGCAAAAGAAAGATGCTAAGCCAAGGCTTATTAGATGGGTGCTTCTGTCGCAAGAATTTGATTTGCATATTGTAGATAGGAAAGGTGCTGATAATCCTGTTGCTGATAACTTGTCTAGATTGGAAAATATTGCTTATGATCCTGTTTCTGTTAATGATAGTTTTCCAAATGAAAAATTGGCTGTAATAAAGGTGAGCTCGCGAGATAGCCCTTGGTATGCTGATTATGCTAACTTTATTGTTTCCAAGTACTTGCCTCCAACCTTTTCAGCCCAGCAAAGGAGGAAATTCTTTTATGACCTGAGGCATTATTTCTGGGATGACCCACACTTATATAAAGAAGGAGTGGATGGTATTCTGCGAAGATGTGTTTCCGAATATGAACAACAAGAGATATTGAGTAAATGCCATGGTAGTGCTTATGGAGGACATCATGCCGGAGATAGAACTGCGCAAAAGGTTCTACAATCAGGTTTTTATTGGCCAACTCTCTTCAGAGATGCAAGGAAGTTTATCTTATCTTGTGATGAATGTCAAAGGGTTGGTAATATCTCTAGACGCAATGAAATGCCTATGAATTATACTCTTGTTATTGAACCATTCGATTGTTGGGGATTTGACTTCATGGGACCTTTTCCCTCTTCAGAAGGTAACACTCATATACTTGTTGCTGTTGGTTATGTTACTAAATGGGTGGAAGCCATACCTACGAAAAGTGCTGATGGTGAGACCTCTTTAAGAATGCTTTTAGATATTATTTTTCCTAGATTTGGAGTTCCTAGATATATTATGACTGATGGAGGTTCTCATTTTATTCATGGTGGTTTTAGAAAAACTCTCGCTAAATATGGTATTAATCATAGAATTGCTTCCGCTTATCATCCTCAAACTAGTGGGCAAGTAGAACTATCAAATAGAGAGATTAAATCTATCTTGGAAAAGACTGTTAATAAAACTAGGAAGAACTGGGCTAGTAAATTGAAGGAAGCACTATGGGCTTATAGAACTGCTTATAAAAATCCCATGTGTATGTCACCTTATAAAATGGTTTATGGAAAAGCTTGTCATTTACCTTTAGAACTAGAGCACAAAGTTTATTGGGCTGTAAGAGAACTAAATAAAGATCCTAAACTTGCTGGTAAGAAGAGGTTGCTACAATTAAGTTCTCTAGATGAATGGAGAAGTGAAGCTTATGAAAATGCTAAACTCTTTAAAGAGAAAGTTAAGAAATGGCATGATAGAAGGATTATCAAAAGAGAATTTAATATTGGGGATAAAGTCCTATTGTATCGGTCTCGTCTCAGATTCTTTGCAGGGAAATTACTCTCGAAATGGGAAGGACCATATGTCATTGAGGAGGTGTATCATTCAGGAGCAATTAAAATTAGCTCTCTCCAAGGCAATGCTACACAAGTGGTGAATGGACAAAGACTCAAGCATTATATCTCAGGTGATTCTTATAATGAAGATGTTGATGTTATTCGAGTGGAAACACCGGAGGCTTTCATCAAAGGTCAAATTGACAGTCCGCCAGAGTTCGACTTTGAATAGGTAACAATACTGGTAATAAAAAGTTCGCGTTTTACTTTCCGAACAATGTTTTTGCTGTTTTTGGAAAATATGAAAAATTACGAGATCGAAACGGAGTGGAGGAGACGCACGAGGGCGTGCCCCCATAGGCCGGCGCGGGCCCCAGCCTGGCCGCGCCGCCCTATGAGGTGGTCACCTCGTCGCCCCTCTCCGACTCTGGTTCGATCTGGTACTTTCGTTATGTCGTAAAAATTCCTGCTATATAATCCCCCGGACCCCTGGAGGTCCGTATATCGTTTTCTCGGCGTGTTTTGTTTCGAGTTGTTTCTGCAAGGATTTGCTTCGGATCTAGAGCCATCATGTCTTCGTCGGAAACTCCGAAGGACAGCTTCTGCGAGGACGTTGTCAACTTGTACATGAACGAGCTGAAAATGCACCCCAAGGAGTTGCTGCTCATTGATGGAGAGCTGCAGATCAAAGATGTCCAGGGTCCTAAAGGAGAAGGAAGCTTGGAAGACAGGATGGAGAAGCTAGAACAAGAGGTCTTCAACTACAAGAAGATGGCTGAGCGTGAGGTGGACATCTTCCACAAGATTGTGTCTGAACTTATTGATGCACACAAGAAGGAGACTGCAAAGCTATGGGATGACATCCTCTCACTTCACGACACCACCAACAAACTCCAAGCTCAACTCTATGACGTTCAGAATCAGAATTGTGAGTATGAAAACAGGTTTAAACACATAAGCTATGCTGCTAGTTTCAGGATTCCCGAGACCAAGATGTCGTTTGTTGATGGAGAGCCTCTTCCTTGGAAGTCTGATGATGGGAATTCATCACCACCATCGCCGAAGGAGTATTTCATCATCAGTATTGGCATCCCCTTGGTTTGTTCCAAGCTTGGGGGAGTGCCGCGGTATCACATCATCACTATCTTTTACTTTTTACTATCAAGTAGTGTCATATCATGAGTAGGGAAGTTATCATATAAGATGGGTTGCAGTGTGGAAGTATCTCTCCTTTAGTTGGTTGTCTATGTATCCCTTGGTGTGAGTTATCGTTATGAAATATTAATGAGAAGTCTTATCATTTACATATTGCACACCTTATTTTAGCTTGCAATCTCTATTATATGATTGATCTTGTTATTAGTATTGGTATCACTTTGGGAGCATTGAGTTAATCTATTTGGTTTTGGAAAACTTAGCATTGGTCAATAGCATTAACACTTTGAGGTTTAAGTAGAAAAGAGAAATACATGTAGTTGTTTCATTGTCTTCCTTTATTGTTAGCTCATAGCTTATTATTCTGAAGTTAAAATTGTTTGTGCTTACAAGGAAGATGCATGATTGTTTCTATCACATGTATATTTGTTTGTTTCCCTCAACTCTCGTGCTTGCTAATTAACCTTGCTAGCCAAAAACCTGTACTGAGAGGGAATGCTTCTCGTGCATCTGTTGCGGTCAGAAACCCACCGCCGAGCAGCGACGCGCAACACAGGAGAGCCGGGAGGCTCCCAGGACTGCGGCTGGCCCTGGTCCCTCCGAGCGATGGCCCGCAAAGACTCCGGCACGCACGTCCGATGCTGGTGCAAGGGCGTGCCACCTGACCTATACCTGGTCAGGAAGGTGATGGATGTGCCTCGCTTAGTTTCCTGCATGGCATACACGTAAACATTAAATACGAGCCTCGATCGGCTCTCAGGTTGTCCTGTGAATCGGCTCAAAGAGCCGATCCACCCATGATTCGCACGAGGTGTACGAATATATGGTGGTCCTGCTTGATCAAAATAAAGCTAAAACGACCTACTACGATCTAGGGTTTTCACCGCATAATCGGAACATCCTACTCGTGATTGAGCCTGGCGGCCACGCACGGTGATCGTAAACCGACCCTAGACAAGGCCTAAAAACCAACACGAGGTTGATCCCCGGAACATCCTGTCTAGGGCTAGCAAACTACACCCTACGCGCCACTGGATCCTTCAACCCGTTTGTAAGGCCTAACTATGCAGATATTAAACTAATCCTTGAAGAACAAGGAGCAACCATAACGGATCGGATCTACTAAATAATGATCAAGTGGGGTGCCGCCCTTACACCTAAGGTAGGCATAAGGGCGGCTAGATGTCTAAGGGTTGCACGACGATAGCATATGATACGATGAACAATGCTAACCCTAACACATCTAAGATAACTACGTTGCTCGCCATCAAAAAGGCTTCAGTACGAGCAACGCATGGATAACGAATAAACTTGTACTGCCTAGATCGCAAGATGCGATCTAGGCAGCATGTTGCTTACCCGGAAGAAACCCTCGAGACAAGTGAGTTGGTGATGCGCCTAGATTGGTTTGTGATGAACGTGATTGTTGTTTATTTCATAAACCCTAGATACATATTTATAGTCCGTAGACTTTCTAATCGTGGGAACAATCCCAACCGTGCACGAGCCAAACTCTAACGAACCGACACGTATCCTACTATATTACAGATACACGGGCAAACTAGCCCAAACTTTTGCATGTAAGGCCGATTCACGTATACTCTTCCATGTATATCCTTCAAGCCCATCTTGATCGCGGCCCACCTCTGACTCGGTCAAATTCTGGTGATAACACATGCCCCCCTGGTTTTGGAATTGATAATTCCAAAATCACTCTGCTTTTCTTCGTCGGGTCATGTCGTGGCAGAACCGTCGCAGTATCCTTCATCATGATGCCTTGCCTTCTCAACTTCTCCGCGTGACCTAGCAGTTTTTGTTTTTTTTTTTTGGGCACCACCTCCTCGGAAACTGCTGTGGCATTGAATCTCCACTATATCCCCTTTTATTTAACCGCTCCAAACAGTTCGCTTTTTTATCCCCTTCGCATTAGCACTCCAAAAGACCTCCTGCGCCACCATGTCTTCTTCCTCCTCTGCCTCATCGGATCTTTCCACCCAATCCTCCCCTTCCCGCGAGCCGACGCCGGAGTGGAACCCGGAGGAGGCCCACGCGGCCAACATCCGCCGCGCCATCGAAGCCGGGGAGGAGTCTAGTCACGACTTCTCCGTCTGGTCTGAGGACGACAAGTCCTCGACCGACGGGGAAAGTGACCTCCGCTTCCTTGCCGACGGGGAAACGGAGGAGGAGAGCAATGACGATCGCTTCTCCTGCGATGACTTCACCTCCCCCGAGGAGGAGGAGGAAGAGAAGGAGGAGGAGGACGACACCTCCTCCGACGAACCGCCGGCCAAGCGCTTCTGTCCCTGGCCGGGGAACCTCAGCGACTTCGGCCGGCAGCGATGACGGCGACGAGGAGGATGAGGACAACGAGGGTCTGTCGGCGGCCGCTACGGCGACGGCGACGAGCCCGCCGGGAGTAGCGCCATGAGCCCCGACGACGGCGACGACGAGGGCAGCGACGGCCCGTAGATAGGACCATTAGCATAGGATCAGTAGTAGTAGATGGGGCAATGTATCCCCTAGTACTTCCTTTTGAGAGCAATCAGCTCTTCATGTAAGAAATCCTGTTTATCAATGAAGAATTTCCCCCAATTTGATTTTGCCGATTTCCTTTAAGCTAATTTAGCCGATTCCCTCTCATACTGATTTTGCCGATTGTTCACTTAGCCAATGCTCAATGAGCCGATAGCAACGCATCGGTTCTTCACAATCCATCCTTCAATTCTTCAACTGATGACTTTGAGATCTGGTGGATAATGTGGAGTCTTCAAGAGAGCCTTTAAATTCCTCCCACCAGGTCCAATGATCCTCTTCTGCAAGAACTCACCATTTTTGAAGAAGGTTGCAACGAAGGATCAGCCGATGACACCCCAATCGGCTTCTAAAACAGAGCATCTACCAGGCCAGCTGCCCCCCGAGCCTCAGTCAAGGCGAGAATATTGGTGAGGATGCACAGACCAGACAAAAGGCTTTGAACTCAGGTAATTCTGAGACAGCCACCCTGCCGAACCAGCCGCACTTGCCCCCATCGATCGCCTCTTCTTCCGTTGCAAGCCGATATTGTAGACGAAACACCAACGGCTTAAAGAACAGAAGGCCGCCTTGTATGCCAAAACTGACGCTTCTGACAGTACTGCTGAACTGGCGCAAAGGGTTGGAAGTCCTCGACGAGAAGGTTCAGGCACCAAAATCGGCTCATTGCAGCTGAGGAAGCTCTCATTGTTCACTCCCTCGTGGAAGCAGAAGGCCTCACAGCTGAACTGGACTTGGTGAAAATCCGCGTTTTGAACACGCAGCAGGTAGATCCTGTGTAATTGTACTAGAGTCGATGGCTGTGCATCGGCTTTGTTTCTTTAGCTCTAAAGTCGATGTCCTTGCATCGGCTGTATACCATGAGAATTTTTTTTACTGGCCGATTTTCTATCGGCCCCCAATATTTCACTGCACATGTATCGCACATGTTCATCCGATTAGGTGCCCCCCGAGCCGAATCTATCAGGTAACTGCAGATATCGGCTCTGTAGTTAGCCAAGGCACTTTATTTGCACGTCGGCTCCGGTAGGACTCTCATCAGCCGACGTAAAACCGCTGCCCATTAGATCGATGTTGAACACAGGCGGAATGTGTGGTGAGGATAATTTTGGCCGATTGCTGGAATCGACCTCCATGTTGATCAAGTCGCTCAATGAAGGTTTCGTAATGTTCCTCCATAGATCTTTGGGGCCGATCCCAAGGATCGGCCTCGCCACGCTTGTCCATAGGTTTGTTTTGCTAGACGGTCAGGCCGGTGGATAAGACCAGCCTAACCCCGTTCTTCGTCACGTCGATGCGCTCGCAGTCGTCCAGATTGATGCCTGAGAGTGGCTCTTGGCCTGCTGTTTCCCAAGCGTTCATGCCAGCCGTTGAAATCTCGGCTGAGTCATCTGCATGGATGACCTCTACCTCATCTCCATCCCACTGTATTACGCATTGGTGCATCGTGGATGGAATGCAACAGTTGGCATGGATCCAATCTCTTCCTAGCAGAACAGCATAGGTGCTCTTGCTATCGACAATGAAGAACGTCGTAGGGATGGTTTTCCTTCCTACGGTCAGATCCACGTTCAGAACACCTTGTGCGTCAGACGCTTGGCCATTGAAATCGCTCAATGTCTCGTTGGTCTTGACCAGATCCGAGCTACAGCGTCCCAACCGCCGTAGCATGGAGTATGGCATAATGTTGACTGCCGCTCCGGTGTCCACTAGCATCTTGTTGACAGGCCTCCCATCTATATAACCTCGCAAGTACAGGGCCTTCAGATGTCTGTAGCTTCTTTCTCATGGCTTCTCAAAGATAACTGGCCGTGGGCCGTAGTCGAGTTGTGCCACGGGTGCCTCGTCTAATCCTGGAGCACTAAACTCCGTCGGAAGGATGAACACCATGTTTGTGCCAGCCGATGTTTCATCATCGGCTTTCCTTTGCTTGGGGCGCCACTCCATTTTTTGTGGTCGACCCTCTTCATTCAGGGTTCGTTGAATTTTCGCGGCCAGGTCGGGCCGCGCCTTCCTTAGCGTGTGTAGGTATAACCTTTCGGCTTCCTCCAAGCCACGCAGTCGCTGAACCCTACGCTTTTGGGAATGGCTGAGTCCATCAGGGCACCACCTTGGCCGGTGGTACCTGTCTTCTTCTTCTTCATCCTCGTCTTCCAAATCCTCGAGATCTTCCACCCGAGGGGACTCAGCGTGCTTGTTCCGAGGCGGGAGAGGCCCTAGACGTTTGAACACGGATACGTTAGCTGCATCCTTCCTCTTCTGTCTACATTCTGGGCAGTTGCCGATTGTAGGCAATCGGCTCATTCCTGAATCCCAGCGATTGCACGAAGAAGGGACAGTCCCAGTGCCTATCCTCGTCGTCTTGCTCCCTCGACTTTTCCTTGGCACGGCGCTCGTACTCCTCCTCATCGCGATCATGCCGATGATGCCTCCTGGCGTCCCTAGCCAGACGATCTCTTTCACCATCATCGTTGGGTCATCGGCGTTGGTCATATTGACTCACATACTTGTTGAGGAGGTGATCAGAGAGAGGTCGTTGATATCTCACGTTCCTCACTTCTCCCTCTGTGATGTAGCGCTTGCCATCGTGACGGAGCCGATCGCGTGGAGCGGCTTCCTCTGTGTCCTTGCTACGAGAGCAGCTGCCCTCGTCTCCGTCCTTACCAGAGTGGTGTCCAGGTCCTACCATGTTGATGTTGAACGAGAATCCTGGCTGGCACCCCCCAGGGTAAGTGCACTCCACCATGTTAACGGTGGGGAAGGGGTGAGTGTCGACTTTCATGGCGTACTGGTTGAAAATCAGACGTCCTTGTTCTATCGCCATTTGGATCTGCTGACGCCACACCCTGCAGTCATTGGTGGTATGGGAGAACGAGTTATGCCATTTGTAGTATGGCTTTCCGTTCAGCTCCTGTAACGTGGGGATTTTGAGGCCTTCGGGTAACTTCAACTGCTTCTCCTTAAGTAAGAGGTCAAAAATTTGCTCAGTTTTAGTTACGTCGAAATCAAACCCTCTGGGCGGACCTGGTGGCTTAACCTATTTGCAGGATACGGGGGTTGCCCCCCGAGTCCATTCAGCCACTGCTACCTCTTGATCTCCCGCAGACCCTTCATCTTCATCTGCTTCAACCAAGACTACCGCACGCTTGAATTTGTCCTGGTACAAGTCTGGGTGGCGCTGTTCATATAACGTCAGTTTCTGAACCATGTGCGCTAGTGAAGGGTAGTCTGCTTGGGAGGCCATATCCTTGATTGGTGATGCAAGGCCCACCACTGCCAACTCGACTGCTTCTTTTTCAGTCACACGAGCCAAATAACATCGGTTCCTAACAGTTCTGAAGCGCTGGACGTATTCTGCCACAGTTTCTCCACGCTTCTGACGTGCTTGAGCTAGATCGGCAATGCCGGCCTCAGAAGCCTCTGGGTGATACTGCATGTGGAACTGCTCTTCCAACTGCTTCCACGTCCGGATTGAGTCTGGTGGCAGCGATGTGTACCACCCGAAAGCCGATCCTGTGAGGGACTGTGCGAAGAACCTCACACGTAGCTCATCTGCTGCTGAGATCGTGCCCAGCTGTGCCAAATATCGGCTCACATGCTCGATGGAGCTGGAACTGTCTGATCCATTAAACTTGGAGAAATCAGGGAGCCGATATTTGGGTGGTAGCGGGATCAACTCGTACTCGTTGGGATACGGCTTGGAATAGCCGATTGTCCTCCTTTTCGGCACCATGCCGAACTGGTCTCTCAGGATTGTACTGATCTGATCCGCGGTGCTGGCTGCAGGAGTCGAATTCTGAAGATTCGCCGGAGTGGCATACTTAGCCAGCCATGCTTGCTTTTCCAGCTCTGAGCCAACTGCAGGAGCTGAGCTCTGGAGGTTTGTCGGAGTGGCATACTTAGCTAGCCACGTCTGCTTCTCAAGATCTATTGCTGAAGTTCCTCCTGTTTTTCCAGAAGTCCCTGCTATTGCAGTCTGGTTTGTGAGTGCCCAGTTGCTGCAGTCTGGCACGTATGTGCACGTGTATCCGTGAGGGATCTCCTTAGGCGCCTCATGCAAGAACTGGTAGTCACTAGGGTCACCACCGATCTTGTAGACGACGTATGCCGGTGAATTCGGCACTTCTGGTGCTGCCAACGCGAATGGCAGTGGTGGACGGGACTGGAGTGGCATCTCTCCTTGGTAAGTCCCGAGAGCTGGTCCTGACGGAGAATACTGATGCCTCATGATTTCCTGGATCACCCGAAGAGCGACACGCTCCAAAGTGTTCACCAGGCTCTCAGAATGGCGGTGCAGCGAGTGAGCCACCATGTAGTTAATCTCCTGACGCAGGGACCTGGTGCGTTCTTCTGACGGGGCGGATAGGTCCACTCCATCGAGCGCGCCTTCAGGTGAGAACCCTTTCCACCTGACGCCATGTGAACGGGTTCTGTGAAAAGAGCCGATGAGGTCGGCTTCGAGGATTGCTTTGACCTCGTCATACTTCTTCTTGAGCTCCTCGGTCAGATCCTCGTACGTGACTGGAGTACCGTCCGCCATCTCAGATGTAGATGGCGATGTGGTTGATGTCGAAGACTGTCCCACCGGGCGTGCCAGAATGTGTTGCGGTCAGAAACCCACCGGCGAGCAGCGACGGGCAACACAGGAGAGCCGGGAGGCTCCCAGGACTGCGGCTGGCCCTGGTCCCTCCGAGCGACGGCCCGCAAAGACTCCGGCACGCACGTCCGATGCTGGTGCAAGGGCGTGCCACCTGACCTATACCTGGTCAGGAAGGTGATGGATGTGCCTCGCTTAGTTTCCTGCATGGCATACACGTAAACATTAAATACGAGCCTCGATCGGCTCTCAGGTTGTCCTGTGAATCGGCTCAAAGAGCCGATCCACCCATGATTCGCACGAGGTGTACGAATATATGGTGGTCCTGCTTGATCAAAATAAAGCTAAAACGACCTACTACGATCTAGGGTTTTCACCGCATAATCGGAACATCCTACTTGTGATTGAGCCTGGCGGTCACGCACGGTGATCGTAAACCGACCCTAGACAAGGCCTAAAAACCAACACGAGGTTGATCCCCGGAACATCCTGTCTAGGGCTAGCAAACTACACCCTACGCGCCACTGGATCCTTCAACCCGTTTGTAAGGCCTAACTATGCAGATATTAAACTAATCCTTGAAGAACAAGGAGCAACCATAACGGATCGGATCTACTAAATAATGATCAAGCGGGGTGCCGCCCTTACACCTAAGGTAGGCATAAGGGTGGCTAGATGTCTAAGGGTTGCACGACGATAGCATATGATACGATGAACAATGCTAACCCTAACACATCTAAGATAACTACGTTGCTCGCCATCAAAAAGGCTTCAGTACGAGCAACGCATGGATAACGAATAAACTTGTACTGCCTAGATCGCAAGATGCGATCTAGGCAGCATGTTGCTTACCCGGAAGAAACCCTCGAGACAAGGGAGTTGGCGATGCGCCTAGATTGGTTTTTGATGAACGTGATTGTTGTTTATTTCATAAACCCTAGATACATATTTATAGTCCGTAGACTTTCTAATCGTGGGAACAATCCCAACCGTGCACGAGCCAAACTCTAACTAACCGACACGTATCCTACTATATTACAGATACACGGGCAAACTAGCCCAAACTTTTGCATGTAAGGCCGATTCACGTATACTCTTCCATGTATATCCTTCAAGCCCATCTTGATCGCGGCCCACCTCTGACTCGGTCAAATTCTGGTGATAACAGCATCCAAACCTTAACCCGAACCTATGCCATTTGTGTCCACCTTAACTACCTACTACATGGTATTTCCTGCCATTCCAAGTAAATACTTCGTGTGCTACCTTTAAATAATTCAAAATTTACTATCTCTTATTTGTGTCAATGGTTTATAGCTCATGAAGAAGTATGTGGTGTTTTATCTTTCAATCTTGTTAAGAAACTTTCACCAATGGACTAGTGGCTTCATCCACTTATCCAGTAACTTTGCAAAAAGAGCTGGCAATGGGGTTCCCAGCCCCGATTAATTGACCTTCATAATTTTACAAATAGACACTCCTCCATGGTATGTGATTGTTGGAAGGCACCCGAGGATTCGGTTAGCCATGGCTTGAGAAAGCAAAGGAGGGGAGGAGTGTCATCTAAATAAAACTAAAATAAAAGGCACTCCTTCATGGTATGAGATTGTTGGCAGGCACCCGAGGATTCGGTTAGCCGTGGTTTGTGAAAGCAAAGGTTGGAAGGAGTGCCAACCTAAAATAAAACTTTATGGGAGCCGCTCTTCGAGAGTTTGTCTGGTAAGGGGGTTAGAGTACCCGCTACCAGTCGTTGACAACAACAAACACCTCTCAAAATGTTACTTTTATTCTCTTTATATGATTTCAAAACTGAAAAAGCTCTAGCATATGATTTAATCCCTGCTTCCCTCTGCGAAGGGCCTGTCTTTTACCTTATGTTGAGTCAGTAAACCTATTTCCCTCCATCTCAAGCAAGCATTTGAGTTGTTGTGATCAAACCATCTATATTGTGATCTACTTCATCATGTCTTTTATTCTTCCTTGTTTAGTACAAGTTTTATCTGAATGAATATAGCTTTGAAGGTTATCAATGATTATGAGGAGATTAAAGTATAACCTGTTAATTGTTCTCTGACCAAGAACGAAGTTTGCCATCACCAATTATGATTTCTTATGCACCTTTATTTGTGATTACCTTCTACTTGTTTCAAGTTGAATTATATGAGGAAGTTGTTTACTAGAATGTCTTGTACGAATGAACATGATGCTTCTTGTCCGTATTTTATTTATCGACTCTTCACTCCATAAACATATGGTCCTGTTTACCGAGTTCAGTTTCGCTTGGGGACAAGCGAAGTCTAAGCTTGGGGGGAGTTGATACGTCCATTTTGCATCACTATTTTTATATCATAATTTGCTGTTATTCATTGATATATTTCATATTTGGAGATGATACTTATGTTATTTCATCTATTTTGCATGTTTCATGATTATTGGAGGATCGCGCACCGGAGTCAGGATTCTGCTGGAAAAAGCGCCGTCAGAATGCAATATTTCGGAAGATCAACAATTGATGGAAATTATATGAAAATTCCTATTTTTCCAGAAGACGAAGGGAGCCAGAAGGGGGAGCCGAGGAGGGCCGCCGTGGGCCCACCTCACAGGCCGGCGCGGGTCAAGGCCTGGCCGCGCCGCCTTGTGGGGAGGGGCCCATAGCCCGCTCTGGCCTCCTCTCCTTTGCGTACATCTTCGTCCCGAAAACCTAAGCTCCAGAGGAATAGTCGCGAAGTGTCACAGCCGCCTCTGCGGGGCGGAGAACACCAGAGAGAAAAGAGCTCTCCGGCAGGCTGAGATCCGCCGGGGAAATTCCCTCCCGGAGGGGGAAATTGACGCCATCGTCACCGTCATCGAGCTGGACATCATCTCCATCACCATCATCATCATCTACATCATCATCACCGCCGTCTCCACCGCTGCACATCGTCACCGCTGTAACAATTTGGGTTGGATCTTGATTGTTTGATAGGGGAAACTCTCCCGATATTGATTTCTACTTGTTATTGATGCTATTGAGTGAAACCATTGAACCAAGGTTTATGTTCAGATTGTTATTCATCATCATATCACCTCTGATCATGTTCCATATGATGTCTCGTGAGTAGTTCGTTTAGTTCTTGAGGACATGGGTGAAGTCTAAATGTTAGTAGTGAATTATGGTTGAGTAATATTCAATGTTATGATATTTAAGTTGTGGTGTTATTCTTCTAGTGATGTCATGTGAACGTCGACTACATGATACTTCACCTTTATGGGCCTAGGGGAATACATCTTGTACTCGTTTGCCAATTGCGGGGTTGCCGGAGTGACAGAAACCTGAACCCCCGTTGGTATATCGATGCAGGAGGAATAGCAGGATCTCAGAGTTTAAGGCTGTGGTTGGATTTATCTTAATTACTTTCTTGTAGTTGCGGATGCTTGCAAGGGGTATAATCACAAGTATGTATTAGTCCTAGGAAGGGCGGTGCGTTAGCATAGGTTCACCCACACAACAGTTATCAAAACAATGAAGCACTACTAGAAAAAGGCCTAGCCGTAAGATTGCTATCAGTGGCGCACCACTAAACATGTGCGCCACTGGTATATAGCAGTGGCGCACCAAAAAGTGGTGCTCCACTGGTAGTCAATTACCAATGGCGCACTAGTATAGTTCTAGGCCACTAGTAAGTGTAAAACTGGGTTATAGATTAGTCTAGAGTTAGTAGTGGCGCACCAAATATAGGTGCGCCATAACTATTTAAATAGCAGTGGCGCACCATATAGTGGTGCTCCAATAGTACTCGGTTACCAATAGCGCACGTATAAGTGGTGCGCCACTGCCCTCAAATATTAATAGCGCACTGAGTGGTGCGCCACCGGCCACCGCACATGCATGCCGCGCCCGAGTGCCACGACACATGCCTGAGGCCCACCCACGTATGAATGCCGTGCCTTATCTCTTTTTTTTGCGAATACGTGCCTTATCTCTTCACCCACGTACGAATGTGCTCTGCCTTATCTCTTCTACTTCTTCCTCCTCGAACCCAACGACCCCCCCATCTCCAAGATCTAGTTTCTCTCTCCCCCCAAACCCAACAACTCCCCCATCTCTCTGGATTCCCCCGGCTCCATGGATTCCCCCGGCTCCTACCTTCACGCCTTCTCCATGGATTGCCCCGACGACAACGCCTGGGTGGAAGCCGCCGTTCGGCCGGTCATCTCCAGCTGGAGCAGCGGGGAGGTCGGAGAAGCTGGCGTCGATGGCGATGGCGGGCGCGGGGAATCCGCCGTTCGGCCGGTCGCCACCAGCCGGAGCAGCGGCGAGGGCGGAGAAGCGCGGGTCGAGGGCGACGGCGGGCGCTGGGATCCCTGAAGCTGGATGCGGCTCCGACGGCGTGCGCGGAGCAAGGCGTGACGGCGGCGTCCCCTCCCGAGTGGCGACTGGCGGGCAGCACCACGAGCAGCTGCTGCCCTCCCCCTACCCCGATGATCTCGGCGCGGTCGGCGTCGACTCCCCCACCTCCACGCCCGAGGACCTCGTCCTCCCCTACATCTCCCGCATGCTCATGGAGGAGGACCTCGACGAGGATGTGCAGCTCCTCGTCGGCGGGCCCGGCGGCCACGGCGCGCTGGGGGCACTGACGCGCGGGCGTCCTCACTCTGTGTGTCCATGGTGGCCTCTGTGTCCATGGTTGACCGGGCACGGCGAGGAGCACAGCGGCTGGCCAGCACGGCGAGGACAACGTCACGGCCGCCGGCGAGCTCGCGCGACCGGCAGCGTCGCGCAGATCGAAGAGGAGACCGTGCGGGAAACCTCAAGGATTTGATTGCTTTTTTATTTTTTTAGGGTTCTAGTTGCAAAGTTGAGAAACTTTGGTATTGTTGCATTTAGGTCATGTAATAACTACGTTATAATAATACAACCAGCGGGTCAGCTCAGATTTTGCCTGCCACACGCAGGCCACGTGGCCTTTTTTATTTTTCAATTTGTTAAACAAGCAGTGGCGCACCTCATAACAATGCAGTGGCGCACTAAGTAGCTTTAGGAGTAGCGCACGCCAAAACGATACAGTGGCGCATCCAATAACTTTAGGAGTGGCGCACCCTTTTGTTTACTAGTGGAGCACATATTAGTGCGCCACTGCTATATAACTTAGTAGTGGCGCACCACTAGTGCGTCACTACTAAAAGTTAGCAGTGGCGTGATAGTAGCGGCGCACCATTAGTGCGCCACTGATAGGTAAAACAGGTGCGCCACTGATAAGCTTTTTTCTAGTAGTGAAGATTAATTAGCCATATGTAGCGAAAACACTAGACTAAAATCCCGTGTGTCCTCAAGAACGTTTGGTCATTATAAGTAAACAAACCGGCTTGTCCTTTGTGCTAAAAAGGATTGGGCCACTCGCTGCAATTATTACTCTCGCACTTTACTTACTCGTACTTTATTCTTCTGCTACATCAAAACCCCCTGAATACTTATCTGTGAGCATTTACAGTGAATCCTTCATCGAAACTGCTTGTCAACACCTTCTGCTCCTCGTTGGGATCGACATTCTTACTTATCGAAAATACTACGATACACCCCCTATACTTGTGGGTCATCAAGGCCCAGGGCTCCCACACCACAAGGCGGCGCGGCCTAGAGGGGGGCGTGCTAGCCTATGGGGTGGGACCCCCAGGCACCCCCTCGCGCCGCCTCTTCTCCTATATAACCCCTCGCGACGTAAAAACCCTACACCAATTGACGAAACTCCAGAAAGACTCCAGGGGCACCACCTCCATCGCGAAACTCCAATTTGGGGGACAGAATCTCTGTTCCGGCACGCCGCCGGGACAGGGAAGTCCCCCCAGAAGCCATATCCATCGACGCCACCACCTCCATCATGCTCCGTGAGTAGTTCCCCTATGGACTACGGGTTCTAGCAGTAGCTAGTTGGTACTCTCTATCCCATGTACTTCAATACAATGATCTCATGAGTTGCCTTACATGATTGAGATTCATCTGATGTAATCGGTATTGTGTTTGTTGGGATCCGATGAATTGTTACATTATGATCAGTCTATCTATAAGTTTGTGAAGTTATTGTTGCTACAATCTTATTGTGTTTAATGCTTGTCACTAGTGCACGAGTGGCATGATCTTATATTTAAGCTCTATACTTATTGCTTAGATTGTATCTACAAGTTGTTTGCACATATTGCTGTCCGGAACCCGAGGCCCCAAAGTAACAGAATTTGGGACAACCGGAGGGGAAGGCTGTGATATGAGGATCACATGTTTTCACCAAGTGTTAATGCTTTGCTCCGGTGCTCTATTAAAAGGAGTATCTTAATTGCCAGTAGATTCCCTTGAGGCCCAGCTGCCACCGGCTGGTAGGACAAAATATGTTATGCAAGTTTCTCATTGCGAGCACGTATGACTATATATGGAAAACATGCCTACATGATTAATAAATTGATGTTCTATCTTAATGCTATTTCAATCCTATCAATTGCCCAACTGTAATTTGTTCACCCAACACTTGTCACTTGTTATTGGAGAGTTACCACTAGTGTAGATCGCTGGGAACCCCGGTCCATCTCTCATCATCATATACTCGTTCCTATATGACATTGGAAGTAGTATCAACTATTTTCTGGTGCCATTGCCTACCGTATTCTTTATTCTTTGCTGTGTATTCTTGTTACTATTGCTCTCATATTACTGCTGCTTTCACATCACCCTATTACTAGTGCTTTTCCAGGTGCAGCTGAATTGACTACTCAGTTGTTAAAGCTTATAAGTATTCTTTACCTCCCCTTGTGTCGAATCAATAAATTTGGGTTTTACTTCCCTCGAAGACTGTTGCGATCCCCTATACTTGTGGATTATCAAGCCCACGCTCGTTTTCTGACGTGCCGCGAGGCGCCGGTATGCCCGATCCGTGCCCTCTCCGAAGGGGCCGACACGGGGTTGCCGGTGATTCTATTGGGCTCGAAAACCATCCGACGCCTTTTTGGACGCACCAGTGCGAGTTTAAAATCCACGCCGCCCCAAAATGCTATCCGGGTCGCTATGGAGCGTGTCGGCAAAGATGCTCTTATATATCTTCTCTAACATCTTTTAGCTTTTTCTTTTGTTGTAATTTTTCCCACCGGCTTTCCTTTATTTTTTTCCTTTTTTTCTTTTTTTTCTTTTATTCATGTTTGTGTGAATGTTTTATTTAATCCCGTGAACAATTATTTTTTATTGCATGATTCTTTTTTGTATCACGTGAATATTTTATAAAACACGCAATCAATTTCTGAATTGTACAAAGTAGTTTTGAACTCGCAAACTTTTTTTTGAACAATATGAGCATTTTTAAGGCTCGCGCACATTTTAAAACTTCGCGGTCTTTTTGAATTTCATGAACATTTTCTGAATCTCGCGAACAATTTTTAAACCGAGAAAATTGCAGCTAGCACCATACTTTGTGGCTTTCGTTGCACAAAACACAGAAACAATACCATTTTTGCAGGCAACCCAGTTTGTTTCCTAATTAGTTGCACCTAGCCCAAATCACTAGATTAATTGGTTGTTTGACGGGCTGGCCCGCAGTTTTGCTGCCGTGACATCCAGCGTGGCCAATCGGCCCAGCGCTCAGCTGCCCATATGCCTCTTCACATCCGCCCGAACGGAAAAAAGAAACGAGCGACCCAGGCAACCAGAACCATCGAGCGGCGATGCGCCCTACGGACAAAGGCGGCGGCGCAAGCGACGGCGTAGACGACGGCGTAGGCGGCTGATGTCTACGCCCCCTCCTTTTCCTGTAGACAGTGTTGGGCCTCCAAGAGCAGAGGTTTGTAGAACAGCAGCAAGTTTCCCTTAAGTGCATCACCCAAGGTTTATCGAACTCAGGGAGGAAGAGGTCAAAGATATCCCTCTCATGCAACCCTGCAACCACAAAGCAAGAAGTCTCTTGTGTCCCCAACACACCTAATAGGTGCACTAGTTCGGCGAAGAGATAGTGAAATACAGGTGGTATGAATATATATGAGCAGTAGCAACGGTACCAGAAAAGTGCTTTGCCCAGGACAGTAAACAAGCAGTAGTAATGCAGCAGTAGTAACGCAGTAAAACAGTAAACAAGCAGCGATAGCAGTATTTAGGAACAAGGCCTAGGGATCATACTTTCACTAGTGGACACTCTCAACTTTGATCACATAACAGAATAGATAAATGCATACTCTACACTCTTGTTGGATGATGAACACCACTAACTGTGTAGCATTGCACGAACCCTCAATGCCGGAGTTAACAAGCTCCACAATATTCAATGTTCATATTTAAATAACCTTAGAGTGCATGAAAGATCAACACGACTAAACCAAGTACTAACGTAGCATGCACACTGTCACCTTCACGCTACGAAAGGAGGCATAGATCACATCAATACTATCATAGCAATAGTTAACTTCATAATCTACAAGAGATCATAATCATAGCATAAACCAAGTACTAACACGGGGCACACACTGTCACCATTACACCGTGCAGGAGGAATAGAACTACTTTAATAACATCACTAGAGTAGCACATAGATAAATTGTGATACAAAACACATTGCAATCATAAAGAGATATAAATAAGCACTTCACTATGCCATCCATAACAGTGAATAAGTATTCTGTGAAATATAGCCTAAGAGACCCACACGGTGCACACACTGTCACCTTTACACACGTGGGACAAGGAGTCTCCGGAGATCACATAAGTAAAATTCACTTGACTAGCATAACGACATCTAGATTACAAGCATCATCATATGAATCTCAATCATGTAAGGCAGCTCATGAGATTATTGTATTGAAGTACATAGGAGAGAGATGAACCACATAGCTACCGGTACAGCCCCGAGCCTCGATGGAGAACTACTCCCTCCTCATGGGAGACAGCAGCGTTGATGGAGATGGCGGTGGTGTCGATGGAGGAGCCTTCCGGGGGAACTTCCCCGTCCCGACGGCGTGCCGGAACAGAGACTCCTGTCCCCCAGATCTTGGCTTCGCGATGGCGGCGGCTCTGGAAGGTTTCTCGTACCGTGGCTTTTCCGTATCGAGGTTTTAGGTCGAGGGGGCTTAAATAGGCGAAGAGGCGGCGTCAGAAGGTCAACGAGGCGACGACACCATAAGGCGGCACGGCCAGGGCCTGGGCCGCGCCGGCCTATCATCTGGGCCCCCTGTGGCCCCCCTCTGGCGACTCTCGGGTGTTCTGGATGCTTCCGGGGATTCTAAGATGCTGGGCGTTGATTTCGTCCGATTCCGAGAATATTTCTTTACTAGGATTTCTGAAACCAAAAACAACAGAAAACAGCAACTGGCCCTTCGGCATCTCGTCAATAGGTTAGTTCCGGAAAACGCATAAATATGACATAAAGTATGCATATAACATGTAGATATTATCAATAATGTGGCATGGAACATAAGAAATTATCGATACGTCGGAGACGTATCAGCGGCGCGGGCGGAGGAGATGGTGTCAACACCCGGATTTTTAAGTCTAGATGCCTATTATGCCATACCTCGCAATCCTAGGAATATTGTTATTGCGAGTGATAATAGTTAAGTAGCATAGAGTCATCATTCATTACAATACCAACATAGTCATTACACAAATAGGATCACATGATCCAGTCTCATTACAACACTTGATCTATTGATCATTACACAAATACGTAGCGGAAGCGAAGTAGTAGTGGACTATCTATTCCACAGGCAACGCTTGACGTTAGAAACTCCTAGTTGTTGTAGACGTCCTGCTGGTCGTCCACTTCGTGCTGCTGTTCGGCTTCATAGTCTGGCCATTTGAATAGCCAGGGACAAAGCCGTGAGTACTTTCAAGTACTCGCAAACTAATACTAATGTAAGTACTAACATTGCTATTGAGAGTGTTCTAAGCTCTAAGGTTATTTGCATAAAGCCAATTTTAGTTTAGAAGCATTTTAGTAAACAACTCCTCATGTCCTAACTAACTCAAGTGGGAACATTAGTGTCATTCCCACAACTCTGTTGTGATTCAAAATCAAAGTCACCTTTCAAGTTCAATTCATAAGTCAAAAAGAGATAAATTTCTGATGACGGAGACAGTATGGCCTTTCCAATTGTCCATAACCGCGTACGCGGCTATTCGAATAGGTTTACACTCTGCAGAGTTTGCACATTTGTGCCACAACATTTGATTACATCCGTCAAGGGTAAACCTCGAATAATCGTAACTCAGTACGCGGATCATCAACCGTTAACCTTTCACTTACACATCCTAGTATAGGCACCTCTCCCCATGAGCTTGGCCTCCCGGTGATAGCCAACTGTTATCCCGGGAACTGCATAGGGCTTGGCCGTACAATTCACCTCAATTCACGTCATTTCACTTTCAACGGAGGCCGCCTCGGCATAACCTCTATGACGCTTGTTTAGAGGGAACCCATACTAAGACACATAAATTTCCAGCTAAGCCACCCATAATCAGGTATTGTGGGGGTACTCAAGAATTGGAATGGTATCGCATCCAACTCAATCATCAGTTTTTAACCAGTTCACCAAGTCAAATTCATGTCATATTCACCTTCGAAATCATTCAATGGAAATGACTCATCATTCCAAGGTTTTCACCATCATCATTTCACAAACACATGTTCCCATCTAGAGTAGTCATTTTTAATTTAGCACTAGCATCTAAGTATGAGGGGTGCTAAGTAATTTGCTTTGCTTCTAGGCTAACTTTGATATTCTTGTACTAATCCAATACTAACTAAGTGAATCATAAATCAAAAAGTACTTTGATAAAACAAAAGTAATAAAGCTTATAAAGTAAAACTTGGAAATAGGATCAACCTGCAATTCTCACAGAACAATATTAATGCAAGTGTACAATTTTTGCAACTGTTTTGTAGGTTGGAGTTCTTTGAGGAAGTGCAGTTAGGAGACATTTGGAGCACACAGAGTGTGAATCAACCTGCAAGTGTACCAATTCATGGTCCGGAAGGCCAATGTGATGACTTTCTTGACGAGGGATGTGGAGATGATGTAGTGGACAGCGAGTCTGATCATTATGATGAATTGCTTGTACGTTGTGAAGGTGATACTGATGTTGAGGAATTGTACCCAACTCGAGCTGAGGCTGTAGTACATGATGTCATGTCTAAGGCCGAGATGATGAAGGAAGCTAGAGTAAAGAAAGCCAAGCATAAGGAAGAGAAGTTAAGGGCTGCTAAGAGAAGGGCATTAGAAGGAGATGTAGAGGAAGAAGGCATGACATTTGGTGATCAAGTGAGTGATGACTGCAAGGAGCTAACTGATTCTAGTGATGACAATCAAGTTGTAGATGGTAATGACATTTCGTTGATAACCAAGAAGAGGAGCAGATCTAAGAAGGCTTTCATGAGAGCTTATTATGATGAATCAAGGTTGAATGCACATGATCAGTTTCAGATTAACATGTGCTTTGAAGATGTCCATCAGTTTAGAAGAGCCCTCCTAAACTATCATGTTGTGCAGCAGCGAGATTGGGAATTCTTGAGGAATGACAAAGATAGGATCACAGTTTGCTGCAAGTCTGAAGGCTCGTGCCCATTTGTAGTGATGACATCAACCCTCTCGGGAGAGACTACACATGTTATTCGGTAGCTTATTCTTCCTCACACATGTGGCAAGGTTTATACAAGCTCAAGAATTAATAGTGTATGGCTGAGCAAGACTTATGAAGATCAAATAAGAAGTGAACCAAATGGGAAGATAACATCATTTATGGACATGGTTAAGAGGGACTATGGGATTTCCATTTCCAAACACATGGCATATAGGGCATGGCACAAAGCGCTAGTAGAAATCAATGGGCATCATGAACACCAATATTACAGGTGTAAGAGATTATCTGCAGACCGTGTTGAACACAAATCCCGGGCGGAGTAGGTGCATTGTGAATGTAATAGTCAATTCAGATCAGTGGCGGCGCTAGGAAATGGAGGCTAGGTATTCATTTTCAGAAAAAAAATCTCTAAACAATATGAGAACAAAAACAACAGCTATATATACGACATATGGCCACAATTTCAATAGGATGAACTATAATAATATTTCTAGTGAAGTAACAATGCATAATAGGTAAGACCATAATTCCATAGTAATAATTATAAATACTAAAACAATAAATTTGCATTGAGGCAGTACCTCTAGACTCTTGAGTGAAGAATTGATATTACAATATAACTCTACGATCGCCTTGTTGGAAGACATTGATGACATCTTCATCCTTCACTTGACTAAAGAATTCCCTCTCAACAAATGTAACCAAACAATGGTTCAAGTATTCATCACCCATTTTGTTCCTTAGCTTATTCTTCACATAGTTCATTGAGGAGAATACCCTTTCAACACTAGCAGTAGCTACTGGCAAAATCAGTACCAACTTAAGAAGCTTGTAAACAACAAAATATTGTTCATGTTTGTTTGTCTCCACAAGCATAACTGAAAGTTGAACAATATTCTTCAAACTTTTAAACCTTTCATCTCTGCGCACATGAGTAATATACAAGTCTAATTGCCATGGAAGTCTTGCCAGTTCATCAATTGTGAAATTACTAGCATAAAACTTTGAAGCAAGCCTAACCAACTTCTCTTGATCATAGGCAGCAAATGAATGAAGTGGACAGAATGCTGCCATGCAAGAAAGTAGTTCAGTGTTTACCTCATCAAATCTGCCATTCAGCTCAGAAATTTGCCTATCAATGACGCTCACATACATATCAACATGGAAGCGATGATAATTATCTGCACCATTATAGAAACCACCTCTTCTAGGTCGCTCAACAGGACAGTAACGAGCCTTCATATCAACAACTTTGATCTTATGCTTTGTACAAAAAGATGTTACCTTGATAAGAAAATCATCCCATCCTGGATCAGACCTCAAGCCCTCCAAGTGATACTTTGAGAGATCAACTAGCTCAATAGCATGAACAATATCTTGCTCTTTCATTTGCAAAGCTCTGCTCAAGTCATCTGTGTATCCAAATATTTCTTGCATCAAATGTGCCATGAAAACAAACTCAAATGACCGAAATGATGTCAACACAGATAGAGCTGCTTGAGCCTCCGCACCATGGTACGCTTTTCCAATCTTCAAGAGGACTCGCCGTATTGCAGCATACATAGAGAGGACACGATTCACAGTTCTGAAGTGGGAGCCCCAACGTGTATCACACGGTCTTCCCAAACCCATTTCCTGATTTTGCCCAGTCCCCGTTTCTACTTCTTCCAATTCCAATGCATCAATCAGTTCCTCGGCTTGAGCAATCCGAAGCATCCTCATCTTTTTGCAAGACATACCAAGAGCATTTAACAAGTGTGCAAGCTGCTGAAAGAACCAAGTGCAATCACCACTCTCCTTAGCAACAGCAACAAGAGTTAGCTGTAGTTGATGGGCAAAACAATGAACATAGTAGGCAGAAGGAGTCTCATCCATGATTAGTTTTTTCAGGCCATTGGCATTACCTTTCATGTTACTAACTCCATCATATCCTTGCCCACGAACCATTGCGAAGGTCAGATTGTACTTCATAAGCATTTTCTGAATTGCAGCCTTAAGTGTCAAAGAGGTAGTATCTTCAACATGAGCAAGACCAAGAAATCTTACAACCGCTCTTCCTTTCTTATCAACATAACGCAAGCAAATAGCCAATTGTTCATTCTGATACACGTCACTAGACTCATCTGCAAGTATTGCAAAATGACCACCATCGAGTTCTTCAATGATCAGTTTAGTCGTCTCATGCGCACAACATTTTATCAGCTCATGTTGTATATTATGGTGAGTCATCTTGCAGTTCTGTGGAGCATTGTTGAGAACCACTTTGTCAACCTCTTCAAAATTTCCTGCTAGCCAATTTAGAAGCTCAAGGAAATTTCCTTTATTTAGTGAATCTTCACTCTCATCATGTCCTCTAAATGCCAAGACTTGGCGCAATAAAAACCTCAAACACTTGAGTGTCCATGTCAAACGGAGCTTGTACAAGGCCTTATACTGCGAGGTGTTTGAAGCAAGAGCGTTTCGGATTGATGCTTTTGGTGTAGTGAACATATCAAATTTCTCTTGAGCTTCAGCATGAGCACTACTGACACCACCTTCATGTCTCGACAATCTTGATTTCATGTTCCAGTTCCTAAACCCATTCTTAACAAATGAATCCCCACCAGGACATTTTGTTTTATCCTTGAACAAATAGCAAACAAAACAAAAGGCAGCATCTTTCTCCACACTATACTCAATCCATGGAAATTCTTTAAACCAAGCACGACAAAAGCGACGCTCATATCCACTTTTATTTGTAAACTAAAACTTATGATTCTTTGGTTGACATGGCCCCATCTCAATGTATCTCCTTCTAACTCTATCTTGGTCATTGACAGCATATCTTGAGATGGAAATCCGCTTCCCAGGATCATGTTCAAGTGCATCTATTTATAGACGGAGGGTAACATTTAGCTTTGAAGTTGTTATATATGCCTCACAAGGAAGCTTTTCATAATGAAGTGCCCCAACATAAAGCTAACACAAATTCTGCACCCGATGATGCATCATCCTACCTACATTAATTTGTTTTAGTTATGAACATACATGTAATCTGCCCTGCCTTTTCGACCAAAACAAAAAAAAAGTGTTATTGTAATCTGGATGTTCAAATTTTTTGGGTGGTGTTGGAATAGAGATGTATGATGTAAGTTTTTTCCAGTGGCATGTATGATGTAAGTTTTTACCAGGGAACTCTACAATTTAATTTTTGGCGATTTAAATAAGTGACATAGATTGAAAGTGGAAACTTTAGTATGCTATCTAAGAGTATTCACTGGCGGTTTAATTGTTCTATCTGGTATAACCTCATTTGAAAACATTGATTCAACATAAAAGTTATTTATCTAGTTACAATTTACATGGTTAAAGTTATGCTTTCTATAGTGACCAGGTCGTGCTGTATGGCCAATCCAGCCAACTCTTCCCTCCCCATATTTACTGTCTTTTCCCTTTCTCTATTTTGAGTCAATGAGTCTACCATATCTTTCTGTGCATTTCATACTAGGTACAATCAATGGTACAAGGATGTAGATCGTATTATGATGTTTCTATGCATGAATTTTCTGAGCGCACATTAGAGACATGGAACTGCTATATATGTTACTAAAATCTTTTCCTGTGTGTAGGCCTTAAGCCTGTCGTATTGTTGTCCTTGCACATAACCTGCAGAGCATGTGAGCAATGAAACATCCTTTGTCTAAGTAAATTCAAATTATCTGATATGATTGTCTAATTTGAATGTATCTATACACTAAATAGTGTTTAGATGTGTGCCATTCACACACTTCGTGGGAAAATGGTGATCTATGTCCATCGGAAACTTTGTTGGAAAACAATGGGGATAACTAGGTAACCTGACCAAAATGCACTTGTGCATGGGTTATTTGCTGGTGATTGAAAGAGATTTTTAAACCAACATTATAGGGTAAAGGAGGTTCAGTAAATTATGTACCATCACCTATTTTAGTGTCGTTTTATATTAAGTAAAATGAATCTGTTAAAAAAATTATGTTACCACTAGATTTATGTCATCATTTCTGTAAAAATGGTTTTGTTTTCAAGAAAAAGGGGACAGTTAATTGCTCCGGCCCTTTTTTTTTTTTGCTTTGTTGCGTGAAAATAAAATATCTTAAGGTCTAAATACACAAGAATAAATTTAGTTGGTCTATAGTTGTACCTTGATAATTGTAACCTACTAGGTTTCATCATTGTTACCTGTTCATACTAATATTTATTCACTTATAAAGCATTCATTTTTCCATTTCAGATTTTTTTTGTTAGTCTTGAGGTTTTTTACTAATTTTCCATGACAATGAAGTTAAAGAAAAGATTTTGGTGTTGTATTTTTTTCTAGAAATGAAACTAATTTCTAGAGTAGGCCTACTCGGCTCTAAACCTAAGGCTACAGCAGTCGGGGTATTGTGAATCTGGTCTGCCATGACCTCCAGTGAAGAAGAGAGTACATGTTAATCCCGCTATGCCAATTTTTTTAGTTATGTAGGTCAATTCTTAATAGAGAGTAAGGTTTGCAAATTTTGCGTTCTCTCAGAAAATTAAATTATATACGTATGATATATGATCGGATATATGTTGTCGAAGGTGGGCGCCGATGGGTTGTTCTGGTCATCGGGTGAACCAGGCAGCGGCTGCTCAAATGGTTGATTGCAAGAAGTAAGTTCTTATTTCCTTGATGAATTTTTCAGCATGTATTATTTATGTCCATAGTTTGAAAGTTCAAGGCTTTTTATAGCTCTTCCTTATATTAGCAGCACCAGATAGTGCCTTGATAAAAGGATAATTATGTTGCCTTAGTTTTATGGTTACCGCCTTAACCTGGTTAATAATTTTTTAAAGAACAAGCCTTTCCGTATCATCTATTTAATATATAATCAACTCAAATAAGAACTCCAGTCCACTAGGTTGTAGACATTGTAATTAACAACTACATGTATGCCTTCAGAATCCATACTATTAGTGACTTTGCCATTAAGTTGACTTCCTATTATAAATTATATTTTTTTGCTAAAATGTTAACTCATGTTTTCTTAAAGAAACATGATAGTGTAATTTCTTAACTCCGTAATTGAATATGATTTGAACTTTCAAATAACAATTCCTCTTTCGTTTGCAGTGGAGGTGGCCATCTTTATCCATGATGGATGCGAGAAGACGGTGAGCGCTACACTCAATAGGTCGCCCCCGGTCCGATGGCAACAAAATCACAATCGTTACTATGCATGCTGAATGTGTTATTGGTTTGTCATGACTGCTTAGATTAGCAATGTTATATGTTAAATTATATTAAGTTAACACTTCAGTCAAACTCTATATTTGCTCCTGTAATGAATTTATCATAGGCCAGTCTCATCCTACTTACCATGTAGAGTTCCAACAGTGCATTGAAGTTTAATTATGATGCCCTTTCTGTGCTACTAACAAGTTGTTGTATACCTTCTAAATTATGAGTACCTGGTTTAGTACCTCACTTGGTAATCCAATTCCAAATGGTTGTTTTCTTCTCTGCTGCTAGGGGTCATGTAGACATTAGTTTAGCTGATAAGTGCCATGTAGACGTTCACGAAAGGTATGTACGGGCCAGCCGTGCCAGTTTGATCCTGTTTCGCCTAGGTTAGCTGCTTGTGATGTTGTGCACGTTGACGGGATTTGTTCAGCTGGTTGAGCTTATCACTAAGAGGTGGTGACATTTTGAATTCAATGAGGCTGAGTTTGTTACCATAGCTGACTATCCTGCGATGAATCTCAGACAACCATGACGTTCTCTAGCTCCAATCCATGCTGCGTACGATGTCTACAGCAGAGATGGCACGCACAAAGAGGTCAAGAAACCCTTACGTAGCGTAACATAATCCCACTAACTGCTATGTTGGACTGCACCAATCACAACGTGTTTTAGCCAGATCAAACCGCCGATAAATGTGTCCCACCAGCGTGCGTGGTGCGACAATCGTATGGTAGGCGGCGCGGCGAAGCGCGCATATCCATCTAGTTGCAGTATACCCTCACACGTAGTACCACTGTCCCAATCAACTTGCAGAATGTTATTTTTAGGACTTGAATTTTGAGAGAGACCTGTGTCCCACCGCTCAGGGCTAATTTTGTGGCCTATCGTGCACGTCTAAACTGAGCCGGCATGACTGGTCCTGCAACCGAGATCAGAACGTTAGCATGCATGCAGATCGATAAATTTGACTTTCTCCTTGTCTTCCAAAGCCGTAGCGTGCAGTGGCGGCGCTAGGAAATGGAGGCTAGGTATTCATTTTCAGAAAAAAAATCTCTAAACAATATGAGAACAAAAACAACAGCTATATATATGACATATGGCCACAATTTCAATAGGATGAACTATAATAATATTTCTAGTGAAGTAACAATGCATAATAGGTAAGACCATAATTCCATAGTAATAATTATAAATACTAAAACAATAAATTTGCATTGAGGCAGTACCTCTAGACTCTTGAGTGAAGAATTGATATTACAATATAACTCTACGATCGCCTTGTTGGAAGACATTGATGACATCTTCATCCTTCACTTGACTAAAGAATTCCCTCTCAACAAATGTAACCAAACAATGGTTCAAGTATTCATCACCCATTTTGTTCCTTAGCTTATTCTTCACATAGTTCATTGAGGAGAATACCCTTTCAACACTAGCAGTAGCTACTGGCAAAATCAGTACCAACTTAAGAAGCTTGTAAACAACAAAATATTGTTCATGTTTGTTTGTCTCCACAAGCATAACTGAAAGTTGAACAATATTCTTCAAACTTTTAAACCTTTCATATCTGCGCACATGAGTAATATACAAGTCTAATTGCCATGGAAGTCTTGCCAGTTCATCAATTGTGAAATCACTAGCATAAAACTTTGAAGCAAGCCTAACCAACTTCTCTTGATCATAGGCAGCAAATGAACGAAGTGGACAGAATGCTGCCATGCAAGAAAGTAGTTCAGTGTTTACCTCATCAAATCTGCCATTCAGCTCAGAAATTTGCCTATCAATGACGCTCACATACATATCAACATGGAAGCGATGATAATTATCTGCACCATTATAGAAACCACCTCTTCTAGGTCGCTCAACAGGACAGTAACGAGCCTTCATATCAACAACTTTGATCTTATGCTTTGTACAAAAAGATGTTACCTTGATAAGAAAATCATCCCATCCTGGATCAGACCTCAAGCCCTCTAAGTGATACTTTGTGAGATCAACTAGCTCAATAGCATGAACAATATCTTGCTCTTTCATTTGCAAAGCTCTGCTCAAGTCATCTGTGTATCCAAATATTTCTTGCATCAAATGTGCCATGAAAACAACTCAAATGACCGAAATGATGTCAACACAGATAGAGCTGCTTGAGCCTCCGCACCATGGTACGCTTTTCTAATCTTCAAGAGGACTCGCCGTATTGCAGCATACATAGAGAGGACACGGTTCACAGTTCTGAAGTGGGAGCCCCAACGTGTATCACACGGTCTTCCCAAACCCATTTCCTGATTTTGCCCAGTCCCCGTTTCTACTTCTTCCAATTCCAATGCATCAATCAGTTCCTCGGCTTGAGCAATCCGAAGCATCCTCATCTTTTTGCAAGACATACCAAGAGCATTTAACAAGTGTGCAAGCTGCTGAAAGAACCAAGTGCAATCACCACTCTCCTTAGCAACAGCAACAAGAGTTAGCTGTAGTTGATGGGCAAAACAATGAACATAGTAGGCAGAAGGAGACTCATCCATGATTAGTTTTTTCAGGCCATTGGCATTACCTTTCATGTTACTAGCTCCATCATATCCTTGCCCACGAACCATTGCGAAGGTCAGATTGTACTTCATAAGCATTTTCTGAATTGCAGCCTTAAGTGTCAAAGAGGTAGTATCTTCAACATGAGCAAGACCAAGAAATCTTACAACCGCCCTTCCTTTCTTATCAACATAACGCAAGCAAATAGCCAATTGTTCATTCTGATACACGTCACTAGACTCATCTGCAAGTATTGCAAAATGACCACCATCGAGTTCTTCAATGATCAGTTTAGTCGTCTCATGCGCACAACATTTTATCAGCTCATGTTGTATATTATGGTGAGTCATCTTGCAGTTCTGTGGAGCATTGTTGAGAACCATTTTGTCAACCTCTTCAAAATTTCCTGCTAGCCAATTTAGAAGCTCAAGGAAATTTCCTTTATTTAGTGAATCTTCACTCTCATCATGTCCTCTAAATGCCAAGCCTTGGCGCAATAAAAACCTCAAACACTTGAGTGTCCATGTCAAACGGAGCTTGTACAAGGCCTTATACTGCGAGGTGTTTGAAGCAAGAGCGTTTCGGATTGATGCTTTTGGTGTAGTGAACATATCAAATTTCTCTTGAGCTTCAGCATGAGCACTACTGACACCACCTTCATGTCTCGACAATCTCGATTTCATGTTCCAGTTCCTAAACCCATTCTTAACAAATGAATCCCCACCAGGACATTTTGTTTTATCCTTGAACAAATAGCAAACAAAACAAAAGGCAGCATCTTTCTCCACACTATACTCAATCCATGGAAATTCTTTAAACCAAGCACGGCAAAAGCGACGCTCATATCCACTTTTATTTGTAAACTAAAACTTATGATTCTTTGGTTGACATGGCCCCATCTCAATGTATCTCCTTCTAACTCTATCTTGGTCATTGACAGCATATCTTGAGATGGAAATCCGCTTCCCAGGATCATGTTCAAGTGCATCCAGATCTGCTTGTGTCGGTTCATCTTCTTCATCAATTGCTTCATCATCCTCTACAATTGGAGTTGGAGTTGCGCCGCCGCTCTCCGGTTCACGTTCTACATCCGGTGCTTGTACTAGCGCCAATTGCAGATTGTTCTCGGGCTGATTGTGAGAAGTACTTGATTCAACAACAGTATGATTCGGTGTGGATGTTTCATCTGTCTTCTTAGCTTTTGAAGCTTTTTCCCACAATGCAAATATACTACTGTCAGCAGCACTCTTATTCTTCTTCTTCATCTACATTACAAAAAAACAAGGAACATATTAAGTAAAACTTGTCAATTACAATGTTTCATCTAGCAGTCTACTACTCTCATAATTTCTATAAACAACTAAATTGCAAATATGGAGTGCTAATCTACTAGACAACTGAAGATAGTGCGAATAACCACTCTCGTCAGGCATTTGCAAATATGGTTGAAACTTGAATAGGTAGCCTGCCCATCAACATTATGCAGTCTACGTAACTGAATAAGATGTGAAAATGCATTTTTCATAGCAGGTTAGACGCATGAGCCAAAACACCATATCCAAGAGGCAACAGGGTTAATACTTTGGTGATCACCGTTTCCTTTTTTACTTGGCAAATCATGTTACAGAGAGCCTGTAGCATCTACATCTAGCATATAGGGAATAACTGAATAATACGTGATCATGAGAAGAGAGGAAACGTGATCATGAGAAGAGAGGATATGCACCTCGCGTGTCAGCGTGTGGCGTCCTGGGCTCCTGGCCGGCCGATTCCCGCCGGCCGCCGCGGCTGCTCCGCTTTCCGCTAGATCGCCTCGCCAAATCGCCAAGAGAGACAATCAAACGAACCAGACGATGTATCGTGTGCGTGTGCGACTCTTCGAGGACGGACGCGATGCGATCGTGGGTCGTGCGAGCAGAGTAGGCCACCGCTTCGCTTTCCCTATTGGGCTGCTGAATGGGCCATATGAGTACTTGATAATATGTATAATTTTTTTTTCACAGATTCTTTGGTATTCAGATGAATACACCTGCATACCCCAGCGCCGCCAGTGATTCAGATCCAAAAAAGAATCCTCGATTCCATGGCTTGTTCTATTGCTTGCATGCACAAGTTGAAGGATTTTTAGAAGGTTGTAGACCTTTTATTGGTAAGATAACTTCTTTGTTAATTTGCTGCAATCGTTCTATTACTTTGAAGTGTTCCTTACAGCCTTGCTGTTTATTTTCAGGTGTTGATGGTTGTTTCTTGAAGCTAGGCAATGGATTTCAAATACTTGCTGCAACAGCAAGGGATGGGAACAATAACATGTTTCCTCTTGCCTTTGGAATAGTAGGAAAGGAGGAGACATCAACATTGTGTTGGTTTCTACTACAATTGAGATATGCTCTAGGTGGTAGCGGAAATAGGTATGGATCTTTCACTATCATGTCTGACCGTCAAAAGAGTCTGTTGAATGTGGTAAAGCAAGTATTTCCCGAGTGTGAGCAGCGTTTCTGTCTTAGGCATATTCTTGCTAATTTTCAACTAGCTAGGTTTCGGGGTGGTGATCTTAAAAAGATTGTAGATTCAGCTGCTTATGCCTTTACTCTCTCTGAACATTTGACTGCAATGAATAAGCTCAAAGATGAGAGTATAGATGCAACAGCAAAAAATAAGCTCAATGGTTTTTTGTGCAACAGCAATTTGCAAATTCTAAATACACCTCCTGTCCTTCACGTTGGATGCCATGTCAAGAAGAAAACTAGGTCTAAATTGGCTGATTTAGGCTAGCTGCAACAAATTAGCTAACAAACTGTGCTACCTGCAAAAAAGATGTTGTTTATGTGTTTTGTGCAACAAAAGCCATAAAGTGTGGTGTGAGCTGCAATTTTCTCTTTTAAACCTTGCCAACCTTTTTTTGAGCCGTACAGGCTCGCGAGCATTTATGAAACCTCCCAGTTTTTTTAAATTGCATGAATATTTTCTAAATCTCGTGAACAATTTTTAAACCTCATAAATATTTTCTTGAACCGTACAAACATTTTTAAAGCTCGCGAACATTTTTGAAACCTCGTGGCCTTTTTGAATTGCATGAAATTTTCTAAATCACTCAAACAATTTTTAAATCTTGCAAACCTTTTTTAACTGTACAAACATTTTTAAGGCCCATGGATATTTTTGAAACCTCGGTCTTTTTGAAGTGCATGAACATTTTATGAATCTTGCGAGAAAATCGAAACCTCGTAAACATTTTCTGAATCGTACGGACATTTTAAAGGCTCGCCAACATATCTGAAACCTCGTGGCCTTTTTAAATTGCACGAACATTTTCTGAATCTTGCGAACATCACAAATACTTTGTTGAACCATATGAACTTTTTTAAGGCGCTCGAACATTTTTGAAACCTTGTGATTTAGAATTGTATTAATATTTTTGAATCCTGTGATTTTTAAAAAAAATTGTGAACACGACTAAAAATATTTAGAAATTGTGAACATTTTTTTGTCCGCGAACATTTTTAAAAAAAATTCAGTTTTGCATAATTTGAATTTGTTGCCTTTTAATTAATCCACGGACATCATTTATTTCACTTATTTTTTCAAAATTAACTGAACTTTTGTTTCCGTTGCCCTCTATTGAATTTAGAACAGCTATGGAACGCGAATCATTTTGGAAGCACGCGAGCACGAAGCCTTCTATCGAATTTAGAGGAGCACTAAATAAGCTCAGTTGCAGTATTGCACTACTGCTCCAGGTCGTACTAAATCGCAGCACCAGGAGTTTAGGACAAAGAAAACAACCGGACAGGAAAATGGGCCAAGCCCAAGCAGGCAGGGAAGGTACGCGTGCGCTCGCCAATTGACGCTTGAAGCGTCAAATAGGAGCCCTGGCAGTTTTACTTCCCCACCCCCCGCCTTTGCTGTTTTCAGGAAAGCCCCTTCATCTTATTCTTTTCAAGTCCGGGTCCTCCCACCTCTCTCACTCACTCGCAGAGCACGAGACACTCCCCGCTCTCTCCTCACCCCGACGCCGCTCGCTCCCATCCCGAGCCAGTGGCGGACCCAGAACAAATTCTAACTGGGGACGTATCATCTGAGTGGGGGCAGTTCTTCACTAATTTTGCAGAATTTCAGTAACTTTCCTTCAAACTATGCACAAATAGTGAAGGAATTCAAAAATCTGAGTGGGGCATATGCCCCCACTCGGATATACCTGGGCCCGCCCCTGTCCCGAGTGGCTCCTCTCACTGCCCATCGCGAACCGCGACCTCGCCTCGCTCTCCCCACCGGCCGCGTCGTCCTCGCCCCGACCCGCTCCTCTTCTGCGCTCCAGTCTCCTCTGCACATCGTCGCCGACAACCGTGCCTCTAACGCGCAGGCCGCGCCGCCGCCTGGCGGCGCCCCTTCCTCCTCCCCGGCGTCTCCCGAGCTCGCCGCGGCCGGATCATCAGCCACGCACCGCCGCCCCGGTCCTGGCTCGCCGCCATGGCGGCCTCGCACCCGAGCTCCGCCCCGTCTCGCGCGTGACACGCGCCTCCTTGTTCCGTTTCCTTGCTGCTCCGCATCGTGGAGCGTCGCCCCGTCCTATGTTTCTCTGCAGTCGTGTGGTCTCCACCGACCTCCGCGCGCGTTCTGCTCGTCCTCGAGCTATAGTGCGGCCCTCTTCTGTTTCGGTAAACAGCTGCCCCAACACCCATGTCTTGCTCAAGCTCCTACTCGACCCCGCAGCTTGGCCCCTCATACGTGCAGATGCCTCGCAGCTTCCAGGTTTGATGGTGATGTGTTGCTTGTCAGCTGCTGCCTGGTCAAGGCCTCATGTTGGTGCTCATGTGATGTGGTAGTGTTCCTGTTGAAGTTGTGATGGTGTTGGTGATGCCGTGGGGCTGTGTGTGAAGTGATGATTTTGTGGTGATGTGGTCCTGCAGCGATGTTGTGAACTTGAAGACCTTCCGTCACGGAATTTCAACTTCTCCTTCATAGATCCAAAGATCGAGACCCCGACTTCTTCCTCTTCAACCGAAGATCCCAAACCTGAACCAAAACATTTAAACCTAACTTATGCCCTATTTTCTAAATTGCATCTATCTTGCTGCATCAAAGAAATCATTCATATGAATTTGCATATTTTGAGGGTTTGGGTAATAGCGATTCACTTAATAATTAAATATGAAATTATGCGAGGATTGTTATCTTATCTTATCCCGGTTCCATTTAAATTGCGTAACTCACCCGTGCCATGTTTATGCAATGCTAACCAATATTTAATTTGCGGAGTAGATAAATAACTTGAACCATATAATTAATTGTCAGGATTCTGATTCCTCTTAATTTTAATAAGTTTCATTGCATCATCGTTGCCATGCATATCATATACTGAGCATGTTGATTCTTTTGTCGCAGTAGTAATTTCTGCATCCGTTGTTTGTTGTGGCGATTAGCTTCTTCATGGTAGGACGTTGAGTTGATGCGAGCAAAGACAAGTTCTCCGGATGTTTCTCGGCAATCTTTAACAGGCAAACATTTCCCTACTCCTGTCTTGCAGGAGTCATTTACCTATTTTACTTTTCCTTCTATCTTATGCTAGCTTTGAGTGGCGGTCTTGTCACGTGTCATATCCACTTGTTACCTCAAGCAATCCATATTGCCTCCACCACCCTCCTATGGCTGTTATTTGGTTTATCGAGTCTGCCTTGCGAGTCGTAGTGCATGCTTAGTACCGTTTATATCTCGTTACTGTTATCGCTATCGTTACCAGGTTATCAGTTGGGGATCATGACACATGGTTTATGGCTATATCTGTTGGAGGTATCATGGTTACTTTAGTAGTTAATAATCCTTAAGAGGAGGCATCAGTGGGTCAGCTGCTTGTTTTATGACGGCTCACTTGTGTTTATTTGAAATCTTGGACCCAAGTTCTTGTTATCTGTTCCGAGACTGAGCGCTCTAACCACACATGGGTATGCCTATGGGTCTCCCCTCGATCACTGCCGAAATCTACAGCTTTTTCTAGTGGCTACAACTAGTTCGTAATATTTTCCTTTTGGTATTACGTGCGTGCAAGGTTGTTCCTTCTCTATTTTTGGGGAAGCCTCAGTGAGCCTTGTATCCCCTTGTTCTTGTACGCACGAAGACTGCGACGTGGGACACCCTCCCTGGTGAGAGGCAATGGTCCACCAAATAGCGTAGGCGCAAACAGCTGGGTTCGCTTCAGAGATTCGGTCAGACTTCGATACGGGTTTAACTTAGTTAGGTGGCTTCCTGTACATTGTTGTAGTAAAGGAGAGTGTGAGTCGTGATATCTTACCCTCGCCAGGTTGTATTGATCGTGCGTGTGGGCACATTTGGGCACCCCTGCATGGTTAAATCTTTTCGAAAAGTCATACCGTGGTTATGGATGACTTGGAGCTGTATGACGCGACCATAGACAACTTACCTATGTTATCTCAATAATAATAACTTGCATAGTAAGATAGCACAACTATAATCACAACTAGTTAAAATTTGCCAACCGTGTGAGTGCCCTTGCTAGTACTTCCTCGTGTATGAAGGGGGGAACACATCGGCTAGGTTATGTATACAAAGTATAGAAATGTTAGCTTATGCCATCTCTTATCTATTTCTAGCACCTGTAAGTTGTGAGTGTCTATATAAATTTTTAGTGCTTGTGCGCTGCCGCTTAACTCCACCATATTGCCTATGGCGTCCTTTGCGTCCTCTAAGTCCCATGCATGCCTCAAGTACAAAGGATGACTGGTTGATGGAGCTTATACGTCTTGAAGCCTTGTTAAGTATGAACCCGTACTTATTGCTGCTTTAGGACAATATCGGGCAGGTATGAATACATGTTCGATGAAGACGACGCTAGCAAGGTTACCCTTCCGCCTTGGCCTGGTAAGGGTTATGGATGCCACTTGGTATCTTCAGGACTCTTAGTCCCATTTGTATTCTTGCCCGTACTCGGATGTATTTCGCTTTATATATGATTTGGATCTTTGTATTGTATATTTGTATTCTTGGTTCGTTGGAGTCGTTGTTGTAATATAAATCCTCTTGTGGGCTATGTCGTGACTTGTTGTAATGATTACTACTTGTGATTGATTCCACACGCATCGCGTGCATACTTCGGCATGTACGGGGCGCTTGGTGGTGCATCTCCTCAAATCGATGTTGTGCAGATTTTGGCGGGAACGCTTGAATCTGTATAGTACCAGTTTTGGGGCATCAAGTGATAAGGGCCGGGTTGCCCGATCTTCTCAGTAAGAGATGGGGGCGGTGATGAATACACTATAAACACAACGGAGATACACGATGATGAAGTGGATGATAACTTGTTTGATGATGACGAGTCTCTCGATCGATCCTGTCGCCAATGCAACAACTCTCAACCCTGCAAGATATTCCCAACTCCACACACTTGCGCATGTAGCCGCCGACCACAAAGCTTTAAGTTGCAACCGTCTAATTCCCAATGGAACAGCAGATCACACAAGACTTTCAGTAGCAGAACTCCAGATCGATGCGAATTGGAGTATAGATTCAATAGAGTTGCAAATCAATCAACTATGAACTAGGGTTTATCTTAAACGTGGTCTAAAGCAATTATGGGGGTATCCTGGGCACTTATATAGGGGTTTGATACGTCTCAAACGTATCTATAATTTCTTATGTTCCATGCTACTTTTATGATGATACTCACATGTTTTATACACACTTTATGTCATATTTATGCATTTTCCGGCACTAACCTATTGACAAGATGCCGATGAGCCAGTTGCTGTTTTCTGCAGTTTTTGGTTTCAGAAATCCTACAAAGGAAATATTCTCGGAATTTGACGAAATCAACGCCCGGGGTCTTATTTTTCCACGAAGCTTCCAGAAGACCGAAAGGATTACGAAGTGGGGCGACGAGGCGCCGCCACGCTAGGGCCGCGTGGCCTAAGGGGGGCCCGCTCCGCCGTAGTGTGTGGGCCCCTCGTGACGCCTCCAACCCTACCCTTCCGCCTACTTAAAGCCTTCGTCACGAAAACCCCAGTACCGAGAGCCACGATACGGAAAACCTTCCAGAGACGCCGCCGCCGCCAATCCCATCTCGGGGGATTCAGGAGATCGCCTCCCGGCACCCTGCCGGAGAGGGGTATCATCTCCCGGAGGACTCTTCATCACCATGATCGCCTACGGATTGATGTGTGAGTAGTTCACCCCTGGACTATGGGTCCATAGCAGTAGCTAGATGGTTGTCTTCTCCTCATGTGCTATCATTGTTCGATCTTGTGAGCTGCCTATCATGATCAAGATCATCTATTTGTAATGCTACATGTTGTGTTTGTTGGGATTCGATGAATATGGAATACTATGTTATGTTGATTATCAATCTATCATATATTTGTTGTTTATGATCTTGCATGCTCTCCGTTGCTAGTAGAGGCTCGGGCCAAGTTGATACTTGTAACTCCAAGAGGGAGTATTTATGCTCGATAGTGGGTTCATGCCTCCATTTAATCTGGGACAGTGATAGAAAGTTCTAAGGTTGTGGATGTGCTGTTGCCACTAGGGATAAAACATCAATGCTTTGTCTAAGGATATTTGTGTTGATTACATTACGCACCATACTTAATGCAATTGTCTGTTGTTTGCAACTTAATACTGGAAGGGGTGCGGATGCTAACCTGAAGGTGGACTTTTTAGGCATAGATGCATCATGCATGCTGGATAGCGGTCTATGTGTTGAAATATTGGGCCCAATTTTAGTGGCCCAAATTAGATTTCAGTTTTTCCTATAAATCTCAAAGCCCACATAGTGGCAGCCTTGTGAGTTTGAGCCCAAGTTGGTGGCAGCTCACTAGGGAGTGGCAAGAGGTGGGAAGTTTAGTCCCACATGGAAAGTTGGGAGGAAGTTAGACCACCTTATAAGGTGGGTTGTTCCACCACTAGTAAGTGAGTGAGAATAGGAGTGCTACACGCGCGCGCTCCTCCTCCTCCTCGCTCGCTCGTCTCGACTCGACTCGACTCGACACGTCACGACGCGCGTGCCGCGCTCGTGGTGAGTGGATTGAGCCTCGAGCCGAGACTTTCCTTACTCAGGAAAAAAAACGAACAGAGTCCTAGACGGATGCGTCGCAGTTAGTCGGTTCGGGTCGCTCCCGGATCGTGGGCTATCTGTAACCGACTCAAAACGTTCGTGCGACGGGGGCGTGGCCCACGTTGCCTAGGGTTTCCTGATCCTATATAATCTCCTGCCCGGCTACCGTAGAAAGACATCTAATACACGAGTTAGGGTTTCTACCTCTCTCTGCTTGCGCCGCCATCGTAGCCTACTCCATCCCGCGCGCCGACGTGCATCGGCGTACGGGAGAGCAGGTCTCTGGAACCGCTCGTCCTTGCAATCTTGTACGGGAGAGGGCGAATTAGGTTTTTGGGAAGCGCTCTGCGCGACTGCTCAAGCTCTTCATCACGGGTCGCCTTCCGTCCAAGTCGGGCGGTGCTGCCTACCGTCGTCTTCAACGCCGTCTACTTCGACCCGTCATCCCCGTCATCAACAACGTTGTCATCAACAACGTTACTGCTGCGCCATCGTCTGCTACACCTTCACCGCCACCTCCACCAGATCGGTACGTGCGACATATCTCGATCTGTTTAGCGATGGATGTTGTACTGTTTGCTCTGCTACTGTTCATGTTGATCACTGCATCTAGTATGTTCGAGTTTCACATGTTAGTAGTTACTGTCGTCATGTTTAATATTCTGGAATTAATCATGGAAATTGTGCCTAATTATCCAACAATCCAAAAACCTAATTGTAGGAAATTTCCTGAGTTAACAATGGCTGGTTTTTCTGATGCACTGAGGCCGGATAAGTTTACCGGTGTGCACTTTAAGAGGTGGCAGGTTAAGGCCATGCTCTGGCTTACTCATCTGAAAGTGTTCGAAGTTACTGATGGTTTACCTGAAGGAACTATATCTGACCAAGATCAGAACAAGTTCAAGGAAAACAATACTCTCTTCGTCGGATGCGTTCTAAGTATTCTTGCTGATCGTTTGTGTGATGTGTACATGCACATAACAGATGGTAAAGAGCTCTGGGATGCACTGAATGCTAAGTTCGGTGCAACCAATGCGACGATGTTGTACATCATGGAGAGCTTCCATGACATCAGGATGGTTAACAACCGTTCTGTAGTCGAACAAGCTCATGAGATACAGTGCATTGCGAAAGAGCTTGAACTCCTTAAGTGTGCCTTACCTGACAAGTTTGTGGCTGGATGCATCATCGCTAAGTTGCCCCTTCATGGAGGAACTTTGCCACAACTCTCAAACACAAGAGACAGGAGATATCAGTTAAAAATCTGATAGCATCTCTTGATGTTGAGGAGAAAGCTCGGGCTAAGGATAATACTGAGAAAGGAGAGGGTCAGTCTAGCGCCAACATGGTGTAGAAGAAACCCTACACCAAGAACAAAGGGAATAACAAGCCCTCCTTCAATAAGCCTATGAAGATTACAACCTTCAAGAAGAAGAAGATGATAAACAAAGCAGATCTGAGCTGCTTTACATGTGGAGAGACTGGCCACTTTTCTAAGGATTGTCCAGAGAGGGCAGACCGCAAGAAAAAGGCGAGGCAAGTCAACACGGTGACCGCTAGCAATGCTGATGGGTACGGTAATCTCTTTACTGTTCTTTCGGTATTTCAATCTCCATGTTGGTGGATTGATACAGGTGCTAATGTTCATGTGTGTGCTGACATATCCATGTTCACTTCTTACCAGGTCGCCCGGGATTCTTCCGTCTTGATGGGGAATGGGTCACATGCTTCTGTTCGTGGTGTTGGCACGGTAGATCTGAAGTTCACTTCGGGGAAGATCGTGCAGCTGAGGAACGTGCAGCATGTCCCTACTATGAACAAGAATCTCGTTAGCGGCTCCCTTCTATGCAGAGATGGGTTTAAGGTTGTTTTAGAGTCGAATAAAGTAGTTGTTTCCAAGTTTGGACAATTTATTGGTAAAGGCTATGAGTGCGGAGGCTTGTTCCGCTTTTCGCTTTTTGATTTCAGTAATAAGTCTGTGAACCATATCTGTGGCAATGTTAGTGATGATACTAGTGTTTGGCATTCTCGTTTATGTCACATTAATTTTGGTTTAATGTCTCGGCTATCCAGTTTAAGTTTAATTCCGAATTTCACTATTGCCAAAGGTTCTAAGTGCCATAGTTGTGTGCAATCGAAGCAACCTCGGAAGCCTCACAAGGCGGCCGAGGAGAGAAACTTGGCACCTCTAGAACTCATACATTCTGATCTATGCGAGATGAATGGTGTGTTGACAAAAGGTGGAAAGAGATATTTCATGACATTGATTGATGATGCGACTAGATTTTGCTATGTTTATTTGTTGCAAACTAAAGATGAAGATTTAGACTACTTTAAAATTTATAAGGCCAAAGTTGAAAATCAAATAGAGAGAAAGATCAAGCGTCTCAGGTCGGATCGTGGTGGCGAATATTTTCCTAAAATCTTTGATGAATTCTGTGTGGAACATGGCATTATTCATGAGAGGACGCCTCCCTATTCACCCCAATCAAACGGGGTTCCCGAGAGGAAAAACCGCACGCTGACTGACTTGGTGAATTCCATGTTAGCCACTGCTGGTTTATCAAAGGCATGGTGGGGGAGGCTTTGTTGACTTCATGTCATGTCCTGAATAGAGTTCCTAACAAGAATAAAGATAAAACCCCTTACGAGGAGTGGGCTGGGAGAAAACCATCACTTTCGTATTTGCGCACATGGGGATGTTTCGCGAAAGTCAATATTCCAATTACTAAGAAGCGCAAACTTGGACCAAAGACAGTGGATTGTATCTTTCTAGGTTATGCTCCTCGGAGTGTAGGATATAGATTTTTAGTAGGTCAATCCGAGGTACCTGATATGCATGTTGATACTATTATGGAATCTCGTGATGCAACATTTTTTGAGAATATGTTTCCTATGAAAGATATGCATAGCATTGCTAGAATTTTTACTGAGATAATTCCTGAGTCCAGTACATCTAATGAGTATTTTGAACAATCACATGAGAATGTTACTGAGAAGGATGACAATGAAGCTCCTAAACGGAGCAAGAGACGAAGGATTGAAAAATCCTTTGGTGATGATTTCATTGTGTACCTTGTGGATGATACTCCCACGTCCATTGCAGAGGCATATGCATCTCCAGATGCAGATGACTGGAAAGAAGCTGTCCATAACGAGATGGACTCGATTCTTTCTAATGGAACTTGGGAGCTATCAGAACGACCCCATGGATGCAAGCCTGTGGGCTGCAAATGGGTGTTCAAGAAGAAGCTAAGACCTGATGGTACTATTGAAAAGTACAAGGCGTGGCTTGTAGCAAAAGGCTACACACAGAGAGAAGGCGAAGATTACTTCGACACCTATTCACCTGTCGCTAGACTTACCACCATTCGAGTACTACTATCCATGGCTGCCTCCTATGGTCTTATCTTCATCAAATGGACGTAAAGACAGCTTTCCTTAATGGAGAGTTGGAAGAGGAAATCTATATGGATCAGCCTGATGGGTTTGTAGTAAAAGGTGAAGAAAGAAAGGTGTGCAAGTTGCTGAAATCTTTATATGGCCTGAAACAAGCACCTAAGCAATGGCATGAGAAGTTTGACAGAACTTTAACTTCTGTAGGCTTTGTTGTCAATGAGGCTGACAAATGTGTTTACTATCGCCATGGTGGGGGCGAAGGTGTTATACTATGTTTGTATGTGGATGATATTCTGATCTTTGGTACAAACATGAGAGTAATACACGAGGTCAAGTATTTCTTGTCAAAGAGCTTTGATATGAAAGATCTGGGAGAAGCTGATGTGATTCTGAACATCAAGCTGATTAAGAACGAGAGTGGGATTACTCTAACGCAATCCCATTATGTTGAGAAGATTTTGAGCCGGTTCGGCTATATTGATAGCAAGTCTTCTCCAACACCTTATGATCCCAGTGTGACACTACGCAAGAACCGGAGGATTGCCATAGATCAATTGAGATATTCTCAGATCGTTGGCTCACTCATGTACTTAGCGAGCGCGACTAGACCCGACATCTCTTTTGCTGTTAGCAAGTTGAGTAGGTTCATGTCAAACCCGGGTACTGATCATTGGCATGCACTTGATAGGGTCATGTGCTACCTATGTGGTACAATGAGTTATGGGATTCACTATTCAGGGCACCCAGCTGTGCTTGAAGGATATAGTGATTCGAATTGGATCTCAGATGTAGCTGATCTGTACGCCACAAGTGGGTATGTATTTACCTTTGGAGGTGGCGCAGTATCATGGAGATCTTGCAAGCAAACCATATTGATGAGGTCAACTATGGAAGCAAAACTTACTTCTTTAGACACAACCACTGTTGAATCAGAATGGTTGCGTGAGCTCTTGATGGACTTGCCTGTGGTTGAAAAACCTGTTCCGGCAATCCTTTTTAATTGTGACAATCAAACTGTAATTGTCAAAGTGAACAATTCTAAGGATAACGCGAAGTCATCAAGACACGTCAAGAGACGTTTGAAGTCTGTCAGGAAATTGCGAAACTCCGGAGTAATAACTGTTACATATATTCAAACAGACAAAAACCTAGCAGATCCCTTTACAAAGGGACTATCACGTAATGTGATAGAAAGTGCATCTAGGGAGATGGGTTTGAGACCCGTTGATGTTACACCATAGTGGTAATCCAACCTTTGTGATCGGAGATCCCATGAATTAGGACATGGGAAGAACAAACTAGTGGTTTAATTGAGGAGAGTATTATGTAACCCTCTCTATGTGAAGATGCACAACTCTCAATTGATGTAAGGCAGGTTGGCAACAAGCCTTAATGTGTTTATGTTGGCTATATTAGCAAAGATGCTGTCCTACAGAGCATTCTTGAAATAACACACCTATATGAGTCTGATTGTTAAACGTCGCAATCTATGAGATTTGGGTGATCTCTAGTAAACTCATGAAGAGACCACGAAGTATGACGCATATGCTTCACCCGCGGGGTAGGCTACTGGCAGCCATGTACTGGTCATGACTTTGAGTGAAGCCCTGTTCACGCAAAACTTGCAATTCAAGGCTTAGTCCATTGTTCAAGTGTGAATGGATGTAGCTTAAGGTTCTAGGCGGAAGTTCAACTTAACAGTCTCCGCTGAAACACTGGTATATAAACAAGCAGTGAGTATTGGTAAATCTCTAAATGGGGATTTGAGATCTGGTGGGGGATTGTTGAAATATTGGGCCCACTTTTAGTGGCCCAAATTAGATTTCAGTTTTTCCTATAAATCTCAAAGCCCACGTAGTGGCAGCCTTGTGAGTTTGAGCCCAAGTTGGTGGAAGCTCACTAGGGAGTGGCAAGAGGTGGGAAGTTTAGTCTCACATGGAAAGTTGGGAGGAAGTTAGACCACCTTATAAGGTGGGTTGTTCCACCACTAGTAAGTGAGTGAGAATAGGAGTGCTACACGCGCGCGCTCCTCCTCCTCTTCGCTCGCTCGTCTCGACTCGACTCGACTCGACACGTCACGACGCGCGCGCCGCGCTCGTGGTGAGTGGATTGAGCCTCGAGCCGAGACTTTCCTTACTTTTTGCAGCTCAGGAAAAAAAAACGAACAGAGTCCTAGACGGACGCGTCGCAGTTAGTCGGTTCGGGTCGCTCCCGGATCGTGGGCTATCTATAACCGACTCAAAACGTTCGTGCGACGGGGGCATGGCCCACATTGCCTAGGGTTTCCCGAGCCTATATAATCTCCTGCCCGGCTACCGCAGAAAGACATCTAATACACGAGTTAGGGTTTCTACCTCTCTCTGCTTGCGCCGCCATCGTAGCCTACTCCATCCCGCGCGCCGACGTGCATCGGCGTACGGGAGAGCAGGTCTCCGGAACCGCTCGTCCTTGCGATCCTGTACGGGAGAGGGCAAATTACGTTTTTGGGAAGCGCTCTGCGCGACTGCTCAAGCTCTTCATCACGGGTCGCCTTCCGTCCAAGTCGGGCGGTGCTGCCTACCGTCGTCTTCAACGCCGTCTACTTCGACCCGTCGTCCCCATCATCAACAATGTTGTCATCAACAACGTTACTGCTGCGCCATCGTCTGCTACACCTTCACCGCCACCTCCACCAGATCGGTACGTGCGACATATCTCGATCTATTTAGCGATGGATGTTGTACTGTTTGCTCTGCTACTGTTCATGTTGATCACTGCATCTAGTATGTTCGAGTTTCACATGTTAGTAGTTACTGTCGTCATGTTTAATATTCTGGAATTAATCATGGAAATTGTGCCTAATTATCCAACACTATGTACTTTGTCGTAATGCCCAATTGAATTTCACACTACTCATCATGATATGTATGTGCATTGTTATGCTCTCTTTATTTGTCAATTGCCCAACTGTAATTTGTTCATCCAACATGCTATTTCTTATTGGAGAGACACCACTAGTGAACTGTGGATCCCGGTCCATTCTTTTACATTGAATACAATCTACTACAAACATTGTTCTTTACTGTTCTTCGTATACAAATATCATTTTCCACACCATACATTTAATCCTTTGTTACAGTAAGCCGGTGAGATTGACAACCTCACTGTTAAGTTGGGGCTAAGTATTTGGATTATGTTGTGCAGGTTCCACGTTGGCGCCGGAATCCCTGGTGTTGCGCCGCACTACACTCCGTCACCAACAACCTTCACGTGTTCCTTGACTCCTACTGGTTCGATAAACCTTGGTTTCTTACTGAGGGAAACTTGTTGCTGTACGTATCACACCTTCCACTTGGGGTTCCCAACGGACATGTGCTTTACGCGTCAACAAGACAGCTTTCTGGCGCCGTTGCCGGGGAGATCAAGACACAATACAAGGGGAGTCTCCCACTTCCAATCTCTTTACTTTGTTTTTGTCTTGCTTTACTTTATTTTATTTACTGCTTTGTTTGTTTTCTTATATCAAAATACAAAAAAATTAGTTACTTACTTTACTTTATTTATTGTCTTGTTTGCGTTCTCTATATTAAAAACACAAAAAAATTAGTTACTTGCATTTACTTTATTCACCTTTTGTTTATTTCATCATGTTTCCTCCTAAGTTTACTCTGAAAGACATACCGGTAGGACAAGGGTCTATCATTGGAAGAGATAATATAGAAGAATTCTTTACTCATGTTAGTACCGTTGACGATTTTGAAGATAGACACTTGGCAGAACTTGCTCCTACTTATGAAATTGCTGTTGCTTCTTTAGTACACATGTTAGAAGCTAGATTTGTTAATCTCAACCCCGTAATGCAACATATGTTTCTTACACTCGGTGATATGGAAGAAGGAGAAAAGAAAGATTTTATTTTAGAAACCCTTCTTAAAGAATTTGGGGATGTAGCTAGATAAGCTAGAAAAGTCTTTATTAAACATAAGATGCTTGTCTTTTACACTAATTTTGCTAATACCCTTGAAAATATGGAAAAAGATAGATTAAAGTACACTAATAAAGTTAATTGTGAGGTGGAGATTAAAACATCAATACCTTGCAAGCTCCTAGGAATGTGCGAGGCACTAGAAAAGAATTTTGATTGGATTGTTCCTGAAAATTTGTTTGATGAGAATAGCAAGCCTAAGAGTAATGAAAAAGGAGCCTCTGAAACTTACATAGATAAGATACAATACATAGTTGAGAAAACTCCAAACCCCTCTGTTGATGCATCATCTCTTGATAATACTTGATACACACTTTCTGCGCCTAGCTGAAAGGCGTTAAAGAAAAGCGCTTATGGGAGACAACCCATTATTTTACTTCTGCACTTTTGTTTTATATATGAGTCTTGGAAGTTGTTACTACTGTAGCAACCTCTCCTTACCTTTATTTTATCGCATTGTTGTGCCAAGTAAAGTCTTTGATAGTAAAGATGATACTAGATTTGGATTACTGCGCAGAAACAGATTTCTTGCTGTCACGAATTTGAGTAGTATTCTCTGTAGGTAACTCAGAAAAATCTGCCAATTTACGTGCGTGATCCTCAGATATGTACGCAACTTTTATTAAATTTGAGCATTTTCATTTGATCAAGTTTAGTGCCCCAGAAATATTCGTCTTTACAGACTGTTCAGTTTTGACAGATTCTGCCTTTTATTTCGCATTGCATGTTTTGCTATGTTTGATGGATTTCTTTGTTCCATTAACTGTCAGTAGATTTGTGCAATGTCCAGAAGTGTTAAGAATGATTATGTCACCTCTGAATATGTGAATTTTTGATTATGCACTAACCCTCTAATGAGTTTGTTTTGAGTTTGGTGTGGAGGATGTTTTCAAGGATCAAGAGAGGAGGATGATACAATATGATCAAGGAGAGTGAAAACTCTAAGCTTGGGGATGCCCTCGTGGTTCATCCCTGCATATTTCAAAAAGACTCAAGCATCTAAGCTTGGGGATGCCCAAGGCATCCCCTTCTTCATCGACAACTTATCAGGTCACCTCTAGTGAAACTATATTTTTATTCTGTCACATCTTATGTGCTTTACTTGGAGCGTCTGTATGTTTTTATTTTTGTTTGTTTGAATAAAATTGGATCCTAGCATTCCTTGTGTGGGAGAGAGACACGCTCCGCTGTTGCATATGAACACATATGTTCTTAACTTTATTCTTAATGTTCATGGCGAAGGTTGAAACTGCTTCGTTCATTGTTATATGGTTGGAAACAGAAAATGCTTCATGTGGTAATTGGTATAATGTCTTGAATAATTTGATACTTGGCAATTGTTGTGCTCAAATAGATCATGTTTAAGCTCTTGCATCATGTACTTTGCATTTGGTTTGCATGATTGGTCTCTCTAAAGTCTAGATATTTCTGGTGAGGTTTTGAATAACAAGGAAGATAGTGTAGAGTCTTATAATGCTTTCAATATGTTCTTATGTAAGTTTTGCTGTACCGGTTCATACTTGTGTTTGCTTCAAACAACCTTGCTAGCCTAAGCCTTGTATTGAGAGGGAATACTTCTCGTGCATCCAAAATCCTTGAGCCAAAAACTATGCCATTTGTGTCCACCATACCTACCTACTACATGGTATTTCTCTGCCATTCCAAGTAAATACTTCGTGTGCTACCTTTAAACAATTCAAAATTTATTATCTCTGATTTGTGTCAATGTTTTATAGCTCATGAGGAAGTATGTGGTGTTTTATCTTTCAATCTTGTTGGACAGCTTTCACCAATGGACTAGTGGCTTCATCCGCTTATCCAATAATTTTGTAAAAAGAGCCGGTAACGGGGTTCCCAGCCCCAATTAATTAACCTTCATTAATAATTCTCTTCACATGTTTTGCTCTGATTCATCAGTAAGCAACTTAATTTTGCAAATAGACACTCCTCCATGGTATGTGAAAGGTTGGAAGGAACCCGAGGATTCGGTTAGCCATGGCTTGAGAAAGCAAATGTGGGGAGGAGTGTCACCTAAATAAAACTAAAATAAATAGACACTCCTTCATGGTATGTGATTGTTGGAAGGCACCCGAGGATTCGGTTAGCCATGGCTTGTGAAATCAAAGGTTGGAAGGAGTGTCACCCAAAAATAAAATAAACTACACTAAAGTACATGTGTAAACAAAAGAGAAGAGGGATGATCTACCTTGGTGGTAGAGATAACGTCCTTCATGGGAGCCGCTCTTTGAAAGTCTGCTTGGCAAGGGAGTTAGAGTGCCCACTACCATTCGTTGGCAACAACAAACACTTCTCAAAACTTTACTTTTATGCTCTCTATATGATTTCAAAACTTAAAAAGCTCTAGCACATGATTTTATCCCTGCTTCCCTCTGCGAAGGGCCATTCTTTTACTTTTATGTTGAGTCAGTTTACCTACTTCTTTCTATCTTAGAAGCAAACACTTGTGTCAACTGTGTGCATTGATTCTTACATACTTGCTTATTTGCATTCATCATATTACTTTGTGTTGACAATTTTCTATGAGATAAACATGTTGAAGTTGAAAGCAACTGCTGAAACTTATATCTTCCTTTGTGTTGCTTCAAAACTTTCTACTAAGAATCTATTGCTTTATGAGTTAACTCCTATGCATGTCTTATTGATGCTTGTCTTGAAAGTACTATTCATGAAAAGTCTTTGCTATATGATTCAGTTGTTTAATCATTGTCTTCACCATTGCTCCGAATCACTTCATTCATTACATATGCTTACAATAGTATTGATCAAGATTATGATAGCATGTCACTTCAGAAATTATCTTTGTTATCGTTTACCTACTCGAGGGCAAGTAGGAACTAAGCTTGGGGATGCTTGATACGTCTCAAACGTATCTATAATTTCTCATGTTCCATGCTACTTTTATGATGATACTCACATGTTTTATACACACTTTATGTCATATTTATGCATATTCCGGCACTAACCTATTGACAAGATGCCGAAGAGCCAGTTGCTGTTTTCTGCTGTTTTTGGTTTCAGAAATCCTAAAAAGGAAATATTCTCGGAATTGGACGAAATCAACGCCCAGGGTCTTATTTTTCCACGAAGCTTCCAGAAGACCGAAAGGATTACGAAGTGGGGCGACGAGGCGCCGCCACGCTAGGTCCGTGCAGCCTAAGGGGCCCCGCGCCGCCCTAGTGTGTGGGCCCCTTGTGACGCCTCCAACCCTACCCTTCCGCCTACTTAAAGACTTCGTCGCGAAAACCCCAGTACCGAGAGCCACGATACGGAAAACCTTCCAGAGACGCCGCCGCCGCCAATCCCATCTCGGGGGATTCAGGAGATTGCCTCCGGCATCCTGCCGGAGAGGGGTATCATCTCCCGGAGGAATCTTCATCACCATGATCGCCTCCGGATTGATGTGTGAGTAGTTCACTGATACGTCTCCGACGTATCGATAATTTCTTATGTTCCATGCCACATTATTGATGTTATCTACATGTTTTATGCACACTTTATGTCATATTCGTGCATTTTCTGGAACTAACCTATTAACAAGATCTTAGAAGTGCCGATTCTTGTTTTCTGCTGTTTTTGGTTTCAGAAATCCTAGTAAGGAAATATTCTCGGAATTGGACGAAATCAACGCCCAGGGTCCTATTTTGCCACGAAGCTTCCAGAAGAACGAAGAGGAGACGAAGTGGGGCCACTTGGTGGCGACACCATAGGGCGGCGTGGCCCAAGCCCTGGCCGCGCCGACCTAGGGTGTGGGCCCCTCGTGACGCCCCTTGACCTGCCCTTCCGCCTACAAATAGCCTTCGTCGCGAAACCCCCAGTACCGAGAGCCACGATACGGAAAACCTTCCAGAGACGCCGCCGCCGCCAATCCCATCTCGGGGGATTCAGGAGATCGCCTCCGGCACCCTGCCGGAGAGGGGAATCATCTCCCGGAGGACTCTACGCCGCCATGGTCACCTCCGGAGTGATGTGTGAGTAGTCTACCCCTGGACTATGGGTCCATAGCAGTAGCTAGATGGTTGTCTTCTCCCCATTGTGCTTAATTGTCGGGTCTTGTGAGCTGCCGAACATGATCAAGATCATCTATCTGTAATTCTATATGTTGTGTTTGTTGGGATCCGATGAATAGAGAATACTATGTTATGTTGATTATCAATTTATGTCTATGTGTTGTTTATGATCTTGCATGCTCTCCGTTATTAGTAGATGCTCTGGCCAAGTTGATGCTAGTAACTCCAAGAGGGAGTATTTATGCTCGATAGTGGGTTCATGTCTCCGTGAATCTGGGGTAGTGAGAGAAACCTCTAAGATTATGGATGTGCTGTTGCCACTAGGGATAAAACATTGGTGCTATGTTCGAGGATGTAGTTACTGATTACATTACGCGCAATACTTAATGCAATTGTCTGTTGTTAGCAACTTAATACTGGAGGGGGTTCGGATGATAACCTGAAGGTGGACTTTTTAGGCATAGATGCATGCTGGATAGCGGTCTATGTACTTTGTCGTAATGCCCAATTAAATCTCACAATACTCATCATAATATGTATGTGCATGGTCATGCCCTCTTTATTTGTCAATTGCCCAACTGTAATTTGTTCACCCAATATGCTGTTTATCTTATGGGAGAGACACCTCTAGTGAACTGTGGACCCCAGTCCAATTCTCTATACTGAAATACAATCTACTGCAATCTTTGTTCTCTTGTTTCGCAAACAATCATCATCCACACTATACATCTAATCCTTTGTTACAGCAAGCCGGTGAGATTGACAACCTCGCTGTTTCGTTGGGGCAAAGTACTTGGTTTGTGTTGTGCAGGTTCCACGTTGGCGCCGGAATCCCTGGTGTTGCGCCGCACTACATCTCGCCGCCATCAACCTTCAACGTGCTTCTTGGCTCCTACTGGTTCGATAAACCTTGGTTTCATACTGAGGAAAACTTGCCGCTGTACGCATCACACCTTCCTCTTGGGGTTCCCAATGGACGCGTGCTGTACGCGTATCATTCACCCCTGGACTATGGGTCCATAGCAGTAGCTAGATGGTTGTCTTCTCCTCATGTGCTATCATTGTTCGATCTTGTGAGCTGCCTATCATGATCAAGATCATCTATTTGTAATGCTACATGTTATGTTTGTTGGGGTCCGATGAATATGGAATACTATGTTATGTTGATTATCAATCTAGCATATATGTGTTGTTTATGATCTTGCATGCTCTCTGTTGCTAGTAGAGGCTCTAGCCAAGTTATACTTGTAACTCCAAGAGGGAGTATTTATGCTCGATAGTGGGTTCATGCATCCATTTAATCTGGGACAGTGATAGAAAGTTCTAAGGTTGTCGATGTGCTGTTGCCACTAGGGATAAAACATCAATGCTTTGTCTAAGGATATTTGTGTTGATTACATTACGCACCATACTTAATGCAATTGTCTGTTGCTTGCAACTTAATACTGGAAGGGGTGCGGATGCTAACCTGAAGGTGGACTTTTTAGGCATAGATGCATGCTGGATAGCGGTCTATGTACTTTGTCGTAATGCCCAATTGAATTTCACACTACTCATCATGATATGTATGTGCATTGTTATGCCCTCTTTATTTGTCAATTGCCCAACTGTAATTTGTTCACCCACCATGCTATTTCTTATTGGAGAGACACCACTAGTGAACTGCGGATCCCGGTCCATTCTTTTACATTGAATACAATCTACTGCAAACATTGTTCTTTACTGTTCTTCGCATACAAATATCATTTTCCACACCATACATTTAATCCTTTGTTACAGCAAGCCGGTGAGATTGACAACCTCACTGTTAAGTTTGGGCAAAGTATTTGGATTGTGTTGTGCAGGTTCCACGTTGGCGCCGGAATCCCTGTTGTTGCGCCGCACTACACTCCGTCACCAACAACCTTCACGTGTTCCTTGACTCCTACTGGTTCGATAAACCTTGGTTTCTTACTGAGGGAAACTTGCTGCTGTACGCATCACACCTTCCACTTGGGGTTCCCAACGGGCATGTGCTTTACGCGTCAACAGGGTTCAGGATGACCAGAAGTCGAGAAAATGCAATAATAACCGACCCATATCGGGATCTGGTCGAGACTGACTCGGACACAACCGACCTGGGGGCCGGTTGACCGGGCCAGGAACCGGCCGATCCAGTTTGGACCGGGCCTGGGGCTGGGCTGGGACCGGGCCACCGAGGTAACTTACAGTACACCCACCCGGTTGGCACCAGAGCAGGAGCCGACGGGTGCCGGGCTCACCCGGCATGGGGGACGGTTGGACCGAGCCTGTGGCCGGGCCGGCCGGCGTGGCGGCCGCTCGGACCGGGCGTGGCGCCGACCTGAGCTGCTTCTTCCTCCCTCGCGCATGCCTCTCTCTCCTCCCTCACGCGTCCATGGGATGTCTTTTCGTCCAGCTTCATGTCCAACTCCATGTCCAGCTTCACGTCCAGCTGCTCCTCTTCTCCTCGTGCGATGGTTGCTCTATCTTCGTACCTGATCATACATAAGTCAAAGGACTTAGGCAGCATAAAGTTCTCATCGATCAAAGTATCATTTAGGAACAAGTTCACCTGTTGTTTTAGTAGCTTCGCACAAGCTCTTGTCATAGGTCCAATTCTAACTTCATTGGACTTGAGCTTCACAGCATCATCGTCTTCATCTTGTAATGGCGGAGGTAGTAGTTTGGTAGGGATGTCCTCATCATCACGCGAGAGCCCCCCGTTACATCTCGTGGAGGTCATGGTTGCCTATGGAGGGTCCACAGTGTTGCATCCCCTTCGGCTAAGTCGATTGCCGAAGGCGAGGAAGGGGAGGCACTGCTGTCGGTGAAAACTGAGCCAACTTCGGTCATGGCGGAAAATAGCACGTCTTTGCATAGTTACCTTCACGAAGGCATCACCATTGCAGCTCTCATATCCTCGCTCGGTTTGTTCTAGGGGGAAACATGAAGTTTAGGTCTCATGGATTAGGCTATGATGACGACCGACGCCGTTCTTAGTAGGCACGGGACGGGGTCAGGTGTGGAGCCACATGGCTTGTACCACGTTGACGATGGCGAGTTTTGGCGAGATCGTGCAACTAGGCCTCATTGGAATTAGCGTGATGATGGACACACACATGGCAGTGGTGTTGTATCCCCGCATAGACATCAGTCCTAAGAGCATCTCTAACGGTAACCGTAAAAGTGGCCAAAACCGAAAAAGTTCGGTGAAAATACGGGTTCAGGCCGAAACTGAGCCAGAATGGAGCCCGAACTCACGGCCTGGCCCGTAAAATAAGTTTGGGGGCCCGAGAAACTCGGCGGCCGCTCCGTATTAAAAGGGGACGCGTAGGGGAGTTCGGCTTCCAAACCCTACTCCCCTCCGCCGCTTCCACTCTCACCGTCAACGCCTGCTTCTGCTCCAGCGAGCAATCCAGCTCGCAGTAGCCCCCATTCCTCCCTGCTCTGCGATGCGATGGCCTCCCGTGGTGGCTCAGCAGGGCGCGGCGCAGGATTGGGAGGCGGGGACTCGCCGCCGTGGCCCCCCGTGTTCCGCACGGATGCGGAACGTCGGAAGTGGAACCGGTCGGAGGGCCCGCCCAAGCGCAGCGCTCGCTGGTGGACGAACTAGGGGCTCACGCCACAGGGAAGCTCGCGAGGTACACCAACAGCGGCGAGGGCTCGTCGTCAGGCGGTCGAGTCGCCCCCCCCCCCCCCCCCCGTCTACGACAGCTCCGACGAGGAGGAGCTCGTCCCCGCACGGGAGCCGACGTTCTCCATGGCGACTACGTCCACGGCTCCAACGAGGAGGACGCCGTCATCGCGTAGGTGATAACCATCACAGAGGCGGAGGCACGAGCTCGCTGGTGCCGGGAGGAGGCGGACGCCATCCGCCAAGTTCGCGAGTACGAGGTGGCTCGCCGCGAGGAGCACGTCCGCCGCGTCAAGCTCGTGGCGACGAGGATTGAAGCTCCTCACCCGCATCGACGCCATCGTCCGCCTCGACGCTCCGCCACCACCGGCACCGCCGCGCGCGGAGGCTAATTTGGCTGTAGTTTGCTTCAAACTAGTTAGCGCGGTTATGTGTAGTAAGTAATTTAGGTTTTCTTATCGAATTATGTAACTTATGATGCTCAATTGGAGCATCAAATCCATCTATATATATGATCATCAACCAATTTCCCCGCGATATTTGATATGCACTTTTTCAGTTCGTGTTTTACGGGTTCTGATCTGCGCCAGCTGCAAAATCTTCGTCCCCACGTTTTCGAAAGACTGAATTCACGTTTTTCTGTTCCGACTTTTTTGGTTAGCGTTAGAGATGCTCTAACAATGTCAATGTGTTGATTATTCCTCAAGATGGTTTGGTGAAACACGGCGGCAACTTCAGCAGCATTGAGAACAAGCAAGTGCGTGTATGTTCCACGCATGCTGCTTTGCTCGATTCATTTGGCCGAAGTATTGGCTTCTGATTGATTCCTTTTGTGCATGGTGGTTTGCTGAATTTAACCAACACCGCAGGTGCTCTATCTTCTACACACTGTCCATGGGCCCTAGCTATTTGTGGGCCGGCCTGTCATTGGCTAGCGATGGTGCGCTATGCTGTGCTGATCAAATACTCTGTATATGATGCGGCCGGCGCCTGTGATTTTCGTCAGCCGTACTGCATGCTGCATTGTCCTTTGTTCGGTTCGTTGTGCAAACTCGTCTGTTGCAATCTTGTCGAGTCTGCATATAGGCCCTCTTCTCATCTGGCCCTACATGACATCTTCTAGGTGTGTGAGCGACTCTGTGCAATGGTTGTTTCCCTCTGTTTCTTGTGGGTCCAGCGACAGGCCCATTTGTATCTAGCGGCTGTTTGGTTTTAGATTATGCTTCTGAGACCGCCGCTCTCCGCAGGTGGACCCGATTACATTCTGGGCCCGATGTCTGTGTCGTTTTGGCTTGAAAAACAGGTCAAACAGAGCAGTGTTCTTTGCGTGTACACATGCTTCTATGCATTTTTCTCTGCCCCCTTCTGACCGAGACCCAGACCCAGCCGATCATCCCTGTTCTCAATTCGTCTTGCTGGAGCACACCTGCTCGCTGGGATACTAGACCGCGCCGCCGCACCCGCGTGATCTCCTACCCACACGTTTCGTGCCCCCATGGAAGGATTTAGTTGAGGTGTGTTGGTTTCTTTTTAGGGATTTCTTCTCCAGTTTATGTTGGTTTTGTGCCTCACCATTCCCTATTTCCCCCCTTCAGATTGGTCCGTAGAATAAGGGGGGCACAGCTGCCTGCAGATGGCAGGGCGTGAGAGCCGCCGCCGAGGGTGGAAAGGAGGAGCACGCGATGGGAACGGGCACACCCACGCCGGCCGAGCTCCACACCATCCAGCCCACCCCTCTTCGTCGTGCACGGCCGAACAAGAACCAGGCCTTGACAGGTTCTAGATGTCTCCCCTGTTCTTGTTTTAAATTTTCGTGATACGTCACTCCGGCAATGCATTCTGATGGCCTCATTGCTTATATGTTTTCTTCTTCAGTTTCATAAGTTGCGGCCTTCATAGTACTTCCATAGATACATTATAGCCGATACGCCTGTGATGTCTAGCGACAAGAGACCGGGAATCCTAGAAGCTCATGTCTGTCCAAGGATTCTCGACAAGCGTCCTCGTGAATTTCGTGATTTAGTTTTTTTACTTCTAAAATTATAAATGTTGATAAGTATTATGTCCATAGCCTCATGTATATGTAGTTTGTCATTTGCGCAATGAATGGCTAGCGAAAATTGCAAGCTTACTAATTCATGTCATATATCCAATATTATTGTGATGAATGTTGTACTTTTTAATCAGGAATCGTGCACAAAATTTTGTTGGTATCCTGATTGCCATTGTGGAAGCCGTGACCTGTGTCCTGTGGGAGCCAACTTGGAACTGGGAATGCTATTCTCATTATACTTTGTTTGCTGGATCATTGTCTTATGTGATATGTCTAGATAAACTTCTTGCGTGTTGACACACATTAATTGTTTCTTGCACGTTCTATACAGGAAGTATAGTGGAAATTTCATTGTTAACCTTCTTGGCAAATGGAAATAATATGAATATTCTGGTCATTCTGTTACTACTGGTGGTCTTGCTTACAATGTGACTGCACCATCCAGGTGAATTATTGGTTATTTTGCATTGCTGCCTTTTCCATTTTGTCGTCTAAGTTTTGGTTACCCTAGAAAATGTTGTTACATTAACCATGTTATGTAAACTGCAGTTTAGATGATATTCTGGCGAATACATTCCATTAATTATTGATTTTATTAACCTGAATCTGTACAGGTTCTTCACCGGCTATAGATTACTGCAGTGAGTATATTCACTAATTGGTAACGAATAGAGAAAAGTATCTTCACGTGGCAGGGTGTCGCCTTGTTGCATATAACCAGCTGGAGTTCATCACTAAGAATGTATCGCCTCTACCTGGAGTTCAGCATTCAAAACCGGGTTGCCTAAAATTTAGTGGGACCTCATGCCCATGTTTCATAAGCACATATGTTTTTAATACTTTGCTCTAATATGCTATGCCCGTCCAAAAAATTATTATTCTTCCTGCTTTGCCTACTAAACATGTATGATGATGGCATAATGCTTTACTTGGCATGATGATTTGCTTTCTATTGACTGCTTTGTCCGCACTGACTTCTGTATACGGCTCATACATTACATGCTAATCTACACAGCAGCTTGCTTTAGAGATTTTGTAATGAATGATGGAAGAGGTACTGAATGAATTTTAAAGCATTGCTTAAATGATCCAGATAGTTATGCTTTGGGTTAGTTTTTTTATTAGGATCTCTCTAGGAACTTTTTCCTCTGTACTGTGTTGTTGCCGCTGCAGGCCAGCAAGACGGTTGGTGTCGATGATGAAGATTGCTTGTTTTGTCTGATAATGAAATGATTTGGACACATATAGAGTATTACCGCCTTTAGCTTGCAAGGTATGTTACCATCCCATGCCCCATCTGCTTAGCTAACTTTTTGTGCTGAACTAGGATTTTGGGATTAGCTATTTACAGTTATCGAAGGAGATGACCCTCTTACAAGACCTCTGATTGGTGGATTCTGTTGTTGTCAGTGTCTTGCATCATTCAGAGAAAAGTCAATTTATTTTTAGCGTCGTTTGCATGAAAATTTAAATATATAACATGGCAATATGTGAAGTGGAACAATTTATCAGTCCTCAGAATGCCAGATTTGACTCCATTAACTCTGTAGGCTGCGGCAGTTTTTCAAGCTTCGGTTATTAGGAGAACAGTGTGATAGGTGTTAATCATACAAAATACTGATCTAGCCTCATCAACGGTACTTGGGAAAATAAAAATTTCATGCATTTACCGGTATAAAGCTCAGATAACATTGTTTAATATTCTACTCCCTCTGTTCTGTAACTAGCAATCAAAGTAACCCTACTGTTGTATTTGCTCCCTTGTTTACACATATAAGAGCCATATTCTAACTGTATGCCATGTGGACATGTGGTACTTTGATTGCCTGCGCCCAAAAGCAAGGCCACGGCCCAATTATGGCTCGACGTGTGGACCAATGTAAAGCACAGAAGCAAGGCCAGCGCCCAGCTCTTGCGAGCCACATGAGCCTCTCAGGATTAACCTTACTGTAAGCACACCTACTGTAAGCACTTCATTTGATATGCCAAAATGCTCACCTATTGTTAGCCCGGTCGTTTTAGCTTCCATAAATTTCATCGATATTAACTTCCAAATCTTACTGTGGTGCTTGTATGTTCACAGAGAACCATTGACATATGGTTTAGTAACAATATTAAACACAACATTACTGTCTGTGGATGAAAAAATTATGCGTGGTTTTCAGTTTATGGGTATATTTGCTATGCTGGCATCTACTTACATGAAGATGACTGACTGGTTGCTTTTTTATACCTATTTTCACCTGCTAATTATCGGATTGTTGATAAAGAAACAGTCCATTTATACAGCTACCCTTATCTTCATGCTACAAAACGAAAGAGATTTGGTTTTTCCTTATCTGAGAATGCGCAGGAGCAACGTGTTATTTCTATACACAATGATTGTTGCCTTTGGTCACGTGTCTCTCCTCTTTTTATCTCAATTTTTTGTATTTAGATGTATTAAAAAATTACTCCTATTTGGATGTTCTTTGTTAAATATTTGATGAAGAGTTCAGGTAGTCAACTGGATGAACATGCATCTTTTTTGATTGCTGAAGAACATGCATCTATCTTAACCGAGATGTATAGATTTCATTACTTGTCAGAATATCCCTCTGATCCTGTTGTTGATATCTTGTTGATTTCTATTGTAGGTATCAGTATCATTTTCATACCACGACGATAATCTGCAAGACCAGCTTAGTTCAGAGTTTAGGCTGCTCCTGAATTTCATTCATGTGTGCATCTTTTGTCTATGTAAACTTGTAAATCATGTGTGGCAGCTTAGTTCAGCTTTGATCCACTTTTCCATACATTTTTTTCATGTAAGATTGTTGGTTTCTGTAAACAACTAGGTCCCCATTTGGTATTTCATTGGATACAAACCTGAATACAAGTGTGTGTGGAGTTCTGTGTGCAAGCAGAGCAGAGGAGAACTTCATGAGCAAAGGAAAACTTCATTAACATGCAGATTGATAGTTTTTCCATTGAACCACGATTGGCCTGCCACTGACCGGCGAGGAGGCGCCCCAAGGGGCGCCCCAACCACTAGTGCACACAAAGTGCGTGCGCATCAAACACCTCATAACATGGGAAAACAAGATTTTTTATAAATAAGGAACTTGATGATTAAAACCTTTTGGTCATGTGCATGATCAATAAGATATTTAGTAAGACTATGTATAACTCGCATTAGTTTTTTATATAAAGATAAAGCGTATGTTCCTTCTATAAAGTCAAAATATCATGGGAAATAATGTATTGCACCATACATTATGTTTTCCAATAGGTTACAGTGGAGTTATGATGGAGTTGTTTCTCTAGATGTCGAGGATGACAATGCCGAAGTGGGAAGGAGGCACCCGGAGGAAATTTCCGCGGTGTTTCCCCAATCTAAACTCCTCCGCTGGTGAACTTACTGTCTTAATTTTGTGAGAACATGCACTTACATAGTCAGTTTTAGGTCAAGAAGGCATGTGAGTTGGAACAGTCGATCAGACGATCGAGGGGCCACAACCCTCCTTCAATGCACCTAGTAAGAGCATCTCCAGCCGCGTCCCCAAAGCGTCCTCTAAAGGGATTTGGGGCGCGCCGGACCAAAAAACCGTTCCAGCCGCGTCCTCTAAAGCCTATTTTTGTCCGGCGCGCCCCCATACGGTGTCCGGTGCCCCGAGCCCGTCCCCGTCCCACGGGGGACGATCCAGGCACGCCGGACACAACGAAAAGCGAGGCGAACCGACACGGGCCTGACACGTCAGCGGCTCGGAAGCCTAAAACCCTGTCGCCTACCTTTGGTCAAGCGGCGTTAATGGCGTCCCTGTTTTCCCAGGCGATGCAGGGACGCGTCTCGTCGTGCATGGCCGCGTGGCCGTCCGTGCCGGCGTTATTGCGTGCAACCACCCGCTACCGCCGCTGTTTAAAGACGCCCTGCAGTTCTCACCGCTTACAAACCATCTCGTCGCCGCCGCCTCCCCCTCCCAGATCTTCTCCTCGCCGCTCCAAAAATGTCGAGCTCGTCCTCCCGCAAGATCGCCGCGGCGAACGGCTTCGGCCGCGGCAGCCTCACCGTGCCGGAGGCGTGGGCGCTGTACAACGCCCGGTATCCAGTCCCGCCGGACATGCGGCTGCCAAGCAGCGGCGGCTGGAAGATGGCCGTGAACGGCTTTGGCGTTCCGCCGCCGCCGAAGCCGCGCACGGACCAATGGAGGGACGCCATCAAGGCCCGTCGGGCTCAACTCACCGCCGAGGAGCGGTTGGATCCGACGTGGGCGGCCAACAACAACGACGCCTGGTGGACGACGTACTTCAAGGCGAATTACGACATCGAGATGCACAGCACCGACGGGCTCGTCGGCGGCCCCAACAGCTGGAACAAGGACGGCCGCGCCCTGTTCTGGGGCGTTCCGGGGCGCACCCTCGAGAATGTCATCCGCGGCATCCGCAACGGCGCTCCAAGGTTGGAGATGCCATCGTCACCGCCGCTGTCTCCTCAATGGCAGCCGAGGAGGACGACTACGTCGTCCTCCTTGCACTCTTCTTCCTCAGGACCGGCGCGATCGACGCCGTCCTCGCCATACCGGTCGGCGCCCTACACCGTCCCCAAACGGGAGGTGAAGGAGGAGCCGGCGACGCCCGTCAACACGAGGCGTGGCGGCAGCGGCAGCCGGCGGCAGCAAGGGAGGTGCGGTGGCGCCCTCCTCATCCCCAAGCCGGAGGTGAAGGAGGAGCCGGAGGAAGCGTCGCAGGCGGCGCTGCTGGCGGGGTATGAGCGGCAGCAGCGGCTCATCGCCAGCAGCGACGACCCTGAGGACTGCCCAGGTCCGCGGGCGGCGTTGTTGGCGTCCATGAATGATAAGGACGCCTGGAGGGGCGACCTCGACGCGGCGATCGCCATGTCCATCCGCGACTCCGGCAAGCCGCTGGTGGACCACTCCGACGACGGCGAGGCAGGACCAAGCGGCTTGGTGAAGGACGAGCCCGTCGACGAGCGCATCCAGCAGGAGGTCGTCACCGACGACATGTACAACTTCCAGCAGTACTACGACGCCTCCGGCCGCCGCAAGTGGTTCTAGATTAGGTTTAGTTTAAATTTAGTCAAATTTCGTTCGAATCTATGTAAGTTTGGACGAATCTTAATCAAATCTCGTAAAGTTTAAAATTTCCAAAATTTTGTTTGGGGGACGCGACTGGAGAGCGACGTCCCCCAAACGCTGCACGAACGAAACACGTCCTCCAAACGCTCAATCCGGCTCGTTTTGGGGACGCTTTGGGGGACGCCGGCCGGAGATGCTCTAAGCCCGAGTAGAGGTGGCTATCCGGAGCCTCGGCCTCCTTTCATTATACTTTCTCGACTCAAAGGCCCCATCTTTGATAAAAAAACTATCCTGGCGAAAATCCTTGGTCACTTTGAGTTTGTGAAGGTTTCTAAAAGTTAAACATACTATTCCGCTGACAAGTATTCTCAGCCACTTCAGGTCGCAGGTTAGTGCTAGGAGTCTCCAAGAATGAATGCTCGATAAAATCAGTTGACAGCCGAAGATGAGGCAGACGAGATGGGCATACAGAAGATCTGCTAGCGCGGTGAGAGGGAGTGTTGCGGCAGTGCACGCAGCGGTATGTTCAGTGGGAAGCTAAAGACACATATAGCTGCCATTGGTGGAGACCGGCTTTTGTGAACATGGGGGCATGTGAACCCACTTTTTAAAAAGTTCCGTTTGTGATGTCAAAACATGTTTCAAAAACACAAAATGATTTTCCAGATGATCTCAAATATGTGTCCTGGGCATGAGTTTCGTGACGAAAAAACATTTTATTTTGTCTTGGCAAAAAAGTGAAATTTTGCAGGGCTATATAGCAGTATATATGTGACGTATTTTGTCTTTTTTAGATTCTGGAATAAAAAAGTGGTTTCTCCGCGAAAACTTTCTACGCACACATGAAACATGCGTACGTACCCGGATATTTTTATTTCAGAATTTTTTCACATTTTGAAAATGGATTTCCAACTAGGGTGCACGTGCACCCAAGTTCAAACCGGACTTTTCCCCATTGGTGTGCATCATGTGGCGACTACATTATGCATGATCTCCTGCAGCAGCGGCGAAGACATAAAGCAGCTGGTAGGGCATGGTGGCGTCATCATGCAGAACTGGTCGGCGGTGTTGAGTAACATATTGTATAGGTATAGGTTCCGTGTTTTCTTAGGGTTGTACCTGTAATTATACATGTGTCCGCCTATATATATATGAACAGCTGGCCCTATTGGTGTTGTGCAATCTCCAATAACTCTTTTACATGGTATCAGAGACCCTTCGGGTCCTGACCTAGCCGCCGCCAGCCACCTCTTCCCAGCCCTAGCCGCCGCCCTCCTCTCCCCTTGGGCGCCACCACTCCCAACCCTAGCCGCCGCCCCTCCCCAGCCCCGGGCGCCGCCGGCCTCCCACCTCCCACCGCCGCCTCTCCCCACCCCAACCCTAGCCCTAGCCGCTTCCGCCTCCTAACACCACCACCGCTTCCGCCATGGACCACTTCGACTCCTCCGACTCCGGCTTCAATTCCTCCGGCTCCGGTAGCAGCAACCCCTTCGCCGGCCCCTCCGTCGCCGTCATCCGCGACATCCCCATCGCCGAGCGCGTGCCGGTGAGGCTCCCCACCACCGCTGCGAACTTCTTCCCGTGGAAGACGTACTTCGGGCTGCTCTTCCGCGAGTATGATCTCCTCGATCACGTCGACGGCACCATTGACCTCCTCGCCATGCCGCACGACCCCGAGTGGCTCGCCATCGACGCCACCATCATCCGCTGGTTATAACAGACCGTCTCCAACGACATCTTTCGCACCGTCATCCGCGACGGTGACTCTGCCCACACGGTCTGGACTAAGATCACCGTCCTCTTCACCGACAACAAAATCCAGCGGGTCACCTTCCTCTAGCAGGAGTTCTTCGGCACCCACCAGAACGACTTGTCTCTCGACGACTACGCCCTCAAGCTGAAGAGTCTCTCCGACGAGCTCTGTGACTTGGAGTTTCCGATTGACAAGGGATTAACTTGTCAATGCCTACGAGTTGTAGACTAGGGTTTAGTTGGAAGTAGAGGGCAAGTAGATCTCGAAGGTTTCAGCCGAAAAGTACTCGACGATTATGAAAACTAGGGTTCGTGAGACAATGATTCGATGCTTCCTTTGTCCCTCGACTCCCCCTTATATAGGAGGTGGAGTCGAGGGATTCGTATTGTACAAGTTACAGTGTCCGGGAGGGTTTCTAACTCATCCCGCAAGATTACAAACATCCTCTCCTAATACAACTCTAACTTTCCTTGATATCAACTTGGGCTTCCGATTCTTCTTATTCTTCGGGTCGTGGGCCTTCAGTAAACCCCGGGTACTATCTTCGGCAGGCCCATTGGGGATGCCTATGTTAGTAGCCCCCGAGATTCTGCTTGAATCGTAGAGTCAGGGAAAATCTCCACTGTTTATTTTTACTCGACAACTTAAAACTTCTCTGTATTTCTTCATATGAATTTCTATATTGCACAGGGATAATGGTAATTGGGGCTAGTTCATCTGACGGATCAGGTACTAGTTAACTGCTCTAGTGGCAATCCGCAAAAACCTACTTCAAGACCACGTCCCCGGACATGATCTCGGGATACTGGTGTAAACTTCGACAGGTGCCGCTTAAGGTCTTACCATTCTGTCGAGTCCCAGTCATATTTATCGGGTACCTAACGCGTCCGTTAGAATTTTTCTTCGTATCTGTTGATACGGATAAAAGTAGCAAACCGACGTCAGAGACGGCGCCACGCCACACAGAACGGATCTGGGGTCTTACCTTCGCAAATTTTGCGGCATTCAAAAATTGTTCGCAACTTTGGCGTTCTGAGAATATATTGTCGAGTGCTTATTCGGCTGTTGGAATGTCACATTTTATTGAGTCAACGGAAGACTTTATATTGCTCTCCCGATGGGAGTATATGTAGAGTTATTTATAACTCGAAATATACTTCCTTGTTCTTCTATCTTTTTTTTTTATATGATTTCATCGGGCACGCGAACAGTGTTTCCGATGGGAGTAGCCCCCGAGGCTACAGCCAAGGACTTGTGCTTGGGTGTAGGCTCCACGCCTTATGCCGCTATATTTTCTTTCTCTCCCGAAATTTTCAAATCTCTCGGGTGCGCAAACAGCGCTCCCGATGGGAGTAGCCCCCGAGGCTATGAGCAAATACTTGTATATGATCATAGGCTCACGCCATTCTCTATTGTCTTTCTCGAATTTTTCATTTTTCCAAAGTAGCCCCCGAGCATTTGATCAAAAACTTGTATTTGATCAAAGGCTCTCAAATATCTTTTGCTGTCGCCTTTTTTATGAAGCTGGTAAGCCGAATTTTCCTCTTGCTAAAGTGACGTCATTGCTGACGATAGCCACGACTGCAGTTCCTGAAATCGCGAGAAGTTCTCTCTCGCTGCCTTGCGGGCCCAAATTTTGCATCATATTGACACGTCGTGCGAGTGGGGGACACACGTCCTCCACTTTTCCTGGCGCACGCATTGTAACTCCTCCAGGGCAAAATTACTTTTTACTCCTGCTCCACGTGTACATCATCTACCGCACACTTTTTCCATCCAACGGTACGCCGCTTCGCCGCACCTCTATTTAAGATCCCCTTCTTCTTCCTCCAGCACTTCCGCTCGCGCCGCTCCTCTGCTCTTCTCTGCAAAAACTCCTCTTGCGCCCCACAGTTCCCTGAGCTCAACCTCTCTCAAGCTGTTCTCATGCGCCATTGTTAATGCCACCGCGCCGACTGACCAGACACAGCACGCCAGAATCAACGATGGCTTCCGTGGATCTGGGAAGCGCTGAGTGGTAGAGATCCAAAATCTCTACCCAGGACATCAATCTTCTGAAGAAACTGGGGATCAGCAAGAAGCCCAAGGCGCTGTGCTTCCCCAGCGAAGAGAGCTACCCAACCCCTCCAATGGAGTATCGGGTTAGTTTCGTCGATCACCTCATCCGTGGCCTTTCTGCCCCCATTCACCCTTTTCTTCGGGGTTTGCTTTTCGTTTATGGACTGCAACTTCATCACCTCACACCCAATTCTATCCTTCACATTTCCATCTTCATCACCCTCTGCGAATCCTTCCTCGGCGTCCAGCCTAACTGTGCGTTGTGGAAGCGCATTTTCTATTGTCGCCGCAATGGCTCTCCCAATGTCGCCTATAACATAGGCGGCATTGTTATCTGCGTTCGGGCTGATGTCGATTACTTCGATGTCAAATTCCCTGACTCAGTTCAAGGGTGGCGCAAGAAGTGGCTGTACATTCATGAGGAAAATCATGGATGTGCTGAAGACAACATCCCTCCTTTCGATGGTGCCGAGAAAATCTATCGTCGCCAGTCCTGGGATGCAGAGGCTACCGAGGAAGAAAAAACGGCGACAGAAGCATTGATGACTCGCATCCACGAGCTGCAAAATACCCGCGGCAAAGAGCTGTCGGGTATCCAGATCACGGCGTACTTCCTTAGAATCAGAGTGCAGCCTCTACAGGATCGCAAAAATCCCCTCTGGAGGTATGCTGGCGACAATGATGTGGATCGGTTGTCGGTGGATTTGTCTGTCAAGGACTTAGAAAAACTTATCCGGAAAATCTCCTCCCTAACCTCGAAAGATCCTGTCCCTTCTTCCTGCCGCGTAAAACCATATAGCGCCACCAATGCGCTTCCCAAGGTAACCTTTATCGACTGGCTCATTTTTTGTTTGCCGTCCTTACATAAATCTTTTGTTGACACTTTCCTTTGTTTTTGTATAGAACCATCCAGATCTTGTCTCGCTTCCTCCCCTTCCTGAAGGTGGAGAAGTCGAAGAACGAGCTGTTATCAGTGATGACAACCAAGATGCTCCTTCTTTTGAGAATGAACCCGCAGGTTCTCGAAAATCTGCGGGATCCTCTGAAAAGGAGGCTGCCTCTGAGGCCACTACGTCGGCACAGTCTCCTCCTCCTGCTGTTTCTCCAAGGAACAAAAGGAGAAGAGCTGATGTCGAAGATGCCGGCACCTCCAAAGCCGAAGAAGCTGCTCCTTCACATCGGAAGGCAGCTTTCGATCCATACCTTGAAGACCTCGTCAGCTCGTAAGTCACCTTTTTGTTTCTTACTGTTTTGCTGCTTGAGGATTTTTATCTATCTTGCTCCTTATACCGCTGACATTTAATTGTAGTGGTGACGAGGAAGAAATGCCAGCTACTGATGCGACTGCTCGAACGAGTACGTCGCATACTTTAGTTGTTTCTGAGGTGCAAGTTGAAGGAGAGGAATCTTCGCCTCCTCAACAAAACACCGACGCTCCTACTCCTCCTGCAAGCCCCCTTGTCCCTTCACCAAAAAGGGCGGGGGTTGAAACAATCACGGAGCCTACCCTACAATTGGGTAGCTCCTCGACTCCTCTTTTGGATGACGTAAGTCCTTTAATTCTTTCTGATACTGTCGATGTTTTTCCTGTTTGCTTCTTTGTGCTATCGCATTTTTTTTCATACCGACGCTTTCTTTCTCTATCTTTCTTTGACAGCATGTGATTAAGGAGTTCATCCGCTTCGGTGCCCAATTCGTTGGGTACCGCGAGTACGCTAGCAAGGCCGAAGGTACTGACTCTCTGCTTTCTTTTGCCCATGTACTTTGCTCCTTTGTCATCGTGTTTTTGACTTATTTTTGACTATTTTGGCAGAAAAACTTGCGGAGGCCAACAAACTTGCCGACACGCTTGCTCAGAAATTAGAGCAAAGTGAAGCGGCTCGTAGGAAAGCCGAATCTGATGCTAGCAAAGCTAAGGCAGAAGCTGCTGGTGTCGAAGATCTTCAGAAGAGACTTCATGACGCCGAAACAGCCTTGAACGAGCATAAAACCGCACAAGCTGCTCGTGAAGAGGCGATCCTCAAGCGTTTGGACTCGCAAAATCGGCGCTTTGTCAGTAAGTACCCGATCTATTTTACGTTCCTCGGACTTGCTTTTATTTGCTTGTTTGTTGACCAACATATTTTTTCCTCGACAGGGAAAACAAACCAAGAATTTGAACTTGAAGATCCTGACAACGATCCCCTCCTCGACGCACTCTCTGTCCTTGAGTTTCACGGAACAGAAACCCGTGAAGGTATTGAGCAGGCCCAGGGAGGATTGTCACGGCTCTACCCTTATTTCTTCCCGAAGAAAAAGGAACCCGCGACTTTCCTTGGTCTTGCCAAGGACTTTAATCCGCCAGAAGATCTTGGACTGAAACTGCGCCAAGAAAATATGAAGATTGCCGTTGAGAGCACTGTCGCCTTGGTTGCAGACAGCCAGCAGAACATCGACTGGACCAAAGTTGGTGACACACAGGAAATCGAGACCACGAAGTGGCGATCGCTGATCAAGGCTGCGAAGCCCAACACAAAGAAGATCCTTGCTTATCTTGGATTCAAGCCAACTTCAACTCCTAGCTCGTCGAAGCCGGAGGTCTAGTTGAATGTCCTGTCTTTTTCTTTCTTTATTTTTTTTGTTTCTTTTGATGTTGTCGCCGCAGTAGCTTTGGCGACAATTGTCGTAGTAATCCTTTTGAAAAACTCCTTCTGTAATATCCATGTAAATTTCCCGAAGATCAATGGAATTCTATCTTGTACGATCATTGATTTTGAAATTTTCTTTTCCAGTTGATATTTGATAACTACTCTGCAAATCCTTATCCTGCCGATACTTCTCCTGCTTCCTCCTTCTCGAAGAAAACACTCGTCGATGATAACCTTATCGAAGGTTCTTCGAGTAAACACTTCTCGCAAGATTTGCAAGAACTTCGCCAACAACTTCAATCCATGAAAAACAAATGCTTGTACTAATGGAACAGTCTCGAAGATCTTCGGAGAGGGAAAAAGTTGCTCTTCAACAGGCTCAGGATGCTATGGCCGCAAAGGATGCCGCGGTTGCTGAGGCTACCGAAGCTTCTTCTCGAGAAAATTATATGCTTCAACTAATGACTGACGCCAGCCTGGACATGACAGGTATGCTTCCTGTATATAACCATGCTTGATGTTGTTCTTGCTATTTTTCCTTCCTTAATAATTTCTTTGCTGGAACAGGCTCATTTTTGGATACTGCTGCCGAAGATCAACGCGTTGAAGCTCGAGCCGCTGTTCTGCTCAGACTTGCTGCACAACATGGTTCTAACTTTTGGGTTACTCCTGAGCGTACCCGCCAAATTGTCAGGTTCCAAGATCGCGCGGCTCAGGTCCGTGATTTCCTCGACTTCTGTACAAGGACCTTGTTTTTAGTTTATGGGACCATGTTCCCGCGTAACAAGATGCCAGAAACTCTTCCTGCTTTGATGGAGAAATTTCGAGATGCCCCTCGAATCCATGGCTTTGTACGGGCCCAACTCTCTGCTGGCGCAAGATTTGCTATGATGATGATAAAGATCTGCTATCCAAAATTGCCCATGAATCAAATTGTCTCCAAGTGCCTGGCCAAGATGTCAAAAAAGAAGAGAAACATGGGAAAAATTGACGATATTGTGACTCCTGTAGCAGAAGATATGATGGATGAACTTCTTCGGATGGATGTTGAGTTCTTCGTGAAGGGTAGCTATGCTGAGCACAGTACTCGTACTACCAATGAACGAATAACCATAGATCATGTGCTAGGCATCCCCACTGAGGGTTTTTCTTTTATCTTGCTTTATTTTCTCCATTGTTGCGTCTTCTATATTGTAAAGCCGCCAACTATGTACATGTATTTTTTTATTATTTCTGTTCGTCAAGCCCCCGAGTGTTCTGGTGGCGACGTTCTATATTTTTGTCGCGAGGTTTTTAAACCAAAGCAATAGAATTCTAATGAGTATACTATATTTATGGGTGTTAGCCTCTGATTTTTTTATTTGGCGAGGTATTTTGTACCAAGGCGAAATATTTTTGCAAGTTGAGTTCATCTATGTTGTGTATATTTTGTAACTTTGAAGGCATTCAGCCCCCGAGCGTGTCGAAGAACAAGAAGTATATCTTCACTATTTTTATTATATTGCAGCACCGCGAGCCCGCCTCATTAAAAACCTTTCCAGCCCCACTCGATGCCCTGAAAAGGAAAAGAGTGCGTCTGAAAACTCGCGGGCGTTTCAGTACATTGTATTTTTACAAATGAGGACTATATTTCGACTCTAAGCGTAGAACCGCCTGAGTTGCGCCACGTTCCATGGGTTTTTCTCAGGAACCCCTGTCTTCTTGTCCTTGATCCTGTATGCTCCTCCTTCGATTACTTCCGTGACGACGTAAGGACCTAGCCATGGTGACTCGAGTTTTTCAGTACTTTGCTGATTGAGCCGTAAGACCAAGTCTCCGACCTGGAAAGATCTTGGCCGCAATCGTCGACTGTGGTAGTTTTTCAGGTCTTGCTGGTACTTGGTGACTCGTGAGAGTACTTCATCTCGAGCTTCATCGAGTGCATCTACATCGTCCTCCAGAGCTTTTCTTGAAGTTTCCTCGTCATACTCTGTCACTCTTGGGGAGTCATGCTCTATTTCAATTGGTAGTACGGCCTCAGCTCCGTGGACGAGGAAGAACGGATTTTCTTGTGTCGCCGTATTTGGTGTTGTTCGGATACTCCACAAAACACTTGGCAGTTCTTCTGGCCAGGTATGTTGAGCCTTTTCAAGCGGTCCTAGCAGGCGCTTTTTAATACTGTTGCAGATGATACCATTGGCTTTCTCGACTTAACCGTTGGTTTGCGGGTGCCCAACTGACGCGAAGTGCAATTTAATGCCCACTTCTGCGCAATATGCCTTGAACTCCTTGGACGTAAAGTTACTACCGTTGTCTGTGACAATGCTGTGAGGTACTCCAAACCGAAAAACGATGCCCTTCACGAATTTTATTGCTGACGCTGCATCTGGTGAATTTATTGGCTTTGCTTCTATCCACTTGGTGAATTTATCAACAACAACCAACATGTACTCATATCCTCCTGGCCAAGCCTTGTGCAATTTTCCCACCATATCGAGTCCCCATTGGGCAAAGGGCCAAGACAATGGTATTGGCATCAACTCTGCTGCCGGTGAGTGGGGTTTTGCGGCAAACCTCTGGCACGCGTCGCAGGTTCGCACTATCTCTTTTGCATCCTCGATTGCTGTCAACCAGTAGAATTCAGCCCGAAAAACCTTGGCCGCAATAGCTCGACTGCTCGCGTGGTGACCACATATCCCCTCGTGCACGTCCTTTAAGATTATCCTTCCTTCTTCGGGTGTAACGCACCTTTGCAGGACGCCTGAAATACTTCGCTTGTACAACTCCCCTTTGACCACTGTGAAAGCTTTGGACCGTCGAATAACTCGCCTTGTTTCAACTGGATTGTCGGGTAGTTCTTTTCTCAAGATATACGATATGTACGCTTGCATCCATGGGACTTCTACCATCATCACCAGCTCCTGGTCCTCTTCTTTGTCTGGAATTTCTTTGTGAGGCGCCAAAGTTTTTTCCTCCTTCGTCTTCTTCTGCGCCTTCTTTTTCTTTGTGGATCTTTCAGCTATTTCTTCCCAAAATACGCCTAGCGGAATTGGAAGGCACTGCGACCCGATGTTTGCGAGAACGTCGGCTTCGTCATTGCTCAGCCTACTTATGTGATTTACTTCACATCCATCGAATAGCTTCTCAAGCTCGTTGTACACCTCCTTGTATGCGACCATGCTATCATTGACTGCATCACATTGGTTCATAACCTGCTGAGCTACCAATTGTGAGTCGCCAAATATTTTTAGTCGAGTTGCACCGCAAGCTTTCGCCATCTTCATCCCGTGTATAAGGGCTTCATATTCTGCTTTATTGTTAGATGCGTTTGGGAACGTCATCCGTAGGACATATTTCAATTTGTCGCCTTCGGGTGATATGAGTATCACCCCTGCACCAGCTCCTTCTACTCTCTTGGATCCATCGAAGTTCATGGTCCAAGTTCTCGACAAATCTGGGGGTCCTGTATTTTGCAGCTCCATCCACTCTGCAATAAAATCTGGCAGAACTTGCGACTTGATTGTCTTTCTTTTCTCATACGTGATGTCCCGAGGGGAAAGTTCTATTCCCCAAAGGGAGACACGCCCTGTAGCTTCTGGATTGTTCAATATGTTTGATAGAGGTGCTTCGTTGACCACTATTATTGGATGTGCCGAAAAATAATGGCGCAGTTTTCTTGCTGTTGTGATTACTCAATATGCTAACTTCTGGTACTGCGGGTACCGCTGTTTGGAAGGCGATAAAACTTCACTGATGAAATATACCGGCCTTTGCACTCCATGGAGTTTTCCTTCTTCTTCTCTTTCAACGACTAGCACCGTGCTAACCACCTGAGGTGTGGCTGCGATGTATAGCAGGAGAGGTTCCTTCTCTTTCGGCACCACCAAGATTGGTGGTGTCGAAATTGTGCGCTTCAAATCCTCGAAGGCTCTATCGGCCTCTTCGTTCCACTGGAATTTCTCTCCTTGCTTGATTAAAGCGTAGAACGGTAGCGCTTTTTCTCCCAACCTGGCGACGAATCTGCTTAAAGCTGCGACTCGCCCAGTTAGCTGCTGTATTTCATTCAACTTTGTTGGCTTTCTCATTGTTACGATAGCTTGGATTTTTTCGGGATTTGCTTCAATCCCTCTTGCTGAGACTAAAAACCCAAGAAGTTCTCCTGCAGGAACGCCAAAGGAACACTTCGTTGGGTTCAACTTGAGGCAGAATTTGTCGAGGTTGTCGAAGGTTTCCTTCAGATCCTCGATTAGCGTTGTCCCTTTCTTTGATGTTATGACGACATCATCGATGTACACTTGTACGTTTTTCCCAATCTGTGTCGCCAAACACTTCTGCATCATCCTCTGGTATGTTGCTCCCGCGTTCTTCAAACCAAAAGGCATTGTTCTGTAGCAAAACACTCCGTAAGGTGTGATGAACGCTGTTTTGACCTCATCTTCTTCTTTCAATCTGATCTGGTTATAACCAGAATATGCAACCAGGAAGGAAAGACGTTCACATCCTGCCGTGGAGTCGATAATTTGATTGATCCTCGGGAGGGGAAAGTGATCCTTTGGACAATGTTTATTGAGACACGTAAAATCGACGCACATGCGAAGGACTTTAGTGTTTTTCTTCGGCACCAACACTGGATTTGCTACCCATGTGGCCTCTGTATGCAGCTCCTTGATGAAACCAGCTTCTCTTAGTCGATCAATTTCTGACAGCATAGCTTTGCGGTTTGGCTCCGAAAAACGCCGCAAAGGTTGTTTGATTGGTCTCGCTAGTGGATCTAAGTTTAGGTGGTGCTCGGCAAGTTCCCTGGGTACTCCTGGCATGTCAGCTGGACACCATGAGAAGATTTTCCAGTTCTCACGGAGGAACTCGATGAGCGCGCTTTCCTATGCGAGGTCCATGTCTTTTGAGATGGACGTCGTCTTTTTCGGGTCTGTCGGGTGAATCGCACCTCCTTAGAATTTTTCTCCGTGTTGAAAGTTGATTCTTTGTTTGGCCTTCCTACATCTGGCAGCACATCATAGTCAGTCGTGAGTCTTGACGCCATGTATTCTGCTTGCATCCCGAATGTTTCTGACAGTCGATGAAAATCCTTATCGCACTTATCGGCTAGCGCGAAGCTTCCTTTGACTGTGATTGGTCCCTTAGGCCCAGGCATCCTCCACAACAGGTACGTGTAATGTGGTACCGCCATAAACCTAGCACATGCTGGTCGTCCCAACAAAGCGTGGTATTGTGATGGGAAATCCACGACTTCAAATTCCAGCCTCTCTATTCTGTAGTTTTCTCGGGTCCCAAACTGGACGTCGAGATTAATCTTCCCCAGCGGATAACTTGGCTTCTCCGGTGTGATACCGTGGAATCGCGTGTCAGTTGGTTTTAAGTTTGCTAGAGATATGTTCATCTTCCTTAATGTATCTGCATACATAAGGTTTAAGCTGCTGCCGCCGTCTATGAACACTCGAGATACATCGAATCCTGCAATTACTGCTGGTAAGATAAGTGCTGATTGCCCTGGTCGAGGAACTTGCTGTGGATGATCCGCTATTGTGAAGCCAATATCTTGCCCTGACCAATTAAGATACTCGACTGTTGGTGGAGGCATCTTCTCTGCCATGAACACCTATCGCGAGATTACTTTCTGAGCTCTATTGGATGGCCTGCCTTTCTAAATCATCGAGACCGCTCCATTGGAATTGGGATCAACATAAGGCGGTGGTGCAGGTGCTGCCGCAATTCTGAGCTGATGTCGATTATCATCCGTAATTGCGGGAGGAGGTGGCAGGTGAATCTCACTCCTGGGTCCTTGAGGATTTCTGGGTGCTGCCTAAGTATTGGCATGCCCTGCCCACCTTAACATTGCCTGAAAATTTCGGCAATCCTTCTGCAAGTGTCCCGACTGTCTTTTTCCATTATTGTCAAGATAAAAATGCATTAGACACGGCCCGTTCATCATTTCCTTGGGAGACACGAAAGGCCTCTGAAACCTCGACCCGGTATTTTGCCTATTGTTTCGAGAGTCATCTCTATTGTCGCCTCGCTGCTCGTTGCTCCTCTGGTAATCATCTCTATTGTTTCCTCCGGCGCTTGCTCGGAAGCCAGCTGAAATTTGCCCAGGTGCATCATAGCCCGAGTACTGCCGAGGAAATCGTCGCCTATTTTGATAATTTCGGCCGCGGTCTTCCTCTGGTGACCTATGCCGTTTTTTGTGAACAACATCTTCTCCATCTGCCCATCTGTTTGCTATCTCCATCAATGCTGATACTATTTTTGGATTGGTTGACAAAATCTCCTCGCCTGATTCCTGCGACAAACGCATCTATCGCTCTCTCGTCAGATATATTTTCTGCCGAGTTTTTGATGATATTCCACCTTTGGATGTATTTTCTCATTGATTCGTCTGGCTTCTGTCGACACGCCCTCAATTCCTCTAGTGATGCGGGTTTTTTGCAGGTGGACCGGAAATTTTTGACGAAGATGTCTTCGAAGCTATCCCAGCTGTCGATAGATCCTGGAGGAAGCTTCTTTATCCAAGATCGCGCGGCTCCACTTAAATGCACCTGGATGCTTTGCATAGCTGCTGCTCTGGTCCCTCCTGTGAGCTTCACCGTCTCGAGGTAATCAACTAGCCAATCCTCTGGATCTTGCAGGCCGTCGAATTTCTTGAAGTTATCAGGCAACTTAAATCCCGAAGGGACTCGAGTTTTTCGTACTCTCCTCGTGAAGCATGGCAAACCGCACATATCTTCGTCGTTTAGTTCTGGGGAGTGCCGATGTTCCCTTCTACTTTGCCGTGCTCTATCCACCCTTGCCTGCGCTGCCGTGTCTCTTACTCCACTTGTTCCTTCGGGAGTTGCTGCTGCTGCTGCCGCAGGTCGTGGACTATTTTGCCTCGCTGTTCCTTCGGGAGGTGTTGATGCAAACGCCGTTCCCATGGCTCCAACTCCTGCCATTGCCATGTTGTACAGTGCCTCCCTTGGATCTCCTGGAGGTGGCCTGGATGCAAGGATAAAGGCCTGTGTCGCCATATACCCAGCTTCTGGTGTCTTGGGGATAATATTCCCTCTCGTGTCTATCGACATAAAAGACATGTCGAGGTTTTGAACCAAGTGCTCTCTTTCTCCTTCAGGTATATGTTGCAACCTTGATCTTGCTCTGTTCCGAGCTTCCCTGTGGCTATCTCCCGAGGTTCCAGATTGTTGACTCAGCTCTGCCCTTCGCCTGCTTGACGCGGAGGCTGCCTCCTTTCTTCTGTTCAGGGCAGCTGTCTGTTTTTCCAATTCCCTCGCAGCTCGCGCGAGCCTATATTGATATGCTTGCAGCTCTTCTGGCGTGGCTGTTGTAGCCATTGGTTCTGAGCCATCCATAGCTCTTGCGGCTCTATCCCATGCTGCTTGCGGTAGTTGAACTCTATCACGAGGCTCAGATCCAATATATTTGTTGCCTAGGCCTCGTCGTAAATCAGAGGGATCGACATATGGATTTCCCAAATCGTCGAAAGCCTCGGATGTTTCCTCCTGATCGCGGCTTGGTTCTCCGATGGCATAAATCTGATGGTATTTTGTATTCAGATTTGTGCTGGGTTTGGTGACACCATCATAAAGATTGGTGAATACCTTGCCCACTGGAGTGGATTTGTCGATGAAGTTGAAGCTGTTGGCACTGCTCGAGTCATCGCTTATATAGGAGTCCGCAGATGACTCGAAGGACATGTCGCTGAAGATCTTGGCGAGCTTTTTGCTTGCCCTGGTGCTGATGAAGCGTGGCGATGAAGTCTCCTCTTCGCCTGACTCGATCGACGATGTTGAGCTCGAAAAATCGGAATCGACCGCCGATAATCCCGACGAGATCGGAATTTTGAGACGATACGTTCCCTCTTTCTCGACGCGAAAGTGGAATCTTCCGAACGTCATCTCCATAGGCTCCTCCAGATACGCATATGCATCCAAACGGGAGGGCGGGTGAGGAACAAAATCGACAGGACCAGTTGCGATCTATTTACCTCGATCCATCGCGTTGCTTGCAGTTGATGAAGTCGACGATCTTGAACGTGCCATCGAGATCAGATCCTTGACGCCTCTAATTCCCACAGACGGCGCCAATTGACAAGGGATTAACTTGTCAATGCCTACGAGTTGTAGACTAGGGTTTAGTTGGAAGTAGAGGGCAAGTAGATCTCGAAGGTTTCAGCCGAAAAGTACTCGACGATTATGAAAACTAGGGTTCTTGAGACAATGATTCGATGCTTCCTTTGTCCCTCGACTCCCCCTTATATAGGAGGTGGAGTCGAGGGATTCGTATTGTACAAGTTACAGAGTCCGGGAGGGTTTCTAACTCATCCCGCAAGATTACAAACATCCTCTCCTAATACAACTCTAACTTTCCTTGATATCAACTTGGGCTTCCGATTCTTCTTATTCTTCGGGTCGTGGACCTTCAGTAAACCCCGGGTACTATCTTCGGCAGGCCCATTGGGGATGCCTATGTCACCGATCGATGACAAGATCATGCTCTCCACCCTGTCGGCGGGTCTCGGCGAGGATCTTAGCAACGCTGCCTCCAACCTCACGCTCCTCACCACGCCCACCTTCGAGCAGGCCGTGGCCTACCTACGCCTCGAGGAGCGCCGCCTCAAGCATCTCCGGGCTCGGGCGGCTCACAGCACCTTCGTCGCAGGCTTCTCCCGCGGCGCTTCGACTCTCGCGCCTCGCGCACCCGCGCCTCACCCCACGGGTCCGCCGCCGGGCTTCCCTGCAGCCGGTCACCAGGCCGGCCAGACCGGCCCATGGACCGGCCCGTCCGGTCAACAGGTCGGCCACACCGGGCCGTGGACCGGCCATGCCGGCGCCCAAGCCAGTCAGACCAGCACCTGGACTGGGCAGGCGGCTCCTTCTGGCGGTGGTCGCCGTGGCCGTCGTCACCGTGGCGGTGGTGGCAACGGCGGTGGCAATGCTGGTGCCAATGTCCCTACGCCTCGTCCACCTCAGCACACCGCCCCTCTGCCATGGACCGTCGGTCAAAATCCGGGGACCGGGGTCGTTCACGCCTACTCCATGCCCATGCCGCGCGCCCCCTACCCGGGAATCATGGGGCCGCGTCCAGCCACCCACCAGGCGTTCTACGCGGCGCCCCAGCCCGCCCCGGCCTACGCCGCCCCCCCCCGGGGCGCGACCCCGTGGGATCCCGCGCTCCTGACCGCCCTCCAGAGCGCCCCCTCTGCTGGGGCATATGGTGGCGGTGGCGACTGGTTCATGGACACCGGCGCTTCCGCGCATATGGCTGCGCACCCCGGTAACCTCTCATTTTCTACACCCTCTTCCACTTCCTCTCGCATCATCGTTGGCAACGGTCATGCTCTTCCCATTACTCACACTGGTTCTGTCTCTTTTCCTTCCACTTCCACTCCTCTCTCTGTAACATCCCAAAAATTTCAAAACAAAACAAATGAATTTCCCATTCTCCAAATTTTGGAAGCAACAAAAACTTTTATTCAATTAAGTTTGATGCATAGTAATCTTGTTTAATTCTTGTGCTATTGCTATGATTGCTTGTTATTAGTATTTGAAGTGATCTTAAACCCAAAACCTCACCCCTCTTTTCACCACCCTATTTAAAATAAAATAAAAGGAAATTAAATAAGAAAAAGGCATATGTGCCTAGGGCTATATTCATAAAACCTTACCCTAATCTTTTCTACTTTGCTTAGAGGTTTGGAAAACCTTCATACACCTTACCTAGTACTTATCAAACCAAATCCAAGTGGTTTCCAAAGAAAATAAAAAAAGAAACTAAAAATGCCATAGAGGCATATGAGAGAAAAGTGCAAATTTGTGAATTTGAGAAGATTGACCCTAGGACTTGTTGTGAATGGTTGGATCACTTCCATATACCATTTCAACACTCAACAACATCAAATGGGCCAAGAACACTCAAATCAAAAATCAAATGCAACATATGCATAGGAGCATATGAGACACATAGCCATTTCACCAATTTTTGCCCTATGACTTTAAACCTTGACCAAATGGTGTGAAACCATCTCTCAACCTAATATAACACTAAATTGACCCTAACCCATGTCCAATTGAAGCAAGATGAACAATTTACAAGTTTAATGAAATTTAACACATCACCTCTTAGGTGTTATGGCCATTTTTGCAAATCTTTGAACAAGACCATTTGAATTGGTTTCAATGGTTGGAAAATGTTTCTAAACTAATAAGAACCACTTTAGAGTCAACAAAAGTCAACTCAAATGGGGAGAAATCAAATAGGGAGAAAATCCCCAAAATTCTCTCACATACACTTAGCCAAATTTGCAAATCTTCAACCAAGGCCACCATTGCTTGATCTATTGTTTGTAAAACTCTTATATATGATAAACAAACACATTTGCATCAAAGAAACCAAAATCAAATCAAAGCAAATCTCAAAATCAACATTACATGTGATAATGGTCATTTGGCCATTTTATAAAATGTTCCTCACTTTACCCCTCTGGCTTTGACTTTTCTTCAACCAAACTAGGTAAACTATGACCATGTCATCCAAGAACATATGAAGGTGAACAACTTTCATGTTGACCACCATACCTCATGTTGACCAGGTTGACCAGTATAGTGTTGACAAGAGGGGACTTTGAAACAAAGAGAAGATGACCAACTTTTTGAAAACTTGCAAAACAACACCAAATTGACCACCACCACCACCATTCCATCTCTATGAATATATGAATGAGATCCACCAAAGGAATTTCCAAAATTTGAAAATAAATTTCTTTCGGCCAATTTCACAAACACCTTGTGGGCAGCACCTATTTTTGTGCCCATGCTAGGATTTTGGTTGGACCAAGTCCAACCCTGGCCCTTCTCTGCTGCCCTGGAACTTCCTCTCACCCCTCAGCATCAATCCATCCACTTGCCAGCCCTGCACCTTGACCACCTTGACAAGAACACAACCATGCCGGCCCTCTTGTCACCCACCATGCCATCAACATCTCCCTTCACCTCAGCTGAGCCACAACATGTCTGTGAGCTTGCCCTGACCTTGATGAGCATGACCATGCCCTCCCTTGACCGAACCAGTACCCGTGCTGACCAGGACTGACGTGCCCAGACGCGCCCCGACACGCTCAGCATCTCGCCAGGACGCGCGCCAGGACGCCCCGGAGCGCGACAGGACGCCGCCATGCCCCGTCGCCTCACGCCTCCCCTCGCTCTCCCCAGGCACCAGTCGCTGCGCCACGACACCAGGAGGCGACCAGACACTCTCACCTGCCCGCGGGAACCCTGTGCACGACGCCACGGCCGACGCCATCTGCCACGGACGCCAGGACGCGAGGACGATGATGAGCGCCACCGGCCCTCGTTTTCACTGCAATCACGCTCTACGTCACCTCCAGGACATCGCCTGCACGCCTGAGTCATCGCCAGTCCATCAGCACCCCTGTAGCCACGTCGTCGACGATGAGCTCATCCGAGCGCCACAGCCACCTCTCGCCCCTATAAAATGAGGCATCCCCGCACCTAGCTCTCCACACCAAACTTGCTCTCCTCCCTCTTCTCAAGCTCCTCGTCCACTCGCCTCGCTCGATTAGCCACCGCCGCCATCCAATTTGACCACCGGAGCCCGCGGAGGTGTTGAGAAGGGCGCCGCCGTTGCAGCGCACCCCCGGCGACGCCACTGCTACCATCGGCTTCCCCTTCCTCGACAACGTCTTCTCCGCGCCTCGCCGACCCTCGCCGCGCCGCCGGTAAGCCGTCGACCCCCTACCTGCGTCGCCGGTGACCTCCCCTCTCGCCGGAGACGAAGCCGTCTCTGGTCCATTCGATCTCCGTCTAATCGTGCGGCTTAGATCACACATACCGTTTCGCTGTGTGAAACCCACTGACGTGTGGTCCCCGCACTGTCAGTCGGCCCGTTGCGTGGACGCGCTACTGGGCCGGCCCACCTTCCTTTTCCCCTGTGCATCCCATTTAGTTTCCCGCCCCCGTTTGAATTCAAACTTGTTTAATTCTTTTTCATTTAAATTGCAATCTGATGCTAGTTTCAAAATTTAATAGGGACAAATCTACTGAGCCAAATTTTACAAATTTTATATATTTAGAAAGCTCATGAAAGGCCCCATCCAACCACACTGGATTCAAATCAAAATATGTTGTAGAATTTGAATAGTAAAAATAACAACGCAGTAACTTTTCAAACATCAAACAATTATTAAAAATCAACCCTTTTGAATTTTGAGGTGTTTCCAACTCTCATAATTCACTTTTCAAATACTCTAATTGATTATGTAAAAATATGATATGGGTACTGTATATGATCATGGGTTAGAATCAAATAATGGCTATGTAGCCATTACTAGCCCATTTAAATTATTTCCAAATTTAAGATTTTAAATCTATGAGGTGTAGCACCTCATTTAAATCATCTTCTCAAGTTGTATGAAGTAGTGTGATGACCCTGGTTGCTTGGTCTCATATTTGTTCACTTAAGAATATTAAATGTTTGCCATAGTAGCATTTAAATTGTTCCAACAAATTATTAAATCTTATGGGAGTGTTTCTCTCATTTAAATATTGTCATGAACAATTCAAAATGAGGTAGAGACTCTGGTCATTTAGGTCTCACATGAATTGTTGATGATATTAAATCTTTACCATGTTAGGATTAAAAGGTATGAGGTGTTCACCTCATTTAAATCATTTTCTTAAATGATAAGTGTGAAGAGGTTGACTTTGGTCAACCTAGGTCATATATTATTCATAAGAGAAATTAAATCTTAATAAGATAATGAGAGGAAATTATTTCTCTAAGTAATTAAAAGTAACACCTTATTTAGTATGAGAGGAAATTATTTTCCTAAATAAGAAAACAACACATTTACCCACTTAATAGTAATGAGTGATGCTAGTTTACTTGTGTAAATTATATGAAGTGTTTCACTTCATTTAAATCTTGTCCCAAGTACTTTCATATGAAGTTTGAACCCCTGGTCAAATACTCTCACATGAAATACTTGGAGATTTTAAATCATAATAGGCATTATTAAATGGTATGAGGTATCCCTACCTCATTTAAATCATTTTCTCAAATGATGATGATGAAGGGTTGACTTAGGTCAACATAAATTCATGTGTGATGGTTTGAGAAATTAAATCTTAAAGAAGATTCAATGAGAGGAAATTATTCCTCAAGAACTATATGGAAACTATCATTTACCTATATAATGAGAGGAAATTATTTTTCTTAAGAATAAAACCATATCACCCCACATGATGACAATGTGATAATGCTAGAATAGTTGGTGTGATTTGTGTGTGTGCTTAGTATAGCTCTTGAACTTGTGTGGTGATTGTATCCTCGTATTCGTTTATAGACGCTAGTACCGGAGACTATCAAGAGGAGGAGGTTTTCTACCAAGAAGAAGAAGAAGAGAACTTTGATCACCTCAACCACCAAGGCAAGCTAGTATTCTTGCAAGTTATATTCTTGCAAGCTAATATTCTTGCAAAGTGCAAAGCTCTACTAGAGCAAGGCACACTCACCAATTTACATTATGCTTCATGATCCCATCCCAAGTTTTATTCTTACAAGCTTTTACTTTGATGATTATAATTTGCTTTTATAGTTAACTTTGGTCTAGAGATAGAATACTACAAGAGTATCAAAGTTAGCCTAGAACAATCAAAGCTAGTTAGCACCCCTCATGACTAGTTGCTAGTGCTAAATAAATAAAATTGACTACTCTAGATGGGAACTTGTGAAATGAAATGACTTTGAAAACCTTGGAATGATGAGTCATTCTATTGAAAGATTTTGAAGGTGAATATGACTGGTGAATGACTTGGTGAATTTTACTAAAACTGATGGTTGGGTTCGGATGCGATACCATTCCAATTTTACAAGTACCCCCACAATACCTGAAATGGGTAAGGCTTAACTAGAAGTTTATGTATCTTAGTATGGGTTCCCTCTAAACAAGCGTCATCGGGGTTATGCCAAGGGCTGCCTCCAAAGAAATATGGAATGATGTGATATGACGTGAATATGAGGTGAATGTCCGGCCCAAGCCCTGTGCAGTTCCCAGGCTGACAGTTTGTCTTCACTGGGAGGCCAAGCTCATGGGGAGAGGTGCCTATACTAGGGTATGTAAGTAAAAGGTTATGGTTGGTAGTCCGCACACGGAGTGTGGTAAATCAGGGCCAGTTAATCCTGACGGATTATTGCAAATGTTGTGGCACAAGTGTACGACCTCTGCAGAGTGTAGATCTATTCGAATAGCCGCGTCCACGGTTATGGACAGTTGGAAAGGCCATACTGTTCCGTCATCAGAACTTTTCCAAAAATATGAAGGGTGACTTGTGACTTGAACTTGAAAAGGGTGAATGGTGAATTTGACATGAATCACAACAGAGTTGTGGGAATGACACTAATGTTCCCACTTGAGTTAGTTAGCAAATGAAGAGGCTTTTATTAAATGTTTGTGAACTAAAATTGGCTTTATGCAAATAAACTTAGAGCTTAGCATCCCCTTCCATAGTTGATAATACTTACCTTAGTATTAGTTTGCGAGTACTTTAAAGTACTCATGGCTTTGTCCCTGGCTATTCAAATGGCCAGACTATGAAGAGGAGTACCAGAACCCGGAAGAAGGACAGCAGGACGTCTACGACAACTAGGATCACTCCTGACGTCAACAGTTGCCTGTGGAATAGATGGACTACTACTACGCTACTTTGCTTCCGCTATGTGTTTTGTAATTGATCAATAGATCATCTACTATTGTAATGAGACTGGATCATGAGATCCTTTGTTGTAAGACAATTACGATGTTGTAATGAATGATGTTCTGTGATATCAATCTATTATGTCTCGCAAAAACAATATTCCTGGGATTGCGATGAATGGCATAATAGGCATCTGGACTTAAAAAAACCGGGTGTTGACAAGTTGGTATCAGAGCCATTGTTGACCTTAGGAGACCCTAGTTAGAAGGGACGTCTGAAAAACTTAGTTTCAAAACAAAGGAAGTGAATATTTGTGAAAAACTTATTCTTACCCTTATCCTTGAGATCCTTTTTCAAAAAGATGAGAAATCTATACTCTACTTTCTTTGCAAGCCTACATAAAATTTTGCACACCTGACTACTTCTCTAATTTACTCCTCCTCTTTGTTCACAGATGACGTACCAATGGGAGTCCTATCAGCTTGGTCCCGGAGGCGATCTAAGGATCGAAAAGGAGTTGAAGCAACTAGTGGACTATCTAGGACACCCGTATCCCGAGTTCTTCGGAATACCCCTCAAAGCTCAGTTAGGAGAACCACCTCGGTGGGACGTTTCTACTGATCTACGAAGGAAGCTTGATGCCCCGGTATGGGAAACCATATGGTTTTACGTAGCAGGGAAACACTTGGAAGGAAGGACTAGACAAAGCTATGCAAGAAGCAATTTCCCGTCTGTGTGGACAAAATGAGGACAAGATCAAGAACACTCGCTTCATCTACTACCCAAGACATGACTCCATGGGAAGACCGATGATCATGCCCCCACCCCCGGAGATAAAACCCTATGAAGCACCTCAGGACTTCAGGCAGTACAAAACCCGCAGGGATTTGGACAACGCCCTCGCCTCTCGCCAAGCACATCACCCGTGAAGACGAAGAATCCACCCTGAAGAGTAGTATCACCCAAGCACTTAAGTAGGTGTGAGTTGTATCAGGATCCCCCTTGTATCGTAGAGCGATGAATGGTTCTTCAAACCAACGGTGTGTTAGATTTGTAATGTGTGATGCTTGGTATGAATGAAAAAGTGTTGTTGGTTTTTACCCCCGCAACACTACTCAAAATTTCAAATTGTGAACTTTTTTTGAATTTTAACTCAAACAAACCATAGAAATTTCCCTCTTATCTTACCAAATACCTCAATATTCAGATGGCCCCACCAACCCGCAGCGCCAATCAAGACGCCATGATGCAGATGTTGCAAACCATGCTGGAGGATAGGCACGCTGAACGAGCTGAACGCCAAGCCAACATCGCTGCACTACAACAGATCGCTCAGAACAACAACGGCCATGGAAACCACGACCACCCTGGGTCAAAACTGAAGAACTTTCAGAACACCAACCCACCTATTTTCAGCAAGACCGAAGAGCCCCTCGATGCAGATGATTGGCTCCAGACAATGGAGAACAACCTCGAGGTTGCACAAGTTGAAGCCACCGAGAAAGTACTGTTCGCCACCCACTACCTGTCAGGACCTGCACGAGCCTGGTGGACAAGTGCCCGTGCAATGAATGCGGGACAGATGATGACCTGGGAAGACTTCAAGCTGAAGTTCAGCAAATACCATGTGCCCCAAGGACTGATCAAGAAAATGAGAGACGAGTTCCGTGAACTCAAGCAAGGAAGGATGTCCGTGGTGGAATACCGCGACAGGTTTCTCACTCTGTCAAGGTACGCCCCGGACGAGACCGATACCAATGAAAAGCGGAAAGAGAGATTTCTGAACGGACTGCACGACGAGATGCAGACTGTGTTAGTGAACATTCCGTTCGCTGACTTGGAAGCCCTGGTAGACTCAGCCATACAGATGGAAGGAAAGCTGCATCAGGCCAACGAGAACCGCAAGCGCAGAATGATGAACCAGAGTGGACCCCACCATAACCAGAAGTATCGCAATAACTCCTCTGGAGGATTCACCCCAAGATACAACAAGCCAACCACTCAGAATTATCGCCCCAACTACACCAACAACAACGGAGGACCCCCGAAGCCCGGAGGCAACAACAACAACAACAGTCACAACAACAACAACCACCCCAACAGCAACAACAACAACGGTAGCAACAACAACCCCAATACTGCCCCGAGGACTGGAAGCAATGCTACCCCCGTAATTCCCAAAGACAAGTCAACCGTCAACTGCTATGAATGTGGAGTTGTGGGTCACTACTCCAATGAGTGCCCCAAAAAGCTTGCCAGGATTGCCGCCAATACCGCTGCACATGCTCAGCAACAGCGCCGCTTTGCCGGAAGAAGGAACCAGAACAACAACAACGGCCGTCTCTACCACATGACTGCCACTGAAGCTCAGGAAGCACCCCAGACCATGCCAAGTATGTCTTCCTGTTAATAAAATGCTCAATCTTTCTTAGGAACCTAACTTTTCTTAAAATCTCGGGACGAGATTTGTTTAAGGGGGAAGGGTTTGTAACATCCCAAAAATTTCAAAACAAAACAAATGAATTTCCCATTCTCCAAATTTTGGAACCAACAAAAACTTTTATTCAATTAAGTTTGATGCATAGTAATCTTGTTTAATTCTTGTGCTATTGCTATGATTGCTTGTTATTAGTATTTGAAGTGATCTTAAACCCAAAACCTCACCCCTCTTTTCACCACCCTATTTAAAATAAAATAAAAGGAAATTAAATAAGAAAAAGGCATATGTGCCTAGGGCTATATTCATAAAACCTTACCCTAATCTTTTCTACTTTGCTTAGAGGTTTGGAAAACCTTCATACACCTTACCTAGTACTTATCAAACCAAATCCAAGTGGTTTCCAAAGAAAATAAAAAAAGAAACTAAAAATGCCATAGAGGCATATGAGAGAAAAGTGCAAATTTGTGAATTTGAGAAGATTGACCCTAGGACTTGTTGTGAATGGTTGGATCACTTCCATATACCATTTCAACACTCAACAATATCAAATGGGCCAAGAACACTCAAATCAAAAATCAAATGCAACATATGCATAGGAGCATATGAGACACATAGCCATTTCACCAATTTTTGCCCTATGACTTTAAACCTTGACCAAATGGTGTGAAACCATCTCTCAACCTAATATAACACTAAATTGACCCTAACCCATGTCCAATTGAAGCAAGATGAACAATTTACAAGTTTAATGAAATTTAACACATCACCTCTTAGGTGTTATGGCCATTTTTGCAAATCTTTGAACAAGACCATTTGAATTGGTTTCAATGGTTGGAAAATGTTTCTAAACTAATAAGAACCACTTTAGAGTCAACAAAAGTCAACTCAAATGGGGAGAAATCAAATAGGGAGAAAATCCCCAAAATTCTCTCACATACACTTAGCCAAATTTGCAAATCTTCAACCAAGGCCACCATTGCTTGATCTATTGTTTGTAAAACTCTTATATATGATAAACAAACACATTTGCATCAAAGAAACCAAAATAAAATCAAAGCAAATCTCAAAATCAACATTACATGTGATAATGGTCATTTGGCCATTTTATAAAATGTTCCTCACTTTACCCCTCTGGCTTTGACTTTTCTTCAACCAAACTAGGTAAACTATGACCATGTCATCCAAGACCATATGAAGGTGAACAACTTTCATGTTGACCACCATACCTCATGTTGACCAGGTTGACCAGTATAGTGTTGACAAGAGGGGACTTTGAAACAAAGAGAAGATGACCAACTTTTTGAAAACTTGCAAAACAACACCAAATTGACCACCACCACCACCATTCCATCTCTATGAATATATGAATGAGATCCACCAAAGGAATTTCCAAAATTTGAAAATAAATTTCTTTCGGCCAATTTCACAAACACCTTGTGGGCAGCACCTATTTTTGTGCCCATGCTAGGATTTTGGTTGGACCAAGTCCAACCCTAGCCCTTCTCTGCTGCCCTGGAACTTCCTCTCACCCCTCAGCATCAATCCATCCACTTGCCAGCCCTGCACCTTGACCACCTGTTGCGGTCAAAACCCACCGGCGGGCAGCGACGGGCAACACAGTAGAGCCGGGAAAAACTTAGGGCTGCGGCTGGCCCTGGTCCCTCCGAGCGACGGCCCGCAAAGCCTTCTGGTCACACGTCCGATGCTGATTGCAAGGGCGTGCCACCTGACCTATACCTGGTCAGGAAGGTGATGGAGATGCCTCGCTTAGTTTCCTGCATGGCATACACGTAAACATTAAATACGAGCCTCGATCGGCTCTCAGGTTATCCTGTGAATCGGCTCAAGGAGCCGATCCACCCATGATTCGTACGAGGTGCACGAATATATGGTGGTCCTGCTTGATCAAGATAAAGCTAACTCGATCTACGACGATTTGGGGTTTTCACCGCATAATTGGATCGTCCTACTCACGGTAGGGCCTCGCAGCCACGCACGGTGATCGTAAGCCGATCCTAAACAAGGCCTAAAAACCAACACTAGGTTGATCCCCGGAACATCCTGTTTAGGACTAGCGAACGACACCCTACGTGCCGCTGGATCCTCCCACCCTTTGTAAGGCCTAACTATTGCAGATATTAAACTAATCCTTGTAGAACAAGGAGCAACCGTAACGGATCGGATCTACTGAATAAAGATCAAGCGGGGTGCCGCCCCTACACCTAAGATAGGTGTAAGGGCGGCTAGATATGCAAGGGTTGCACTACGATAGCATGTTATACGAAGAACTATGCTAACCCTAACACATCTATGATAACTACGTTGCTCGCCATCAAAAAGGCTTCAGTACGAGCAACGCATGAACAACGAGCATAAGCTTGTGCTGCCTAGATCGCAAGATGCGATCTAGGCAGCATGATGCTTACCGGTAGAAACCCTCGAGACGAAGGAGTTGGCGATGCGCCGAGATTGATTGATTGGTTGAACGTTGGTTGTTGTTTATTCCATAAACCCTAGATACATATTTATAGTCCAGGGGACTTTCTAATTTAGGTGTGCACCTAACCGTGCACGGGTAAAACTCTAACTAACCGACACGTATCCTAATATGTTACAGATACACGGGCCAACTAGCCCACACTTTGCATATAAAGGCCGATTCACATATTTCTTCCATGTATATTCTTCAAATCCATCTTGATCGCGGCCCACCTCTGACTCGGTCAAATTCTGGTGATAACACATGCCCCCCTGGTTTTGGAATTGGTAATTCCAAAATCATTCTGCTTTTCCTTCGTTGGGTCATGTCGTGGCGGAACCGTGGCAGTATCCTTCATCATGATGCCTTGCCTTCTCAACTTCTCCGCGTGACCTGGCAGTTTTTTTTTTTAGGCACCACTTCCTCGGAAACTGCTGTGGCATTGAATTTCCACTATATCCCCTTTTATTTAACCGCTATGAACAGTTTTCTCCCGCATCTCCTTCGCATTAGCACCCCAAAAGCCCTCCTGTGCCACCATGTCTTCTTCCTCCTCTGCTTCATCGGATCTTTCCAACCAGTCCTCCACTTCTCGCGAGCCGACGCCGGAGTACAACCCGGCGGAGGTCCACGCGGCCAACACCCGCCGTGCCATTGCGGCCGGGGAGGAGTCTAGCCACGACTTCTCCACCTGGTCAGAGGACGACAAGTCCCTGACCGACGGGGAAAGCGACCTCCGCTTCCTTGCCGACGGGGAAACAGAGGAGGAGAGCGACGATGATCGCTTCTCCTGCGACGACTTCACCTCCCCTGAGGAGGAGGAGGAGAAGGAGGAAGAGGAGGAGGAAGACGACACCCCCTCCGACGAGCCGCCGGCCAAGCGGTTCTGCCCCTGGCCGGGGAACCTCAGCGACTTCGACAGCGACGACGACGACGCTGACGAAGAAGACGAGGACAATGAGGGCCCAGTCGGCGGCCGCTGGAGCAGCGACGACGAGCCCGCCGGGAGCAGCGCCGATAGCGGCGACGACGACGATGACGAGGGCAGCGACGACCCATAGATTAGGACCATTAGCATAGGACCAGTAGTAGTAGACGGGGCAATGTATCCCCTAGTACTTCCTTTTGGGAGCAATCAGCTCTTTATGTAAGAAATCTGGTTTATCAATGAAGAACTTCCCCAATTTGATTTTGCCGATTTCCTTTGAGCCAATTTAGCCGATTCCCCTCCATACTGATCTTGCCGATTTGTCCCCTTAGCCAATGCTTAATGAGCCGATAGCAATGCATCGGTCCTTTACGATTAGTCCTTCAATTCTTCAACTGATGATTTTCTATCTGGTAGATAATGTGGAATCTTCAGGAGAGCCCTTAAAATTTCTCTCACCAGTTTCAGCGATCCTCTTCTGCGAGCACTCATCATTTTGTAAAGAAGATTGCAATGACGGATCAGCCGATGTCGCCTCAATCGGCTTCTAAAAAACAGAGCAACTACCAGACCAACTGCCCCCCGAGCCTCAGTCAAGGCGAGGCTAGCGGCAAGGATCAAAGGGTCTTTGAGCCCAGGTAATCTGAGACACTCACCACGCAAAGCGAGCCAATCTTGCCCACATTGATCACCTTCCTTCCGCTGACAGCCGATGTTGCAGACGAAACACCAGCAGTTTACTGAGAAAGAGGCTACCTTGCCCTCCAAAACTGATGCTTCTGACAGCACTGCTTATTGAGAAGGGGGAAACCCTCATCACAGAAGGCCTCACAGCCAGTAGGTAGATCCTGCATAGTTATACTAGAGTCGATGGCTGTGCATCGGCTTTGTCTCTCAATTCTAAAGTCGATGTCCTTGCATCGGCTGTATATCGATGTTTTTTTTTACTGGCCGATTTTGTCTATCGGCCCCCAATGTTTCACTGCACACATGTTCATCTGCACATGTTCATCTGATTAGATGCCCCCCGAGCCGAATCTGCCAGGTGACTGCAGATATCGGCTTTGTGGTTAGCCAAGGCACTGTATTTGCACGTCGTCTCTGTTAGGATTCGTGTTGACTCTCATCCGCCGACGTGACCGCTGCCCAATAGATTGATGTTGAACACAAGCAGAACATGTGGTGAAGGTAATTTTGGCCAATTACTGGAATCGGCCTCCATGTTGGTTGGAGCGCTGAGTGAAGGTTCTGTAATGTCCCTTCATAGATTTTTGGGGCCGATCACAAGGATCAGCCTCGCCACGTTTGCTCATTGGTTTGCTCCAGCTACATGGTCAGGCCAGTGGATAAGACCAGCCTAACCCTGCCCTTCGTCACGTCGATGCGCTCGCAGTCGTCCAAATTGATACCTGAGAGTGGCTCTTGGCCTGCTGCTTCCCAAGCGTTCATACCGGCCGTCGAAATTTCGGCTGAGTCATCGGCCTGGACGACCTCTACCTCATCTCCATCCCACTGTATTATGCATTGGTGCATCGTGGAGGGAATGCAACAGTTGGCGTGGATCCAATCTCTTCCTAGCAGAACAGCATAGGTGCTCTTGCTATCGACGATGAAGAACGTCGTAGGGATAGTTTTCCTCCCTACGGTCAAATCCACGTTCAGAACACCTTGTGCGTCAGACGCTTGGCCGTTGAAATCACTCAATGTCACGTTGGTCTTGATCAGATCTGAGCTAGAGCGTCCCAATCTCCGTAGCATAGAGTATGGCATAATGTTGACTGCCGCTCCGGTGTCCACCAGCATCTTATTGACAGGCCTCCCATCGATATAACCTCGCAAATACAGGGCCTTCAGATGTCTGTAGCTTCTCTCTCGTGGCTTCTCAAAGATAACCGGCCGTGGGCCGCAGTCAAGTTGTGCCACAGGTGCCTCGTCTAACCCTGGAGCACTGAACTCCGAAGGAAGGATGAACACCATGTTTGTGCCAGCCGATGTCTCATCATCGGCTTTCCTTTGCTTTGGGCGCCACTCCATTTTCCGTGGTCGACCCTCTTCGTCCAGGGTTCGCTGAACTTTCGCAGCCAGATCAGGTCGCGCCTTCCTTAGCGTATGCAAGTATAACCTTTCGGCTTCCTCCAGGCCGCGCAATCGCTGAACCCTGCGCTTTTGGGAACGGCTGAGTCCATCAGGGCACCACCTTGGCCGGTGGTACCTGTCTTCTTCTTCTCCCTCGTCTTCTGAATCCTCGAGATCTTCCATCCGAGGGGACTCAGCACGTTTGCTTCGAGGCGGGAGAGGTCCTAAGCGTTGGAACACGGACACGTTGGCTGCCTCCTTCTTCTTCTGGTTGCATTCTGGGCAATTGCCGATCGTAGGCAATCGGCTCATTCCTGAATCCCAGCAGTGTCTGAAGAATGGACAGTCCCAGTGCCTGTCCTCGTCGTCTCGCTCCCTTGCCTTTTCCTTGGCACGGCGCTCGTGCTCCTCCTCATCGCGATCATGCCGGCGGTGTCTTCTGGCTTCTCTGGCCAGACGATCTCTTTCATCATCATCGCTGGATCGTCGGCGTTGGTCATACTGACTCACATACTTGTTGAGGAGGTGATCAGAGAGGGGTCGCTGATATCTTATGTTCTTCACTTCTCCCTCTGTGACGTAGCGCCTGCCATCGTGACGGAGCCGATCGCGTGGAGCGGCTTCCTCTGTATCCTTGCTACGAGAGCAGCTGCCCTCGTCTCCATCCTTGCCAGCATGGTGTCCAAGTCCTACCATGTTGATGCTGAACGAGGATCCTGGCTGGCAACTTTCAGGGTAAGTGCATTCCACCATGTTAACGGCGGGGAAAGGTTGGGTGTCGACCTTCATGGCGTACTGGTTGAAAATCAGACGTCCTTGTTCTATCGCCATTTGGATCTGCTGACGCCACACCCTGTAGTCGTTGGTGGCATGGGAGAGCGAGTTATGCCATTTGCAGTATGGCTTTCCGTTCAGCTCCTGTACCGTGGGGAATTTGAGACCTTCGGGTATCTTCAACTGCTTCTCCTTGAGCAGGAGGTCGAAGATTTGCTCAGTTTTGGTCACGTCAAAATCAAACCCCCTGGGCGGGCCTGGTGGCTTTACCCATTTGCAGGACACGGGGGTTGCCCCCCCGAGTCCATTCAGCCACTGCTACCTCTTGGTCTCCCGCAGAAACTTCGTCTTCCTCTGCCTCGACCAGGACTACTGCACGCTTGAATTTGTCCTGGTACAAGTCCGGGTGGCGCTGTTCATACACCGACAGTTTCTGAACCATGTGCGCCAGTGAGGGGTAGTCTGCTTGGGAGGCCATGTCCTTGAGCGGTGCTGCAAGGCCCGCTACTGCCAACTCGACTGCTTCCTTTTCAGTCACACGAACCGAATAACATCGGTTCCTAAGATTCCTGAAGCGCTGGACGTATTCTGTCACGGTTTCTCCACGCTTCTGACGTATCTGTGCTAGATCGGCAAGGCCAGACTCGGAAACCTCTGAGTGGTACTGCATATGGAACTGTTCTTCCAACTGCTTCCAAGTCCGGATCGAGTCTGGTGGCAACGAGGTGTACCACCCGAAAGCCGATCCCGTGAGGGACTGTGAGAAGAACCTCACGCGTAGTTGATCCGACACTGAGGCCGGTCCTAGCTGTGCCAAATATCGGCCCACATGCTCGATGGAGCTGGAACCATCTGATCCACTGAATTTGGAGAAATCAGGGAGCCGATATTTAGGTGGTAGCGGGATCAATTCGTACTCGTCGGGGTACGGCTTGGAATAGCCGATTGCCCTCCTTTTCGGCACCATGCCGAACTGGTCTCTCAGTATGGTACTGATCTGATCCGCTGTGCTGGCTGCAGGAGTTGAACTCTGAAGATTCGCCGGGGTGGCGTACTTAGCCAGCCATGTTTGCTTTTCCAGCTACGAGCCAAGCTGCAGGAGCTGAGCTACGGAGGTTCGTCGGGGTGGCGTACTTAGTTAGCCACGTACGCTTCTCAAGATGCATCGGCCGACGTTCCTCCTGTTTTCCCCGGAGTCCCCGATGTTGTGGCCTGGTTTGTGAGCGCCCGATTGTGCAATCTGGCACATACGTGCACGTGTACCCGTGAGGGATCTCCTTAGGCGCCTCATGCAAGAACTGGCAGTCACTAGGGTCACCACCGATCTTGTAGACGACGAATGCCGGTGAATTCGGCACTTCTGGTGCTGCCAACGCAAATGGCAGCGGTGGACGGGACTGGAGTGGCAACTCTCCTTGATGGGTCCCGAGAGCTGGTCCTGACGGCGAGTACTGGTGCCTCATGATCTCCTGGACCACGCGAAGAGCGACACGCTCCAAAGTGTTCACCAGGTTCTCAGAGTGGCGGTGTAGCGAGTGAGCCACCAAGTAGTTGATCTCCTGCCGCAGGGACCTGGTGCGTTCTTCCGATGGGGCAGAGAGGTCTATTCCATCGAGCGCACCGTCAGGCGAGAACCCCTTCCATCTGATGCCATGGGAACGGGTTCTGTGAAAAGAACCGATGAGGTCGGCTTCGAGGATAGCTTTGACCTCGTCATACTTCTTCTTGAGCTCGTCGGTCAGATCCTCGTACGTGACTGGCGTGCCGTCCGCCATCTCAGATGTAGATGGCGATGTGGTTGATGTAGACGATTGTCCCACCGGGCGTGCCAGAATGTGTTGCGGTCAAAACCCACCGGCGGGCAGCGACGGGCAACACAGTAGAGCCGGGAACAACTTAGGGCTGCGGCTGGCCCTGGTCCCTCCGAGCGACGGCCCGCAAAGCCTTCTGGTCACACGTCCGATGCTGATTGCAAGGGCGTGCCACCTGACCTATACCTGGTCAGGAAGGTGATGGAGATGCCTCGCTTAGTTTCCTGCATGGCATACACGTAAACATTAAATACGAGCCTCGATCGGCTCTCAGGTTATCCTGTGAATCGGCTCAAGGAGCCGATCCACCCATGATTCGTACGAGGTGCACGAATATATGGTGGTCCTGCTTGATCAAGATAAAGCTAACTCGATCTACGACGATTTGGGGTTTTCACCGCATAATTGGATCGTCCTACTCACGGTAGGGCCTCGCAGCCACGCACGGTGATCGTAAGCCGATCCTAAACAAGGCCTAAAAACCAACACTAGGTTGATCCCCGGAACATCCTGTTTAGGACTAGCGAACGACACCCTACGTGCCGCTGGATCCTCCCACCCTTTGTAAGGCCTAACTATTGCAGATATTAAACTAATCCTTGTAGAACAAGGAGCAACCGTAACGGATCGGATCTACTGAATAAAGATCAAGCGGGGTGCCGCCCCTACACCTAAGATAGGTGTAAGGGCGGCTAGATATGCAAGGGTTGCACTACGATAGCATGTTATACGAAGAACTATGCTAACCCTAACACATCTATGATAACTACGTTGCTCGCCATCAAAAAGGCTTCAGTACGAGCAACGCATGAACAACGAGCATAAGCTTGTGCTGCCTAGATCGCAAGATGCGATCTAGGCAGCATGATGCTTACCGGTAGAAACCCTCGAGACGAAGGAGTTGGCGATGCGCCGAGATTGATTGATTGGTTGAACGTTGGTTGTTGTTTATTCCATAAACCCTAGATACATATTTATAGTCCAGGGGACTTTCTAATTTAGGCGTGCACCTAACCGTGCACGGGTAAAACTCTAACTAACCGACACGTATCCTAATATGTTACAGATACACGGGCCAACTAGCCCACACTTTGCATATAAAGGCCGATTCACATATTTCTTCCATGTATATTCTTCAAATCCATCTTGATCGCGGCCCACCTCTGACTCGGTCAAATTCTGGTGATAACACCACCTTGACAAGAACACAACCATGCCGGCCCTCTTGTCACCCACCATGCCATCACCATCTCCCTTCACCTCAGCTGAGCCACAACATGTCTGTGAGCTTGCCCTGACCTTGATGAGCATGACCATGCCCTCCCTTGACCGAACCAGTACCCGCGCTGACCAGGACTGACGTGCCCAGACGCGCCCCGACACGCTCAGCATCTCGCCAGGACGCGCGCCAGGACGCCCCGGAGCGCGACAGGACGCCGCCATGCCCCATCGCCTCACGCCTCCCCTCGCTCTCCCCAGGCACCAGTCGCTGCGCCACGACACCAGGAGGCGACCAGACACTCTCACCTGCCCGCGGGAACCCTGTGCACGACGCCACGACCGACGCCATCTGCCACGGACGCCAGGACGCGAGGACGATGACGAGCGCCACCGGCCCTCGTTTTCACTGCAATCACGCGCTACGTCACCGCCAGGACATCGCCTGCACGCCTGAGTCATCGCCAGTCCATCAGCACCCCTGTAGCCACGTCGTCGACGATGAGCTCATCCGAGCGCCACAGCCACCTCTCGCCCCTATAAAATGAGGCATCCCCGCACCTAGCTCTCCACACCAAACTTGCTCTCCTCCCTCTTCTCAAGCTCCTTGTCCACTCGCCTTGCTCGATTAGCCACCGCCGCCGTCCAATTTGACCACCGGAGCCCGCGGAGGTGCTGAGAAGGGCGCCGCCGTTGCAGCGCACCCCCGGCGACGCCACTGCTACCATCGGCTTCCCCTTCCTCGACAACGTCTTCTCCGCGCCTCGCCGACCCTCGCCGCGCCGCCGGTAAGCCATCGACCCCCTACCTGCATCGCCGGTGACCTCCCCTCTCGCCGGAGACGAAGCCGTCTCTGGTCCGTTCGATCTCCGTCTAATCGTGCGGCTTAGATCACACATACCGTTTCGCTGTGTGAAACCCACTGACGTGTGGTCCCCGCACTGTCAGTCGGCCCATTGCGTGGACGCGCTACTGGGCCGGCCCACCTTCCTTTTCCCCTGTGCAGCCCATTTAGTTTCCCGCCCCCGTTTGAATTCAAACTTGTTTAATTCTTTTTCATTTAAATTGCAATCTGATGCTAGTTTCAAAATTTAATAGGGACAAATCTACTGAGCCAAATTTTACAAATTTTATATATTTAGAAAGCTCATGAAAGGCCCCATCCAACCACACTAGATTCAAATCAAAATATGTTGTAGAATTTGAATAGTAAAAATAACAAAGCAGTAACTTTTCAAACATCAAACAATTATTAAAAATCAACCCTTTTGAATTTTGAGGTGTTTCCAACTCTCATAATTCACTTTTCAAATACTCTAATTGATTATGTAAAAATATGATATGGGTACTGTATATGATCATGGGTTAGAATCAAATAATGGCTATGTAGCCATTACTAGCCCATTTAAATTATTTCCAAATTTAAGATTTTAAATCTATGAGGTGTAGCACCTCATTTAAATCATCTTCTCAAGTTGTATGAAGTAGTGTGATGACCCTGGTTGCTTGGTCTCATATTTGTTCACTTAAGAATATTAAATGTTTGCCATAGTAGCATTTAAATTGTTCCAACAAATTATTAAATCTTATGGGAGTGTTTCTCTCATTTAAATATTGTCATGAACAATTCAAAATGAGGTAGAGACTCTGGTCATTTAGGTCTCACATGAATTGTTGATGATATTAAATCTTTACCATGTTAGGATTAAAAGGTATGAGGTGTTCACCTCATTTAAATCATTTTCTTAAATGATAAGTGTGAAGAGGTTGACTTTGGTCAACCTAGGTCATATATTATTCATAAGAGAAATTAAATCTTAATAAGATAATGAGAGGAAATTATTTCTCTAAGTAATTAAAAGTAACACCTTATTTAGTATGAGAGGAAATTATTTTCCTAAATAAGAAAACAACACATTTACCCACTTAATAGTAATGAGTGATGCTAGTTTACTTGTGTAAATTATATGAAGTGTTTCACTTCATTTAAATCTTGTCCCAAGTACTTTCATATGAAGTTTGAACCCCTGGTCAAATACTCTCACATGAAATACTTGGAGATTTTAAATCATAATAGGCATTATTAAATGGTATGAGGTATCCCTACCTCATTTAAATCATTTTCTCAAATGATGATGATGAAGGGTTGACTTAGGTCAACATAAATTCATGTGTGATGGTTTGAGAAATTAAATCTTAAAGAAGATTCAATGAGAGGAAATTATTCCTCAAGAACTATATGGAAACTATCATTTACCTATATAATGAGAGGAAATTATTTTTCTTAAGAATAAAACCATATCACCCCACATGATGACAATGTGATAATGCTAGAATAGTTGGTGTGATTTATGTGTGTGCTTAGTATAGCTCTTGAACTTGTGTGGTGATTGTATCCTCGTATTCGTTTATAGACGCTAGTACCGGAGACTATCAAGAGGAGGAGGTTTTCTACCAAGAAGAAGAAGAAGAGAACTTTGATCACCTCAACCACCAAGGCAAGCTAGTATTCTTGCAAGTTATATTCTTGCAAGCTAATATTCTTGCAAAGTGCAAAGCTCTACTAGAGCAAGGCACACTCACCAATTTACATTATGCTTCATGATCCCATCCCAAGTTTTATTCTTACAAGCTTTTACTTTGATGATTATAATTTGCTTTTATAGTTAACTTTGGTCTAGAGATAGAATACTACAAGAGTATCAAAGTTAGCCTAGAACAATCAAAGCTAGTTAGCACCCCTCATGACTAGTTGCTAGTGCTAAATAAATAAAATTGACTACTCTAGATGGGAACTTGTGAAATGAAATGACTTTGAAAACCTTGGAATGATGAGTCATTCTATTGAAAGATTTTGAAGGTGAATATGACTGGTGAATGACTTGGTGAATTTTACTAAAACTGATGGTTGGGTTCGGATGCGATACCATTCCAATTTTACAAGTACCCCCACAATACCTGAAATGGGTAAGGCTTAACTAGAAGTTTATGTATCTTAGTATGGGTTCCCTCTAAACAAGCGTCATCGGGGTTATGCCAAGGGCTGCCTCCAAAGAAATATGGAATGATGTGATATGACGTGAATATGAGGTGAATGTCCGGCCCAAGCCCTGTGCAGTTCCCAGGCTGACAGTTTGTCTTCACTGGGAGGCCAAGCTCATGGGGAGAGGTGCCTATACTAGGGTATGTAAGTAAAAGGTTATGGTTGGTAGTCCGCACACGGAGTGTGGTAAATCAGGGCCAGTTAACCCTGACGGATTATTGCAAATGTTGTGGCACAAGTGTACGACCTCTGCAGAGTGTAGATCTATTCGAATAGCCGCGTCCACGGTTATGGACAGTTGGAAAGGCCATACTGTTCCGTCATCAGAACTTTTCCAAAAATATGAAGGGTGACTTGTGACTTGAACTTGAAAAGGGTGAATGGTGAATTTGACATGAATCACAACAGAGTTGTGGGAATGACACTAATGTTCCCACTTGAGTTAGTTAGCAAATGAAGAGGCTTTTATTAAATGTTTGTGAACTAAAATTGGCTTTATGCAAATAAACTTAGAGCTTAGCATCCCCTTCCATAGTTGATAATACTTACCTTAGTATTAGTTTGCGAGTACTTTAAAGTACTCATGGCTTTGTCCCTGGCTATTCAAATGGCCAGACTATGAAGAGGAGTACCAGAACCCGGAAGAAGGACAGCAGGACGTCTACGACAACTAGGATCACTCCTGACGTCAACAGTTGCCTGTGGAATAGATGGACTACTACTACGCTACTTTGCTTCCGCTATGTGTTTTGTAATTGATCAATAGATCATCTACTATTGTAATGAGACTGGATCATGAGATCCTTTGTTGTAAGACAATTACGATGTTGTAATGAATGATGTTCTGTGATATCAATCTATTATGTCTCGCAAAAACAATATTCCTGGGATTGCGATGAATGGCATAATAGGCATCTGGACTTAAAAAACCCGGGTGTTGACACTCTCTCTCCATAACGTTCTTGTTTCTCCTGACTTGACTAAAAATCTTGTTTCCGTTAAGTCTTTCTGTCGTGATAGCCCTGTGACTGTGGAATTTGACGCTTTTGGTTTCTCTGTCAAGGATGGTCATACCCGGATGCTCCTCCACCGATGTGATAGCCCCGGCGATCTCTACCCCGTTGGCGTGGCCTCCACCACCACCAGCCGCCCACTCGCCCTCTCCGCCGGTGTCGACCTTTGGCATGCCCGTCTTGGCCATCCTAGCTCCGCCGCTCTGCGTCAAATAATGTAAGGCTTCTCCTTTACTTGTAATAAAACGGTTGCCCACTCTTGTGAAGCATGTCATCTAGGCAAACATGTTCGCCTTCCATTTAGTTCCTCCTCCACAGTCGCGTATTTTCCGTTTCAACTTATTCATAGTGATGTTTGGACCTCGCCGGTTCCGAGTAATTCTGGTTATAATTATTATCTTGTGATTCTTGATGATTACTCGCATTTTGTATGGAATTTTCCCCTTCTCCGTAAATCTGATGTTGCCGCCACCCTCACCGCCTTCTTTGCCTTCGTCGTCACTCAGTTCGGTCGCCCCATCCACGCCTTACAAACCGACAATGGCAAGGAGTTCGGCAACATCACCATTCGCTCACTTCTCGCCACCCACGGCGCCGTCTTCCGCCTCACGTGTCCATACTCTTCTTCACAGAACGTCCGTGCTGAACGGATGCTTCGTACTCTCAACGACTGCGTCCGCACCCTTCTGTTCCACGCCTCCATGCCCCCGCGATTCTGGCCGGATGCCCTCGCCACGGCGACTTTCCTTGTCAACATTCGCCCGTGTCGTTTGTGTTGGTCCTACACGCCGCATCACCTCCTCTACGGTGCGCCGCCCTCCTATGATGACCTTCGCATCTTCGGCTGCCAGTGTTATCCTAACACTACTGCCACCGAAGCGCATAAGCTTGCGCCGCGCTCTCTCCCTTGTGTGTTTCTCGGCTACCCCGCCAACACCAAGGGCTACCGCTGTTACGACCCGGTCTCCCATCGTGTCCTCACTTCCCGGCACGTGTACTTTGACGAGTTGGTTTTTCCGTTTCAGCAGGGACTCTTGGCGACACCTCCGACGACGCCCCCGGCGCCCGCTGGCCCCCCTTGCGGCCGCGCGCCGACGACTGATCGCGGCGTCCCCCTCTGTGCCGGCCCCGCCTGGTCCCTCGGCGTCTCCGTCGCCTGCGGCGCCCCCGGCGCCCCTGTCGCCCGCGACACTCGAGGCCCCTACGGCACCCCCATTGCCCGCGGCGTCCCCTTCAGTCGCCTCCTCGTCGGCTGCCTCATCGCCCGCCTTGCCGCCCGTCGCTGCGGCCCCTTAGCCCATGCTCACCCGCGCCCGTGCGGGCATGCGGCGGCCGTCTACATGCTACCCCGCCGACCAGTACGTCTGCACGACGTCTCCGTCCACCGCGTCTGCCTTCTGGGCCAGCGGTAACAGCATATTGCCGCACGATGGCGACGTACCTTCCAGCAGTCGACCCGGCCCAGAACCCGGTCGGACCGGCCAGGCGACCGGCCGGCCCGGTCCAAACCGGCCCTCTGACTGGTGCCAACCGGAGTGGTATCCAGGGGCCTCCGCCCCCTCGCCCGGTCGGCCGCCGGTTCAAACCGGCACCCCAGCCGGACCTTCCGGTCAGCAGGCCGGTCCAACAGGTCCCCCAGCTGGCCCGTCCGGTCCACCGGCCGGTTCAACCGGCACTGCGACCGGCCCGGCGACCACTGCTGCATCCTCCTCCGCTCCTTCGCCGGTGCCCACCTCGGCTCGTGCCGCCTTGCGCGACCCACATTGGCGCGCTGCCATGCAGGAGGAGTACGACGCGCTGCAGCTCAACCGGACCTAGGAGCTGGTTCCCCGGCCCCCTCACGCCAACATCATCACCGGCAAATGGGTCTTCAAGCACAAGCTCGGTTCCGACGGTACTCTTGAGCGCTACAAGGCGCGCTGGGTCGTGCGCGGCTTTCGGCAACGCGCTGGTGTCGACTTCACCGATACGTTTGCCCCGGTTGTCAAACCGGGCACGATCCGCACGGTGTTGCACCTTGCCGCCTCTCGCACATGGCCGGTGCCCCAGATGGACGTCTCCAACGCTTTCCTCCATGGCCATTTGCATGAGCAGGTGTACTGTCAGCAGCCCATCGGCTTCGTCGACACCGAGCGCCCCGATGACGTGTGCTTGCTCTCTCGGTCCTTGTATGGACTGAAGCAGGCGCCCCGCGCCTGGTACCAGCGCATCGCCGGCTTCCTGCATCAGCTTGGCTTCCGCTCCACGCGTTCGGATGCGTCGCTGTTCGTCTACCGGACCGGCAACGACATGGCCTACCTACTGCTGTACGTCGACGACATCATCCTGACGGCCTCCAATGCTGGGCTTCTTCGACAGCTCACCGACAGTCTTTGCGCTGAGTTCGTGCTGAAGGACCTTGGCCCGCTCCACTACTTCCTCGGCATCGAGGTTGTCCAGCGTGCGGACGGGTTCTTCCTTCATCAGCGGAAGTATGCCCACGAGCTTCTCGAGCGTGCAGGGATGCTTAACTGCCACCCTGCACCTACTCCTGTCGACACGAAGGCCAAGCTCTCCGCCAGTGATGGGTCGCTGGCATCCGACGTGCCGTTCTACCGCTCCATCATTGGTGCTCTCCAGTACTTGACGTTGACGCGCCCGAAGCTCCAGTACGTTGTGCAGCAGGTGTGCTTGCATATGCATGCTCCTCGGGATGCTCATTGGGCCGCGGTGAAGCGGATTCTACGCTACGTCTGTGGTACCATTGGCTACGGCTTGTCGTTGCATGCTTCGCCCTCGACGTCGACCGACCTCGTCGCCTACTCGGACGCGGACTGGGCGGGATGCCCGGACACGCGATGCTCCACCAGCGGTTACTGCGTCTACCTCGGCTCGTCGCTTGTCTCTTGGTCCTCCAAGAGGCAGCCCACCGTGTCTCGCTCCAGCGCTGAGACTGAGTACCGTGTTGTGGCCCACGCTGTGGCCGAGTGCACGTTGACGAGGCGGTTCCTCGGCAATGCCCACCATGAGGGGCTTGGGTTTTTAGAGAAAGGCGACGACCGAAGTTCCGGGAGCGAGGCGGTACACGACGTACCCAGGTTCACGTCCCCGCGGTGGAGGATCGCTACGTCCTGCTAGGAATCCAGTATATGAATATTATGGTACAGGGGGCCGCCATAGGCGGAGTAGTTGGATCTAGTCTAGTTCTAATCCGCGGGTTGCGGTTTTTAGGCGTGTCGCCTCTATAATTATGTTTCTGATTGTGCGTGTCCCTAAGGGGTGCCCCTGCCTGGCTTTATATATCAGCCAAGCTAGGGTTTACAAGAGTCCTAGTAGGATTCATATTGGAGCCTTCTTTCCTTGTAGTCCAAGTTGTTAACGCTTGCGGGTCCAGCTTGTCGAGTCCTTGTGCTGGTCCATCTTGATAATCTGCACCGGGTATGGCAATGTCGAGTACCCGAAGGGTTATGCCCACGTCAGTAGCCCCCGAGTGTCTGGCCGAAGTGAAGCTTCGGGCAGGGACTAAAGTTGTCTTCGCCGAATGTCTTGATCATCTGTTGAATCTTGTGCTTGATGTAGAGTCGAAGTTGCTTTCTGTCGGGTGCGCGAAGCTCTCCCGATGGGAGTAGCCCCCGAGTCTATGGGCGGGTGCTTGGAGCCACGCATAGACTCAAGTTGTACTACTCGAAGATCTTGATTGTTGATGCCGACGTCTTCAACTTTATTCTTCTTTGTTGGCGAGGTTGCCATATTTTTTATCGGGTGCGCGACTAGCGCTCCCGATGGGAGTAGCGCCCGAGCCTGTATATAATATGAAATAGTTATGTATAGGGTGTAAAAATGCTAAGTCAAACACCGTAGACTTTTTCAAGTTCTGAGAACTTGATGCCGATGACTCTGACGATGCCATAGATAGAGGAGTCGATGATTCAGATGATATCCCAGAGGAGCCGATGATCGAGATGATGGCCCTAAGGAGCCGATGATTGAGATGATGGCCCTGAGGAGCCGATGATTGAGATGATGGCCCTGAGGAGCCGATGATTTAAATGATGGCCCTGAGGAGCCATGATTGAGATGATGGCCCTGAGGAGCCGATGATTGAGATGATGGCCCTAAGGAGCCGATGATTGAGATGATGGCCCTGAGGAGCCGATGATTGAGATGATGGCCCAGAGGAGCCGATAATTTTATCAGGTGCGCGTCCAGCGCTCCCGATGGAAGTAGCCCCCGAGTCTGGGCACTGATGCTTGCAACCGTGAGTAGACTCAAGTCGAGTAACTCGATGTTTATAGTTTTCTTCAGGTGCCGTTGACACATTTTTGTATATTTCAAGGGGCAATCCTTAATGCACCTTTGAGCATCGTTGATGCCATTGTTTGTAAGTTTTTCGGTAGGTACATATATATGCACCTTTACCGTGTCAATGTCGTTGGCAAATTTTGAAGGAGCAAATCTTAATTGCCCGTTTAAGCGTATGTGTATTCGTTGGTCAGCAAATTGTTTGAGTGATCAGCTCGTGTTGCGGGTCTTGCTAAACCCGTTGTATGTGCAACTTTGCTTTCAACCGATGTATGTTCTGACAGCAGCTCCCGAATGTATCGGGAGCACTAACTCTGCCGATGAGCCCGTTGTTCTTTGATATTTCCATAAGTAAAATATCGAACGTGGGTTGTTTTATTTCCAGACTCTTGCTATTTACGGCACTCGTAGAGGCATCTGTAGCAGAGGAAAAGAGCAAGGTCCCCGTTGTTTCATGATCCTTGCTATCTACGGCACTCTTTGAGGCATCTATAGCAAAGGAAAAGACCAAGGTCCCCGTTGCTTCATGATCCTTGCTATTTGCGGCACTCTTTGAGGCATCTATAGCAAAGGAAAAGAGCAAGGTCCCCGTTGCTTCATGATCCTTGCTATTTGCGGCACTCTTTGAGGCATCTATAGCAAAGGAAAAGAGCAAGGTCTTCGAAATAATCTTCAGGGGACCGTGAGCCCAGTCGAATCATCAAGGGACTGTGAGCACAGTCAAATCTTCAAGGGACCGTGAGCCCAGTCGAATCTTCAGGGGACTGTGAGCACAGTCGAATCTTCAGGGGACTGTGAGCACAGTCGAATCTTCAGGGGACTGTGAACACAGTCAAATCTTCAGGGGACTATGAGCACAGTCGAATCTTCAGGGGACTGCGAGCCCAGTCGAATTTTCAGGGGACTGCGAGCCCAGTCGAATCTTCAGGGGACTGCGAGCACAGTTGAATCTTCAGGGGACTGCGAGCACAGTCGAATCTTCAGGGGACTGTGAACACAGTCGAATCTTCAGGGGACTATGAGCACAGTCGAATCTTCAGGGGACTGCGAGCACAGTCGAATCTTCAGGGGACTGTGAGCCCCGCAGTTCGTTATAATATACGAACAAGGTTCCTGACGATGCAGTTCGGGTGTCCCGAATTACTGCAATTCTTCAAAACTTGAGTCTTCATGTCTTCTTGAGTTCCAGCGAACCGGCGCTCCCGATGGGAGTAATAGTCTTCATATCTTCTTGAGTTCCAGCGAACCGGCGCTCCCGATGGGAGTAATAGTCTTCATATCTTCTTGGGTTCCAGCGAACCGGCGCTCCCGATGAGCCAAAGATAGTCCATGCGACGGGCGCAGCTGAAGTAATTGCGCCATCCAAAATAGTCGGTGCGGCGGACGCAGCTGAAGTAATTGCGCCATCCAAAATAGTCGGTGCGGCGGACGCAGCTGAAGTAATTGCGCCATCCAAAATAGTCGGTGCGGCGGACGCAGCTGAAGTAATTGCGCCATCCAAAATAGTCGGTGCGGCGGGCGCAGCTGAAGTAATTGCGCCATCCAAAATAGCCCATGCGGCGCCTTGACTGACGTGGCCGATGAAGAGGACGCAGTTGATGTAGCCAATCCGCGACGGGTGACCATTCGAATATATCGGGTCCGTAATGTCGGGTCCGCGGCAGGCGAGCCCCAGTATAACGAGTGCGTGACGGTGGGCGCGGTCAGCCGAGCAGAGCAGTTGACGGGGCGAGCACCCAAATATATCGGGTCCGCGATGTTGGGTCCATGGCCGGCGAACTCCCGAGCGTGGCGACTGTGCGCGGTGAAGCAGTCGAAACTTGTTCCGATCTGATAGTTTTGTATCGGATGAAGATGGCGTGTTGTCGAAGTCAAACGTCATTAGGCCCAAAGCAGTCGAGACGAACGGACGCGCCGGACCGAGTCACACGGCGGTGTCGCATATTGTGATGGAGACAAAGTTGAATACGCAAGGATTGTTGATGTTGATCTCAGCTCCTCTGTAGCCGACGAAGATGACTTCTCTCTTTTTTTTCTTTCTTGAACGCACAAGGTAGCCCTTAACTTGCCAGCTTGATTTTTCCTTTCTCTCCCTGGATGCATGCCATATTTTTCTTGCGTGTAACTCTGATCCTCGTGTGAAGCTTTCAGACAGTACTCCTGTCAGCCGTAAAAATTTCTGCGCGCCTTCTCTTGGGACTTGATACTAATCAATCCTTGTTGCTTTCGGTTTGGCTGGTTGAGCATACCATCACGTGATACTTTGTGCTATTCCTGTGTCTTAAGTACTTATTTTCTTTGGCCTCGCGCACTGACGTAGGCATTACCCTTCGAGTAACCGACGTTGCCCTATCCTGTATTGACCAACTGGAGGCCGATGAAGACACCCGAAGACTAGATGGGCCACTAGGTCGGTGCACCAGAAGATCCCTTGACGGGCAAGACAAGGAAGCGAACAAACAAGGAAAGATTGGATCTAAACTACTGTAAATCTAGTCGTATTCGGTTAGACCTCTTGAGACCTGGCCTCCTATATAAAGGTCAGGAGAGGGGCTGGCGAAGGACACGAACAATCTTAGCAATCTTAGCCAGGAAAAGCTTAGAGCTAGGTAACCTTAGCAACAGCAATCTCGCCTAGATCTCAGCCGAACTATTCGGCACCCCATTGTAACCCATTATTCTCATAATCAAAGAACAGACAGGCAGGACGTAAGAGTTTTACCTCATCGAGGGCCCCGAACCTGGGTAAATTGCTCTCCCCGCTTGTCTGTGAACCGATGTCTCGTGTCAGCCTACAGGATTCCGTCAACCCTAAGCCCCTATCGGAGGGCATTGACGAGGAGTACCCTCGACAATTGGCGCCGTCTGTGGGAAGCCTGTCGGCACAAGGCAGGTCATCGGCAGCACCAGTTACGTCTGCGGCGTTCTTACTTGAGTCGCCGACACCAGCAAAGCCAAGAGATCCGGTCCGCTGCGGATCCTTTGAATTCGTACCGTACCGCGAAGAGCTTCACCCGAACCCTATGGCATCGTCTCGCAACGCGGAAGCTATTTTCGGTGGCGTCCACTTCGTCGTCGACTCCGGAGGTTTTCTTCGCCTCCCCGGCGCCGGTGCGTCCCACTCAAAGGTCGTGCCTCAGGAAGGTATCCCTTCGGCAGCAAACTTAGAGACCTCGCCCAGAGGCATGCGAGAAAGCATCCGTGAAAGCCCCGGCACCGCAGCTGGACAAAGGAAGAGACGGAGGAGCTCACATCGTGAAGAGAGGGCAGAACAGTAGTCCACTCCCGATGCTATGACATGTCGTCAATCAGAGGACGCACCCGTTCTCCACACCTCTCAGCTACAGAGCAACTTGAGGAGCCATGCTATCTTCACTCTTACTTCGATCCTAAGGATGGCCGGGAGAAGTCTAGCCATCTATTAAGGAACTGCCGACACTTCCTAGAGATTCGGCAGTTCTGCGACGACCTTAGAACCGAAGCTGCATCAAGAGTCCGCATAATGGAAGAGAAAGCAAAGTCCTATGGTCATCAGCCAGAGCCATATGTACCAGAACCATACGAGCCAATGGAAAAAGATGAATATGTACCAGTCGAAGCATTTCCAGCACTGCGTGGACAAATCAACATGATCCACAAAACCAGCTTTTCAAAAAGAGAAATCAAAAAGTTCTCCCGAGAAGTAAAATACGCAGAAGTGGCCATGATGGATACGCCAGATTTTATCGATTGGTCGGAGCAGAGCATCACCTTCAGCAGGGCGGACCACCCGAAGGCCGTCCCAAGGCCCGGTCACGCGGCCCTTGTCCTGGAAGCGCAGATTGGGGGATACAATATGGGCAAAGTATTTATGGATGGAGGAAGCGGCCTGAACTTGTTATTCGCCAGCACGATGAGGGCGATGGGTTTGACAGTCGACATGCTAAAAGAATCCGACACAGGGTTCCATGGCATCATACCGACTCGACCCGCTTACTCGCTGGGCAAAACATCGTTGGACGTAGTCTTCGGCACGCCCAGTAACTTCAGGAAAGAGAGGGTCGGGTCGAGGTAGTCGACTGGGAATCTCAGTACCACGCCATCCTCGGCAGACCTGCGTTTGCCAAATTCATGGCCGTGCCTCATTATGCGTACCTGAAACTAAAGATGCCAGGCAACAACGGGACCCCAATAACCGTTCATGGCAGTTTCGCTCGGTCAGATAACTGCGACAGGGAATTTCAGAAGATCGCCTCGAAGTTTGGAGCTAAAGAAGAACTCAGCGCGATCGACGCCACTACAGATCACACGCAGCCACCAGCCGACAATCGAAACACAAGATCCGATGAGTTCGACACTACAAAGGAAACCAAGAAGCTGCAGGTGCACCCTACTGACCCGAAGAAAACGGTCAACACCTCGGCTGACCTAGCTGTCGCATAGGAAAGCGCGCTCATCGAGTTCCTCCGTGAGCGCTGGGAGATATTTGCATGGGAGCCATCCGACATGCCAGGTATCCCCAGGGAACTCGCTGAGCACGCCCTAAATGTTGACCCGACGGCCAAGCCAGTACAACAGTCGATGCGGCGATTCTCCGAACCAAAAAGAAGGGCAATCGGTGAAGAAGTTAATCGACTCCGCAAGGCGGGATTTATCCGAGAGCTTAAGGAATCTGAGTGGGTGGCTAATCCAGTCATGGTGCCGAAGAAAGACACCACCGCCCTCCGCATGTGCATTGATTACACTAGCCTTAACAAACACTGCCCGAAAGATCACTTCCCATTACCCAGAATAGATCAAATAGTCGATTCTACGGCCGGGTGCGACCGTCTCTCTTTCCTTGATGCATACTCCGGGTACAACCAGATCAAATTGAAGAAGGAGGATCAGGAATTAACCGCGTTTATCACTCCACACGGCGTTTTCTGTTACAACGTCATGACCTTCGGGTTGAAAAATGCGGGAGCTACTTACCAACGCTGCATGCAAGCCTGCCTCGCGGAACAGATCGGGAGGAACATTGAAGTCTACATCGACGATATCGTGGTGAAAACAAAGCACGCAGCCACACTCATCGACGACTTGCGAGAGACCTTTGACAATCTGGACAAGTACAAAATCAAGCTAAACCCCAAGAAATGTTTCTTCGGAGTGCCAGGAGGACAAGTACTCGGGTACTTCATATCAGCCAGAGGAATCGAGGCTAATCCCTTGAAGATCAAAGCTATTCTCGACATGGAGCCGCCAAAGAATCTGCACCAAGTGCAAGGTTGGCCAGTGCCAATTAGCAGCGCTTAGCAGGTTCATCGCGAAGCTAGGGGAGAAAGCTTTGCCCTTCTACAACCTGATGAAAAAGTCAGAAAAGTTCGAGTGGACAAAAGAAGCACAAGACTCCTTCGACAACTTGAAGAAAATCCTATCGACCTCCCCGGTGATCGTAACTCCGCGCGAAAAGGAGACATTACTGATGTACATAGCCGCTACAGCTCAAGTCTTCAGTAGCGTTTTGGTTGTCGAACGAGAAGAAGCAGGGAGGGTTCACGGTGTGCAGAGGCCCGTTTACTACCTCAGTGAAGTACTTACCCCCGCAAGACAGAGGTATCCTCATCACCAGAAGTTGGCATATGCAGTATGGAGGTCGGCTCGCAAGCTGAGGCACTACTTCACGGAGCACCCGATCAAAGTTGTGAGCGAAGCACCCCTGAAGAGCATAATGACCAACCCGGAAGCCACAGGTCGAGTGTCTCAATGGGCTATCGAGTTAGCACCACACGACGTAACTTACGTCAACCGAACAGCGGTAAAATCCCAAATCCTCCCAGATTTTGTGGCAGATTGGATCCAATCACAGACACCAGCGACACCCGACATGTCAGGGTCATGGGTGATGTACTTTGATGGGTCAAAGCGGAGTACAGGAGCAGGGGCAGGAGTAGTGCTGATATCACCACAAGGAGATAAAATGAAGTATATACTACGTATGAATTTCTCCCTGCCGACAAACAACGAAGCAGAATACGAAGCACTGCTGCACGGAATGAAAATGGCGAAGGCATGTGGCGCTACGCGCCTAGAGATCTACGGAGATTCGAACTTGGTGGTCCAGCAGTCAATGAACCTGTGCGATGCAGTCAGTGATAACATGGTTGCTTATCGGCAGCTGTATCAGAACATGGAGGCTAAATTCGAAGGATGCGAGCTTAAGCACATCGGCAGAGCCAGTAACGAGGAAGCCGACACTTTGGCAAACATCGGGTCCACATGCTCCCCCATCCCAGATGGAGTTTTTTACGAAGTGATCGCTCAAAGATCAATTAAAGAAAAGCCGTCTGGAAAATCATCGGGTGAAGAATTGGAAAAAAGCTCACTGCAAAAACCTTCGGCTGAAGAATCTCCAGTCCTTTCTTCCGAACAAGTTCTCCTCCTCGAGCCTCTATGGACCGAACCATTCCTAGCGTACCTGTCGAAACAAGAGTTGCCAGAAGACTCCGTGGAAGCTAAGCGAATCGTCAGACGATCAAAGGCCTTCACATTAATAAATGGTGAGCTTTACAAGCGCAGCATCTCAGGGATCTTCCAAAGGTGCATCGCCATTGACGATGGAAAAGCACTGTTACGTGAGATACATGAAGGAACATGTGGGCATCATGCAGGGAGCAGAGCTCTTGTGGCAAAAGCCTTCAGGGCAGGATTTTATTGGCCAACAGCAGCTTCGGATGCTAGGGATCTAGTCATGAAGTGCGATGCGTGCCAACGTTTCTCGTCGAAACCACACGCTCCTGCAACGGATTTAATGACAATACCCTTGGCATGGCCATTCGCTCAATGGGGACTCGATCAAGTTGGACCGTTGCCCAGATCATCACCCGGAGGACACATGTACTTACTGGTTGCAGTCGACAAATTCACTAAGTGGATTGAGGCAGTACCAGTGCAAAATCAAAAGGCTGAAACGGCGGTCCAATTCTTTAAAGGAATAACCTGTCGATTCGGTATGCCCCACAGCATCGTCACAGACAATGGCACCAACTTTGATTCTGAGGAATTCAGAAAATTTTGCGATGATGGAGGAATCAAATTGAAATTCGCATCAGTCTCTCACCCCCAGACCAACGGTCAGGTGGAAAGGATCAATGGTTTAATAGCGGATGGTTTAAAGAAACGCCTTAAAGGCGCAGCCGGAGCCTGGGTTAAGGAATTACCATCTGTGCTATGGAGTTTGCGAACCACCCCCAACAGGTCGACTCAATACACTCCATTCTTCTTGGTGTACGGAGCCGAAGCAGTCCTGCCAGCCGACGTCCGATTTGAAGCGCCTCGAGTAACAGCGTACACAGAGTCCTCCTCCAATATCGCGCTACAGGATGCTGTCGATCTCCTTGATGAAGCACGAGATATTGCCTTGGCAAGAACAACGGTCTACCAACAAGCACTGAGAAATTATCACAGTCGACGAATACGCAGTCGAAATTTCAGTGTTGGAGATATGGTACTTCGGCTGAAGCAAAAAAGACCCTTGAAGCTGGAATCCCCATGGGAAGGACCGTACATCATCACCGAAGTGATACCAGGAGGAGCTTATCGGCTCAAAAATCCAGCCTCAGGAAAAGATGTCGAGAATCCGTGGAACATCGCGCACTTGCGACGGTTTTATACATAGAATACGATTATTTTTCAACGGCCTACAAGGTTACTTTGCATTATGAATAAAGATCTAATCAGATTTCTGTTACCCTTTTTTCTTGCTTCAGGCTCTGACACCCGAACGTAACGTTCGGAACCGTTTCCATCGGCTCTAACTCCCATCGGGAGCACTGGCCCAGAAAAAACGTGTTCACACGATGACATTAATTAAATACTCTCTACGAGAGCTAAGATTAATGACACACAAAAACAACCAATCCAAGCCTCGAAAAATACGCGAGTGTTGCAGTCGATGGTTACATTAAGATAAGGCTCAAACAGGTGCACCGTGTGACGAAGCCGAACTTTCACATAAATTACATATCGACTTCGCAATCACATTGCATAAAATACAACGAAGTCGTCGAGTAAGCAGGCTGAACTGATCACTCAGCCGCACTCGACAATAAAATATCAATCAAATCAAAGCGTGCAGCGTACGCAGCAAACAGTCTTATGTGAAATACAAGGCTATTACATTCATAATCGGGATCCCCGGTCCCAGTGCGCCTTCAGTTCCTTCTCGAGACATGATTCCATCCGAGAAACAATGGTGTGAGCAGGACCTCTAGCAACATCATAGTACTGGCCTAAATCCCTTTCAGTGTTAGCCACGGCTCTTAAATCTAAAGATGGATGGCATGCCAATATGGAAGCAAAAGCAAGCTCAGCACCAGCTAGAAGTTCTTTCCGCACTAGCAGCCAAATCCTTTCTGGAGACTTGAATCGGGTGAACAAGCCAGACAAAGTTCCGGGTGCCTGATCCAGAGGAAACAAGGTGTGCCAAACCATCGTGAGAAGGGCATAGTATTTGTCAAAATAGTACTGTGCCTTCATCACCCGGTACTTGAACTTCGCCATAATGACGGCCTTCGAACGATGCTACCATAAACCATGTGTTGGATGCGCAACGTCGGTCATCGCCTCAACCTCTTCATGAATCTTCCTGTCCTCTTCAGCTGCATCCGAAGCCACGACTGGAAAAGGAACGAATGTTAGAACATTCAAGCTATACCTGGAATCAGAAGGCAGGCTAATACTCACAATTCAAACTTTCGGTAGCAACATGAAGACCATCAAGAGCGTATTGTTCAACGGTAGTCGCTATTTCTCCCTTCTTCTTCACTAAGGCAGCCATCGCACGAAGGGAAGTAATGTCTCTATTTAGACTAGACACCTGATCACGTAACTGACGAACAAGGCCTGATTCATCGTTACCCGAGGAATTTGGAAAGAGCTCAGCACGGGAAGAAGATGAAGGAATCTGCAGCACGTCCTCACTTCAGACCAAGCATTAATATAAAAAAGAAAAAACTCCCATCGGGAGCATTGAGTGCACATCATACAGGCAAAAGGATGTTTGGCAACAGAGCCGAATTTAAAAGTGTTACGAGAATATTTACAACAAATCAAATAACAGTTCAAGGGTTAGCCGACGTTGAACCAGGGGCTGACTCAGGAGCAGGTTCGGCTTGTGCTTCATCCACCAACTTCAGAAGCCGGTTGGCACAAGTTATTGCCGATCTCTTGAAAGGCTCAAGGTTGACTAGATGATTTTCATCATCAACAGGCAGCGCCTTAGAAAACTCTTCCAATTCCGATCTCATCCCGTGGCCCATAAGCAACTGGAAAGTAAGAACCGCACCAAACAAGCGGTTGCGACGTTTCAGTACCTCTACAGGTTCATAGGGATCGATAAGGAAAGCTTCAGCCATCTCGTCGAGAGTCTTGTCCAGCTTCGCCTTAGGGAAGATCATCGAGTATAACTTCGACAGCGCTCCCTTGGACTTCTGCAGCAATCTGAGGATCTGGACATTTGACTCAGCAGCAAGTGACAAGGCGTCGGCCGTAGAATCCTCCTGAAGCTGATGACGACGACTGACAGTTAAATTGGCGGCCTCTGAAAAAGAGAATATTAGTAATCAATGGAGAAAGCATCAAGAAAGAGGCGGAGCACTACAAGGATTTTACCCAGTAAACCCTTGATGGATTCGCGGAGGACACCCTCCTTCTCATCAATCGCAGCCGCCGCTGCACGCCTGGCATCTTGGTCATCCTTCATTTGACGCTTCAGCCGACTTACTTCTTCCTTCAACGAAGTATTCTCACTTTTGGCATCGGCAGCAAGTCTGTTGGCTTCGACCACCTGATCAGCCGAAGATTTGACGGCCTTCCGAAGTTGAGAATTTTCAGCTTCGAGACGAGTAAATTGTTCAGCAAAATCCACCACAGCATCGACTGTAGCGTAAATTGGCTGCAGCCAGGAAAAAGTCAAGAAGAGTAAGGTGATGGAAATTCAGCAAAGCTTGACAGATTAAAGTACTTACGTGATCGCGGCCAGCCGGCGGCGTGGGAGCATCATCGGAAGGAATAACTCTCGACACTGGGACCTTCTCTACACCCGTTTGGGATGGAGGTGTCGACTTGGCAGGAGAAGGGTTTGATTCTTTAGCCGATGCTGCTCTCTCAGAAGCTAGTTTAGCCCTCTTTGCGAGAGGAACATCGTCATCATCATCGGCAGAGCTGTTTGAGTACAGCGTGCAGTTAGCATACAAGGTGACAAGAAATGAAAGTAACAAGAGTATAAATGCTCACAAGTCCAGGTCATCTTCGTCCACGAAGAAACTGGTTGAACCCTTCTTAGCAGGAGGAGGCGAAGCAGCTTCGTCGGCATCATTATCTCCTCCTTTAGGACTTGATTCAGCCGAAGTGATAAGATCATCATGCACCTGCTTGCGGCGTCTGCTCTTGAGAAAGGCGTCATCTTCAGCAGTTTCCTCCTCTTGGACATCGCTGTCCTCAAGGGCGTGCTGGGTATCCTCGGTTCCTCCAGAATCGTCATCGTCATCCTCTAACACCACTCCGCTCTCGGGTGAGGGAGGATAACATTGGGCGACAGCGGGAACCTGCAGAAAGATAGCAAAACGTGTAAGGCACAAACAAAAAGAAGGAGTAATGACAGTAAACGAAGGACGAAAAGGTTACCTCGGATGGAGGATGCTTGGAGTCATAAGGAGGGTGCGCCGATGTCAGAACGATGGTGTCCTTGGTGCTGAGGCATGTTAGGCAACGAACTTCGTTCTGGAGCTCATCTGCCGAAATGTCGGCAGAGTTGACCCTCGACTTATCGTTTTTGCCAGCGAAAAGCCACAGCTGGTGAGGGCGAGACATCAGCGGCTGCACTCGACGTTGCAGGAACACTGAAACTACTTCAGTACCACGCATCGTCATGCCTCCTGAATTCTTCAGAATGACAACTTGCTTGAATAGCTCATCGGCTGTCGCCTTTTCGTCGGGAGAAAGGGCGTTGGGCGTTGTTCCAAGATTTCTTCTTGTGAGCCACCAAGACATCGTCAAAAACGGGGAGATTTGAACGCCGCCCAGGAACGACAGGGTCCCGAAGGTAGAACCATTTGTTGCGCCAGCCCTGGACGAATTCCTTCATCGGATAGTCGAAGTAATCGACCTCCTTCCTGACGACAAAGCCGACGCCGCCAACAACGGGGGGGCCGTTGCTATCATTGTGACGCTTCACATAGAAGATCTTCCTCCAAAGGCCCCAGTGGGGCTCAATGCCGAGGAAAGCTTCACAAACGGTGACAAAAATGGAAAGGTGGAGGATGGAATTTGGGGTCAGCTGCCAGAGCTGAATCCCATAGAAGAAAAGAAGGGAGCGAAGGAACTCGTGCGCCGGAAGAGAGAGGCCACGGAACAGGAAAGCGACGAACATGATGGTGAAGCCCTTTGGGGGACTCGGGCGAGAAACCTGACCTGGGAGACGAACGTCATCCTCAGATGCGGAGATGAAGCCGAGGGCACGGAGTTTGTTGATGTCGCGGTTGGTAATGGCAGAGGCGCTCTAGTCGCGGCTAACTTTGGCCGCCTCCGATGTGCTGCCGCTCTTCTTCTTGCCCATGGTGGATGAAGCTTTTGATGGAGAGGCAGAAGGACAGAAGGCTTGAGGGAGAAGATGAGCAGTGAGCGGGGTAAAAGGTAAAAAGAAAAGAGGCTCCCTATTTATCCCGTAAGAATTTGAGCCCAAACATGGCCATAACTCCACAAAGCATCGTGGGGAGAGGAGCAGATCTGACTGTACACGTGGCACTAGAAGAAAGAGTGGAACCGGCGGCCCATTATTCCCACGTCACGCGAAAAATGAGGAGACGCCTCGATCGCCGCGCGTGCATTAGTTAAGACCTAAAAACTGCCCGCGCAGAACTAGGGTGGGCCCGTCAGGACAAGTTCCATCAATTGGCCCACAGTAGTTACACGTCAAGTCAAATCCCATCAATTGGCCCACAACTGTGACATCATATAAAAAAAATTATTATTAAAGGCACTCGATGGAAATATAAAAAGTCATCGGATGAAGGATTTGAGTCCACGCACGGATTGCAAGCATCCGAACCTGGACTCGGAGGCTACTCCCATCGGGAGTGCTGACGCGCACCCGATAAAAAGGAAGACTCGACAGAGTAAGCAGTCGAAGGAAAAAAGGAATGAGTCTGTTCTCGGTTACAAGCGATTACACCTAGACACTCCCATCGGGAGCGCATGATGTACATCCAGTAAAAGTTTTTTGCACTCCAGGATCATGCCGGGGACTTGATTCTGTGTAGAGTAACGTTGTTTTGCCATCGGCAGTTAACCAACAAAAGTTGGGCACATTGCTCATTATCCTTTGCGTGAAGAAAATATATCGGATGACCTATGAAGCCTTGCGAAAAACTCGGCAGAGGAAAGTATTCGAGTAGTACAACTTGAGTCTACGCACGGATTGCAAGCATCCGTACCTAGACTCGGGGGCTACTCCCATCAGGAGCGCTGACGCGCACCCGATAAAAGGAAGATGAAGCATAATCAAGATGAATAAGAATAATGAAGGAGAAGAATATCATAAGAGGACATGCATTAGTCTCTACCCGAATTATCTTCGGCTAGACATTCGGGGGCTACTGACGTGGGCATTACCCTTCGAGTAACCGACGTTGCCCTATCCTGTATTGACCAACTGGAGGCCCATGAAGACACCCGAAGACTAGATGGGCCACTAGGTCGGTACACCAGAAGATCCCTTGACGGGCAAGACAAGGAAGCGAACAAACAAGGAAAGATTGGATCTAAACTACTGTAAATCTAGTCGTATTCGGTTAGACCTCTTGAGACCTGGCCTCCTATATAAAGGCCAGGAGAGGGGCTGGCGAAGGACACGAACAATCTTAGCAATCTTAGCCAGGAAAAGCTTAGAGCTAGGTAACCTTAGCAACAGCAATCTCGCCTAGATCTCAGCCGAACTATTCGGCACCCCATTGTAACCCATTATTCTCATAATCAAAGAACAGACAGGCAGGACGTAAGGGTTTTACCTCATCGAGGGCCCCGAACCTGGGTAAATCGCTCTCCCCGCTTGTCTGTGAACCGATGTCTCGTGTCAGCCTACAGGATTCCGTCAACCCTAAGCCCCTATCGGAGGGCATTGACGAGGAGTACCCTCGACACGCACTGTCTCGCCGAGACGTACTCCATCTAGTTGCTGATGATCTAAAGTCAATCGGCCACAGATACATCGTGGGAGGACATCGCTCAACCTTCTTGATCCAATCTTACGAAAAGTTATCGGATCTGGTGATGATTCCGCGAGACGATTCGACCCGGTGTTGAAGTTGAACGCGCTGAAGTGATTTTGAAGATTTTGATGAATCCCGCCCGGATGACAAAATCCGGTCGTCACGCTTCCCACAGACGGCGCCAATTGACGAGGCGGTTCCTCGGCAATGCCCACCATGAGGGGCTTGGGTTTTTAGAGAAAGGCGACGACGGAAGTTCCGGGAGCGAGGCGGTACACGACGTACCCAGGTTCACGTCCCCGCGGTGGAGGATCGCTACGTCCTGCTAGCAATCCAGTATATGAATATATGGGTACAGGGGGCCGCCATAGGCGGAGTAGTTGAATCTAGTCTAGTTCTAATCCGCGGGTTACGGTTTCTAGGCGTGTCACCTCTATAATTATGTTTCTGATTGTGCGTGTCCCTAAGGGGTGCCCCTGCCTGGCTTTATATATCAGCCAAGCTAGGGTTTACAAGAGTCCTAGTAGGATTCATATTGGAGCCTTCTTTCCTTGTAGTCCAAGTTGTTAACGCTTGCGGGTCCAGCTTGTCGAGTCCTTGTGCTGGTCCATCTTGATAATTTGCACCGGGTATGGCAATGTCGAGTACCCGAAGGGTTATGCCCACGTCACACGTGGCTTCGCCAGCTTCTGTCCGAGCTCTCTTGTCCTGTTGACAAGGCTACGGTGGTCTTCTGCGACAACGTGTCGGCCGTCTACCTCTCCGCCAACCCCGTTCATCATCGGCGCACCAAGCACATCGAGTTGGACATCCACTTCGTTCGTGAGCAAGTTGCCCTCGGTCGCGTTCGAGTTCTTCACGTACCGACGTCTCAGCAGTTTACCGATATCATGACGAAGGGATTGCCGTCCACGACTTCTCCGGAGTTTTGCTCCAGTCTATGTGTCGGTGCCGACCCTTCGACTGCGGGGGGTGTTGAGTAACATATTGTATAGGTATAGGTCCCTGTGTTTTCTCAGGGTTGTACCTGTAATTGTACATGTGTCCGCCTATATATATATGAGCAGCCGGCTCTATTGGTGATGTGCAATCTCCAATAACTCTTCTACCTGCGGGAGTGTCATCATGTTGACCTGGTTGGCGGGGTCAACCTCATATCACCTGAGGAGTTTTCAGGAAGCAAACTCTCCCATTTCTGTGGTTTCTTCCTACTTATTACTTAATCCTTCATGTTATCCGAATTCTGAATAAAAACAAAAAACACGTAGAAGGAAACCTTCATCCCATTTATGTGGGATATGTGGGCTTAACAGGGCAGCCCGTAAGTTCCACTTAACTTTTTTTTTTGTCTAACCTGCGAGCGTCCACTTTCTTTTTTATGCAGGGCAGGCTTTGCGGCACGGTGGAAATCCAGCTCACACTTCCAGGCTTACTAGGGAGTGTGAGACTAGCCACAATAAGAATATCATAGCTAGTTTTATGTATACCATGTTGAAAAAAATCTGATGTGGCACAATGAGATATGAGATAGACACGGTATTATAGCACGTAAAACTAGAAAACTTGATGCCAAATACATCATGTACACAAATTTGTATTGAGATTCTACAAAATATTAAGTACAATAAAACTATGATACTTCCTTATTATACTATGCATATTATAGAGGTGGTGTCGTAAACTAGTATCATATACATGATACTAGTGCATGATACTTCCCATCGTGACTAGTCTAAACAAGCTTCTCTCCATGTCGCTAGGTAGACATGGTTCACGCGTGGATCCTCATCTTCATTAATTTCTCGAGAATTTGGCACGTAGGCTAAACCGCCTGGTGAATGTGGATATCTCACATTCAGACCTACCTCATAAATTGGTCTTTTTGACTTCGGTTTTTGATAACTTCTACGCCAGTGGAATGAGTATCAGCCGTCCAGGCTTCCCGGTGACGCCTCTGATTGTGTTATGTAACTTTGCAAAATTGGCATCTTAAGTATGTTCGTCCAAGCTTAAAGAACACTACTAGAAAAATGGGCTTCCGTCCAGATCTTTAGTATCGGTTTCCTTACGAATCGGTACTAAAGAGTGCATTAGTACCGGTTGCACTGCTCAGGCTGTCGGCAACCTTTAGTACGGGTTCGTGCGAGACCTTTAGTACCGGTTCGTGTCACGAACCGGTGTTAAAGGGTTGACATCAGCCGGAAAACCATTAGTACCGGTTCGTGACGCGAACCGGTACTGAAGGGTAGACCTTTAGTATCGGTTCGCGTCACGAACCGGTACTAAAGGTTTTCCTGCTCCCCACGCACCTCCACCCCCACCCCCCATGTGGATCGCTTTTTTAGCTTTGTAAAATAAAAATGAAAATGATAGAAAATTCAAAAAATAAAATGTTTTCAGATTCTTGTATGTTATGCAACCTACTATTCAGTGAAATTAAAAATTGGAATTTTGACTTTTTTTGTAAAAAAAGTTTGAAAAATGGTAAAACCGCGTTAACTTTTCCATACGACGTCGGAAAAAACGTATAATATATCAATATCATCGTGGGAAAAAGCTACATCCGAATTCACCCGGGTTTACCCGGTTAGCCAATTTTTAGATTCTCAAAATTCCAAATAAAAATATGAAAGCCGGAAGACTTTAGTTTTTTTCCAGAAATTTAGAAATTTTTGTTTTTTAAATTAAAATTAATAATTATAAGATTTTTTGAATCCCAGAATATTAATATTACTTTTAGCAAATTATAAGATTTTCAAATTTTCAGGTTTTACGTTTGGCAAAAAAAATATTTTTTTTAAAAAAATAATACAAATTAAAAAAGATAATTTTATTTATTTATTCAACATTATGATTACATCATTACTTTTGTTTATTAAAGAATTATTTAGAATTTAAACAATAAAGAAGTGTGACATCGACCAACATATTAATAAAACTGATATGATACTACTATCAACAACATGCGCGCGAAGCACTTGGAAGTTGGACGGGAGGAACTCGGAAGTTAAGCGTGCTAATGCTGAAGTAGTGTGAGGATGGGTGACCGACCGGAAAGTTTGACCATGGATAAGTAATTTTACTAGAGATTAAGTGTAGTTAGAGACTAACGAAATACTAAAAATTCTAAAAAAAAGTGGGAGTGAAATATAATTAGAAAAAAATGGATAATTTTTTTAACGAAATACCGGTACCAAAGGTCTCCAGCCCCGCGGGCTCCTACGTGCCCACGTGGAGGCACCTCGATTCGTAAGAAACTGGTACCAAAGGGGGAGGTTTTAGTACCGAATTTTTAGTACCGGTTCCAAAACCAATACTAAATACCCTCTGAAATCGGTACTAAAGGCAGATTTCTCTACTAGTGGAAGTTCCTAGGGGACAACTTGGGTAGGATCTTGCTTCAGATAGGATTTATGAGATTGATTTTTTTAACACAAGAAACATGTTTAAATATTCTGAAAAAAAAATGACAACACTCATCTGTGTTATATATGAAACACCAAAAATTTGCGGCTTCAAATTCGGCCTACATTTAGAGATCCAAAAAAGATAAGTTTGGGAGTCAATAGTGTGAAAGACTATTCAGCCTAGGTTGATACTATTCACAGCAGCATTTATCTTTTTTATTTCTCTGAACGTAGATAGAGTTTTGAGGTAATTTTTTTGGAGTTGTAAATACAGACTATAGGTATGTTGTAAACTTTTTTCCCCGATTTTTTCTTCTTTTATAAATATGATTTTTATAAGTTGATCCTATGATCTCACCTAAGGAGCTGATCCTATACAAGTATTCCCCGAAGTTCCTACATCCGCCAGTGTGACACGCTACGGCTTTGGAAGACAAGGAGAAAGTCAAATTTATCGATCTGCATGCATGCTAACGTTCTGATCTCGGTTGCAGGACCAGTCATGCCTTCCCTCGGCCGGCTCAGTTTAAACGTGCACGATAGGCCACAAAATTAGCCCTGAGCGGTGGGACACAGGTCTCTCTCAAAATTCAAGTCCTAAAAATAACATTCTGCAAGTTGATTGGGACAGTGGCACTACGTGTGAGGGTATACTGCAATTCTTGCCGCTCAACTTTAAAAGCATTGTACTGGACGTAAATGCAGTGATAAAAATCAGAAGACCAAGTGACCAACTATAGAAGCCTATCAGAACAATTTGGGAAGTGCACACAAAGAGCTCATCCAAGCTCAAGTATACTGAACTAGCTGAAGTACCATGAAACTCTTACCTTGGCGCTTTGCCCTCCTCCTCTTCTCCTTCCTGCGGCCACCCTTCTTGGTCGCCGGTGGCACCTACACCACTTCTTGCGGAAAAACTGGAAACTACACGGCTAACAGAACCTACCAAGGCAACCTCCAAGCTGCCACCACATACGTCGCCAACGAGGCCAGCTTCAGCGGCGGCAATGGCTTCACGACTACGGCCTACGGCGAGGCTCCAGACGTAGTATATGTCCTCGGAATCTGTCGAGGGGACACCCCAGACAACCTCACCTGCTACGAGTGCCTGTCCGCGGCTTCACTAGAGGCGCCGACGCTATGCCCCAATGACAAGGATGCCACACTCTTCTACGACGGCTGCACCGTGCGCTTCTCCGACCAGGACATCCTCTCCTCCTAGGTTAACATGCCGGAGGTCGTCCTCAACAACACCAACACGGTGAAGCCTACGGCGGCGGAGAAAAGTTTCGACATGCTCGTGGGCACGCTCATGGAGAAGATAGCCGAGCATGCGGCGGCGAGTGATGCCTATGCCAAGAAGGTAGCCACAGGAGAGGCCGTGTTGGACGGAGACGATCCACTAGTGGAGAAGAGGCCTTTGGTCCCAAGCAAATGTCCCACTGCTGAACCAAACCGGGTCCAATGCCCCCATTGGACCCGGTTCGTTTCTGCCCAGGACGACCCCACCCGCTGGCGCCTGTCCTGTAGCGGCCTTTGGACCCGGTTTGTCATACAAACCGGGTCCAAAGGGTCCACCCGCAGGGCGCGGCAGGCCGTGTCAGCCTGGGGAACCCTTTAGTCCCAGTTTGTATGACAAACCGGGTCCAAAGGCCCCCCTCTGGCTATATAACCTTGCCCCTGCCCAAGTGTGAGCCACACTTAGCCATTTTTTCACTATCTTCACAAGAGGGGTGTATTGCTTTCCTCTCTTCTTCACATGCACAAGAGGTGTTCGATGAAATGCTTAAGAGGATTTGCCACTTGAGTTTACACAAATCAAGCCACACTTAACTTGCTTTTTTCTTCTTCATCGAGGTTAACGACTTTATCCTTTTCATCTGCAATTGATAAAATGCATGTGTATATATACATCGTGATGTTCTGTAATGGTTTTGATCAGCTTAATTATATCATGCAGATGAATCGGCAATGGATGTACATTGACCGACGGTTTGACGAGTTCACTGCGGGCCTGGATAATTTTATGGCCGTGGCGGAGGCAAACAAACATGGTGGCTTCATGTATTGTCCATGTGTGGACTGCAAGAATACCGTAAATTACGCTCACTCGAGTCTCATTCACAGCCACCTTCTCGCGATCCGGTTTCATGCCCAAGCATTACTATTGTTGGACCAAGCACGGAGAAAGAGGGGTTATGATGGAAGACAATGACGAAGAGGAAGAGGATGATGACGGTTATCCCAATTTCCCTGAATACGATGATACTGCAGAAGGCAATGAAGACAATGAAGTAGAAGATCAAGAGGCACCGAGATGAGCCTGCGATGATGATCTTGGCCGGGCCATTGCCGATGCAAGGAGAGAATGTGAAACTGAAAAGGAAAGGTTGGCCTTCGACAAGATGATAGAAGATCACAACAAATTGTTATACCCAACTTGCGAAGATGGCCATAAAAAGCTAGGCAAAGACACTGGGAATTGTTGCAATGGAAGGCGAGAGAACGGTGTCACCGACTCAGGATTTGGAAAGTTCTTGACAATAATTAAGAGGAAGCTTCCAAGGGGTAACGAATTGCCCGCCGATGCGTACGAAGCGAAGAAGATTGTCTGCCCTCTAGGATTAGATGTGCAAAAGATACATGCATGCATTAATGACCGCATCCTCTACCGCGATGAGTACGAGAATTTGGATGCATGTCCGGTGCACCTTTGCATTGCGGTATAAGATCGGACGAGATGACCCTGGTGATGTTGAGGCGAGCGCCCCGGGAAGAGGGTTCCTGCCAAGGTTATGTGGTATGCTCCTATAATACCACGGCTGAAACGCTTGTTCGTAAATAAAGAGCATGCTAGGTTGTTGCGATGGCACAAAGAAGACCGTAAGAAAGACGTGATGTTGAGGCACCTGCCGATGGCTCCCAATGGAGAAAAATCGATAGAGAGTTCCCAAACTTTGCACAGATGCAAGGAACTTACGGTTTGGTCTCGGTACAAATGGCATGAATCCTTTTGGAGAGAGAGAGCTGCAGCCATAGCACCTGGCCCGTGACTCTTTGTATATATAACCTTCCTCCTTGGTTGTGCATGAAGCGGAAGTTCATTATGATGCCAGTGCTCATACAAGGCCCGAAGCAACCCGGGAACGACATTGATGTGTACCTGAAGCCATTAGTCGAAGAACTTCTACAGCTGTGGTCCCTAGCAGGTGTACGTGTGTGGGACGAGCACAAGCAGGAGGAATTTGACCTAAGAGCGATGCTTTTCGTAACCATCAATGACCGGCCTGCTCTTGGTAACATTTCAGGACAGTCAAACAAGGGATACAATGCATGCACACACTTGTTTACATGAGCTCGAAGGTGATTATTTGGAAAAAGGTCGAAGGTCGTGTACCGGGGCATCGTCGATTTCTTAGGCTTACCCATCCCGTAAGAAAGAAAGGCAAGCATTACAACGGTGAGGCTGATCACAGGAGGAAGCCTCCCCATCGTGATGGTGTTGATATATTTGGTATGGTCAAGGATCTAGATGTAATATTTGGAAAGGGTCCCGGCGGACGGTCTGTTCCGAATGACGATGCCGGACACGCGCCCATGTGGAAGAAGAAATCTATATTTTGGGATCTACCCTATTGGGAAGTCTTAGAGGTCCGCTCTTCAATCGATGTGATGCACGTGACGAAGAATCTTTGCGTGAACCTGCTAGGCTTTACGGGTGTGTACGGGAAGACAAAAGATACACCAAGCACGGGAGGACCAGCAACGTTGGAAAGACCCCAAAAAGCTGCATGAGAGAGTTAAAGGACGTCATTTATCCAGCTACGCTCTTACAAAAGCGAGAGAAGGAAATATTTTTTGAATGTCTTAGCAGTATCAAGGTCCCGTCTGGCTTCTCCTCCAATATAAAGGGAATAATAAATATGGAGAAGAAAACATTCCAGAACTTGAAGTCTCATGACTGTCACGTGATAATGACACGATTGCTTCCGATTGCATTGAGGGGGCTTCTACCGGAAAATGTTCGACTGCCCATTGTGAAGCTATGTGCATTCCTCAATGCAATTTCTCGAGAAGGTAATAAATCCAGAAATTCTACCGAGGTTGCGTAATGATGTGGTCCAATGTCTCGTTAGTTTTGAGCTGGTGTTCCCACCATCCTTCTTCAATATTATGACACATCTCCTCGTTCACCCGGTCGATGAGATTTCCATTCTCGGTCCTGTGTTTCTACACAATATGTTCCCCTTCGAGAGGTTCATGGGAGTCTTGAAGAAATATGTTCATAACCGTGCTAGGCCGAAGGAAGCATCTCCAAGGGCTATGGAACAGAGGAGGTCATTGAATTCTGTGTTGACTTTATTCGACCTTAAGCCGATTGGTGTTCTGAATCGCGGCATGAAGGGAGACTAAGTGGAAAAGGCACGCTAGGAAGGAAATCAATGATATGTAGGGACGGGATTTCTTTGACTCAAGCACACTACACGGTCCTACAAAGTTCCACCTTGGTGGCTCCGTATATCGGTGACCACAAGAACTTTCTACGCTCCCGAGAACCCGGGGCGGTCGAACGATTGGATTAGACGTGAACACATGTCGACTTTCGGCGGTTGGTTGCAAAAACATCTCCTGAATAACAAACATATTGAAGATCAGTTGTACTTGCTGGCCCGGACACCATCTTCGATCGTAGTGACTTTCCAAGGGTACGAGATAAATGGGAATACATTTTACACGATCGCCCAAGATAAAAAGAGCACCAACCAAAACAGTGGTGTCCGGTTTGATGCAATAATGAATGAAGGCCCAAATGACACATATTATGGTTACATAGAGGATATATGGGAACTTGACTATGGACCTTCTTTTAAGGTCCCTTTGTTTAGGTGCAAATGGGTCAACAAAACAGAGGCGGGGTTCGGTAGACAAGTTGTATGGAATGACAATAGTGGATCTCAACAATCTTGGGTATAGAGACGAACCATTCGTCCTAGCCAAGGATGTGGCCCAGGTTTTCTATGTGAAGGATATGTCTACCAAACCAAGAAAAAAGGAAACATAAGGAAACAAATACATCAAACGATGAGCCAAAGCGCCACATAGTTCTTTACGGAAAAAGAAACATCGTGGGAGTGGAGGACAAGACAGACATGTCAAGATTATAATCAGTTTGATGAAATTCCACCCTTCGTAGTGAACATTGATCCAAGCATCAAGTTAAATGATGAAGATGCTCCATGGTTACGGCCGAAGAAGATTAATTAAATGATGAAGATGCTCCATCATCAAGTTAATTGAAGAATGTTCATGGCACAAATGAGTATCTCAACATGGCAATCAATTTCCCATTTATTTTTGTGTAATCATGTAACTGTATGTAAGATATTAAAAGTGGAGATGCGCCACGGGAGATTTCCCAACCCTTTCCCCAACACTGTTAGATGAGATGTAGTCGTTCAGGGGCTTGGCAAGGCGTATCGATGCTCCTTTTATAGGCACGGCACCTCTTCTACTTTGTCTTGTTCCTTCGACAGGGCGTCGTGCGCTACATGCTTTATCTCATCGAGCAGTGCGTCCACCCATGCGTTCTTATCCTGCCGACATCTTTAGTCCCGGTTGTACCCACCAGCCGGGACTAAAGGTTACCCACACGTCCTTATCCCACCGACAGTTTTGTTAGATGACACAAAAAGGATCTTTAGTCCCGGTTGTACCCACCAGCCGGGACTAAAGGTTACCCACACGTCCTTATCCCACCGACAGTTTTTGGCGCCACTGCGTTCCCGCCTATTTTTCTTCCCGCGCTTTCCACTGCTTCCCGCCTCCGTCCTCCCGCCATTTTTTCACTATATATATGTTGGCTTGGCCTCCATTTACATATCACATCTAGACTCATATCTGCAAACCTCATCACCAGGTCACATGGCTTCCATCGTATCTCTAACCCTCCGGGAGGCGGAGGCGCGTTGCGCGTCGAACTACCCCTGCCCGCCGGGCTACCGCGTCCCTACCGGCTGGTTGCCGAGCTGCCGGAGGGGTACCGGTCCCTCCCGTCCCTCTAGGTGTGGCGCGCGAGATGGCCATCACGAACCACTACTACTTCGAGCTCACGCTGCAGCAGCGGAGGAATCCCAGGTGGCATCCCGACTACAGCCCGACTTGGGAGAGCTTCTTCATCAATCGGCGTGAGAGGGCGCTCGCCGAGCACGAGGACGGCGGCCCGCCTCCTTCGAACTTCAACGAGACCGGCCGTCGGCTGTGGTGGCGCGACCGAACTCTCAGGGCGTCATGGCCCACCGTGGCCCCCGCCTGCGCTACCCTCAGTCCCAGCCCACGCGTGCTCTCCCGCCGAGGTTTGACTACCGCGACCCCGATGCCAGCGACGATGATGACGGCGACTACGACGACTACAGTGGCGAGTACTATAGGGCTAGGCACGAGTATGACTGAATGACTCGAACTGTCGAATCTGGCCATGTATCTTAATTAATTTTCAGTTGAGCTAGGCACGAGTACTATAGGGCTAGGCACGAGTACTATCTGGCCATGTATCTTAATTAATTTTCAGTTGAGTTCTGTACTTTAATTCCACATGTAATCTGGCGGGAAACTTTTCTCATCATCAGCGTCTGCCACAACGACTTTATTGAAAATACAATAAAATAGATAAACAACTAGTCTAGTCGATCTACTCGTCGTCGGAGGTTGTCTCGGTCCAAATGTCGTCCCACCGAGGGTCGTTGTCGGCCCAAGTTGTATTCGGGTTATCGAGCTCGAACACGGCGACGGCCCGACGATGGCGCCTGTTGGACCTGCGTTGTGCCCGGAGGTCAGCGAAGAACGCGGCGGTGTTGTCGACGTCGTTGGGGAACTGCGCCCTCCACTGGCGCATCAACTCCTCGTCGTGCTCGGCGATTGCGATCCGGCGCTGCACCTGGCGGTGGCGGCGACGGTCCTCGTCGTCGACGAGGCACGGCGTCGGCGCGAGGAACTCCGCCTCCTCTAGCGATTCGATCGTCCGGGAAGTTCATGTCGCACCGTGGCCGCCGAAATCGCCATCCGGCCGCGTCGTAAGCGCGCGCCGCCAGCTCCGGGGTGTTGTACGTGCCGAGGGTGAGCCGGAAGCCACCAGCACGCATCTCGGCGTAGAACCTACCGTTCGGCCGCGCTCGGACGCCACGGAAACCGGACGAGCCGCGACGGCGCGGCGGCATCCCGGCGACGAATGAACGGAGGCGACGGCGACGTGTGGTTCCGCGCGCACGCGGCGCTTTATAGCACAGCGACGCGGCAAGTTTGGCGACAGGTGGCGCGGGGAAGCGGCGGCGATAGGTGGCGCGGGGAAGCGGCGGGGCGTGGCACGTGGAAGCGGCGGCGACAGGTGGCGCGGGGAATCGGCGGGGCGTGGCACGTGGAAGCGGGATCTACACGTCGCACGGCGGTGGCGGCGGGCGAGGCACGTGGAAGCGGCCGCGACACGTGGCACGGGGAAGGGACACGTGTGGCGGTGGCGGTGGTGGCCAGTACATGGCGGTGGCGGTGGTGGGCAGTACACGGCGGTGGCCCGTACATGGCGGTGACGGCGGGGCGAGGCACGTGGAAGCGGCGGCGACACGTGGCACGGGGAAGGGACACGTGTGGCGGTGGCGGTGGTGGCCAGTACATGGCGGTGGCGGTGGTGGGCAGTACACGGCGGTGGCCCGTACATGGCGGTGGCCCGTACATGGCGGTGACGGTGGGGCGAGGCACGTGGAAGCGGCGGCGACACGTGGCACGGGGAAGGGACACGTGTGGCGGTGGCGGTGGTGGCCAGTACATGGCGGTGGCGGTGGTGGGCAGTACACGGCGGTGGCCGTACATGGCGGTGACGGTGGTGGCCAGGCGGTGGCGGTGGCGACAGTGGCCACTACACGGTGGCGGCGGTGGACACGTGTGGCAGTGCGGTGGCTTTTTTTCATTTGAAATAAGGCGGGAATGAAATTTTTAAAAAGTGGCCTTTGGACCCGGTTTGTATTACAAACCGGGACTAAAAAAACCTTTTTTGCGCGCAATAAAACGGAGCAAAATTGGCCTTTTGTCCCGGTTTGTATTACAAACCGGGTCCAAAGGGGGGTCTTTGGACCCGGTTTGTAAGACGAACCGGGACCAAAGGGGGGGGCACTATAACTGCAACTCCTTCGTCTCCGCGGAGATCAATCCCGCGGAGACGAACGAGCAGCACTGCGCCGCCAGAGCCGCCCAATCGCCGCGCGGCGCTGCCCAGCCGTCCGCCGTCGCCGTCCACCGCTGCCGCGCTGCCGCGCCGCCGCCCGCCGCCCGCGTCACCACCGCCGCCCGCCCCCGCGCCTCTTCTCTCCCGCGTGCGGCGCGGGCCCTCGACCGCCGCCGGCCGCCACTCCGCTCTCCGCCGCCACTCCTCCACCGCCGGCGCCGCTTCCTCCACGCCCGCCGCCGCCTCCTCTCTCCTCCACCGCCGCGCGCCTCCTCTCCGCCGGCAAGCAATCAAGGTGAGAGCCCCGGCCGCCGGCCACCCGGCCTTTTTTTTTTCTTTCTTTTTTAGTCTTTTTTTTTAGATTAGTTTTGTTAATTAGTTAGAAAAATTAGATTAGTTTGTTAAGTTAGATAATTTAGTTTAGTTTGTTAATTAGTTAGAAAAATTAGATTAGTTTGTTAAGTTAGAAAAATTAGTTTAGTTTGTTAAGTTAGAAAAATTAGTTTAGTTTGTTAATTAGTTAGAAAAATTAGATTAGTTTGTTAAGTTAGAAAAATTAGTTAAAACAATATAGTTAGAAAATTAATTAGTAAAATTAGTTAGTAAAATATTTAGTTAGTGTGTTAGTGAAAAATAGTTAGAACTTTAGTTAAAACAATAGTTAGTGTGTTAGTGTAAAATAGTTAGCGCGCAAAAACGCCGGCGCCCCCCCAAATAGAGATGTACGCCGGCGCCCCCCAAATAGAGATGTACGCCGCGCGGTGCCCCCTTACGCGGTAGTGCCGGCGCCCCCCAAATAGAGATGTACGCCGGCGCCCCCTTACGGGGTAGTGCCGGCGCCCCCCAAATAGAGGATGTACGCCGGCGCCCCCTTACGCGGTAGTGCCGGCGCCCCCCAAATAGAGGATGTTGTGCCGGCGCCCCCTTACGTGGTGTGCTGACGCTCTTGCCGGCGCCCCCAAATAGAAGATGTTGTGCCGGTGCCCCTTACGCAGGTTAGTGCCGGCGCCCCTGCCGCGCCCCCAGGAATAGAGTATGTAGTGCGGCGCCCCCAAATGGTAGTGCCGGCGCCGACTAACATATAGTGAAGTTATTTTTTAATTTATGTTAACGTTGGTACATATATATATGATTTGTTTTCGTAGCTACAATGCCGCGACAACGCCGCGCCGTGGTCCGACTCTTCTAGAGGAGATGGAGCAGATGGGGAGGTCCGGGACTGGGCTCCGCCTCGGGGTGGCACCGGGAGGTCTTAGCTTCGGGTCGCGCACCTTGGTGCGGAATCCGGGTCCCGTTGTCGACCCGGATATTCTTTGGTGGAGGTCTTATGGGCCACGGTCGTTTCAGAGGGAGCCAGCCCCGCCGGAGGAGGTAGCTCAGCGCATTGAAGCGGAGGACCAGCACGTTCGCCGTTACATGTACGCGTTAGACAACATGTATAGGACCGGATGGAGCGTTATGCGGGGATCTCATGTTAGCTATGCTCCCGTTGTTGTTCCGTGGTTTTGGGGGCACACCCAGCGCGGCTCAGGACCCGGTCGGCGCCCTCTAGGACCCGGTTTGCGCGGTTGAGTGGTTGTAGTAGTGATTGATATGTATTAGGGTTAAATAAACATGAACCCGATCTATGTATGCATGTAACTGCAGTATCTGCTTTCAGCACTATATTATCGATCCTTAGTTAAGAACTACACATATGTAACTCCATTTTCAGTTTTCTGCATTATCCTTAATTTGATCATATGATGGTTCCTATGTATAGCTTGCAGGTCGTTGTAGAAAGCATGGACAGAGATGAAATTCAAGAAAATTTCATGGAGGAACTCATAGCAAACGGTACTCTGGATGATCGCGACGACGACGTTATTCCAGATGATGGCGGTGACGATGTCACCGCAACTTATTTGAATGACTCCGGTGAGGGAGCGGAGGATATTGAGGAAGAAGATCCTAGTGGCGCCGGTGAGGAACAAGATCATCATAATGGCTCCCGAACTGTAGTTATCACCGAGGTATATAAATTAATTAAGCCGCTGTTGATCGACTAGATGCATTAACTAATGAAATTTTACTGACTATGAACTATTTCTTTTTTAGCCCTCCGGATCGAGCACTTCTTATGTAAAGTCGAGGAAGCGAGGCCCGGCCAAAAAGTTGGATGACGGTGTTAGGCACGACATCACCCACATCGAGAAGGATGGTAAATCGATTGCTCCAGAGAAAGGTGCAAAGTCATTTATAGCTCAATGCGGAGTGCTTGTTAGGGACCACGTCCCGATCACCGTTCGAGAATGGCACAAGCCGAAGGGACTAGTGCTGTCTGCAGAGGAAGAAGCTCAAGGTCTTTATATCGATGATGTAGCCAAAAACAGCATTATGAACAAGCTCATGTCACATTTCAACATAGTACACGAAGAGGGGGGTGACGCTGAAAAGGCCAAGATGGAGCAGGCCCTCCGCGAGTTTGGCAAGAAGAAGATGGCCGAACTATTCAAGAGCCACAAGAAAAGATTGCGCCGCCTTATCAAGTTAAAGAAGACTCCGGACAGTGAGAAGGTAAAAAATCACTGGGACGAATTCGTGAAGTACAGCACGGAGTCGAGAAGAATTTTGAGAAGGTCGGAAATAAATAAGGCAAATGCTGCGTTGAAGCTATATCACCAAATTCTGGGTCCAGGTGGATAGGGGGCGAACCGTCCTAAGTGGCAGGCAGCTGAGGCGGAACCGACCGATAAAGGGATCAGATTAGGGACACACGGTTGGATCGAACGGTGCAAGGAGTGGTTCTACGGGATTGGGGAACGTTGGATCCGAGAAACGAGGAAGTGCATCTATAAGAAAGCTCATCTGAAGGTTCCCATTGATGCCCTGGAAAAAGCACATAGGGACGTGGAGGCGGGGTTGTTCCAGCCCGAAAGAGAGAATGATGAGCTGACATGCGCCCTTGGGAACAAAGAACACGGCGGACGAACACGAGGCACAGCAGGCTCCGTTCCGTGGAAGTATGGCTTTCCTGCGGAAAGGAAGAGATTTCCTGATAAAAGCCATGAGAGGAGGAAGGCAAGGGAAACAGACCGCCTGGCTAACTTAGAGGAGGGTATGAGCACCATGCAAGCCCAATTAACCATGGTAACCCAAGTACTTACATCTCAGATGGCTCGGGGGCAGGCTGTAGATCCTGCACTGCTCAATGCCCTCGCCCGTGCAATCTCAACCACACCGGAAAAGCAGCGTGGCTTCCTCTCGGCGAGGTGGATAATGATGATGATGATGACCAGGTGGTCGAGCCTCCTCGCTACCCCCCCGTGGATGATCTCACTGAGAGCCGTCCTTGTGAGCTGCATGTTAAAGTTTTCAACCTATCCTTCAAGGCGGCGGTCGGCATCCTCTTACCTACAAGGTCTTACCATTGCCGTCCGGTCCAAGACGACTTTGCTGTTGTGATGGTGGATGAAGTGTTGAGAGAGTATGAGGGGTTGGTGCTTGAGCACCCTGCAGGTGAAGATGGGGAAATCAAAGAACTGGGAGAAGCCCGTAGAACCACCGTGCAATGGCGGAAGGAGAACATTGTGTTTCCAGGTGAGAAGCCAACAAGCAGGCCACCTCCGCCTCCTCCGCCACTGTGCGGTCTCCTCCGCGTGATGATTCTCCTCTGCGCGATGATGATTCCCCTATCCATGACCAGTCTCCTCCGCGTGAAAATACTCCGCCGCCTCCTCCTCCTCGTCAGGAGACTCCGCCGCTTCCACCTAAGCAAAAGAGGAAGCGGTCTGCGGCACCTCCTACAGCTCCGAAGAGATCATCAACTCCAATGAGGGCACAGACTCCAGAGTTGTTACCACATGAGCAGACTGAAGAGCAAAAGGCGTTTCTTGCAATTGCGCCGAAGAAGATGTTTATTCCACCGCAGACAGTGAAGCACTTTGCCGAGATGAGAATGAAGAGACCTGAGCTGAGAGCTGATTATGACCGCTCTCTTGGACAGTCCTCTAGAGCGAGCAAAGAAGCAAAAAAAGTCGCCCAGCTTGGACAGCAGGACATTCAGGCCGCACCCCACTTCATCGTGGAGCCATATCATGATCCAGAGACGGCATCGATGATCGAACGGGCGGCTAGAGCTCAGGGAGCATCAGTTGAGTACGAAGATTACTATCCAACGGCTCAAGTGGTAAACAAGTATAGATACGGATCTGATCTCGTCAAACCTGGCGAGCTCGCGCGTCTAGGGACTCAGATGCGAAGGTTGCATGACTGGTACCTGAAAGCCTGTCGAAGATGTGAAAGCTACATCACGGTGTATCTTAGAGATGAGCATTACTTCCGGGGGAAGGCAGAGATAAACCTTGAGTTAGAAGAACTGTTTCAGTTATTCAATCAAGACGCCCTCGACAAAGCTGTCATCAGTTGCTACTGCCTGTAAGTGATTTATTTGTGTAATTAAGTTTGTAGCTCATTCATTTGCACTAACAATTATCCTCATTATATTCTTTGTGTACGCTATACATTTAATTATGCAGAATGAAGAAGCTGGAATACAATAGAGGCAAGCTCCTACCGCTGGGGTTCATAGACCCAAACACAGTTCATGAAGTTACGGTTCGACGGTACCCCAAGGACACAGAGGACAACATCGTAATGTTTTTAGAGAAGCAAGCAGACAAAGAGGATATATTCTTTCCCTACAACTTCAAGTGAGTGTTATATATAACATACATTATGCTTGTGCACCTTCCACTTTATTCTCGTAATCATTGAGCTATGCTTGTGCAGTTTCCACTTTATTCTCCTAATCATTGATCTTCACCTTGGAGTCGTAAACGTCATGGACTCGAAACGTAAAGAATATGCGAAATGGGCAGACATGGCTGCCATCCTCCAGAGGTAGTTTCAATCAATTTCGTATTGGCATCTTCATCTGCTCTAATTCGAAGATATCATCAACTAATCAATTACTCATTTACTCATTATTTTTTGCCGGGCAGGGCTTGGAAACGGTTCATCAATACTGTTCCGGGTGAATGGAAACCGGAGCTTACATTTAGAGATTACCCTGTAAGTAGTACTATATATATAGCTATGTCCGTGAAACTTTATATATGATATTTACTTTCAATACGATGCTTGATTATTAGTTTGATCGAACTATTTTTTCGTAAAGTGTATGAGGCAGGAACAAGGGAATAACTTATGTGGATACTACGTCTGCACCTTCATGCGTGACATGTCCTGTCCCAAGGGTGGGGATGCCCAAATACACCACACTCGTGTACGATAACAAATTTTCACAATTAATCTTAATTAGTACCATCTATTGTATTGAGTTCCATTCATATATTGATCTCCTTTTTAAATATAGATGACACGCCTGCAGACACTCTCATAACAGCGGATCAAATAAAAGCAATTCAAGAGGAAATCGCGGGATTCTTTATTACCGAGGTCCTTACCCCAGGTGGAGAGCACTATCGGAAGATCGTGACGGCGGAGGATATTCGTTCAGGAGATGTTGTATTGTAAATATGCATGCATTACGTGTACTGTGTTGACTATGTCGTGTACTGTTGACGATGTCTATATATATTCATGACGATTTTTTGTGGTTTCTTGAATGATATATATATGCATTGCTGAAACTCTGCCGCGGCAGAGAAACGCCCTGTTTCTCTGCCGCGGCAGAGAAAAGCTGGTACAGCCTAAATCTGTGCCGCGGCAGAGAAATAGCAATTCTCTGCCGCGGCAGAGAAACATAGGCCCGGTTCGTACCACGAACCGGGACCAAAGCCCTTCCACCGCGAGCTCCCTGGCCGCACCACGTGTCGAGCCCTTTAGGCCCGGTTTATCTTTGAACCGGGACTAAAGGGTACCCCCTTTAGTCCCGCCTAGTTGGTCCTGGTTCGGGAACCGGGTCTAAAGGCCCAAATGGACCGGGCCTATTGCCCCGTTTTCTACTAGTGTCCGCAGATGAAGATTTACGGCCTGGCGCAGTGCACACCAGACATGACGTCTTCGGGGTGCGGAAAATGCCTCCGAGGTGAGATGGACAAGATGGCTCGTAGGATGCGTGGCTCATTGGGGCAGAGGATGGCCGGGGTGAGGTGCAACTTACGATTCGAGGTTTACCCGTTCTATATCGGCGAGGCCATGGTTCAGATTGATGGAACGCCCGCGCCATCGCTTGCACCGACAAAGTCGAGTCCGCCGCCGCCTCCTGAACCACTGACCCCTGCAAGTCCACCGAGCAAAGGAGGTATACACATAAACACCTTCAACTATGTGGTTTCACGATGATCAAAAAAATTGAACAGTGCATATAATTTTACCTGTTCTCTGCATGGTGAGACATCAATACAACCACCTTTATTGCAAAAGTATTGATTTGTACAAAAATGATGTTTTTCTACCATGCTGATTTTTTTTGAGAAACACAGATTTGAACTCTGGTGGGCTAGGGGTACAACCACCCTCCTAACCACCCAACCTCAGGTTGGTTCTCCTGAAATATTTTTTCTAAAATACACCAGATGTATCACATATTATACCCCTTGTCCAAAAATAAGTGTCTCAACTTTTTTATATAAGGATGTATCTATACATAACAACGTGTCTAGAGACAACCATATCTAGATAAATTAGTCACTTATATTTTTCTTTTAACAAATAGTGTATATTAATAATATATTTCCCTATTGGCAATCTAGATGCACACAACCAAAAAAACTACAATAAAAGGAAAGTCCTGCTACAGTAATCACTTCTTTGTAGCAGCACTAACACCACCAAGCCAACACCGGAAGTCCAGCTTCACCAAAAACGATGCCTTCAAAAAGGAAACAGTGCACAAACGTCATCGTCGCCCAATCAAAAATCTTAGATTTTTACCCTGCAGAAAATCCTTGCTCACAAAACAATGCCTTCAACAAGATCATTTCCACCTACAACCAATTAAGGTGAGACCTTGGATTTTCACCCTGAGAGGTAAGACTTTGAACTTCTCCCGTGTTGACGCCCCCACTTATAATATCGCTGCTCCAAGTTACAAATCACCAAGCCAATTCCTCGTCACCACAAAGACTAGAACCACCATATGTAGTCCTCAGATCTGGACCTCAATGACATTCCTCGCTGGCTGACTTCACCATGGAACGAGAAAGGGTGCTCCATGATGGTAACACCTAGCAGAGCTTCGCATCACTCCCTCTGAAACCAAACAGCCAGAGAAAAACACAAGTGCGTGTGATCGAATCTCACCCGATCCAACAATCTTCAGACATAAATTGCCCAATGGAGTTGCCGGCAGAGCCTTCCGGAACACGCCAATCCAGCCAGATCGATGTGGACTCGCATAAGGCGGATCATCATCTTGGGTGAGTTGGAACCCTAGGACAACCACCTTTATTCAAATATGCGTCAGTAACCCCCACGCCACTCGCTGGCACCCTGTTGGATATGTTGCTCCAATTCACACCGCCGGAAGGCTAGCATCAGAGAAGAAGAAGTCATAATATGGGAGATCATCCACGGATCCAACCGAACCGCACATATGGACAAAGAGAGTAGAAGAATTGCTAAGAGACAAAGTTACAACGCCTTCTAGCAGCTAGGATTTCTGCCAGCCGAAATGGGAGGAGGTCAGCTCCCCGCTCTAACACCTATTCTCCCTCAAGTGACCATGTTGGTGTTGGTGGCTAGAAAGTCGTACACCTAATGTCGGAAGAGCCCCGCTGTCTTCTATGCCTCGTACTACTTCCTAATCATTATATGATCATCTAAGCTGCCGGCCTTGCTCTCCGTGCCTACAAATACACCAGAAGACCAGAGCGTTGGTCGTGCTCTCTTACACACACACACGCGCACACACACACATGAAACACACACACACACACGCGCACACACACACACACAAACGCACGTGCACGCACGCGCGCGCATTAGAGGAGTGTCAGTTTCTACCAATCAACCCGGTCTGCTCTATAGGTTGAAAGTGTGAGTCCACACCTCAAGGTCCTAAATATTAGCCTCTAATTACTTGTTCACTGAACATGCACTATTAAAACATCGGATTTAATGAGATTCTTTTATGTCTATACTATCACATAAAATTCACTCGCCAAGCCAAATTAATTAGAAGCATCCAAAACAAGATGGCACGGAATAAAAACCATAATTCTTCCTTCGTTCTTGTATAAAAGGTCATTATATCATTTTTTATCTACCAAGAAAATAAAATCAACTAATAAATAGCATGATTAATTATGTACGTAGGAAACTTCTCGTGTAGTGGGCTAAGTAAATATGTTGCATGTGGTACGAGGTTTATCTCTACGGCTGCATGTAACATTCCCGTTAATGAGAACCATTGTACGAGAGAGAAATCTAATAAATTGTTCTTGAAAAAGACAATAGCCTTTGATAGATGAAAATTGTATTTTTGGTTGTGGCCTTTCTATTCAAGAACAAAGGGAGTATGTAATATGGTATACATATGTATTATGTGGTACTTATATTCTTAGATTAAAAGTACACCAGCTTGTGTTATGTGCACAAATAACAAGCATAAGAGGACCATGGAGCCAACAAAATTGCTTCTTACAGCCAAAACTAACAAAATAGGATCAAAGAGAAGAACACCATGGAGCCCACGTAGGCGGGAAACGATTGTAGAGGCTGACACATGGCCAGACATGGGTTTTAGTGTTGGCTAAAGACTTAAAGTCTTCTATGAAGGTGTCATATCATTGAATGTATGCTTGAACTCCTTGTCACCTTTAATAATATATTTGTTAGGACTTTTACGATGCATTGTCTCTTAATGCATTATTCTAGCTAGCGATGTATTGTAAGAAATGAACTTTACAATGAATTGTTTCTTAGGGTTGTATCTAAATTTAATTATTTATGCTAATGATGCATGTGATTGGACTAGCAATATGTTTTGTCTATGATTCCATGCAAGAGTTTTATCTTAAAATAGTCACAATGGATAGTATCATATAAAAGTATCATGCATGTATACTATCTCTACAATACAATGCATGGTATCATGTAGTAGTATAGTACTTTTCTTTTATTTATTGATTTGTAGAATCTCAATCAAATTGTGTACAAGATCTAATTGAAATTCATTTTTCTAGTTTCATGTTCTATGATATGGTATCTATCTATGATATCACTATGTCTCTCTCATCCTTAATTATAGTAACACATCATATTTTTGCACGAAATACATGATACTACTTATATTCTCATTATGGGTAGTCTTAGCTATAAGATACAATAACCATATCTTTTCTTATTTAATACAATGCCACATCAGCAAATAACTTAGGATACGACAGTAAGAAACTCCCATTGCGAAAGACCTTCGGTTCTCAGATAATTTAACATTTCATTTATTTAATATACTTCAGGTTTTATGCTTACTTTCCATGTTAAATTTAATAGAATTATTATTTCTATAAATAGTTCACCTACGCCCTTTTTATGTAACTAGTATTTAGGAGAATTCATTAATCAAATCCTAATATTGAAATCTCCAGGAAAATATGGTTGGCCAATTGGATCGGTCCCTTTCCTTGAAAGAATCAGATCCAAAGTTAATATTTCAAACATTAGTAGATCTCTAGAATTTGTGATAAAGTTTTTGTAATTTCTTATTCAACATGTAGTACAATCTTTTAAGCTTACAAAAAATATTATATTAGCTAGCATGAATTTGTTCAGTGAATGGCACTCGAATATAATTGATCAATACAATAATTAATCAACTGGGCAATGAATGCCACATCGAATTATTTCAAACGTGATCTCAGCTAGACATGGACTTTGCATCTATTCACTTGTGTATTCTCACGGCATTGTTGCTTTATATATTACTTTGTAGCAATCATAAAGTATCGTGGACAACTCAAACATCATAGCACTGCGCCTACATGGGCACCTAATATTTTTCTTTTCTTACCAAAACTTCCACACGTATATTTTTGTTATATTGAAATGATATTATTTTTCAATTTTTTTTAAAATTACAATTTATGCTTTACATGGCAGGCAACAGTAATTTCCATAATCAAATGAATTTTTCCTGTCTATCCCTGTGAAACAAGTTTCCTTGTATGGGAACTGATTCCCACATTGTGAAAAGAAGGCGTGCATGCATTCCTAAATTTAAATTTGACGCAAAAAAATTCTTGACATTTCAACATCAGGATTTAAAGTTTGCCAGAAATGGTAAAACACCATAATAATCGTTGGATTACTTGGCTAGATAAGCCGTACATTTACCGCAATCTATTGAAACACGGCATGTAAGAACTACAAGAACATGTGCCATGTGCTCCGGATGGTAATTACATAGTAATTATGCATAACGACATAATAAGTAAAACCCTATCAAATTGCTTTTTTTTTAGAGTGGTATTGCGCATATGGCACCTACATTGATTTTTTTTTGTCATCGCAGAGTGCCATTTGACCTAAGATCACATGTCATTTTTACTAGCTTTCTTCGTCCTCTCACCATCTCTCCTCCCTCTGCCCCCTCTTTGTAGTATCTCTTTGTGTGGGTGGGCAGACTTTTTTATCCTCAAACATTCTGGCGTAAGGTCACGCAGTGCATCAAAGTAGTGCCCTTCTGCGATAAATATATTTGTAATAGGGCCCTTGTTATGCAACTATCTAGAAAATGATGCAATATGTGGCAGCGTGAAACTCTCTAAAATGACTTTGATGCGTATTGAGAATGAATTTTGTTTAGAAAGTATGAAATGGAGTGTTACATATTCACGTAAAATATGTACTTATCTTTTATTATATGTCGCCCTTTCATAATCAGATTGCTGAAGAAGATGGCGACCTTCGAACCAAAATAGTTAAAACTCGAATAAAACCTCTGGCTTAAACTTGTTTCAGGATGTTCAAAATTTGTAAAATACCTTAAATTATGCGCTAATATCCATTGATATATATTCTTTCTTATGCAGGAATCAAGAATACAATCTGGATAATTGTAGTGATTGTGGCTGTCGTACTTCTGTTATTATGCATCCTTCTTGCCATTATCTGGACTCGATCAACATGCATATACAAGACTAAGGAATTTGTTGTTCTATAGTAGCTATGAATACTTATTTAGTAGAAAAAATATATCATGCACATCTATGAATTGTTGCATGGTCTTATTAATCCTTAGTAATAGGTTTTAAAACATTGTTGGGGATTCTCGCTTGTTTGGGAATTAGTCTTGAAGGCATAGTAAAAAAGCTTTTGCAAAATTTAGCAAAGAGATGCCATAATTTTGAGTGTACTGGTCTTTTAAATAAATGCTCATCCCTGGTAATTCTAACATTTTAACTTTTCTATAATGTTAATCTATCTATTTTTTCCATGAATCTATCTTTTGCTTTTGATTAGACTAATTAAATATAAATAGTTTGATGAAAGTGGCCAAGGTTAGTTCCAAAATATTTATAGGGTGTACATTTTAGATTAACTCTGTCAATGTTTTGTTGGGAATATGGATGCTTAGATGTTGATATTTGAGCTAAGTATGAATTTGATTTTAGCAAATCACCGGAAACTAAGAAATGGTCTGCTCCGTTTTAAAACTCGGTACACTTATCCTTCATTTTGAAAATATATTATTTTTCCTGGACTTCCAATTACTTCATTCAATCTAGTTTTAACGATAGTTAATCATATTTACATCTCCTTTTAGCTAATGTTTATGGCTAAGAAACATTGATTGTAATATTTGGAAGGAACTATGTTACGTGGATGATACACTTTGTATCTACCCAATAGAAGAGAAACCTGATGATAATTGAAGAACCTATTGTCGTAGTAAATTGACAATGATAAAAAATCTCTCCCATGTTCTCTTCTTTATTGAATTAAGCATCGTCATTACTTATGAATGAATAGGTAACATGAACTCACAATTTCATGAAGTAGCACCATCGGGCACAGAGGAAGCTATCATGCTCTGGAGGATGGAAGAGGGCCACTCTGAGTTTTCGATGTTCGAGTTCTCTCAAATTGCAGATGCCACAAATAACTTCTCAGAAGGAAATAAACTTGGCGAGGGTGGATTTGGTCGTGTCTACAAGGTGAACTATTTAACATATCTATATCGCCTACAATAATTTAAGTGTTAAACTAAGAGGGCCAACTATGTATGACAACCAAGGTAGAATTTCAATATTTTGTTGATCACAGTTATCGTAGGAAGTGGCAAGGGCAATGACACCAGTCACAATCATTCGTCAAAGCTTGTGTCTTGTTTAAAACATAACCAACATACTTAATTTGTAACCTTGTGGACTAGTTCGGCATCTTGACTCGTTATACTCAAGTATCCCATGGAACTCCGCATTTTTTTAATTTCATTTGATAGTTTTAATAGACTTATGATTGATATTCAAAGGCCTATTTACAAAGATTCAATGGTAATTATTTCTAGTTCCAGGTAATAGGTAAGATTTCAAAATTACAACTTGTGGAACTTATAAAGTTTGACATAAGGTAAGCAAATTATGTTAGACATGTGGCCTAACAAGGAGAACATAACTGTTTCTTGGACCACATACTGGTTTTTGAATGATATAATATGCCATTCGGTAAATTGTCCATATTAGATAGAAATAAAATACAATAAGTATATACAAAGTGAGCCAAAATAAAGAATCAAGCAATATTTTTATTCAACTTAACTAATTATAAAAGAAGAGAATAGATAGAAAACTAAACAAACAAAATTATGGTTGAATAAAATTTGTTTTGACTTTGCACAAGTATATATCAGAGTAATTACTGAATCTTACTTCTGTAACATATATAATTCAATCCATTTGAATACTTCCTATTAAAAAGCATAACTTGCTATAAGTTGAGTTGTCACATAGTTTACTTTATCAATAATAGAAATGGATGTCTTTAAGCCGATTATTAATTATTACCTGTAAATAGAGTCCTCATAGGCACCTCTATTAATGAATCATTAAGATGAAATAACTTCCTTAAAATAGCATAATATGCTACAAATTGGGTTCTCTAGATGTACCATATTAGATAATCGGAGCCTTATAATTGAAAGAACTCTTGAACAAGAATATTATGCAGGGATGCAAGTGCACCAACGAACTGAGCTACCTCATATAGTAAAAATTTGTGTTTTAATGGTTTTTTTATTGCATGAAAAATATAATAACAAGGGAAACTCATATCACTGAGGTAACAAACACATGGACTTTAGATATGACAGCTTTGGCTAGTGCATTTGAAATAACACATAAGAATTTTGCAAGAAGAAGAAATAGTATGAGATTTAAACCTTTCAATATTAAACATAGTTTAGACTCATTAAATTGGAGGCATTGTGAGTCTATGCCATAGGAATTCGACAACGTCTAACATAGTATACAAATGTTCCTTGTAGGAAAAAGTTGTAACAATTATAATCCTCTAATCTTGTGAAAGACCTATATTCCAAAGAGGGCCTAGCTATTTTGTGTTCATTTTTTATTCATATGTGTCTTAAAAAATTTGTCAGAATAAATGCACAACTTCCTTTGTTGCAGTATATTTGACAAACCAATCATGTCCATCGATCGAGCGGGCACTAGAATATAAAATAATAATAGGATATGAACATGCAAAGACCTATCCAATGATATTATCGTCCAACATTTTTATATAAATTTAGGATAGTGGTCGAAGAACTAGTTGGGCATAAACCATTATAAATATATTAGGAAGTCTCCTATTCGTTTATTCTTATGCTGCTGGAACGGCTGCAGGGAAAACTACCAAATGGACTTGAGATAGCTGTGAAAAGGTTAGCCGAACATTCAGGGCAAGGTCTAATTGAGTTTAAAACGGAGATTCATCTAATTGCCAAGCTTCAGCACACCAATTTGTTGAGACTCTTGGGATGCTGCATTCAAGAAGAAGAGAAGATTCTGATATATGAATTTACGTCCAACAAAAGCTTGGACTTCCACTGGTGGAAAAACAGGCTTCCGGGAAGCCCCATAAGTCGCGAAGGTAAAGGAACCGCGACTAATGGGGTCTTTAGTCGCGGTTCGTATGGCGAACCGCGACCAAAGGCCTGGGCCCAGGGCGCACGGTGGCCAGCTGGTGCACGTGGGGGGCTTTAGTCGCGGTTGGCCAGGCCAACCGCGACTAAAGGTGCCCGAAGGCGTTTAGTCGCGGTTGGCCAGGCCAACCGGGACTAAAGCCCCTCCCCTATATATACCCATCCAGCAGCCAACACTTAGCCATTTGGTGCCATTCTCTTCACAAGCTTCACAAGTGGGTGTTAGGTTTGCTTTTGGTTCCTCTTATGCACATAAGGTGTTTGATGAAATGCCCCAAGAGCATGAAACAAACATGATATGAAGTGTTGGAGCCACACTTGAGCTTTCTCATTTATTTTTTCCTCCTCGATCGCGGTTAGCAACTTGAACCTTTGATGTGTCGTTGATAAAATGTGCATGTGTGTGTAGTTCATTGTTTAATTTATATTGTTTGTAGCTAGTTAGTTTAACAAATGCATGATGGTTAATTATATATTTTATATTATAATAATGCAGATGAATCGACAATGGATGTACGGTAACCGACTCTCCGGCGAGTTCAGTGCGGGTTTGAAAGATTTCCTCGTAGTGGCTAATGCGAACAAGCAGGAGGGTTTTGTTATCTGTCCATGTGTTAAATGTAAGAATCAGAAGGGTTACTCTTCCTCAAGAGATGTTCACATGCACCTGCTTCGGCACGGTTTCATGCCAAGCTATAATTGTTGGACCAAGCATGGAGAAAGAGGGGTTATAATGGAAGAAGATGAAGAAGGGGATGATTTCATCGATGAAAGCTATCTTGCTCATTTCGGTGATACTTTCATGGAGGATGCTGAAGGTGAAGGGGAAGGTGAAGGGGAAGGGGATGCTGAAGCTGAAGGTGATGATGATCCCGTTGATGATCTTGGTCGGACCATTGCTGATGCACGGAGACGCTGCGAAACTGAAAAAGAGGGAGAATTTGGATCGCATGTTAGAGGATCACAGGAAGGCGCTGTACCCCGGATGCGATGATGGTCTGAAGAAGCTGGGCTGCACACTGGATTTGCTGAGATGGAAGGCACAGGCAGGTGTAGCTGACTCGGCATTTGAAAACTTGCTGAAAATGTTGAAGAATATGTTTCCAAAGAATAACGAGTTGCCCGCCACTACGTACGAAGCAAAGAAGGTTGTACGCCCTCTAGGTTTAGAGGTTACGAAGATACATGCATGCATCAACGATTGCATCCTCTACCGCGGTGAATACGATAATTTGAATGAATGCCCGGTATGCACTGCATTGCGTTATAAGATCGTAGGCGATGACCCTGGTGACGATGTTGAGGGCCGAGAAACCCGGGAAGAGGGTTCCCGCCAAGGTGATGTGGTATGCTCCTATAATACCACGGTTGAAACGTCCGTTCGGGAACAAAGAGCATGCCAAGTTGTTGCGATGGCACAAAGAGGACCGTAAGTCGGACGGGGAGTTGAGACACCCCGCAGATGGAACGCAATGGAGAAAGATCGACGAGAGAGTTCAAAGTTTTTGCCTCTGACGCAAGGAACATAAGATTTGGTCTAAGTACGGATGGCATGAATCCTTTTGGCGAGCAGAGCTCCAGCCATAGTACCTGGCCCGTGACTCTATGCATCTACAACCTTCCTCCTTGGTTGTGCATGAAGCGGAAGTTCATTATGATGCCAGTGCTCATCCAAGGTCCGAAGCAACCCGGCAACGACATCGATGTGTACCTAAGGCCATTAGTTGATGAACTTTTACAGCTGTGGGGCAGACCTGGTGTCCGTGTGTGGGATGAGCACAAAGAAGAGGAATTTGACCTACGAGCGTTGCTTTCGTAACCATCAACGATTGGCCTGCTCTTAGTAACCTTTCGGGACTGTCAAATAAGGGATACAATGCATGCACGCACCGCTTACATGAGGCGAAAGTGTACATTTGCCAAATTGTAAGAAGAACGTGTACCTTGGGCATCGTCGATTTCTTCCGAAAGGTCATCCAAGAAGAAAGAAAGGCAAGCATTACAACGGCAAGGCAGATCACCGGCGAAGTCTTGCGGAACACACCGGTGCTGAGGTATTTGATATGGTCAAGGGTTTGAAAGTCATCTTTGGAAAGGGTCTGGCGAACAATCAGTTCCGAAGGGAGCTGACGGGCACGTAGCCATGTGGAAGAAGAAATCTATATTCGGGAGCTAGAATATTGGAAAGTCCTAGAAGTCCGCTCTGCAATCGACGTGATGCACGTTACGAAGAATATTTGCGTGAACATCCTAAGCTTCTTGGGCGTGTATGGGAAGTCAAATGATACAAAGGAAGCACGGCGGGACCAGCAAAGTTTGAAAGACACGATGACCACATCGGAACGGTTTCAAGGTCGTGCAGCTACGCTACGACCAAAGAAGAGAAGGTCATCTTTTTTGAATGCCTGAGCGGTATGAAGGTCCCGTCAGGATTCTCGTCCAATATAAAGGGAATAATAAACATGGCGGAGAAAAAGTTCCAAAACCTGAAGTCTCACGACCGCCACGTGATTATGACGCAATTGCTTCCGATTGCTTTGAGGGGCTCTGCCGGAAAATGTTCGAGTAGCCATTGTGAAGCTATGTGCATTCCTCAATGCAATCTCTCGAGAAGGTAATCAATCCAGAAGTTCTACCACGGTTGCTGAACGATGTGATCCAATGTCTTGTCGGTTTCGAGTTGGTGTTCCCGCCATCCTTCTTCAATATTATGACGCACCTCCTGGTTCACCTAGTCGATGAGATTTCCATTCTCGGTCCTGTATTTCTACACAATATGTTCCCCTTCGAGAGGTTCATGGGAGTATTAAAGAAATATGTTCGTAACCGTGCGAGGCCGAGAAGGAAGCATCGCCAAGGGCTATGGAAATGAGGAGGTAATTGAGTTTTGTGTTGACTTTGTTCCTGACCTTAAGCCGATTGGTCTTCCTCAATCGCGGCACGAGGGGAGACTAAGTGGAAAAGGCACGATCGGAAGGAAATCAATGATATGTATGGACGGCCATTCTCTCGACTGAAGCACACCACACGATTCGACCAATTCCAGCTTGGTGGCTCCGTACTTTGAGAAACACAAGAATATTTTACGCTCGGACAACACTGGGAAGCCTGAATCCTGGATTAGGAAGGCCCACATGGAGACTTTCGGCAGTTGGTTGAGAAAACATTTAATGAGTGACAATAAGGTTGTAGATCAGCTGTACATGTTGGCCAAGACACCATCTTCGACTATAACGACTTTCCAAGGGTACGAGATAAATGGGAATACATTTTACACGATCGCCCAAGATAAAAAGAGCACCAACCAAAACAGTGGTGTCCGCTTTGATGCAGCAACCGAGAATGGGCAAAAGGTCACATATTATGGTTACATAGAGGAGATATGGGAACTTGACTATGGACCCTCCTTTAGGGTCCCTTTGTTCCGTGCAAATGGTTCAAGCTAACGGGAGGTGGGGTAAAGGTGGACCAAAGCAATACGGAATGACAATGGTGGATTTCAACAATCTTGGTTATCTTGACGAACCATTCATCCTAGCGAAAGATGTCGCTCAGGTTTTCTATGTGAAGGACATGAGTAGCAAACCGAGGAAACGGAAAGATAAGAAAACGATCAGTACATCGTTCGATGATCCAAAGCGCCACATTGTTCTTTCAGGGAAAAGAAACATCGTGGGAGTGGAGGACAAGACAGACATGTCGAGAAGATTATAATATGTTTGCTGAAATTCCGCCCTTCAAAGTGAACACCGACCCAAGCATTAAGTTAAATGATGAGGATGCTCCATGGATACGGCACAATCGTAAGCAAGCGGGGACACAAGGGAAGAAATGATGTGTAATAATTTATTGTACCAAACTTTGTTGAATGAATCATGTGAATTATATTACCCGTGATGTGTTTGGTGTCCATTTTCGAATGATTCAATTGACTCGAGATAGCACCGATGATACATGAAATTTGGAGTGACTAAGTCATACTCCGCATACATGAAATTTGGAGTGACTAAGTCATACTCCTGCATATAGGAAATTTGGAGTGACTAAGTCATACTCCTACATACATGAAATTTGGAGTGATTTAGTCATACTCCTGCCTAGGCGTATAATATGCATACTCGTAGTCTTCATAGCCGCCGCCATTATCTTGGTAGTCGTCGCCTTCTAAGTTGCTTGCAGCGTCGTCGCTGCTTCTTGTCGTCGGCCATCGTCGAGGCGGCGCTCGTGGCTCGAAGCGAGGGTAGCGCAGGCGGGGGATATCGCCGGCCGTGATGTAGTCCATGACGCTCTGCGAGTCCGGCCGTACCACCATAGCCGACGGCCGGCCTCGTGGAAGTTTCCGGGGAGGCGGACCGTCCTCCTCATACAGCGAGCGCCCTCTCACGCCGATTGATGAAGAAGGCGTCCCAAGTATGCTGGTTATCGGGATGCCGGCGGGATTCATCCGCTGCTCCGGCGTGAGGTCGAGGTAGTAGTGGTTCGTGATGGCCGCCGGCGCGCAGTACACGAGGGACGGGAGGGACCGGCACGCCGCCGGGCGCGCTTAGGCTCCGGCGCGGGGACGCGGTAGCCGGAGGGCAAGGGTAGTTCGAGGCGCAAAGCTCCTCCACCTGCTGGTAGGTTAGAGTGGGTGCGGTGGAAGCCATGAGAGAGTGATGAGAGATTGTAGAGATGTGATGCTGGCCAAGCCGGGCTACCTATATGTAGTGACAAATGGCGGGAAAAATGGGAGCGGGAAGACAGGAGGCGGGAAGAAAGAGGCGGGAAAAAAATTGGCGGGAAGAAATTGGCGGGAAAAAATTGGCGGGAAGAAAGAGGCCGGAAGAAATTGGCGGGAAACAATTGGCGGGAAGAAAGAGGCGGGAAGACAGGAAGAAATGGCGGGAAGACGAGGAGGGAAGAGGGGTCGGCGGAAAGAGGCGGGAAGAGGGGGCCAACGAACTTTTGAATTGAATTAGTTTTATTTTTATGAATTTTTGATAATTTGTATTTTTAAATTTTTGAATTGAATTAGTTTTATTTTTCTGAATTTTTTGATATATTATTTGTATTTTTAAGATTTTGAATTGAATTAGTTTTATTTTTATGAATTTTTTGATATATTATTTGTATTTTTAAGATTTTGAATTGAATTAGTTTTATTTTTATGAATTTTTTGATATATTATATGTATTTTAAACATTTTGAATTGAATTAGTTTTATTTTTCTTAGTTTTTTGATATATTATTTGTATTTTTAAGATTTTGAATTGCATTAGTTTTTTTTCTGATTTTTTTGATATATTATTTGTATTTTTAAAATTTTGAATTGAATTAGTTTTATTTTTCTGATTTTTTTGATATATTATATGTATTATATGATTTTCAAAAAAGAAAAAAAATTTCAAAAAAGAGCTTTAGTCGCGGTTGGCCCGGCCAACCGCGACTAAAGGTCCTTGCGCGCGGAAAATAAAAACCGGGCGAAAATACCTTTAGTCGCGGTTGGGGTCCCCGGCCCGCGACTAAAGTTACCCCTTTTGTGGCGGTTGGCGACCCCAACCGCGACTAAAGGGGGGTCCCTATATATTCGCGCACGGCGAACCGCCGCGCCATTCTTCTTCCTCCGCCCGAACTGCGCATCGATCTGAGACGCCGCGCCGCCCTCGTCGTCTCCACGCCGTCCTTCTCGTCGTCTCCACGCCGTCGCCGGCGTCATCGTCTCCGCGCCGTCGCCGCCATCGCCGCCCTCCATCTTCTCTTCTCGCCACGCCCGGCCCGTAAGGACCTCCAAACAAACGCAGCGCGCGCCGCCGCGTGCGTGCCGCGCCGCCGTGTCGCCGCGCAGCCGCCGCGCCACCGAGAGGAAGGCGGCGCCGCACGAGAGGAAGGGCGGCGCCGCCGGCCAGAGAGAGAGGCGCGCGCCGGCTCTGAGCGCCGCGCGCGCGCGGCGCACCCCGGCCAAATTTTTTTTTCTTTTTTTTTAGTTTTAGTTCTTGTTAATTTCGAAATTAAAATTAACTAAAATTGGACTTAAAAAAAACTAAAATTGAATCATCATATCTGAATTGTTTTGTTTTGTTGGTTAGACACAAAATAAAACTTTGTTAACCTAAATTTTGTTAACCTAAAATTTTGTTAACCTAAAATTTTGTTAACTTAAATTTTGTTAACTTAAATTTTGTTAGCCGGTCGATAACTAAGTACTTAACTCACAATTTGTTAACCTAAAATTTTGTTAACTTAAATTTTGTTAGCCGGTCGATAACTAAGTACTTAACAACAAAATACTTAACAAAAAATAGTACTTAAAAATTAAAACTTCAAAATTTGTAACTTACAAATTGTAACTTAAATGAAAAATAGTTTTAAGTAATTTGTTACTTCAAATTTTTATTCAACTTAAAAATATTGTAACTTTGTGACCAGCTACCACCGCGCGTATACGGAGGGGGCCGGCAGCGCTCGTCGCCCCCTCCGTATACGCGCGGTGTTTTTTTTGGGATCGAGAGGGGGCGGCGAGGGTTATGTGTCGTCGGCACCGCCACCGCCGCGCCCTTTCGCCACCGGTTCGCCACCGCCACGCGGTCATTGCGAGGTCGATCGTCCGCATATAACACGCGTCCCCCCTCTCGCCTCCCGCTCGTCGCCCTCTCTGTTTATATGTAGAAGAGATGTGATAATGCATATACACAATTAATTTGTTTTGACTACATGTTTTCAGGACTGACATATGGCGGACGATAGAGCTGACCCGATTCTGGACAACTATGATCCGGACGCTGAAGACCATATGTTCGGCATCATAAAAGGCGATATTCCATTTGTGCCGACCGGAGAAGAAGAAGATGATATCTCTTCTTATCTGAACCTTGAGTGTGAAGATGAAGGGCGCCGTCAGCAAGCAGATGATGCCGAAGGAACGACGATAAACGACGATCTTCAATTGGAAGTAGCAACCCCCTCCGGCGCCGAGGTATATATATATACATATTGAGCTAGCGTCTGGTGATACAAACTAACTGATTTGAATAAACGTGTGTGTACTAACGCGCGCGACTCTCTTTCTTATTTTAGCCCTCGGCCGGATCGTCGAAAAAATCGAGTACGTCGTCAAAGCGTGGCGCAACCAAGACGATGAAACCAGGAGAAACATGCACCATCGATGTTGTCGACGAAGCAACCGGCAGGCCGCTGGAGCCCAGCAAGAACGCCACCAAGTTTGTCAGCCAATGCGGAGCCGTTGTTAGAGACAACGTCTCGATCACCCGCCAGGAGTGGAATGAGCCAAAGAAGGCACGTGTTGGTTTCACTTTTGTCGATAAGAGAGAAAAAAAAGATTGCTTCAACAAGCTTATGGAACATTTCGTTCTACCTCCGGAATACCGCAAATACGATGAGGAGGGTAACAAGATTGCGGAAAACAAGGAGCGGCGCAAGCTAGTCAAAGAGGTCGCTCTTTCTAGGATGGCCAACGCATTAGGAAATACAAGCAAAATCTAGCCCATGACTTTGTCAACCAGGGCAAGACTCCGGATTTCAAAGGACAATATGAGAAGCGCAACATGATTGGCCAGATTTTGTGAAGCAAAAGACATCGGAGCAGTTCCTTGAACTATCGAAAAAAATAAGGAACATGCGGCCAAGAAGGAGTACACTCATAAAATGGGGCCAGGAGGGTATCGCTTTTGGCAGCCTAAGTGGGAGAAGATGGAGAACGAGCTGAGGGCGCGAGGAATCCGTCCGGTGCGGAGGGATGGGACCCAAGGGCCAAAAGCTGGTGGTACGGGCATGGGGGATCGGCTGAACCCGGAGACAGGGGAGTGTGTTTACCAGGGCAAAATAATTACACCCACCAAAAAGCTTATTGAGGCAATGAGGGAGGCTCAAGAGGGAGGATCAGGTTCAACGGAGAGAACGACGCCCGACAAAAGCCCTCGGGAATCCCGAACACGGAGGGACGTATACGAGGCATGGGGCCCATTCCGTGGAAAGTAGGGTTCCCCCGAACGATGACCCGTACGGTTACGTAAGCCGTAAGAGAAAGATGGATCGGGATGCGAGATGTTGTGGCGAAGTTGGCAACGGAAATGGATGTCTTGAAGGAAACCGTGAGTGTACTAGTAGCCGAAAGAGATGCAGCTCGGGCGCGACATGCTGAAGATCATCCAATGGATCTCGGAAGCCAGCGGAGAAGAAGCAGCGTGGCTTCCACGGAGGCCTCACCGGCTGGTGCACCGACGATAGAAATTACTGCACCGGAGCCTCTGGTGGTCGAAATTACTGCACCGGAGCCTCCTCGCTACCCCGTGGACGATATAAAGGAGATGAAAGCATGTCATCTGTATTATCCTATCGGGAACATGTCCATGAAGGTAGCCATCGGCAGTGCTTTGCCACCTGGAGCACTCCACCACAACAACCCCATTCAAGATGGCTATGCTCGTGTGACGGTGGAGGAGATAGTCCAAGGGTTTGAGGACCTGGACATTGACATTGCTACACACGAAGGGGTGAAAAGACTTGGAGATGTCAAGCGCCAGTTCATTCTAGGGCAGAAGAAATTTATCAAGTTTCCAGGCGAGGCGCCAACAAGTCCACCCCCGTACGGTGGTGGTGGTGGCGGTGGCGGTGACGGTGGCGGTGGCGGTGGCGGTGGCGGTGGCGGTGGCAGTGACGGTGGCGGTGGTGCTTCACCTAATACACCTCATTCACGTCGGCCACGCGCCGCCCCCGATCCTCGTTCGGCGGGTGATCGGACACCGGTACCGCCCCCAATCCACCTCCGGCGAAGAAGCGAAGCAGTCTGGGTTATTAACCCGGACCCTTACGTACCTAAGAAAACAAAGGTACCGGAGGTATCACTGAAGCCTCTCCCCACGAGGCCTTGGGAAAGTAGTGCCGAGGAAGTCGAGGCGGGCGCGGCTGCTGATTTAGAGAAATGGAAGGCGAGCGTCAAGAAGAAAATAGAGGGCGAGCCCAAGCCGGTATATTACGACAAGGAAAAGCAGTGGGCTAAGTCATTTTTGAACACACCGTCCCAAGCCGCGAAGAATCTGCCTGACGACTATTTACGTGAACTTCGTAGGCAAGCACTCGCGTTCAAGAACAGGAAAGAGTTGGCGGAGAAGAAAGCCTTGAAGGACGAGGCCGAGTCAAAATTAGAAAGGGGGAAAGAAGTTGCCCAGCTCGGGAACAAAGTAAACAATCGATCGCCCCGCTCATAGTGCAAGCCGCCGATCCGGATGCCCCCGATATCATAGCAGCTGCGGCAGCTTGTGGATTGACCGTAACGAGTGCCGAGAGAACAAGCGGTCGAGTTAGGTATCACTCTTCGTGCCTTGCTAGGCCTTGATGAGGCGCCAATGAAGGACGTAGTATTTACATATGTGAAGAATGGCCCTCTCGTCGAGCCTGCGCGAGAAGGGGATCTACCTCGACAAATGCTAGGTCCGCTAAATTGGTACAAGGGTTACATAAAACATAAAAACGCCAAAGACTATATCTATGCGGAAGTTAAATATGAGCATCACTTCAAACATTACCGGGTACAAATTCCTACGAGTGAATTGTTCCAGCTGTTCAATCTGCGCGACCTCGACAAATCTATCATCGGTTGCTACGTTCGTAAGTGATTTATTAATTTCTACCCCATCTCGTTCATTGCCTTGCTTGTCCTAACTATCTTGTTGTGTACGCTATTATGCAGAATGAAGAAGCGGGAAATGCGAATAAGGAACATCCATGATGTTGGGTTCATTGACCCACACATCGTTAATTCACATGTGTTAGAACACCACCCCGCCGACGTGGAGGATGACCTGTGGCGGTTTATTAGAAAACAGCAACAGAAAAGTGATATTCTATTTCCTTACCATTTTGGGTGAGTGTTTGTCTTGAGCACATTCTCTTTTGTTTACTCCATGCATGGTATGTGGCTAATCGATGAGTTATGCATGACTGTGCATGTATCGTGTCCGCAGGTTCCACTTTGGATTCTTATGGTAATTAAAGTTCAGACCTCCTCGGTTCTCGTCCACGACTCTCTGAATATGGATCCGGCGCTTTGGGCGACATGAGAAAAATGATGCAAAAGTAATTATTTTCATTCATTTGCGCTCTATATCGATCGGCCTATTTCGTTCATCATTTCCTAATATCAAGTAACTAATTAATAACTCTCTTGTTTATTTAATTTTCTTTGCCTCGTAGGGTTTGGAGACGGTTCGTAGATACCAAGGTCGGTGAATTCAAAAAAGAGCTACATTTTAAAATGGCAGTGCGGACGACTGGGGATATTCAGCCACCGGGGACCAATCTATGTGGATACTATGTTTGTGAGAGGATCCGGAGATACTGCAATGAGCGGGACCAGACGTGTGAGAACAACATCCTGAGGAATAACCTCCGGAAGACGCTTAGTCCAGAAGCTCGCTTCCGACCAATTCAAGAGGAACTAGCTGGATGGTTGGCGAGGGAAGTCATCGATCCTAGAGGAGAACACTATTACGATGACGTAGAACTTTATATGCACCAGAATTTGTAACTAACTTGTTCAAAATTGTATATGGTCATCCGATATTGAATATATATTGTATATGGTCATCCGATATTGAATATATATTGTATATTCCTCTTGAATTCTTTTTGGTTCTAATTTCAAATTTGTTTGAAATTGTACATTCATATGCATGTATGTATACAGTACCGTAGAATATGTGAAACTCCTTCAAAATTAAAACCCAAAAGAAATAAAACAATACAAATTAAAAAGAAACCAGATTTAGGGGGAGGGGGGCTAAAACCCTAAACCCTGCGGAGGCCTTTAGTCGCGGTTGGCCAGAAGAACCGCGACTAAAGGTCCTCCGCCCTGGCGCTCGCCTGCGGCCCACGTGGATGGGCCTTTAGTCGCGGTTCGTAAGGAACCGCGACTAAAGGGGGGGGGCCTTTAGTCGCGCTGCTTTGGTCGCGGTTGCGCCACCGCGACTAATGGCAGTTGCCAACCGCGACCAAAGCCCTTTTTTCCACCAGTGTTCTTCATATTTGGCAAGTTGTACATAATCTTAGTATCCATATAAGTTGAAGATGCATGTCACAATAATTTAATTTACTACTTCTGAAGATGTTTGTGTTTATATGTGTAGATACGACAAGAGGAGCATTACTAAACTGGAACAGGAGGCGTCATATAATTGAAGGAGTAGCTCAAGGACTACTGTACCTCCACAAACACTCACGTTTGCGGGTTATACATAGGGATTTAAAAGCAAGCAACATTCTATTGGATGAAAATATGAACCCGAAGATATCAGATTTTGGGCTTGTTGCTCGAATATTTGGGTCCAATGAAACCCATGCTAATACAAGCAGAGTTGTGGGAACACAGTAAGAGTATATATACGTCGATAACCATACTGAGTCGTAACATTGAACATGGCTGATTATTTTTCATAAGCACAAACTTCGCTAATTGGAAGCCTTTTTTCCAATCAGTGGTTATATGGCTCCGGAATATGCCTCCGAGGGCCAGTTCTCAATCAAGTCAGATGTCTTCAGCTTTGGTGTTGTTGCTCCTCGAGATCATCAGCGGAAAAAAGAAACAACGGGTTCCATCAGACCGGAAATTTTGGCAATCTTCTTGGGCATGTGAGTAGATGATCCTCTTGTTCGCCAATGTATTATAATGAACATTGCTACGCAGCGGCGCCGCATATGTGTGGCTTCGTGCGGCGGCTGGTTACTTCGCGTTGCAGCCTAGTTAATCACGGTCAACGACTGGTCCCATGTTGCTGCCACCAAAAAAGATCCCCACAGGGTTACATTCTGGTACGCTACCAAACATTTCTCCTCAGTGCACGCACTAGGGTCACATGCTCGTACCTCATCTAGACTTCCATCCATTCATGCGCACACCATTGTCTCTTAGTGAATAAAAATACACGAAAACTGCTCAAAGTATGAGATACTCCCTTGTTACTAGCTGCCAGGTTAATCACCCTTAGCTGCCAGGATCAGTCAAAAAAGGTCATTACTAATTGCCAGGTTAATCACCTCTATCTGCCAGGATCAGTCGTTACTAACTACCAGATTAGTAAAAAGGATATGTTAATTAGGCCTAATTAACATGTTCCACCATATCAATTAGATCTTAATTGCCCTGTTAATTAAGCATAGTCGCCATACTAATCGTGTACAAAACTGCCATATAATTGAGCCTAATTACCGGAATAATTATGGCTAGCAACCAAATTAATTATGCCTAATTGCTAAACTAATTCCTCTTGCCAATTCCATCTGCATCGCCATGGAAGAAGGGAGGATTAGGCCGGGTCGAGGTGCTTCCACCGGCAAGTTCGAGCTACATCCAGCAGCGAGCTCGAGGCGGGTGGATGAGGCCGGCGAGCTCAAGGCTTCTCCACCGGCGAGCTCCCTCGAGGAGTCGAGGAGTGCCTAGCAACGGCGGGCTCCCCCGACGCGTTCTCAGCGGCGGCGGCTTTCTCCCCATGCGTGAGCCAGCGGCTGCGGGCTCCCTCGACGGCGGCCTCCGTCGGCACGTTCGCAGCGGCAGCGGCCTTCCTCGTCGCCAGACCGACGGCGGCGGCCTCTCGCAGCGCGTTCCCGGTGGAGGCGGCATTCTCCCCATGCGTGTGCCAGCCGGCGGCGGCGGGCTCCCTCAACGCTAGACCGACGGCACCAGCCTCTCCTGGCGTGTTCATGACGGCGGGTGCGCCCATGTGTGTGCCGGCGGCAGCGGCCTACTCGAACCTCCCTGCGCGGAGCTTCCATGATTGTTTTGGAGATAGAGAAAGTGAATGGTGAAGAGCATTCCTGTTGGGGGATGAGGCATGTTAAATCGGATGGTTCGAGCCATCGAGATAGCGGTTTAATATTCTTATCGGAGCACAAAGATAAGAGCTTGGCTAAGTAAAGGCAGACCGGTATCCCCAGAGGGGTATACCGGAACCGGATGAAGAAGATACCGGAAGGAAGAGCATGTCGGCAAGACTGGTCAAAGATTCTCTTCAGAGCTAGAGGACAAGGCTGAGGTAAGCAAAGTGGCTTTAATCGAAGCCCTGGTGCCAAAGAGAGGGATGACGCTGAAAGAAGGCGGAGGACGTCAGCCTCCCTAATTAAAGAAGACCCCGGCGTCATCTATGATTAAAGTTACTTTGTAAAGTAGTTTGTCCAGTCAAAGATGCCATTAGGATTTCTTGTTCTGTAAGCCACCCTCTCCCCTATATAAGGAGAGGGGGCATAGCCTCTTACGGGCACGTGAGGTTGGAAGAGGCTCAGTCTCTAGAGAAATCTTGTAACCAGAAACCTGTAACCATGTTGAGATCAATGAAGATAGTGATCTAGAGCAGAGTTCTTCCTCTTGTATTTCTTCTTGCACCCTTGCCTTTGGCTGCGTTCTTGAGGAAAGCATCCGGAAGTTCGTCCCATCTAGTCACAAACCCTCCCCCGAATCCTCTTGCGTCCATCCGGCCCCAACTCAAGCCATCCTATGGCATCTGCTCGTTCACCACGACGACAGTTGGCGCCCACTGTGGGGCATGAAGTGGCGCTTGCTGGAGTTCACATTCGGGCGGGCATCCTCGACGTCGCCGGCCAGCGTACGGTCTCCGCGTTGGTGCAGCGCATCTACGCCATGGACTTCATCAACGACAACGCGGGCTGCTTCGCCAACGGCAGCATCTTCCCCAAGAACGGCCGCATCATCGAGTTCGGCAGCCACCGCATCTACTTCGGCACCGTCCCTGTGCGCCAGTGCCTCTCGCCGGTGCTGGTGGCGCCGGATCCGCCAAGATGGCTACATGCTGGCCGCGCTCCTGGCAGCGTGGAGGTGATGATGGCAGGCGCGGTCGACGCCGGCAAAGGAGCTGTAGAAGAAGGTGCTGGGCGTGCGGCTTCAACCCGCGCGGCCAAGCCACCGCTGGAGCGTGACGCAGGCGCTGCGGGAGCATCATCTGCACCACCGGAAACACCACTCCAAGCGGCGATGAACGTCCTCGCCACCCCCATCGCGCAGAATATCGACCCGACAGCGGCTCAGGCGGAGCTGGAGGCGCAGCGCCGGAAGGTACTCGAGAGCGGCAAGGACATCCTCAAGGCGCAGCGCGAGCTGAACCTAACCATACGTGAGTACAACGCTGCCCATGGCTTTCCTTCTGTTAGCGCACATGCTGCTAGGATACCGGAGAACCGGCTTAAGGCTCGCAATCTAGATCAGGATCTGCGCAAAGAAATTGTTGCCGGCAAGAGTATCTCTGGATCTGTGAGCATTGTAGAAAAACCTAAGTACAGTAGCCCGAATAAAACCTTGAAAGCTGCTAAAGCCGTGGTAGCATTGTGTGAATCGCTTTCCGGGGATGCTCTGGTAAAGCAACAAGAGCGCGTCCGGGAGCTGCTTGAGACTATAGAGCAGCAGCATGCTGAGCAGCTTGTTAAGCTAAACAAGGTTGTGGCTTCAAAATCCGCGCGTTCAACAAAGAATGCCGGTAGCAAGTCCCATGGGCAGGCTTCGTCCCCCCATCCGGACAGAAGAAAAGAGAAAGAGATGAATGCGCAGCAGATGACTGTGTATGATCCGGTTCTTGCCGGAAAACAACAAGCCGGGCAACACGATGCCGGTAGAAAAAGCCAAGGGGCAGACAGAGGCTACGCCAAAGGAGGCTATGCCGGAAACAATCATGCCGGTAGACACGAAACCGGGCAAAATTACCGAGCTGCAAGGGCAGCGTACGATGAGGAGGAAATAGACCCTCCAAGGTACCGGCAGGCAAGGGCCACGGTACCGGAATATGAAGACGAGGTTGATTCAGCAAGACCGGCAGCGTACCGGAACCCATTGGCAGAATGCTTGGGAGAAAGATACCTGCCAGAACGGGATGCGAGACACCGTCTGGATAGAGTATACTTGTCGGAAATAATCGAGGCAGAAGGACCTCTAGGCCCAAAGTGCTTTGGTCCAAGAATCATGAAAGAAGGACCACCAGTTCGCAACTTCCAGTTGCCCCGTGACACAAAAATATATGATGGCACAACTAAGCCGGAAGACTGGCTCGCGGATTACGTGACCGCGGTATACATCGCTGGCGGCGGAGGAACCGTAGCTGGAGGAGGAAACCGGCGTTGGGCCGTGAGAATCATACCATCATTCTTGGTAGGTGATGTCTACGCCCCCTCCTTTTCCTGTAGACAGTGTTGGGCCTCCAAGAGCAGAGGTTTGTAGAACAGCAGCAAGTTTTCCCTTAAGTGGATCACCCAAGGTTTATCGAACTCAGGGAGGAAGAGGTCAAAGATATCCCTCTCATGCAACCCTGCAACCACAAAGCAAGAAGTCTCTTGTGTCCCCAACACACCTAATAGGTGCACTAGTTCGGCGAAGAGATAGTGAAATACAGGTGGTATGAATATATATGAGCAGTAGCAACGGTGCCAGAAAATAGCTTGCTGGCGTGTAGTCGATGGTGGTAGTATTGCAGCAGTAGTAACGCAGTAAAACAGTAAACAAGCAGCGATAGCAGTATTTAGGAACAAGGCCTAGGGATCATACTTTCACTAGTGGACACTCTCAACATTGATCGCATAATAAATAACTCTTTCTCATATGTGCTACATACACTCTTTTGTTGGATGATGAACACATTGCGTAGGATTACACGAACCCTCAATGCCGGAGTTAACAAGCTCCACAATAATGTTCATATTTAAATAACCTTAGAGCATAATAGATCATTGCAAAATAAACCAAGAACTAACATAGTGCACACACTGCCCACATTACACTATGAAGGAGGAATAGATCACATCAATACTATCATAATGATAATTAACTCCACAATCTACAAGAGATCATGATCATAGCCTACGACAAGAACCACATGGTGCACACACTAGTCACCTTTACACCATGCAGGAGGAATAGATTACTTTAATAACATCACATGAGTAGCACACAACTAGTAGCGATACAAAGCTCATCATATGGATCTCAATCATGTAAAGCAGCTCATGAGATCATTGTATTGAAGTACATAGGAGAGAGATTAACCACACAGCTACCGGTACAGCCCCGAGCCTCGATGGAGAACTACTCCCTCCTCATGGGAGCAGCAGCGGTGATGAAGATGGCGGTGGAGATGGCAGCGGTGTCGATGGAGAAGCCTTCCGGGGGCACTTCCCCGCTCCGGTAGCGTGCCGGAACAGAGACTCCTGTCCCCCAGATCTTGGCTTCGCGATGGCGGCGGCTCTAGAAGGTTTCTGTGGGTTTCGTCGAACGCCATAGGGTTTTCGATCCAGGGGCTTTATATAGGCGAAGAGGCGGCGCCAGAGGGTCGAAGGGGGGCCCACACTATAGGGGGGCGCGACCCCCCCCTGGCCGCGCCGGGGTATGGTTTGGTGGCCCTGTCCCCCTTCTCTGGTGGTTCTCGTGTGTTCTGGATGCTTCCGGGCAAAATAGGAACCTGGGCGTTGATTTCGTCCAATTCCGAGAATATTTCGTTACTAGGATTTCTGAAACCAAAAACAGCGTAAAACGAGGCGGCACTTCGGCATCTTGTTAATAGGTTAGTTCCAGAAAATGCACGAATATGACATAAAGTGTGCATAAAACATGTAGATAACATCAATAATGTGGCATGGAACATAAGAAATTATCGATACGTCGGAGACGTATCAGCATCCCCAAGCTTAGTTCTGCTCGTCCCGAGCAGGTAAAACGATAACACAGATAATTTCTGGAGTGACATGCCATCATAATCTTGATCATACTATTTGTAAAGCATATGTAGTGAATGCAGCGATCAAAACAATGTATATGACATGAGTAAACAAGTGAATCATATAGCAAAGACTTTTCATGAATAGCACTTCAAGACAAGCATCAATAAGTCTTGCATAAGAGTTAACTCATAAAGCAATAATTCAAAGTAAAGGCATTGAAGCAACACAAAAGAAGATTAAGTTTCAGCGGTTGCTTTCAACTTGTAACATGTATATCTCATGGATATTGTCAACATAGAGTAATATAATAAGTTCAATAAGCAAGTATGTAGGAATCAATGCACAGTTCACACAAGTGTTTGCTTCTTGAGGTGGAGAGAAATAGGTGAACTGACTCAACATTGAAAGTAAAAGAATGGTCCTCCATAGAGGAAAAGCATCGATTGCTATATTTGTGCTAGAGCTTTGATTTTGAAAACATGAAACAATTTTGTCAACGGTAGTAATAAAGCATATGCATCATGTAAATTATATCTTATAAGTTGCAAGCCTCATGCATAGTGTACTAATAGTGCCCGCACCTTGTCCTAATTAGCTTGGACTACCTGGATTATCACCGCAATACATATGCTTTAACCAAGTATCACAAAGGGGTACCTCTATGCCGCCTGTACAAAGGTCTAAGGAGAAAGCTCGCATTTGGATTTCTCGCTTTTGATTATTCTCAACTTAGACATCCATACCGGGACAACATAGACAACAGATAATGGACTCCTCTTTTAATGCTTTAAGCATTCAACAATAATTAATTCTTTTCTCATTAGAGATTTGAGGATGTTTGTCCAAAACTGAAACTTCCACCATGGATCATGGCTTTAGTTAGCGGCCCAATGTTCTTCTCTAACAATATGCATGCTCAAACCATTCAACTCAGTGTAGATCGCCCTTACTTGAGACAAGACGAACATGCATAGCAACTCACATGAAATTCAACAATGAATAGTTGATGGCGTCCCCCGATAAACATGGTTATCGCACAACAAGCAACTTAATAAGAGATAAAGTGCATAATTACATATTCAATACCACAATAGTTTTTAAGCTATTTGTCCCATGAGCTATATATTGCAAAGGTGAATGATGGAATTTTAAAGGTAGCACTCAAGCAATTTACTTTGGAATGGCGGAAAATACCATGTAGTAGGTAGGTATGGTGGACACAAATGGCATAGTGGTTGGCTCAAGTATTTTGGATGCATGAGAAGTATTCCCTCTCGATACAAGGTTTAGGCTAGCAAGGCTTATTTGAAACAAACACAAGGATGAACCGGTGCAGCAAAACTCACATAAAAGACATATTGAAAACATTATAAGACTCTACACCGTCTTCCTTGTTGTTCAAACTCAATACTAGAAATTATCTAGACCTTAGAGAAACCAAATATGCAAACCAAATCTTAGCATGCTCTATGTATTTCTTCATTAATGGGTGCAAAGCATATGATGCAAGAGCTTAAACATGAGCACAACAATTGCCAAGTATCACATTACCCAAGACATTTATAGCAATTACTACATGTATCATTTTCCAATTCCAACCATATAACAATTTAACGAAGGAGAAACTTCGCCATGAATACTATGAGTAGAAACTAAGGACATACTTGTCCATATGCTACAGCGGAGCGTGTCTCTCTCCCATAAAGTGAATGCTAGGATCCATTTTATTCAAACAAAACAAAAACAAAAACAAACCGACGCTCCAAGAAAAAGCACATAAGATGTGATGGAATAAAAATATAGTTTCAGGGGAGGAACCTGATAATGTTGTCGATGAAGAAGGGGATGCCTTGGGCATCCCCAAGCTTAGACGCTTGAGTCTTATTGATATATGCAGGGGTGAACCACCGGGGCATCCCCAAGCTTAGAGCTTTCACTCTCCTTGATCATATTGCATCATACTCCTCTCTTGATCCTTGAAAACTTCCTCCACACCAAACTCGAAACAACTCATTAGAGGGTTAGTGCACAATAAAAATTAACATATTCAGAGGTGACACAATCATTCTTAACACTTCTGGACATTGCATAATGCTACTGGACATTAGTGGATCAAAGAAATTCATCCAACATAGCAAAAGAGGCAATGCGAAATAAAAGGCAGAATCTGTCAAAACAGAACAGTTCGTATTGACGAATTTTAAAATGGCACCAGACTTGCTCAAATGAAAATGCTCAAATTGAATGAAAGTTGCGTACATATCTGAGGATCACTTACGTAAATTGGCATAATTTTCTGAGTTACCTACAGAGAATTTTGCCAAGATTCGTGACAGCAAAGAAAACAGTTTCTGCGCAGTAATCCAAATCTAGTATTAACTTTACTATCAAAGACTTTACTTGGCACAACAAAACACAAAACTAAGATAAGGAGAGGTTGCTACAGTAGTAAACAACTTCCAAGACACAAATATAAAACAAAGTACTGTAGCAAAATAATACATGGGTTATCTCCCAAGAAGTTCTTTCTTTATAGCCATTAAGATGGGCTCAGCAGTTTTAATGATGCACTCGCAAGAAATAGTATTTGAAGCAAAAGAGAGCATCAAGAGGTAAATTCAAAACACATTTAAGTCTAACATGCTTCCTATGCATAGGAATCTTGTAAATAAACAAGTTCATGAAGAGCAAAGTAACAAGCATAGGAAGATAAAACAAGTGTAGCTTCAAAAATTTCAGCACATAGAGAGGTATTTTAGCAACATGAAAATTTCTACAACCATATTTTCCTCTCTCATAATAACTTTCAGTAGCATCATGAGCAAACTCAACAATATAACTATCACATAAAGCATTCTTATCATGAGTCTCATGCATAAAATTATTACTCTCCACATAAGCATAATCAATTTTATTAGTTGTAGTGGGAGCAAATTCAACAAAGTAGCTATCATTATTATTCTCATCATCAAATATAGGAGGCATATTGTAATCATAATCAAATTTATCCTCCATAACAGGCGGTACTAAAAGACTACTATCATTATAATCATCATAAATAGGAGGTAAAGTATCATCAAAGTAAATTTCCTCCTCAATGCTTGGGGGACTAAAAAGATCAAGCTCATCAAAGCCAGCTTCCCCAAGCTTAGAATTTTCCATAGCATTAGCAACAATAGTGTTCAAAGCATTCATATTAATAACATTCTCATTAGCATGCATATAAAGTTCCATGGGTTTTTTAATTCTTTCTTCAAACACATCATGTCCTAATTCAAGATAAAGCTCATAAAGATCTCTCATATTTTTGTTGTTTTCCATTATGCCTAACTAGTGTAAAACAAGAAACAAAAAGTTGCAATTGCAGGATCTAAAGGAAATAGCTTCGAGTACTTACAACGGCGGAAAATAGCTTAGTAGCCGAGATCCGGAGTGTGAGTACCTTTTACCTTTCCTCCCCGGCAACGGCGCCAGAAAATAGCTTGATGTCTACGCCCCCTCCTTTTCCTGTAGACAGTGTTGGGCCTCCAAGAGCAGAGGTTTGTAGAACAGCAGCAAGTTTTCCCTTAAGTGGATCACCCAAGGTTTATCGAACTCAGGGAGGAAGAGGTCAAAGATATCCCTCTCATGCAACCCTGCAACCACAAAGCAAGAAGTCTCTTGTGTCCCCAACACACCTAATAGGTGCACTAGTTCGGCGAAGAGATAGTGAAATACAGGTGGTATGAATATATATGAGCAGTAGCAACGGTGCCAGAAAATAGCTTGCTGGCGTGTAGTCGATGGTGGTAGTATTGCAGCAGTAGTAACGCAGTAAAACAGTAAACAAGCAGCGATAGCAGTATTTAGGAACAAGGCCTAGGGATCATACTTTCACTAGTGGACACTCTCAACATTGATCGCATAATAAATAACTCTTTCTCATATGTGCTACATACACTCTTTTGTTGGATGATGAACACATTGCGTAGGATTACACGAACCCTCAATGCCGGAGTTAACAAGCTCCACAATAATGTTCATATTTAAATAACCTTAGAGCATAATAGATCATTGCAAAATAAACCAAGAACTAACATAGTGCACACACTGCCCACATTACACTATGAAGGAGGAATAGATCACATCAATACTATCATAATGATAATTAACTCCACAATCTACAAGAGATCATGATCATAGCCTACGACAAGAACCACATGGTGCACACACTAGTCACCTTTACACCATGCAGGAGGAATAGATTACTTTAATAACATCACATGAGTAGCACACAACTAGTAGCGATACAAAGCTCATCATATGGATCTCAATCATGTAAAGCAGCTCATGAGATCATTGTATTGAAGTACATAGGAGAGAGATTAACCACATAGCTACCGGTACAGCCCCGAGCCTCGATGGAGAACTACTCCCTCCTCATGGGAGCAGCAGCGGTGATGAAGATGGCGGTGGAGATGGCAGCGGTGTCGATGGAGAAGCCTTCCGGGGGCACTTCCCCGCTCCGGCAGCGTGCCGGAACAGAGACTCCTGTCCCCCAGATCTTGGCTTCGCGATGGCGGCGGCTCTGGAAGGTTTCTGTGGGTTTCGTCGAACGCCATAGGGTTTTCGATCCAGGGGCTTTATAGAGGCAAAGAGGCGGCGCCAGAGGGTCGAAGGGGGGCCCACACTATAGGGGGGCGCGGCCCCCCTGGCCGCGCCGGGGTATGGTTTGGTGGCCCTGTCCCCCTTCTCTGGTGGTTCTCGTGTGTTCTGGATGCTTCCGGGCAAAATAGGAACCTGGGCGTTGATTTCGTCCAATTCCGAGAATATTTCGTTACTAGGATTTCTGAAACCAAAAACAGCAGAAAACAGGAACTGGCACTTCGGCATCTTGTTAATAGGTTAGTTCCAGAAAATGCACGAATATGACATAAAGTGTGCATAAAACATGTAGATAACATCAATAATGTGGCATGGAACATAAGAAATTATCGATACGTCGGAGACGTATCAGTAGGACCGGCAAGAATCTGGCTAAACAACTTGCCGGCGGGAAGCATAAACGGCTGGCTAGATTTTGAGGAAGCTTTTGTGAGTAACTTCAGCAGCACATACCGGAGGCCAAACAGGCCGCAACAGCTCGCTCTGTGCGTGCAGCGCCCAAATGAAACAGACCGGGATTATCTGGCCCGATGGAACACCACAAGAAATTCCTGTCGTGGTATCGTCACGGCATATGCCATAGGGTGGCTAACGAAGGTGGTTCCTAAGGGATCTCACGGCGGTATCCGGATGCGGGTATGGGGACGAGCGACACGGCGACGTACCCAGGTTTGAGGCCCTCCAATGGAGGTAACACCTCTACTCCTGCTAGAGTGTATATGATGATCACACAATACAAGGTTGCTCCTTGAGCTGTGTACGGCTGCTCCTGGGAGGCTAAGGAAGACAGGAGTCTCTCTCACAGGGCAGCGCTAGGGGTGGAAGTGAGGTGAGAATGATCGATCGATCCCCTGCACAAGAGGGGGTAGTGCGGCTTATATAGGCACCGGCACTTTACATATAAGACCCTATAGTTTACTGGCCGGCTTGGCCGGCTCCGGCTTCCGCTCCTTCCCGAGGCAGTGACGTCAGGAGCCGTTGAGGCCTCATGGCCTGTCCCATCCGGCTGCCAAGGTCAGCGGTATGGAGAGGAGGTGTCCCTGTCGCCATCAGCCACTGTAGCCAGTACGGGTCGACGTAGACCATGATGGCCTGTCCGGCGCGTGGCACTATTGCTCCACAGTGCCCCGCGCTTTACGGAAGATGAAGTCAGCGTGGACTTTGGAAACCCGGATCACCAACCCGGTTCCTTCTAGTGCAAGACTCGCCAGCCTCGAGTCGGCCTGAGGTACAAACCCCCAGTCGGATATGGCTTGTAGAAGCCGGCCCGGCCACAGCATTGGCGGCCGTAGCCAGGCCGACTAGGACCTAGAGCCAGCCGGCTTCCGGACCAGCCGGCCACGGCGCCAGCCGGCTGCTCCTCAGCCGGCCTTTGCCGCGAGCCGGCCAGTGGCCAGCCGGCTGCTCCGCGTCCATTGCCCTACCCGGGGTCTTCCCCCCGACATTAGCCCCCGAAGCTGGCAAGGTCCTGCATTTAGAAGGACCTAGGCAGGTTTTCCTGGCTTCTCGAATATACTTGACGGCACTTGGAGGGGCCGACTGAGAATTTCCATTCAGCCGGCTGCGCCCTCATCCGGCTCATTCCGGCCGGCTGCTTCTAGCCGGCCACTATTTACACTTATGCAGCTTGTGCTTTCTCGCAAGTTTTGGTGATGTCTCCACCTTGCTGGATGAATTTTGGGCCGAGGTGAACTTAGTGTCCGGCTCCGGCTTGCGGCGCGCCGGAGTCTCCGCCGCCTCGGGTCCTGCACCCGACTTGACCGGTCTGACGTCTGGGCTCTGCCGCCGGTTCGTCTGGTCACATCAATGTCTCCTCCGGATTCGGTGCGGTCGTGGGCGACGCGGTGTGGCAGTTTCCGGTAACTGCAGCGGTCGTGGGGGGAGTTAATGCGCAGAAGATCCGGGCGACGTGGCCACGTCCGCCACTTGGAGGCCAACCGTCCGCCCCGGGCGGCTATAAATGCCGCGCGGGGGGGGGGGGGATCGAGGCGGCACTCCCGCACTTCCTCTTCTTCCTCGCGCCCGCGCCCTGCTCCGCTGCACTTTGAGCTTTTCGCTGTTCTCTTCGCGCCGTCGCTCCTCGCGGTTCCGGCGAAGGTTCTCACTGGCGAGCTCCGGCGAACGTGTCTCCGTTAAGCCGCCGCCGCCACTCCGTCGAGCCGGCGCCACGGGGCCCCGAGTTTCAACCGTGCGCCCTCCGCCGCCGTCGTCGCCGCCGCCGTCGCGAGGTTCTTCCTCCCCGTTCCGTCTCTCGTGGTCCTCTTCATCTTCTTCTTCGTCGATGGCCTCCGCCAGCGGATCGTGGAGGGGGTCGTACATGAGGGACGACGACATCGAGCGGCTGGTGCGCCTTCGCCGGATCCCGTCGTCGGTGGTCACGAGGGCGCCCGGTGCGGAGACGGAGCCCGAGCCGAGGCCCGGCGAGCGCGTCGTCTTCGGCGCGCACCTCGATCGCGGGTTGGGCCTACCGGCGTCCAACTTCTTCCGCCAATTCCTCGACAACTTCGGCTTGCAGCCGCACCACCTGCCGGCCAACGCCTGCATCCTCCTCAGCTGCTACGTGGCCTTCATGGAGGCTTACGCCGGCTTGTGGCCAGACATAGATTTCTGGAGCCGGCTCTTCTACCTCAAGGCGCAAACCACTGACGGCCGCCTGCGGGCCTGCGGCGCCGCCTCGATCTACACCCGGCCGGGTACGCCCTTCTTCAAAATTCCAACCGTTGACTCGGTGAAGAATTGGCAGATGTCGTTCTTCTACATGCGCAACGAGGGCCAGCTCGTCGACCGGATCAACCTGCCGGAGTTCAACCCGGCTCCTCCAGTCGGCCGGATCAACTGGAGCTACAACGCCCGCACGACGGACCCAGACGCTTAGGTGAACCAGCTCTGGGACTTTCTGGGGGTGGCCGTCGGGAACGGGCTGACCGCCGAGGACCTCCTATGCACCATCGCCGAGCGCCGGGTGCTGCCGCTCCAAATGGGCACCCACAAGATCGGGCACATGTCCGGCCGGTTCGACCCGAACCAGACGTCCAAGGCGCTGCTCTCCAAGGCCCAGGTGGCCCGCCGGGTGAACAACATCACCAAGGCGAACATGCCGGACGAGTGGAACTATGGGCTGGCACCCCACGACAGGGACCACCAACCCGAGCTGGTAAGCTTTATGTTCTGGCCGACTTCCGGCTTGCGGCTGCGAGGCCGACTTCCCTTTCTGCCGACTTCCGGCTTGCTGTTCGCTCATGTCTCCTGTTTTTTCTAGCTCTTCGACCGCCAGAACATCGAGGACGGCGACCTGGCGACAAGGAAATGGACGCCGGATCACGCCGATCCGGCTAACCAGGCCGGCGACCAGGCCGGCGATGACGACCTGCTGCAGGCGCCTGACCTAGGCGGCCAGGGGGAGCACAATCCGCCCCCTTCACCGGAGCAGCAGGAGGACGAGGAGCCGGCGACGTCCGCCACGGGGCCAATCCCCGCCGTGCCCCTGCGCGCGAGGCCGCCAAGCACCACGGCGACTTCGGCGCCCAAGGGGAAGAAGCGGGTCGGCGATCCCCGCTCCACCGCCACCTTGGAGGAAAAGGCGAAGAAGCTCCGCCGGAACAAGCCGAAGAAGGTTCCGGAGCAGGCCGGGTGAGCTCTCTTTTTCTCTTGTTTGATTCCTTTTCTTTCCTTACTCTTTATGCTTATCTTTTCCTTAATTGTTCGGCTAGGGCCCCCATCAAGTTCGCTCAGGGCGGCGGCTCCCGGCAAGCCCCGCGTGTCGTGTCGCCGCTTCCGCGACAAAGGAGGGAGTCGACGCCACAGCCTCCATCGCGCGCGCCTACGCCGCCGCCGCCTGCGGGTACTCCGCCTCCCGCAGGGGCGCCTTCCTTCGCCGTGCCACTGGCCTCAGCGCCTGGCCGCGGCACGCGGGCCGAGCCGACGCGCCAGCCGATGCTGGACGACATGTTCCCGCGCCGTGCTCGTCTTACGGACCCAGCCGGCCAGGGCCGGCCGGGGCATGCCGCCTTCGGCCGGAGCCGGAGCCGGCAGGGCTGCGCCACCTGCGACCGGAGCTGGAGCCGGGCCAAGCGTGGTGGTGTTGGTGGAGAGTCCGGAGGGGGCACCTCGGGCGCCGGAGGTGGCTGCGCCGACTGGGCCAACCGCTTCGCCCGGAGCGCCGCCACTGCCGGAGCCGACGACGGAGGAGCCGGCCAGGCAGGAGCCGGCAAGGGATGAGCCGGCGCGCATGGAGGGCGCCGACTCGCGCGCGCTGGTGAGGACGGAAGCCCCGTCGGCGCCGCTGGAGAGCCTACATGTGGCCAAGGGCGCCCGGCTGCTGCACGTGCCGTCCGCCTCCGACTCCAGCCTTGGCTTAGCTGGCACTATGGAGCAGGCGTGGCTCCGCGCCGACTCCTACGAGGTGACCAGCCGGGAGGGGAACCCAGGCCAAGCGTCGGTGGAGATGTTCTTCTCCAGCTTGCAGGCCAACCTCAAGGCCAGGGCTGCCGAGGCCGCGGCCAACGTCGCCAAGGTGGAGGAAGCCAGCAAGGTAAGCGCTTCATCTGTTTTTCAATTTGGTTATTATCCTGGTAGCCCTCCGAGGCATGGGCCGGCTGCTCGGAGCCGGTCCGGGTTTCGTCTAGTTGACTGATTTTCTTTTCCCTTAGGCTGTGGCGGATCGGCGCACCAACTTGTACAACCGCGCCGTGACCCACTACCACAAGGCCAAGCTGGACCGGGCCGACTTGGCTCGCGACCTGGAGGCCGTCAAGGGTAAGATCTTTTTCTTTCCAACCCGATGTCTTCTTTCTTTTTAGTCTTGGTTGGCTGACGCTTCGTTCCGGCTGCCTTGCAGCTGAAGCCGCCAAGGTCCCGCGGCTGGAGGCGGATCTCCGGGCTGCTCGCGCTCAGTGCGCCGAGAGCGAGGAGGCGGGCCGATCTGCTGCCGCCAAGCTCAAGGTGGCTGAGCTGGAGCTAACGCGGCTGCGCCGGCTTGAGGAGAATCACCTCAAGGAGCTTGCCCTCCTCAAGACGGCTGAGAAGGAGAAGGTGGAGGATCTGAGCCGGCGGCTGACCGAGGTGGAGAAGCACCGGCTTGCGCTTCAGGAGGAGGTCACCACGAAGACCACGGAGCTGTCGGCCACCGCCAAGCGCTGGGTGGACGAGATTGGCGCGCTCGACCGTGGCTTGTCGGGTGAGTGCATTTCTTTGTTCCTTTCCCTTTTCCGGCTTTCGGCTGTCGGCTGCCGGCTTTCATTGGCAGCCGGCGGCAGAAACTCTGATTTTTTCGCTATCTCCGTCTTCGGGCTGGGGGCAGTCGGTTCTTGCCGGCTGCCGCCAGGCTTTTCCTTTAGGACTTCGAAAATTTGCATTTTTCAGCTTATTTTGGCTTTGACGATTTCTGACGTGCTTCTTCTTGCAGCGGCCTTCCCGGAAACGCAGGACGCGGCATTAGCAGCCGTTGGCGTTGCGCGCGAGACTAGGAGGCGGGCGACTGGCGAGGGCAGCTCGGAGTACTTCACCATGGAGGATTATATGGCATCCATGGCTGGCCGCGTCGAGCCCATCACCAAGCTTGGCTGGGAGCTCCGGAAGGCGGCTGAGGAGCTGGTCCCGATGCTGTGGCCCGCGGAGGCGGTGCCGCAAGATATCTCCAACCTCGTCTCCTTGATGGAGCGGGCGCCGGATCGCTTCCTCGACTGGAAGGAGTCTGCCACGCGCGCTGGAGCCGACATGGCGCTGTCCTTTGTCCTCTCCTGGTACAACGAGGTGGACTTGGGGCAGCTCGAGTACCGGCGAGCCGGCGTGGAGGACAAGCTCCCGGCCGAACACAAGACTGCACGGCTTGCCCGAGCCAGCGCCATCGCCGACTTCGTCGACAAGGGCCTCTTCGTCGTGGACCCGAACCCTCAGTCTGATGATGAGTACGAGATGGAAGATGAGGAGGCGGAAGACGCGCCTGAAGACGACCCGGCAGCCGGCAGCCGGCTCCGCTGACGCTCCTCCGACTGGTCCTTCTCCAGCCGCTGCTTAGTTTACCTGTCTCTGTTGTTGCTTTTGCCAAGACAATTTGTTAAATCCCCGGGATGCCGGGTGCATGTGTATGAATATTATCGTCCTTTCATTATGTCACACTTTTAATGTGTTTGTTAATCATTTATGTGCCGAGTTGCTTTCTTTCGACTTGTTCGCTTTTTCCCATCCGCCCCACTCTTTGGCTGTGCTCTTGCCGGTCGTGCGTCCGACTTGCGATCCGTTGCCGGATCAAGAGCGGGCCGCTAAGTGAGGCCGACAGTATTTCAGTCGAACGAGCCGAGTTTGGCAGTCCGGCACTTTTATGAAAAGTTGCAAGTCAACTCGCTTTTACTCTTTCCCTTAGTCGTCTTTCGCGTGCCGGCTCCCTAGGCCTTACTCCCGCCAGCCGGACAGCCGGGTTGCGGTCTGTAGCTGGATCGGAAGCCGGCTGTCGGAAACCGGATCACGTTACTGAGCCAGCCACGAGAGAGGGTTTAAGCCAATTGGCGAAACGAAGTAGAGTACGCGAAAAACTTGTCGGAAACGGCGCTCTTGGCGCACGCTTTTTCATAGCTTACAAAAGGGATACAAGGGATACATACATTCCTGATCTCAAGTGTAAAATGGGTGGAGCAAGTTGACATTCCAGGGACGTTTAGTCTCCTCGTCAGCCTTGTCCGGCTTGTTTTCTCTAGCCTCTTGGGCATCTATGAGATAGTAGGAATCGTTGCCTACTGCCTTGCTCACGATGAAGGGACCCTCTGTCAACACCCGTATTTTTAAGTCCGAATGCCTATTATGTCATACATCGCAATCCCAGGAATATTGTTGTTGCGAGACATAATAGTTAAGTATCACAGTCATCATTCATTACAAACCATAAGTCTTACAAATTTGGAATCACATGATCCATATTACACGAATAGTTGATCTATTGATCAACGAACAAACACAAGTTCATAGTTCAACATAGCGGAAGCGTAAGATACAAGGACTCTCTAGTCCACAGGCCAACGCTTGACGTCGGAAGGCGCTTAGTTGTCGTAGGCGTCCTGCTGGTCATCTCCTTGGTCATCTTCATACTCTGGCCATTTGAATAGCCAGGGACAAAGCCGTGAGTACGTTGAGTACTCGCAAACTAGTACTAATGTAAGTGCTAGACATTCTAGTAGGGTTTACTAAGCTCTAGTTTATTTGCATAAAGCTAGTTTTAGTTCGCAAAGTTTGAGAAAAGCTTGTTCAAGTGCTAACTAACTCAAGTGGGAACATTAGTGTCATTCACACCATTCAAGTGGTGATTTCAATTCAATCCACCACAAGTCATTTCACCATCATCCTTTTCAACATCATTTTCAAAGATATGACATCGGAAACTGTATGGCCTTTCCAACCGTCATGCTTGTAGTGGACGTGGCTATTCGAATAGGTTTACACTCTGCAGAGGTTGCACACTTGTGCCACAACATTTGATTTCATCCATCGGGATTTCCCCGAATCATCGTAACACAGTACGCGGATCATCAACCATAACCTTTCACTTACGAACCCTAGTATGAGCACCTCTCCCCATGAGCTTGGCCTCCCAGTGAAGACAGACAGTCAGCCTGGGAACTGCACAGGGCTTGGGCCAGACATTCACCTCATTTCGCATCATATCGTATCGTTTCTTTTGTTGTAGAGGCAGCTTTCGGCATAACCCCGATGACGCTTGTTTAGAGGGAACCCATACTAAGACGCATTAACTTCCAGTTAAGCCCTACCCAAAATCAGGTATTGTGGGGGTACTTGATAATTGGAAAGGTATCGCATTCAAACCAATATCATGTTTTATCAAAAATCACCATCTTCTCTTGGTCATATTCCCCTTCAAAAATCCTTCAATGGAAGGCATCTTCATTCCAAGGTTTAAAAATCATTTCAACATCACATTGTTCCCATCTAGAGTAGTCAAGTTTAGTTGATTAGCACTAGCTCTAATTCATGAGGGGTGCTATCTTGCTTTGCTTGGGAAAGACTAATTCACTACTCTAGTAACCAACTTGTACTTTGACCAAAGTTAACTATAAAAGTAACTCATTTAGAAAACAAGTAAAAACTTGTAAGATAAAAACTTGGGATGGGTTCATATAAGAAAAGATAAGAAACATTGTGCCTTGCCCCAAGGGGCTTTGCACTTTGCAAGAATATTAGCTTGCATTGGTAGTAGCTTGCCTTGGTAGTTCTCAAACTGTTCCTCCTCCTCCTCTTGGTAGCAACCTTCTTCTTCGGCGTACTCTCCGGTGCTACCGTCTAAATTGGAATACGAGTATAATTACTCACTAATTCAATGGCTATTCCATACATCACATACAACACACAAACTAGTCTATGCACACAAATAAATCAACTAGAGTGCATGGGTTGTGGGATTTAAATAGAATTCACTTCGTTGTATTTCATATGTAAATGATAGTTTCCATAGGGTTCTTGAGAAATAATTTCCTCTCATTGAAATCTTCTTAAGATTTAATTTCTCCAGCAATCATGTATGAACTCCTCTTGACCTAAGTCAAAGGTTCATCATCATCATTTTGAGAAAAATGATTTAAATGAGGTGGATCACCTCATACCATTTAAATAACACTACATTTGATTTAAATCTCAAGTAATTCATATAAGAGAGTTTGGGACCAGGGGTCCAAACATCCCATGAATCCATGTGAGACAAGTTTAAATGAAGTGTAAGACTTCACACCATTTAACTTTAATAGTTTTGGACAATATCAACTAGTTAAACTAGTCAAAATATCCATTCTTTAAACCATGGCATGATCATGCAAAGTGACCACACCATTTTATTGCATAAACAATTAGTGTAAGTCAAATGTGAGCTATTAGAGTTGGAATTAACTTAATATCTATTTTGGTTGATTTTTAAGAATTATTTGAATAGGGAAAAGTCCCTGTCTGGTTATTTTTACCACATTAATTCTACAAAGAATTTGACCATGAGGCCAGTGGCATGTTGTAGAGAATTTCAGTGGCTTTCTAACAACATAAAATTCACTAAATTTGGTTTAGCCAATTTGAAATGGTTGAATTTCAAAGTGGAGGCAGTATTCAAATTCATTTGAATTAATTAAACTAAGTTTGAATTAAAAGGGCCGGCGGGAAAAGCTACTGGGCCAAATAGTTTAAACGGGCCCAAGGCCAGCCCAGCCACGGTACAGTACCGCGCGGGCTGCCTGACAGGGTGGGGTCCGCCTGTCAGCCTCTTTTAAAACCCGAAACGGTATGTTTCAACGTGGGACGTAGGATTAGATCGCAGATCTACGGTCGTGGTTCATCGTCGTCTCCGACGAGAACCCGACGATGCGGCGGCGGCAGTAGGGGGTGGGAGAGCTCACCGCGGCTCCAGCAAGGTATGGCAGTGTGCGCGAGGTAGATGTGGACGACGGCGAAGCAGCTGGTAGCGGTGGCGGAGCTCGAGGTGGCCTGGATCAATGGCGATTTCTCCAGGGCTTCCGCGGCTCCGATCTTGCAATTGGCCTTGCTCCGGCGACGATCGAGGTGGCTAACGGTGCGAGGCGAAGTGGTGAAGGGTGGGGAGTGAGGTGGTGTGCTTGGTTTGGTCCAGGGAACCTCCTATTTATAGGATTGAGAGAGGGTGGCGGGGCAGTGATGCGGGCGACCATGGCGCGGCTTCTCCGGCGGCTGGTCGAGCTAGGCGTGGTCATGGCGATGCTCTACGTGTCTAGGCGAGGTGAACGGTGGCGACAGCTTGGTCGGAGAGGGCCTGGTTGGGTCGCATTGCTTCCTCGACGGCCGCGGCGTTCACGGGATATGGTCGTCGTTTCCGGCGCCGGCGGTCACGGGTCTGGGCTGGGCGCGTGTCTGGCGGCGTCGCGGTGTCACTGCGGTGCTCAACCTGTTGAGGGAGGGTCCAGGGCGTGCTCGAGGTGGTGGCGCGGCGCGTGTCCAGGGCGCGCTCTCGTGCGACGTCCACGGCATGCAGGGCGAGTTTGGGCGCGCTGTCTCCAGCGTGTATCATCGTCGAGCTCGACAACGGCGATGCTAGGGTGGCGTAGGGGTCTCGCTGGCGCATGGTGGCGAGGGGGCCAGGGCAGAGAGTGAAGGAGGAGAGGGGGAGGTCGTCGGGTTGGGCGACATGGCCGGCATGGCCATGTCTAGCCTTGCTCCTCCTCTCCCTAGGGTTTCTATGTTGCCATTAAGGGTGAAAGGGGGCAGGGGAACCATTTGGGGTAGTGTAGTGTAGGTTAGGTGTGTATAGAACACTATTTCAAATAGTGTCAAATAGTGCCATATTTTGCAATTTGCAAAATTCTCCAAATTTGAAATAATTCAAAAGGTGAAAGTTTTTGAAATGTGAGTGTTGGTATTAGTTGTAAATGACCAGAGGTGATTTGAGGTGGTAGTGGAAAAAGTAGAATTCAAGAATTGCAACAATTGACAAGTGTGAGATTGTTCCACTTGTTAAAATGTTGCAACTTTGGATGAGCATAGCTATTGATCAAGGATGAATTTGGCAGGGTGATCTTCATCAAAGTTGTTCACCTTGATGTTGACTTTGAAATGGTGCAAAGAGTTAGCAAGAATTGGTTTGGGAAAATTGAATTGCAGGGGCTCAAATTGGTGATCAGACTATAAATTTCAGTTTTGGCCATTATCATATGTGAGTGGGAATTGTCTTTGAATTTTATTTGAATTGTGATTCTTTGATTCCAAAAGTTGTAATAAGTGTTTAATAGCATTATTCAACTAATGGTGAAGACCAAATAGGTCTAGGGTAAAACTTTATAAAAATGCCATAGGGCATATGTGAGGGTTTTTAGGGTTTTCCAAATTATTGGATTTTCTTCCTCTTTGATTTATTTGGTTGGTGATCTTCATATGATCACCCTAGGGTTTTAGAGCATATCCAATACAAGTAATAACAATCATCATGGCATATCACTCAAATGCACAAGTCCTATGCATGGTACTATATGCAAAAAGAAAAGTTTTTGTTGGTTTGAAATTTTGTTTTCTGGAATTCTCTAACTTTCTTTTTATTGAAATTTGGGGTGTTACACCCTCCCATGGGGATGACAGTTTATGTTGTCCGGCTGTCCGCTGGATCAGCCGGAGCACTAGGTCTCCTTCTCGGAATGCTAAGGGCTGGACCTTCCGGCTGTGATAGCGTCGGAGGCTCTGCTGGTAGATAGTAGATCTGGGCGCAGCCAGCAGCCGGGCCTCTTCGACCAGGTCAACTCCATCTTCACGAGCTTCTTTGGCTTTGGCTTCTGTGTAGAGCTTGATCCTTGGCGCGTCGTGCTCGATATCAGTCGGCAGGACGGCTTCGGCCCCGTATACGAGGAAGAATGGTGTGAAGCCGACTGAGCGGTTTGTCGTTGTGCGCAGGCTCCACAGCACGTTGGGCAGCTCTTCAATCCAGCAGCCGGCTGCTCGCTCGAGCGGCTCCACCAGCCGGGGCCGGATGCCGGCTAGGACCAAGCCGTTAGCCTTCTCCACTTGTCCGTTGGACTCTGGGTGCGCCACAGAGGCTAGGGCCATCCGGATCCCCATTTCCCCGCAATAGCGAGAGAAGATGCCTTGGGAGAAGTTGCTGCCGTTGTCGGTGATGATGCTGTGAGGGTAGCCGAACCTCACGATGATTTCCTTGAGGAATGTGACGGCTGTGGAGCCGTCCAGCTTCTTGATTGGCTTGGCTTCGATCCACTTGGTGAATTTGTCAATCATCACCAAGAGATGTGTCATGCCGCCTCGTGATGTTCTGAACGGGCCCACCATGTCCAAACCCCATACGGCGAACGGCCACGTGATGGGGATGGTTTTCAAGGCTGAGGCCGGCAGGTGTCTCTTCTTCGCGAAGCGCTGACAACCGTTGCACTTCTTCACCAACTCTTCTGCGTCTCTGAGCGCAGTCGGCCAGTAAAAACCGTGCCGGAAAGCTTTGGCCACTATGGCTCTGGATGAGGCGTGATGTCCGCACTCTCCTTGATGGATTTCCCGTAGGAGTTCAATCCCTTCAGCCGGCTCGACGCACTGCTGGAACACCCCACTTACGCTGCGTTTGTACAGCTGGTGGTTGATGATTGTATAGGCCTTGGCCCTTCTCTCAATCTGCCTGGCCTGGACTCTATCATCAGGCAGCACACCATCGGTGAGGTAGGAGAGGAATTCTTGTGCCCATGAAGGTACGCATCTTATCTCGAATACGCTGACCAACAGGGCCTCCTGCGTGGGAGCTTCCGGATCCGACTGCATGGTCGCCGGGTTCGGCTTGCTAGCCGGCGGGTTCGGCTTGCTAGCCCCCGAGTTTGGCGATGAAGCCCCCGGGTTGGACTGAGAAGTCCCCGGGTTCGGCATGGTAGCCGGCGGGTTCGGCTTGTTAGCCCCCGACTTGGGCGATGAAGCCCCCGGGTTTGGCTGAGCAGCCCCCGGGTCAGCCGGCACGAATATTGAATCCGAGTCCGGTGACGGTATGATGGACGGCTTCTTGAGAACCGCCAAGGCGATGCCCGGTGGAATGGCTTGCCGGGTTGAGCCAATCTTGGACAAGGCGTCAGCCGCCTCGTTGTTTGCTCGTGGCACATGGTGGAATTCGCAGCCGTCGAAGAAGCCGGATAGCTGCTGGACATGGAAGCGGTATGAGGCCATGTTGGCGTCCTTCGCGTCCCAGTCGCCAGATGCTTGTTGTATGACCAAGTCGGAGTCGCCGAAGCAGAGTATGCGACGCACGCCAATCTCCTTGGCCAGCTTTAGCCCATGAATGAGCGCTTCATACTCCGCCACATTGTTGGATGCGGCGAAGTGGATCTGCAGGACGTAGTCCAGCCGGTCTCCCTTGGGAGAGGTGATGACGATGCCGGCTCCCAAGCCGTTGCACATGTTCGAGCCGTCAAAGTGCATCTTCCAATGTGTGGAATCCGGCACAGGCGGCAGGTACTGCATCTCAGCCCAGTCGACGAAGAAGTCCGCGAGGATCTGCGACTTGATGGTTGTGCGTGGCTCGTAGAGGATGGTGTGGGCGGCTAGCTCCAGAGCCCACTTGGCAACCCAGCCGTTGGCGTCCTTGCTGCCAATGATTTCCGCCAAGGGCGCTGTGGCAACCACCTTGATGGGGTGCTCTTGGAAGTAGTGCTTGAGCTTCTTGGCCGCCATGTAGACGCCGTAGGTGACCTTCTGGTAGTGGGGGTAGTTTTGCTTCGACTGGGAGAGCACTTCGCTGAGGTAGTAGACTGGGCGCTGAACCAGCTGCTCCCTGCCGGCTTCTTTGCGCTCCACCACCAGGACAACGCTAACCACTCGATTGGTGGCTGCGATGTACAACAGCATCGGCTCCATTGAAGCCGGCGTTGCGAGGATTGGCGCGGTTGAGAGCACGCGCTTCAAGTCACGGAAGGCCTCATCTGCCTGCGGTGACCAGACGAACTTGTCCGCCTTCTTCATTAATTGATACAGGGGCAATGCCTTCTCCCCCAGCCGGCTGACGAAGCGGCTCAAGGAGGCCAGGCAGCCAGCAAACTTCTGGACATCCTTGAGGCACTGCGGCAGTTCCATCTTCTCCAGGGCACTGATCTTCTCCGGGTTGGCTTCGATCCCTCGCTGAGAGACGAGGTAGCCGAGGAGCTGGCCAGACGGCACGCCGAATGTGCACTTGGCCGGGTTGAGCTTCATCCGAAATCTTCTCAGATTGGCGAAGGTTTCTCTCAGGTCATCAAGGAGGGTAGTCGTCTCCTTGGTCTTTACAACGACATCATCCACATATGCGTGAACTTTTCTGCCGATTTGATCCTGCAAGCATTTTTGCATGCACCTTTGGTATGTGGCGCCTGCATTTTTCAAGCCGAACGGCATAGTCGTGTAGCAATAAGCCCCGTACGGGGTAATGAACGAAGTCTTTATTTGATCATCCGGATTCAAAGGAATCTGGTGGTAGCCTGAATAGGCATCTAGAAAAGACAACAGTTCACAGCCAGCAGTCGAGTCTATGACTTGATCTATGCGCGGCAGGGGGAAGGGGTCCTTCGGGCACGCCTTGTTCAGGCTGGTGTAGTCGATACACATGCGCCAGGAGCCGTTCTTCTTCAAAACCAGGACCGGGTTCGCCAACCGGTCCGGGTGCAGCACTTCCATGATGAAGCCGGCTGCCAGCAGCCGGGCGATTTCTTCACCGATGGCCTTCCTTCTTTCTTCGGCGAAGCGCCTAAGAGGCTGCTTCACCGGCTTGGCTTCAGGCCGGACGTGGAGGTGGTGCTCAGCCAACTCCCTCGGCACACCCGGCATGTCTCTTGGAGTCCATGCGAAGATGTCCCGATTCTCACGGAGGAAGCTGGTGAGCTCGCTTTCCTATTTCCTGCTCAAGCCGGCACCGATGGTGACGTACTTGTCCGGCTGCGCTGGGTCCAGCAGGATCTTCTTCGTGTTGTCGGCCGGCTGGAAGTCAGTCGTCCCAGCCGGGTTGCTTGCGGCCGGCATGTCTGTCTGCGCGGCCTTGGCGAGGGCGACGGCGTCGTGGATGAGCTGCTTCTCGGTGGCGATGACCAGCGTCTGGGCCATCTTGGAGCTCTGCGTGGCGCAGTCCATGGAGCGACGATAGTCGCCGGCTATGGTGATGACCCCCTTGGGGCCAGGCAGCTTCATCTTCAGGTACCCATAGTGGGGCACCGCCATGAACTTGGTCATGGCCGGCCTGCCTAGGAGCGCGTGGTAGGGACTCACGAGGTCCACCACCTCGAACTCGATCTTCTCGGTGCGGAAGTGATCCGGCTTCCCGAACATCACCTCCAGCGTGATCCGGCCAATCGGCTGGCAGCAATGGCCCGGCACGATGCCATGGAAGACGGTGGGGGTGGGACGCAGCTCGGCTTCCTGGATGCCTAGCTTGCGGGCGGTGTCGCGGTAGAGGATGTTGATGCTGCTGCCACCGTCGATGAGGACGCGCGAAAAACGCACGCTGCGCCGGGTCGTGCCAATGGTGGGGTCAAGGACCATGGCGTAGCTGCCCGGCTTCGGCAGGACAGCCGGTGTGTCGCGGCGATCAAAGGTGATGGCCTGCTCTGACCAGTTTAGGTACTGGGGGACCGGCGGTATGACCGCGTTGACCTCGAGGGAACGGCTCTGCTGGCTCGTCTTGTCCTCGGGCTCGGAGGTGAAGATGATGTAGGTAGCATCTTCGGCTAGATATCGGCCATGGTGCACTTGGTTAGCCTCGTGGTGCTCGAGGTTGGCGTTATCTGCGCCGGCTGCGCCACCCGGCCCGCCGGCTGGAGGGGGCGGGGGTGGAGGCGGGAGAGGTTCACCGCTTGTCAGCCGCTTCATGAAGTGGCAGTCGCGGGTGGTGTGGTTGGAGGGGTTCTTGCCGCTGTGGTACTTGCACGGCGAGTCGAGCATCTGCTCGAAGGTGTACTTCGGCTTCCACTGCCGGTCTTGCTTCTGGCGGCGGCTGCCGCCTGCCGCGTTGTCTGCCACAGCGGCTACGTGGGCGGAGCCGTACCGTCGGTCCGGTTGGTCGCTGTGACGCTTGCCGCGGTAGTTGTCCCGCCGGCTACCATGAGAGGCGCCGTCTGCCGGCTTGTGCTCAGCCGACTTGTGGTGGTCCCGTCTGGAGGGAGCCGGCGCTGGGTCAGCCGTCGCCTTGCCGGCTTCTTCAGCCAGCGCGTACTTGTCAGCAATGGCCATGAGGGCGGCCATGGACTTGGGCTCGCTGCGGCGCAGTTTGTGCCACAGCATGGTGTTGGGCCGGTAGCCGCCCATGAAGAAGCTGATGGCCTGGATCTCGTGCACACCCTCGCAGGAGTTGCGCATCTCGCACCAGCGCGTCAGGTACGCGCGATCCGTCTCGTCCGGGCCCTGCTTGCACATCTCGAGCTGTTGGGGGCGACCCGGCCGGCGATAGGTGCCGGTGAAGTTGCTGATGAAGGCCTCCTCGAAATCAAGCCAGCCGTTGATGCTGCCGGCTGGCAAGTTGTTGAGCCAGGTGCGGGCGGAGCCGACTAGCATCAGGGGGAGTAGCGCACCGCCCAGCGCTTGTTGCCTCTGGAGATGCCGACTGCGGTGGAGTAGTCCTGCAGCCAGTCCTCCGGCTTGGCGGTGCCGTCGTACTTGGGCGTGTCGCGGGGGAGCTGGAAGCCGTCGAGCATGGGCTCGTTGGCGATGCGGGGCCCAAAGCACTTGGGGCAAGCCGGCGCCTCCTCTTCCGCAATGCGGGATTCGACCAGCCGATCGAGGCGGTCTCTGGCGTCGACGGGCTCGATGCGGGGGCCCAGCCGGGAACGTGCCGGCTGGCGGGTGCCGGTTCGCTCTGGAGCCGGCCTGTGTTGGCGCCTTGGCGCCGCCAGCTCAGAGTCATGCTCCTCGTTCCGGTTTGGTGGCGGGCGGCTGCGGCCGCTGTGGCCGCCGTCCAGCCGGCTTGTCCGGCTTGAACCTGCGCGGGTGTCGCGGGAGTCTCTGTGCCGGCTTGGTGCGGGCGAGGCGGACTAGGCCGTGTCTCTGTGGGGGTCCTTGCTGTTGCCTGCAGCAGCGCGGACGGGAGGAGCTTTCGAAGCACCATACCTGGGGTCCTTGGTCTGCTCAGCTGCAGCCCGGCACAGGTCAGCTACGCGCTGCGTCTGGCGGCGCAGCTCTTCTCCTTGGAGGAGGGCTAGCTCCTTCGAAGCCGCTTCGGCTGCGAGGATGTTCTTGTCGGGGGTGTTGTAGACGGGCAGCTCCGTGGACGGAGTCGGCGTTTCCGCGCCGTCGCGCTCGATCTCGGCGCCTAAGGTGCCTCCGCGCTTGCGGATCACGCCGGCTCGGCTGGGGTTGTTGCCGCCTGGCGTGAAGCCATGGGCGTGCTCGAGCTCACGCTGGGTGATGGCCAGCTGGAGCTTGGCTGCAGCCAGCTCTTCGGCCTGCTGGAGGAGGAGCTGGCGATGTGCTTCCAGGTCCGCCTCGACGGTGGCGGCGTCGCCGCCTGCGGTGAGCGGGGAGCTCAACTTCGTCCGGACTTCGTCCAGCCGGGATGGAGGTGGAGGCGCCTTTGGGCCCGAGCCGGAGGCGTTGGGGTCGACGTTGCGCTCCAGGTTGGGGCCGCGGGTGCGCGGGTTCTTGGTGGGGAGCTCCTCGCCAGCCATCATGACTTGCACAACGGTGGGGCTGGCGGGAGCGCTGCTGCCGGCTCGCGGAGGAGGGCTTGCGCAGCGCAGCACCTGCCGCGGGTAGCGCGGCGGTGCGACGGTGGCGACGTAGACGTCGTGGCCGCCAAAGGAGATGACGCTGCCGCCGGCTGGGAAGGGCCAGTCGGTGAAGCAGCCAACGTTGTCGCTGACGCAGTCGAGGGAGCCGAATCTCCAGATCAAGCCTGAAGCGACTCGCTCGCCGGTGGTGATGGTGAGGCCCGTCCGGATGAAGACACCGGCCGAGGATGCTGAAGGCCCCACGGTGGGCGCCAAATGTCGTGGTATCGTCACGGCATATGCCATAGGGTGGCTAACGAAGGTGGTTCCTAAGGGATCTCACAGCGGTATCCGGATGCGGGTATGGGGACGAGCGACACGGCGACCTACCCAGGTTCGAGGCCCTCCAATGGAGGTAACACCTCTACTCCTGCTAGAGTGTATATGATGATCACACAATACAAGGTTGCTCCTTGAGCTGTGTCCGGCTGCTCCTGGGAGGCTAAGGAAGACAGGGAGTCTCTCTCACACGGCAGCGCTAGGGGTGGAAGTGAGGTGAGAATGATCGATCGATCCCCTGCACGAGAGGGGGTAGTGCGGCTTATATAGGCACCGGCACTTTACATATAAGACCCTATAGTTTACTGGCCGGCTTGGCCGGCTCCGGCTTCCGCTCCTTCCCGAGGCAGTGACGTCAGGAGCCGTTGAGGCCTCATGGCCTGTCCCATCCGGCTGCCAAGGTCAGCGGTATGGAGAGGAGGTGTCCCTGTCGCCATCAGCCACTGTAGCCAGTACGGGTCGACGTAGACCATGATGGCCTGTCCGGCGCGTGGCACTATTGCTCCACAGTGCCCCGCGCTTTACGGAAGATGAAGTCAGCGTGGACTTTGGGAACCCGGATCACCAACCCGGTTCCTTCTAGTGCAAGACTCGCCAGCCTCGAGTCGGTCTGAGGTACAAACCCCCAGTCGGATATGGCTTGTAGAAGCCGGCCCAGCCACAGCATTGGCGGCCGTAGCCAGGCCGACTATGACCTAGAGCCAGCCGGCTTCCGGACCAGCCGGCCACAGCGCCAGCCGGCTGCTCCTCAGCCGGCCTTTGCCGCGAGCCGGCCAGTGGCCAGCCGGCTGCTCCGCGTCCATTGCCCTACCCGGGGTCTTCCCCCCGACAATTCCTGTGAAGGAGTGATAGAGGCACAAGCCATTGCTTGGTTTAGCAGTGGGTGCAGAAGAGGTTCACCGTTGTGGCAAAAGCTGCAGCGGAACATGCCGACAACGTTGGCAGAGATGATACGCGTAGCGGATAGCTATGCGTTGGGAGATCCAACGCAGCCGGCAGTACAACCTGAGCCGGAACAGCAGCGCCAAGAGCAAAACCGGGATAACCGGAACAACAAAAGAAGGGAAGATTTTCCGGATCGAAGGTACGGTCCGCAGCAAGTTGCTGCAGTACAAGAAAACTCGGAGGCCAGCGGCAGTCAGAGATAAAGGACCGGATCGCAGCCATGGGCGGGTCCTAAGAAACAGTGGGTTGAAAAGAAACCCTGGGGCCAGAAAAAGAACTGGCAGGAACCTGTGAAGTACACCATGGAAGCCGCCATGGATCAACCTTGCCGGTGGCACACACCGAATCCGGCACTCCCGTCAAACCATCTGACGAAAGATTGCTCTTGGACCAAGTACTTGATGCAAAAAGGAGCAGTAAAAGATGCTCAGCCACCACCACAAGATATGCTGCGGCAACAACAGCTACCACCACCACCACCGCTTACCGGGGAAACGCCTTACCGGTACAGCCGCAGCCAAACCGGCAGCAGTACCAACAAGTTAACCAGGTGGGAGAAGGCAATGGCCAAGCGCCTCCACCGGCACCTTTGGGCCGGAATGTTTACCATGACCCAGATATGTGTTGCGTTGTGTTTGTCACTGAGCCAACCGACAGACAGAGCCTACATCGCCGTTCTATGGAAGTGAACGCGGTGATGCCGGCAGTATCAAAATATATGCTGTGGTCTGATCAGGAGATCTCATGGTCGTTCAAGGATCACCCCAAGATAATGCCTAATCCAGGTGGCTATGCTCTCGTCTTGGACCCAATCATGCAGGGGCCAAACGCTCGAGTCAAGTTCAGCAAGGTGCTGATAGACAATGGGAGCAGCATAAACATTATGTACCGGCACACCATGAACATGCTGGGCATAACAGAAAACATGCTTCAGCCAACGCGTACAACGTTCCCCGGAATCGTTCCGGGCCTGTTCTGCGCACCGGTTGGAAAAGTCCGGGTGAACGTGTCATTTGGAGGACGTGATAATTGCCGGGTTGAAAACCTTGAGTTTGAGGTGGTGGACTTAGATAGTCCTTACCATGCACTGCTAGGGAGACCGGAATTGGCTGCTTTCATGGCCTCAACTCACACGGCATATCTCAAGATGAAGATGCCGGCACCTCGTGGACCCTTAACTGTGGTGGGGAACTACAAAGTCTCACTGGAAACAGCTTCCGCCAGATCGAACCTGGCAGAATCGCTGGTGATTGCAGAGGAAAAGAAGAGGATGCAAACTGCGGTTGCGCTGGCTCAGTCCTCACAGCTGAGCTTAGCGGCAATGAGTGCAAACCTGGGCGCACCGACATTCAAGCCGACAAAAGAAACAAAGGACATTGTGCTAGACCCGGCTTACACTGAGCGCACCGTTCGTATCGGTGCCGGCATGAATGAGGCATAGGAAAGCGCGCTCGTCAGCTTCCTCCGTGAGAATCGGAATATCTTTGCCTGGTCTACTGATGACTTGGTAGGTGTTCCGAGGGAGCTGGCTGAGCACTCATTAAATGTCCGGAAAGATGCAAAGCCGGTAAGGCAGCCGCTGCGTCGGTTTGCTGAAGACAGGAGAAAGATCATTGGAGAAGAGGTGACAAAGTTGCTGGTTGCCGGTTTCATCGTGGAAGTACTGCACACTGAGTGGCTAGCCAATCCGGTGCTGGTCGAGAAGAAGAAAGAAGAGAACCTGGAAGCAAAAGCTCCAAAGGTGTGGCGCATGTGCATCGACTACACCAACCTGAACAAAGCTTGCCCGAAAGACCCTTTCCCGTTACCCCGGATCGATCAAGTGATTGATTCCACTGCTGGTTGTGAGCTGTTGTCTTTTTTGGATGCTTATTCCGGTTTCCACCAAATCCCCTTGAAAAAGGAAGATCAAATAAAAACTGCGTTCATTACCCCGCACGGGGCTTATTGCTATGTCACTATGCCTTTCGGTTTGCGCAACGCTGGTGCAACGTACCAGCGCTGTATGCAAAAATGCTTGTTTAACCAAATTGGAAAAAATGTGCAAGTCTATGTGGACGATGTCGTGGTAAAAACTAAGGTAAAAGAAACCTTAATCGATGACCTCCGGCAAACATTTGATAACTTGAGAAGATTCTGGATGAAACTCAATCCGGCAAAGTGTACCTTTGGTGTACCTGCCGGCAAGCTGCTTGGCTTTCTCGTGTCAAGCCGGGGCATTGAGGTCAATCCGGTAAAAATCCGGGCAATCGAAAGAATGACAATACCGCGCAATCTCAAAGACGTGCAAAAGTTTACCGGAAGCTTGGCATCGCTAAGCCGGTTCATAAGCAGGTTGGGAGAAAAAGCTCTGCCACTCTATGCTCTCATGAAAAAATCTGACACGTTCGTCTGGACCCCTCAGGCAGACGCAGCGTTCAAAGAGCTGAAAACAATGTTGGCCACAGCGCCTATACTGGCTTCACCTCTAGAAAGAGAGCCTATGCTATTATACATAGCAGCAACAAACCGGGTTGTGAGTGTAGTAGTTGTGGTTGAAAGAGAAGAGGAAGGAAAAACCGTCCAGAGGCCGGTATACTACCTGAGCGAGGTGCTCTCCCTCTCAAAACAAAACTACCCTCACTTCCAAAAGATGACTTATGGCGTGTACATGGCCGCCACCAAGCTTAAGCATTACTTTGAGGAGCACCCCATGAAAGTGGTGAGCGAGGCACCCATTTCCGATATCATGTGCAACAAGGATGCTAGCGGAAGGATTGCAAAGTGGGCAATCCAGATATCACCGTTTGTGCCGGTGTATGAAAGAAGAGATGCCATAAAATCGCAAGCTTTGGCTGATTTCCTTGTTGATTGGGTGGAGATGCAGTACAAGCCGCCGGATCAAAAGATAGAATACTGGAAGATGCACTTCGATGGATCCAAACTCAAAGAGGGTCTAGGCGCTGGTGTGGTGCTTACCTCGCCTAAGGGAGATCATCTCCGCTATGTTCTGCAAGTGCATTTCAGGGCATCAAACAATGTCGCTGAGTACGAAGCTCTGATTCATGGGCTAAAGGTCGCAAAATAAATCGGTGCACACCGGATCATTTGCTATGGAGATTCAGATCTTGTGGTGCAACAATGTTCCGGAGATTGGGACGCGAAGGATGCTAACATGGCTTTGTACCGGTTTCACGTGCAAAAGATTGCCGGCTTCTTTGAGGGCTGTGAGTTTCACCATGTGCCGCGAGCGGAAAATGAAGCCGCAGATGCTTTGTCCAAACTGGGCTCATCTAGGTAGGAAATTCCTCCCGGAATAGCCTTGGCACACTTAAGAGAACCATCAATCAAACCAAGCCCGGAATCGGAATCAATTTTCGTACCGGAATCACATTAGTGCCCATGGATATCGATGAAGGAAACCCGGGGACTGTTCCGGCAAGCTCGGGGACTGTTCCGGAAAGCTCGGGGACTGTCGCAGCCATACCGGAAGAAACAATGCTGGTAGATAGCATGGAGATAGATGTACCGGTGTTTCTGGTTCGGGAGACACCGTCGTGGGTTAAACCTATTAAGGAATTCCTGATCAACGGCACCTTGCCGGATGACGAAAATGAATCCAGAAGGATCCAGAGGAGGTCCAAAGCATACACATTCATCAATGGCGAGGTGTACAAGAGAAGTGTTACCGGCGTCCTTCAAAGATGTGTGGAGCCGGAAGAGGGAAAAGAAATGCTTGAAGAGATTCATCAAGGGGAGTGTGGGCACCACGCCTCATCAAGGGCCCTGGTAGCAAAAGTGTTCCGGCATGGGTTCTATTGGCCCACTGCTTTGGAAAACGCTGAGGATTTGGTAAGAAAATGCAATGGGTGCCAGAGGTACGCCAAGCAGAATCATACCCCAGCATCCGGCTTAAAAACCATACCGCTAACATGGCCTTTCGCCGTATGGTGCCTTGATATGGTTGGCCCGTTCAAGACTGCAAGGGGCAGCATGACTCACATCTTGGTCATGGTAGACAAGTTCACCAAGTGGCTAGAAGTGAAACCTATCGCAAAGTGTGATGGGCACACAGCGGTGAAATTCTTGAAAGATGTCATTTTGCGGTATGGCTACCCGCATAGCATCATCACAGACAATGGAACCAATTTTGCTCAAGGTGAGTTCAAAAGATTTTGCGAGGATAACAACATCCGGTTGGATTTGTGTTCGGTAGCACACCCACAAGGCAATGGCCAAGTGGAAAGAACAAACGCGTTGATACTTTCCGGTATCAAACCAAGACTTATCGAAGCGGCGGAAAAATCGCCGGGGTGTTGGCTTGATGAGCTACCATCAGTGTTGTGGAGCATAAGGACAACTCCAAACCGGTCCACCGGATACACTCCATTCTTCATGGTTTACGGAGCAGAAGCGGTCATACCAACCAACATTCTCCATGACTCACCAAGAGTGCAGCTCTATACCGAGCAAGAGGTAAAATAAGCCAGAGAAAATGATGTCAACTTGCTAGAAGAAGCAAGAGAATTGGCATTGGCAAGAACAACCATTTACCAGCAAAATCTCAGACGCTATCATAGCTGGAAGGTTAACCCGACAGTATTCCGGGAAGGAGATCTGGTGCTACGCCTAGTGTAGTGCACTGAAGGCCGGCATAAGCTTTCACCACCATGGGAAGGTCCCTTCATTGTGAGCAAAGCTCTCCACAATGATGCCTATTACTTGATCGATGCACAGGAATGGAAGAAAGGAAAGGCGGACAGGTCTGGAGAAGAGAGCAAGCGTCCATGGAATGTAGCTCTGCTGCGTCCCTTCTACTCTTGAAGTTGTGGTGTAAGAAGTTCCTTTTTGTACCTTATATGCTATGAATAAAAGATGTCGGGACCTCGAATGAGTCTCGGGGACTACCCCTACTGATACGTCTCCAACGTATCTATAATTTCTGATGTTCCATGCTTGTTTTATGACAATACCTACATGTTTTGCTTGCACTTTATATCATATTATGGCATTTATTGGACTAACCTATTAACAAGATGCCACAGTGCCAGTTTCTATTTATTATGTCTGTTTATTGCAGAAAAGGCCCAAAAACCAAAGTGCTCGGAAAAATCCAGAAAAATTACAGAAATTCTATTTCGCCGGAAGACTCACGGAGCCAGAAGGGCAAGCCAGGGGGAGGCCCAGGGCCTCCTCCTCATAGGCCGGCGCGGCCTGGAGGGTGGTCACCCCACCCTATGGTGTGGGCCCCTCGGGACTCTTCCCACTCCGACTCTTTGCCTATTTAAGCCGTCGTGACCTAAAACTTCGACACCGATTGACGAAACTCCAGAAAGACTCCAGGGGCGCCGCCACATCGCGAAACTCCAATTCGGGGGACAGAAGTCGCTGTTCCGGCACCCTGCTGGGACGGGGAATTGCCCCCGGAGCCATCTCCACCGCCGTCTCCACCGCCATCTTCACCGCCATCGCTGCCCCCATGATGAGGAGGGAGTAATTCACCCCCGGGGCTGAGGGCTCCGCTGTAGCTATGTGGTTCATCTCTCTCTCTTTGTGATCAAGTTGAATACTATCTATGTGCTACTCTAGTGATGTTATTAAAGTAGTCTATTCCTCCTGCACGGTGTAATGGTGACAGTGTGTGCCCCGTGTTAGTACTTGGTTTGTGCTATGATTGTAATCTCTTGTAGATTATGAAGTTAACTATTGCTATGATAAGTATTGATGTGATCTATGCCTCCTTCATAGTGTGATGGTGACAGTGTGCATGCTATGTTAGTTCTCGGTGTAGTTGTGTTGATCTATCTTACACTCTAAGGTTATTTAAATATGAACATTGAATATTGTGGAGCTTGTTAACTCCGGCATTGAGGGTTCGTGTAATCCTACACAATGGTGTTCATCATCCAACAAGAGGGTGTAGAGTAGTCCTATTATGTGATCATTGTTGAGAGTGTCCACTAGTGAAAGCAGGATCCCTAGGCCTTGCTTCCAAGCATCGAATCTCCGTTTGTTTACTATTTTGTTACATGTTTGCTCGCTGCCATAATTTATTCAGATTGCTATATTCACTCATACTCATCCATATTATTTGTATCTCACTATCTCTTCGCCGAACTAGTGCACCTATTGTATTAGGTGTGTTGGGGACACAAGAGACTTCTTGCTTTGTGGTTGCAGGGTTGCTTGAGAGGGATATCTTTGACCTCTTCCTCCCTGAGATCGATAAACCTTGGGTGATCCACTTAAGGGAAACTTGCTGCTGTTCTACAAACCTCTGCTCTTGGAGGCCCAACACTGTCTACAAGAATAAAGGCTCCCGTAGACATCAAGCTATTTTTAAGCGCGCCGTTCTTGCAGTGAGGAAAGGTAAAAGGCACTCATACTCCGGTTCCAGGTAAAGTACTTTTCTGGCGCCATTGTGTTTGTGCTCAAAGCTATTTCCTTTAGATCCTGTAATTGCATCTTTTTGTTTCTTGTTTTACACTAGTTAGGCATAATGGAATATAACTATGAGCTTCTTAATTTATTTCCTAAGCTAAGACATGAATTGTGTGATGCAAAAATTAAAGAACCTATGGAACCTCATTTGCATGCTAGTAGCAATATTATTGGTATGAACGCAATCATTGCTAATGCTATGAATAAGTCTAAGCTTGGGGAAGCTAGTTTCTGTGATCTTTTTGGCTTCCCATCTTTAGGGGAGAAAACTTGTTCTGATAATGCTTTATCTCCCATATGCGATAACTCTAATAATGCTTGTGATACTTTAAATCCACCAACTGCAAGTACTTCTTTCAAGATACCCATGAAAATTATTGAACGTGTTATGGATAACCGCTATAAAGGGGATGGAACTGTCCATCCTGGAGATCATTTACAGTTTTTGCATGAATTATGCGGGTTATTCAAGTGTGCAGGTATCTCTATGGATGAAGTGAAGAAGAAGCTATTCTCTTTCTCGCTGACTGGTAAAGCGGCGCATTGGTATAAATTATTGGAGAATAGTCATTCTCTTGGTTGGGAGGAAATTGCATCTCTCTTTTATTCTAAATTTTACCCTCCTCATGAAGTGCATATTGATAGGAATTATATTTATAACTTTTATCCTCGTGATGGAGAGAGTATTTCTCAAGCGTGGGGGAGATTGAAATCACTAATGCTCAAATGTCCCATTCATGAGCTTCCCCGTAATGTTATTGTTAACAATTTTTATGCGAGGCTTTCAGGACAACACAAGGACTATCTGGATGCCTGTTCAGAGGGATCTTTTACAAGCATGGAGGTTGAAGCTAGGTGGGATCTTCTTGATCGGATTAAGGAGAACGCTGAAGGATGGGAGAACAATGAAGGTAAAGAGTCAGGTATAAATTATGATTATGAATGCATTGAAGTTTTTATGGATACCGATAAATTTCGAAATATGAGTGCTACTTATGGTCTTGACTCTCAAGTTGCTGTAAATCTTTATAAAGCCTTTGCTTCTCATTTTGAATTGCCTAAAAAGAATTTTGATAAGTATCATGAACCTTTTAAAGAGGCTTGCATGAAGAATGAAATTGTTGTTAATTATTGCAATAAGCATGCTCAAACTCCTAAGAATGCTATTTCCTATAAGCATGTTAATTTTTGTGGAATGCATAGACCTTGTGGAATTAATCAAGTCAAAGATGAATATTGCATCCATCATATTAATGAAAAAACTAGAAAGTGGCTTAGGGCTCTAGATGATCTTGGTAAAAAAGTTTGTGCCCTCTATCCTTTTATTTGTGAAGTTTGCCATGAAGTGGGTCATTTTAATTTTCAATGCTCCTCCAATGATAATTTGAACCCAATGAGTGCTGCAAATTTGTATTGTGATGATGAAATTACTCCTAATCAGCATGATGAACTTACTTTATTTTTGGGGTGTGAAGAACTGTCGAGAAAAATCTCTTTGTTACATATGAGTGATCTTGATATTGATGATGTCCTGCATGGGTGTTTTTCTTATTGCATTGATAATAGCCATACAAATACTTACATACAAAATATTTTAGAAGATGACACCTTGCCAAAATATGATAGGACCGCCATGTGTTTTGAACTAATTAATGAAAAGGAGGAATCCTCCCAAGTTTCTTCTATTGTTTCTAAAAGTAAATCAGGTTATGCGGACAAGCCACCCTTCAAGCCTCTTCCTCCTAAAGAAGGAAATGAGGAGAAGGAAGAGAAGAAGAAGAAGAAGGGAACGAAGAAGAAGAAGAAGAAGAAGAAGGAGAATAAAAAGAAAGAGGTAACGGCGTATCCCCGCGTGAATGAGATAACGCTAAGTAACCGTAAGTATGTTGCTCCTAATGATTATTGTGATAATGAATCTAAATATGATGATCTTCCTATGCCCTTTACATACATTAGAGATCATGATTTGAATGAGCACACTACTTTTGATATTGCAAATCTCTGGGAAACTAATTCTGAAAATGATGATGATAATAATTGCCATAGTGTCAGTGCTATCCATGCTTCCTCCCATAATGATATAGAAAGCTCTAAGCTTGGGGAAGAGGTGTTTGAAAATCCTTTTGCTACTGATCATTATGTGTTTGATACATCTCCTTCTAATAACAACGATGGTATGGTCATAGATAAACCGACTGTGAAAGATAACTATTCTATTTCTTATGATGACACTATGCCTCCGATCTTTGATGATTATTATAAAGAATGCTATAATATAGGTTATAACTACTCTTATGAAACTTGTCATAGTCATGATTGGATTACCAAAAACAATTCTTTTAATATGCAACTTGTTTATCATGTTCAAATTCTTGATAATAATCTTGCTCCAATTACTATTAATGAGAATAACTCTTCTTATGCCAAAATTAATGATACTTCTATGCATATGAACCATGATAAGAATGTTTTAAGTGATGGGTATATTGTGGATTTCATCAATGATGCTACTGAAAGTTATTATGAGAGAGGTAAATATGGTTATATGCATCTTAATAATATTAAGTTTCCCCTCTTTATGTTGAGAATCTTGAAGTTACTCGTGTTTTATCCTCTTATGCTTGTCACTTTGTTCTTCATGAATTCATTTGTGTACAAGATTCCTCTGCATAGGAAGCATGTTAGGCTTAAATGTGTTTTGAATTTGCCTCTTGAAGTTTTTTTTTTGCTTTAAATACTATTTCTTGCGAGTGGATCATTAAAATTGCTGAGCCCATCTTAATGGCTATAAAGAAAGAACTTCTTGGGAGATAACCCATGTGTTATTTTACTACAGTACTTTGTTTTATATTTGAGTCTTGGAAGTTGTTTACTACTGTAGCAACCTCTCCTTATCTTAGTTTTATGTTTTGTTGTGCTAAGTAAAGTCGTTGATAGTAAAGTTCATACTAGATTTGGATTACTGCACAGAAACAGATTTCTTTGCTGTCACGAATCTGGGCAAAATTCTCTGTAGATAACTCAGAAAATTATGCCAATTTACGTGAGTGATCCTCAGATATGTACGCAACTTTCATTCAATTTGAGCATTTTCATTTGAGCAAGTCTGGTGCCCCAATAAAATTCGTCTTTACGGACTGTTCTGTTTTGACAGATTCTGCCTTTTATTTCGCATTGCCTCTTTTGCTATGAGGGATGGATTTCTTTGTTCCATTGACTTCCAGTAGCTTTAAGCAATGTCCAGAAGTGTTAAGAATGATTGTGTCACCTCTGAACATGTGAGTTTTTGATTATGCACTAACCCTCTAATGAGTTGTTTCGAGTTTGGTGTGGAGGAAGTTTTCAAGGGTCAAGAGAGGAGGATGATATACTATGATCAAGGAGAGTGAAAGCTCTAAGCTTGGGGATGCCCCGGTGGTTCATCCCTGCATATTTCAAGAAGACTCAAGCGTCTAAGCTTGGGGATGCCCAAGGCATCCCCTTCTTCATCGACAAATTATCAGGTTCCTCCCCTGAAACTATATTTTTATTCGGTCACATCTTATGTACTTTACTTGGAGCGTCTGTATGTTTCTTGTTTTTTTTTTTTGTTTGAATAAATGCTTGTGTGGGAGAGAGACACGCTCCGCTGGTTCATATGAACACATGTGTTCTTAGCTTTTAATTTTCATGGCGAAGGTTGAAACTGCTTCGTTAATTGTTATATGGTTGGAAACGGAAAATGCTACATGTAGTAATTGGTATGATGTCTTGAATAACTTGATACTTGGCAATTGTTGTGCTCATGTTTAAGCTCTTGCATCATATGCTTTGAACCTATTAGTGAAGAAATACATAGAGCTTGTTAAAATTTGGTTTGCATGAGTGGTTTCTCTAGAGTCTAGATATTTTCTAGTGAGGTGTTTGAACAACAAGGAAGACGATGTATAGTCTTATAATGCTTGTAATATGTCTTTTATGTAAGTTTTGATGTACTAGTTTATGCTTGTGTTTGCTTCAAACAACCTTGCTAGCCTAAGCCTTGTATCGAGAGGCAATACTTCTCATGCATCCAAAACCCTTGAGCCAACCACTATGCCATTCGAGTCCACCATACCTACCTACTACATGGTATTTCTCCGCCATTCCAAAGTAAATTGCTTGAAGTGATACCTTTAAATTTCTATCCTCTACCTTTGCAATATATAGCTCATGGGACAAATAGCTTAAAAACTATTGTGGTATTGAATATGTACTTATGCACTTTATCTCTTATTAAGTTGCTTGTTGTGCGATAACCATGTTCCTGGGGACGCCATCAACTACTCTTTGTTGAATATCATGTGAGTTGCTATGCATGTTCGTCTTGTCTGAAGTAAGAGCGATCTACCACCTTATGGTTAGAGCGTGCATATTGTTAGAGAAGAACATTGGGCCGCTAACTAAAGCCATGATCCATGATGGAAGTTTCAGTTTTGGACATATAACCTCAATCTCATATGAGAAAAATTAATTGTTGCTACATGCTTATGCATAAAAGAGGAGTCCATTATCTGTTGTCTATGTTGTCCCGGTATGGATGTCTAAGTTGAGAATAATCAATAGCGAGAAATCCAATGCGAGCTTTCTCCTTAGACCTTTGTACAGGCGGCATAGAGGTACCCCTTTGTGACACTTGGTTAAAACATGTGCATTGCGATAATCCCGGTAGTCCAAGCTAATTAGGACAAGGTGCGGGCACTATTAGTATACTATGCATGAGACTTGCAACTTATAAGATATATTTTACATGATACATATGCTTTATTACTACCGTTGACAAAATTGCTTCTTGTTTTCAAAATAAAAAGCTCTAGCACAAATATAGCAATCAATGCTTCCCTCTGCGAAGGGCCATTCTTTTACTTTTATGTTGAGTCAGTTTACCCATTTCTCTCCATCTTAGAAGCAAACACTTGTATTAACTGTGCATTGATTCTTACATACTTGCTTATTGCACTTGTTATATTTCTTTGCATTGACAACTATCCATAAGATATACATGTTACAAGTTGAAAGCAACCGCTGAAACTTAATCTTCCATTGTGTTGCTTCAATGTCTCTACTATGAATTTATTGCTTTATGAGTTAACCCTTATGCAAGACTTATTGATGCTTGTCTTGAAAGTACTATTCATGAAAAGTCTTTGCTATATGATTCAATTGTTTACTCATTGCATTAACATTGCTTTGAATCGCTGCATTCATCTCATATGCTTTACAATAGTATGATTAAGATTATGTTGGTAGCATGTCACCTCAGAAATTATCTTTTAACGTTTACCTACTCGAGGACGAGTAGGAACTAAGCTTGGGGATGCTAATACGTCTCCAACGTATCTATAATTTCTGATGTTCCATGCTTGTTTTATGACAATACCTACATGTTTTGCTTGCACTTTATATCATATTATGGCATTTATTGGACTAACCTATTAACAAGATGCCACAGTGCCAGTTTCTGTTTATTATGTCTGTTTATTGCAGAAAAGGCCCAAAAACCAAAGTGCTCGGAAAAATCTAGAAAAATTACAGAAATTCTATTTCACCGGAAGACTGACGGAGCCAGAAGGGCAAGCCAGGGGGAGGCCCAGGGCCTCCTCCTCATAGGCCGGCGCGGCCTGGAGGGTGGTCACCCCACCCTATGGTGTGGGCCCCTCGGGACTCTTCCCACTCCGACTCTTCGCCTATTTAAGCCGTCGTGACCTAAAACTTCGACACCGATTGACGAAACTCCAGAAAGACTCCAGGGGCGCCGCCACATCGCGAAACTCCAATTCGGGGGACAGAAGTCGCTGTTCCGGCACCCTGCCGGGACGGGGAATTGCCCCCGGAGCCATCTCCACCGCCGTCTCCACCGCCATCTTCACCTCCATCGCTGCCCCCATGATGAGGAGGGAGTAATTCACCCCCGAGGCTGAGGGCTCCGCTGTAGCTATGTGGTTCATCTCTCTCTCTTTGTGATCAAGTTGAATACTATCTATGTGCTACTCTAGTGATGTTATTAAAGTAGTCTATTCCTCCTGCACGGTGTAATGGTGACAGTGCGTGCCCCGTGTTAGTACTTGGTTTATGCTATGATTGTAATCTCTTGTAGATTATGAAGTTAACTATTGCTATGATAAGTATTGATGTGATCTATGCCTCCTTCATAGTGTGATGGTGACAGTGTGCATGCTATGTTAGTTCTCGGTGTAGTTGTGTTGATCTATCTTACACTCTAAGGTTATTTAAATATGAACATTGAATATTGTGGAGCTTGTTAGCTCCGGCATTGAGGGTTCGTGTAACCCTACACAATGGTGTTCATCATCCAACAAGAGGGTGTAGAGTAGTCCTATTATGTGATCATTGTTGAGAGTGTCCACTAGTGAAAGCAGGATCCCTAGGCCTTGCTTCCAAGCATCGAATCTCCGTTTGTTTACTGTTTTGTTACATGTTTGCTCGCTGCCATAATTTATTCAGATTGCTATATTCACTCATACTCATCCATATTATTTGTATCTCACTATCTCTTCGCCGAACTAGTGCACCTATTGTATTAGGTGTGTTGGGGACACAAGAGACTTCTTGCTTTGTGGTTGCAGGGTTGCTTGAGAGGGATATCTTTGACCTCTTCCTCCCTGAGATCGATAAACCTTGGGTGATCCACTTAAGGGAAACTTGCTGCTGTTCTACAAACCTCTGCTCTTGGAGGCCCAACACTGTCTACAAGAATAAAGGCTCCCGTAGACATCACCTACCTAAGCTGCATGCAACATGTTTACTTTTTCAGTTCACCGGTTGCTTAGTGAACATTTTTTCTTTCCGGTTTAGTAGTGTGCTAAACCTACCGGAGTCTTCGACTCTGCTGCTGTCCGCAACCCGGCTTCATGGCAAGCAAGATAAACCGGTAGCAACTAAGCACGCGAACTGCGAAAAGAGAGAGTGGGAACAAGCAATCCGGAAAAGTTTAACTAACCCCGGTTAAGCCGGTTTTTTGCAAAATTTCGAAGTTATTTCTAAGTTCAAGAAAATGCTTGTTTGGTAAAAGAACCTTGCGCTCATACGCCAAAGAACGCCCAGAGAAGGCAGGCAGAGCCAAGGTGAAAAAGGCAAGTGTGCATCGAATTGGATGCAGAAACAATTTTGAAATCTTTGCAGTGCAGGATAAAAGCAAAACAATAAGCAAATATGTTAAGGCAAACATAAGATAATTAACTACCGGTATAACATACCGGCATAAAACTGTTGTGCCACAACCAAAAGGGGAATTTAGAGTTTTACATCACGAACCCCGGTATACCGGGGTAGAATTTAACCAACAATGTTTTGAGTCAGACAGGACCAACGAGCATTTCATAAGTAAACAGATAACGGCAGAGGCTCAGGCAGCAGGGGCTTCCGGAGGAGCATCGCCAGCACCAGGACCATCCAGAGGCTCGTCGTCGGCTCCGGCCTCCTCGTCGCCTTCACCTTCCTCCTCGTCGCTCAGATAATCTTTGATGTCTGGAGGAGGGGGATGAAGGTGCGCACGTCGGCATACTCCGCGATGTGGTACGCACGATCCTGCCGCTTAGCGGTGAGGACCAGGTCCCGATCGGTTTCAGCATCTTCGCGCACTCCGACGAGGGCGTCCAGGTCCAGCTCCAGGTACCAGGAGCAGGCGACGCGGAGCGCAGAGTCTGCCCCGGCATGGGCAGCAGAGCACTGCCACTCCCGGATCCTTCTGCCGGCACCCTTGAGGCGGTCGCTGATAAGGGAGAAGGTGTCTGGCACCACTTCTCCAGGCCAGAGAGTCCTGAAGAGCTGGGTAGCCACGTCAGGGATGTCGGAAAGGTTCCGATCTATGGCGCGCATATGGGAAACCCGCGCGTTCAGCGCAACCAGATGGTCATAGGGGTCCCATGGCGCAGCAAGATTCTCACAGGCCTGGGCAACCCGGTGCTCTTCAACCCTCTTCATGGCAAACGCCTGGGAGTCCGGGAAGAGACCTACACGGAGAAGGAAAGAGGCTAAGAAAATGCAACCGGAAGAAATAAGCTTGTAAACAGAAACCGGAAAGAAAAAGGAAGAAGCTTAAGGAAGGCAAGCGCATCAGTCTGCGTGACCAGAAGGTCATGCTGCTTCCGCTCCGCCTCCAGCCGCGCGGCCTTGTCCTCAGCAGCCTTCCGCGCCTTGGCAAGCTCCTCCAGCTCAGCCTGCAACACCATGTTGGAGTTGCCGGCATCCTCCAGCGCTTCGTGCAGCTTGGTCACCGCATCGGCTTCGGCAGCCTTCAGCGCCTTGTGGTGGTCAAGGCCAAGCTGGATAAGCTGGTCCTTGAGCTCCTTGGAGGCGGTCCTCTGGGCGCTCAGCTCTTCCTGATGCTGCTGGATAAGCTGGTCCTTCTCCTCTGGAACCCGAAAAAGAAGATGTTAACAAAGTTGTACTGGTAAAGATAAAAAGAAAAGCAAGTAAACCGGAAAAAAGAAAGCGGTACCTTTGGCGGCGGCAAGCTGGGCCTTGAGGGCCTCAATAGAAGCTTCTGGGATGACTGTTAAACAAAAAATCATAAGTGTTAAGAGAAAGAAAGCTTTCCGGTAAGAAGATGCCGGAGGTACAAAAAATTTACCTTGGCACTTGTCGTGTGCCTCAGCAAGATCCCGGTGCTCCCAGAGAAGCTCCTCAAAGAGGACCTTCCGAGCGTCAGCCGTGGTCTGTTCAAGAAAAAAGAGATAAGATAAGTTTCGCGCTAAGAACAAAGATCTTAACCCGAAACTCGGGGACTGGCTATGCTGGTTTCGCGCGTTTCTAAGTTAAGTTTCGCGCTAAGAACAAAGATCTTAACCCGAAACTCGGGGACTGGCTATGCCGGTTTCGCGCGTTTTCTACCTAAGTTTCGTGCTAAGAGCTACACTCTCAACACAAAACTCGGGGACTGGGAAGATAGACAAGGTTCAGCAAAAAGAGAAACTGGCATGAAGTTAAAGAAAAGACAGAAAAGATCCGCAAGGAGAGAAACCGGCAAGAATTGAAAAAAGTTGGTGGAACTTACCATCAGGTTGTTCGTGGCATCATACCACACGCTGTCCAGCTCTTTGACGGCCCGACGAAGCCGCATGAAGTGCTCCTCAGCAGACCGGTCTCCAACAGGGTCAGGCGCCGGCAGCCTGTCCTTGCCCATGCCGCGGGTCGCCGGAGACATGTCCGCGGCGTTCCATTTTTGCGCGTAGGGCAGCAAGTGCCCCAGCTCCCGGCCTTCACGCTTGAACTCGATGATCCGGCCAATCAGGCCGGTGGCCTTCTCGCTGGCAGCGCTGGCGGCGCGGGAAACGTGCATCACTAAGGGCTGCGGATCGCCGGAGGGGGCGTTGGAGGCCGTCGCCTTTCCCTTGATGAGGTTTGAGGTCTTGGGCGGCGGCGGAGTTGGAGTGGCGCCGGATGGCTCTGTGCGAGGAGCTTCCGGCGGTGGCGTCGGAGCAGTTTTTGGAGAAGGGGGAGCGCTGGGCGCGTCACCCAAGTTGGAGCTTTCCGGCACGGAAGTTTCCGGCACGGAAGTCTTCTTCTTCTTCTTCTTTTCAAGGACGGGAGGAACCAGAGGTTCCGCCCGCCCGGCAGCTTCTTCCTCGGCGCCGATGTTGCTGGCGCCGGTGTCTTGATTTTCAGGAGGGGAGACAAAGTCCTCCTCCGCGCGGTGTTCTGGCGGTGTAGGGGCTGCGCGCCCCAAACTTGAAGTGCCCCCCACAGGGGAGGCAGAGATGTTGCCGGCACCAGATGGTGTCGGGCTTGAGTGAGGAGGAGGGGTTGAGGTCCTCACGGTACCTTCAGAGCCCTCAGGCCTTGGGCCAAGCTTGAGCGCAGGGCTGAACGAAAGAAAAAGAAAAGAGTTGGAAAAAAGCAACCGGCAAAAGAACTTGATAAAAAGAAACAAGCAAGAAAACGGGAGCTTACCCAGGGGAGGTCGGCATCTGCTTGCGCTTGTAGCACCTCACACCTACTTCCTTCTTCGCCAAAGGCTCCATCCGGAAGCGCTTCGGGGGAGGGGCCTGGCTGGAACCGGCGTCAGATGCCGGCACCTTGTTCTTCTGGCCCTGGGCCATGAGCTTGTCCACGAACTCTCGACCGGCCTCGGCTCGCAGGGGCGGCGCATGCTCGTGGATCTGCGGGTTCGAGCTAGCTAAGAGAATATCTACTAAGGAGCAATAATGAAAAAATTATAAGAAATCGAAAAAGAAAAGTACCTCGAGCAAGGTCAGGTCGTCCGAGGAACCGGATGGTTCCGGCACGGACCCGCCAAGGCGCGAAGCTTTGGTCTTGCCCATCTTCAGGTCCTGCCAACGGATGAAAGGATCCGGGTCAACAGAATCTAGGGCATGCTTCACGCAGGGGCCTCGTCGCTCTGCGTGAATAGAGGGGAAGCGGTCCTTGGCCTGTAGCAAGTAAAAAGAAGGTTAACAACAGCATAAAAGTTACCGGTAAGCCGACCCGAGTTGCGTAATCTCTTACTTCTTGGGTCGGAGGGTTAGTAGTACTGAGAGGCTGGAGGCCCCATTCCCAATCATCCGGCATGGCAGTCTGGCAGATCTGCCTAGCCTTGCGGACGACGTCCTTCTTGCTGAGAGGAAGGCTGGTGATCTTGGTGGGATCACCAGGACCATACATCTCGCTCATCTTGTGCTGCCGGCGCTTGAGAGGAAGCACCCGGCGCGAGATGAAGGTGCGGATAATATCATCGAAGCAGATGTTAGTCTCCTTCATCAGGTTCGCCATGAAGCGTACCACCCGGTTGGTTTCGATATGATCCGACTTCGGGTTGTAGCTCCAGTTGGCTCTACTGGGCGGCGCCGGGTTGAAAGGCGGCAGATCGATGAGATTTGCGGCGCCGTTGTTCTTCACGTAGAAAAAGGTCCCTTGCCATAGCCGGCATGACTCGAGACCGGAAAATTTGAAGAAAGGGCTCCCTTGGCGGGAGCCGATGATACAAGACCCGCACTGCACGGGGGGTTTGGGCTTAGGGATTTCCTTGCCCTGAACGGAATTGATCCGTAGAGCAAAGAAGCGGGCAAACGTCTCACGAGTGGGACGAATGCCGATATAAGCCTCCATGAAGGTGGCAAAGCAAGAAAGGTAAAAAACGGCGTTGCCGGGAAGATGATGAGGTTGAAGTTCGTAAAAATCTAAGAACTTCCGGAAGAACTCGGAGACAGGAAGGCCGAAGCCGCGCTCAAAGTGAGCAAGGAAAACGACGTGTTCACCGGGCTCGAGCACCGGTTCAATCTCGTCGCCAGGAAGCCGGCAGGTTACTCCCTCCGGAATCCTACGGGACCGGTATAGCCAGTCAATCTCATATTGGGTAACGTTGGAGCCCATCCAGGCTCCACGTGTGACACCGGAAGGATCTACACTGGAAGCTTGGCTAGAGCTACCGGATTCTTGGTGGCTACCGGAGTCGGTATCCATCGGAACAGGATCGGCGGTTGATCTATCAGAAGATTGGCTATGCAGGCTATCGGAGGAGTAGGCAGAGGAAGATGAAGCGGAAGAGGACTCTTCGCTAGACATGAGTGTGGATGCGGAAAAACAAGAATCCCAAGATCTACACCCACGTGAAGATCTACGAGTAAGAGAAAAAGCAAAAGAAAAGGAGAAGTAAATACACTACCGACCCAAGATCTAGAAAGCAAGCAAAAGAGGAGTAAACTCAGATTAAACCTAACCTGGGGCAGCGGAGTCGCAGTAGAAGGGGTCCGCCGGTGAAGTGGCGAGCCTGCGGTCGCCGGGGAGTTCCGTCGACGGCGGAGCGGAGAAGAGCTCGAAGAAGCGTGAATGCGGCGGTCGCGAGAGGAGCGCTGTGAAGAATCTCCGCGCGGTGAAGTCCGGCGAAGAAGCGGAGCAAGTTCATCGGGCGGCGAGGCTCGAGCGGAGAACGGCGGACGGAGAGCAGCGGAGGCGCAGAGAGCAAATGGCACTGTGCGCGAGAGAGCGGAGAATGCGAGAAGAGGAAGAAGAGGCGGCGGTTCTGGCTTATAAAGGAAGAAAGAGATGGGCCAAAAACCGTCGGGCCGCAGCGGTTCGCTCCGCGGGCCGCGATGGTTCGCACCACGGGCCGCCACGTGGCGCGGTGATACACGCGTAAAAAGGGAAGGCCACAAAGAGGTACACACGGATCCGGAGTGGCGACTGGGATCCGCTGTGAGGCATTTAATACGCGCGCGGAAGTCAAAGGGAAGTGACCCCTGACACTAGCGCGTCAGTTAACAGTGCGCATGTCACTGACAGGCGCGGGACCCGAGAAATTCTCGACTTCGCCGAGGAGAGAGTTAATGGCTAAGATACCAGAGAAAAACATACCGGAAGATACCTTGCAAAGAGAGAAAACGTGAGTCCGGGCAAAGATGCCGGATCCAAGCTTAGCGCCAAAAAGATTAAACCGGTATCCTATGATATGAGAACCTGGCATGGTCTGTAGGATAGAATCCGTCAGACTATACCAGCTTCGGGGACTAATGTTGGGGGGATGACCCCCGGTATGCCAAAGGCATGTCAAATCGGATGGTTCGAGCCATCGAGATACCGGTTTAATATTCTTACCGGAGCACAAAGATAAGAGCTTGGCTAAGTAAAGGCAGACCGGTATCCCCAGAGGGGTATACCGGAACCAGATGAAGAAGCTACCGGAAGGAAGAGCATGTCGGCAAGACTGGTCAAAGATTCTCTTTAGAGCTAGAGGACAAGGCTGAGGTAAGCAAAGTGGCTTTAATCGAAGCCCTGGCGCCAAAGAGAGGGATGACGCTGAAAGAAGCCGGAGGACGTCAGCCTCCCTGATTAAAGAAGACCCCGGCGTCATCTATGATTAAAGTTACTTTGTAAAGTAGTTTGTCCAGTCAAAGATGCCATTAGGGTTTCTTGTTCTGTAAGTCACCCTCTCCCCTATATAAGGAGAGGGGGCATAGCCTCTTACGGGCACGTGAGGTTGGATGATGCTCAGTCTCTAGGGAAATCTTGTAACCAGAAACCTGTAACCATGTTGAGATCAATGAAGATAGTGATCTAGAGCAGAGTTCTTCCTCTTGTGTTTCTTCTCGCACCCTTGCCTTTGGCTGTGTTCTTGAGGAAAGCATCCGGAAGTTCGTCCCATCTAGTCACAAACCCTCCCCCGAATCCTCTTGCGTCCATCCGGCCCCAACTCAAGCCATCCTATGGCATCTGCTCGTTCACCACGACGACAATTCCACGAAGCAATAAGTAGCATGCGGTGTGTGGTTCCTCAAGAGACAAATGTATTTTTTTTCCGCCGCAAGGACGAGAGAGCGGTGCGGCGCTTTATTGTTGATTTTCCCAACATTGTTTCCACTCTTATTACACTGGGCTACCACTGCTAGTTAATTTCATCATCATCACCCATTTTCAGGTTTGGCTATTATGGAAAAGGGAAAAATGGTTTGAGCTCATTGACCCATGCTTAGACATTAAGAATCCAAGCATAGAGATTATGAGATTCATTAATGTCGGGTTGATGTGCGTGCAAGACAACGCTAAGATCACCCTACAATCTCGGATGCTATCTCACTGCTTATGAATGAGAGCACAAGCTTGCCTGACCCAAAGAAGCCTACTTATTTTAGGAACAAAGGAGAAGATCGAGAGTGAGAGGAACCGCACAGCGGAAATATTTTGACTGGATCACCACCGGATGGTAGATAATTGAGCTTCTTGCTTGCATTGCTTTTATTCTACGTGATTGCATAAAAAAATAGCGGAATGTATGTGATTTTGAAACTTAACACAATTTGTAGAAGATTCTGAAGATATATACTCGATCATTTTAGTCATGTTGGGCTGGATTTTTCTTGTAATTTCTATGGCATTTTCTTGTAATCTATCTAGAAAATGTTGCCAGTATTACATTTTCTTGTAATGTTGCTGGAAGATGCTTTTTTTTTTGTAAGAATGCCTTTCTAATATTTTTTTTGCGAATAGCCCTTTCTAATTTCTGAAAGGGATTGCTCCAGATTGAAATAACTGAAAGAAGGCAGTTCTAATGAAATGGTCGTGGCAACGATGACTTATTTAGTTTGGTCTTGCACAAAATCCCGTGATACATCTCCACCCTTGTCATTCCCCTTCCTCGCGCAGCTCTTCTCCTGCGATGTGCTGTTGCAAGAATGTAACAACAATGGGAACTACACCGTGAACAACACCTTCCTATCAAACCTAAGGGGGTGTTTGTTTGGGCTTTTTCTGGCTTTCCAGTGAAAAAAGCTAGCCAATCCAACCAAACGGGGTACTTTGGAAACTGGCTTTGCCAAAGCCAAAGCCGCGTATAGGCAAAGATAAAAAAGCACGTCTTGAGGTGCTTTTGGGTGCTTCCCGCAGCTTTGCCTCTAACAGTCGAATCGTTTTTCAAACTTGCCCATTTCGTTTGGAAGTATTTACAGCAGATTGCCACCCCACCGATAATTAAGAGCAGCCCATCTACTCTCTGGCTCCCTGACCGAACCGGTCGTTCCACACAGCGACCGTCCAGACGTCTTCCTCTCGACTCCCGCCGGCGACCGTCCTCGTCCTCGACATCAGACCTCCTCCCCTTCGCCATTCCCCCTAGCCGTCGCCGATTCGCCGGTCTCCTGCTGTCCTCGGCTCCTCGCTCGACTCCCGCTATCCCAGATCGATAGGGCTGCTCGTGATTCGCGGCAGCGGCAGGTGCTTGACCGGAGCTATGGTCTCCGGCAGCGCAGGGCTTGACCGCCAGCGGACTTTCGCGGGGCTCTGGCTACCGAGCGCAGGGCTTGAATCTTCTCCGCGTCCGTCCGTCCAAGCTTCGTGTACTTGCGCTGCTTCTTTTCATAGTAGCCCTGCTCACGATATAGCACTTGATCTGTTAGTGCGTACTAGTACTAGTACCAGTTTTGTACGCTTCCGTCAGCATCTTGATTTGTTTCCCCGCAAAGAAAAAGCATCTCCATTTGTTATTCTCATGTTTGGTACATGATCAGCAAAAGTAGACTATAATAAATTATTTAGTGTGCGTGTTTATATATTTATATCAAGAAAAGAATGTTCTACCAATTTGAAGGGTATTTTAGATAATTCATCTGTTCACAGCTAGACAGCCAGTTAAGTTGCCAAACAGTGAAACTCGACACAGCAGCTTTTCCTGCACAGCAGCTTTCTCTGCGCAGCAGCTTTCCCCCCACAGCCAGCCAGCCACAGCCCAAACAAACAGGCCCTAAGGCAGTTATCCTCCACCCTTCCCATTAACGCCTCCTCTTCTACCGCCCTCTTCTCCACGGGCGTCCTCGGGGACATCCCGAAAAACAGTGTAGGCCTTCACACTCTGCTGTGGCAATACCATCAATGCATCCGCATGCACGGACTGCATCGGTGACGCCTTTCGGGACGCGCAGCAGGCGTGCCCGTTCTACATGGACGCAACCATCTACTACGAGTCCTGCTACCTCCGCTTTTGGCTTCCACTGACAACCCTAAATGGCACATCATGCCCAACATCGAGTAACTCTCCGGTGGCAACCTTCGATGCTACCGTGGGTCTCCTCCTCACCGTTGTCATAGACTACACCGTGCTGAACTCGTCCATCTTGTTCAACACAGGAGTAGAGGACTTCGACGTGAGCACCCCGAAGATCTACGGGCTGACGCTACCCCGAAGATTCGCGTAACTTAGTCAATCCTCCTATGTTCTTACCCTCGGTAGTAGCCACTTGCCAGTATGACAACGTAAAAATGGCATATTGTCCCTTTTTTTCTTCAAAGAAACCCTTTCTAATTTCTAAAAGAGGTCGCTCCCGTTTGAAACAGAACTGGAAGAAGGAAGTTCTGAGAAATGGTCGTGGCACCATGACTCATTCAGTTTGATTCATCAATAGTCAACACTATTCCTATATAAAATTTCATTTGTGGACGCGTGTCGTGACGGGTTCGGCATCAGACGGCCAGCTGCTTTCAGGACTAGGTAGAGAATCTGGTTGTTCGAACAAATTCTCGCCCAGTGCCTGCATCATATCTTTTTAAGAACTCGTTTCTTCCATTTCTGAAAGGGATAGCCCCAATAACTGAAAGAACGCTGTTCTGAAGAACGATGACTTGTTCAGCTTGATTCATCAATAGTCAACACTACTCCTACATAAAATTCCATTTGTGGGAATATTGTTCCTTTATCGGCGTTCAACACGGCCCCTACGAAAGTTAACACCGATCAATCAGGCATGACATGCTCGCAGCAGAAAGATCAGAGAATCCAACTCCCCCCTGAACTACCATTGGTCATCGACGTCAACAATTCATCTACAGTACCGAATTTCTTTATTCCTCTATGATTATGAGCCGCCGGCTATCTCTTGATATTAATATTTTCATGCTTCTGACCCGAAGTAAACAAGCAGTGCACTAAACTAGATCTCCTCTGTGCAAATCAAACTGTTCGTAGTGTCATGTCACTAGAATTCCCAACTCCCAAGCCAGCCTATAAAGTCACATTCCTTGTCTCTTCTGCACCCGCTGTATCTTGTTGTCTCAGACGCACACCACCACCTGGCTATCACCATGATCTCGCACCAACTCTGGTGCTACCTCTGCATCCTCGCCGTCCCCTTTCTCGCGCACCTCGTCTCCAGCGACGTGCTACGGCAAGAATGCGACAATAGCCGGAACTACACCGCGAACAGCGAATTCCAATCAAGCCTAGAGCAGCTCTCCTCCGTCCTTCCCATTAACGCCTCCTCCTCTCCCACCCTCTTCTCCACCGGCGCCGCCGGGGCCATCCCGAACACGGTGTACGCGCTCACGCTCTGCCGCGGCGACACCACCAACACGTCCGCGTGCGCCGACTGCATCGGCAACGCCTTCCGGGACGCGCAGCAGGCGTGTTCCTACAACATGGACGCCACCGTCTACTACGAGCACTGCTACCTCCGCTTCTCCTACCAGAACTTCCTTGCTTCCGCCGACAACACCAAACGGCAGATCGTACCCAACGGGGCGAGCGTCACCTCTCCAGCGGCAACCTTCGACGCCACCGTAGGTGTTCTCCTTGCTGCTGTCTCCGACTACGCCGCACTGAACTCGTCCATGCGGTTCGGCACAGGAGTACTAGAGGACTTCGACGTGAGCGCTCCGAAAATCTACGCAATGGCGCAGTGCCGGCCGGACATTGAACCGGCCGAGTGCAGGGACTGCCTGGAGAAAATAACGAGGGTGATGCCAAAGCATTTCAGCAGGCGGCGGGGAGGGCAGATCCTAGGGTTACGGTGCAACTACCGGTTTGAGCTGTATCCTCCATTCCTCGGCAATCCCGTTTTGCAGCTCAAAGCGCCGGCATGGGCCGTTGCACCTTCGCCGGATGGTGATGGACCCATAGTCCCAGATGGAGGTGAGTTGCAGATTTCAGTAAAAAATATACTACTCCCTCCGGTTCATATTAATTGACTCTAATATAGATGTATGTAGACATATTTTAGTTGCAGATACATACTAGGTACTACCTACTAGTAAAGTGAAGCTCAGCTGATGGATACCCGCATATTTGTTGAAATACCATACAAAGTTCAGGGCCTATAGAGACGATTCCTACAACGCAAAATTAGGGAAAACACATAATTTGATTTTCATACCATCTTGAGTACTGCAAGAATCCAAGTTGGAGTGTATGAAATACATCCTAGGAAATCCACAAACTGAATTCGAAGAAACAAATATGTTACTTTCTTTCGAATCAAACAGCCTACATAGAAGAAGCATCCAAAGGATTTTAGAATTCTCAAAAAACTTTTCAAAATTCTACTAAATTGATGAATTCACCCATAAGTCTGAACTTGTGAAGAAAGTTGGACATTATATTTCAACACTCCCTACCACTCCTAGGCTTCAGCTGACCATTGTGGTGAGATGGATGAAAGTCCGCAGAAATTTTTATTCGACTACTGCATTGGTCAGGTCTTCAAGTTGAGACAACTTAGCTCTGATTACATATGAATTGATGCCCAGACCAATTCACCCAAAGTTCCATAATGGAGAAGGGTGTGCAATATATTTCAACAAAATCAAAAATGGCTCAATGGACAGGCATATCTGGCCACAGAGGTAAATACTTTTGAGAGCATCAAGGATTGAAAGATTCGAGAGGTAATTAAGACACACGAGATGGAGTAAACAAAGGGATGTTCTGAACATCAGACCAAGTTTTCGTAGAGCTTCTTTGTTGAAAGGTGCCAAATTTTAAGTTTATTGTGTGGATACTAAATGTAGTGCACGTTGCAAATATACATTTATATTAAACACTAATAGACCTATTCCATGTAGTCAAGTGATTTAACTCTAGTGTCATTTTACAGGAGGAAGAAAAAATAAACCAAGTACAATCGCACATATCCTAGCCGTTGCATTGGCTGTTGTTTGTGCAGCATTGGTTTCCACTTTTGTCTGCTTTTGTCTCTGGAGCTGGAGGAGAAAACAAATATTGCCGATACTACCATGTAAGTTATTAAGATTGCAGATCATTAAGCGAAGGAGAATAGGTAGGTCCAACTCTTTAATAACAAAATATAAAAATAGTTGTAAGGCAATTCAAGGTTCAACTATATCAATTATCGAAATATATAGGATAAAATAATTATGCATTCCAGACAATAGATTTTGTAGTTCATTCTAATGATCAAACTTCGTCATCTTTTGAAATGGGGTTCGTTTGTACAGATAATAATTGTCACATTGGACAGATTCTGGGAACTGGGAGAGCGTTCCCAACATCAATTTATCCACTCTTGATCTGCAAACACTGGAAGCTGCAACAGAGAACTTTAGAGACGAAAATAAGCTTGGGGAAGGAGGGTTTGGTGCAGTTTATAAGGTGCCAATCGTATCATTATGTTGCTCGTTCTGTGTTGTTTTGGACTGCTTGTGACTTCTGGTGAATTTATATGTTTGCTATTTGTGCATCACTGCATCACACAGGGAGCTCTTCCTGATGGCCAAGAGATAGCAGTGAAGAGACTCTCCCCTGGTTCAACACAAGGAATAGGTGAGTTGAAGGCAGAGCTTGTTTTTGTTGCGAAGCTTCAGCACAAAAAATCTTGTTAGGCTAATTGGAGTTTGCTTGGAAGAACAAGAGAAACTCGTTATCTACGAATACATGCCTAACAGAAGCCTTGACACGATTCTCTTTGGTAAAAACTAAAGATATTGCGGCAAAAACATATTTAAATCTGAGCTATAATAATGGCGCAAAATTAACCTCACTGATGTTTCTTGCTTCTTTATAGATCCTGAGAAGAGAAAGGATCTTGATTGGAAGAAGAGGTTCAAGATAATAAATGGAATCGCCCGAGGTTTGCAATATGTGCATGAAGATTCTCAGCTGAAAATAATCCACAGAGACCTTAAAGCAAGCAATGTTCTGTTAGACTCGGATTTGAATGCGAAGATTTCAGACTTTGGCTTGGCAAGGTTGTTTCAAGGGGATCAATCAAAGGATGTCACAAACAGAGTTGTCGGGACATTGTAAGTGAAGTCAATCATGCCGTGATATAATTCTGTGGACTGCGGGATTGCAGAAATAAGTTAGACCGTCCTATTTTTCAGATCACTAAGTAATCATATCTTGTGGTTTCAGCGGATACATGCCACCAGAATATATTGTTCGCGGGCATTATTCAACCAAGTCCGATGTGTTTAGCTTCGGCATTCTGGTCTTAGAGATCATAACAGGAAGAAGAAACTGCACCTCCTACAATTCCGAGCAGAGTGTTGACCTGGTAACTGATCTTGTAAGCAGTAAACCCTACCTAAATACTAATTCAAACCCCTTGCAACAATAACACTCTAACAATATAATCCATCCTATGCAGGTATGGGAGCACTGGACCAAGGGAACGATCCTCGAGATCGCTGACCCGTTACTTACCAGTAGTAGTGCCGAAGATAAAATAGGGATGTATGTTCATATAGGCTTATTGTGTGTTCAGGAGAGCCCTGCAGACAGGCCTACGATGTCAGTCGTGAATGCGATCCTTAACAGTGACGGGGCCGCACTTCAAGCTCCGTCCAAGCCGGCTTTCTGTCTCCGAGCAAGTAGCGCCGACCCGGAACAACGTCGGGGAGCCTCACATGGCGGTGGCAGCTTGGCTGTGGTTTCACCAAACGAAGTGTCGCTCACAGAGCTTGTTCCAAGATAAAGTTGTTTTTTTTCTGAAATCTTGTCGAACGAACTGTGACATTGTATAGAGGTCTTCGGTTGGTCACAAATTGGTTGATCGCTTCTCAAAATGGGGGTTGGAGCAGGGGCAGAGCCAGGATTTGACCATAGGGGGGGCGAGAAAGCCGATAACCACTTAATGCCATAGAAGAGTTTTTTTTATAGGACGAACGGCATATAAGATATTATCTAAATATTGCATCATTAATACTATGAACTTTGAAAAACAATTCCTGCCTTTTTCATCATTTTTAACTATTTAAAAGAAACAAATCTTACCTTCAGTCCTCATTCTATAGTCCTACAAAAGTACACAAAGTGATACAAAATTTCTATCTGATTTTATAAAAGACTAACCAGTGACATGTATATGGATAGAATTGCAATACAAATAGAGTGACATACCTTAGGCACAGATATCATGTATGAGTTACAATCATTCGAGGGAGTATCACAGAAATAGGTTCGTCAGCACTTGCACGAGGCGCCGGAGCAACGGACAGGCCGTATCTTGCTTTGATCTCCAGTTGCGCTGGCGCCGCTGGCGTATGTAGACGGCGGGCGGCGAGCGGGGAGTGGCCGGTGGCAGGCAGCGCCCACCGAGCCACAGGAAAAAAAGGGACATACGGTTCGACATCAATCCACGATCGATTGATCTGTTCTGCCTAGTAACTCCAATCGACTGGATCGATTTGGCGAGCACGGAACCTCTTTTGATCAAGGGAAACAAGGCCACACGGAGATAGGCTATTATTGGGCTTTGGTTCGCTGGAGAAGATCATAATCAATTTACCTCCCGTGGGCTAATTCTCCGGCAATTAGGATGTACTAGTATGAGTTATATACATTGAATGGATCGTAGCGAACAAGAGGGGGGGTGAATGTCACTACGACAAGTTTTAGTCTTTTTCAATTTTTAGTGCAACGGAAGGTAAAGGTGAGAACTTCAGCGATAGCGGTGATCCTACAATGATGCTAGGATAAGTGCAACAAGTAAAGGAATCAACAAGATAGTAAGAGTAAGGAGCGAGACAACCGGGGGCGCGGAGGCGAGGTGAGGTTTGTTTCCCGCAGTTCTTTCCACAATAGGAAGTACGTCTGCGTTGAGGAGGTGCTAGTCTCACACAAGAGACTAGACGGCCACACCACGAAGGAATGCCTCACCTTCTTCCTCGAGAGAGCTCCACGAAGGTGCTCTCCCTCTTCCACTAAGGCACCGGTCGAGGAGGTGATTCCTTCACAAGGTTGGGGCGAGCTCCACACACACAAGGATGCTCCCAACACCCTATGGAGCTAGTACATCACCAAGCTAGCCTTCATAGCTGCACATCTCCAATGCTCCACCATAGGAACTCTTCTCCAATGCTCCACCATAGGAACCCTACCACCAAGATCCACTAAGGAATAGCTAGTATTGGTGAAATCTCTCTTGGTAGAACTATAGATCGGGGTCTCCTCCACCACTCCTCAAAGTTTGGGCAAGAATGGTTGGATGGTGAAGGAGATCCTCAAGGATTAAGCTCAGCAACAATGGAGGAGAGAGCGAGGGAAGAGATAAAATCGTGTTGGGCAAGAAGGAGCCCTTAAATAGGCTCCTCCAAATCCAACCGTTATGTCCAGTTTTTGCCTAAGCGGTACTACCGCTTTGGGTAAGCGGTACTACCGCTCTGAGTTCGAATTCCCCAGATCTGGTCCATGTGGACGCAGAGCGGTACTACCGCTCGCGGTACCGCTCGAGGTACCGCAACAGGGTCCAAACCTTACTGGACTCGAAGCGGTACCAGAGCGGTACTACCGTAACTAGTTACGGTACCTGGGCGGTACTACCGCTCGTGAGCGGTACTACCGCTCCAGGTACTGCAGAGGTACCGCAACTCGTACTGTGGGACAATTTCATCGCAGAACTCAGAACGGTACCGTGGGCGGTACCTATAGGGGTAGCGGTACTACCGCTACAGGTACCGGTAGTACCGGCCTGGCTAAAACTGGTTTTCTCCCCTTTTTCTCTCCAGCCATGTCACCTCGCGATACACACACAAAACCAGAAAACCTATCAACTACGCTTCAGTCTTCCGATCTTGACGTGTCCAGCAAGGTCACCGTGCACTTGTAAATCTAACAATGATACTCAAGGCACACGGTGAGATTACTCAAGTGTTGTCATCAAACACACAAAACTTGGGGTTTAAACTTTGCTCTTACATACATTTTTGGTACCACAACTTGCACTGGACGTGCAGTTTAGTATCACAACTTGGAAAACGAGCATCTGGAGTACCACAACTTGCACCGAGCGAGCAAATAGGTCCATGACCAATTGAGAGCGGCCATGTGGCATTGTGATTTTTGCAAAAGAAAAACTCCCCTTATATTTTTCTCCCGCAAATGTGACCTTGTTGCTTTTTTACATGCGGGTCCCACCTGTCAGAACATAGAAAAAACTGAAAACAAAGTAGCGATGCTGGAATTTGAACTCGTTACCTGGAGCAGCCTCAAAACAAGGTTGCCACCAACCCAAACAACACTTTAATTAATTGTTGTCGGATTTTACTATATTATACACATGCATTTCCAAATAGGCTTTAAATACATGTATAGAGGATACACATCGTTTCAACTTCTAACAAACTAAGCTAGTATATCTTCTCCAAACACATGAATATCAATAAGTGAGCTACGTACAATTTTTATAGATAAAAGATCAAAGACCCGACGTTAAATTAATAACGTCCTTAACTGAGAAATAGATACACAATGTTGAACCCAGCTTATAAGGTAGAACTGCACACACATAAGACAAGGTTCATCCTAGAAAACACCAGCCGACAACGCGAGCAGCTGACACGACTGTTACAGTCTACAAAGAGGAAAAGCAAGTGCATGACAAGATATGTTGTTGGACCGGTGTTCACCCTAGCACGAGCAAACCGACAACCACCGCAACCGACGAGATAGCAGCACCATCGCAAACGCCACCGACGGCCGACCACCACCAATGCGTCTCCTACGATGCCACCACGCTCCGGACTATCAGCGAACACAACAGACGTATGTTCAACAAGTCTTCACAACAGTAACATCCTATCAACGTAGTGTACCTAGCTCGCGTTATTGCTATTCGCTGCTTGGAGAAGATATATTAACTTAGTTTGTTAGAAGTTAAAATGATGTGAATATCTCTATCTCTATCTCTATATATATCTCTATCTCTATCTATACCTAATAATAAAGAAAATAAGGCTTCTTGTTCGTCCGTTTTTTATTGCCCCTGATTTTTGTTATAATTACACGGTGTGCCACCGACAAGTAGAAAAACGATTTGAAATACCGTCTGCTACAACCGCATAAACGGAGCCCTCCGAGGTCTGAGCGCTGAGTTCTACGCGGCTACGCTTCTCCTACCGTGTCACGGTTGAATTCGTCCGTCGGCCTACCCCGGTCCCCTCCCCAAGGACTCCCTGTTCCCACACGGAAATAAATCATCCTCCCCAGGTTCGGGTTCCGCCGCAGATCGACAGCTCCATGAGCTCCCCGACGGTCTTGGAGAAAACGAAGAATCCGTCGAACTTGATGCCGGTTAGGGCCTGGCACCGCTGGGCTCAACCGCCTAGCACCTCTGTGTTCTGGGATCAGCTGATCTTCACGCCGACACGGCCGCCATGGAGGTCGATCTGCCCGCGGCGCTCGATTTGGCACTGGTAGAAAAATGGCCTTCCGTCCAGCCCCATTAGTCGCCAAAATATAGGAACCGCGACTAATGGGGTCTTTAGTCGCGGTTCGGATGGCGAACCGCGACTAAAGACCTGGGCCCAGCGCACTCGGTGGCCAGCTGGTGGACGGGAGGGGCTTTAGTCGCGGTTGGCCAGGCCAACCGCGACTAAAGGTCCTCAGGCCTGGCCCGAAGGCCTTTAGTCGCGGTTGGCCAGACCAACCGGGACTAAAGGCCCATCCCTATAAAAGGGCCTCAGCTCACAGCACTTAGCCATTTGGTGCCACTTCTCTTCACAAGCTTCACAAGGGGGTGTAGGTTTGCTTTTGGTTCCTCTTATGCACACAAGGTGTTTGATGAAATGCCCCAAGAGCATGAAACAAACATGATATGAAGTGTCTTCCTCATTTATTTTTTCCTCCTCGATCGCGGTTAGCAACTTGAACCTTTCATATGTGTCATTGATAAAATATGCATGTGTGTAGTTCATTGTTTAATTTCTATTGTTTATAGCTAGTTAGTTTAACAAATGCATGATGGTTAATTATATATTTTATATTATAATAATGCAGATGAATCGGCAATGGATGTACGGTAACCGACTCTCCGGCGAGTTCACTACGGGTTTGAAAGAATTCCTCGTAGTGGCTAATGCGAACAAGTAGAAGGGTTTTGTTATCTGTCCATGTGTTGACTGTAAGAATCAGAAGGGTTACTCTTCCTCAAGAGAAGTTCACCTGCACCTGCTTCGGCACGGTTTCATGCCAAGCTATAATTGTTGGACCAAGCATGGAGAAAGAGGGGTTATAATGGAAGAAGATGAAGAAGGGGATGATTTCATCGATGAAAACTATCTTGATCATTTCGGTAATACTTTCATGGAGGATGTTGAAGGTGAAGGGGAAGGTGAAGAAGAGGCACGTGATGAGCCCGTTGATGATCTTGGTCGGACCATTGATGATGCACGGAGACGCTGCGAAACTAAAAAGGAGAGGGAGAATTTGGATCGCATGTTAGAGGATCACAGAAAGTCGCTATACCCCGGATGCGATAATGGTCTGAAAAAGCTGGGCTGCACACTGGATTTGCTGAAATGGAAGGCACAGGCAGGTGTAGCTGACTCGGCATTTGAAAACTTGCTGAAAATGTTGAAGAATATGTTTCCAAAGAATAACGAGTTGCCCGCCAGTACGTACGAAGCAAAGAAGGTTGTCTGCCCTCTAGGTTTAGAGGTTCTGAAGATACATGCATGCATCAATGACTGTATCCTCTACCGCGGTGAATACGAGAATTTGAATGAATGTCCGGTATGCACTGCATTGCGTTATAAGATCAGAGGCGATGACCCTGGTGACGATGTTGAGGGCGAGAAACCCAGGAAGAGGGTTCCCGCCAAGGTGATGTGGTATGCTCCTATAATACCACGGTTGAAACGTCTGTTCAGGAACAAAGAGCATGCCAAGTTGTTGCGATGGCACAAAGAGGAACGTAAGTCGGACGGGGAGTTGAGACACCCCACAGATGGAACGCAATGGAGAAAGATCGACAGAGAGTTCAAAGATTTTGCAGCTGACGCAAGGAACATAAGATTTGGTCTAAGTACAGATGGCATGAATCCTTTTGGCGAGCAGAGCTCCAGCCATAGCACCTGGCCCGTGACTCTATGCATCTACAACCTTCCTCCTTGGTTGTGCATGAAGAGGAAGTTCATTATGATGCCAGTGCTCATCCAAGGTCTGAAGCAACCCGGCAACGACATCGATGTGTACCTAAGGCCATTAGTTGATGAACTTTTACAGCTGTGGGGCAGACCTGGTGTCCGTGTGTGGGATGAGCACAAAGAAGAGGAATTTTACCTACGAGCGTTGCTTTTCGTAACCATCAACGATTGGCCTGCTCTTAGTAACCTTTCGGGACTGTCAAATAAGGGATACAATGCATGCACGCACTGCTTACATGAGACTGAAAGTGTACATTTGCCAAATTGTAAGAAGAATGTGTATCTTGGGCATCGTCGATTTCTTCCGAAAGTTCATCCAGTAAGAAAGAAAGGCAAGCATTACAACGACAAGGCAGATCACCGACCGAAGCCTGCGGAACGCACTGGTGCTGAGGTATTTGATATGGTCAAGGATTTGAAAGTCATCTTTGGAAAGGGTCCTGGCGGACAATCAGTTCCGAAGGGAGCTGACGGGCACGCAGCCATGTGGAAGAAGAAATCTATATTCTGGGAGCTAGAATATTGGAAAGTCCTAGATGTCCGCTCTGCAATCGACGTGATGCATGTTACGAAGAATATTTGCGTGAACCTCCTAAGCTTCTTGGGCGTGTATGGGAAGACAAATGATACAAAGGAAGCACGGCAGGACCAGCAACGTTTGAAAGACACGATGACCGGCATCCGGAATGGTTTCAAGGTCGTGCCAGCTACGCTCTGACCAAAGAAGAGAAGGTCATCTTTTTTGAATGCCTGAGCAGTATGAAGGTCCCGTCTGGATTCTCGTCCAATATAAAGGGAATAATAAACATGGCGGAGAAAAAGTTCCAAAACCTGAAGTCTCACGACTGCCACGTGATTATGACGCAATTGCTTTCGATTGCTTTGAGGGGGCTCCTGCCGGAAAATGTTCGAGTAGCCATTGTGAAGCTATGTGCATTCCTCAATGCAATCTCTCAGAAGGTAATCAATCCAGAAGTCCTACCACGGTTACAGAATGATGTGGTCCAATGTCTTGTCAGTTTCGAGTTGGTGTTCCCGCCATCCTTCTTCAATATTATGACGCACCTCCTGGTTCACCTAGTCGAAGAGATTTTCATTCTCGTTCCTGTATTTCTACACAATATGTTCCCCTTCGAGAGGTTCATGGGAGTATTAAAGAAATATGTTCGTAACCGTGCTAGGCCAGAAGGAAGCATCGCCAAGGGCTATGGAAATGAGGAGGTAATTGAGTTTTGTGTTGACTTTGTTCCTGACCTTAAGCCGATTGGTCTTCCTCGATCGCCAAGGGCTATGGTACCTAAGATAACAAAGGTACCAGAGCCATCACTGAAGCCTCTCCCCACGAGGCCTTGGGAACGTAGTGCCGAGGAAGTCGACGCGGCCGCGACTGCTGATTATGAGAAATGGAAGGCGGACTGCAAGAAGAAAAGAGAGCCCGAGCCCAAGCCAGTATTTTCTGATGAGCAAAAGAAGTGGGCTAAGTCATTTTTGAGCACACCGTCCCAAGCCGCGAAGAATCTGCCTTGCGACTATGCACGTGAACTTCGTAGGAAGGCACTCATGTTCAAGGAGAAGAAAGAGCGGGCGGAGAAGCAGGAGAAGAAAGCCTTGGAGGAGGCCGAGAAAGAATTAGAAAGTAAAAAAAAGCAGGAAACGAGTTGCCCAGCTCGGGAAACAAAGTAAACAATCGATTGCCCCGCTCATAGTGAAAGCCGCCGGTCCGGATGCCCCCGATATCATAGAAGCTGCGGCAGCATAGGGATTGACTGTAACGAGTGCCAGAGAACAAGCGGCCAACTTAGGTATGACTCTTCGTGAACTGTTAGGCCTTGATGAGGCGCCAGTGAAGGAGGTAGTAATTACATATGTGCCGAATGGGCCTCTCGTCGAGCCTGCGCAGGAAGAGGATCTACCTCCACAAATGACAAGTCTGCTGAAATGGTACAAGGGTTACATAAAAAATAAAAACGCCAAAGAATATATTTATGCGGAAGTTAGATATGAGCATCACTTCAAATATTACTATGTACAAATTCATCTGAGTGAATTGTTCCAGCTTTTCAATCTGCGCGAGCTCGACAAATCTATCATCAGTTGCTACGTTCTGTAAGTGATTTATTTCTACCCCATCTCGTTCATATTGCCTGCACTATATATATGTCCTAACTATATTGTTGTGTACGCTATTATATATGCAGAATGAAGATTAAGGAATGCAGAGTAAGGAACATCCATGATGTTGGGTTCATTGACCCACACATCGTTAATGGATATGTGTTACAGCATCACCCCGCCGACGTGGAGGAAGACCTGTGGCAGTTTCTTACAAAGCAGGAACTCAAAAGTGATATTCTATTTCCTTACCATTTTGGGTGAGTGTTTCTGTCTTGAGCACATTCTCTTTTGTTTACTCCATGCATGGTATGTGGCCGGCTAATCGATGAGTTATGCATGACTGTGCATGTATCGTGTCCGCAGGTTCCACTGGATTCTGCTAGTAATTAAATTTGACACCTCCACATGTCTTATCCACGACTCTCTGACTCTGGATGCAAAGCTTTGGGGTGACATGAGAAAAATGCTGCAGAAGTAATTATTTTCATTCATTTGCGCTCTATATCGATCGGCCTATTTCGTTCATTTCCTAATATCAAGTAACTAATAACTCTCTTGTTCATTTAATTTTCTTTGCCTCGTAGGGTTTGGAGACGGTTCTCAGATAAAAGGGTCGGTGATTTCAAAAAAGAGCTACATTTCATGCGGTCAATGGCTAAGAATGGTGGCGATATTCAGCCAGCAGGGACCAATCAATGTGGATACTATGTCTGTGAGATGATCCGGAGATACACCTCTGAGCGGGTTCCGAGTGATAACAATAAGAAGAGGAATAACCTCCGGAAGATGCTTAGTCCAGAAGCTCGCTTCCGACCACTTCAAGAGGAACTAGCTGGATGGTTCACGAGGGAAGTCATCGATCCTAAAGGAGAACACTATGTAGAGGACATAGAACTTCATATGCATTAAATTATGTATGGAAACTTGTTCAAAATTGTATATGGTCATCCGGTGATATTGAATATATATATATATATATATTGTATATTCATCTTGAATTCTTTTTGGTTCTAATTTCAAATTTGTTTGAAATTGTACATTCATATGCATGTATGTAGTACCGTAGAATATGTGAAACTCCTTCAAAATTAAAATAAAACACAAAAGAAATAAAACAATACAAATTAAAAAGAAAACAGGTTTAGGGGGGGGGGGGGGGGCTAAAACCCTAAACCTGCGGCGGCCTTTAGTCGCGGTTGGCCAGAAGAACCGCGACTAAAGGTCCTCCGCCCCGACGGTCGCCTGGCGCCCACGTGGACGGGTCTTTAGTCGCGGTTCGTAAGCAACCGCGACTAAAGGGGGGCCTTTAGTCGCGCTTATTTGGTCGTGGTTGCGCAACCGCGACTAATGGCAGTTGCGAACCGCGACCAAAGGCCCTTTTTCCACCAGTGTGGGTGCGCGACGGCGAAGAGCTGGCGACAATGGGTAGCTAGGTGGAGCTGAATGAGATGGTTCACAAAATCGGGGGGACAATCCCTAGAGCGAATCCACGGCTTCTTCCCTACATCGCTCTCCTCACGAGTCGATCCTGAGCAGAACCGCCACCACCACCCTTCACCTGGTCGATCTCTGGCCACCGGAAACCTCCGCCTCCAACGGCCGGTGGAACAGGACGATCGAGGCCCAAATCACCTCGCCGCAGATAAGGATTTGGAGGTAGTCGGAGGGTCCGGGCCCTTGCTCTTCTCAGCGACGGCGTGCACAACAGGGAGAGACCATCGTGATGTCGTGCCGTCCTTCGAGATACAGTGCCTATATTTTGGTCTTTCGCCTATCTCTGCAACTTCAAAACTACACCACATCCTGTTGGTCTCAAGTAGCGGCCTTCAACTTTGACCATGCTGCTTCATAGCCTGCTTTGAGGACTCGTCATTAGGTACTGCTGCGGCTTTCTTCTCTTCCCATCGATCTCATAGAGTTCCTGCCCAAAGAAGTAAAAGATGATATATGTAAGAATACTGAAGACAACTCCCGTCGTATGTTGTTCAAGCCCAGACGTTTGAGAAAAAAGATGCATCAGGGTGCTGGTGTATTGTTTGAAATTCCCTGAAACTAGGTGTATTTACTGATTTTGAAGTGCATAAGTAATACTAAGATATAGCTGATTAAGCAAATGATGTAGTATTTTTTCACAGAAAGGAAGTTTGACACTAAATTATGAGTATGAAGTGTTTCGGCGGTTTGGTCCGTCTATATGCGCTTTCGTCCATCACCAAATAGGCCTTTGTACGTCTCCGCCGTGCCACCCGTGTTTGCTCACGATCTGTTCTGGTTGTAAGGAAACCTATCGCTGCTAGAAAGAAAAACGCAACCGTTTGGGAGGGAGTCTGTTCTCCGTACATCAAGCCAAAGGCACCCATAAAAACAGTGGACGTCGTCTGGTACAACGCGTTCGACCGGTGCGTTTGGCATCAATGATCCGATCGAATGCTGTGCGTTTCCCCCTCGACTTCGCCTTGGGGAGGAAGCCAGGAAGACGGCCATATGTCTGGGGCGGAAAACTCCTCTGTGCGCTTGGCATGGACGTGTGTGATGCGGAAGTCGGCCTATTAGCCGCTGCCGTGTTCACCGCCCGATGTTACGGGCCGTACGTGTTCGCCCCACGGTCAAGAGATCCCCAGCAGAGCTGTTGCTGTTGCCATCAATGGATCCTTAGTAAAGGTACTGGTGCCATGGTCGGAGCTAATCTGTTTCCTCCGCACGTAGTCCGCCGTCAGCGCAGCTCGCACCTTGACACGCACGAGCAGAGTCCAATGGAGACAAGGAGTCAAAACAGCAGCCAGGGCTACCTTGTATGCACCGCCAAAGGCCGATCAAAATAAAACTCCTAGCTAGACAGGGCTCCTTGGTGCGTAACTGCATATCACTAGTGGAGAAGAGGCCTTTGGTCCCAAGCAAATGTCCCACTGCTGAACCAAACCGGGTCCAATGTCCCCATTGGACCCGGTTCGTTTCTGCCCAGGACGACCCCACCCGCTGGCGCCTGTCCTGTAGCGGCCTTTGGACCCGGTTTGTCATACAAACCGGGTCCAAAGGGTCCACCCGCAGGGCGCGGCAGGCCGTGTCGGCGCAGGGAACCCTTTAGTCCGGTTTGTATGACAAACCGGGAACAAAGGCCCCCCTCTGGCTATATAACCTTGCCCCTGCCCAAGTGTGAGCCACACTTAGCCATTTTTTCACTATCTTCACAAGAGGGGTGTATTGCTTTCCTCTCTTCTTCACATGCACAAGAGGTGTTCGATGAAATGCTTAAGAGGATTTGCCACTTGAGTTTACACAAATCAAGCCACACTTAACTTGCTTTTTTCTTCTTCATCGAGGTTAACGACTTTATCCTTTTCATCTGCAATTGATAAAATGCATGTGTATATATACATCGTGATGTTCTGTAATGGTTTTGATCAGCTTAATTATATCATGCAGATGAATCGGCAATGGATGTACATTGACCGACGGTTTGACGAGTTCACTGCGGGCCTGGATAATTTTATGGCCGTGGCGGAGGCAAACAAACATGGTGGCTTCATGTATTGTCCATGTGTGGACTGCAAGAATACCGTAAATTACGCTCACTCGAGTCTCATTCACAGCCACCTTCTGCGATCCGGTTTCATGCCCAGTTACTATTGTTGGACCAAGCACGGAGAAAGAGGGGTTATGATGGAAGACAATGACGAAGAGGAAGAGGATGATGACGGTTATCCCAATTTCCCTGAATACGATGATACTGCAGAAGGCAATGAAGACAATGAAGTAGAAGATCAAGAGGCACCAGATGAGCCTGCTGATGATGATCTTGGCCGGGCCATTGCTGATGCAAGGAGAGAATGTGAAACTGAAAAGGAAAGGTTGGCCTTCGACAAGATGATAGAAGATCACAACAAATTGTTATACCCAACTTGCGAAGATGGCCATAAAAAGCTAGGCAGCACACTGGAATTGTTGCAATGGAAGGCAGAGAACGGTGTCACTGTCATCAGTTGCTACTGCCTGTAAGTGATTTATTTGTGTAATTAAGTTTGTAGCTCATTCATTTGCACTAACAATTATCCTCATTATATTCTTTGTGTACGCTATACATTTAATTATGCAGAATGAAGAAGCTGGAATACAAAAGAGGCAAGCTCCTACCGCTGGGGTTCATAGACCCAAACACAGTTCATGAAGTTACGGTTCGACGGTACCCCAAGGACACAGAGGACAACATCGTAATGTTTTTAGAGAAGCAAGCAGACAAAGAGGATATATTCTTTCCCTACAACTTCAAGTGAGTGTTATATATAACATACATTATGCTTGTGCACCTTCCACTTTATTCTCGTAATCATTGAGCTATGCTTGTGCAGTTTCCACTTTATTCTCCTAATCATTGATCTTCACCTTGGAGTCGTAAACGTCATGGACTCGAAACGTAAAGAATATGCGGAATGGGCGGACATGGCTGCCATCCTCCAGAGGTAGTTTCAATCAATTTCGTATTGGCATCTTCATCTGCTCTAATTCGAAGATATCATCAACTAATCAATTACTCATTTACTCATTATTTTTTGCCGGGCAGGGTTTGGAAACGGTTCATCAATACTGTTCCGGGTGAATGGAAACCGGAGCTTAAATTTAGAGATTACCCTGTAAGTAGTACTATATATATAGCTATGTTCGTGAAACTTTATATATGATATTTACTTTCAATACGATGCTTGATTATTAGTTTGATCGAACTATTTTTTCGTAAAGTGTATGAGGCAGGAACAAGGCAATAACTTATGTGGATACTACGTCTGCACCTTCATGCGTGACATGTCCTGTCCCAAGGGTGGGGATGCCCAAATACACCACACTCGTGTACGATAACAAATTTTCACAATTAATCTTAATTAGTACCATCTATTGTATTGAGTTCCATTCATATATTGATCTCCTTTTTTAAATATAGATGACACGCCTGCGGGACACTCTCATAACAGCGGATCAAATAAAAGCAATTCAAGAGGAAATCGCGGGATTCTTTATTACCGAGGTCCTTACCCCAGGTGGAGAGCACTATCGGAAGATCGTGACGGCGGAGGATATTCGTTCAGGAGATGTTGTATTGTAAATATGCATGCATTACGTGTACTGTGTTGACTATGTCGTGTACTGTTGACGATGTCTATATATATTCATGACGATTTTTTGTGGTTTCTTGAATGATATATATATATGCATTGCTGAAACTCTGCCGCGGCAGAGAAACGCCCTGTTTCTCTGCCGCGGCAGAGAAACGCTGGTACAGCCTAAATCTGTGCCGCGGCAGAGAAATAGCAATTCTCTGCCGCGGCAGAGAAACATAGGCCCGGTTCGTACCACGAACCGGGACCAAAGCCCTTCCACCGCGAGCTCCCTGGCCGCACCACGTGTCGAGGCCTTTAGGCCCGGTTTATCTTTGAACCGGGACTAAAGGGTACCCCCTTTAGTCCCGCCTAGTTGGTCCCGGTTCGGGAACCGGGTCTAAAGGCCCAAATGGACCGGGCCTATTGCCCCGTTTTCCACTAGTGTATGTGATCTGGGTGCAACATCGACCTATGCTTTCCTTACCAACCTCGCCAAGGTGCTCTCGGTCATGTAAAAAAAAAAAAGATGCTCTCGGTAGCATCGCTCTGACTCAAGACGAAGATTTTCGGGTCAATCTCGGAGATTGTGGGCGACCAGAGCCATACTGCTGGCCGTCGGTGAGGAGGTCGGCCACTCGCCTGGAGTATTATATAAATTGTTCAGTTTATGCATACTGTTATAATCCATCCTTAGAGTGCGCTGGTTCATTTTTTCCTATTTCAACCTGTTTTCAGTACTAATAATAATTGTTTTGACATATGCAAATCCGGATCGGAGGGATCGGAATGTATTCAGTAACTTTTTTTTTGTCATGGATCTGGATCCTTTTTACATGGATTATAGATCGACAGCTAATGCTGGGTCTTTTCTATATTCTTTTCATAGTTTATGTTTTAATTCAACATATCATGTATCTAAATAACTGAGGTTCAAAATTTAACATAAAATTGTGAAAATTCTCGTACGAGTGTTCTGGTATAATGCCACATCACGATAATACTCTAAAATATTCCTAGCAATTTTTAGTATAAGTTTTATCCTCCAAAACTAACATCAAATGGGCGTCATGCATCTGTACCTGACTCCAACCCTAATGATATCTTTGTCTTCCTCTACGTGCGGAGGGGGCATTCGCGGCTTGTCCGACTAGGGTGCAGAACTTTTTCTATTATTAAATATTTAACAAAAAACAAACTTTTGTAGAAAATAAGATTGTTTCTTTTAAATTTTTTATTTTAGGCCATCATAAATTCTCGATGAATGGTGTAATAGGGAAAATAAAAGAGCGATGAAAGAAAGAGGCATACGAGGTATGCGTGTACAACGTATAGCTATGTAACCTTGCCCATGAGTGGTAGGTGCTAGCAAAAGGATGATGCTTGTGTCCTGGGCGACACCAGCCGGAATAGACTTGCAATTTGCTCCGTAGCGAAGCACGGGCTTTGTCCTAGTATATAAAAAAGAGGAACTGGTTCTATTTCCTCCGGTCCTACATATTTTTCATCTGACCATTTTACCCTCCCACCAAATCGCATAATACGCACTGATACCACGTTACCGGTCAAACGAAACCCTCGTCAGCTCGAACGTGATTCTCGCTTGGCTTTCCACCGAGGAGAGAACCCTAACGCTCCCCCATCGCCTGGATCGAAATCCCCACCGCCCCTTCCCGCTCGCCACCGCGCCCCGCCCTGCCAATCTCTTTTCATCTCCGACCAGCGCCGCCTCTGTACGACGGGCTCCCAGGGACCATCCTCTCGGCGGCGAACAGGAAGAGGGGGAGGATGGAAGAAGGGCGCGTGGATGGCAGCAGCGGCGAAAACCGTGGAGGCGACCCATCAAATCCTCGCACCTCCACGCAAATTCGCGCCTCCGCCGCCACCGTGGTCATGTGGACGTTCTTCGGCCTGCCGCTTGGAGATACTTCCGCAAATTCCGCGGAATCCGCGCCCTAGGGCGGAGCCGCCGCGTCCTCCGAGGTTGATTCCCATAGGCCCTTACTATTTGCGAATACGCTTTGACTTTCCGAAGTCTTCCCAGCGCGATGTATCCCATGCATAAGCACTGGCGACAGTGCCGCCGTCGATTAAAAAAGCACGTTGGTCAACTGCGAATCGTGCTAGATCAGGCACACTATCTTCCAGCAAGACTAGAAAAGATGCAGTCCCATTACTGCTCAAGCATGATGTGCGTGTTTCTTCTCTGAACCCCGAAAACAATTCTTCGTCTCAATCATTTTTTTTCTTTTCAAATAGTTATATTCAGCACTTACTTTTTAATCTTCATAGGTTCCTTGCTTCTATGTTCTGAGATTGCTTGGAGACATGGATCGTTTGGCATATCCATACGCGGCATTTCGAAAACCTTTCCCATGGTAAATTCAGAAGTAACCTGCTCTTCTTTCTTCATTCACGTTGCTTTTGTCTCCTGGGAATCTCAGCTCCTGTGATTTTGTGATCTCTGCAGGCTCACTACACTACAGAGATGGTATCAAGTATGAAGAGGTTTGTTCTATGAATGTTTGTCAGAAAACTTTGAAACCAGCCAACCAGGGATCTTTTATATGAATATGTGTTTGCTAAAGCATAGATGCATACTTTGGGCAGGGCTTCACTGTGAATTCACGAGGCAGCAGGCTCTTCACCTGCAAATGGACGCCGATGAAACTACAGATCAAGGCTTTGAACTTTATCTGCCATGGTACCAGTTCGTCCTCCTTAATTTCCATCATGTGGTTCGTCAATCTTGCAAACATAAGGAAAGAAAATTCATTATGTTTCGTCTCAAAATATCTAGGCTACGGAGGAGAGTGCAGCATATCGATGATAGGTAAGTGTTACAGTTTTTGTTCATCCGATTCAGAACGAGTTAACTTATAATGGCCCGAGAAGAATATTCGGAACGATTCAGCGATCCAAAATGGATGAAGTGACTCTCCCTCCAATTTCCTCTACTACAAGGTAGACAAAGATGGAGTTTATTTGCATGTTATGTTCTGCTGCAGTATATATGCTTCTGATTTGAGGTTCTAAATGTGTCACAGTTTATCTATTTGATTCTTTCATGGTAGACATCATATCATAAAAGTAGAAAGTGTGCTGAAATAATTGGAATTGCACATGCTATTGCTTTATGATTCCTACCACTGAACTTAACCGTGTTACAGTTCTTGCTGTGTCCACCTTTGATGGACAATGTCCAAGGGGCACTGCCACTACAAACTGGTCTATCGGGTTTGATAATATGCAACTCTTAGCAGGCTTCCAACCTATTATAAGCATGTTTATACTTATAACAATAATAATATAATGATTAAGTTCTTTGTTCTGCACTGTCTTAGAACTTGCAAGGCGGTTTGAAAAGGTTAGGAATATGATGTTGTGGGAAATTTATAAATGTGATTGGAGGTGATGCCTGTGTTTTTGTTTCTAGATATGTTCAGCCCTGCTTGGCTCTGCAAGATGTGCAGAACATAATGTAAGAGATACAAAAAATAGGATTCCTTGGACCACATGAATTGGATGAATTAGGCATAAGATAAAGGCATGAATCTGGTTTCACATGCTTTGGTTTCCTATAATATCTCAAACGGAAGGATTGGTTTTAAATATTTCCTTTGGATAGTACACATGAGATGATAGTACTGGTGTCTGGGCTCTGCGTACTGCTTGCACATTAGGGACCATGAGTAGTAGTAGTAGTGCAGTCTAATCCATCAATTATTCTCAACAGCTCGGCCAAATAAGATAAGTAGGAAACCGGCTAAATGCCAATGCTTCTCTATGTAGCATCCCCATTTTCCTGTATGACGTAAGGGACTGCTTTTTCAGTTTGGGAACGTCAGTTGGCTGCAGAAATTGATAAGGGTGATCACACTTTTGGTTCTAGGACAGTATGGAAATTTCCAATAGCATAGTTCTAGATCTTCATCACCCTGGATCAAGCGTCATATTCTAATCATGTATATGTGCTTTAGCTAGGAAAATAGAATCGTAGACTTTTATACACACCATAATTTGTGAAATATATGGGTTTCCGGCTGACATCAGGTTTCTTTTGTTTATGACTTGGTAATTAAAGTATATTCCTGCTATTTAGTTCATTTTTTTCCATTACATGTTGCTGATCTTTGGTTTATTATTTGAGCACTGATTTGGGAGCTGAACGATTTGGGGGGGAACGGGGAGGGGGTAATTGAAAAAAAGTTAAGCTACAACCTTATATTCTGAAACAAATGCCAAAAATCTATAGGCACTATAGAAAGGAACGCTTCTAAGTATTAGCAATAAGGTGACATCTTGTCCTTGATACTCAGGTAGACTTGTAAGATCACTGAAATAATTCTACATTTATACTACTTTGCGCTGGCTTATAGTAGCTTCAAAAAGGTATCATTTGTCCACTCGTCGTGTAGCCAGTCCTAACCACCGGAAAAGCAAAATAAATATGGCCATATGAGGTCCAACATATGATGAGAGAGGTAAATCTCACATGAAACCAAGCTAGTCGCAGAGTCACCAAAGTTGATATCATTAGCCACCTAATGTACAAGTTCTAAACATCCAATTAACTTTTAGAACTGTGTAGGTAACAGTAATGTGGAGAAAAAAGACATATCAAAAAGAGAAACAAATAGCTTATATATTCTTATGGCATGCAAAATATTTCTACAAATTCATACACTTGTATAGTAAGTTGTTTCTTGGCTACAAATTTTGACTCGGATGCTTCTGTTTTTTCGATGAGACGAGGATAAATCGATTTGTTGGTGGAGTTCATGCTTGACGATCCGACTACACGTGCACAGCTCGTGCGCCAATGCAATCGCTAGGACAATCTCCGGGAGTTACTGATATTGCGGATGCACGATCAACCTGACCAGCGAGGGTCTTAATTCCTACCTGAAATCGAGAACAAGTAAGAACTAATGATGCAATCCGAATATTGCGGATATAGATGAAAACTTTATTGAATAAGGTGAGATTCCGAATAGTCGGTCTTGTTCTGGGCGTTGGCCTCAAAATTAGAAGTACACGAGAGTTGCAGCACTGACTAACTTTCAATCTAATCAAAATCCCCATCTAAACGTGACGGAACCAATCCGTAGAAGGCCTTTCCCCCTTCAATACGGACTCTAAAAAGTGGCTCACTTAACTCCTGCAAAAATGACATGGGCCTGACCCAAAACTAAAGGTGACGTAACACCATATTATGCTATGGACGAAATTATGAAGTGGAGAACTCTATATTTTGTCCATGTCTTCATCTTTTCTTATGGTGGCTTCAATGTTCTGAAATCTCCACTTGCGGCGTCCTCTTCAATCCTCAAATGTTTATTGTCATCTCCTCCATGTATGATCATGCTCCAATGCTTGTCCTCCTCATCCATGCTAGATCCATCATTCCTAAGAGTAACGAAAGTACCTGATAATTAAGTTGTTTGGCACGAGCTCAAGTGATTGGTCCTTATATTTGTGTGGTTGTAGGTATAGCGGTTGTATCAATAGATGGGATGTCCTGATCACATGTATGCTTCATTGTTCTCATACATAGCACAATCCAAAGGCCAAAAGAACCAACATGCAATGAAAATCAACCCTGGAGGGAACTGTAGAAGGTATGGAAAAAATAAATCATGTAGGATAACCTCATGGTAATGTAACAAAATAGCAGAGGATGATTATGAATGGACGCATATGGAGATATCAGGAACATCTTGGTACTGTGAGTGTCATGGTTATGCCAAATAGGATATATCACGTCACACTACTAGGGAAAAGCTTATAGGTGGAGGCAAGTGGTGCCGGCGCACCACCCTATGCATGCGCCGGTGGAATGTGCTGCCGGCGCACCAAATATTAGCCGCGTCGGCGATGCCTGCCCACTGCCGGCGCACCAGGGGATTCGACGCGCTGGCGCTTTTTCCTGGCATGGCCTCGCCCAATTCGGGCCAGACCCACGAAACATTGCCGGCGCACAAGCCCAGGAGCGCGCCGGCGGTAATTTGCTATTGCCGGCGCGCTCCTGGGCTGGTACGCCGGCAATGTTTCGTGGGCCTGGCCTGGAGCAGATATAGCCGGATGGGTTATATACTGCCTGGTGCGCCGACAGTAACCTGGGAGTTATTTCAGCCACCAACCAGCACTCACAAGACACTACACTCACTCCTCCACACAACCCGACCCTTCTCCCAACCCACCTATTTTTTGCCCATTTCTGCCCCAAATTTAGCCAATTTGACCAAACAAAATCATATTTTTTGAGCAAATCTTCCCTTCCTTCATGCATCTCCCACATCCCTATGTAGATCTAGATCTATCTATTGCGCATTGACCGCTCAATCTAGATCTAGTTCTAGATCTAGAAAGTCGGCTTCCATACGCCGTTGTTGCGGCGCGTTGTCTCGATCTCGTCGACGAATATATCAAACAAATAGGTGATTAATGAACAAATTGAGGAATGAAATCGACGTATGTTGAACATTTGAAGCAAAGCTCTCGTGTGTGGCATATATATATGTTGTGTTTGTGCTTGTGTGTGTTGGCGTTGAAAATGAGTTGCCAACGTTGCGCCGAAATGTTGATTCGTTAAATTTCCGTTTCGGCACATTTCTGGCGCTCCTATGTCCTACCGTGTAGGAAGGTCATGCCGAAATTTTCCGTGAAAACTACCGACGGATGCATGGTTCTAATTAATTATATAATCTTGCCATGCAGGTGATAGGTTACCGAGATGAGTGAGAGCGTCGTGATGAGATATCTGAAACACGCGATCATCGACATGTATGAAAATAACCGCACGGAGGTATTGTGTCCGTGCCGAAGATGCAAACGAGTGAAATGGTTTGACCCCTATTCAGGCAAATTGCAGGGGCACCTGCTCACTAATGGTTTCATGCATGGACACACTCAATGGATGAGTGATGATAACGCGGAGGTCAATGGGGCGACGACAGCAGGTGGTAATGGCCGGCAAGAAGGAGGGCATCATGATATTGATAACGATGAAGAGTTTGTCGCACATGACGATAACCTTGACGACAATAACCTTGATGACGAAAGTAACCTTGATGATGACGAAGAGGTGCCGCTAGCTTCAGTCGTGCGGGACCCTCATCTTTAAGATCTGCTTCTCGAAAAGACGAAAGGCGCCAAGCAGAAATCAAAGCTTGAGCAACTGGAGATAGACTCGAATACTCCGTTGTACGACTCAGGTCGCGGGTTGGGGGAGTCCCGCTTGAGAGTAGCACTCGATGTGCTGCAGATGAAGGCGAAACACGGATGGACGGACACAAGCGTCGACCACATTCTGGAATACGTGAAAGATCTCCTTCCTGCCGGGAACACGTGTCCTGGTAGTCTAGCCGAGGCCAAGAGAATCATGTGCCCTCTCGACTTACCCCACGAAAAGTAGCACACCTGCATCAACGACTGTATCATGTATCGCGAGGAGCACGTGGACAAGACCAAATGTCCTATGTGTGAAGCTGAACGATACAAGAAAGGGAAGAAGAAAGCTCCTCGGAAAGTTGTGTGGTACTTCCCGCTCGCCCCCGGCTTCAACGGTTCTACGCGGACCGCAAGGAAGCAAAGCTCATGCACTGGCACGCTGAAAGAAAGGAGGCAGTCTATGCCTAAAAAGTCCACCTTCAGGTTATCATCCGAACCTCCTCCAGTATTAAGTTGCTAACAACAGACAATTGCATTAAGTATTGCGCGTAATGTAATCAGTAACTACATCCTCGAACATAGCACCAATGTTTTATCCCTAGTGGCAACATCACATCCATAATCTTAGAGGTTTCTGTCACTCCCCCAGATTCACGGAGACATGAACCCACTATCGAGCATAAATACTCCCTCTTGGAGTTACAAGCATCTACTTGGCCAGAGCATCTACTAGTAACGGAGAGCATGCAAGATCATAAACAACACATAGATATAAATTGATAATCAACATAACAAGTATTCTCTATTCATCGGATCCCAACAAACACAACATATAGAATTACAGATAGATGATCTTGATCATGTTCGGCAGCTCACAAGACCCGACAATTAAGCACAATGAGGAGAAGACAACCATCTAGCTACTGCTATGGACCCATAGTCCAGGGGTAGACTACTCACACATCACTCCGGAGGCGACCATGGCGGCGTAGAGTCCTCCGGGAGATGATTCCCCTCTCCGGCAGGGTGCCGGAGGCGATCTCCTGAATCCCCCGAGATGGGAATGGCGGCGGCGGCGTCTCTGGAAGGTTTTCCGTATCGTGGCTCTCGGTACTGGGGGTTTCGCAACGAAGGCTATTTGTAGGCGGAAGGGCAGGTCAAGGGGCGTCACGAGGGGCCCACACTATAGGTCGGCACGGCCAGGGCTTGGGCCACGCCGCCCTGTGGTTTGGCCACCTCGTGGCCCCACTTCGTCTCCTCTTCGGTCTTCTGGAAGCTTCGTGGCAAAATAGGACCCTGGGCGTTGATTTCGTCCAATTCTGAGAATATTTCCTTACTAGGATTTCTGAAACCAAAAACAGCAGAAAACAGCAACTGGCACTTCGGCATCTTGTTAATAGGTTAGTTCCAGAAAATACACGAATATGACATAAAGTGTGCATAAAACATGTAGATATCATCAATAATGTGGCATGGAACATAAGAAATTATCGATACGTCGGAGACGTATCACCTGGCTATGCATGAAGAGGAAGTACATACAGATGAGTATGCTAATTCAAGGGCCGACACAGCCAGGAAACGATATCAACATGTATCTCGAACTATTAAAGGAGGAGCTTGAAACGTTGTGGGCGGAGTAAGGGTTAGATACATGGGACGCCGTCGCGGAAGAATATTTCCCTTTGAGAGCCGCTTTGATCACGACGGTGCAGGACTACCTCGGATACGGTTACATTTCGTGCTAGGTGTACCATGGACACAAGGCATGTGTCAGGTGGATGGAAGAGACGATGTTTTTGCAGCTTGGTAAGGATCCCGGCTCTTCGAAAACAGTTTACATGGGGCATCGAAGGTGGCTACACAAGACTGACCCGTGGAGAAAGCGTGGAGATTTGTTCGATCGTACAAATGAACCCCGAGGACCTCCACGTAAGAAGAGCGGCGAAGAGATCGATACATTACTGAAAGGTTGGAAGGAGTGCCCTGCGCCGGGAAAGATTCGTCAAAAGCCTGGAGAGAAGAAGAAAAAGGAAACGACGCCGCTCATTGGAAAAGGAGGTCCGTGTTCTGGGACTTGCCGTACTGGAAAATTCTCGATACACCTCACTGCCTTGATGTCATGCATATTACAAAGAACGTGTGCGAGAGCTTGCTTGGCACTCTTCTCAACATGCCGGACCGGACCAAAGATGGGCCAAAAGCAAGACCCGACCTGAAAGTTTTGGGCATCAGGGAAGAGCTTCAGATCCCGTCGACCGAAGACGGATAGTCGGAGGAGGATACAGACGGCGGTCAGAAGCGCAAAAGGATTAAGCAGCCAGACTATTACTTCCCCCCTCTTGCTTCACTTTTAGTCCGGCTGAGGTCGATCAATTTTTCAATTGCCTTCTAGGAGTTAGAGTGCCCTTCGGTTATTCCGGGCTAATAAGAAGGTACATGGACCCCAAGAAACGAAACTTCAGCGGCAATGACTGTCACGTGATGATGACGCAGATTCTTCCAGTTGCAATCCGAGGTATAATGGATGACCATGTCCGTGCAACGCTGACTGGGCTCTGTAACTGATACGTCTCAAACGTATATATAATTTTTTATGTTCCATGCTAGTTTTATGATAGTACTCACATGTTTTATGTACACTTTATATCATTTTTATGCATTTTCCGGCACTAACCTATTAACAAGATGCCGAAGCGCCAGTTCCTGTTTTCTGCTGTTTTTGGTTTCAGAAATCCTACACAGGAAATATTCTCGGAATTGGACGAAACAAAAGCCCACGGTCTTATTTTCTACGGAGTCTTCCAGAACACCGAAGAGGAGACGAAGAGGGGCCACGAGGCGGCCACACCATAGGGGGCGGGACCCCACCCCTGGCCGCGCCGCCATATGGGGTGGGCCCCTCGGGCGTCCCCCGACTCTGCCCCTTCGCCTATATAATCCTTTCGTCGCGAAAACCCTAGTACCGAGAGCCAAAATGTGAGAAAAGTTCCAGAGATGCCGCCGCCATCAACCCCATCTCGGGGGGTTCAGAAGATCTCCTCCGGCACCCTGCCGGAGAGGGGAATCATCACCGGAGGGCTCTACGTCACCATGCCCGCCTCCGGACTGATGCGTGAGTAGTTCATCCTTGGACTATGGGTCCATAGCAGTAGCTAGATGGTTGTCTTCTCCTCTTGTGCTATCATGTTTAGATCTTGTGAGCTGCCTATCATGATCAAGATCATCTATTTGTAATGCTACATGTTGTGTTTGTTGGGATCCGATGAATATGGAATACTATGTCAAGTTGATTATCGATCTATCATATATGTGTTGTTTATGATCTTGCATGCTCTTCGTTGCTAGTAGAGGCTCTGGCCAAGTTCATACTTGTAACTCCAAGAGGGGGTATTTATGCTAGATAGTGGGTTCATGCCTCCATTGAATCTGGGATAGTGACAGAAAGTTCTAAGGTTATGGATGTGATGTTGCCACTAGGGATAAAACATCAATGCTTTGTCTAAGGATATTTGTATTGTTTACATTACGCACAGTACTTAATGCAATTGTCTGTTGTTTGCAACTTAATACTGGAAGGGGTGCGGATGCTAACCCGAAGGTAGACTTTTTAGGCATAGATGCATGCTGGATAGCGGTCTATGTTCTTTGTCGTAATGCCCTAAGTAAATCTCATAGTAGTCATCATGATATGTATGTGCATTATTATGCCCTCTCTATTTGTCAATTGCCCAACTGTAATTTGTTCACCCAACATGTTATTTATCTTATTGGAGAGACACCACTAGTGAACTGTGAACCCCGGTCCATTCTTTTACATCTGAAATACAACCTACTGCAATCATTATTCTCTGTTGTTCTTTGCAAGCAAACATCATTCTCCACACCATACGTTTAATCCTTTGTTTACAGCAAGCCGGTGAGATTGACAACCTCAATGTTAAGTTGGGGCAAAGTATCTTGATTGTGTTGTGCAGGTTCCACGTTGGCGCCGGAATCCCTGGTGTTGCGCCGCACTACACTCCTTCACCAACAACCTTCACGTGGCCTTCATCTCCTACTGGTTCGATAACCTTGGTTTCTTACTGAGGGAAAACTTGCTGCTGTACGCATCACACCTTCCTCTTGGGGTTCCTAACGGACGTGTGCTTTACGCGTCATCAGTAACTTCTTCGACGTCGTAACTCGGAAGTCGATAAGCGTGAAGAAACTCGCAAGGCTCCAGGAAGAGATCATGGTGATCCTATGTGAGCTTGAGATGTACTTCCCGCCTGCATTCTTTGACGTGATGGTCCATCTGTTGGTCCATATCATGGATGATATCATCAGTCTAGGGCTGGCATTCCTACACAACATGATGCCGTTTGAAAGAATGAATGGGGTCATTAAAGGATACATTCGTAACCGGTCACATCCGAATGGAAGCATCGTCCAGGGCTGGCTCACCGAAGAGTGCATCTCTTTCTGCACGAATTATCTAGACATCGAGGACCCTGTTGGTTTGCCTCAAAACAAGCACCTCCGCAGGTTCGAGGGAGTAGGCCACAAAAATGGAAGGAAGGAACTGCACGTGCACATGTCTAGTCGGACTTCCGACTTTGACAGGGCCAACCTAGTAGCGCTACAACACATTGACTTGATCGATCCTTGGTTGAAAGAGCACAAAACCATGATAGACAACAGTGGCAAGCCGATGATGACGGAAGCAGAAATATTCAGAGAGCACAACTCCTCTTTCGCGCGCTGGTTCAAAGACCACATTGATGCTAATCCCCCACCAATGGATTCTGACAAGGATAAACTAGTATTGGCCTTGTCACATGGCCCCGCGCCCAACATCATGACTTACCAAGCGTACGATATCAACGGGTACACATTCTACACTGAAGAAAAAGACAAGAATAGTGTTTACCAGAACTCAGGGGTAACGATGGATTCTTGGACGGGTGACGTAAAGACTAGATACTACGGAAGGATCGAGGAAATCTGGGAGCTTAGCTACGCTGGGGAGAAAGTGCCGATGTTCCGTATCAGATGGGCTAAGAGCGTCACAAAAGAAGACCGGTATTTCACCACCATGTTTCTACCCGAAGCCAACAAATCAAAGTCCACGAACGCCACTGCGCAGAATGAGCCATGGGTACTGGCAGAACACGTGCACCAATGCTTCTTCATAACCGACCCATCCAGGCCTAGCCATGTTATCGTGAGGAGAGGCAAGAGGACCATCGTTAGAATGGATGGAGTCGCCAACGAGGAAGACTTCGAAGGACAAGTCGGAGACCCAATGATGGAAGAATCCGAGGACGAAGACACAACATACACCACAAGAAGAAGCAGGACCACGCTACCGAGGTCAGGTCGACCCTTCAAAAGAAGAAGTCACAACACGGGGCTAAATTATTCAACGACGAGCAAGAAAAGCAAGAACAAAGTGAAACACTCTTCTCGATCGATGATGTAAAACTTTATTTCCAATGTATTACTCATATTTTGTGTAATTCATAACTACTCATATGGTGTTTGTCAACATTTTATGTATAACTAATATTAATTGTGTTGGCCTATTTTATGCATGCATGTATAACTAATATTAATTGCTTGGTTATTATCTTGAAAAGAGAAGGAAATAAAATAGTATAGGATTTGTGCGAAAAGAAAAGAAACATAAAAGAAAGTGAAAATAAATAAACAAATTAAGAAAAAGAAAATAAAAACAGAAAAGGAAAGCCAGCGAGGGGCTGGGGGACAAGTCCCAGGTATAGCCGGACTCACCTTATTGCCGGCGCACCAACCGTTTGGTTCGCTGGGGGTATAGTTATCCCCGGCGAACCAAACAGATGGTGCGCCGACAATAAGGTGGGTCCGGCTATACTCCGGACTTAACCGCACGCGCCACACTCTCGTTCCACTCTCACGAACCCTAGCTAACCGCGCCACCGTGCTCTCTGCTGCCGCCACCACCGTCGATCTCGAGCACCGCCGCACGCGCATGCCGGAACCGCCGCACAAGGAGGAGCAGGGCGTTTCCGTGGAGAGGAGGGGGAGGGCATCACGCGCCGGCCACCGTCGCCACCGTCGACGAGAGGAGGAGGAGGGCGTTGCGCGCCGGCCACCGTCGCGGAGAGGAGCAGCAGGGCGTCGCCACCATCGCCGTTGGTAAGAACACAGCCTCTCCCTTCCCCTCTTCCTTCCCCTCTCCATCCCCCTCTTCCTTCCCTCTCTCTGCCTCCGAATTCTTGCGCCGATTCTTGCTTTTTGTTCTTGAAGTAGTTGAATTCTTGCGCTGATTCTTGTATTACTCATAGAAAATTGAATTTGATGCCCTGGTTCATAGCAAATTTGATGCCCTGGTTGGCCTGGGATTAGATTTTTGTACCCCAAGTAGTTCATAGAAAATTTCATAGCAAATTTAATGATTTAAATGGTTGCAGTATGAATTAGTTCACCATGGTTGAATGGTCATGCTGATGCTCACTGGTTGCAAATAAAGATGTTAAAATGGTTTTGAAATGCTACTGCTCATGCTCATGCTCACTGCCAAAGACACTAGGCAGTATGTTTTGCTAGATAAATTGGTTTAATTAAATCTTGAACATGTTCTGAAGAATTTGGTTTATGATGAAAATAAAAACTAGACACTTAGGAAGTATGTTGGTTCTTCATTTAAATCCCTACTGCCAAGAATTGGTTGATATATAAAATTTATTGGTTGATATGCAAAAATTCATTGGTATTTGCTTCTTATTTTTCAATACATAAAAACTAATTAAGCATCAAATGCCACCAGTAGAAAGTGTTAGGGTTAGGCATGCCTCACATTTATTCTCTGGTTTAATAATGCTTAATGAAAAATGTGCTATATCAATGGATGTTGTCAAGTGTTCACTAGCAGTAGGTTTACTTAATTTAAAAAGAACAAGTGCTATGTTCATTCTCTGGTTCATTCAAAAAGAAAAAGTGATATGGTCATTCTATGGTTCATGAAAACAGAATGAAAATTGGTGCTATGTATTGGTTCTCTGGTTCATTTAAAACAGAATGAGAATGAAAATGAAAATTGGTTCTCTGGTTCATTTAAGGATGCTGTGCAATTTGCTGTTATGCTGCTGCTATGCATGCTGCTGTGCATGCTGCTGCTATGCATTTGTTGCTGTTGATGCTTATAATAAATGAAAGAGCAGGAAAACCATCTGCCCTACAACTCTTGTCACATGAGATCATATATCTTCCTCACATTGCTTGTAACTTGTACTTTTAATTGGTATAGAATCAGTGACCAAGTAATTGTAGTCCCAAACTGTCTCATTCGATGGAAAATGCTGCTTTGTGGGATGTGCTTGTATAAGGGTGTGCAACTCATGTGGGCCTTTCTGCTTTATATCTGAATATGTCTATGGTAAAGTCAGTAGCCAAGTAATCTTAGTATCTGGGAGACATTACTTAGTTATGTGGCTAGTAGTATTATGATGATGATGATATGATATGGTTCAGCAGTTATTTGGTTCAACAGTTATTTGGAGCCAAAATAAATCTTTACTGCCATCTACCTTGATTTGGTTCAGCAGTTATTTGGTTCAACAGTTATTTCTCACAAGTTATTTGTTGTAAATGCTACTGTAATGCTACTGTAAGTGCTACTGTAATGAAAATGCTACTGTAAGTGATACTATAATGAAAATGCTAAGTGCTACTGTAATGCTACTGTAAGTGCTATTACTGATGGTTTATGGTGATGGTTATGGTGAAATGAAAATGAAAATGAAGCTGCTCCCCTACTGTAATTGTCAAGTTCTACTGTCTCTGGTTTATGGTGATGGTTATGGTGTTCATGGTTATATATAGGTTTGCATTTCTGTTACAGGGATTGAGTTGCTATTGAGTGCCGGAATGTTGATTCATTTCCGTTCCGGCAATTCTAGCACTCCGCATGACCAATTTTTAGCAAAGGTCATGCCGAATTTTTCCGCACATTCTAACTCTTTTTCATCTTCTATTAGTGCAAGCCACCATGGCGTCTCAAGAACAATTAGAGGAGCACTACAATAGGCACTTCTTTAGGACGCAGGAGGATGCCGAGGCCGCTGGGGTTGGCGGCGACGAGGACCATGAGATGGAGGATGCCGCTGGGGGTAGTGCCGACGAGCCAAGCGACGACGAGGCAACCGGCGGCACCGGCGGTAGTACCTACGAGCCAAGCGGCGACGAGGCAACCGGCGCCGCCGAGGGTGGCGGCGAGACAAGCGGCGATGATCCTAGCGGCGCCGCCGGGAGTAGTGGCACCGGGACAAGTGGTTCCAAGATGCCGCGGAAGGCAAGGCTCCAAAACACGGTCGCCATCGGCAGAGACACAATCAAAGAGGTGGACCCCGCCAGTGGTTTGCCGGTGGAGCCTAAGGATGTTGCCAAGGGGTACGACAACCAACTGGCATGTATCCTCCGAGAGGTCGTCAATCTCACAAAGACGGACCTCCGAGCTGAGAACAAAGCGCATTTGCGAGCCCGGCTCATTGCGAGGTTGAACTCATGATACAAGTTCCTAGGCGACTACGCCTCCACTCATGAAACCAAGAACATTGTGAACTCACAAGCCCTCCTGAAGTTCACCAAACACCTCAGCAGCTATAAGTACATGGTGCGGAAGCTGATTGCTGATGACAAAGGTTTCGAAGAGGTCCACTCTGCCTTTCCGCATGTCTCCCAGGCGGACTTTGATGCTTTTGTGGCCAATGAAGAGCTACAAGCGACCAAGAATCGCAAGTTGTGGGGGAAGGAAATGCGGGAGCTTAACATCGGCAACCACAACCTTGGGAGCCGTGGGTACGAGGGAAAGGAGCCCTATTGGGCAAAGGAGGACGAGGCGTATGTAAATGCCGGCATTGAGAACCCCTGGCTCAAGTACAAGGACCCGCTTGAAAGAAGATTCATCAGGTCCCGGTACCATAAGAAGAAACTAACCGGGAACTTGTCACGGACCCCAAGGTCGTAACCGACATAATTTGGTTCACGAACGACCAGAAGGTCCTGTCGTTGGAGAAAAAACTGGTAAGCAATTTACCGGTTTAATTAGATCAAGTATCGTTCATATAATAGTAGCAACATTTCTAAATGGTTCACGTTTCTTCCGCATGAAGAAGAAAGACAAAGACTTCCTCAAGGTGACGAAGGCTCCTCGTCCCAGGCGTCGACGGGCATGGTAGCCTGGGACAATCCTCTCGTACGGGCGCTAGACATTGTTAATGAGCATTCACCTACGAGAAGGTCGCATAGAGGTTGTGTGGCTGGAGTCGGTACAGGCTACAAGCATGGTCACTACGGCTTGTCGTCTGCGGCCGATAAAAATGCGCGCAATGAGAGGAAGCAGCGGGAGGCGGAGGAAATGAGGGACTCGATCCTAGCCCAAGTCCAAGTTGGTTTGGTACCGCAACTGGTACCGCAACTCAAAGCTTCACTCGTACCTGATATCACAGATGAAGTCACCGCATCAGTCCAAGCTGATTTCAACGCTATCGTCGCGTGGTATGAGGGTGGCAAACAAGCCCCCCCTCCCGCAAATGCAAGTGGTTAGCTTCGGCGACAGCAACTCGATGGCGCCGCCGGTCGCCGGCAATGCTGATGTTATAATGGAGACTCCTCCGGCCACCGAAAATGTCGCAGGTGCTAGGGATTCACCGTCCTGTAGGGGTTCGTAGCATAGAAAACAAAAATTTTCCTACCGCGAGAACGCAATCCAAGCCAAGTTGCAATCTAGAAGACGGGAGCAACGAGGGGATGAATGAGACTCACCCTTGGAGATTTCCAAAGCCTACAAGATGAGGCTCTTGTTGCTGCGGCAGACGATCACTTGCCGCTTTCAAAAGCGCGTAGAAGATCTTGACGGTGCCACAATCGGGCAGCACCTCCGTACTCGGTCACATGTTCGGTGTTGATGAAGACGACGTCCTTCTCCCCGTTCCAGCGGGCAGCGGAAGTAGTAGCTCCTCCTTGAATCCGGCAGCACGACGACGTGGAGGCGGTGGCGATGGAGATCTCCGCCGGAGCTTCGCTAAGCGTTGCGGGAGAGGGGGAGGAGTGGGGCGGCTAGGGTTTGGGGATAGGGGGTGGCCGGCCTCTATGGGGTGCGGCCATGGCCGGCCCCCTCCCCTTGGCCCTTCATTATATAGGTGGAACCCCCAAGTGTTGGACTACAAGTCTTCGAATAAGACCCCAACCCAAAACATTCCATGTGTAGGGAAACCTACCCAAGGTGGGACTCCCACCTCAAGTGGGATTCCCACCCTTCCATGAGGGGGGGTGGCCGCCCCCTTGGTGGAGTCCACCTTGGACTCCCCCCTCTAGGGTTGGCCGGCCATGGGTGGTGGAGTCCCTCCGGGACTCCGCCTTCCAAAGTGAATTCTTCCGGACTTTTATAGAACCTTCTAGAACCTTCCATAAATTCACCGGATCATTTTCAAACTTATAAAATGACTTCCTATATATGAATCTTATTCTACGGACCATTTCGGAACTCCTCGTGATGTCCGGGATCCCATCCGAGACTTCGAACAATACTTCGAACTCCATTCCATATTCAAGTTCTACTATTACAACATCAAACCTTAAGTGTGTCACCCTACGGTTCGCGAACTATGTGGACATGGTTGAGACTTCTCTCCGACCAATAACCAATAGCGGGATCTGGAGATCCATAATGGCTCCCACATATTCAACGATGACTTAGTGATCGAATGAACCATTCACATACGATACCAATTCCCTTTGTCACGCGATATTTTACTTGTCCGAGGTTTGATCATCGGTATCTCTCTATTCCTTGTTCAACCTCGTCTCCTGACAAGTACCCTTTACTCGTACCATGGTATGTGGTCTCTTATGAACTATTCATATGCTTGCAAGCTATTTAGACGACATTCCACCGAGAGGGCCCAGAGTATATCTATCCGTCATCGGGATGGACAAATCCCACTGTTGATCCATATGCCTCAACTCATACTTTCCGGATACTTAATCCCACCTTTATAACCACCCATTTACGCAGTGGCGTTTGATGTAATCAAAGTACCTTTCCGGTATAAGTGATTTACATGATCTCATGGTTGAAAGGACTAGGTAACTATATATCGAAAGCATATAGCAAATAACTTAATGACGTGATCTTATGCTACGCTTAATTGGGTGTGTCCATTACATCATTCATATAATGATATAACCTTGTTATTAATAACATCCAATGTTCATGATTATGAAACTAATCATCTATTAATCAACAAGCTAGTTAAGAGGCTTACTAGGGACTCACTGTTGTTTACATAACACACATGTATCAATGTTTCGGTTAATACAATTATAGCATGGTATATAAACATTTATCATAAACACAAAGATATATAATAACCACTTTTATTATTGCCTCTTGGGCATATCTCCAACAGTCTCCCACTTGCACTAGAGTCAATAATCTAGATTACATTGTAAGGTACCTAACACCCATGGCATTCTGGTGTTGGTCATGCTTTGCCCTAGGGAGAGCTTTAGTCAACGGATCTGCTACATTCAGATCAGTGTGTACTTTGCAAATCTTTACTTCTCCATCTTCGATGTACTCGCGAATCGAGTGATAACGCAGCTTGATATGCTTCAGCCTCTTGTGTGACCTTGGTTCCTGTGCATTGGCGATGGCGCCCATGTTGTCACAGTAGATGACTAGTGGGTCCAATGCACTAGGAACCACACCGAGCTCTACAATGAACCTCTTCATCCATACCGCTTCTGATGAAGCCTCTGAAGCCGCTATGTACTCTGATTCTGTTGAAGACTTCGCCACCGTGCACTGCTTCGAGCTTGCCCAGCTTACTGCAGCACCATTCAATATAAACACGTACCTGCATCGAGACTTAGAGTCATCAGGATCAGTGTTCCAACTTGCATCGGTGTAACTTGTTACAACGAGCTCTTGGTCACCTCCATAACAAAGAAACATATCCTTAGTTCTTTTCAAGTACTTCAGGATATTCTTGACCGCTGTCCAGTGTTCCATTCCTGGATCACTTTGATATCTGCTAGTCAAACTAACAGCATGTGCTATATCCGGTCTAGTACATAGCATGGCATACATGATAGAGCCTACTGCCGAGGCATAGGGGATCTGACTCATCCTTTCTCTTTCTTCTGCCGTAGCCGGACCTTGAGTCTTACTCAATACCTTGCCTGGTAACATAGGTAAGAATCCTTTCTTACATTCGTCCATTCTAAACTTCTTTAGAATCTTGTCCAGGTATGTATTTTGTGATAGCCCTATTAGACGTCTTGATCTATCTCTATAAATCTTGATGCCTAATATATACGATGCTTCACCAAGGTCTTTCATTGAAAAACTATTATTCAAATAACCTTTTACACTGCTTAATAGTTCTATATCATTCCCAATTAATAATATGTCATCTACATATAATATAAGGAATGCTACAGAGCTCCCACTCACTTTCTTGTAAATACAGGCCTCTCCATGACACTGTACAAACCCGAAGTCTTTGATCACCTTATCAAAGCGTCGGTTCCAACTTCTCGATGCTTGCTTCAGTCCATAAATTGAACGCTGAAGTTTGCATACTTTGTCAGCATTTTTAGGATCGACAAAACCTTTGGGTTGTACCATATACAACTCTTCCTCAATGTCTCCATTAAGGAACGCCGTTTTAACATCCATCTGCCAAATCTCATAATCAAAAAAATGCAGCTATTGCTAACAAAATCCTCACAGATTTTAGCTTCGCTACAGGTGAGAAAGTCTCATCGTAGTCAACACCTTGAATTTGTCGGAAACCCTTTGCGACAAGTCGAGCTTTATAAACAGTAATATTACCATCAGCATCTGTTTTTCTCTTGAAGATCCATTTATTCTCGACAGCCTTGCGGCTATCAGGTAAGTCTACCAAAGTCCACACTTTGTTATCATACATGGATCCCATTTCGGATTTCATGCCTTCTTGCCATTTGTTGGAATATGGGCTCATCATCGCTTCTTCATACGTCGCAGGGTCTTCATCATTGTTGTCCACAATCATGACATTTAGACAATGATCATACCAATCAGGAGTGGCACGTTCCCTTGTCGATCTGCGAGGTTCAGTAGCTATCTCGTTCGAAGTTTCATGATCATTATCGTTAGCTTCGTTTGTTGCCTGTGTAGGCGGCACAGGAACAACTTCCGGTACTGCGCTACTCTGATCAACGAGTGAAGATTCAGTAATCTCGCTGAGTTCTACTTTTCTTCCAGTCACTTCTTTAGTGAGAAATTTTTTCTCAAGAAAGGTTCCGTTCTTAGCAACAAAGATTTTGCCTTCGGATCTGTGATAGAAAGTGTACCCTATAGTTTCCTTAGGGTATCCTATGAAGACGCATTTCGCCGCTTTGGGTTCTAGCTTGTCCGGTTGTAACTTTTTTACAAAGGCTTCGCAACCCCAAACTTTAAGGAACGACAGCTTAGGTTTCTTATTAAACCATAATTCATACGGTGTCGTTTCAACGGATTTTGATGGTGCTCTATTTAAAGTGAATGCGGCTGTCTCTAATGCATAACTCCAAAATGATAACGGCAAATCAGTAAGAGACATCATAGACCGAACCGTATCTAAGAGAGTTCGATTACGACGTTCGGACACACCGTTTCATTGTGGTGTTCCCGGCGGTGTCAATTGTGAAAGTATTCCACATTTCTTTAAATGCATGCCAAACTCATAACTCAGATATTCACCTCCGCGATCAGATCGTAGAAATTTAATCTTCTTGTTACGTTGATTTTCTACTTCACTTTGGAATTCCTTAAACTTCTCGAAAGTTTCGGATTTATGTTTCATGAAATAGATATATCCATATCTACTCAGATCATCTGTGAAGGTTAGAACATAATAATAACCACCGCGCGATGCTACACTCATTGGTCCGCACACATCGGTATGTATGATTTCCAATAAGTCAGTAGCTCGCTCCATAATACCAGAGAATGGAGTCTTAGTCATTTTTCCCATCAGACATGCTTCGCATTTATCAAGTGACTCAAAGTCAAGTGATTCAAGTAATCCATCGGTATGGAGTTTCTTCATGCATTTCACTCCAATATGACCAAGACGACAGTGCCACATATAAGTAGAATTATCATTCAATTTAATTCGTTTAGCATCAATGTTATGTATATGTGTATCACTACTATCGAGATCTAATAGAAATAAACCATTCTTTTCAGGTGCTCGACCATAAAAGATATTATTCATAAAAATAGAACAACCATTATTCTCAGACTTGAATGAATAACCGTCTTGCATTAAACAAGATCCAAATATAATGTTCATGCTCAACGCGGGTACAAAATAACAATTATTGAGGTTTAAAACTAATCCTGAAGGTAGATGTAGAGGAAGTGTGCCGACAGCGATCACATCGACTTTGGATCCATTTCCAACGTGCATCGTCACTTCATCCTTTAATAGTCTTCGTTTATTCTTTAGTTCCTGTTTCGAGTTACAAATATGAGCAACCGAACCAGTATCAAATACCCAGGTACTAGTACGAGAACCAGTAAGATAAACATCTATAACATGTATATCAAATATACCTTCTTTCTTCTTATTGACAAGGCCGCTCTTCAGATCAGCCAAATACTTGGAGCAATTACGCTTCCAGTGTCCCTTCTCCTTGCAGTAATAGCAATCAGCATCAGGCTTAGAGCCAGTCTTAGGTTTCACAGGAGGCGTGGCGGCTTTCTTGCCACCCTTCTTGAATTTGCCTTTGGACTTGCCCTGTTTCTTGAAACTGGTGGTCTTGTTGACCATCAACACTTGGTGCTCTTTCTTGATCTCAATCTCAGCAGATTTTAGCATGGCGAAGAGTTCATGTAACTCTTTCTTCATGTTCTTGTTGGAGATATGCCCAAGAGGCAATAATAAAATGGTTATTATAATATCTTTGAGTTTATGATAATGTTTACATACCATGCTATAATTGTATTAACCGAAACATTGATACATGTGTGTTATGTGAACAACAAGGAGTCCCTAGTAAGCCTCTTGTATAACTAGCTTGTTGATTAATAGATGATCATCGTTTCATGATCATGAACATTGGATCTTATTAATAACAAGGTTATGTCATTATGTGAATGATATAATGGACACACCCAATTAAGCGTAGCATAAGATCACGTCATTAAGTTATTTGCTATAAGCTTTCGATACATAGTTACCTAGTCCTTATGACCATGAGATCATGTAAATCACTTATACCGGAAAGGTACTTTGATTACATCAAACGCCACTGCGTAAATGGGTGGTTATAAAGGTGGGATTAAGTATCCAGAAAGTATGAGTTGAGGCATATGGATCAATAGTGGGATTTGTCCATCCCGATGACGGATAGATATACTCTGGGTCCTCTCGGTGGAATGTCGTCTAATGTCTTGCAAGCATATGAATAAGTTCATAAGAGACCACATACCACGGTACGAGTAAAGAGTACTTGTCAGGTGATGACCCACAAGTATAGGGGATCGCGATAGTCTTCGAGGGAAGTAAAACCCAAATTTATTGATTCGACACAAGGGGAGGTAAAGAATACTTATAAGCCTTAACAACTGAGTTGTCAATTCAGCTGCACCTGGAAAAGCACTAGTAACAGGGGTGATGTGAAAGTAGCAGTAATATGAGAGCAATAGTAACAGTAACACAGCAGCGGTAGCAATAACACAGAGGCGATGGCACCAGAAAATAGTTGATACTACTTCCAATGACATATAGAACGAGTATATAATAATGAGAGATGGACCGGGGTTCCCAGCGATCTACACTAGTGGTAACTCTCCAATAACAAGTGACAAGTATTGGGTGAACAAATTACAGTTGGGCAATTGATAGGATTGATAAAGCATTAAGAAAGAACATCAATTCATTAATCATGTAGGCATGTTTTCCATATTTAGTCGTACGTGCTCGCGATGAGAAACTTGCACAACATCTTTTGTCCTACCAGCCGGTGGCAGCCGGGCCTCAAGGGAATCTACTGGATATTAAGGTACTCCTTTTAATAAAGTACCGGAGCAAAGCATTAACACTTGGTGAAAACATGTGTCCCTCACATCACCGCCATCCCCTCCGGTTGTCCCGATTTCTGTCACTTCGGGGCCTTTGGTTCCGGACAGTGACATGTGCATACAACTTGTAGATACAATCTAAGCAATAATATAGAGCTTAAATCTAAGATCATGCCACTCGGGCCCTATTGACAAGCATTAAGAATAACAAGATTGCAGCAACAATAACTTCACAAACTTTATAGATAGACTAAACATAATGTATCATCCATCGGATCCCAACAAACACAACACCGATTACATCAGATGGATCTCAATCATGTAAGGCAGCTCATGAGATCATTGTATTGAAGTACATGGGATAGAGAGTACCAACTAGCTACTGCTAGAACCCGTAGTCCATGGGGGAACTACTCACGGACCATGATGGAGGCGATGGCGTCGATGGAGATGGCTTCCGGGGGCACTTCCCCGTCCCGGCAGGGTGCCGGAACAGAGACTTCTGTCCCCCGAATTGGAGTTTCACGATGGCGGCGGCGCCCCTGGAGTCTTTCTGGAGTTTCGTCAATTGGTACTGCGTTTTTAGGTCGAAAGGGGTTATATAGGCGAAGAGGCGGCGCAGGAGGGTCGACAGGGTGGCCTCCCCATAGGGGGGCGCGGCCAGGGTCTGGCCCGCGCGGCCCACCCCTCTGGTGGCCCCCTGGCTCTCCTCCGACTCTCCTTCGGTGTTCTGGATGCTTCCGGGAAAAATAGGATGTTTGGCGTTGATTTCGTCCAATTCCGAGAATATTGCCCGAACAGCCTTTCTGGAACCAAAAACAGCAGAAAATAGGAACTGGCACTGTGGCATCTTGTTAATAGGTTAGTTCCGGAAAACGCATAAAAACATTATAAAGTGCAAGCAAAACATGTAAGTATTGTCATAAAACAAGCATGGAACATCAGAAATTATGGATACGTTGGAGACGTATCAGCATCCCCAAGCTTAGTTCCTGCTCGTCCCGAGCAGGTAAACGATAAAAAGAATAATTTCTGTAGTGACATGCTACTTACATAACCTTGATCATACTATTACAAAGCATATGAAATGAATGAAGTGACTCAAGGCAATGATCTATAGTTGCTAACAAATAGATAACATATAGCAAAACTTTTCATGAAGAGTACTTTCAAGACAAGCATCAAAAGTCTTGCACAAGAGTTAACTCATAAAGCAATAAATTCAAAGTAAAGGCATCGAAGCAACACAAAGGAAGATTTAAGTTTCAGCGGTTGCTTTCAACTTTCAACATGTATATCTCATGGATATTGTCAACATAGAGTAATATGATGAATGCAAATATGCAAGTATGTAAGAATCAATGCACAGTTGACACAAGTGTTTGCTTCTAAGATGGAAGGAAGTAGGTAAACTGACTCAACATAAAGTAAAAGAAAGGCCCTTCGCAGAGGGAAGCATTGATTGCTATATTTGTGCTAGAGCTTTGGTTTTGAAAACATAAAGAGAGCATAAAAAGTAAAATTTTGAGAGGTGCTTGTTGTTGTCAACGAATGGTAGTGGGCACTCTAACCCCCTTGCCAGACAAACCTTCAAAGAGCGGCTCCCATTTTATTTTATTTTTGTGTGGCACTCCTTCCAACCTTTCTTTCACAAACCATGGCTAACCGAATCCTTCGGGTGCCGTCCAACAATCACATACCATGGAGGAGTGTCTATTTTTGTTAATTAATTTGGGGCTGGGAATCCCATTGCCAGCTCTTTTTGCAAAATTATTGGATAAGCGGATGAAGCCACTAGTCCATTGGTGAAAGTTGCCCAACAAGATTGAAAGATAAACACCACATACTTCCTCATGAGCTATAAAACATTGACACGAATTGAGAAGTATTTTGAATTGTTTAAAGGTAGCACTCAAGCAATTTACTTTGGAATGGCAGGAAATACCACATAGTAGGTAGGTATGGTGGACACAAATGGCATAGTGGTTGGCTCAAGTATTTGGATGCATGAGAAGCATTTCCTCTCAGTACAAGGCTTAGGCTAGCAAGGTTATTTGAAGCAAACACAAGTATGAACCGGTACAGCAAAACTTACATAAAAACATATTGCAAGCATTATAATACTCTACACTGTCTTCCTTGTTGCTCAAACACTTTTACCAGAAAATATCTAGACCTTAAGAGAGACCAATCATGCAAACCAATTTCAACAAGCTCTACAGTAGTTCTCCACTAATAGGTTTAAACTACATGAAAAAAAACTTAATCATGATCTACTTGAGAGCTCAAAACAATTGCCAAGTGTCAAATTATCCAAGACATTATGAGGCATTTTCTTTTTCCAACCAAATAACCATAAGTATTGTAGCTTCCAACTTTTATCATTGAACATTAAAAGTAAAACGAAGAACAAGTGTTCATATGAAAAAGCGGACCGTGTCTCTCTCCCAAACAAGGATTGCTAGGATCCGATCTTATTCAAGCAAAACAAAAATAAAAGCACACAGACGCTCCAAGTAAAGCACATATGATGTGACCGAATAAAAATATAGTTTCAATAGAAGAAACCTGATAAGTTGATGAAGAAGGGGATGCCTTGGGCATCCCCAAGCTTAGACGCTTGAGTCTTCTTGAAATATGCAGGGATGAACCACGGGGGCATCCCCAAGCTTTGACTTTTCACTCTTCTTGATCATATATCATCCTCCTCTCTTGACCCTTGAAAACTTCCTTCACACCAAACTTCTCATAAACTTCATTAGAGGGGTTAGTACTCAAAAAATTTGAATACACCTTGGTCCTGTAGTGAAACATTTCAAGAACTCAATAAAACATTAGCTACAGCTCTCCACGTCTAGAAAGCCTCGCTTAAAGTCCACAAGAGACAATGCAAAAAACAGAGACAGAATCTGCCAAAACAGAACAGCCAGTAAAGACGAATTTTAAAGAAATACTTCCGTTGCTCAAATCAGAAAACTCAAAACTAATGAAAGTTGCGTACATATCTGAGGAACACGCACGTAAATTGGCATATTTTCTGAGTTACCTACAGAGAAAACAGCCCAGATTCGTGATAGATAGAAATCTGTTTCTGCGCAGAAATCCAAATCTAGTATCAACCTTCGATTAGAGGCTTCACTTGGCACAACAAAACACAAAAGTAAGATAAGGAGAGGTTGCTACAGTAGTAAACAACTTCCAAGACACAAATATAAAACAAAGTACTGTAGCAAAATAACACATGGGTTATCTCTCAAGAAGTTCTTTCTTTACAGCCATTAAGATGGGCTCAGCAGTTTTAATGATGCACTCGCAAGAAATAGTATTTGAAACAAAAGAGAGCATCAAGAGGCAAATTCAAAACACATTTAAACCTAACATGCTTCCTATGCAAAGAAATCTTGTAAATAAACAAGTTCATGAAAAGCAAAGTAACAAGCATAGGAAGATAGAACAAGTGTAACTTCGAAATTTTAAGCATATAGAGAGGTGTTTTAGTACCATGCAAATTTCTACAACCATATTTCCCTCTCTCATAATAATTTTCAGTAGCTTCATGAATAAATTCAACAATATAACTATCACATAAAGCATACTTTCCATGATCCACCAACATATAATTTTTATCAAGCTCAAAAATAGTGGAATTAAAACTTTCAAACTCACTTTTATCAACAATATAACATGATGATTGATCAATCTCAAAAGATATGGGACTCATAGATAAAGTTAAATCCTCTCCAATCCCATTTTCATTAGTAGTACAATTAATAGTATCAAGTAACATAGGACCATCATCTAGAGCTTTATCATAAACATTTGCTAAGCAAAATTCTTTAGTACCATGCATTTCGACATCAGGCACAAACAAAGCATTATCATAAGATTTATCAAAGTAGCATGGATTATCATAAAATAACAGTAGCATAATTATTCTCACAAGTTTTACTTATAGGTAGTATTTCAAGAGAATCCACAGGAACATAACATTCAACCTCTTTCGGTAAGCATGGAGGACAATCAAATAGTGTAAGAGATAAAGAGTTACTCTCATCAGAAGGTTGGCATGGGTAGCTAATCCATTCTTCCTCCTTTTGTTCGTCGCTCTCCTCTTCTTTTTCATCCAATGAGCTTTCAGGTTCATCAATTTCCTCCTCTTTTTCATCCAATGAGCTTTCAGGTTCATCAATTTCTTCTTCCACCGGTTCCTGCAAATTGTGAGTGCATTCTTGTGCATTAATGAGTCTCTCTTTATAATCAATGATATAAGGATTACCACTGTAGCATTCTATGCAAGAATTAAGGATACAAGAGACATAATCTTTAAGGTCCTTACAAGCAACACAAGTTTCATAATTCTTAACCATGAAGGATTCTATCTCGGAGGCTCCCATAAATAAGACAAATTGTTCTACCTCTTCGAACCCATAATGAATATAGCAATTCCGATTATAGTTCTTAATTAAAAATTCCTCACTAAAGCCACATTGAAATTTAAGATGTTTAGTATCCTGTTGAGAGCAACAGTTTATATCATGGCGTTTAAGCAAGATTTTAGCCATTGTATTCAATTTTTCTATCATAGCACTCATTATTTTACCAGTTCTTGATTCTCTATAATTATTATAACATTCTATGAGCTCCAAATAAGTTGTAGGTTCTCCCATAACAGCAGTTTTTAATTTTTAGGTTTTTCAAATTTTTATGGATTTTTGGGTATATGAGAAAAGTAAAACAAGACAAAAAGAAACTAGACAAAGGTAAACTAAGCAAAATAATACTAGACAGAAATAAACTAAGCACAAATAAACTAGACAAAAGTAAACTAAGCAAAACAAAATAAAATAAAACAGAGAGAGAGGTAGAGTGTACTCCTCAGGTGAACTTATGAGTAGAGCTATGCCTCCCCGGCAACGGCGCCAGAAAATAGTCTTGATGACCCACAAGTATAGGGGATCGCGATAGTCTTCGAGGGAAGTAAAACCCAAATTTATTGATTCGACACAAGGGGAGGTAAAGAATACTTATAAGCCTTAACAACTGAGTTGTCAATTCAGCTGCACCTGGAAAAGCACTAGTAACAGGGGTGATGTGAAAGTAGCAGTAATATGAGAGCAATAGTAACAGTAACACAGCAGCGGTAGCAATAACACAGAGGCGATGGCACCAGAAAATAGTTGATACTACTTCCAATGACATATAGAACGAGTATATCATAATGAGAGATGGACCGGGGTTCCCAGCGATCTACACTAGTGGTAACTCTCCAATAACAAGTGACAAGTGTTGGGTGAACAAATTACAGTTGGGAAATTGATAGGATTGATAAAGCATTAAGAAAGAACATCAATTCATTATTCATGTAGGCATGTTTTCCATATTTAGTCATACGTGCTCGCGATGAGAAACTTGCACAACATCTTTTGTCCTACCAGCCGGTGGCAGCCGGGCCTCAAGGGAATCTACTGGATATTAAGGTACTCCTTTTAATAAAGTACCGGAGCAAAGCATTAACACTTGGTGAAAACATGTGTCCCTCACATCACCGCCATCCCCTCCGGTTGTCCCGATTTCTGTCACTTCGGGGCCTTTGGTTCCGGACAGTGACATGTGCATACAACTTGTAGATACAATCTAAGCAATAATATAGAGCTTAAATCTAATATCATGCCACTCGGGCCCTAGTGACAAGCATTAAGAATAACAAGATTGCAGCAACAATAACTTCACAAACTTTATAGATAGACTAAACGTAATGTATCATCCATCGGATCCCAACAAACACAACACCGATTACATCAGATGGATCTCAATCATGTAAGGCAGCTCATGAGATCATTGTATTGAAGTACATGGGATAGAGAGTACCAACTAGCTACTGCTAGAACCCGTAGTCCATGGGGGAACTACTCACGGAGCATGATGGAGGCGATGGCGTCGATGGAGATGGCTTTCGGGGGCACTTCCCCGTCCCGGCAGGGTGCCGGAACAGAGACTTCTGTCCCCCGAATTGTAGTTTCGCGATGGCGGCGGCGCCCCTGGAGTCTTTCTAGAGTTTCGTCAATTGGTACTGCGTTTTTAGGTCGAAAGGGGTTATATAGGCGAAGAGGCGGCGCAGGAGGGTCGACAGGGTGGCCTCCCCATAGGGGGGCGCGGCCAGGGTCTGGCCCGCGCGGCCCACCCTCCTGGTGGCCCCCTGGCTCTCCTCCGACTCTCCTTCGGTGTTCTGGATGCTTCCGGGAAAAATAGGATGTTTGGTGTTGATTTCGTCCAATTCCGAGAATATTGCCCGAACAGCCTTTCTGGAACCAAAAACAGCAGAAAACAGGAACTGGCACTGTGGCATCTTGTTAATAGGTTAGTTCCGGAAAACGCATAAAAACATTATAAAGTGCAAGCAAAACATGTAAGTATTGTCATAAAACAAGCATGGAACATCAGAAATTATGGATACGTTGGAGACGTATCATCAGGAGACGAGGTTGAACAAGGTATAGTGTGATACCGATGATCAAACCTCGGACAAGTAAAATATCGCGTGACAAAGGGAATTGGTATCGTATGTGAATGGTTCATTCGATCACTAAAGTCATCGTTGAATATGTGGGAGCCATTATGGATCTCCAGATCCCGCTATTGGTTATTGGTCGGAGAGAGTACTCAACCATGTCCGCATAGTTCACGAACCGTAGGGTGACACACTTAAGGTTTGATGTTGAAATGGTAGAACTTGAATATGGAATGGAGTTCGAATATTTGTTCGGAGTCCTGGATGAGATCCCGGACATCACGAGGAGTTCCGGAATGGTCCGGAGAATAAGATTCATATATAGGAAGTCATATTCCAAGTTTGGAAATGATCCGGTGCATTTATGGCAGGTTCTAGAAGGTTCTAGAAAAGTCCGGAAGAATGACACTATGGAAGGTGGAGTCCCGGAGGGACTCCACTAGCATGGCCGGCCAGCCCTAAGGAGAAGGAATCCCAGGTGGATTCCACCCATGGTGGCCGGCCACCCCTCCTAAGGAAAAGGTGGGAGTCCCACCTTGGGTAGGACTCCCTCCTTGAGTAGGTTTCCCCCCTTTGGGAAGTTTTGGTGTTGGGGTCTTATTCGAAGACTTGGACTACAACTCTTGGGGCTTCCACCTATATAATGAGGGGCATAGGGGAGGGGGCCGGCCACCACAGAGCCATAGCTTGGCCGCACCCCTTGAGGCCGGCCACCCCCTCTCCCAAACCCTAGCCGCCCCCTCTCTCCTCCACCTCTCCCGCATGCTTAGCGAAGCTCCGCCGGAGTTCTCCATCGCCACCGCCACCACGCCGTCGTGCTGCCGGATTCAAGGAGGAGCTACTACTTCCGCTGCCCGCTGGAACGGGGAGAAGGACGTCGTCTTCATCAACACCGAACGTGTGACCGAGTACGGAGGTGCTGCCCGATCGTGGCACCGCGATCAAGATGTTCTACGCGCTTTTGCAAGCGGCAAGTGATCGTCTACCGCGGCAATAAGAGCCTACTCTTATAGGCTTTGGAAATCTTCAAGGGTTAGTCTTGATCATCCCCTCGTTGCTCCCGTCTTCTAGATTGCATCTTGGCTTGGATTGCGTTCTCGCGGTAGGAATTTTTTTTTCTATGCAACGAATCCCTACAGTTCTGCATATTGTAGTTCATCACAAAGTTCTTGTAACTAGGTGGCAGTGATTGAAGGACATGATTAATCCCCAGTCTGTTAGGAATCACTATTCCCAAGTCACTGAGTTTCTTCGCATGCCCGGTCATGGCGAGCATGTGCTCACTAACGGAGCTGCCTTCTTCCATCATGCAGCTGAAGAAGTGTTTCGATGCTTCATAGCATTCCACGGCCGCATGAGTTTCAAAGATAGCTTTCAGCTCATTGACCAACTCATGAGGATCGTGGTGCTCAAAACGTTTTTGAAGATCGGCTTCCAGACTGCATAGGATGGCACACTGAACTTGAGAGTACCGAGTTTTCCGAGTCGCATAAACATTCTTCACTTCATCGGTTTCAGTTTCTGTAGGAGGGTCACCTAGCGGTGCATCAAGCACATATTGTAGGTTTCCACCGGCGAGGAAAATCCTCACATGACGGAACCAGTCGGTGAAGTTGCTACCGTTGCTCTTAAGCTTTTCTTTCTCTAGGAACTGGTTAAAATTGATTGGGGACGCCATATCTACAACATATATTTGCAATAGTTTAGACTAAGTTTATGACAAATTGAGTTCAAATTTTAATTCAACATAATTAAAAACTAGGTGAACTCCCACTCAAAACAATATCCCTCGAATTGTCTTAGTGATCACACGAACCAAATCCACCACACCAAGTCCGATCATCACGAGACAAGATGTAACTTCAATGGCGAACACTCAAAGTGTTCATCATATCAATCATATGATTCATGCTCTACCTTTCGGTATCACGTGTTCCGAGACCATGTCTGTACATGCTAGGCTCGTCAAGGCAACCTTAGTATCCGCATGTGCAAAACTGGCTTGCACCCGTTGTATGCACTTGTTGATTCTATCACACCCGATCATCGCGAGATGCTTCGAAACGACAAGTCTTGGCAACGGTGCTACTAAGGATGAACACTTTATTATCTTGATATTTTAGTGAGAGGGATCATCTTATAATGCTACCGTCGTGATCTAAACAAAATAAGATGCATAAAAGGATTAACATCACATGCAGTTCATATGTGATATGATATGGCCCTTTTGTCTTTGCGCCTTTGATCTTCATCTCCAAAGCACGGACATGATCTCCATCATCAACGGGCATGATCTCCATCATCGTCGGCGTAGCGTCAAGGTCAATGGCGCCGTCTTCATGATTGTTCTCCCATGTAGCAACTATTACAACTACTTTGAAATACTACTCAACATGAAATTTAAAGACAACCATAATGCTCCTGCCGGTTGCCACAATACAATAATGATCATCTCATACATATTCATCATCACATTATGGCCATATCACATCACCAAACCCTGCAAAAACAAGTTAGACGTCTCTAATTTGGTTTGCATATTTTACGTGGTTTAGGGTTTTCGAGAGAGATCTAATCTACCTACGAACATGAACCACAACGGTGATACTAGTGTTGTCAATAGAAGAGTAAATTGAATCTTAACTATAGTAGGAGAGACAGACACCCGCAAAGCCTCTTATACAATACAAGTTCCATGTCGAACGAGGAGCAAGTCTCATGAATGCGGTCATGTAAAGTTAGCCCGAGCCGCTTCATCCCACTATGCCACAAAGATGCAAAATACTCAAACTAAAGACAACATAAGAATCAATGCCCACAAAACCATTGTGTTCTACTCGTGCAACCATCTATGCATAGACACGGCTCTGATACCACTGTACGGATTCGTTGCATAGAAAACAAAAAAATTCCTACCGCGAGAACGCAATCCAAGCCAAGATGCAATCTAGAAGACGGGAGCAACGAGGGGATGAACGAGACTCACCCTTGAAGATTTCCAAAGCCTACAAGATGAGGCTCTTGTTGCTGCGGTAGACGATCACTTGCCACTTTCAAAAGCGCGTAGAAGATCTTGACGGTGCCACAATCGGGCAGCACCTCCGTACTCAGTCACACGTTCGGTGTTGATGAAGACGATGTCCTTCTCCCCGTTCCAGCGGGCAGCGGAAGTAGTAGCTCCTCCTTGAATCCGGCAGCACGACGGCGTGGTGGCGGTGGCGATGGAGATCTCCGGCGGAGCTTCGCTAAGCGTTGCGGGAGAGGGGGAGGAGTGGGGCAGCTAGGGTTTGGGGAGAGGGGGTGGCCGGCCTCTATGGGGTGCGGCCAAGCTATTGGCTTGTGGTGGCCGGCCCCCTCCCCTTGGCCCCTCATTATATAGGTGGAACCCCCAAGTGTTGGACTACAAGTCTTCGAATAAGACCCCAACCCAAAACCTTCCATGTGTAGGGAAACCTACCCAAGGTGGGACTCCCACCTCAAGTGGGATTCACACCCTTCCATGAGGGGGGGTGGCCGGCCCCCTTGGTGGAGTCCACCTTGGACTCCCCCCTCTAGGGTTGGCCGGCCATGGGTGGTGGAGTCCCTCCGGGACTCCGCCTTCCAAAGTGAATTCTTCCGGACTTTTCAAGAACCTTCTAGAACCTTCCATAAATTCACCGGATCATTTTCAAACTTATAAAATGACTTCCTATATATGAATCTTATTCTCTGGACCATTCCGGAACTCCTCGTGATGTCCGGTATCCCATCCGAGACTTCGAACAATACTTCGAACTCCATTCCATATTCAAGTTCTACTATTACAACATCAAACCTTAAGTGTGTCACCCTACGGTTCGCGAACTATGTGGACATGGTTGAGACTTCTCTCCGACCAATAACCAATAGCGGGATATGGAGATCCATAATGGCTCCCACATATTCAACGATGACTTAGTGATCGAATGAACCATTCACATATGATACCAATTCCCTTTGTCACGCGATATTTTACTTGTCTGAGGTTTGATCATCGGTATCTCTCTATACCTTGTTCAATCTCGTCTCCTGACAAGTACTCTTTACTCGTACCGTGGTATGTGGTCTCTTATGAACTATTCATATGCTTGCAAGCTATTTAGACGACATTCCACCGAGAGGGCCCAGAGTATATCTATCCGTCATCGGGATGGACAAATCCCACTGTTGATCCATATGCCTCAACTCATACTTACCGGATACTTAATCCCACCGTTATAACCACCCATTTACGCAATGGCGTTTGATGTAATCAAAGTACCTTTCCGGTATAAGTGATTTACATGATCTCATGGTTGAAAGGACTAGGTAACTATGTATCGAAAGCTTATAGCAAATAACTTAATGACGTGATCTTATGCTACGCTTAATTGGGTGTGTCCATTACATCATTCATATAATGATATAACCTTGTTATTAATAACATCCAATGTTCATGATTATGAAACTAATCATCTATTAATCAACAAGCTAGTTAAGAGGCTTACTAGGGACTCATTGTTGTTTACATAACACACATGTATCAATGTTTCGGTTAATACAATTATAGCATGGTATATAAACATTTATCATAAACACAAAGATATATAATAACCATTTTTATTATTGCCTCTTGGGCATATCTCCAACACGTCCATGCCGGGTATCAGCCCCTCCGTCACTTGCACGCCCGCCGTCGCATGTGCCGGCCCGTCGACATTAGCCGAGCTCAACACCCTCACGGTAATTAACTAATATGTACATCAAGTTAATATATTAGTTTCGTCAACCTTGCCCTCTCTCTAACGCCACACACATGTTCTCGCAGGCGCTCTCAACGCCATGCACCTTCCTGATGAGAGTAAACGATGAACTCAAAGACGTCGCGAGGGGTTCCATCCTTCGGCCCTTGGATAAGAAGTGGCACACACGAGATATGGAGGATGATGTTTACCGGGTTGAAGTGGATCGGGCGTTACCGGGCTATGAGAATTTGTTTCCTCCTAATCAACCGCATGGTGCCGATGACGATAGCCCGTTGAATCTGGCCTCACTGAAGGGTTTGGTACTGCTATGGCCGAAGACCCTAATTCGGATCAACACCTACTCGGGGTCGACGGCAAGCAATGACAAGCACCTTGCGGCGCCACAGGTCAGCGTCCCTCCACGACAGCCAGTGGCACCGGTGGTCATCGCCCCACCACAACGGCCAGTGGCGCCAGAGGTCAGCGCCCCACCACAATAGCCAGCGGCGCCAGAGGCCGAGGAATACGAACGTGAGAACTTCCAATGGGATATTCCTGCGTCTTCACAAGTTGTCCATGAGGATGCGCCGGCCTCGAAATATGTGTGCTCCAAGAAGTTGTTCGATTCTCAAGAAACGGCTGAGGAGGAAAATCCTGAGGAGGTCGCCACCGTCGCTGTCAAAAAGATGTTGAGACCAAATACACTCCGTGCTATGGCCAATACGGCGATGGATGGTCCAGTAGTACAACCCAAGAAGAGGAAGAGGCCAAATAAGAAGGACGCCAAAGACAAGGCGGCGGCCAAATCCAAGGACAAGGTCCCACTCCTTGACAAGTTGCCAAACAATTGGCGACCTATGCATCACTTGGATGAACCGATGCTGCCGGAGCATGCCATCAACAAACTCACCGCGAATATGAGGAGCTTGCATGAGACTGTCAGGCATGTGGAGAAGCAACTTCACAAATCAAAAGATCCTAGTTACCCTCTCTTCGTGGCGAAGGTGCCAACTGGCATGAACTTCGTCGAGAAGTACCCCGCGGACTTGTGCTTCATCCGGTTCAATGACATCTTCAGCATCTATCGCATGCAAATGCTCCACTTTAGTGTGGTTCGCCTAGTTGCTCTTAGCTTTTCTTCCCAAATTGTTAAGGAGGGGACGTCGACCATCGCGATAATGGACCCCTTCTATATGCGGGAGAGCATCAACGCTGGGGATCGGGCGATTGCCACCCAGCAGGTCGAGGATTTCATGCTGGCGAACATTAAAAAGGGTGCCATTCTCATCCCTTACTTCCCCGAGTAAGTAATCACTCGCTAGTCCCCCATCACCATTCTATCCTATATCTCCATTTGCATTTCTAAAGGTTAATCCATGTGTTTTCCGCAGAGACAAGTTCTGCACCCTCATCGTCGTGCACCCACAACACTCGCATGCAGTCTATCTCGACTCGGGTAGGGACCACAAGAAAGACTACACCCACGTCAAGGCCCTTCTCAATGATGCTCTCACCTGCTTCGCCAACAAGGCAGGCCCCCTCAAAGTAGAGAGGAAATCCCGAGGAGGCTTGGTCTTAACCCACACAACCAACTTCCCCTGCCTCAGGCAGTCGACGGAAGACAATGGGATGGACGCGTGGTATGCCATCCTTCAGATGCAGGAGTACATAAAGTACGCAAATGACATGTTGCTGCCAGAGACTCTCAGAAACAGGTTTGCAAACATGGCGGATGCCCCTGATAGAGAGCTGAGAAAGAACTGGAGTCGCATCCAGCAGTTCATTTGCATGATAATCCTGCAGGATGTCAACAATAGGTCTGGCGAGTTCTTTTATAGCTACGGTCTACCACTTAATGACGAGATAGAACTCCGCTTGGAGATGTCGCATGATGAGAGGCCGTTCAACTCGCTTGAGGGCTGCCATCCATCCCCCCCCCCCCCCCTAGGCGTACAACCTGATCCTACGACGGGAACACTATTGCTAAAGCTTGAATGATATGTCCCTGAACTTCCGTATTGTAATAATTGCTATATATTCTGATAGAATCGACTTGTCGCTTTTATTTAGTTGTATGGATGTGCATGTGAACATGTGTATATAGTTTCATTTACTTTGCTATATATTTCAAGATTATGGCATAGATACCTTAATAATTATTTGCATTTACTCGACCCCTACTTGCCTCTTATTTGGAGTTCACCGATGATTAGAATGTTCGGTCACTCGTACACTCGGGGGTGGAGCCAGTGAGCCTTGGTGTGATGGCCACAAGTATCAATCTATTGTGCATCCTACCTAGCCTCACTGACTCCATCCCTGGATGTTAATATTTTTTTCGACCGACAAAGTATGAGGCACGCTATTTAATTCATACTACTTGTCTTTTATTTGAGTTCACACTTCTTAATTGCAATTGCCGATGATTAAAATGTTTGGTCACTTGTACACTCCGGGGTGGGGCCAGTGAGGCTTGGTGTGATGGCCACAAATATCAATCTATTGTGCATCCTACCTAGCCTCGCTGACCCCATCCCTGTATGTTAATATTTATTTCGACCAACAAAGTATGAGGCACATGCTATTTAGTTCATACTACTTGTCTCTTATTTGAGTTGGCACTTGTTAATTGCATTGGTACTAACGTTTTACTTGTCTTGTGCATGGAGATGTCCACGACATATGTCGTGTACAAGGGGAGGGTTCCTGGAGTCTACGACGACTGGGAGGACTGTCGGAGACAGGTGCACCGCTTCAGCGGCAACATCTACAAGGGATACCCCACTAGGATGGAGGCGGAAGGAAGATACGCGTGTTATCTAGCGGGAGAGGTGAGGGACATGAGGAGGAATCGGATGAAGACCATGGCCTTCGTGATGATGCTCATCGTGACCATGTTGGTCATGTTCTATGTGATTGTAGTTTAGGTTAGTAGCTACATTGTGAGGTGTATGACGACACTTGTGACGACTATGTACCGAGACTTGTAACTTTGTGAAACTTCGTCGTTCGGTGTTGCATATGCACATGTGTTGTATGAATCAACATTTCGAAACGTGACTTGCGAATTTGTGTATTGATACCGAAATGAGACTTGGTTCTCTATGTGCTTCTCATATTGCATTTACTGCTCTATAAATATGAACTGTGTTGTAAATATATACTGCTCTATAAATATTCAAATATGAATTGTAATATACTGGAAAAAAGCGCCAAAATTGAATTTTCGAATAGTACTGCCGGCGCACCTCAATGCCCTTCTGCCGGCGCACATGGCACACGCCAGTGCTAGCAGCCCTACTGCCGGCGCAGCGGCACGTGCGCCGGTAGAACAAGCCCTTTGCCGGCGAAGCTAGGCTGGTGCGCCGGCAGTAACTGACCTACCGCCGGCGCACAGCATGGTGCGCCGGTAGTGGCCAGTTATCACCGGCCTGTTCGCATCGACGTGCTGAGGTGCGCCGGTAGTAGCCATATTAGGTGCGCCGGCAGTAGCTGTTTTCCTTGTAGTGTCAAGGGTTCAACCTAGCAAGTATGGATTGCCCATTTGGGTGGCAAAGATATCTACATAGCCGGGTGGCCAAGTTGCTAGAAGATGGAGGCCCAACCTAGCTGATGACGGTCCAAGCCGGATTCAAGAAGGTTCAGGAAAAGGAAACTTGCAGTATAAGTCACGGTATACTTACCAACACAGACTAGGACTTAGTAGTCGGTCAGGTCTTTACCTCCATTTAAACCCTAGGTCCAAGAGTCTTCATAAGCCGGCCAGGGAACAACTTTTAGGGCAAGGCAGAACACATCATTGTAATATGTACTATGTGCATTATACTGGATTTTTACCAGGACGAAGCGATCCTCCATCGGGAGGAATTGAACCTGTGTAAATCGCCGACTCACACTGACCTGAACATCCCATCGTCTAGTTCCACTAGTAACCCTAGCCTTGAGGACCCCCTCAGGATGATTGTTTTTAGGTTTTGTGTGTGTTTAAGTGAACTAAATATTTTTATATTTCAGATTAAAATATTGCTGCAAAAATAAAGTAAGATAAATGCAATGGAAAGGTATTTCTTATGATTAAAATTGGACTGGAGTTCATGGGTTCACTTGTCTACTCTCTATTTAAAGTTGTAGTGGATAATAGCAATTCATCAATGAGATAATATTGGTGGAACTTTAACATGTGTTTGATAAGCATTCATATGGACATCACATCCTAACATAGATATGATGCAACGCATATCTCTTATACTCCACAAGAAAGGGAAAGCTTCATGCAATCTTGTATTAAGAATTAATAGAGCATGGCCATAAGTATTTTGACATGATTTTTGGATATGAAATATGCTACCTTGAACAAACAAGATCATCACTTTTATCATGTGACGAACATAGCACATTCATTCACTTTATCACTACTGAGGTAGCAAAAGAAAGACAAAACTATAATAGATCATGAATTTGGTGTCACTACCCAATCATTAAAACAATGTTATTTCATCTAACACACACATCTCCCCACACGTGTTCTTGCATACAAGTTGGATCAGAACCAATACTTAAGAACGGGGTACATAATATGCATCCTATCAATACATCTTACGCATATACATTCCAATCTCATATCACAATATCATAGAATAAAGATCCGCCACATAGGAATTACATATATGACCATAATTATGTTGGGCAACTCATATGGTACTAAGATCCATGAAGAAAAAGAGAGAAATAGCTCAAGCTACTGCCACAAAACCATAGTCCAGAGGTGGACTACTCCCACTTGATCATGGTGTTGATGAGGAAGACGTTGGAGAAGGTGGAGATCCCTCCGGCGAAGTTTCCCCCTCCAATATTCGCTCTTGCAGCCTCTGTATTCGTGTTTCTGTGTTTCTACGGCGCTCTCGGCGGAATCCTTCAGGGCTCGTATATATAGGGGTTTTTAGGGCAAAAGAAGTCGGTTCGCGAAAGAATCAAGCGATTTGGACGATCGACAACGAAAAGAGCACGGGTGGCGTAGTCTCTTTTGGGCCTCCAGGTCCCTCTCATGAGATCCAGGTGCTTTTGTTGATGAAAAAATGACGTCCCCAAAATCCTATCTCAATTTGACTCCGTATAGGTCTCTGAAAGTGAAAAACACACAAAACAGGATTTTCCCGTCCTGCAGAGTTATAACCCAAATAGAGGGTATCATTGGTAAATCCCCATGAATCAATATAAAACATGAAAATAATATCATATATGTTGCAAATATGTGGAAATATGTGTTAATAAAGTACAAAGTTCATTTATGCATTTTACATGCATCGCACACATAGTGAAAGAATAAGTGTTTTATAGTCCCATCGTGATGACAAAAAACATATTTCTTAATTCCTTGCCAATTGCGCTTAGCAAGGTTTTCCTTAGTAAGGATAACCCCACGACGAAGATACCAAGCGAAAACCTTCTTTTTCAATGATATTTTAATCTTCCAAATTTTCTTATTATTAACTACTGGTTGTAAAGGCTGAACCAATGCTCTATAGATAGAATCCACAGAGAATTTACCATGCTCTATAGATAGGATCCTTGCGACAATTGGATGAATGCTAACCATTGTAGCAATGCATTCCAAGCTGCCAGACGGGTCCCAACAATATCTCTTCTGAACGTCATGCTCGGTGGGGAAGATTCCATAACCTTCGCGAAGGTTTAACCTCTATAACACACAATATTATACATAACTGGATATTGTTCCTGGAAAGAGGTGTTTCGTAGCCATTTATCCTCCCAGAACCTAATTTTGGATCCATCCTTAATAGAGAAAGATTCAAATGGGAAGAAGTGTCTCTTCGTCGCCATAAGGCTAGCCCAGAAGTGTGAATCTCCATGTTTCCAATAAACTTGAGAAATTGCACATGAGCCAACATACTTTCTCCTAAGTATTGTCTGTGAAACCCCATCTTCGATCAGCAACTTGGCCAACCATTTACCCAAAAGATCTATGTTCTTAATCTCAAGATAATGAACACCAATCCCTCATTGGTCTTTTGTGCGGGAGGTAACACTCCATTTAGTGAGCCGATATTTCTTCTTTGCATTATCTCCTTACCTAAAAAAACCTTGATCGATAGTAATCAAGCCGATGCAAGACTCCGTTGGGTAATAGGACGAAGGATATCATATATAGCACCATATTTGTTAGAATTTAACTAATGAGTACCAATCTTCCACCCAGAGATAATAATTTTTCTTTCCAACTACTAAGGCGCTTCTGCAGTCTTTTCTGGACGTGCTCCCATTCAGCAATTGTAAGTCCCCGAAAATGAATCGGAATGCCTAAATAAATAATTTGAAACTGGCCAATCCCACAGCCAAAAGTTGTGCATATTGACCGACATCATATTGGGCATCACCAAAATAGAATAAGTCACTCTTATGGAAATTGATTTTCAACCCAGAATTGCTCGAAAGTTGATAAAATTAATTTTAGATTTCTCGCCTTTTTTAGATCATGTTCCATAAATAGAATCATATCGTCGGCCTAGTGAAGAATAGATAATCCACCATCCATAAGATGAGGAACTACCCCTTCAATTTGTCCAGCAGCCTTAGCACGCTCAATAAGTATAGCTAGCATATCAACTACAATGTTAAATAACTTGGTGATAATATCACCTTGCCAAAACCTTTTTTTTCACCTAGAAGTATCTACCAACGTCATCTTGACTTTAATGGAAATACTTCCTCCGAAAATAAAGTTATGAATAAGAGCGTGTTACTCAGATGAAAAACCTTTCACCCTGAGTGTCTGCTGCAGGAAAGACCATTTCACTTTGATGCCAAACATTAAGGAGACAAATGGGCATGTATTGTTGAATCCTTTCTACTCTATTAACCTTTAGTAATAGAATAATTTCACTAAAGTTAATACGAAGGCTCAAGTTTTCCATCATGTAGCATACTGAAAATTTCCAACAAGTCTGTTTTGACCATCTCTCAAAAGTTTGAAGAACTGGCAACCCACCTGGAGCTTTATTGTGTTCCATCTGAAAAAACACTTTCTTAGTTTCCTCTTCAGAATAAGGTGTTGTTAGAAAGGCATTTTCCTCGATAAAAACTTGAGGAATGTCATCAATCTTGGATCCATCCATCAAAAGATTACTATCCACTGGATCACCAAACAAGCTTTGATAATAATTAGTAATATAAACTTTAAGTTGCTCGTGTCCTTCACTCATTCCATCATCCTGTAAAAGAGAATGAATAAATTGCTTCCTATAAGTCTGTGCCATGAAAGACTTACTAATAAATAGTTAACGATCTATTTCGTAGTTAACATCGACACATGATTTTTTTTTTGAAGAAGCTGAATATTTCTGCCGACGACAAATTTCTACCAGCTGTTCATGCGTAATGTTCACGCGCACGTGAAGAGTACCAGGAATGCTATGGTGCAAGCAAAGATGTTCACGTTTATATGATAATATAATATAATATAGATTACATGTTTATATTTCTTACAACATGCTATGATTACATGGATTGTTCTAATCAGAATTACTATCTGATGATTAATATCTACTAGGCTCCTAGGTCCTAGCCATAACTCCATTTCCTAGAGTTACCTGAAACTATTATGTTAGTCAAATTTCTAAGAAAATGGGTAATCCTCAATCTTATCTTTTGCATATTTCCTTTGGGTTCTCTACAAGTTTTTTAGATAAACCTTTGGCCGGCAATTCCTTTTTAATATGAGATTTATGTGACACAAAATCTCTATAATAATAAATTATTTTTTAAAACAAATCTAGTGACACAAATCTCACGCCATATAGCCTCTTGTTCATTGAGAAATCGCTGGTCAAAATCTTGTCATGAAAACAAAATAGGAATAGGTCAAATTTAAACCTTGAACTCATAGAGGTTGGACCAAATAAACCCCGAACTCGAAATCCATGCGGTCTGTACCCTAAATTATCTAATCCCGGTCTAAATTAAACCTTGAACCGGTTTTGCAGAGCAGAAAAATTAAATCCAAAATTACTAGTGTCAGTGACAATATAGGCCCACGTGTTATAATCATCCCCTTCCCCAAACTTTTTCTGTATTACTGCTCGCTCACGGAACATGCCCGCGTGTATCGGCCAACTCAGCAGCTTCGCTGGCCTTGGCGGCCTCGCGCAGCTCCACAAGTTTGATCTCACCTCCAACAACCTTACCTCGCGCGCATCATGGAGTATCAGGTCTGGCCAACATGAGCTCCTCGCTGCCATCCATGGGTCAAATGCATTCGTTGGAAAAAAAACGTGATAATACACACATCTAGCTTTCACGAATTAAACTGCTATAGGTAATTGGTATGTCCAGATCGCAGAGAATGGAATTGGCAAAAAAAAAATCGTGCCGAATTTGACAGAAACTCGAGCTCTCCTTCACTTGACCCATCGTTTCGAACTTGTCGTTCCGCTGTCTTTTTTTTTTGAAACGGAGGCAAAAGCTTTGCCCCGATCGATTAATTAAGAAGAAGAGTTTTGACAAGATAGTCGGAACAAGTACAACAACAACAAGGGACTACTCTCCCGGCATGATTTTGCCCAGGTGCTTAGCACCGGCGGTAACCCACAAGCGGGCTTCATTCTTAATTTTTTCTAAGATAACGGCGACGGTGGCATGCTTGTTGTTGAAGACCCTAGCGTTGCGCTCATTCCATAGCTCCCAAGTGTCAAGGAGAGCAAGCGAGGACAAGGCTTTGCGGTTGGGCATTTGAGAGTTCGTCATGTTGCGCCACCAAAGCTCAATGGAGAGACCCACCCAATCCCCCGGTTGAATGACGGAGTTATGCAACCATTCGGCCACCTTTTCCCAAAGCCGGGTGGAGAATCTACAATGAATGAAGAGGTGGTTGGCCGTCTCCATGGTTTGCTTGCAAAGGGGGCATAAGCCGCAATTTGGCCACCCTCGTTTTTGTAGACGGTCGGCGGTCCATATGCGGTTTGGGTGAGAGGCCAAGCGAAGAATTTAGCTTTGGGAGGGGCCCAAGCCTTCCAAACCGACTTGTGAAGGAAGGAGGTGACGGACCCCAAAAATTGCACCTCATAGGCCGACTTGGCGGAGTAAATGCCACTTGCCGTGAGGTTCCAAGTAACGTCATCATCCACCGTCGCAACAAGGTGCATATCTTGGCAAAGGACCCAAAGATCGATGAATTGCGCGAAGTGGTCCATGGAGAAGTCGTCACCCAATTTGATGTTGCTAACCCAAGCATTTGCATTTAAGGCTTGGTTCACGTTCCACTTTTTGCGCCTAGAGGTATCGAAGATGAGCGGTGCAATGTCCTTGGGCTTTCTACCCCCTAACCAAGGGGCCTCCCAAAAAGGGGTCTTCTTCCCATTACCAACGGTGATGGTGGTCGAGGCATAAAAAATGTCCATGTCGTAGTCGGTGCACGGGTTGCCATACCCCACCCAAATCTTTGAAGGGTCCTTCCATTCGTGCCAAGGCCACCTAAGACGGAGAGCCGTGGCGAACTTGTCCAAATCTTTCACCCCAAGACCACCAAGTTTAGTGGGTCGACAAATTGTCTTCCAATTAACTTTGCATTTGGCCTCGGTGGTTGTTTCCTTAGCCGACCATAGGAAAGCTCTTTATAGCTTGTTGATGAACTTGATTGTACCGGGAGGGATGGCAAGGGTAGTGAGGTAGTAGGTTGCTTGGGAGGTGATGACCGACTTCACAAGAGCCGTGCGCCCGGCCGTGGTGATGAATTTGCCGCTCCAAGTGGGGATTTGGCCGGCGCATTTGTCTTCAAGGTGTTGGAAATCCACGCGCTTGAGTTGCCAAACCGATAGAGGTAGACCAAGATATCTCATGGGGAAGGTGGTCCGGGCCGCCGGAATGCCCTCAAGGATGTCATCAAGATTAATGTCCCTGCAACGAATGGGAACCACGGAACTCTTAAGAAAGTTTGTGCAAAGGCCGGTGACTTCACCAAAGCTATGAAGGATGGACGCCAAGTTTTGAATGTCCTCCTTGATGGGGGCAACAAAGATAGCCGCATCATCCGCATAAAGCGAGGTGCGGAGAATGCTTCCGCATCCCCTAATTTTGTGAAGGAGCCCCTGGTTAGTGGCGGCATCGAGGATTTGGGCAAGAGGATCAATGGCGAGCACAAAGAGGAGCGGCGAGAGGGGGTCCCCCTGCCTAAGACCTCTGCCATGCTTGATGGGCGAGCCCGCGACGCCATTGAGGAGCACCCGAGAGGAGGCGGTGGTTAAGAGAGCGGTGATCCAATTGCGGAAATGGCTAGGGAACCCGCGCCGTTGGAGAAGGTCGACGATGTACTCTCAACGGATGGAGTCAAAGGCTTTCCTAATGTCAAGCTTGAAGAGGAGCGCGGGCGTCTTGGACTTGTGTAAGCGTTTGGCGAGATTTTTGACATAGAGGAAGTTGTCGTTCCGCTGTCTTGATGTGAGCATGATACTAGCATGATATAGATTATATCATGGTGGCATCTCATTTTAGACCTTGCAGACTTGCAGTAGGTTGCCGCTTGCCGGTAAACCCACCTTCTCTGTTCCTATCCGTCCCTCTATTATGATTTCCCAATCTTGAAATAAGTGCGACCGGCTGTGGAGTCAAAGTCGTCGTCAATGCCGGCGTCCTGTCCATACGCTTCGCATTTTGTACGAGTTCCCAACCCCACTCCCTCACCGCCGGTCACCATTCACCATACCACAATGCATCATCCCGCGATCCTCCTCCTCCTCCTCGCCGCCTCGCCTCTCGCCGCCAGCGCAGCAATATCCGACTGCTTCGGCGGCGTATACGCGGCCAACAGCACCTACGAAGCAAACCTCCGCCGCCTGGCCGCGATCCTCCCCGCCCAGACCGCCTCCTCCCAGCGCCTCGAGGCGTCCCGTGACCTGGGGTACTGGCCCAGCCGGGTGCGAGCCTTCTCGCGCTGCTACCTTGACCGTCACCAGGGCTTCACCTCCTCCTCCTGCGCCGCCTGCGTCGCCGCCGCCTTCCGGGAGGCGGAGACTGCGTGCCCTCACAACACCAGGGTCATCGTCTTCGCTGGCAACTGCACTCTCGCTCTCGCCGATTACCCTAGATCTATCCCCTTCTTCGGTCAGTTTTTCCATCTTTCCTCCACCACAAGATAAGTTTCAGTTCACACCATCTATGCAATTTATTATGGCATTGTTAAAATCTCTAAGTACTAGCAATTGGATTGTAGTATTTACATGATTCTGTGAATTTCTACCTGCACTTGACAGCACGCCATAGATAATACACATATATGACCTGGGACCTTTTTTATTTTTATTAGACTTTTGGGAAGTTTTTTCTTATAATAACATGACTGTCTGTACAAAATCAATTCTTCAAGTGTTTGTGAGTTGTAAGGAAGCAAGAGACGATGGTACTAACGAATAACCATTGTTCAAATGCAGAAAAATTAAACAAAGAAAAGCGATGTGCAATCTCCAGGCACCACATTTAGTCAAGCTATGATTTACAAAATTTACCCCCCATGGCATTTATATTGATCATTTCAGATTGTCTCCTTTCTTGCCTTATGCTCTAGGTTACTGGTGTGCCTATATTCTAATGTTTTGCCTCTACAGAGGAAAGCTAAATAATGTAGGACTATGCTGATCAAACTTACACGCGTTGCGTTTCACAGGACCTAGCACTTGGTTTGAATTCTTGGGTGCAGGACTGCTATTTCAAGCAATCGGTTTTGCGTGGCTCTTCTTCCTGCTTCTGCAAGAATGGCGTGACAAAAGAAGAGCCTCTATGATGTAAGTTTCTAACTAGAAGCATCAAATTTAATCTTGTCTTGAGAGTTGGGATGAATATACGAAACAATCTAGCTTCTCTGAAACTAAAAACTGAACTAGCTCCTTTCAAACTAGCTGTCTAACTATTTTATATTTCCATTCTCACTGAAAACACATAAATTTACAAAAAAGATGTAGATTTACAACTTTTCTAATGTAAGGAACAGATTTAAAAAGAATAGAAACATTTCTATCCTTAAAGGCCTCTGGCCAACCCGGCCAATGAAGCCACCAAAAGGGGCAAAACCATCGTGTCCGTTCCTTTGCCATGCGACAGTACAAAATTTCACCCGCTTTTACTCACAGCCGTCCGATGCAGTAAATTTTTTGTTCACTTGTTCATCTTCTTGGCGAGTCAATGACGTGTAGGGCCAGCTACTTGCGGGGGCCGCCGGTCGGAGGCAGCCACGTGCGCTCGTCTTAAAATAAATGAGCTAGACCTGCAAATTTTTTTAATGTAATGTGATATCCCGTAAGTTTGTTCTCCTTTCTGACCTGAAAAAGCATAGGAGAACATAAATTTATTTACTTACATGTTACATGATGCAGGCGTTCTAGCTCTATTCCTTCTGGAGATCAATAGTTCATCAAACTTGGTCACACACTTCTGGGCATCAGCCTATACTCCATGAGGAAGGAAAAAACAAGTCACGCGCTACAGTCAATACATACATGTTTATGTCAACAATGAGTTGGTTTATAGGCAACCCATGGTTTGATATTGTCCTCCAGTTTGAAGGTTTCAGATCTTTACGAATAAGTTCCAACATCCGCTTCACTCACTCGGTCGTTTTCACCCAATTCTTCGATCTGCATCTCTGGATATGTATGTAATCCCAACTACCTAGAAATAGAGGTTTAGCTGGGCACAATTTCTGATTACACAACCCTAACTGATTAGCAAGTAAACTCTTAATGCCTTGGTTAGGTTCACTGGTTTCGACATTACATGGGCTCATTTCTCACGTAGTGACTTATTTGAATTATTATGCAAAGACAATTGGTGCGAGCATGGGTCAAATTGGCAGAATAGGAAAATGGCAGCGGATATCGACAACAGAGCATAGTTCTTCCCGTAAGAAATGCAGAGCATAGCTCGCCTATACCCTCATAGAAACAGTGCGTGGTTCCCCTAAAGTAAATCTTCACTTAAAGGGCTTAGTTGTGTTATGGCACTATCTGGAATTATGCAATAGATCAACATATGCAAAGCAGAGTATTCACTAGCAGCTCATGTGTTCCCCGTACCTGCTATCACTGGCTAGAATAAAATGAGTAATAGCAGAATTTGCATCGTAAGAGACGAAAGCATGAAAGTAAATACATAAAGCAACGGAAGCTACTATGAGCAGAGCACGGTATCCCCAAAAGTAGTTGGCAATTTAAGTTTATCCCAGCCTTCTCTAGCTTCACAATCAAGGTCATTAGAAGATACTATGAAGACAATGAGAAAGAATAGAGAATGAAATTTTAGTCAGTAGGGTATTTTGACCAAACCACAAATCACGATCGCATGGGACAAATGATACTTTGTATAACTAACTCCTTGTAGTTAACGATCTCTTGTGCTCTTTGTAAAGTAATCCCCTTGGAATCAGCGTTTCATAGCAATTTTCCTTGTAACTAGCAAAGACTGAAGTTCTTTGACAATACTTTTTTTGGCTCTTTCACACACCTGGTGCCCCTTCCTCAACGTTATCCCTCCAAACCAACTACAGTATTATACATCCCGTCTACTCGAACAATTTCCAGACCCTCTCATCTTCATGGCTAGACTGGTGAATCAATTCTGATATTATAGACACCCTGTACGTGTAATAGTTGCTAAACTTCATATCGCTGTACACACCACACTATGTCCATGGGGATGTGGCACCGTTTCTACCTCCTTTCCTTCGCCATCCTAGTCTTGCCGCTTGCTGCCAACAGTAACATCATCTGCACTGGCCAAGGCAATCGCACAGCCAGCAGCAACTATGAAGCAAACATCCGCGCCTTCATGGCCATTCTCCCGAACAAGACGGCCTCCATGCTCGGCCGCTACGCCAACCATGACACTGGGGACGGCATGTACGCTGTATCACACTGCCACAACGGCACAAACTTCTCATCCTGCTGGGCCTGCATCACCTTAGCCCTCCAAGAAGCACAGACAGTGTGTCCTTACCAGAAGGGTGTCGAGTTCAACAACAACAACTGCTCTCTCGAACTCTCTGCAATCATTCACCTCGAAACTGTGGATCTTCTTGTCCTCAAACACGATGGCCACAAAGGTGAGTCTATTTCCTTTTTAGGGCACCGTATGCATGCTTCTTAAGTTATTCTCAATCCCAAGTTTTTGTTGGACAACAAACCGCGACGTAGATTGGATATGTAAGCTATAATGTGAGCCGATCTTATGCGATGGTAACCAGATAGCATGTTTAAGAAATTGTGCAACTTTGCGTTTGGAGTTGCACATTTCGAAGTCCAAAATTGCATACTACATTTTTCAACATACAAGATTCATATGTGCAACTGAGTCAACAAAGAGTATAGATTTTTCACATGAGAAATAGAAAACCTACTACTAGAGGTATAATGATTTGCAATTCGGTCAGTTGATTATATATATTTATAACCACCAAACCGTAATACAAAGGAATCATGTTGGAATTTCCAAATAAACATGGTAGTGTGCTTAGCCATGTGCTAGTTACTATATTCTGAAAAACGGTATAAAAATAATAATATGTATGTGCTTTATTAGCACCGAGAAAGCTTCATGATGCTTAGCAGTGAAGACGGAGTCACTGAAGCAGTAAAAATATACTCGAGGACGAGAAAGCTCCTGCTGAGCAGTTTGCTTCAGAATTAAGGTTACAAAGAATTCCCCAGAACCAAATGAAAACAATCGAGACCGGCCTTCCCAATATGTGGGTATATATGCGTATATATGTTGGCCAACTACAGTTCACTATAGCATGCCCACAATCCTCGTGGGGAACCAACTGCTGATTAGCTAAGGATAAACTGTGAACTTGTAATTAGCTTGTATGTGAGGTGTGAACTTCTAAGGTAATACCTTATAAAAATAAATTTTGAACTTATCTACCTTTTTTGTTTGAATCGGTAAATCGGTGTGGAGTTAACACACGCCTGGTAATTTCTTAAGTACCATCAAACAAGCACACTAATCAGAGTAATTCCCCCTTGAGCGTCCCCATCTCAATGAATTGCATTGAAAGATGGATTAGTGTGTACTAGGCAGCACTCCGAATGTTTACACATCATGCCCAAAATCCATATTTGCTTCATTGCTTGTTGCTATATGTATGCTAAAAAAAATTTGATTTCTAAATGAACAAAGGCTAAAAGATGTAGGTTGTCAATCTGTTTTCTTTAGATGGATTTTCTTATCGCATTTTATTTAGATGGATTCGATTTCACTCTACCAATGGTTAATGTGGTAATAGAATTGTTACATATTAACGTGAAACCATTGAATACAGCCGAAAACAAAAGATCAAATTAAACAGTTACATGTTCGGCCTTTGTGAAGCATTGCTTTTATTCCATGTTACTCCCTCTTTATTACAGGATTAGTAGTGCATCATGACTTGATTATAAAGAACAATATTGTAGCCTTTTACTATGCAGTGACCTATTTAATACAACTTACAGTGGAACCTTGTAAATTTGGTAACGCAAATATATCACTGGTATATCCATGCTTGCTTTGTGCAATATGTGATTTCTTTGACTGTACATTCAAATAAATTTACCTTAAAAATCGGAAAGAAGACAATGTTCATCTGCACTGAACTGAAACTTTGTGTATTGCATTCCAGAAGGATTCTCTGCGATGAGAAATGTGTCCATGGCTATAGAGAACATCATGGCGTTGGTATTTCAAGCAGTTGGATTCGCATGTCTTTTCTTCCTACTTCGACAGGACTGGCATGATAGGAAAAACCGATCTATGATGTAAGTTTCACACAAAAATATGAAACTGTTGTTAAATAATCTGAACTGCTATATGAAAACTGAGTCTACATGAAATTCAGATAACTTTATTAGTTGAGAATGTATTGTATCATGAAGCATATTCTCTAGTTAACTTTAGTCGCATATAATGCAGGCATCCTAGTGATCCTCCATCTGAAGAAAAATGATTCATCCGTCTCGGCCACAATTTTCAGCAGCTGTGCCTTCTCTCAAGCGAAAATATAATGCTGATACATCTACATACACTACGGGAAAAACAGGCGCTGCCGTGCAGCGTTTCAATGCCGTGAGCCGCCGCACGGCAAAGAAATCATTGCCGTGCGCAGCAAGCAGCACGCACGGCAACGACAATCCGCACGGCAACATCTGAGAGCAGCGCACGGCAATGAAGGCAAGCACGGCAAAGACAGAAGCGGCGCACGGCAAAGAATCAAATGACGGCAAAGTACAAGGAAACCTCACGGCAAAGAAAGGAAGACGGCAAAGTCCCTACGTGCCGCACGGCAAAGAAACCAAGCACGGCAAAGAAACCAAGCACGGCAAAGGCACTGGGCATTGCCGTGGCTCGCCCCTTTGCCGTGCGGACAGGTTAGTTGCACGGCAAAGGCACCTTTGCCGTGCGTTCCCTTCTTTGCCGTGCGCCAATATAATTTTTTTTGTTTTTCTTCCTATTTTATTTCATCTAATACTTATATTTATTTGTTAATTAGTTTTTCTTTTTGATGACTATTTATTAGACAATGTGCAATACAAAATTACTCTCCATATATGTTCATCCCCCACATATATCACGGTTTCGGAGCAACCCGCGGTTCGGAAAATCTCCTAAGTGTTATCGCCCAACGGTGAGGAAGGTCACACCGGGGAGCTACTTTTGCACCATTAGACCTTGCACCACACTTTGACACATATCATAGGCCCACATGCAAGATTTGGTGGGGTTCCGGTGCTCCGGCGGTCGTTCTCCCCCTCCTCCCCCCAAAACAGCGGAACGTGTGCCCCGGCGGGTCTACCCCCCTAGATTTCTCCGCGCGAGGGTGCACCAATGTACTTTTTCATTCTTTTAGGTTTGTTTAGGACATATACACATGGAGAACCAAGATTGGGACCCTTTGGCACATACACCCGCAGCTCGAGCCATTATCACACGATCGACGGTGTGCCTGATCTACTAGTTAGGGTTCGGCGTAGGGTTAGGGCTAGGGTCTAGGGTTTAGGGGAGCTACTTTTGCACCATTACACCTTGCACCACACTTTGACACATAGCATAGGCCCACATGCAAGATTTGGTGGGGTTCCGGTGCTCCGGCGGTCGTTCTCCCCCTCCTCCCCCCAAAACAGCGGAACGTGTACCCCGACGGGTCTACCCCCCTAGATTTCGAGGGTGCACCAATGTACTTTTTCATTCTTTTAGGTTTGTTTAGGACATATACACATGGAGAACCAATATTGGGACCCTTTGTCACATACACACGCAGCTCGAGCCATTATCACACGATCGACGGTGAGCCGGATCTACTGGTTAGGGTTAGGTGTAGGGTTAGGGCTAGGGTTTAGGGGGTAGGGCTAGGGTTTAGTTTAAAGGTAAGTATTTATGGTTAGGTATAGGTTTAGGGTTTAGGGTTAGGGTTAGGTTTTATGATGCATGGTTCTGCAGCTCCGGTGTTGTGGTTTAGGGGTTTAGAGGGGTTTAGGGCACGAAGCCTCCCCAATTTAGGGTTTAGGGTTTAGGGGAGCTACTTTTGCACCATTACACCTTGCACCACACTTTGACACATAGCATAGGCCCACATGCAAGATTTGGTGGGGTTCCGGTGCTCCGGCGGTCGTTCTCCCCCTCCTCCCCCCAAAACAGCGGAACGTGTGCCCCGGCGGGTCTACCCCCCTAGATTTCTCCGCGCGAGGGTGCACCAATGTACTTTTTCATTCTTTTAGGTTTGTTTAGGACATATACACATGGAGAACCAAGATTGGGACCCTTTGGCACATACACCCGCAGCTCGAGCCATTATCACACGATCGACGGTGTGCCTGATCTACTAGTTAGGGTTCGGCGTAGGGTTAGGGCTAGGGTCTAGGGTTTAGGGGAGCTACTTTTGCACCATTACACCTTGCACCACACTTTGACACATAGCATAGGCCCACATGAAAGATTTGGTGGGGTTCCGGTGCTCCGGCGGTCGTTCTCCCCCTCCTCCCCCCAAAACAGCGGAACGTGTACCCCGGCGGGTCTACCCCCCTAGATTTCTCCGCGCGAGGGTGCACCAATGTACTTTTTCATTCTTTTAGGTTTGTTTAGGACATATACACATGGAGAACCAAGATTGGGACCCTTTGGCACATATACCCGCAGCTAGAGCCATTATCACACGATCGAGGGTGTGCCTGATCTACTGGTTAGGGTTTGGTGTAGGGTTAGGGCGAGGGTTTAGGGGGTAGGGCTAGGGTTTAGGTTAAAGGTAAGTATTTATGGTTAGGTATAGGTTTAGGGTATAGGGTTAGGGTTAGGGTTTATGATGCATGGTTCTGCAGCTCCGGTGTCGTGGTTTAGGGTTTTAGAGGGGTTTTAGTGCTCGAAGCCTCCCCAGTTTAGGGTTTAGGGTTTAGGGGAGCTACTTTTGCACCATTAGACCTTGCACCACACTTTGACACATATCATAGATCGACATGCAAGATTTGGTGGCGTTCCGGTGCTCCGACGGTCGTTCTCCCCCTCCTTCCCCCAAAACAGCGGAACGTGTGCCCCGGCGGGTCTACCCCCCTAGATTTCTCCGCGTGAGGGTGCACCAATGTAACTTTTCATTATTTTAGGTTTGTTTAGGACATATACACATGGAGAACCAAGATTGGGACCCTTTGGCACATATACCCGCAGCTAGAGCCATTATCACACGATCGAGGGTGTGCCTGATCTACTGGTTAGGGTTTGGTGTAGGGTTAGGGCTAGGGTTTAGGGGGTAGGGCTAGGATTTAGGTTAAAGGTAAGTATTTATGGTTAGGTATAGGTTTAGGATATAGGGTTAGGGTTAGGGTTTATGATGCATGGTTCTGCAGCTCCGGTGTCGTGGTTTAGGGTTTTAGAGGGGTTTTAGTGCTCGAAGCCTCCCCAGTTTAGGGTTTAGGGTTTAGGGGAGCTACTTTTGCACCATTAGACCTTGCACCACACTTTGACACATATCATAGGTCCACATGCAAGATTTGGTGGGGTTTCGGTGCTCCGGCAGTCGTTCTCCCCCTCCTTCCCCCAAAACAGCGGAACGTGTGCCCCGGCGGGTCTACCCCCCTAGATTTCTCCGCGCGAGGGTGCACCAATGTAACTTTTCATTCTTTTAGGTTTGTTTAGGACATATACACATGGAGAACCAAGATTGGGACCCTTTGGCACATATACCCGCAGCTAGAGCCATTATCACACGATCGAGGGTGTGCCTGATCTACTGGTTAGGGTTTGGTGTAGGGTTAGGGCTAGGGTTTAGGGGGTAGGGCTAGGGTTTAGGTTAAAGGTAAGTATTTATGGTTAGGTATAGGTTTAGGGTTTAGGGTTAGGGTTAGGGTTTATGATGCATGGTTCTGCAGCTCCGGCGTCGTGATTCAGGGTTTTAGAGGGGTTTAGTGCTCGAAGCCTCCCCAGTTTAGGGTTTAGGGTTTAGGGGAGCTACTTGTGCACCATTAGACCTTGCACCACACTTTGACACATAAATAGGTCCACATGCAAGATTTGGTGGGGTTCCGGTGCTCCGGCGGTCGTTCTGCCCCTCCTCCCCCCAAACCAGCGGAACGTGTGCCCCGGCGGGTCTACCCCCCTATATTTCTCCGCGCGAGGGTGCACCAATGTACCTTTTCATTCTTTTAGGTTTGTTTGGGACATATACACATGGAGAACCAAGATTGGGACCCTTTGGCACATATACCCCGCAGCTAGAGCCATTATCACACGATCGAGGGTGTGCCTGATCTACTGGTTAGGGTTAGGTGTAGGTTTAGGGCTAGGGCTAGGGTCTAGGGTGTAGGGCTAGGGTTTAGGTTAAAGGTAAGTATTTATGGTTAGGTATAGGTTTAGGGTTTAGGGTTAGGGTTAGGGTTATGATGCATGGTTCTGCAGCTCCGGTGTCGTGGTTTAGGGTTTTAGAGGGGTTTAGTGCTCGAAGCCTCCCCAGTTTAGGGTTTAGGGTTTAGGGGAGCTACTTGTGCACCATTAGACCTTGCACCACACTTTGACACATATCATATGTCCACATGCAAGATTTGGTGGTGTTCCGGTGCTCCGGCGGTCGTTGTCCCCCTCCTCCCCCCAAACCAGCGGAACGTGTGCCCCGGCGGGTCTACCCCCCTAGATTTCTCCGCGTGAGGGTACACCAATGTACCTTTTCATTCTTTTAGGTTTGTTTGGGACATATACACATGGAGAACCAAGATTGGGACCCTTTGGCACATATACCCCGCAGCTAGAGCCATTATCACACGATCGAGGGTGTGCGTGATCTACTGGTTAGGGTTAGGTGTAGGGTTAGGGCTAGGGTCTAGGGTGTAGGGCTAGGGTTTAGGTTAAAGGTAAGTATTTATGGTTAGGTATAGGTTTAGGGTTTAGGGTTAGGGTTAGGGTTATGATGCATGGTTCTGCAGCTCCGGCGTCGTGGTTTAGGGTTTTAGAGGGGTTTAGTGCTCGAAGCCTCCCCAGTTTAGGGTTTAGGGTTTAGGGGAGCTACTTGTGCACCATTAGACCTTGCACCACACTTTGACACATATCATATGTCCACATGCAAGATTTGGTGGGGTTCCGGTGCTCCGGCGGTCGTTCTCCCCCTCCTCCCCCCAAACCAGCGGAACGTGTGCCCCGGCGGGTCTACCCCCCTAGATTTCTCCGCGCGAGGGTGCACCAATGTACCTTTTCATTCTTTTAGGTTTGTTTGGAACATATACACATGGAGAACCAAGATTGGGACCCTTTGGCACATATACCCCGCAGCTAGAGCCATTATCACACGATCGAGGGTGTGCCTGATCTACTGGTTAGGGTTAGGTGTAGGGTTAGGGCTAGGGTCTAGGGTGTAGGGCTAGGGTTTAGGTTAAAGGTAAGTATTTATGGTTAGGTATAGGTTTAGGGTTTAGGGTTAGGGTTAGGGTTTATAATGCATGGTTCTGCAGCTCCGGCTTTAGTGCTCGAAGCCTCCCCAGTTTAGGGTTTAGGGTTTAGGGGAGGTACTTGTGCACCATTAGACCTTGCACCACACTTTGACACATATCATAGGTCCACATGCAAGATTTGGTGGGGTTCCGGTGCTCCGGCGGTCGTTCTCCCCCTCCTCCCCCCAAACCAGCGGAACGTGTGCCCCGGCGGGTCTACCCCCCTAGATTTCTCCGCGCGAGGGTGCACCAATGTACCTTTTCATTATTTTAGGTTTGTTTGGGACATATACACATGGAGAACCAAGATTGGGACCCTTTGGCACATATACCCCGCAGCTAGAGCCATTATCACACGATCGAGGGTGTGCCTGATCTACTGGTTAGGGTTAGGTGTCGGGTTAGGGCTAGGGTCTAGGGTGTAGGGCTAGGGTTTAGGTTAAAGGTAAGTATTTATGGTTAGGTAAGATTGGGACCCTCCTCCGACGGTTTGTGTAGGGTTAGGGCTCTAGGGTTTAGGGCTCGAAGCCTCCCCAGTTTTAGGGTTTAGGGGAGCTACTTTAAGATTTAGGCGATCGAGTTTGCACCCCTAGTTTTAAGAAAACATGATAAGAACATTATTATAAAGTACTCATGTTGGAAAAACAGGTTTAATTTAATTTGAAATAAAACTAAATTTTCATATATGACAATTGAAATGGTAAAATAAAAAAAACAGGCGCTGTCGTGCACTAGCGCACGGCAAAGGGCCAAAACGCACGGCAAAGAGACTTTGCCGCACGGCAAAGCCATGCCGCACGGCAAAGAGGTTTGCACGCACGGCAAAGCCTTGCCGCATGGCAAAGAGCTTTGCACGCACGGCAAAGAAGCTCGCACGACAAAGAGCTCAATAATTGAGCCCTACCCGGCCACGCGAGCGTCGTCTCGACCACACACCGCGCCAGATCGACATCCCCACCGTGCACGCGCCTCCTCCCACAGCGCCGCCGCCGGAGCCCTCCCTGCTGCCCCCACGCCGCCGCCGCCGCCGGAGCCCTCCCCTGGCTGCTCCTGCTTGCTCCCTCCCCCGCCGACGCTGCTCGCCTGCTCCTCCTCCCGCTGCCGCCTCCCTCCCCCGCCGACGCTGCTCGCCCGCCCCCGAGCTCGCCCGTGGCCTCGCCCGCTGCTGCTCGCCCGTGGCCTCGCCCGCTGCTGCTCGCCCCCGACCCACCTGCCCCGTCCGCCGTCGCCGCCCCGGCCAGCCTCCCGCACGATAGGTATGGCAACTCTCCCCTTCTCTGTCCCGTTGTTGTGCCCTGTTACTACTTCTCGTCGTCGTCTCCCGCGCGCGAAGTTGCAAACCGGACGAGCCGATGCACCAAACCATGTAGTAGAGGAGTAGAAGTGATCTTGCGTGAGGCGCGGCAATGGCGGTGTAGGGCGGCAACGGCCAGCGGAAGGAGGAGGAGCAGGAGGAGAAGGGGAGGCGCCCGAGGCCGCACCCGCGGCTGTGTGGATGGAGGCGGGACGGCCGCAAGTACACGCACGGGCTGCACCCGAGGCAGATGGAGGCGCTCCGTGCCATGTGCGGCGCCTTCATCCCCTCGCTTAGGATACAAATTTACAACATATTATAGGGTTACATGCTTTTTTGAACCTTGTATAAAATAATATGCATGGTAATTAGTAGTTACAATAAATATGCATGAAAATAGGGAAGTTTAGTATAGAAATTATTTTAGAAATTGGAGGGCACAATTTATTAGAAATATTGTATTTAAAATAGTGGGATTTAGAGCAAACAAAAGGTCTTTATCGCTAATTACTTTTCTCGCTATGCAGACGATGTTTCGAGGTGGACACAGGGGCCGGCGTTGTCGGGGTGCTTGAGGAGCGTTGCCGGAGGGTCGTTGGTCTTCTTCACCGGCAGTTGATCACGCTTCGAGGGTGAGAATCCGTTCGCCTCTCTTGTACCTAGGTTTTTCTTTGTGTCTAGATCACCAAGTCTGTCGCGATACCTAGGCGTCTCTTCCCGACCGTAAGGTTACGCGGATAAATATGCATTAGTGGTCTCGCATATTTTGAACCGTAACTCTTACGGCATTTATCGGGACAGCCGGCGGATGCGTAGTTGGGTACGTTCTCCCTGCTCTACCCCGATCCGAGACAGGATTTCGGTAGCGCCTCCCCGTTGTTCTCCGGATGCACACCCCACTCGGCTTTTTGCCGAGACGTGTATCGGGAGAGCAGCGGGGAGGTGCTGCCGAAATTCTGTCTCGGATCGGGGTAGAGCTGGGAGAACGTACTCAATCTACGGATCCGGCGGCTGCTAGGAGCCCACCTAGTAGAGTTTCAGGTTGATGCACGCGTAAAAAAAATAAAGATATGATGCATTTATTTCCTATTTGATATATAAATGCTATGTTCGTCTGTTTTGTTGCTGATTAGAGGATGGATAATCGTGGCTGGATGTACGATGGCAGAATCAGTCAGTGGAACTATACTGATGAATGGGGAGAAAAGACCGAGCAGTTTGTGGATAGGGCGTTTGCCATCCCTAGCAGACCTATAAGTGTTTGGTGCCCTTGTAGTAAGTGCGCTAACCGAAAGGCACAGGACAAGGAAACTATGAGTATGCACCTGATCATGTTTGGGTTCACACCGTCCTACAGGATTTGGACTTACCATGGAGAAAAGGCAAAGAAACGTGCTAGGAAGGAGGTGCGGCAGATTCAACCTAGGGGGGAATATGACACTGGTTTTGATAGGTGCTTAGAAAACTTGGCTAATGGTAATGTGCCTGAAAGCCCTCATGTAGAGGTGGAGACACCTCAGGATGCGGAGACAAGTGAGGACCCGAAGGAAAACACAAAGGAGTATTATGAGGCTCTGTTTGCTTCGCAGAAACCCCTACATGAAAATACAGAGGTTACCCAACTAGATGCCATCGCTCGCCTTATGGCCTTGAAGTGCCATAGGAACTTGTGCAGAGATGGGTTCGATGAACTTCTGGTCATCGTAGGCAGCCTTCTGCCGAAAGGGCACCTCTTGCCGCAAAACTTCTACTATTCGACCAAATTGCTCAGTGACCTTAAGATGTCATCTCAGCAGATACACGCTTGTCCAAAGGGATGCATGCTATTCAGAGAGGAGCACGCCGACACAAATTATTGCATCAAATGCAATTCCTCTAGGTACTTTGAGGTAGACCGCAATGGTGATGGTCAGAAGAGGCAGACCACGGTTGCCAAGAATATCCTCCGCTATCTTCCAGTTCTACCGAGGATCCAGCGGCTCTTCATGACCGAGGATACTGCCCAGCAGATGAGGTGGGCCGTGGAAGGAAACAGATACACTGACAAGATGATACATCTGTCGGATGGTACTGCATGGAAGAACTTTGTCAAGAAATTTCCACTGAAAGCAGGTGACCCGAGGAGCGTAGCAGTTGCGATATCAACCGATGGGTTCAATCCATATGGTATGTCGGCTGCAGTATACAGTTGTTGGCCAGTGTTTGTTATTCCCATGAACCTCCCCCCTGGCGTCTGCATGAGATCAGAGAACATGTTTGTGTCGATGATAATCCCAGGGCCCAAATACCCGGGTAAGAACATGAATGTGTACCTGGAACCGCTGGTGGATGACTTGGTTCGTGGCTGGGAAGGTCGCGGGATCTGAGCATATGACGCATCAAAGAAGGAGTACTTCGATATGTATGTGTGGTACCACACATCCCTGCATGACCTGCCAGCACGTGCTTTGTTCTGCGGGTGGTGTACACATGGGAAAAGTGGCCTTGCCCACAGTGCAGGCAGGCCGTGACTTTCTTCTGGCTAAACAAGGGAGGCAAGTATTCATGCTTTGATGAAGCTCGACAGTTCCTTGAGCGGAGGCATGCATACAGGAGTGATGTAAAGAGTTTCAAGAAAGGCCGTGTTGTCTGTGGCTCGAAGCCAATTCCGAAGACCGGAACGGAAATCAAGGCCGCGTTAGATGCTCTTAAGCCTAGCCCTGATGGGAATGGTTTCTTGGGATATGGGGAGACACACCAATGGACTCACAAGCCGTGCTTATGGAAGCTCCCTTACTTTGAGTTTCTCGAGCTCCCGCATAACATTGATGTAATGCACACCGAGAAGAATATCAGTGAAGCCATTTGGAGCACGATTGTGGACACCGAGAAGACGAAGGATAACATAAAGGCTCGAATTGATCAAGAAATGTGGTGCGATAGGCCGGAGTTGAACATGCAGCCACCTCATGGTGCCAAAAAAACTTGGACTAAGCCACACGCTCCGTTCTGCCTCACAAAGGCCCAAAAAAGGGAGGTCTTCCAATGGATGAAGGACTCCTTGTTTTTCCCTGATGGGTTCGCAGCCAACTGGATGAGGGGTCTGAACATTGAAACGTTGCGAGTACAAGGACTGAAGAGTCATGACTACCACATATGGCTTGAGCGGATAATGCCGGTGATGATTCGAGGCTATGTCCCTGAGAAGACTTGGCGAGTGCTAGCGAGGTTGAGTTTTTTCTTCCGCCAGATTTGTGCTAGGGTGTTAGACACTAAAGTGATTGAGAAGCTGGATGAAGAGGCACCCGTGTTGCTTTGCGATCTAGAGAAGATCTTTCCTCCAGGGTTCTTTAATCCGATGCATGATACGCGTACAACACGCGTCCGTTGGGAACCCCAAGAGGAAGGTGTGATGCGTACAGCGGCAAGTTTTCCCTCAGTATGAAACCAAGGTTTATCGAACCAGTAGGAGCCAAGAAGCACGTTGAAGGTTGATGGCGGCGGGATGTAGTGCGGCGCAACACCAGAGATTCCGGCGCCAACGTGGAACCTGCACAACACAACCAAAGTACTTTGCCCCAACGAAACAGTGAGGTTGTCAATCTCACCGGCTTGCTGTAACAAAGGATTAGATGTATAGTGTGGATGATGATTGTTTGCGTAAAAAAGAGAACAAAGATTGCAGTAGATTGTATTTCAATATAGAGAATTGGACCGGGGTCCACAGTTCACTAGAGGTGTCTCTCCCATAAGATAAACAGCATGTTGGGTGAACAAATTACAGTTGGGCAATTGACAAATAGAGAGGGCATGACCATGCACATACATATTATGATGAGTATAGTGAGATTTAATTGGGCATTACGACAAAGTACATAGACCGCCATCCAGCATGCATCTATGCCTAAAAAGTCCACCTTCAGGTTATCATCCGAACCCCCTCCAGTATTAAGTTGCTAACAACAGACAATTGCATTAAGTATTGCGCGTAATGTAATCAGTGACTACATCCTTGAACATAGCACCAATGTTTTATCCCTAGTGGCAATAGCACATCCGTAACCTTAGTGGTTCTTGTCACTCCTCCAGATTCACGGAGACATGAACCCACTATCGAGCATAAATACTCCCTCTTGGAGTTAGTAGCATCAACTTGGCCAGAGCATCTACTAATAACGGAGAGCATGCAAGATCATAAACAACACATAGACATAGCTTTGATAATCAACATAACAAGTATTCTCTATTCATCGGATCCCAACAAACGCAACATATAGAATTACAGATAGATGATCTTGATCATGTTAGGCAGCTCACAAGATCCGACAATTAAGCACAATGGGGAGAAGACAACCATCTAGCTACTGCTATGGACCCATAGTCCAGGGGTAGACTACTCACACATCACTCCGGAGGCGACCATGGCGGCGTAGAGTCCTCCGGGAGATGAATCCCCTCTCCGGCAGGGTGCCGGAGGTGATCTCCTGAATCCCCCGAGATGGGATTGGCGGCGGCGGCGTCTCAGTAAGGTTTTCCGTATCGTGGCTCTCGGTACTGGGGGTTTCGCGACGGAGGCTTTAAGTAGGCGGAAGGGCAGGTCAGGAAGGGGCACGAGGGCCCCACACCACAGGGCCGCGCGGCCAGGGGCCAGGCCGCGCCGCCCTAGGGTTTGGGCGCCTCGTGGCCCCACTTCGTCTCCTCTTCGGTCTTCTGGAAGCTTCGTGGCAAAATAGGACCCTGGGCGTTGATTTCGTCCAATTCCGAGAATATTTCGTTACTAGGATTTCTGAAACCAAAAACACCAGAAAACAAAGAATCGGCACTTCGGCATCTTGTTAATAGGTTAGTTCCAGAAAATGCACGAATATGACATAAAGTGTGCATAAAACATGTAGATAACATCAATAATGTGGCATGGAACACAAGAAATTATCGATACGTTGGAGACGTATCAATGCAACATATGATCCTGCACCTCGCGGAGGAATGCTTAAAGGGGGGCCGAATTGGGGCCGTTGGCAGTTTGGTCCCGAGAGAGAAACACAAAAGCTTCATCAAATGACTGGCAATAAATGTAAGATCGAAGCATCCATAGCCGAGGCAGTCCTGAATGTGGAGGTGGCAAACTTCACCACTAAGCACTATGATCCCAACATTCCCACAAAGCACAACCCGGTCCTCCGTTACAATGCCGCCAACAATGAAGAAGTACCCAAGCTTAGCATCTTCGTGGGGCTTGGTGGCAAGTCAAGTGGCTCGAAGCCGTACAGAACGGACCTTGATCCACTCGTATGTCTTGAACACCATCACTACAAGAAAAGTTCTGATAGACAACTTCTCAAAATCGTCCGCTAAGGGGTATTTTTCGTCGCCTATGGGCCTAACCCGACGATATGGGTTCTGTTGTGGAAACTGCGTCAGGCAAAGTCCAACGACGTTTTTTTCGGTCCGTCGCGCTTGGGCGCCCTTCCGCCACGGAAAATCGGACCGTTGCGCAAGTGTTTCCGGGAGCCCGTTGGCTAGCGACGTCATGCAACCGACACGTGGCGACGCAGATTAGCAAGCGATTAACGGCGTTAACCGGCTGAAACCCCGTGGTAGATGGTAGGCCCACACGAGACCTGCCACGTCTTAAGCGGGCCGGGCCAGCTGACATAGTTTGACCGGTCAACTATATAGCTGGGCTGGTCCATTAGTTACGTGGGCCGGGCCTAACCTCTAAGGTTGACTGGTCAAAACTTAAATGGGCCGGCCCATTTAACATGTGGGGTCCACCTTACAGCAACCGGGCCGGCCCAAGAAGCAAGTGGGCCGGGCCAAAACACAGGTGGGTCCCACTTTCCTGTTAAAGGGCCGGCCCATTTAGTGTGTGGGGTCCACCATATAGCAAGTGGGCCGGGCCAAAAACACAGGTGGGTCCCACTTTCCAGTTAAAGGGTCGGCCCATTTAGTATGTGGGGTCCACCATATAGCAAGTGGGCCGGCCCAACAAGATAGTGGGCCGGGCCAAAAACACAGGTGGGTCCCACTTTCCTGTTAAAGGGCTGGCCCATTTGGTGTGTGGGGTCCACCATATAGCAAGTGGGCCGGCCCAACAAGATAGTGGGCCGGGCCAAAAGCACAGGTGGGTCCCACCTTCCTGTTAAAATGCCGGCCCATTTAGTATGTGGGGTCCACCATATAGCAAGTGGGCCGGCCCAACAAGATAGTGGGCCGGGCCAAAAACACAGGTGGGTCCCACTTTCCAGTTAAAAGGCCGGCCCATTTAGTATGTGGGGTCCACCATATAGCAAGTGGGCCGGCCCAACAAGATAGTGGGCCGGGCCAAAAACACAGGTGGGTCCCACCTTCCTGTTAAAGGGCCGGCCCATTTACCATGTGGGACCACCATATAGCAAATGGGCTGGCCCAACAAGATAGTGGGCCGGCCCAATAAGCATGTGGATCCCACTATCGTGTAACCGGGCCGGCCTACTAAAGAAGTGGGCTGGCCCAAAATGAAAGTGGGTCCCACACTACTGTAAGTGGGCCGGCCCAATCTGTTGTAGTGCCCTACTTGTTTGACTAGTCAACTTGCATTAAATTTCATGAGCCTAAAATCTGATATCAATGATACACACAATTACATACACAAATAAAACAAGTAGGAAAATTACAAGGCAATTAATGTGCCCAAATAAAAAAATTACATAGAATCATTGAGGACTTCTATTAGCATCATCAATAACACGTTGACATTTGGCAATCGCCTTGATTGAATCTTGTGTACTCTTTGTCAACATATCAGCTACAGATCTTAAAGCAGCAATACCATATCTTTTATAAAGTACAACCTTGAGATATTTATTGTTTGATGAAAGCAATGGTCTAGGTTGACGGCTATGAGAAGATGCATCAGAAGAAATATCAGAACTTTTTGTGGGCCTCACTTCTAATGAAGATTGCTTCATCACAACTGCATTCTGATAATAATGCAAAAAGAGTTAAACGATGAACTATGCAAACATTTATTATGTAATGTAGATATAAGATAATAACAAGTTGCATAAATAAGACAATGTATGGAACTTGTACTAAGCACAAACTTACATCATAATGTTGCACAGGGTCGCTACAGATCCTTTTTTGGCGACTATCTTCTAATGATGACTGCTTCATTAAAACTGCATTCTGGTAACATTGCAAACATAGTTACAACAATTAACTATTCAAACATGTATTACGCAATGTAGAGATCAGATAACAGCATGTAGCAGAAATAAGCACAAGATAAGATAAGATGCATGTACTAAGCACATACTGGCTCGCTGCAGGTCCTTCTCTTGCGTGCACTAGTCGTGGTCAACATGCCTATCATTTTAGGTTCAGCCATCAAGTGAAATGCTAATCCTCCTGCTCCATTGTCCTTAATCTGTGTTTAGATATCACATTTAAGACCAAGTCAGTTGGTTTCAAATAACAAAAAACTTGAGCTGCCAAATGAATAAGCCAATATTTACCAGATATCAGATTAAAACCAACTAGATGTTGCTTTGCATGAGATACGAATTTCAGACATTCAGATTTAGAGTAGGGTAGTGCCAAGGTTTTCCACATAAAGTAAACTGGCATTAAGAATGACCAAATGTCAGGTTCAAATCAGCTTCGCAGTTTCTCCAAGACAAGCATATCAAATAGGCAGAAACATAGTAAAGCATGAATGGCATTGCTATGGCAGGGTTCCAAGTGTTAATCTCTTGCATAAGGAACAATGCATATAGGTTATAGATAATAACGGAAGTAAACTGCCAAAATTACCAACCAAGAACTCAGATTCCAACCTTCCCTAGCGTCCCCGCTGTTAATGTTGGATGTTCTAATAAGTGGTTCGCATGATCAATCCCTAGGAAAAATAACATTGACAAGTCAGTCTACGATAATACAAAGACCAGACATGCACGCAGCAATAACTATATAAGCTAAAGACGAGGTATAAGAGCAAGCAGATTGGAAATGCACATAGCATGATTATAAAAGCAGTGTGAGAATAGCAGACACGAGAAAACAGCTAGCAGCTAGCGGTGAGCTAATGACGTGGTATAAGAACAAGCAGATTGGAAATGCCCATAGCATGACTATAAAAGCAGTGCGACAATAGCATGCAGTACAAAAACAGTTGGCAGCAAATGAATGGGTATAAGGCTATAAATATGTGGATGCACACAGGTGTCAGTAGAATGAACAGGATGGTAGCGACCGGATAATGCTTTTGTACTGTACAATATTTAAACAAACTTCATGCGAAGAAACACATCAAGAAAGTTAACGGCATATGAGATCTGCAAATAACTACACAAAACATGGCTAAAGAAACACCGCGATCTAACGGGCCAGCGTACTAACCAAGCTGCGGCGGGGTGGACGGGGGCGGCAACTTGCATTCCAGCGGCGGCGAACACGGGAGACGATGAATCGACCCTGTTTCAGTAGAAGCGGGCGTTAGTGAAGTAGATCTGGTTGGCTGGCAAGGGATTCGGTGAAGTTGATACAGCCGCTGCGCCGAGGTAGTCGGTGGCGAGGTCGGCGGTGAAGCAGATCTGTCGGTGGCGTGGTCGGCGGTGAAGCAGATCCGTGGGTGGCGAGGTCGGCGGTGAAGCAGATCCGTCGGTGACGAGGGCGCCGGGGGAGCGGATCAGGTGGGTGGACAGCCAACATGATCAAGGCTACGCTGTGGAGGAGTATGCCGGCGGCAAAGCAGATCTAGTACTGTAGAGAGTCAGAGCTTTGGCGTGTGAGAGTATTTTTGAGCTAATGGGGCGAATGGTTGGTGGGTGGGTGTGGGCCTGTGGGGAGGGTTCGGGATCTAGGCAAGATATTTCATTGTTACCGAATGAGCCCTCCATGGTCGGTGGGTTGTAGCTTCCGGACCAGGGCTAAAAGGGTAAAACTGGTCACGGGATTTTCGAATGGATGCGGCGGGATGATTTGGCGCGCGGCCGAAATTTTCAGTTTCAAGCTACGAGCAGAACGACAAAAATAATGTTCTTCCCCAGGGAGCTCTCATTTCTTCCTCTTCTCTTTCTCTCTCGAGTCTCTCCCACTCCCCCGGCTCCTCTCCCCCTTCTCTCCGGCGGCCTCGCCGGCCGGAGACGAGGCCGACTTCTCTCTGTATATTGTACACCCTCCGAACTAAATTAATTGATTCAACTTTCCTTAGACGTGTATGTATCTAGAGTAAAAACATGTGTGGATACATCCATATTTAGATAAGCAAAGTTGAGTCAGCTAATTTGGATCCGAGGGAGTTAGTGTTGTTGTAAGCTTAGATCCAGTGTTTCCCATGAGCAGAATGGCGCAATGGAGTCAGGGATCTCGTCATCGGCTTCAGATCTTGCCTATGGTGAATCTGGCGGATCTTGCCGGCCAAACCCCGATCTGGTGCCATCAATGTGATGGCGCTAACGGTGAGGCTTGCTTTGGTCAGTGCTTCAGATCTGGCCAATGGGGAAGTCAAGCTGCTAAAGGTCACAAGCTCAGGGCATACGACGGCGTCATCCGTCTTGCCCGTGCACATCTTGGCCTTTCAGCGGCCCTTCTCGAGCCAATATGCCGTTCTTTGAGGCCCTTCTTCTCCTTCGTCCTGGCGACTACCGGCGACACCGTCCCAAGTGGTGCGTCCCGGCGACGGAGTTGCTGGAAAGGATGCGGAGCAGAGATCTGATGTGCGGTTGAGAAGGACTCGATTGATTTTCTTCTATATGTTTTGGGGTCCTTTTTGTAAAGTTGCAGGTTCTATTAGTTATTGTCTAGTACTTTTGGTCCTCTATGTAATTTTTTGGACTAGTTTCCATTGGCACTGATAAACTTGAATTTTGACAAGTTCACAGGGAAAAAAATTCCTTTGCACATATGGCCTATCATGTATAAACATTCTTGAGATTTAAACTATATGTAATGTGCCATGCATTAACCCTAAACCATATATATGTAACTAACCCTAGCTGATCAAACCCTACTTAATTAAAACAAATAACCCTAAACTATACGCATGCACTTTATGCGCAAAGGCGCGGGTGCCTCTAATAATGTGTGTGCGCACTCGATCGATGATCCCTAAACCTTATACAACCACAAAACCCTAATCCCTAATCCCTAAACCCTAAACACTAAACCCTATACCCTAAACCCTAACCCTAACCCTAAACCCTAATTAAACCCTATATATAGGCCAACGACACTTAATTGTGCATCAAGCAGGCCAGGGGTGCCTCGCGGTCCTCTAATTAAATTAAATGTGCCATGCATTAACCCTAAACCATATATATGTAACTAACCATAGCTAATCAACCCTACTTAATGAAAACACATAACCCTAAAGTATACTAGCTATAACCCGATCTAATAAAAACATGCTCTATATATAGCAGCTAGCTAGCAAACCTTAGATTAACACCAATTAATATATACATGGCCTATATCGATCATGTTGTATAACATATCCCTGAGATTCATTAATTAATTATATAATTATCGTGATAAATTAATTAACTCTAATTTTGACAAGTTCTCTCGAATGAAAACACATTTGATTAAGTTGCCTCATAATATATATATAATTAGTGTGCATGCATGGCCTACCATGCATTCGTGCATATATTTTAATGTATATTTGAACATATTCTTGGGGATTTCAATCTCTCTCTCTCGATCATCTATATATCGTTGGTGGCCAAAAAACACACATATATATGCATGCAATTTATGCGTAAAGGCGCGGGTGCCTCTAATAATGTGTGTGCGCACTCGATCGATGATCCCTAAACCTTAAACAACCCTAAAACCTTAAATCTCTAATCCCTAATCCCTAAACCTAAACGCCCTAAACACTAAACCCTAAACCCTAGACCCTAAACCCTAACCCTAACCCTAACCCTAAACCCTAGCTAACCCTAAACCCTAATTAAACCCTATGTATAGGCCAACGACACTTAATTGTGCATCGAGCAGGCCATGGGTGCCTCGCGGTCCTATAATTAAATTAAATGTGCCATGCATTAACCCTAAACCATATATATGTAACTAACCCTAGCTAATCAACCCTACTTAATTAAAACACATAACCCTAAACTATACTAGTTAGCTATAACCCGATCTAATAAAAACATGCTCTATATATAGCATGCAGCTAGCTAGCAAACCGTAGATTAACACCAATTAAAATATACATGGCCTATATCAATCATGTTGTATAACATATCCCTGAGATTCATTAATTAATTATATAATTATCGTGATAAATTAATTAACTTGAATTTTGACAAGTTCTCTCGAATGAAAACACATTTGATTAAGTTGCCTCATAATATATATATAATTAGTGTGCATGCATGGCCTACAATGCATTCGTGCATATATTTTAATGTATATTTGAACATATTCTTGGGGATTTCAATCTCTCTCTCGATCATCTATATATCGTTGGTGGCCCAAAAACACACATATATACGCATGCACTTTATGCGTAAAGGCGCGGGTGCCTCGATCTAATAATGTGTGTGCGCACTCGATCGATGATCCCTAAACCTTAAACAACCCTAAAACCCTAAATCCCTAATCCCTAATCCCTAAACCCTAAACACCCTAAACCCTAGACCCTAGACCCTAAACCCTAACCCTAACCCTAACCATCTGCCCTAGCTAACCCTAAACCCTAATTAAACCCTATGTATAGGCCAACGACACTTAATTGTGCATCGAGCAGCCCAGGGGTGCCTCGCGGTCCTCTAATTAAATTAATTAAATGCGCCATGCATTAACCCTAAACCATATATATGTAACTAACCCTAGCTAATCAACCCTACTTAATTAAAACACATAACCCTAAACTATACTAGATATAACCCGATCTAATAAAAACATGCTCTATATATAGCAGCTAGCTAGCAAACCGTAGATTAACACCAATAAAAATATACATGGCCTATATCGATCATGTTGTATAACATATCCCTAAGATTCATTAATTAATTATATAATTATCGTGATAAATTAATTAACTTGAATTTTGACAAGTTCTCTCGAATGAAAACACATTTGATTAAGTTGCCTCATAATATATATATATATAATTAGTGTGCATGCATGGCCTACAATGCATTCGTGCATATATTTTAATGTATATTTGAACATATATATTCTTGGGGATTTCAATCTCGATCTCTCTCTCTCGGTCATCTATATATCGTTGGTGGCCCAAAAAACACACATATATACGCATGCACTTTATGCGTAAAGGCGCGCGTGGGTGCCTCTAATAATGTGTGTGCGCACTCGATCGATGATCCCTAAACCTTAAACAACCCCTAAAACCTTAAATCCCTAATCCCTAATCCCTAAACCCTAAACACCCTAAACACTAAACCCTAAACCCTAAACACTAACCCTAACCCTAACGCTACCCCTAACCCTAAACCCTAGCTAACCCTAAACCCTAAACCCTAGACCCTAAACCCTAGACCCTAAACCCTAACCCTAACCCTAACCCTAACCCTAAACCCTAGCTAACCCTAAAACCCTAATTAAACCCTATGTATAGGCCAACGACACTTAATTGTACGTGCATCGAGCAGGCCAGGGGGTGCCTCGCGGTCCTCTAATTAAATTAAATGTGCCATGCATTAACCCTAAACCATATATATGTAACTAACCCTAGATAGCTAATCAACCCTACTTAATTAAAACACATAACCCTAAACTATACTAGCTAGCTATAACCCGATCTAATAAAAACATGCTCTATATGTAGCAGCTAGCTAGCAAACCGTAGATTAACACCAATTAAAATATACATGGCCTATATCGATCATGTTGTATAACATATCCCTGAGATTCATTAATTAATTATATAATTATCGTGATAAATTAATTAACTTGAATTTTGACAAGTTCTCTCGAATGAAAACACATTTGATTAAGTTGCCTCATAATATATATATAATTAGTGTGCATGCATGGCCTACAATGCATTCGTGCATATATTTTAATGTATATTTGAACATATATATTCTTGGGGATTTCAGTCTCGATCTCTCTCTCTCGATCATCTATATATCGTTGGTGGCCCAAAAAACACACATATATACGCATGCACTTTATGCGTAAAGGCGCGGGTGCCTCTAATAATGTGTGTGCGCACTCGATCGATGATCCCTAAACCTTAAACAACCCCTAAAACCTTAAATCCCTAATCCCTAAACCCTAAACACCCTAAACACTAAACCCTAAACCCTAGACCCTAAACCCTAACCCTAACCCTAACCCTAACCCTAACCCTAAACCCTAGCTAACCGTAAACCCTAAACCCTAGACCCTAAACCACCCTAGACCCTAAACCCTAACCCTAACCCTAACCCTAACCCTAACCCTAAACCCTAGCTAACCCTAAACCCTAATTAAACCCTATGTATAGGCCAACGACACTTAATTGTGCATCGAGCAGGCCAGGGGGTGCCTCACGGTCCTCTAATTAAATTAAATGTGCCATGCATTAACCCTAAACCATATATATGTAACTAACCCTAGCTAATCAACCCTACTTAATTAAAACACATAACCCTAAATGGTACTAGCTAGCTATAACCCGATCTAATAAAAACATGCTCTATATATAGCAGCTAGCTAGCAAACCGTAGATTAACACCAATTAAAATATACATGGCCTATATCAATTTTAATATATATTTGAACATATTCTAGGGGATTTCAATCTCTCTCTCTCGATCATCTATATATCGTTGTTGGTGGCAAAAAACACACACGTACATATATACGCATGCACTTTATGCGCAAAGGCGCGGGGTGCCTCTAATAATGTGTGTGCGCACTCGATCGATGATCCCTAAACCTTAAACAACCCTAAAACTCCCCTAAACCCTAAACACCCTAAACACTAAACCCTAGACCCTAAACACCCTAAACACTAAACCCTAAACCCTAGACCCTAAACACCGTAAACACTAAACCCTAAACCCTAAACCCTAAACACCCTAAACACTAATTAAACCCTAAACCCTAGACCCTAAACACCCTAAACTAAACCCTAGACCCTAGCTAAACACCCTAAACACTAAACCCTAGCTAACCCTAAACCCTAATTAAACCCTATATATAGGCCAACGACACTTAATTGTGCATCAAGCAGGCCAGGGGTGCCTAGCTCGCGGTCCTCTAGTTAAATTAAATGTGCCATGCATTAACCCTAAACCATATATATAACTAACCCCTAGCTAATCAAACCCTAGTTCATTAAAACACATAACGCTAAACTATACTAGCTAGCTATAACCCGATCTAATAAAAACATGCTCGATCTATATATAGCAGCTAGCTAGCAAATTAAACGGTAGATTAACACCAATTAATATATACGACATGGCCTATATCGATCATATGTTGTATAACATCTCCCTGAGATTCATTAATTAATTATATAATTATCGATGATAAATTAATTAACTTGAATTTTGACAAGTTCTCTCGAATGAAAACACATTTGATTAAGTTTCCTCATAATATATATATAATTAGTGTGCATGCATGGCCTACCATGCATGCATTCGTGCATATATTTTAATATATATTTGAACATATTCTTGGGGATTTCAATCTCTCTCTCGATCATCTATATATCGTTGTTGGCCAAAAAAACACACACATATACACATGCACTTTATGCGCAAAGGCGCGTGTGCCTCTAATAATGTGTGTGTGCGCACTCGATCGATGATCCATAAACCTTAAACCCTAATTAAATAAACCCTAATCCCTAATCCCTAAACCCCTAAACACCATAAACATTAAACCCTAGACCCTAGACCCTAACCTCCTAACCCTAAACCCTAAACCCTAATTAAACCCTATATATAGGCCAATGACACTTAATTGTGCATCAAGCAGGCCAGGGGTGCCTTAGCTCGCGGTCCTCTAATTAAATTAAATGTGCCATGCATATATATATGTGTTTAATTTGGGGATTTCAATCGCTCTCTCGTATGTAGATCTCTCTCTACCTCTCTCTCTCTGTCTCTCTCTCTCTCGTTAATTGGTGGCCAACAACACACACATGCACTTTGTGCGCAAAGGCATGCGCCTCTAATAATGTGTGCTTGATCGATCAATCTAGTTTTGATTAATCATAGCACACAAATAAAGAAGTTGTATTTGAATCCACACAACCTAATCTAAAACACATAACCCCTAACATGGCCTAATTAATTAACCCCTTCTCTCTACCTAATTAGTGGAAATTGCACAAAATCAAAAGGGGTCCCTCACTAATTGTGCATATCTGCTAGATTGTGATAAACTTTTGCCCCATATATATTTGGTGGATGGGTGCATCTTGGCATGTAAAACAATTAGTGTTTGCAAATGGCGTTGTCAAAATTTATGTACAAATGATTTCTTTCCATCCAAAGTGCATAAAATGGGAGTTTTAATGAAGAAAGTACAAATAAAACAGCTCAACATGCTTCCACACCCCGATTTCCACACGAAGTAGAGCATATTTAAAGGATAATTCCAGAGTTTTACTATTTTTCAAGCAACTTTGCTAATTTTCCCCCACTCACATGACTTTATGTCGATTTAACGAAAATATGGTGAATTTAAACTACATGGGCGGGATAGTTTGAATTGTGCACGCGGCAAAGGGAACCGCCTATTCCTCAACCTTGTGCACGGCAAATTACACACGCAACTCCATTAAACGCCACCTACCGACCTTAATTATCACCCCGGCGGCCCGGCCGCATGACCCCCCACCCACCCCTACACAACTTATCCCCGTCCGTGCGAAGAGCTTCCCCTCCCGTCCCGTCCGTGCGAAGAAGAAGCTTCCCCTCCCCGTCGTTCTTCTCGAGACGCACCGGCGGTCAAGTTGATCCACGGTAGGGCTGCTATCTCTAGCTCAATCATGTATCGGGCAAGACGGCCTAACGATTTATATTTTCTTGATGCTGCTAAAAAAATTCGTCAGTATGCTCGAACTAATTGGCACTTTATAGTTTTCCGCTCGATTTGTCATCGATCAATTTGTTCATTTGCGTGGGCATATAGAGTCAGTTCTGCACTCGATCCGTTAATTTGCTGAAATGCCATGGCAGAGTTTTGTACACGATCTGTTTGCTAAAATGTCGATGGGCATTTTTTGTTTTGTACTTGACATGATTGCTGAAATGCATAATCATGTAGTATAGTTTTGTACTCGATGGATATACATTTCCTACTTCGCCTTAAATTAATCACCAACCACTGTATCTCATAATTAAACAGATGGACAGAACTTGGATACTGCATGGACACTTATGTTCCCCTTCATATATAAATGGTGTTCAACCCTTTATGGGGTTTATTAGAGCTCATGAAGGTCACAACCTGGACGTGTATTGCCCGCGCTGCACATGTATGAATGGTGAGAAGAGGCCTCACCCTGTAGTGGCAGATCATTTACACATTTTTGGGATGGACCGCACATATGTTAGGCGAGTTTAGCATGGTGAACCATATAATGATCCTTTAGCAGGAGAAGCAGATCTTGCTCACACTGTATGTGTCTTTGGCATATGTAGTTAATTATTTATATTGATGCTGCCGCTGTTTCAATCAATAGTTTGCATTGCTGTGCAAGGTTCTGTACTCAAATTTAACTTGTTACAGATGGATGGACGGGAAGGAGAGAAAAAGCGCTTGCTTCAGGAAACGGGTTTCGGCTCTGGGACATGTGCTGTGCCAGATGAGAAGGTAAATATGTAAAACGGCATTTGTTCAGGTTGCATCCCTTAGATGTTTGTCTAATCGGTTGATGTACAAATTGCAGAAGCATAGAGTTGAAGAGGTCTCTCAGTTTGATGGGAGATTTGAAGATGAATGTCAGTTTGATGCACCTGTGGATGGTACTGATGACGAGCCTTTCATAGACGAAGGTCCTGCACCTGAGATTATCCAGCCTACAGAAGGAGGCCGTGGACCGAGTACACAGCTTTGCGTTGAAGTGGATGCACGCCCGGAGATCATCAGGGGCGTCCGGGTAGTCTCAAGACCACCCAGCCCTGATACACCTGTGGATGGTACTGATGACGAGCCTCTCATAGATGAAGGTCCTGCACCTGAGATTATCCAGCCTACAGAAGGAGGCCGTGGACCGAGTACACAGCTTTGCGTTGAAGAGGATGCACACCCGGATATCATCAGGGGCGTCCCGGTAGTCTCAGGACCACCCAGCCCTGATGCAAAATGTTGAGCTACTTTATGATTCGTACTCTTATGTTCTGGTGCTGTAGTATGTTATGATTTGTACGCCTTTGGCGCTAGATTAAGCATTTAGTGGATGATCGCGTTGCAAAATTCGACACCCACACAATCAGTTCATCGTATGAGTAGTAGCACAATTACTTCTACAGCGATTCCTGCCAGCGCATTAGTTGGTAGCATGAAACACTTTCAGGCACTCCCCTCTGATTCATATTAATTGACTCAATTCTGTCTAGATATGGATGTATCTAGATGCATTTGTTAACTAGACTAACAAACTTGAGTCAGTTAATATGAATCCGTGTAAACCGCCCAGTCCTCGAGCAGATAGTTTATTGACTCTGGACTCCAAGCCTCTCGCGGCAAGCCATCGACGAAGCTTTGACCAGATCTTGGCCCGCAATTTTTTGTGTGTGGCGAATAGCAAAGCTTTGACCAGTTCCTCTCGGGATGCAGCACGCCGGTGAGCTTGCACGGTTGCCATGAGCACTTTCCGGCGGAACTTCCTCTTCAGCGCCCTCAAGCCGCTGCTGCGAGACAGCACGCAGTGCCTCGAGGTGGACGGAATTCTGGATCTCAGGGCGGGGGGTCCGCATCGTCCGGGAACGATCTCCAGCGGGTTAACGAGGACATGCATGGCGGCCAGGGGATTTGTTTTTTTTTTTTGGTTTGAGCTTGGGATTTGGGGTTTCTTCGGATAGGGGAGGAGGAACCGAGGAAGAGGAAGGAACAGCCGCGTGCTTGGCGCGTGGCGGTGTGCTTGAATTTCGAATTTTTGTGAAATGTTTCATTTCCCCGCTACAATTCGGGGGTTCTTGACGCGCCAATGTCGTCCCGCTGGGCAGCTTCAAGTGAATTTGGGAGTGCCACGCTATGGGCCCTAGTTTCGGTGAGACATGTAATGACTAGTCACATCGGTAAGTTCACCGTGTAATAAAATATGTTACCCCTCCCCTTTATGTAGCACCCCTTCTCTCCCGATCGAGTGCCGATTGCCGACGGATGCAAGCCGCTAGCTCGATCCCCTCCTTTCGCCTCCACCGTCCAGGCATCCAGCTTGGAGGGGCAAGCTGCATCTAGACCAAGCGGATTAGGTAGGACTAGTCATGTTCTTTCCTTTCGCGAGATCGGTTCTTTTTTCCTCCCCTCGATCGCTTGCGCAGCTCTTGCCTATTCGGCGCGAAGGGGTCGCGGTCTGGTCACCCTCGAGCTGGGTGTGATTGATGGGGGTGGGGGGCGGGGGCTACCTTTGCTTGGATTGGGGTGTTCTTCCTGTCTTTGTCGACATTTGCAACCTTTGTAGTTTCTGCTGATCCTCTCTGTATCGTTTGTCTGCTTGTACAGGAAAGGTAAGACCTCGGCGGTGGGGGCAATGGAGCGTAAGGCCACCACGCATGTGGGTAGTTGGCTGAGCCTGAGCTGCGTCCCCAGCCCCGCGAAGCAGGTACTCCGTTTGCTTATCCACTCTTTACCTTTTAAGTGTCTCTCTGCATCCTCAATCTGTTCTGATACGGAATATGCTTAAAGTAGCACATGTCTTCGGGTGTTTGTGCGTAAAGCCTCTGTGACACCATGCTCTATATTCTCTGTATCAGGTTGGTACCTCCGGGTTCCGTGCTTGAGGCTATGGGGAACGAGAATAGCGCCCCACCTGCTGCAGGAGCATGGCCCGATCTGCAGCACAAGAAGCGAAATGCCACTTTGCCGAGCTGGGCGGGGACCGCCAGGGGTAATTTTTTTAACCAACTTACCATGATGTAGTCGAATCGATACTCCCTCGGATCCAAATTAATTGACTCAACTATCTGTAGATACGGATGTATCTAGATGTGTTTTAGCTCTAGATACTACTGCCTCCATCCCAAAGCTTTGGGCTTATATTATTTTTAGAAAGTCAAACTATACCATGTTTGACTAAGCTTTTACCAAAAATCAGTAACATGCAAAATACAAAATTAATATCATTAAATAGATAATAAAATATATTTTCCTACGGTATCTACACATATTATATTTGTTGATAGAATGTTCTAAAATTTTGGTCAAACTTTGCTTGTTTTGATTTCTCAAAAATAAATAAGGCTTAAGCTTTTGGATGGTGGTAGTACATTCATATCTAGACAAAGCTGAGTTAACTAGTTTTTTGTCTGTCCATAGCTAGTGTTCACGCTGCAAAAGGCTAAGAGCATCCACTATATGCATCGGTCTATCTCATACGGTAATTCAATATCAACTGCTGAGGTCTGCCTTTTGTTTTGCTATTCATATGCAGATTGAAACTTTAGGGCCTTTACTCAAAAGGAAGATCAAAGCTGCGGCTGATCGGGCTGCCGGTATGTTGATGCCGCCCCCATCTTCTAAATGCCTCTACAAGCACAAGGCCACGCGCCAGCTAGGTGGTGATCTTTTAATGAATATGGTATATTTTCTTAATCCACAAAACATGCCTTGATTTTTCTCTGTTTATTGTCGGTTTTTTCTATGCTTGCCAAAAGTTTACAACAACAACAACAACAACAACCAAGCCTTTCAGTCCCAAACAAGTTGGGGTAGGCTAGAGTTGAAACCCATAAGATCTCGAAGCCAAAAGTTTAGAAACACCAAATTCGTTTGCTTACAATCATCATACAGTAATGTTCATCTACTCCAGTTCCCCTAACCCAACAAAAAATGATGTTAATTATGATTTTTAGATTAAAAGAGCACCATTAGGCGCTGTTAATTACGACTTTGAGATTAAAATGTCATTTGCAATTGTTAATTACAATTTTGAGACAAATGGTTAGTTTAACCTCGATCTCTTCTGCTCTCCATTTATCCCAACCGAACAAAAATTTAACCATTCCATTCCTCTGAAATGGAACCATTCCATTCCATTCCACGCTGTTTCAGAACCGAACACACCCTTGCATTGTTGTGAACTGTTGTCCATACACGGCCATACCCTTCCACTTACATCCAGCACTATATGCATCAGTCTGTCTCAGAGTCATTCAATATCAACTGCTGAGATCTGTTCCCATTCTTATGCGGCTGAAAGCTGCTGCGCCTTTACTCAAGTGGATGCAAAATGAGGCTAATGAGGCTGCTTTGTGAGGACGATGGTGCCGGCACCATCTTCCGAAAACCTCTACAAGCACGAGGCCATGGGCCAGCTGGGTGGTGACCTTTTAATGAATCTGGTATATTTTCTTAATCCACATACATGATTTCATTATTATCTATTTAATTACTGTTGGCTTTGTCTAATGCTTACCAAAAGTTGAAACAACTGCGTTTGCTTACAATCATCATACACTAATTTTTCACTTTTCAGTCTGTCTCATCCAGTATATAAACTGTTGATTTCCATTGGCTTCTTTTGTAATCATTTGCATTATTGTCGACTGTTCTCTATGCACAACCCTATTCTTCCACTTACACCCGCACTATTTGCATCAGTCTATCTCATAGATTTATTAAATATCAATGATGAGTTCTGTTGCTATTCATATGCGAGGATGAAACTTCGTGCCTCTACTCAAATGGATAAAAAATGATCCTGATGAGGCTCTTTGTGAAGACAATGGTGCCGCCACCATCTTCTGAAAACCTCCTCAAGCACAAGGCCACGGGCCAGTGGGTGGTACCCTTTTCGATAGCAGGTATATTTTCTTAATCCTCATACATGATTTGATTTTTGTCTGTTTATTGCCGGCTTTGTCTAATGCTTACCAATAGTTCAGAAACACACACACATATTCTTACACTTACATCCAGCACTATATGCATCAGTGTCTCATAGATTCATTTTATATATCACTGCTGATGTCTGTTGCTCTTCAATTTTCATATGCAGACTGAAACTGCTAACCCTTCATTGGTCAAAAGGATTGCAAGCTGCTGCGATGAGGCATCTGCAGAGGCTGCCACCAAGTTCTTGTCAGCCCCACCTTACGGATGCTTATATAAGCTCAAGTCCAAGGACCAGCCGGGCTGTAACCATCCAAGGGTTCGGGTATATTTTCTTAAGCCACATATACATGCCATGATTTATGTACGATATTATCACCGGCTCTGTCTAATGCTTTTTGGAATTCGGAAACACCAAATTAGCATGCTTATATTCATCATACACTAATTTTTCACTGTTCGATTTGTAACATAGTGTTATGCACTCGCTTGTCAACATTTGCATTGCTCTGAACTATGCACTTTACACAACCTAATTCTTTCACTTACATTCAGCGCTACGCACCAGTAGTACCTCCCATGTTTCCTTCACCATCCCGATGCCGAGCTTGCGGGAATATGGCGGGCCCATGCACATACCCCGCATATAACACCTCCTATGGCTCTATCTACCTTTCTAGTAGCTCCTTCACAGAGTTACATGTATGTATTCTCAGTGGTTTAGCATGAATTGGCATATAGTAAAGTCTTGTTTTTAGTCTTCCTGCTTCTTACATTTGTATCAATTTTCACATGCGGAATTTGTATCTTGTGAACTTCGTCCAATGATTAACCAGATGTGTCCGCATGAAGGGTCTTTCACTATGCATGGCAATGGCAAATTGATGAACACCTACACGGTCTATGAGGTGTATGTCTACAAGACGCAGGCCATCACATATTTGTATGGACATGATTGGAGAAAGTTTGCTTTTGACTACGGTGCGAAGAAGAGGCGACGAGCTGAGGATCAGAAACTCAAACGGGCAGATATACGTAACTGCTTACAGAGTTGGAGACACTTCCAAATATATAATATGTAACTTTTTTCTACTCATATCTTTTGATAACTGTTCTGAGCAGTTGTTCTAAACCATTCCCTCTGTTCTAGCTTGCTGGGTTTAACATGATCAAAGCTGCAGATCCCCTAATGGAACATGAGCGGATGTCACAAAGGGCAACCACACCAGCACCGGCACCGGCTTCCCACTCTCCTGCATCAGCACCGGTTCCTGTACCAGCTCCGTTTACTGCATCTACCCAGCAGTCCCCTACATCAGCATTGGTTCATGTAGAGGCCCCATATACTACACACCGCCCGACGGGCTCTGCATCAGCCTTGGTTCCTCTAGCTGCACCGTTCTTGCACCTGCCCAACAGTCTCCTGCATCGGCACCGGTTCCTCTAGAGGCACCGTTTCTTGCACCTGCCCAGCAGTCTCCTGCATCAGCACTAGCTCGTGTACCAGCCAGGCTCCTGCACCTGCCCGGCCAGATCACCGAGGTCTCGGCTCATTGCTTTGTGGCCACCCGTGTGGTGACCAGGACGCATCTGAAGGCTATGTTCGTGAGTATATGATAGCATAACTGCTCTTATCTTGATGTCTTCTCTGCTCAAAGTCTCACATGGTTCAGTGCATTGGTGCCATTGACTAATTTTTGGTGGTATCTCTTGCTTTGAATCAGAAATTGCCTAAAAGTATCTCCAAGGATCTCAATGCTGGCCGAAGGGGCAAGATATCCCTCGTCATGGAGAGTGAAGGTCTCACCGTGGAGGGACGGTACTCCGTCAGTCCCACAGTTGGCCGCTTGGGTGTTACTTCGAGGTGGAATAAGTTCAGTGACGGTGCCTAACTTAGGATTGGATCAAAGTTGAAGGTCAAGATCTTTCGATGTCATTTGTGACATGCTGGTCATAAAGTTCGCGGTTGTCTAGTTCTGTTGCCCCATGAGCCCTTAGCAAATGCATTTGTAGTTATACTTATATAAGGTTATCTTATACGAACTGCTAATTAATTGTATGGGTGGTAAAACTCTGGCAAGCTTTTGCTCTTAGCAAGTATGTATGTATGATCAGCTATTATGATAACTAATGTTTGTGTTCATCTTAATATGCATTTCCGTTTTAGAAAAAAACTTAATTTCTATTTTGGCTGACCTGTTAGAGAACTATCAGATTGAACCCACAACATGATTCAAATAGATTCATTACACCGAGCCACATGTCTTGACCTTGCTATACACTACTTCCATTAATCAGTGCAAGAAGGCTTACAGCTGCACTGAACCATGGCGGTCGAATCCACCTTATCTATCTAGAAATACAACCTTTGTAGAAAGAGGATTTGCAGTATGGGAAGGCTGACATTGGGGACCCATGAGCCAGCAGCGTCGTCAACGTTTTAAAGGTGGCAGGAGATCGAAAGAAAAAATAAGCCAAAAATCAGTTGGTAAACAAATTCAAGAAAAGAAACATTTACCTTTCTGAGAGGATGACATGCGGGACCCATGAGGCAGCAGCATCCTCAACTATTTCAAGGCGGCAGGGGATCAAAAGAAAAAAGGAAATAGCCAGAAATTAATTAGGGTCAAAAATAAATCCATCAAAGGAAACTTTTATTGTTCATAGAGGATGACATGTGGGACCGACTTGCCAGCTGCGTCGTCATCGTTTCAAAGGGGGCAGGGGATCAAAAGAAAAAGGCAAATAGCCAGAAATTAGGGGAAAAAATAAATCCAACAAAGGAAACTTTTATTGTTCATAGAGGATGACATGCGGGACCCATGAGCCAGCAGCTTCCTCAACGTTTCAAAGTCGGCATGAGATTGAAAGAAAAAGGCAAGTGACATAATATCAGGAGCCAAAAATAATCCAAGAAAAGAAACTTTATTGTACATAGAGGATGACATGCGGGTCCCATTTTGTAGCAGCGGTCTCAATGCTTCCAAGGCGGCACAGGACCGAAAGAAAAATGAAGTAGCCAGAAATCAGGGTGTGAAAAAAAATCCAAGAAAAGAAAGATTTCAATTGGGCTGTATCTGGAAATCTGGGCCTTCGAACTATCCTGCTGGGCCTTTTGACTCGTACAATTTCAGCCCACTCCAAAACAGGAAAGGTCGGATTTTTCTCAAAAAAAAAACAGGAAAGTCCTTGATACTTCTCCGACGTATCAATAATTTCTTGTGTTCCATGCCACATTATTGATGATATCTACATGTTTTATGCACACTTTATGTCATATTCATGCATTTTCTGGAACTAACCTATTAACAAGATGCCGAAGTGCCAGTTGCTGTTTTCTGCTATTTTTGGTTTCAGAAATCCTAGTAACGAAATATTCTCGGAATTGGACGAAATCAACGCCCAGGGTCCTATTTTGCCACGAAGCTTCCAGAAGACCGAAGAGGAGACGAAGTGGGGCCACGAGGTGGCCAAACCCTAGGGCGGCGCGGCCCCTGCCCTGGCCGCGCGGCCCTATGGTGTGGGCCCCTCGTGCTGCCTCCTGACTTGCCCTTCCGCCTACTTAAAGCCTCCGTCGCGAAACCCCCAGTACCGAGAGCCACGATACGGAAAACCTTACTGAGACGCCGCCGCCGCCAATCCCATCTCGGGGGATTCAGGAGATCGCCTCCGGCACCCTGCCGGAGAGGGGATTCATCTCCCGGAGGACTCTACGCCGCCATGGTCGCCTCCGGAGTGATGTGTGAGTAGTCTACCCCTGGACTATGGGTCCATAGCAGTAGCTAGATGGTTGTCTTCTCCCCATTGTGCTTCATTGTCGGATCTTGTGAGCTGCCTAACATGATCAAGATCATCTATCTGTAATTCTATATGTTGCGTTTGTTGGGATCCGATGAATAGAGAATACTTGTTATGTTGATTATCAAAGTTATGTCTATGTGTTGTTTATGATCTTGCATGCTCTCCGTTACTAGTAGATGCTCTAGCCAAGTAGATGCTTGTAACTCCAAGAGGGAGTATTTATGCTCGATAGTGGGTTCATGTCTCCGTGAATCTGGGGAAGTGACAGAAATCTCTAAGATTATGGATGTGCTGTTGCCACTAGGGATAAAGCATTAGTGCTATGTTCGAGGACGTAGTTACTGATTACATTACGCGCAATACTTAATGCAATTGTCTGTTGTTAGCAACTTAATACTGGAGGGGGTTCGGATGATAACCTGAAGGTGGACTTTTTAGGCATAGATGCATGCTGGATGGCGGTCTATGTACTTTGTCGTAATGCCCAATTAAATCTCACTATATTCATCATAATATGTATGTGCATTGTTATGCCCTCTCTATTTGTCAATTGCCCAACTGTAATTTGTTCACCCAACATGCTGTTTATCTTATGGGAGAGACACCTCTAGTGAACTGTGGACCCCGGTCCAATTCTCTATACTGAAATACAATCTACTGCAATACTGTTCTACTGTTTTCTGCAAACAATCATCATCCACACTATACATCTAATCCTTTGTTACAGCAAGCCGGTGAGATTGACAACCTCACTGTTTCATTGGGGCAAAGTACTTTGGTTGTGTTGTGCAGGTTCCACGTTGGCGCCGGAATCTCTGGTGTTGCGCCGCACTACATCCCGCCGCCATCAACCTTCAACGTGCTTCTTGACTCCTACTGGTTCGATTAAACCTTGGTTTCTTACTGAGGGAAACTTGCCGCTGTGCGCATCACACCTTCCTCTTGGGGTTCCCAACGGACGTGTCAACTACACGCATCAAGCAAATTTCTGGCGCCGTTGCCGAGGAGATCAAGACACGCTGCAAGGGGAGTCTCCACTTCCCAATCTCTTTACTTTGTTTTTGTCTTGCTTAGTTTTATTTACTACTTTGTTTGCTGCACTAAATCAAAATACAAAAAAATTAGTTGCTAGTTTTACTTTATTTGCTATCTTGTTTGCTATATCAAAAACACAAAAAAATTAATTACTTGCATTTACTTTATCTAGTTTGCTTTATTTACTGTTGCTAAAATGGCCACCCCTGAAAATACTAAGTTGTGTGACTTCACAACCACAAATAATAATGATTTCTTATGCACACCTATTGCTCCACCTGCTACTACAGCAGAATTCTTTGAAATTAAACCTGCTTTCTTGAATCTTGTTATGCGAGAGCAATTTTCAGTGTTAGTTCTGATGATGCTGCTGCCCATCTCAATAATTTTGTTGAATTATGTGAAATGCAAAAGTATAAGGATGTAGATGGTGACATTATAAAATTAAAATTGTTCCCTTTCTCATTAAGAGGAAGAGCTAAAGATTGGTTGCTATCTCTGCCTAAGAATAGTATTGATTCATGGACTAAATGCAAGGATGCTTTTATTGGTAGATATTATCCCCTGCTAAAATTATATCTTTGAGGAGTAGCATAATGAATTTTAAACAATTAGATACTGAACATGTTGCTCAAGCTTGGGAAAGAATGAAATCTCTGGTTAAAAATTGCCCAACCCATGGACTGACTACTTGGATGATCATCCAAACCTTCTATGCAGGACTAAATTTTTCTTCGCGGAATTTATTGGATTCAGCTGCTGGAGGTACCTTTATGTCCATCACTCTTGGTGAAGCAACAAAGCTTCTTGATAATATGATGATCAATTACTCTGAATGGCACACGGAAAGAGCTCCACAAGGTAAGAAGGTAAATTCTGTCGAAGAAACCTCTTCCTTGAGTGATAAGATTGATGCTATTATGTCTATGCTTGTGAATGATAGGACTAATGTTGATCCTAATAATGTTCCGTTAGCTTCATTGGTTGCCCAAGAAGAACATGTTGATGTAAACTTCATTAAAAATAATAATTTCAACAACAATGCTTATCGGAACAATTCTAGTAATAACTATAGGCCATATCCTTATAATAATGGTAACGGTTATGCTAATTCTTATGGGAATTCTTACAACAATAATAGGAATTCACCCCCTGGACTTGAAGCCATGCTTAAAGAATTTATTAGTACACAAACTGCCTTTAACAAATCTGTTGAAGAAAAGCTTGGGAAAATTGATATACTTGCTTCTAAAGTCGATAGTCTTGCCTTTGATGTTGATCTTTTGAAATCGAAAGTTATGCCTAGTAGGGATATTGAAAATAAAATTGTTACTACAGCAAATGCCATCCAAGTTAGAATTAATGAGAATATAAGATTAATGGCTGAACTGTGTGCTAGGTGGGATAGAGAAGAAAATGAAAAACTAGCTAAAGAGAAGAATGTAGCTAAAGTTTGGACTATTACCACCACTAGTAATGCTAATGCTACACATGTTGCTGCACCTCCTACTATTAATAATAAAAGAATTGGTGTTAGCAATGTTTCCACTTCTAATGCAAAGCGCGAGAAACTGCCTGAAACTGCTAAAACTGCTGAAACTGCCTGTGATAAAACTGCTAATTTTTTTTCCAATATTGAGGATGATGATCCCATTGCTTTAGATCATAATGATTTAGATTTTGATGATTGCCACATCTCTGAAGTTATAAAGTTCTTACAAAAACTTGCTAAAAGTCCTAATGCTAGTGCTATAAATTTGGCTTTCACGCAACATATTACAAATGCTCTCATAAAAGCTAGAGAAGAGAAACTAAAACTTGAAACTTCTATTCCTAGAAAACTAGAGGATGGTTGGGAGCCCATCATTAAGATGAAGGTTAAAGATTTTGATTGTAATGCTTTATGTGATCTTGGTGCAAGTATTTCCGTTATGCCTAAGAAAATTTATAATATGCTTGACTTGTCACCGCTGAAAAATTGTTATTTGGATGTTAATCTTGTTGATCATTCTACAAAGAAACCTTTGGGGAAAGTTGATAATGTTCGCATTACCGTTAACAATAACCTTGTCCCCGTTGATTTTGTTGTCTTGGATATTAAATGCAATGCATCTTGTCCCATTATATTGGGAAGACCTTTTCTTCGAACTGTTGGTGCTATCATTGATATGAAGGAAGGTAATATAAAATATCAATTTCCTCTCAAGAAAGGTATGGAACACTTCCCTAGAAAGAGAATGAAGTTACCTTTTGATTCTATTATTAGAACAAATTATGATGTTGACACTTCGTCTCTTGATAATACTTGATACACACTTTCTGCGCCTAGCTGAAAGACGTTAAAGAAAAGCGCTTATGGGAGACAACCCATATTTTTACCTACAGTACTTTGTTTTTATTTTGTGTCTTGGAAGTTGTTTACTACTGTAGCAACCTCTCCTTATCTTAGTTTAGTGTTTTATTGTGCCAAGTAAAGTCTTTGATAGAAAAGTTCATACTAGATTTGGATTACTGCGCAGTTTCAGATTTCTTTGCTATCACGAATTCCGACCTGCCTCTCTGTAGGTAGCTCAGAAAAATATGCCAATTTACGTGCGTGATCCTCAGATATTTACGCAACTTTCATTCAATTTGGGCATTTTCATTTGAGCAAGTCTGGTGCCATTTTAAAATTCGTCAATACGAACTGTTCTGTTTTGACAGATTCTGCCTTTTATTTCGCATTGCCTCTTTTGCTATGTTGGATGAATTTCTTTGATCCATTAATGTCCAGTAGCTTTATGCAATGTCCAGAAGTGTTAAGAATGATTATGTCACCTCTGAACATGTTAATTTTTATTGTGCACTAACCCTCTAATGAGTTGTTTCGAGTTTGGTGTGGAGGAAGTTTTCAAGGATCAAGAGAGGAGTATGATGCAACATGATCAAGGAGAGTGAAAGCTCTAAGCTTGGGGATGCCCCGGTGGTTCACCCCTGCATATTCTAAGAAGACTCAAGCGTCTAAGCTTGGGGATGCCCAAGGCATCCCCTTCTGCATCGACAACATTATCAGGTTCCTCCCCTGAAACTATATTTTTATTCCATCACATCTTATGTGCTTTGCTTGGAGCGTCGGTTTGTTTTTGTTTCTGTTTTGTTTGAATAAAATGGATCCTAGCATTCACATTGTGTGGGAGAGAGACACGCTCCGCTGTAGCATATGGACAAGTATGTCCTTAGTTTCTACTCATAGTATTCATGGCGAAGTTTCTTCTTCGTTAAATTGTTATATGGTTGGAATTGGAAAATGATACATGTAGTAATTGCTATAAATGTCTTGGGTAATGTGATACTTGGCAATTGTTGTGCTCATGTTTAAGCTCTTGCATCATATACTTTGCACCCATTAATGAAGAAATATATAGAGCATGCTAAAATTTGGTTTGCATATTTGGTTTCTCTAAGGTCTAGATAATTTCTAGTATTGAGTTTGAACAACAGGGAAGACGGTGTAGAGTCTTATAATGTTTTCAATATGTCTTTTATGTGAGTTTTGCTGCACCGGTTCATCCTTGTGTTTGTTTCAAATAAGCCTTGCTAGCCTAAACCTTGTATCGAGAGGGATTACTTCTCATGCATCCAAAATCCTTGAGCCAACCACTATGCCATTTGTGTCCACCATACCTACCTACTACATGGCATTTCTCCGCCATTCCAAAGTAAATTGCTTGAGTGCTACCTTTAAAATTCCATCATTCACCTTTGCAATATATAGCTCATGGGACAAATAGCTTAAAAACTATTGTGGTATTGAATATGTACTTATGCACTTTATCTCTTATTAAGTTGCTTGTTGTGCGATAACCATGTTTCTGGGGACGCCATCAACTATTCTTTGTTGAATTTCATGTGAGTTGCTATGCATGTTCGTCTTGTCTGGAGTAAGAGAGATCTACCACCTTATGGTTAAGCATGCATATTGTTAGAGAAGAACATTGGGCCGCTAACTAAAGCCATGATCCATGGTGGAAGTTTCAGTTTTGGACATATATCCTCAATCTCATATGAGAAAATTATTAATTGTTGATACATGCTTATGCATAAAAGAGGAGTCCATTATCTATTGTCTATGTTGTCCCGGTATGGATGTCTAAGTTGAGAATAATCAATAGCGAGAAATCCAATGCGAGCTTTCTCCTTAGACCTTTGTACAGGCGGCATAGAGGTACCCCTTTGTGACACTTGGTTAAAACATGTGCATTGTGATGATCCGGTAGTCCAAGCTAATTAGGACAAGGTGCGGGCACTATTAGTATACTATGCATGAGGCTTGCAACTTGTAAGATATAATTTACATGAAACATATGCTTTATTACTACCGTTGACAAAATTGTTTCATGTTTTCAAAATCAAAGCTCTAGCACAAATATAGCAATCGATGCTTTTCCTCTATGGAGGACCATTCTTTTACTTTCATTGTTGAGTCAGTTCACCTATTTCTCTCCACCTCAAGAAGCAAACACTTGTGTGAACTGTGCATTGATTCCTATATACTTGCATATTGCACTTATTATATTACTCTATGTTGACAATATCCATGAGATATACATGTTATAAGTTGAAAGCAACCGCTGAAACTTAATCTTCCTTTGTGTTGCTTCAATGATTTTACTTTGAATTATTGCTTTATGAGTTAACTCTTATGCAAGACTTATTGATGCTTGTCTTGAAGTACTATTCATGAAAAGTCTTTGCTTTATGATTCACTTGTTTACTCATGTCATATACATTGTTTTGATCGCTGCATTCACTACATATGCTTTACAAATAGTATGATCATGGTTATGATGGCATGTCACTCCAGAAATTATCTTTGTTATCGTTTTACCTGCTCGGGACGAGCAGAACTAAGCTTGGGGATGCTGATACGTCTCCGACGTATCGATAATTTCTTGTGTTCCATGCCACATTATTGCTGATATCTACATGTTTTATGCACACTTTATGTCATATTCGTGCATTTTCTGGAACTAACCTATTAACAAGATGCCGAAGTGCCAGTTGCTGTTTTCTGCTGTTTTTGGTTTCAGAAATCCTAGTAACGAAATATTCTCGGAATTGGACGAAATCAACGCCCAGGGTCCTATTTTGCCACGAAGCTTCCAGAAGACCGAAGAGGAGACGAAGTGGGGCCACGAGGTGGCCAAACCCTAGGGCGGCGCGGCCCCTGCCCTGGCCGCACGGCCCTATGGTGTGGGCCCCTCGTGCCGCCTCCTGACTTGCCCTTCCGCCTACTTAAAGCCTCCGTCGCGAAACCCCCAGTACCGAGAGCCACGATACGGAAAACCTTACTGAGACGCCGCCGCCGCCAATCCCATCTCGGGGGATTCAGGAGATCGCCTCCGGCACCCTGCCGGAGAGGGGATTCATCTCCCGGAGGACTCTACGCCGCCATGGTCGCCTCCGGAGTGATGTGTGAGTAGTCTACCCCTGGACTATGGGTCCATAGCAGTAGCTAGATGGTTGTCTTCTCCCCATTGTGCTTCATTGTCGGATCTTGTGAGCTGCCTAACATGATCAAGATCATCTATCTGTAATTCTATATGTTGCGTTTGTTGGGATCCGATGAATAGAGAATACTTGTTATGTTGATTATCAAAGTTATGTCTATGTGTTGTTTATGATCTTGCATGCTCTCCGTTACTAGTAGATGCTCTAGCCAAGTAGATGCTTGTAACTCCAAGAGGGAGTATTTATGCTCGATAGTGGGTTCATGTCTCCGTGAATGCGGGAAGTGACAGAAATCTCTAAGATTATGGATGTCTTTGTTGCCACTAGGGATAAAGCATTAGTGCTATGTTCGAGGACGTAGTTACTGATTACATTACGCGCAATACTTAATGCAATTGTCTGTTGTTAGCAACTTAATACTTGGAGGGTTCGGATGATAACACGAAGGTGGACTTTTTAGGCATAGATGCATGCTTTGGATGGCGGTCTATGTACTTTGTCGTAATGCCCAATTAAATCTCACTATATTCATCATAATATGTATGTGCATTGTTATGCCCTCTCTATTTGTCAATTGCCCAACTGTAATTTGTTCACCCAACATGCTGTTTATCTTATGGGAGAGACACCTCTAGTGAACTGTGGACCCCGGCCCAATTCTCTATACTGAAATACAATCTACTGCAATACTGTTCTACTGTTTTCTGCAAACAATCATCATCCACACTATACATCTAATCCTTTGTTACAGCAAGCCGGTGAGATTGACAACCTCACTGTTTCGTTGGGGCAAAGTACTTTGGTTGTGTTGTGCAGGTTCCACGTTGGCGCCGGAATCTCTGGTGTTGCGCCGCACTACATCCCACCGCCATCAACCTTCATCGTGCTTCTTGACTGCTACTGGTTCGATTAAACCTTGGTTTCTTACTGAGGGAAACTTGCCGTTGTGCGCATCACACCTTCCTCTTGGGGTTCCCAACGGACGTGTCAACTACACGCATCAAGCAAATTTCTGGCGCCGTTGCCGAGGAGATCAAGACACGCTGCAAGGGGAGTCTCCACTTCCCAATCTCTTTACTTTGTTTTTGTCTTGCTTAGTTTTATTTACTACTTTGTTTGCTGCACTAAATCAAAATACAAAAAAATTAGTTGCTAGTTTTACTTTATTTGCTATCTTGTTTGCTATATCAAAAACACAAAAAAATTAGTTACTTGCATTTACTTTATCTAGTTTGCTTTATTTACTGTTGCTAAAATGGCCACCCCTGAAAATACTAAGTTGTGTGACTTCACAACCACAAATAATAATGATTTCTTATGCACACCTATTGCTCCACCTGCTACTACAGCAGAATTCTTTGAAATTAAACCAGCTTTACTGAATCTTGTTATGCTTGAGCAATTTTCTGGTGTTAGTTCTGATGATGCTGCTGCCCATCTCAATAATTTTGTTGAATTATGTGAAATGAAAAAGTATAAGGATGTAGATGGTGACATTATAAAATTAAAATTGTTCCCTTTCTCATTAAGAGGAAGAGCTAAAGATTGGTTGCTATCTCTGCCTAAGAATAGTATTGATTCATGGACTAAATGCAAGGATGCTTTTATTGGTAGATATTATCCCCTGCTAAAATTATATCTTTGAGGAGTAGCATAATGAATTTTAAACAATTAGATACTGAACATGTTGCTCAAGCTTGGGAAAGAATGAAATCTCTGGTTAAAAATTGCCCAACCCATGGACTGACTACTTGGATGATCATCCAAACCTTCTATGCAGGACTAAATTTTTCTTCGCGGAATTTATTGGATTCAGCTGCTGGAGGTACCTTTATATCCATCACTCTTGGTGAAGCAACAAAGCTTCTTGATAATATGATGATCAATTACTCTGAATGGCACACGGAAAGAGCTCCACAAGGTAAGAAGGTAAATTCTGTCGAAGAAACCTCTTCCTTGAGTGATAAGATTGATGCTATTATGTCTATGCTTGTGAATGATAGGACTAATGTTGATCCTAATAATGTTCCGTTAGCTTCATTGGTTGCCCAAGAAGAACATGTTGATGTAAACTTCATTAAAAATAATAATTTCAACAACAATGCTTATCGGAACAATTCTAGTAATAACTATAGGCCATATCCTTATAATAATGGTAACGGTTATGCTAATTCTTATGGGACTTCTTACAACAATAATAGGAATTCACCCCCTGGACTTGAAGCCATGCTTAAAGAATTTATTAGTACACAAACTGCCTTTAACAAATCTGTTGAAGAAAAGCTTGGGAAAATTGATATACTTGCTTCTAAAGTCGATAGTCTTGCCTTTGATGTTGATCTTTTGAAATCGAAAGTTATGCCTAGTAGGGATATTGAAAATAAAATTGTTACTACAGCAAATGCCATCCAAGTTAGAATTAATGAGAATATAAGATTAATGGCTGAACTGCGTGCTAGGTGGGATAGAGAAGAAAATGAAAAACTAGCTAAAGAGAAGAATGTAGCTAAAGTTTGGACTATTACCACCACTAGTAATGCTAATGCTACACATGTTGCTGCACCTCCTACTATTAATAATAAAAGAATTGGTGTTAGCAATGTTTCCACTTCTAATGCAAAGCGCGAGAAACTGCCTGAAACTGCTAAAACTGCTGAAACTGCCTGTGATAAAACTGCTAATTTTTTTTCCAATATTGGGGATGATGATCCCATTGCTTTAGATCATAATGATTTAGATTTTGATGATTGCCACATCTCTGAAGTTATAAAGTTCTTACAAAAACTTGCTAAAAGTCCTAATGCTAGTGCTATAAATTTGGCTTTCACGCAACATATTACAAATGCTCTCATAAAAGCTAGAGAAGAGAAACTAAAACTTGAAACTTCTATTCCTAGAAAACTAGAGGATGGTTGGGAGCCCATCATTAAGATGAAGGTTAAAGATTTTGATTGTAATGCTTTATGTGATCTTGGTGCAAGTATTTCCATTATGCCTAAGAAAATTTATAATATGCTTGACTTGCCACCGCTGAAAAATTGTTATTTGGATGTTAATCTTGTTGATCATTCTACAAAGAAACCTTTGGGGAAAGTTGATAATGTTCGTATTACCGTTAACAATAACCTTGTCCCCATTGATTTTGTTGTCTTGGATATTAAATGCAATGCATCTTGTCCCATTATATTGGGAAGACCTTTTCTTCGAACTGTTGGTGCTATCATTGATATGAAGGAAGGTAATATAAAATATCAATTTCCTCTCAAGAAAGGTATGGAACACTTCCCTAGAAAGAGAATGAAGTTACCTTTTGATTCTATTATTAGAACAAATTATGATGTTGACACTTCGTCTCTTGATAATACTTGATACACACTTTCTGCGCCTAGCTGAAAGACGTTAAAGAAAAGCGCTTATGGGAGACAACCCATATTTTTACCTACAGTACTTTGTTTTTATTTTGTGTCTTGGAAGTTGTTTACTACTGTAGCAACCTCTCCTTATCTTAGTTTAGTGTTTTATTGTGCCAAGTAAAGTCTTTGATAGAAAAGTTCATACTAGATTTGGATTACTGCGCAGTTTCAGATTTCTTTGCTGTCACGAATTCCGACCTGCCTCTCTGTAGGTAGCTCAGAAAAATATGCCAATTTACGTGCGTGATCCTCAGATATTTACGCAACTTTCATTCAATTTGGGCATTTTCATTTGAGCAAGTCTGGTGCCATTTTAAAATTCGTCAATACGAACTGTTCTGTTTTGACAGATTCTGCCTTTTATTTCGCATTGCCTCTTTTGCTATGTTGGATGAATTTCTTTGATCCATTAATGTCCAGTAGCTTTATGCAATGTCCAGAAGTGTTAAGAATGATTATGTCACCTCTGAACATGTTAATTTTTATTGTGCACTAACCCTCTAATGAGTTGTTTCGAGTTTGGTGTGGAGGAAGTTTTCAAGGATCAAGAGAGGAGTATGATGCAACATGATCAAGGAGAGTGAAAGCTCTAAGCTTGGGGATGCCCCGGTGGTTCACCCCTGCATATTCTAAGAAGACTCAAGCGTCTAAGCTTGGGGATGCCCAAGGCATCCCCTTCTGCATCGACAACATTATCAGGTTCCTCCCCTGAAACTATATTTTTATTCCATCACATCTTATGTGCTTTGCTTGGAGCGTCGGTTTGTTTTTGTTTTTGTTTTGTTTGAATAAAATGGATCCTAGAATTCACATTGTGTGGGAGAGAGACACGCTCCGCTGTAGCATATGGACAAGTATGTCCTTAGTTTCTACTCATAGTATTCATGGCGAAGTTTCTTCTTCGTTAAATTGTTATATGGTTGGAATTGGAAAATGATACATGTAGTAATTGCTATAAATGTCTTGGGTAATGTGATACTTGGCAATTGTTGTGCTCATGTTTAAGCTCTTGCATCATATACTTTGCACCCATTAATGAAGAAATATATAGAGCATGCTAAAATTTGGTTTGCATATTTGGTTTCTCTAAGGTCTAGATAATTTCTAGTATTGAGTTTGAACAACAGGGAAGACGGTGTAGAGTCTTATAATGTTTTCAATATGTCTTTTATGTGAGTTTTGCTGCACCGGTTCATCCTTGTGTTTGTTTCAAATAAGCCTTGCTAGCCTAAACCTTGTATCGAGAGGGATTACTTCTCATGCATCCAAAATCCTTGAGCCAACCACTATGCCATTTGTGTCCACCATACCTACCTACTACATGGCATTTCTCCGCCATTCCAAAGTAAATTGCTTGAGTGCTACCTTTAAAATTCCATCATTCACCTTTGCAATATATAGCTCATGGGACAAATAGCTTAAAAACTATTGTGGTATTGAATATGTACTTATGCACTTTATCTCTTATTAAGTTGCTTGTTGTGCGATAACCATGTTTCTGGGGACGCCATCAACTATTCTTTGTTGAATTTCATGTGAGTTGCTATGCATGTTCGCCTTGTCTGGAGTAAGAGAGATCTACCACCTTATGGTTAAGCATGCATATTGTTAGAGAAGAACATTGGGCCGCTAACTAAAGCCATGATCCATGGTGGAAGTTTCAGTTTTGGACATATATCCTCAATCTCATATGAGAAAATTATTAATTGTTGATACATGCTTATGCATAAAAGAGGAGTCCATTATCTGTTGTCTATGTTGTCCCGGTATGGATGTCTAAGTTGAGAATAATCAATAGCGAGAAATCCAATGCGAGCTTTCTCCTTAGACCTTTGTACAGGCGGCATAGAGGTACCCCTTTGTGACACTTGGTTAAAACATGTGCATTGTGATGATCCGGTAGTCCAAGCTAATTAGGACAAGGTGCGGGCACTATTAGTATACTATGCATGAGGCTTGCAACTTGTAAGATATAATTTACATGATACATATGCTTTATTACTACCGTTGACAAAATTGTTTCATGTCTTCAAAATCAAAGCTCTAGCACAAATATAGCAATCGATGCTTTTCCTCTATGGAGGACCATTCTTTTACTTTCATTGTTGAGTCAGTTCACCTATTTCTCTCCACCTCAAGAAGCAAACACTTGTGTGAACTGTGCATTGATTCCTACATACTTGCATATTGCACTTATTATATTACTCTATGTTGACAATATCCATGAGATATACATGTTATAAGTTGAAAGCAACCGCTGAAACTTAATCTTCCTTTGTGTTGCTTCAATGCTTTTACTTTGAATTATTGCTTTATGAGTTAACTCTTATGCAAGACTTATTGATGCTTGTCTTGAAGTACTATTCATGAAAAGTCTTTGCTTTATGATTCACTTGTTTACTCATGTCATATACATTGTTTTGATCGCTGCATTCACTACATATGCTTTACAAATAGTATGATCATGGTTATGATGGCATGTCACTCCAGAAATTATCTTTGTTATCGTTTTACCTGCTCGGGACGAGCAGAACTAAGCTTGGGGATGCTGATACGTCTCCGACGTATCGATAATTTCTTGTGTTCCATGCCATATTATTGATGATATCTACATGTTTTATGCACACTTTATGTCATATTCGTGCATTTTCTGGAACTAACCTATTAACAAGATGCCGAAGTGCCGATTCTTTGTTTCTGCTGTTTTTGGTTTCAGAAATCCTAGTAACGAAATATTCTCGGAATTGGACGAAATCAACGCCCAGGGTCCTATTTTGCCACGAAGCTTCCAGAAGACCGAAGAGGAGACGAAGTGGGGCCACGAGGTGGCCAAACCCTAGGGCGGCGCGGCCCCTGCCCTGGCCGCGCGGCCCTATGGTGTGGGCCCCTCGTGCCGCCTCCTGACTTGCCCTTCCGCCTACTTAAAGCCTCCGTCGCGAAACCCCCAGTACCGAGAGCCACGATACGGAAAACCTTACTGAGACGCCGCCGCCGCCAATCCCATCTCGGGGGATTCAGGAGATCGCCTCCGGCACCCTGCCGGAGAGGGGATTCATCTCCCGGAGGACTCTACGCCGCCATGGTCGCCTCCGGAGTGATGTGTGAGTAGTCTACCCCTGGACTATGGGTCCATAGCAGTAGCTAGATGGTTGTCTTCTCCCCATTGTGCTTCATTGTCGGATCTTGTGAGCTGCCTAACATGATCAAGATCATCTATCTGTAATTCTATATGTTGCGTTTGTTGGGATCCGATGAATAGAGAATACTTGTTATGTTGATTATCAAAGTTATGTCTATGTGTTGTTTATGATCTTGCATGCTCTCCGTTACTAGTAGATGCTCTGGCCAAGTAGATGCTTGTAACTCCAAGAGGGAGTATTTATGCTCGATAGTGGGTTCATGTCTCCGTGAATCTGGGGAAGTGACAGAAATCTCTAAGATTATGGATGTCTTTGTTGCCACTAGGGATAAAACATTAGTGCTATGTTCGAGGACGTAGTTACTGATTACATTACGCGCAATACTTAATGCAATTGTCTCGTTGTTAGCAACTTAATACTTTGGAGGGTTCGGATGATAACCTGAAGGTGGACTTTTTAGGCATAGATGCATGCTGGATGGCGGTCTATGTACTTTGTCGTAATGCCCAATTAAATCTCACTATATTCATCATAATATGTATGTGCATTGTTATGCCCTCTCTATTTGTCAATTGCCCAACTGTAATTTGTTCACCCAACATGCTGTTTATCTTATGGGAGAGACACCTCTAGTGAACTGTGGACCCCGGTCCAATTCTCTATACTGAAATACAATCTACTGCAATACTGTTCTACTGTTTTCTGCAAACAATCATCATCCACACTATACATTTAATCCTTTGTTACAGCAAGCCGGTGAGATTGACAACCTCACTGTTTCGTTGGGGCAAAGTACTTTGGTTGTGTTGTGCAGGTTCCACGTTGGCGCCGGAATCTCTGGTGTTGCGCCGCACTACATCCCGCCGCCATCAACCTTCAACGTGCTTCTTGACTCCTACTGGTTCGATTAAACCTTGGTTTCTTACTGAGGGAAACTTGCCGCTGTGCGCATCATACCTTCCTCTTGGGGTTCCCAACGGACATGTCAACTACACGCATCAGTCCTATGCTTCGCAAAAACAAAAAACAAGGAGATTCAACATATAAGTTTGTTTATGTAGATATAAAGATTTAATTTATCCGTTTGCAATAGCTCAGAGCGAAATACAACGTTTATTGTCTGCAAAATAAAATATCACATGTTTCTTGTACGGGGAGGCTGACATCGGGGACCCATGAGCCAGCAGCGTCGTCAACGTTTCAAAGGCGGCAGGGGATCGAAAATAAAAAAAAAGCCAAAAATCAGTTGGTAAAAAAATACAAGAAAAGAAAACATTTATCATTCTGAGAGGATGACATGCGGGACCCATGAGGCAGCAGCATCCTCAACGTTTCAAAGTCAGCATGAGATCGAAAGAAAAAGCCAAGTGACATAATATCAGGAGCCAAAAATAATCCAAGAAAAGAAACTTTATTGTACATAGAGGATGACATGCGGGTCCCATTTTGTAGCAGCGGTCTCAACTTTTCCAAGGCGGCACAGGACCAAAAGAAAAATGAGGCAGCAGCATTCTCAACAATTCCAAGGCGGCAGGGGATCAAAAGAAAAAAAAGGAAATAGCCAGAAATTAATTAGGGGTCAAAAATAAATCCACCAAAGGAAACTTTTATTGTTCATAGAGGATGACATGTGGGACCGACCTGCCAACAGCGTCCTCATCGTTTCAAAGGGGGCAGGGGATCAAAAGAAAAAGGCAAATAGCCAGAAATTAGGGGTCAAAAATAACTCCAAGAAAGGAAACTTTTATTGTTCGTAGAGGATTACATGCGGGACCCATGAGCCAGCAGCTTACTCAACGTTTCAAAGGTGGCATGAGATCGAAAGAAAAAGGCAAGTGACCAAATATCAGGAGCCAAAAATAATCCAAGATTTATTGTACATAGAGGATGACATGTGGGTCCCATTTTGCAGCAGCGGTCTCAATGTTTGTAATGCGGCTTGAGATCAAAAGAAAAAGAAAGTAGCTAGTAATTAGGGGGTGAAAAAAAATCCAAGAAAAGAAAGTTGATGGACATAGAGGATGACATGCGGGTCCCTTGAGCCAACAGCTTACTCAACGTTTCAAAGGGGGCAGGGGATCAAAAGAAAAAGGCAAGCCAAAAATCAGAGGGTGAAAAAATCCAACAAAGGAAACTTTTATAGCACATAGAGGATGACATGCGGGTCCCATGAGCCAAAGGTTCCTCAATGTTTCAAACGTGGCATGAGATCGAAAGAAAAAGGCAAGTGACCAAATATGAGGTGCCAAAAAAACTCCAAGAAAAGAAAGTTGATTGCTCATAGAGGATGACATGCGGGTCCCATTTAGCTGCAGCGGTCTCACTGTTTGAGAGGCGGCAGGGGATCGAAACAAAAGGCCACTGACCCAATATTAGGGGCCAAAAAAAAATACAAGAAAAGAAAGTTTTAAATTCCATAGAGGATGACATACGGGTCCCATTTAGCAGCAGCTGTATCACCGTTTGCGAGGCGGCAGGGATCGAAAGAAAAAGGCAAGTGACCAAATATGAGGTGCCAAAAAAATCCAAGAAAAGAAAGTTTTATAGTACATAGAGTATGACATGCGGGTCCCATTTAGCAGCAGCGGTATCACCGTTTGAGAGGCGGCAGGGGATCGAAAGAAAAAGGCAAGTGACCAAATATGAGGTGCCAAAAAAAATCCAAGAAAAGAAAGTTTTATAGTACATAGAGGATGACATGCGGGTCCCATTTAGCAGCAGCGGTATCACCGTTTGAGAGGCGGCAGGGGATCGAAAAAAAAGGCAAGTGACCAAATATGAGGTGCCAAAAAAAACTCCAAGAAAAGAAAGTTGATTGCACATAGAGGATGACATGCGGGTCCCATTTAGCAGCAGCGGTCTCAACGTTTCCAAGGCGGCAAGGGATCAAAAGAAAAAGGAAGTAGCCAGAAATCAGGGGGTCAAAAAAAATCCAAGAATAGAAAGAATTTTGGTTCATAGAGGATGACATGCGGGACCCATGATCCTGCATCGTAAACGGCTCGATCGGAGAACGTTGAACGAGATGGCGCGATCTAAAAAAAAAACAATGCCAGAGAGGCTGCCATCTGGGCCCTACATCCCTCGGCGGTGCGGATTTGCGTTGACTCGGCCGGCGAACCCGAGATTTCGTGATGCACCACGTCCCGGGCCACCATACGCGACGTTTTGGCCGCTTTCGTCGGGCTAGGTGGCCTCAAAAACGAGAAAAAAAAGTTTTGACATGCACCACGGAGGGACCCAAAATCGTCGGCCATGGTACACCAGCAACCACGGCGCGACTTCAACTTCGTCGGCCATGGCAACTTTTCTTGTAGTGCATGGTCGAAGTGAAGCCGTACATCGATTAAGTGCGAACCATTTAGTTATTCGCAAACATTCACTCGTATTTTCGTGGCTAACTCTTCCTCTTTTCATCGGTATAGGCAATTTAAGGCTATACATTGGAAAAATACCCACATGGAGCCTACCCCGGAAGAATCCAAGCAAATTTTCGATAAGGGCAGCGGTTTCGGTTTCAGTAGATGGTTCTGTAATTTGGTACTTTTCTATCCAAATTAGCTAGCACTTTCGACATTTATCGGTCATTTCTCGTTCTAAACTTCTCGTGCTAAACATGTAGGCAAGAACTGACAAAGAGATGAAGTCAGAGCTAAGAAAAATTGCTAGGGGCTTTGACCATTCCCTCGAAGCGTTCAACTCCTATGACGTGAACGGGTATCGCTTCCAGACCCATAAATACACAACAAGCCGGCCCAACGCGAAGACAATAAATAGCGGGGTGGTATGTCAAGGTGACGATGGGCTCCATTACTATGGAAGAGTCGAGGATATATACGAGCTGAATTACGGGTTTCAGAAAGGGCTAAATCCCGTCATCTTCAAATGTCATTGGTTTGACCCACGTCGGGTGAGACGGGATCCTGAAATTGGGTTGGTCGAAGTTGAAAGGAACTCTGTTTATAAGGGAGAGGATGTGTACATCTTGGCTACCCAGGCCTTTCAAGTATTCTATCTCCCGTACGCGTGCAGAAACCCGACAAAACGTCTACATGGATGGGATGTTGTGATGACGGTGCCTTCACGCAATAGGCCGCCCCCGCCAAACAAGGACGATTACCGCCGCGTAGACCCCTCAGCAAAGAGTGTCGAGTTCTATCAGGAAGAAGGGCTCCCCGGGCATTTCACAATCGCCTTGCCGACTATCGATGACATGGTCGTAGACGATGAACAAGAAGATGCGGGCATGGATGGGGACAATGCAGAAGATGAAGCTGAGGATGTTTGTGCCCCGGAAGACCTGAGTTTGCTCGAGGAGTTCAGAGCAGGGATTGACCTCCATGCAGATGGACCACCTCCAGGTTTCATTGATGATTATTGGTTTGCCGAGCCTGATGACGATGAGGAGACACGCGGTCCAATCACGGATGGCGACACAGGCTACTGATCTATGTAGTAGTAATTGTGAGGCTAGCATGTTTGTAATAACTCTGTGTAATAGTGATTGTCTAGCTAGATTATTTGTAAGAACTCTGTGCTATGTTTGAGAGAACTCTATGCTAGCTATTTGTTGCTTCCACTAATTAATGTTCATCCTTTTGCATTATTGTTGCTTTCATTAATGTTCATCTACTTATATTTCTGTTGCTTTCACTAATATTTATCTCTTTACAATATTGCGTACTAATAAACCACTCTCTTCATTTGTGTTTGCAGGTGATTGAAGCATGCCGCCAAAAAAAAGGGGTGGCGGTCTTAAAAAGAAGCTCAAGGACTTGGTAGGTGTAGGGACTTCGAGGCGGGGCCGAGCTACTACCCCCTCCTACCCCCCCTCCTGTCGCTCCCACAGGGCGGCCGTGTAGGAAGAATGCGACGCGGGTACTCACTCCTAGTCCTAGCCCCCCTCCCGCAGCCGATGATGATGACGAGGAGGAGGACCAGGAGCACCACGGGGGTGGGGAGGACCAGGAGGAGGAGGGGGTGGGGAGGACCAGGAGGAGGAGGGGGGTGGGGAGGACCAGGAGGAGGAGGAGGGGGACGAGGAGGACCTCTCGGAGGATGAGGGGTTGGGGAACTTAGTGTTCGATCCTGATCAAAGCCTACATTGGAAAGCGCCGGAGGATTACCAGTACGTTCCAGCTGTGGAGAGGCTGAGGCCACGTGATAGGAAGCCATATCGGCGTGGGATAACACAGCTCCCCGCGCTGAAGGACTGGCGCTACAGGCACGTTGTTCTACAGCCCTATGGAAGGAGGTACATGTTAATTTTTGGCATTTCGTTATCGCAATTTTGTCATTATCAAAATTATTATCACATACATATTGATGTTGTCGTTTCATGGTGCAGCTCGTTCCAGTATGAAGACTCGTCGCAGAGACCGCCACGTGGGTACTCGAACATCCTTGGGGGCCTACTTAGATGGTATTTCCCTGGGATAGTCAATCTCCCTACTGGTGGCTGCGACGTAGCTTGGAGGTGGGCGCACTACAGCCTCGCGGAAGATCCTCTTGGCCGCGGCACCGCGGCGGATTTGGTTGTTGCCAAATTCTGGGTACGTGACTTTTGACTTCTTACCATTCATACACTCTCCTTGGTTCACAATAAATGCACTAATGCCCCTTGTTTTACCTATGTGCATGGTTGCAGAAATACTTCAAGAGGGCCGAGGGCAAGGAGAATGCGTGCGATGATGTCCTACACCAGCTTGCAAGGAAGAGGGTGACTGGCATGCACTACGAGGCACGTGTTCAATGCGTCCGTGACTGGCACGCCGACCGCTTCGTCCACATGACTAAGGAGGACGCTCGCGACACGCTCATGCAGCCGTGGCAGTACTTGCAGGTATTTGCATTTATGTGTTATTGATTTCTTTATCGCCATGTAGTTTATTTTACCATAATGGGTTTATCTTGTGCATGTAGAACCCTCCTCAGTACGTCGGCAACGACGAGAGGTGCTTTCTTGCGATGGTCATGTGGTGGACATGCCCCCAGTACCTGAAGAAGCACGAGGAGGGCAAGAAGAAGCGGGCAGAGATGCGAGGTGGATCGCATATCCAAGGCAGCATCCCCATCTCTCTTCACCTGCAGAAGGAGGTGAGCAAATTAATGGTTCCTTCATTCTTTGAATTCATGTTATATATTTGTTAACTCTGCAAGGTTGTGCCACTTCACTCAATTACATGTTCTCTTTTGCAGGAAGTCAGGACAGGAGCGAAGCCTAACGTCTTTGCCGTGCTAAAGAAGATGAAGCAAAGGAAGACGCCTGATCCTGAGACGGGGTCCGTGTGGGTTAACCCGCAATCCGAGACCCAGTGCACGTCGTATGTCTCCAAGTTCAAGCAGAAGTACGGCGAGGACGCCAACCCAGAGGCCGAGGACTTTGACCCTGAGGTCGCGGTGCTTGCGGGAGAAGGCTTGAAGCATGGCCGCCTATGGTTTGGTGACGGGTGCGTCGACCCAGCGAAGGTTCCCTCTCTCCGCCAGATCCGTCGTGGTCGTAAGAGCGGCCAGCCTGAGGTAGAGCCCCGGCCACGGGCTTCGGATCTAGCTGTCGAGCGGTTACGGGTATGTTCTTCCTCGGGCCTCTACATTTCCTTTACATGCTTTCCATTGAAATGTTAATGACATCGCGGCAACACAACGTAGGAGGAGATGGCAGCGAAGGAGCAGGCGGCCCAGGAGCAAAGGGCACAGATGGAGCAACAGATTCTGGAGTACCAGCAGCAGCAGACACAGATGATGCAGCAGATGCAACAGCAGCAGCAGATGATGCAGCAGCAGCAGGCACAGATGAGCTGGCTGATGAGCCAGACGGTTCTGACTTCTCCACCGGGGAGTCTTCCTGCTCCTCCACCTTACTCCATGCCGTGGATGCCGCCACCGCCCACTCAGACCCCGGGGACACCTATCACCGTCAACAACATGAACATCATCCGGAGCATGAACCACGGTGAGTCCTCTTGTGCCCAACCCGCTACTTGTACTTGTTCAAGTGTTCAATATGCAAATGCAAATGTTCATTCCATCAACCTTGTAGATTATATGTCACAAGGCAATGACGATGAGGCCGGCGGAAGCGGAGGAGGACAATAAGGTTGATGGCATGGTCTTGATGGATTTGTGGACATTGCACTTGTTATGGATTGTACTTGTACTTGATGTGTGTTGATGTATTTGTGGACATTGCACTTGTTATGCATAAACTATGTGTGTTGATGTATTTGTGGTGTTGTTGATGTGTGTGGTGATGCTATGGTGAATATATATGTTGTATATGTTATATATATGTGAAATGCTATTTTGAAATGCAGGGATTAGTGGAAAACAGAAAAAAAAATAAAAAATCAAGGGGCCTTCGCCGTGTGTATGCACACGGCAAAGGACTTTTGGTCACTTTGCCGTGTGCATACACACGGCAAAGGCGCCACGTGAAGCTCACCTGTGCTCCTGGCACGCTGCTGGGTGTGCCTGGAGGAGGCTTTGCCGTGCGGGCTGGGGTGTTGCCGCACGGCAAAGGGAGCACAGCCCGGCAGAGGCAGGCGCACGGCAACGAGGTGGCGCACGGCAAAGAGGATGGCGCACAGCAGAGATCAGCCGCACAGCAAAGGGGCGAGCGCACGGCAAAGATCACGCGCACGGCAAAGGGGCGGCCGCACGGCAACGTTGCGCGCGCACGGCAAAGGCCTTTGCCGTGCGGTTTGGTCAGGCGCACGGCAATGTCTTCGTTGCCGTCGGAGGCATTGCCGTGCAGACGTTGCCGTGCGTCGACGCACGGCAAAACCTTTGCCGGGCAAATAAGGGTCTTTGCCGTGCGAATTGTCGCACGGCAATGAATTGTTTTCCCGTAGTGATATATCAAGAACGGATGTTTTCATCAAGCTCATGATTGCTTTAATTAGATAGTCTTCAAAAGCAACATCAACCATTTGCATTTATCCACTCCACTTATTATGTTACTGATAGTAATTAGTAGCCTGTAAAACCGGGATATCTGAGTGCATTAAATCAGCAAAGCTAATAAAAGACTATGAGTTACAGAGATCAATAACTATGTTAAAATGCAATGACAAATTAGGAAAAAATACTGAAGATACTTCTATTTGTTTGGCGGTATCACGTGCGTCTGAATTATGTGACGATTTGGAAGCGGAGGAGAACATCCTGAGAGATGAAGATGTTGACATTCCTCAGGCTATTACTACGGAGAGAAAAACTCGCAAGAAGAAATCGTATGACAAGAAAAATATTAGTAGGAGTAACCGTATTAGAATCAAACCATCCAAATTACAATGACAAATCTTAAAGGAATGACATGGAATAGTGAGGGGTTTAGAGATCCAGGAAAACATTTTTTTGTGAAGGAATCAATAAGGGAGTATGACCTCGATTTTATTGCTTTACTAGAGACAGGACGGTCTAATTTTGTGGTACATTTCTTACGGGATTGAGCAGCAGGTAAGGATTTTGCATGGTTTTGCTTACCACCTCATGGAAGGTCGGGAGGAATTTTAGTAGGGATTAACACGACCACTTTGGTGGTTAATAGGGTAGATAGTGGAGACTACTGTGTGAAGTTGTCAATCACTTCTAAAATTGATGGGTTTCAGTGGCTGCTTGTGCCGGTGTATGGTGCTGCCCAAGATAAAAATAAATATGAATTTCTTGCAGAATTAGTGAGGATTTGTGAATCTGAAACAATACCTTTGTTATTAGCGGGAGACTTTAATATTTTGAGAAAATCAGAGGATAAAAGTAATGACATTTTTAATCCCCGCTGGCCATTTATTTTTAATGCGATCATTGAGAATCTTAATCTACGAGAAATTGCTTTGTCTGGCCGGCAATTTACCTGGGCAAGTAGAAGAGAGACCCCTACATATGAAAAATTGGATAGAGTACTGCGAGTGTCGAGTGGGAACAGAAATTCCCCTTGGTCACCGTTCGGGCTTTGACTCGCTCTGGATCTGATCATACTCCGCTCTTGATCGATGCGGGGGTCCAGGCACATATAGGTAATAAACCGCGTTTCTCGTTTGAATTGGCTTGGTTAGAACATTACGGGTTTTATGAGCTCATTGCAACTGAATGGGCAGCCGGCCCGTCAACACCCGGATTTCTAAGTCCAGATGCCTATTATGCCATACATCGCAATCCCAGGAAGATTGTTGTTGCGAGACATAACAGTTGAATATCATAGAGTCATCATTTATTACAACACATAATCGTCTTACAAAGGTAGATCACATGATCCAATATTACAATAGTTGTTGATCTATTGATCAACGAACATCACAAATAGCGGAAGCGAAGTAGTCGTGGCTATCTAATCCACAGGCAACGCTTGACGTCAGGAGCAGTCCTAGTTGTCGTAGACGTCTTGTTGTCCATCTTCCTTGTACTGCTGTTCTCCTTCATAGTCTAGCCATTTGAATAGCCAGGGACAAAGCCATGAGTACTTTTAAAGTACTCACAAAACTAATACTAATGTAAGTACTTATCAATTTTAGTAAGGGGGTACTAAGCTCGAAGTTTATTTGCATAAAGCCAATTTTAGTTCACAAACATTTAGTAAAAGCCTCCTCATTTGCTAACTAACTCAAGTGGGAACATTAGTGTCATTCTCACAACTCTGTGGTGATTCAAGTCAAATTCACCATTCACCTTTCAAGTTCAAATCACATGTCATATGTCACATTTTTGAAAATGGTCTGATGACGGAACAGTATGGCCTTTCCAACCGTCCATAACCATGGACGCGGCTATTCGAATAGTTTTACACTCTGCAGAGGTCGTACACTTGTGCCACAATATTTGCAATAATTCGTCAGGGTTAACTGGCCCTGATTTATCACACTGCGTGTGCGGACTACCAACCATAACCTTTCACTTACATACCCTATTATAGGCACCTCTCCCCATGAGCTTGGCCTCCCAGTGAAGACAAACCGTCAGCCTGGGAACTGCACAGGGCTTGGGCCGGACATTCACCTCATTTCACGTCATTTCTCATCATTTCATATTTCTTTGGAGGCAGCCCTGGGCGTAACCCCGATGACGCTTGTTTAGAGGGAACCCATACTAAAGCACGTAAATTTCTATTTAAGCCCTTACCCATGTTGGGTATTGTGGGGGTACTTTCAAATTGGAATGGTATCGTATCCGAACCCAACCATCAGTTTTTGTAAAATTCACCAAGTCATTCACAAGTCATATTCACCTTCAAAATCTTTCAATAGAATGATTCATCATTCCAAGGTTTTCAAAGTCATTTCATTTCACATGTTCCCATCTAGAGTAGTCCATTTTATTTGTTTAGCACTAGCAACTAGTCATGAGGGGTGCTAACTAGTTTTGATTACTCTAGGCTAAATTGGATGCTCTTGTGCTACTCTAGACCAAGTGAATCATAAATCAAAAAGTAACTTTGATAAATCAACATCAATAAAGCTTGTAAGGTAAAAACTTGGGATAGGACTATTAAGCATAAAGTAAAATGTGGTGTTGCCTTGCTCTTGTAGAGCTTTGCACTTTGCAAGAATATTAGCTTGCAACAAGATAACTTGCATTAGTCTAGCTTGCAACAATATTAGCTTGCCTTGGTTGGGGTAGTGATGAAAGTTCTCTTCTCCTTCCTCTTGGTAGAAAACCTCCTCTTCTTGATAGTCTCCGGTACTAGCGTCTATAAACGAATACGAGGATACAATCACCAAACAATACTTAAGTAGACTTAATTAGCCTTAATGGCTCACACAAGATGATCTAGCATCATCACTTAATATTTCTCACTTAGTGTTAGGAAAATAATTTCCTCTCATTGACATATGGCTTAGGGTTTCTTTTTAGTTTGGAAGAAATAATTTCCTCTCATTGAATCTTCTTAAGATTTAATTTCCTCAAATAACAAGTATGATATGATGTTGACCAAGGTCAACACTTCATATTTCTTATTTGGGGAAAATGGTTTAAATGAGATACTTCATCTCATGCCATTTAAATACCACTATGGAACAATTGAATATCACTAAATAATTTCATGTGAGATGCTATAAATTAAGGTTATTACTTCGTATTGGGTTACTTAGGACAATGGTTTAAATGAGAGAATATCTCCCATATTATTTAAATAATTCATTTTGGATAATTTAAATGGACTAGAAATAGCCACATAGCCATTATTCTGCTCTAGCCCATGATCATGTGAAACAACCATATCATATTTTTTACATAAACAATTAGAGTATTTGAAATGTGAATTATGAGAATTTGAATCATCTCAAAATTCATTATGCTTGATTTTATAAATTTATTTGAACTCTGAAAACTCTCTGTCTTGTTATTTTTACTATTCATATTCTATAACAGATCTAGGGTTCAAACCAGTGGGGTTGGATGGAGCTTTTCATAAGCTTTCCAACAATATAAAGTTGGTCAAATTTGGTTGAGTGGATTGAGAGTTATTCAAATTCTAAGTGAGCACCAGTATTGAATTTGAAACAAAAAGGAATTAAACGAATTTGAATTTTGGGCCTAGGCAGGAAAGAGAAATGGGCCAGGACGAGGGGAAACGAGCTGGGCTGGCCCAACTACGCGTCTGGCGTGAGCGGGCCGCTTGACATGGTGGGGCCCAGGCGTCAGCGACGCTTAACGCCGAAACGGTACCGGCCAAGCTGGGACGTAGAATTAAAACACGGATCCACGGCTCATACTCGTCGTCTACGGCAACGAGAGGGACTCTCTGGCGCGGCGAGGCTAGGGGGTGGGCGAGCTCACCGGCGGTCGGCGGACGGCGGTGTTGACGCGAGACGATGTTGCGGACGACGGCGAAGCAGGGGGTACCGACGGTGACTCCAACGGTGGCGGAAATCGATGGCGCCGTCTGCAGCACCGCCGCGGACTTCATCTGTCAATTGGAGGTCTACCGGCGACGATGTGGAGTGGAGAGGGGTTGAGAATGATCAGAGAGAGGAGGGGAGTCGAGTGGTGTGAGTAATTGAGGAGGAGGAGCTCTCCTTTAATAGAGTCGAGAGGTGGCCGTGGGGTGCGGGCAAGGTCGACGGTGGCGCGGCGTCTCTGAGGCGCGAAAGGGCAAGTCTAGGGGCGCGTGAGGTAGGCGACGTCCTCGCAGTACGGGCGCGGTAGGGTTTTATCATGGCGATGGCGACGGTGCACACGCGTGCAGTTGATCATTTCTAGGAGATAGTCGTGGTCCTTGTGAGCGTGTAGGAGGAAGAAATGGGGCAAGAGGTGGTCGGACGCGACGAGGCGAGCCAGTGGACTGGCGTGTCCAGTGTGGTGTATGGGCGCGCTCTGGCATGTCCTGGCGCGTCTGGGCACGTCTGGACATGTCGCGTTCCAGGCGTGGGCGTGCTCTTCTTTGGCCAGGGAGGGTACCAGCGTGCATGGTGGAGTGAGGGCTACCTTGTTGACATGGTGAGGCTGACCAGAGAGGGGTGGAGAGGATGATTGGCATGAGGGTCGGCATGGGTACGGCATGGTGATGAAAGGAGGCTTTCCAGGCTTTTATCAGCAAGAGCAAGGACATGGCTTGATACAGGAGACACAGAGGAGCACTTATCACCTCAGTAACAAAGTGATTTATGCTAAAACCTGCTGTGTAATAGGGTGTGTGACATTTGCATATTGTTGCCTGCCAGGTGTTTGAGGAAATGGCCGCATGAACATTTTGTTCAAATTTTGAGATTATTTTTGGTGAAGTTCATTTAAATAATTAGTGGAGTAGAATGGTGGTGGTGGTGGTCAATTTGGTGCAGGTTTGCAAAGTTTCCAAATTGTGATGATCTTCTCTCTATCTCATAGTTGCATCTTGTCTCCTTTATTCTGGTCAATGTAGGCAGAGTCAACCCTGATGGTCAACACCAAAAAGGTTCACCTTGACATGGTCTTGGATGAGGTGGAAAGAGTTGGCCAGGTTTAGTTTAGGAATCTGCCAAACCAGGGGTGCAAAGTGGGCATGATGATAAAAAGTGGCAAAGTGACCATTATCATATGTAACAAGGATTTGATTTTTCCTTTGATTTGATTTGTGTTTCTTTGATGCAATTGTGTTTGTTATTGATATATTAAGGTTTCACAAGCAATGGCACAAGCAATGGTGGCCTTGGTTAAAGATTTGCATATTTGGCTAAGTGTGTATGTTAGTGAAATTGCATTTTTCTATTTCTTTTATTTCTCTCTATTTGATTTGGTTTTTCTTGATTCCAAAGTGATTTTTTTTTTGGAACATTTCCAAACCATTGAAACAATTCCAAAAGGCCTAGTTCAAAGATTTGCAAAAATGGCCTTAACACATAAGAGGTGAAATTCCAAATTTTCCCTAATCTTCTATCTTGTTCTCCTTGCTTTACTTGGGCATGGTATAGGGTCCATTTAGGGTTAGATTAGGTTTAGAGATGGTTTCACACCATTTGGGTGGTGTATGAGGGCATAGGGCAAGATTTGGTAATATGGCTATGTGTCACATATGCCACTATGCAAAGTTGATTTTATTTTTGTTTCTCACTTGAATGAGTTGGTAAGTACTAGGTTAGGTTTGTTGAGGTTTTCAAAATATCTAAACAAGGTAGAAAAGCCTAGGTAAAAGTTTTAGCAAAAATAGCCATAGGCACATAGGCCCTTTTCTTATTTAATTTCTTTTTATTTTTATTTAACTTGGATGGTGAAAAGGATAGGGTTTAGGGTTTAAGATCCTTTCAAAGTAGTTTACACAAGCATCATGGCAATATCACAACCTATAAGCATGATCACTATGCATCAAACTAAATTTAATAAAAGTTTTTGTTGGTTCCAAATTTTGGAAATAGGGAAATTTATTTTCTTTATTTTGAAATTTTTGGGATGTTACACGGCCCCCTTGGAAAAACACCGATTCAAAAATGGCAAAATAAAATTAGGCATCTGCGCCGCTTTTTACGAGGTTGGGCAAAGAATTTAAGCGGAAAATACAAGAAGGAGAAGGAACGGTTGTTAAACATTATAGACATGTTGGACATTAAGGGAGAAACAATGCCGTTGTCAATAGTGGAGCGCAATGAATTAAAACAAGCCAATGAAAAGTTGAATAAGCTCCGTCGCGAGGAAGAGATTAAGTGGGCGCAAAGGGCTAAAGTAAAGTACATCCAGGAAGGGGGCGATAATACCAAATACTTCCACCTTATAGCTAATGGGAAGCACAAAAAAAAGAAAATTTATCAACTTGAACAAGAAGAGGGTACCATTGTCAGAGATGATAATCCGAGGGTATACATTTCGGAGTACTATAAAAAGTTGTTTGGTAATCCTGAGCCTAGTTCGGTTTCGTTAGACGAAGACAGAACTGAATATATTCCGCGATTGTCAGCGGAGGAGAATAGAGTGTTAGTTGCGAACTTCTCGATGGAGGAGGTTCATGACGCTATTTTCCAGATGGAACATAATAAATCACCTGGACCAAATGATCTGATGGCTTTATTTGAGAGCTTTCAGAAAGGGGATTTGCCTCTGTACAAGCTGAATTTTGGGGTGATTACTTTACTGCCTAAAAAAGAAAATGCAACTCAGATTCAACAATATAGGCCAATATGCTTGCTCAATGTGAGTTTCAATTTTTTTACTGAAGTTGCGACAAACCGTACCACTGAGGTAGCTCAAAAAGTAATTAGACCTACACAGACAGCGTTTATTCCAGGAAGAAATATTCTAGAGGGAGTGGTAGTTCTACATGAGATGATACATGAAATGCATAGAAGAAAACTTGATGGGGTGATTTTTAAAATTGACTTTGAAAAGGCGTATGATAAGGTTAAATGGCCATTTTTGCAACAAGTTCTTCGTATGAAGGGATTTGACCCTATTTGGTGCGATAGAATAAAACAATTTGTGCAGGGCGAGAGTGTTGGTATAAGGGTCAACGATGTTATTGGGCATAATTTTCAAACCAGGAAGGGATTACGCCAGGGAGAACCTTTATCCCCAATTCTTTTCAATATTGTTGCTGATATGTTAGCGATTCTGATTGCAAGGGCTAAGGATGACGGTATAGTAGGGAGTTTGTTGCCTCATCTCATTGACAGTGGAATCTCTATTTTACAGTATGCGGATGATACAACTTTATTTTTGGAACATGATATTGCTAAGGCCGTTAATATGAAATTAGTCCTATGAATTTTTGAACAACTATCAGGTTTAAAAATAAACTTCCATAAGAGTGAATTTTTTGCATTTGGCAAGGCAAATAATTTAGAGGACCAGTACAGACATATTTTTGGGTGTGAGACTGGAACTTTACTTTTAAATTACTTGGGGATTTCGGTACATTATAGGACTTTGAGGAATGCGGAGTGGAATCCTGTTGAAACTAGGTTTACCTCTAAATTGGGGTGTTGGTGTAGTAAATTGTTGTCTTATGGTGATAGGTTAGTTCTGATTAATTCGGTTCTTACAAGTCTTCCAATGTTTATGCTTTCATTCTTGGAAATCCCAATTGGGGTGAGGAAGAGGTTACATTTTTATAGATCAAATTTTTTTTGGAAATCTGATGAACACAAGAAAAAATATAGATTATCTAGATGGAATATTCTGTGTAGACCAAAGGATCAAGGTGGGTTGGGAATTGAAGTATTGGAATTAAAGAACAAACGTTTACTAAGCAAATGGTTGTTTAAACTTCTTTAGAGGAGGGTATGTGGCAGCAGCTTTTATGTAACAAGTACCTTAAAAACAAAACACTTGCACAAGTGGAGGTTAAACCGACTGATTCTCCTTTTTAAAAGGGTCTCATGCATGTTAAAGATGATTTCTTCCAGAGAGGTTATTTCAGAGTAGGGGATGGAACATTTGTTAGGTTCTGGGAGGATGTGGCTGGGAGATACACCACTATCTCATCAATATCCGGCACTCTATAATATTGGTCAACATAAAAATGTGTTAGTATCGACTGTGTTTGCTGCTGACCCTATTCATATTTCTTTTATAAGAGGGTTGAATGATAATAAGTGGGTATAATGGTTACTTCTATGCCAACGATTAATTACAGTTGAATTAACATCTGAGCCTGATAAGTTTGTTTGGAAGCTTACAGATTCAGGTATTTTTTCGGTCAAGTCTATGTACCTTGATTGGATGAATGTCCATACTATCTATCTTCGCAGGTATCTATGGAGGTTAAAGATTCCGTTAAAAATTTAAAAAATCATGTGGTTCCTTAGTAATAAAGTGTTTTTAACTAAGGATAATTTAGCTAAACGGAAGTGGAAAGGATGTCAAAAATGTTGTTTTTTGTGATTCCACGGAAACCGTTAATCATCTGTTTCTTCATTGCCCTTTTGCGAAGATAATTTGTCGTATGATGTACCTTACTTATAACATTCCTCCACCAGCTAATATTACTAATATGATTGGTAGATGGCTGAATGGGGTAAGGAAAGAAGACAAACAGAAAATTCGAATTGGTGTTTCAGCTCTTTGTTGGGCTATTTGGAGAACTAGAAATGATATTATCATATTATCTTTAACAAATAAAGTGGAACTAATTTTTTTTGCAGCTTATCCGGCGAGCTGCCCATTCAATTCAACAATGAGTTTTACTTCTCCTACTGGAGCAGCGGGAGGATATGGTTATTGGATGCAACCGGATGCTAGTGGTTACCCAGGACTTCTTTTTCCAGGCTACTGGTGGCGGCATCTTAATAGAATAGCAAATGCATAACTTTTCTGTTTGCCATATTTTCAGTTGGTTGATTCTTGTATCGACCTTAGCTCTTCTGTGATTGTAATAAGTGATGATGAATTTGTTGTGACTTGATACTTTGTTTTAATAAAGCAATCCATGTGCATCTATTGATGCAGAGGCTGGAGCTATCCTCCTTTATCAAAAAAAAATATGTAACCTCTGTAACTCTAACAAGTACGTACTAGGTTATATCGTCTATTTCGAAGTTTCAACCCTAAGTCAAACAGTCGACATGGAAGCCTAAATTTTCCCAAAACGAAACAGCAGATGACGACTTATTATGATGTCAAAAGCAAATCCATAGACGCTATAAAACATTACTGCAAAAGGACTAAAACAAAATGTGAGAATAAATTCCAGAATATTGTCAAATTATGACGTACTCCACTGGATGGCCGCTAGGAGGAAGCCGCGCAATCCGGTCGTGGCCGCCGTAAGATCCGGCGCCCGGCTGCTGCATGCTTCCGCTCTCCAATCGCGAGCTGTTGAAGGTCTAGTAGGTACCTGGCAGATGGAAGCTTTCTATTTCGATCGCCGCCGACTGAGTGTGAATTTTTTTTTTTGTGAATCACGGAGCTTCATTAATCAAAAGGTGGGATTACAATCCTTATGAAGGACATGATCTTGGAAGGATGGAATATAGTTAACCCACAAACACCTACCTTAGCACAACGATGAGCTGCCCCATTGGCAAGTCTCCCAACAAAGCTAAATTTGAAGCTAGCTAAAAACCCACAGATCGAGCTCCTTAATCTCCTGACAAATGCCGGCAATTTCTGATCTGCCACTACCAGGATCTTCGATCATCTTCAGTACTTCTATTGCATCCGACTCAATCTCCACAGCCATGTGAAAGTGCATGGAGCCCCCATGTGTGGTTTTGGTAATTAATGACAATCCCTATGGACTAATGTTTGCATTGAGTTATATTTGTAGGAGTTGTCCATAGGCAATTCTTGAACCATTTGTTGGCTTCAAGGTTGCAATAAGAAGAAATTGATGAAGGAGATCAAGTGTCAAGTATGTCTTGAAGATGAAGATGAAGTGAGCCCTCAAGTTACTTCAAGACATCAATATGATGAAGAATGAAGAATGAAGTGCAAGTTCAAGATGAGCCATCTCGAAGAGATCCTTTGCTTGAGTCTTGCCATCCACATGGTGGTCATGGTTATGTGAAGATGCGCCGAAGAAGAAGCTCTCCCATGGTGGATTATGGGGGAGCAATCCACAAGACTTCGTCAAGCAAGCACAAGCAAGAAAGGTGTTCCATCTTGTTGAGGTCAAGATCATCGTCATCGAGCTCAAGTGGAATGCGCAAGTATAAGGTTTGCTCTTGATAGGATTTCTTTCTCACCGGTCTCATAGTGTAGTTGGAGACCGGTTTATAGTTTAGTTGTCGTACTATCAAGAGGGCTCTCGAGTGAGTATCTCGATCGTATCGTTCGGAGAGAGCTCAAACCTTTGCATCCTTGCATCATCTTTCTTGGTTATTATTTGGACCTTATCCATGTGATGTTTTAGAGCTTGTGCTTATTCTCATGACAAGCTCTAGTTCATCGAAAACGGATTTCGCATAGATCACTTGTTGCGTTTTCGAGTTTGGTTCATCATCTTACTTGGTTTTATTTGGATATTATCCATGTGATGTTTTAGAGCTTGTGCTTATTCTCATGACAAGCTCTAGTTCATTGAGAATGGTTTTTCCATGGGCAACTTGTTGCATTTTCAAGATTGGAGGTTTTACCGGTATGTCTTTTTGAGATAGGTCAAACCTTTCATCATTTGTTTCTATCCTCCTTTGCTGGACTATGATGTTTCTATGCATATTGTTGTAGAGCTCGTTGTTGTGATTTCAACGAGCCCAAGATCATTGAAATCGGAGTCCGGATGCAAAAGTTATGCCCGTTTTAGTTTTGGTGTTTCTGCAGTTTGCTTAGGCCGGATATTTCGGAAATATCCGGGCCGGATTATCCGGGCCGGATATTTCGGAAATATCCGGCCCCCTCGAAATCGGCTAAGGACCTCAGGAATTGCTGCTCAGTATAGGGGCCGGACATTTGCCTGGATTTTGACCAGGTTTTGTCCCAGAGGCCGGATTATCCGGGGGGGCGGATTATCCGGCCCTTACTTAGGCCGGATTATCCGGCCCTGGTTTTGCCCAACGGCTCGATTTTCTTGGGGGGTATAAATACCCCCCTTCTTCCTCCTTGGGCTGTTGCTTCTTCTACTCTCTCTCTCTCCTCCATTGTTGTTCTTGAGAAGTTTGCCCTTTCTCTCTATCCCTCCATGATTCTTGCCCCATTTTGAGGGAAAAGAGAGAGGAGATCTAGATCCACACTTTGACCAAACCAAATCATCTCTTTGTGAGTGAATCTTTGGGATCTAGATCTTGGAGAATTTTGTGTTCTCCTCTTTGTTCTTCCTCTCCTATTCCCCCAATAGCTTTTGTAGCTTTGTTGAAATTTGAGAGAGAAGGACTTGAGCATCTTTGTGGTGTTCTTGCCATTGCATTTGGTGCATCGGTTTGAGTTCTCCACGGTGATTCGTGGTGGTGAAAGCATGAAGGTTGTTACTCTTGGGTTCTTGGAACCCTAGACGGATTCTAGGCCTTTGTGGCGGTTTGTTGGGAGCCTCCAATTAAGTTGTGGATGTGTGCCCCAATCTTTGTGTAAGGCCCGGTTTCCGCCTCGAAGGAAATCCCTTAGTGGAACCGTGACCTAGGCCTTTGTGGCGAGGGTCACCGGAGATTTAGGTGAGGCGCCTTCGTGGCGTTCGGTGTGTGGTGTGAGTACCGCATCTTGGGGTGAGGCCTTTGTGGCGTTGGTGTGCATCGAGCAACCACACCTCAAGGTGAGCCTCTTGTGGCGTTCAGGAGCACTAAGCAACCGCACCTCTCCACTGGAGATTAGCACTCGCAAGAGTGTGAACTCCGGGATAAATCATCGTCTCCCGCGTGCCTCGGTTATCTCTATACCCGAGCTCTTTACTTATGCACTTTACCTTGTGATAGCCATCGTGCTTGAAGTTATATATATCTTTTTATCACATACTTGCTTGTATTGCTTAGCATAAGTTGTTGGTGCACATAGGTGAACCATTGCTTAGAATAAGTTGTTGGTGCACATAGGTGAACAATAGTATATAGGCTTTGGGCTTGACAAAGTAAACGCTAGTTTTATTCCGCATTTGTTAAGCCCATCTCGTAAAAGTTTTAAATCGCCTATTCACCCCCCCTCTAGGTGACATCCGTGTCCTTTCACCATGTAGTTACGATCAAGGGCTAGTTGTACTCCATCTCTGATTGCATTCGCCTCCATTACCATCGCACTGGCCGCATCCCGATACCAAAGAGCTTGGCCAAGGATAAGATGGCCCTCATAATCACGCACAACTAGACCCGTTGAGTCTTCAGCATTCTGAGCAATAAAACTTGCATCAACATTTACTTTTAGAACACCATGTCGAGGTTTCTGCCACTTTGGCTCAGGTTTGCTGACCTTTAGGCTCTTCTTCTTGCCCAGCTGTGCAAGATCAAACGTGGTCTCCATCACCCATTTAACCGAAGTTGTCACATTCCTTCCTCCCTCCCCATGCAGCACGGCATTCCTTTCTGTCCATATCGCCCAACAGCCACATAAAATGATACACGCCGACTCTATGCTTACTCTTGTACCTCCTACCAAGTCAGTGGCCCAAAACTCAGGGTGTAGTTCTGGTATTTTGAAGGAAATAGCTTTGTTTAGTTCATGCCAGAATTGCCTCGCCCACGAACATTTAAACAATGCGTGAAATATGGTTTCCTCCTCCGCTCCACATATCTTGCAAAAAGCAATTTCTTCCATATGTCGCCTGTTCAAAATTTGGCGACAAGGGATATACTCATTAATCACCCTCCACCAAAAAGATCTGACCTTCGGCGGTACCTCCATTTTCCAGAGGATCTTCCATGTCTTGCTCGCATCAATTCCTGAACTTGATGCTAGGTCGGTCTGCTGCAGTGCCAAGGCAAGATGACGGTAGCACGACCTCACCGTGAATTGGCCAGACTATTCCAAGCTCCAAGACCAGAAATCTTCACCGAATCTGCTTAATGGTATTTTAGAAATAGCCGCAACATCTGCAGGTACAAAGTTAGTGTCTAGCTTCTCCCCGTTCCATCCAGAACCCTCATCATTAATCAGCTCATTAACTCTCAGCACATCTGCTCCAGGTTTCTGTACAATAGGTTTGAAACAAGAATTTTCAGGGATCCAGGGGTCGGTCCACACTCTGATTGATGTGCCATCACCTGGTCTTTTAATTAGACCCACCTCTATTGCCTCTCTTCCGTGAAGAATGGTATTCCAGATATGGGAGGTGTTCCTCTTCTTCTTTGCATCCATGAAATCAGAATTATGGTAATATTTCCCCCGTAGAACATGAGCACACAGTGAATCCGGTTTTGTAAAGAGCCTCCAACCTTCCTTGGCCAGCATAGCCTGGTTAAATAGTTGGAAATCCCTGAAACCCATTCCACCTGCACTTTTCGGTATAGCAAGTTGATGTCTACGCACGCTTCTATTCCTCTAGACAGTGTTGGGCCTCCAAGAGCAGAGGTTTGTAGAACAGCAGCAAGTTTCCCTTAAGTGGATCACCCAAGGTTTATCGAACTCAGGGAGGTAGAGGTCAGAGATATCCCTCTCAAGCAACCCTGCAATTAAGATACAAGAAGTCTCTTGTGTCCCCAACACACCTAATACACTTGTCAGATGTATATGTGCACTAGTTCGGCGAAGAGATAGTGAAATACAAGTAATATGGATGATTGTAAGTAGCAATTGCAATCTGAAATAAAAATGGCAGCAAGCGAACATGTAGCAGAACTTGTTGGAAACGGTGTTTCAATGCTTAGAAACAAGGCCTAGGGATCATACTTTCACTAGTGGACACTCTCAACAATGATCACATAATAAATAAATAAATGCTAATCTCAAACACTCTCTTGTTGGATAACAAACACCATTCATTGTGTAGGGCTACAAGAGCACCCTCAAGCCGGAGTAAACAAGCTCCACAACGTCATAAAGGAATCACACACGATGCGCACACTGTCACCGTCACACCGTGGGGAGTGAATCCGGAGTTCATATTAAAGTAACCTTTAGAGTGCATAATAGACCGTTGCAATTTAGACCGAGTACTAACATAGCATACACACTGTCAACAATAGCTATGAAAGGGGGAATAGATCGCATCAATACTATCATAGTAATAGTTAACTTCATAATCTACAAGAGATTACAATCATAACCTACGCCAAGTACTACATGATGCACACACTGTCAACTTTACATCATGGAGGAGGAATAGACTACTTTAATAACATCACTAGAGTAGCATATAGATTAATAGTGATACAAAGCTCATGATCACATAAAGATCACACCATGGGAGAGAGAGATGACCCACATAGCTACCGGTAGAGCCCTCAGCCTCGGGGGAGAACTACTCCCTCCTCATCATGGGAGACAGCAACGGCGATGAAGATGGCGGTGGTGTCGATGGAGATGACTCCGGGGGCAATTCCCCGTCCCGGCGGCATGCCGGAACAGAGACTTCTGTCCCCCGAAACTTGTCTTCGCGATGGCGGCGGCTACGGAACTCTTCGTGGAATATGACTGTCTTTTTTAGGGTTTTCGCGACGGGGAGAATATATAGGCGGAAGGGCGGCCTCGGAGGAGCCAGGGGGTGCCCACACCACATGGCGGCACGGCTAGGGGTGGGCCCGCGCCCCCCTATGGTGTGGGTCCCCTGCTGGCCGCCTCCAACTCTCCTTCGATGTTCTGGAACCCTCCGTGGAAAATAGGGCCGTGGGCTTTTGTTTCGTCCAATTCCGAGAATATTTCCTGTGTAGGATTTCTGAAACCAAAAACCGCAGAAAACAGGAACTGGCGCTTCGGCATCTTGTTAATAGGTTAGTCCCGGAAAATGCATCAAAATGATATAAAGTGTATGTAAAACATGTGAGTATTGTCATAAAACTAGCATGGAACATAAGAAATTATAGATACGTTTGAGACGTATCAAACATCCCCAAGCTTAGTTCCTACTCACCCTCGAGTAGGTAAACGATAACAAGGATAATTTCTGAAGTGACATGCTAGCAACATAATCTTGATCAACACTGTTGTAAAGCATATGAGATGAATGAAAGTGATTCAAAGCAATGGTAAAGATGATGATTAAACAACTGAATCATATAGCAAAGACTTTTCATGAATAGTACTTTCAAGACAAGCATCAAAAAGTCTTGCATAAGAGTTAACTCATAAAGCAATAGATTCAAAGTAGAAGGCATTGAAGCAACACAAAGGATGATTAAGTTCCAGCAATTGCTTTCAACTTTCAACATGTATATCTCATGGATAATTGTCAACACAAAGTAATATAATAAGTGCAATAAGTAAACATGTAAGAATCACTGCACACAGTTGACACAAGTGTTTGCTTCTAAGATAGAAAGAAGTAGGTAAACTGACTCAACATAAAGTAAAAGAAAGGCCCTTCGCAGAGGGAAGCAGGGATAACTCATGTGCTAGAGCTTTTTGTTTTGAGAACATGGAAACAATTTTGTCAACGGTAGTAATAATTCATATGTGTTATGCATAAAACCTCCTATAAGTTGCAAGCCTCATGCATCGAATACCAATAGTGCCCGCACCTTGTCCTAATTAGCTCGGACTTCCATGGATTATCATTGCATTACATATGTTTCAACCAAGTGTCACAAAGGGGTACCTCTATGCCACCTGTATAAAGGTCCAAGGAGATAGATCACATTTGATTTCTCAATTTTGATAGATCTCAACTTGAGGACATCCATACCGGGACAACATAGAAAACATATAATGGACTCCTCTTTTATGCTTTAAGCATTCAACAACAGATAATATTCTCATAAGAGATTTGAGGATTAATGTCCAAGATGAAACTTTCACCATGATACATGGCTTTGGTTGGCAGCCCAATGTTCTTCTCTAACAATATGCATACTCAAACCATTTAATCATGACAAATCTCCCTTACTTCAGACAAGACGAACATGCATAGCAACTCACATGATATTCAACAAAGTAAAAAGTTGATGGCGTCCCCATAAACATGGTTACCGCTCAACAAGCAACTTATAAGAACTAAGATACATAATCGACATATTCATTACCACAATAGTTTTTAGGCTACTTTCCCATGAGCTATGTATTGCAAAAACAAGGAATGAATTTTTGAAAGGTTTTAAAGGTAGCACACAAGCAATTTACTTTGGAATGGCAGAAAAATACCACATAGTAGGTAGTTATGGTGGACACAAATGGCATAGGTTTTGGCTCAAGGTTTTGGATGCACGAGAAGTATTCCATCTCAGTACAAGGCTTAGGCTAGCAAGGTTGTTTGAAGCAAACACAAGTATGAACCGGTACAGCAAAACTTACATAAGAACATATCGCAAGCATTATAAGACTCTACACTGTCTTCCTTGTTGCTCAAACACTTTTACCAGAAAATATCTAGACTTTAGAGAGACCAATCATGCAAACCAAATTTCAACAAGCTCTACGGTAGTTCTCCACTAATAGGCTTAAACTACATGATGCAAGAGCTTAAACATGATCTATGAGAGCTCAAAACAATTGCCAAGTTTCAAATTATTAAAGACAATATGAAGCATTTTCTGTTTCCAACCAAATAGCAATAAATGAAGCGACTTTCAACTTTCACCATGAATATTAAAGTAAAACGAAGAACACAAGTGTTCAAATGGAAAAGCGGAGCGTGTCTCTCTCCCACACAAGCATGATAGGATCCGAATTTATTCAAACATAAACAAAAATAAAAGCACACAAACGCTCCAAGTAAAGCACATAAGATGTGACATAATTAAATATAGTTTCACTAGAGGTGACCTGATAAGTTGTTGATGAAGAAGGGGATGCCTTGGGCATCCCCAAGCTTAGGCGCTTGAGTCTTCTTGAAATATGCAGGGATGAACCACGGGGGCATCCCCAAGCTTAGACTTTTCACTCTTCTTGATCATATCATATCATCCTCCTCTCTTGATCCTTGAAAACTTCCTTCACACAAAACTCAAAGTAATCTCATTAGAGGGTTAGTGCATAATAAAAAATTTACATGTTCAGCAAGGACACAATCATTCCCAACACTTCTGGACATTACCCAAGGTTACTGAAATTTAATGGAACAAAGAAATCCACTCAAACGCAGTAAAAGAGGCAATGCGAAATAAAAGGTAGAATCTGTCAAAACAGAACAGTCCGTAAAGACGAATTTTTTCGAGGTACTTAACATGCTCAGATGGAAAAGCTCCAGTTGAATGAAAGTTGCGTACATATCTGAGGATTACTCATAAATTTTTTAAGCATTTTACGAGTTTTCTACAGAGAGAAAAACGCAAATTCGTGACAGCTAAAAATCTGTTCCTGCGCAGAAATCCAAATCTAGTATCAACTTTCTATCAAAGACTTTACTTGGCACAAAAACGAAATAAACATGATAAGGAGAGGTTGCTACAGTAGTAACAACTTCCAAGACACAACAAAACAGTAGCAAAATAAAAACATGGGTTATCTCCCAAGAAGTGCTTTCGTAATAGCCATTAAGATGGACTCAGTAATTTTAATGATGCTCTCGCAAGAAATAAGAGTTGAAGCAAAAGATAGCATCAAAAGCAAATAAGAAACACTTTTAAGTCTAACCCACTTCCTATGAAAAGAAATCTTGTAAATAAACAAGTCATGTAAGCATAATGCAATAAGCATAGGAAAACAAGACAAGCGCAACTTCAAGATTTTAAGCAAAAAGAGAGGTGTTCTAGTAACATGAAAATCCCTACAACCATATTGTCCTCTCTCATAAAGATTTTCAGTAGCATCATGAACAAACTCAACAATATAACTATCACATGAAACATTCTTATCATGAGCTACATGCATAAAATTATTACTCTCCACATAAGCATAGTCATTACTATTAATTGTAGTGGGAGCAAATTCAATAAGATAGCTATCATTATTATTCTCATCACCATAATCATCATATATAGGAGGCATATTGTAATCATAATTAATTTTCTCCTCATTGCTTGGGGGACTAAAAATATCATGCTCCTCAAAACCAGCTTCCCCAAGCTTAGAATTTTCCATAGCATTAGCAACAATGGTGTTCAAAGCATTCATACTAATAACATTGCCATTAGCATACATATAAAGTTCCATAGATTTTTTAATTTTCTCTTCAAACACCTCATGTCCTAACTCAAGATAAATACTATAAAGATCTCTATTTTTTTTCCATTAAGCCTAACTAGTGAAATAAAAACAAGAAACAAAAAGATATAATTGCAGAATCTAAAGGAAATAGCTTCGAGCACTCACACACCGGCAACAGTGCTAGGAAATAGCTTAGTAGTCGGAGGATATGAATACCTTTTACCTTACCTCCCCGGCAACGGCGCCAGAAAATAGCTTGATGTCTACGCACGCTTCTATTCCTGTAGACAGTGTTGGTCCTCCAAGAGCAGAGGTTTGTAGAACAGTAGCAAGTTTCCCTTAAGTGGATCACCTAAGGTTTATCGAACTCAGGGAGGTAGAGGTTAGAGATATCCCTCTCAAGCAACCCTGCAATTAAGATACAAGAAGTCTCTTGTGTCCCCAACACACCTAATACACTTGTCAGATGTATAGGTGCACTAGTTCGGCGAAGAGATAGTGAAATACAAGTAATATGGATGATTGTAAGTAGCAATTGCAATCTGAAATAAAAATGGCAGCAAGTGAACATGTAGCAGAACTTGTTGGAAACGGTGTTTCAATGCTTAGAAACAAGGCCTAGGGATCATACTTTCACTAGTGGACACTCTCAACAATGATCACATAATAAATAAATAAATGGTAATCTCAAACACTCTCTTGTTGGATAACAAACACCATTCATTGTGTAGGGCTACAAGAGCACCCTCAAGCCGGAGTAAACAAGCTCCACAACGTCATAAAGGAATCACACACGATGCGCACACTGTCACCGTCACACCGTGGGGAGTGAATCCAGAGTTCATATTAAAGTAACCTTTAGAGTGTATAATAGACCGTTGCAATTTAGACCGAGTACTAACATAGCATACACACTGTCAACAATAGCTATGAAAGGGGGAATAGATCGCATTAATACTATCATAGTAATAGTTAACTTCATAATCTACAGGAGATTACAATCATAACCTACGCCAAGTACTACATGATGCACACACTGTCAACTTTACATCATGGAGGAGGAATAGACTACTTTAATAACATCACTAGAGTAGCACATAGATTAATAGTGATACAAAGCTCATGATCACATAAAGATCACACCATGGGAGAGAGAGATGAACCACATAGCTACCGGTAGAGCCCTCAGGCTTGGGGGAGAACTACTCCCTCCTCATCATGGGAGACAGCAACGACGATGAAGATGGCGGTGGTGTCGATGGAGATGACTCCGGGGGCAATTCCCCGTCCCGCCGGCGTGCCGGAACAGAGACTTTTGTCCCCCAAAACTTGTCTTCGCGATGGCGGCGGCTACGGAACTCTTCGTGGAATATGACTGTCTTTTTTAGGGTTTTCACGACGGGGAGAATATATAGGCGGAAGGGCGGCCTCGGAGGAGCCAGGGGGTGCCCACACCACATGGCGGCGCGGCCAGGGGTGGGCCGGCGCCCCCCTATGGTGTGGGTCCCCTGCTGGCCGCCTCCGACTCTCCTTCGATGTTCTGGAACCCTCCATGGAAAATAGGGCCGTGGGCTTTTGTTTCGTCCAATTCCGAGAATATTTCCTGTGTAGGATTTCCGAAACCAAAAACAGCAGAAAACAGGAACTGGCGCTTCGGCATCTTGTTAATAGGTTAGTCCCGGAAAATGCATCAAAATGATATAAAGTGTATGTAAAACATGTGAGTATTATCATAAAACTAGCATGGAACATAAAAAATTATAGATACGTTTGAGACGTATCATAAGTTTGTCCCACTTTCTCCAATGTATTCTACGTTTCTTCTCATTGCCACCCCACCAGAATCTCGCAATGCAGCTAACAATTTTCTTACAATCTCTTTGATAATTTGAAGAAGCTCATCGAATACGTGGGGATGGCCTGGCAAATTGATTTAACCAAAACCTTGCGGGCGGCACTACTCATAGTTTTAGGCGCCCATCCCCGTAGTAGCTTCTTAATCCTTGTTAGGATGTGTTCAAATTCCTCATCAGTGGAACGACCCAAAGAAGTCGGCAAGTCCAAATATTTCTCAATTTTAGCTTTAGTAGAGATTCCCGACGCTGCATGCACCACTGTCTTGACCTCCGGTAAACAATTCCCACTAAATTAAATTGCAGACTTTTCTTTGTTCACCATCTGTCCCGATCCCTGCTAGTACGCATCAAGGATCGCATGTAACCTCGTGGCACCAAGAGCCAACGCTTGTGTAAACACGATGCAGTCGTCAGCGAAGAGTAGATGTGAGATCCAAGGAGCATGAATACCCACTCTTATCCCCTTCGAAAGGAATTCTTGGCCGCTAAACTTCAACATCGCGCTAAAACCTTCTGCAGTCAACAAAAATAGATAGGGGTAGATAGGATCCCCTGTCTAATTCCCCTTGTCGGTTTAAAAAATTCAGAAAATTGTCCATTAACTCGGACTGAAAAGGAGACTGATTCCACACACCTCATCACGAAATTGATCCAATGATCAGAGAACCCAACCTTAGCCATGATTACTCTTAGGTAGCACCACTCTACCCTATCATAGGCTTTAGCCATATCAAGCTTAATAGCACAAGCTCCACACTTCCCTTTCTTTCTCTTGAGATAATGTATACTCTCATAGGCCGTGACTACATTATCTGAGATCAGTCTTCCCGGTACGAAAGCACTTTGCTCTTATGAGATAGTTTCATCTAATACAGGTCTCAATCTCAATGCAAGTGCCTTTGAAGCAATCTTGTATAGGACATTGCAAAGAGCAATAGGCCTATACTGTGTCAAATCTTGCGGCTGTTTAGCTTTAGGAATGAGCACAAGAATAGTCTTGTTCACATTTTCTGGCATCCCTCCACCCTCTAGAAACTGCCGTATAGCTGCACATACATCTACCTTCAGGATATCCCAATGCTTGATATAAAAGCCTGCTGTGAACCCGTCCGGCCCCGGCGATTTACTTGGATGCATCATGAACAGTGCATTTTCAATTTCTTGATCCGAGAATGGTGCATCGAGCTTCTCATTCATTACCTCATTCACCTTTGGCTGCACAAACTGTTTAACAATATCCGGTGTAGTATGTTCCTGAGCAGTAAACAGGTTAGTGAAAAAACCTATAGACATACTCTCCACCTCTTCTTGGGACACGGCAAAGCTACCATCATTTTTCTTACGAGAGAAAATTTTATTTGTTTTTGCTCGCTCCTTCGCCCGGGCATGAAAAATGCCGTATTTCGGTCCCCTTCCTTTAAACATTGAACTCTAGAACGCTGCTTCATCATAGTTTCTTCTCTAGCCAGCAAATCTGAAATCCTTTTCATTAAATCGCACTCCTCCTTTGTCGGGCCAGAATTCAGAGATTCGGCCCTTATTTTCTCCAGTCTACTTCTCATCGTCCTCAGTTGTTTTTTCGCCGAACCAAACTCCTCCCTGCTCCAGTCCTGGAGCGTCTTTTGCATCTGGCCCAACGAGGAGTGGAAATCCTCGAGGTTCTGAACTCCCCCAGCCCAGCCGTTCACCACGGTTGGGCCGTACCGATCATGTTTCGTCCACGTGTTCTCTAAAAAACGACATGGTATCGGTGCACACCACTCTCTTGCAGCCAATTAGATTTATTGACTGAAACTAGGAGAGCGCAATGGTCCGACTCCGTCGTCTGAATATGACGGATTAACGTACTATCAAACCTTTCCATGAACACCACATCTCCTAAACCCCTGTCCAGCCGAACTTCAATATTTCAGCTACCTTGTTGCTTGTTGTTCCAAGTGTACGGTAGTCCACTATATCCAATATCGGTAAAATTACAGTAGTCCACCGCCTCTCTAAAACCTTCCATCTTCCATTCTTCCCTCTCACCACCGCCTAGTTGTTCTGAAGCATGCAGAATTTCGTTGAAATCCTCACAGCAAAGCCATGGTTTATCAAATTCTCGTCGAAGGTATTGCAACAGCTCCCAACTTCTCTTCCTCCTTGCCTGAACAGGATCACCATAAAAACTTGTGAATCTCCACTTGCCCTCTCCCGTGACTGCATTCTGGATGAACACATCAATGTGAGATCTACTAAAGGACTTGACCGACACCGTCGATTCAGAATTCCAGAAAAAACCCAGTCCCCCACTGAGACCCTCACTCTTCACCCCAAAAGCATGGTCAAAGCCCAGCCTCCACCTTAACTCTTGAGCCTTAGTTTCCGACATTTTGGTTTCTGACAGGAAAACCACCGATGGACGATGCAGCTGAATTAAGTTGCTAATTTCCTGAACTGTCTCGTGCCGTCCACACCCTCGATAGTTCAGACTCAAGAGATTCATTGTGAACACAGGTTGGAATCCTCCGCTCTTGCCTCGCAAAACTCACTAGCACACCAACACCAACCTGCCTCACAACCAAGCAGCCAGCCTACTACTCAAGACCAGCAACCCAACGATCGATCAATCACTTCTGGCCAGATCAAAGAACGCACATAAATACTGACAGAACCTCCGCTCTGTAAGATCAACTCAGTTCTTTGACTAGAACAGAGCTTTGCCTCGGAAACTCACCGTCGGATATGATCCGCGGGAGGAGAGAAACCCTTAAAGGGGACAAAACCTGCGTTGAAGCAAGTCACCGGAGATCCGCGGCCGCCAGCGGCGACGGCGAGTCAAACCCTAAAACGCCAGAAAATCGCCATGGGCGCCTCGTACCGGTTCGCGTGTCGAAAGATAGGTAATTTCTTCCTATAAATGTTGCAAGACTACCCAGCCATCTAGGGGGTCTGAGAGGGGCAAAACAATCTGGTTCGTTCGTTTCACCAGCCACAATCCCACTTTTCACCATAGCCGTCGGATGTGGTAAATTTTTTTCCACCTTTTGCTTGTTTGATTAGGTCAATGACGAATGAGACCTAGCGTGTGTAGGGACGGCGAGCAGTGGCAGCGAGGCCGCTCGTTCACGTCGCCTTTCTCCCCTCGTTTTCCTGTGCGCGTGGGGTGGGTGAAAACCCTAGATCAGCCCGTGGTGACCTCCCCCAATCCCTCGTCTCCTCTCCCCCGCTGCCAATCAGCCGCCTCTCTCAGTTTCTCTCCCCAGTGCGCCCCTCCTCCAGCTCTCCAAATCGAAGCGACCGCAACACGCGCACGGCAGGAGGAGGTGCCACGGGTTGATGCAGCGGACAACGGCCGCAGGGGGCGACGGCAGCCGCTGTTGGTGGACGACGGCGGCCTCAGGCGTTATGGAGGAGGGAGGCGGCGTAGTGGGTAAGCAGCGACACGAGAAGGGCGAGCAGACGGCGCCGGACGGGACGGCCGCCGTGGCGGACGAGAGGAGGCGCTGCAGGAGCGGGTCCCGAAGGAGGGCACCGGCGGCGCCAGTGGAGTCCTGCTGGTGGCTTCCTTTCGTCTCCCCACGGCGGCAATCACCGAGCGCACGGAGGCGGGTGGCGGCACAGAGAGTGGTGGCGACGTGCGCGCAGCCTTGAGGAGCTCAGACGGTGAGGCTTGATGAGGAGGGGAGGAGCAGCGCTGTTCGTCGAGTCCTGGCGGCCATGGAAGAGATGAAGGAGGCGTGGAGTTGTCACGGATGGAGCGTCGGCCGTCGCCGTCGACCTGTTCAGGCAAGTCGATCCCCTCCGTTCTCCTCTCGATCTCTCTCTCGTTGTGCACTCAGAGTCTGTTGATGATGATTTGTTGCTCCTTTTGCAGCTTTGACATGGATTTAAGTCTAGATCTTGTTGAGGTGAAAATATCTTCCCAGCCAGCCTCAGCAACTCGTGCACCCTGCAGCAAGACTGCTAGAGCTGCTGGCGAGCTTGACGGCCAGGATCCGGTGGCCGGAGGCGCTCGGCGAAGGGCGCCGCCTGTGGTGCACGGGGACAGGGAGGGCGCCTCCGGTGGTGCACGGGGCCATGGCGGCAATGCAGTGTTGACCATGGACGTGGTGCGCACGCGGCAGGAGGATCACATGGCCAGGGTAGCTGATCTGCTGTCTCTCCCATGGCCGAGGGAAGCTGCTTCGGGAGAGAGAAAGTCTCAAAGTGAGCATCCTCCTTTTTCTCTTTGCTCCACTTTTTTTTAGATCAATGTCCCAAATTTCTGGAGAACTCTTCTTGTGTTGTGCATCATCATCTAGGATTATTTTCTCCCTTTTCAGCTGTCCCTGTACACCTTTTTTTCGAAATGGGGCATAGCCCAGCCTCTGCATCAGATTGATGCACACGGCTTTCATTTATTTAAAGCAGTTGTAGTTCAAAAGTTTTACATCACTGATCCGATAGGGTTGAGACATGTACAGCTATTTACAGATTTGTGGTGTGCCCTGGTTTGAACCGAGATTGGTTTATTTTGGGTACAGAGAATGCTGCATTGGCAAAGAGGTTGGGGATTCGTTCATTGTCTCTCTTATTTGTCTCACTACCTCTACATCTGCTGCTTTTTCCTTATTTTTCTTAGTCCGTTTTTTCGTTGCAGCAAGGGCGAGAAGGCTGAGTTCATCAGCCTGATATGGCGCTACCTCTGGTAATTATCCTCTTCATTTTGTTTGTATAATCTTGCGTATTTCCTATAATAAATCACTCTAGTTGGGTCTCTGATATTTGTGTTTGATGTCGGCAGTGGGGAGGCAGAGCATATGGAGTGTTGTAATATTTCCATACCGCAATGATGAGATGGTGATTCTAGACGAATCCTCTAACTGGTTGATTGGGTATGGAGTTTCTCTGTCCAGCCGCTTGTCTATTTTCTACATTGTTCACTGTGATTTTCCTGTTAATACATATACTCACATCTAGAGAAAGATCATAAATATTATGTTCAGTGCGGATCTGTCTTAATTTAAGGTTAAACTTTGGTATGAGATTGCAGGTCACACATACATGTCAAAGTTGTGGACACTGTAGTGCTTGGTGGAACTGGCTGCAAAAATGTGTCCCCTAATATTTTTTGTGGCCTGCAATGTGGTGAGATTTTTGTTAGCCACCGCATAACGAGCTCCTGCCTTGCAGCAGCACGCAAATTCTTTTTTCGCAGTTGTTATGATCATGAGATGCATTATTTCAGACCCTTACATATTTGAAGTTAAATTTGATCGGCGCGACATCATGCTGTGGAGCCACTACCTTTGAACCTGCAATTCAACAAAAAATCTAATATATTCATGGATTACCACATGTCCACATGTGCCTTGCAACTATTTTGTTCATTTCTCAATGGATAAAGAACGTTTGTGTAGAAAAGTTAGATCTCACCCCATGGAGAAAGTTTCAAAAAATAACCGCGTCTGACCTCTACTTATTTTGTTATTATGTCTACAAGAAGTGATTTTTTTTTCTGGCTCCATGGCGGTCGGCAATGGCTGCATCCGCACATCCCCGATTCCATGGTCAGTAGCAGCAGTGTCATCTGCCTGTTCGTCGGTGGGTGCTAGGCACGAGGACATTATTAGTATAACTGGAAGTGTTGTATTAGAGGAATCATGTTTAAATTAGCTCAACACACATTTTACTACAGTTTCCGTTTTCAGATATTTTCAGTGATGCTGATTAGCTAATATACATCAGATAAATGATGTTGTGTTTCTTCCCCAGGATTGAGGTATATGCCGATGAGATTGGACCAGGGGGATGCTATCAGGCAGGCGTCTATTTCTTAGATGTTCTGGCTTATAAAATTATGTTACTGAAGAATATTGGTGAAGAACTATGAAGATGCACCCTATGTTGGCTTATTTGGTTTGCCTCGGATAAACGAGCACCATTCTCACCTTTGAGAGCTGCAGCAGCCGTCCACAGATGACACTTATTTCCGAAAACAGGTATATTCTAGGCTCATTTCATGGAGACAAGATATTGTACCTTTCTTTTGGACATGTTTTGGGTTGCATACTTTTCCAACTGGTCTTCTTTCAATCCACTTGCTAAACTAAAAATTGCCTTACATGAGAAAAGATTCTGTGCAATAGGTATCTATTCGCTCGGCCAGTTTAGTTCATGAAAATTATGTTACCAACTGCTATTATGTACCATGTCTCCTTTCTGTCCCATGTATGTCCAATTTTACCTATATATTCATTAACGAAATAATGAAAAATGCAGATGCTTAGGTCACAAAGAATGTCGAAGTCATCATTAACAGAATAATGAAAAAAGTAGATGTTAAGTGACGCAGGCCATTGAAAGCATTGGTTGACATATATCAGGTTCCTTACGAGGAAAAAAAAGGGGGACCCAGTGGTGAAAGCTTGCACCCATTGGGGTTTAGGGAAGCGAATTTTTACCATCCTTTCCCTTATTTTTTATGCAAAGAGGATGATTCAAGCCAAGGACCTCAAGCACACAAGCGGAGATACTCTGTGACTGATTCGAACCAAGGAGAACTAATAATTAACATGTGCTTTTGTTCGACGCCTAATCAAATGTCTATGAGTTATGTTTGCTTCTGTTGAGGCCTTTGAGGTTATATTCTTATATCCATATTTATAAGCTCCTACTCTATGTTGATCTGTCATGTCTCCATTGATTGACATAGATTTATTAGCTTTTTCCTAGCCTTGCATCAAGTCCTAATAAAAATAGCAGGAAACGTGAAACAAATAATTTATCTAGCTAAGCATATTCATGTATCCACTGACTTTCATAATTTATTAGCTTCTTTCTGGCCTTACATCAGTTCATAATAAAATATAGCACTAAACTTTAAACAAGTAATTTATCTAGCTAAGCATATATGTAAATTAGTGCATATACAAGTGTCCTGGTCTTTGCAGAGTGATCTTTCATTTCTTCCCTTGTACCTACAAAATTCACCTTCTCACCATGTTTCAGTTGCAAAACAAGTAATCTATGTCTCAGAATTCACTTCCCTTTACGAGCACATCTTTTTTGTCTCAAAAAAAACTATATAGGTTGTAGCTACCTTCTCTATACCAACGTTCTTTGACCTGTTTTGCGAGGAACATTAGTGTGACAGCAGTTCCATGTATTTGTTAGCATGAGTATGCCATTTGTGTTCGTAGATATGAGTGTAAGCTGTGATTTTCTCCGATTGATGCCTCTCATGCTTCAAGCATGGGCATGTAGCCCATTTTAAAGATATTTTGTATGATTGATGGTTGTTTGCAAGCCCATGTAGGATGCATTCAGATATGATCACAAAGATCGCTTGTTAACCAAGCATTACTAAGACCTACATATTCAACATGGCATGCACAGTCATGATTTACGTTACAGGTTTAGAGTTCATGAGCTAGCAACGATATGGGTGCTTGGCGGTTCCACAACATGCACACTACATGTAGACAACATACATGTGAGTTCCCTACGCCGCAGTCCGCGCGACAGCATACTACGTCAGTCGATGCGACAACATTATCGTTGTTGCATTGCATTAAATGGTGGGCCAATTTAAGACTATAGACAATTTGTTTGCTGCAAATATAACATTAGACCAACTTCCACAGAGGCCTATCTTTTGTACAAGCACGTTTATAATTATCAAACCTAAGATCTAAATCAACATTAATACTACAACTAATGAGCTGAATAGTGTCTCCATTGTGCCACGGAAAGATACATGATTAAACTGAAGAGAGGGAATGCCCGCCCATTTAGATCAAGTAGCTAACCAAAAGAGAGGCAAGCGCTTGGTGGCAAGTGTCGATCTCAGTTGTGTCAGCACAATGCCCATGTAGGCTTGTTTGCTTCATGAGTACTACTTCATCAGAGCTAGCTAAACGAGGGATCCCTTGATGCTAGCTTAATTATATATGTGCATATTGCACCATCCACCTAGCTAGCTTTTGTGTGAGCTATCGATGACAAGCAGTTATATCCCCTCACTGCGCTTGTGCCTGCATATTAGTGATGGAGAATCACAAAGGATATACAAATATCTAAGGTGGGTCATATTTATGACCCGCTGAGGTTTACTCGATGACCTCGTGATTTTAGAATGGTTGTACATTGTGTTCTTATTGGTTAAGTGGAGTCCAGAGTTTGATGCATTTGGACTCTAGAGTTTGATGTATTTGGTTGTTTAAATAGTTACCGACCTTCGATTTCATCAAGCTTGATGCTTGTCAAACTGTCAGCTCCTCCTTTACTCCTGCTTCTTTTATTTTGTCAAAACATAGAAGTGTAGATGGAACTGGATAATTTTCAATTCTTGATCTAGACATCTCATATTTTGAATCGTTCCTTTTTCATGCACTGATGAGCTCAAACTACTAAAGGTGCCTTGGGCTCTGCTTCCATAACACTCCGATCTGTCAATGAGACCAGGAAATGCTAAAAAAGTGAAATTAAATGTTCACATCGTATAGACCATCTTCTCTTGAGGATATTTTTTATGCTCCTCCAAGTAGTGCGTGCATACATTTGTATTGACGTTTTGATGTAACTCTGTTTTCTCTTCTTGTTCTTATCTTTGGCAGCAAGATGGAAGCGGCATCATGTGAGAAGGCCTAGGTGATATCTGCTGAGTCGAAACACAAGTCATGGTACAACAAAGCCCGCTGACGTATCCAATTGCATATTCATCATGCTATCCCTGCACTGTTAATGTCTGCTTTTGAGCTATTTGTGTTGCTAGGAGCCATACAATCATGTGTCCACCAAAGTGGTTTTGCTTTAGAACTCTTGGATCCTTTTACTACGAATATATTTTTGTACCATGCACAAAATTGCTGATTGAAAAAGTAAAACGTAATTTATCAATGACTGTTATGAAACTAAATTGTCCATGACATGTATGGAGTTTTGAAATTTGAAAAATTTCCTTGCATCTTATTTTCTTCTCTACTGCCTGGAATGTGAGCAAATATATCATGTTGATTGCTCAATCGAACTTTTGAGTTTTTATCTGTACACACTATACAATTTTGATCTCAAAACTGTAAATGGACTATATGAGATATTCTGCACCAAGCCTCATCTTTATTCGCAGTTGGAAAGATATCTGATTCAGGGATTGATGCCATCATACTCAAATATATTGTTGCTCTTAATATGAAATTTCTGCATAGCTTATAATTTCATCATATGACTCCCTACTGTCCAGTTGTCCTTATACTAAGTTTTATATTCTTATACTTTCATAATTGCCCATTCGGTTAACATTAGATGCTTCAGTTGGCTGGCTCAAAAGAAGAAAAAAAAATGCTTCAGTTGGCTTTTGTCGTTGCTTTGATTGAACACACATTTGATATCTATGCTTACATGGATCTAATTGCTTATGTAAGGTATTTGAAAATAGTTAAACTACTACATAATATTAGTATCTGGAATATCGATTTCCGTTGTTTCGAGTTTGGACGCCTGCTTTTGATCATAGGAACACAATAGATGACATTATGTAGTGCACATTTTAAGCCCTACACGATGAATTTTACTTCTAGGTGATATGTGATCCAGCTTGACTGGTATAATTTCTACCCAAGTGTAACTGCAGTTCAATCTGCTTAATGAAAAAATAGTTAAACCTGAAAAAATATATGCAAATGTGGTTATGTGGAAACTAGAAAGCGAAGTTCTGGAATTATACTAACATATAGGATATAATATTACTACGTTAGCCTTCGACTAAGCCAAAAAATTATATTGTGCTATCTTCTCGATACATAGATCTTGACAACCAATAATGTGTAGTTCTACCCTTTTTTTTTTTGCAGTTTTGGTGTTCCATCTTCTCCAAGCAAAGCCACATGCCTTGGACCTGCTCCGCTCTAATTTGGTAATAGACGGCGGTTGGCAAGAGAGCACGTTAGGATGGGGCAAAGGAGGGGCACTGGCTTACCAAAGATATGGATGGTCTGGATTTAGAATGCCAAAATCCTAATTTTCTGTTTAACCCATTTGCCTTATTTATATGTATTCTTTAGCTTCCCAGTTATATTATCTATTTAGCTTAGATGCCATCAGAGTATTTGTTAATTATGGTCAAAGTGTTATTTGTTAAGCGCTCCACCGTCTTTCTGTCTTCCTCAATACATCATTTTAATTTGACCAAGCAGAAGCACGCAGATAGTGCAACATGCATGCCTGCTCTGTAATCTTCAGGAAAAGAGTAGAGCTAAACATATTATTGCAATATGGGCTATTTATTATGGTGTGACCTTTTGATTCTATTCCTGTTTGTCGTATTTGTTGTATGACGTGTATTGATATTGGTGATTTACTGATCAATCTGGTGTGCAACAGAAAAAACCAGTTAGTGTATGTCCTGTCGGTTTCAATTCCGGCTCGGGTTCTGTCTTTCTTGTTGAGACCCTAAAGCCCATAAGCACAGAATTGGTTTAGGCATTTCTCGCTTTGGATGCACATGTTAGTGGCTCCTGATGTAAGCCCATACAAAGGATAAAATCAAGGCGAAGTAGATCATATTAGCTGTCATGCTCCAACCTCTCCGATAGAGGGAGTTGTTATAACCCTAAAGCCCATAAACTCAGAACTAATATAATTATACTGTCGTCGCTACATATAGGATGAATGCCACATTTTTTTTTGTTTCGTTTCTACCTTTAGGCTGCGGCACATCATTGGCGTCTCACTTTTGGCTTTGATGGGGACGCAGAGGGTATCAGCCAGAAATAGTGGTGGAAATTGCTTACGAGAGGCAAACATTTGTAATAGTTTCTAATTTTTGTGATATTGGTTAAGCGGCTCAGAATCTTGAACCAAACTTTTTGTCTTCCTCCTCACAATAAGTATAAGCATTTATTTTGGAATAAGTAATTATCCTTTTACACTTCCTTTATGGTGCTACATCTTTCCATACAATGACCATAATTTGGTGGTAAAAACATAGAAGCTGAAAAAAAATAGCGCGAAAAATCATACTAAATTGTCATATTTTACTGCAACAACTGAGTGGAATGGTGGCAGTTATATTTCTAAGCTAATTCTTAATACTAAAATAAGCTAAATCTTACTATTCAAATTATGCTTTGATTCTGCCATTTGCGCGATAGCGCAATAGGTCATCTAGTGATAGGTTAACAACTAAATTTACTACTGAGTGTGAAAGTTGGGATCCTCTATGTGTCGCTTGAAGCGAGCTGTTGTACGACTGTGGCTCACGTGAAGTTCCTTCCTATATCAAGATCCATGGAAACAGCGGCCCAGAATTTTAGCACGGCATGCATTGAATGGGGTACATGCAAACCAGGTCATTTTTTGTTTTCCTGCCCTACTACCATTCACCTTTCTTTTGTACAACGCACAGTTTTGTGTTAGTTTTCTCTTTTGTTCTATGACTTTCATAAAAATGGAAAAAATTCAAGTTGTAATTTTAGTTTTTTCATATTTTAAAATTATTCATTATTTTAAAATTTTATTTCTGAAAATTATTCAGGTTTTAAAAATCTTCAGTTTTCAAAACTGTTCAACTTCAAAATATGGTTCACCGAGTAAAATAGTTCTAAAAAATGTCCATGATTTAAAAATGGTTCACCGGTAAATGGCTCCAAAATAAAAATGTCCATGAATTAAAAATGGTTCGCCCGACAAAATGGTTCCAAATTAAAAATGTTCATGACTTCAAATTTTTAAAATGTTTCTTTAAAATAGGGGAACTAAATAAGTTTGGTTTTAAAAAATGTTATTGATTTCAAAATTGTTCGAATTTAAAAAAATGATTCACCGGTTAAAAAAGGTTCCGATCTATAAAATTTATATAGTTTAGAAAATGTTCAGTTTTATCAAGTAGAACGTAAAAGGGTGAAAACAGGGGGAAAATAGGGGAAAAACAAAAAATGAAGAAGAAGATACAAAATTAGTGAAGAGCAAAAATTGTAACAACAAAAACGAAAAAACAAAAATGCTTACCTCAGACGCGGCTCGTCGTTGGGTGAACACATGGGAGTGCCATTCCCCCTCGCTATAAGCGAGAAATAATACCTGCTGTTAAAGTCACCGGTAGCCAGTATCATTTTCGTGTTTCGTCGGGCCGGTGCCAAAAAAACAAGTCCAAGATCCAACCTTCAGATTGCCCTAGAGTGGATTTTTGGTCATAGTGGTTGAGCTTACCGGGTTTTAATTGTAAGTAAATTTCATATAAGAAAATCCAAATTATCACATAGTAATATTTTTGCAGCCTGTAACATTTCACAAACTTGTAAGCGACAATACCCAAAACTGTTTTGAAGTGAAGTTTTGAGAAAGCTTACCTGCATAAAAGTGAGTTTACTTAAATTAGTTTAAGAAAGCTCCCCTCCCCCGCCTCTACCAGAGGTGACAACGGGAAGATGTGGTGGACTCCGGACACCGAGGCGGTGGCCTCGGGTGGTGAGGCAACACTGGCTTTGCGGCAAGCACCACGCGCAGGTGTTAGCCTTCTTCTTGGCCGTGTGGACTGCCAGAAGATGACGGGTATCAGCCGTGGAAGTCGGGCTGCTCGCCGGGTCCTCCTCTAGTTCTGAAGATGACTCTTCATCCAGGCTGTTTGCCAGGTCCCGCTCTTAATCTCTGCGTCCATTGCCGCCTGCCACACGACCAATGTATCCTCTTGGAGCCGCTTTAATGCTACATGCACGATCACGAAGGTTGCCTGCCTGTGGGCTGCCTCTTCCGCCTATATAACACAATGCAGGGCAGCCGGGCAGCCTCTGCCGACGCCCGCTCATTGATATCTTCGGCCGCCCGGTGGGAGTCGAGTTCTTCCTAGGAGCGGCGGTCTGCCGCCATGAACTAGCGGCCATGCTCCTCCAAGGCCACAGTCTGGCGGGCCAGCTCGACAATGTTGGAATTGATGGAGTCGTCGGAGGCTTCCAGGGCTCGCTGGCGCGCGCTCTGAAAGTACTTGAGGAGGACTCAATGGTCTGTGGTCGTCGGCGCGCATGTCGTCCTCGTGGCCGACATCCTCGCCGCTCGCTATGGGGTTGAGAGGGTACCTCTCCAATGTGGCCCCGCTAATCTGAGCCCATGTAGTGGGTGGGGTGCGGTAAGACATGGCTACTATTGTATGGTCTAGCCGAGGTCCTCGCGGCCCCGATTTTATAGGCACGGTGGCCTGCATGAAAAATGTGCGCCCAGGCGGGAGAAAGCGGCGGCGAAATGGGGTGCGTGGTGTGAAATACTGCGCGGGAGTGGGAACGCTCGGTGGGAAACGGCGGCTGCTGGCACAAAACGGCGGTGCTGTCATTAGCCTCCGGTTAGCAGGAGCGACCGCCATTAGCCTCGGCTTCGCCTGCGACGTGGACAACTGGACCCATAAAATGCGGTCCGCCGTTGGGGCCAGTGGCAAGCACAAACGACATGGAGCTCTGCAAGCCGCCGCAAACGGGCTCAAATAGATAGTTTGGTGGTTTGAAATGCGGTCTAACATTGGAAGTGACCTTACTAAAAGGGTGGATTCAATTGATAGTAGCCAACTCGATCTAAATCTACATGAAAGAAATAATCTGGGTCTATAGCCAAGCAAATTCACAGGAGAACCTACCCTGTTACCTTTTTTTTTGATAAAAGAAATATATTAATATCAAGAAGATACCAATTACACCCAGCCCCTGCAACAACGCACCACACTAATGGCACTACGGATGCACACAGCCAAAAAAAGGAAAAGAAAACTAAGAAACAAAAGTCCCGCTACAGTATCTCGGGCCTAACAACAGCAATACATCCACCACCAAGACAACACCTGAATTACAGACTCTCCAAAAAACGACGCCTCCAAGAAGGAAACAGTGCTCAAACACCGTCGTCGCCCGATCAAAGATCATGGGTTTTCACCCTGAAGATAGTCCCCGCTCTCAAAACAATGCCTCCACCAAAGCCATTGCCAGGCCCAATCAGTTAAGACCAGACCTTGGGTTTTCACCCTGAAAGGTAGGACTCTGCGCTTCACCTGTGTTGTCGCCCCCACTTTCATACCGCAGCTGTGAAGCCCGGAACACCAAGCAAGTCTCTCAACAGTGCGGAGACTTGAACCTCCCTTAGCTAGTCCTCCCCTCCGGCCTTCATGAAATTCTCTTCTTCCGACTTTCATCATGGATCCATAGTCACTTGATGTCAACACAGAAAAAGAGCTTCGCGCCGCTCCCTCCAGAACCAATCGGTTGGAATAAAAGCATGGGTGCGCACGACCGAATACCTCCGATCCAACAAACTCCAGGCAAAGCACTGTTACATTCGCCGGCGGAGCCTTCTGGAACTCAGCCCTCCGGCCAGATCACGAGTCCAGGCCTCCGGTAGGTCCTCCTCTTCACGCAAGAGAGGCCCTAGGACCGCTGCCTTTATACAGGTCGGACCCCCACGTCGGCGACCATCCCGGGCTGGCCAATCCAGCCCTCCACCGGCGACACCATCGCCGGCTTCCATGCTCCTCCATCTCGCCGCCGGATCGCGGTGATAGATCAAAAGATCCACCACCACCAACCGCAGGCCGACCCTCTCCGGCGCAGAAGAGAGCCACCTCCTCCGTCGAACCCAAGGCTGCAGCCCCGGGCGCCCTCGTGACGCGGAAGAAGCCCGAGATCGCCTCCACGCACCGACTAGAGGCGGGGGGGAGGGCATGGCGCAGACCGAGGGCCTGGCCGCCGCCGACCACCAGCCCTGCCGGTGTGCTGCGGGTGGAAGCCTACGGGAGGGGAGGGGGGACCGCAGCGCAAAAGCCGCCGCCGCCCCATCACCATCCACGCCGGCCGCCGCCACGAGCGTCGAGGAAGGGAGAGCCCGTCCGCCGTCCCCCACGCCGGCGAGGAAAGACCCCCGCCGCCGCCACGCCCCGAGGGTCTTTGCCCCGGCGGCGCTACCGGCGGCGGCGGCGGTTAGGGTTGGGGATGGGTCGGGAGAGGAGGGGTTACCTACCCTGTTACCTAAAAGTGCCGCATAATCTCAGTCAAATGAGAAGATGTGACTGTCAAAATTGTGAAAACACAAGTTATTAGTCTAAGTAAATTGATGGGATGGTTTGAGAGAAAGATTATTCTTAGGTCTAGACTCTTTGTGACGGCACTAAAAATAGGAATAACATCATTATTTGTGTTGTATAATGTTTTTTCGCAAAACACGTAGACGCTTACAAATACGTACATACATTCACCTCTATAAACGCACGTACGTATACCCCATCCTTGTGAGCATCTCCAAGAGATAAGTTCAAAAAATGATCTGATGGAACTTAAGATTAACAAAATCACTATAGACTCACTATCGAAGAAAAAGTCGCTTTCCACTAAAATATATATTCCATCTTCATAAAACACTAAGGCCTTGTTTGGTCAGGGAGTTTTGACCGGTTTTTAAGTGTATAATCCCAGCGTAATTGATTAAGTGCTCTCAAATCTGCTAACCTAGTTGTTTGGTTGAAGAGTATTGGATGGAGTAATACTGAGTTTTGGCCATAAAACACGTCGGGTCAAAAGGGGATCAAAACGCGAGGTAGCCTTCGCGTTTTTTACACTCGGCGAATGCTGCAAACTCACGCGCATCCTAGCAGACCTGACTGCAGCCTGCTCTGCCCAGAGCTGTGTTCACACACGAGAACATGCAAGATCACGGCGGGGCCACCACATGCAACCACAGCAGCGTGTGTTCACACGGAAAAACTGCAGAGTCCTGGCAGCGTCCTTCAATTAGCTGCTGCACGCGCTAGTACTATGACTATTAAAAAGAAGAAGAGTATTTTGTGAAGGTAATTTTTCACCAAAAACTCTCCATGAAACACCTCTTAATACACATAAATACTCTTGCACCAAATGAGGCCTAAAGTGTGAAACCTTGAAAATAGTTTTAGAAGTCTCAACCTAACATTTGTGCGACTACATGAGCAGGATTGTACGTGGGAAGTCCGTACGTGGAGGATCGGTCTACCATGACCGTAAGACAGTACACGCAGCAAGTCCCGTTTAGCTTAGACAGGTTCCTACCGCCTACCGAGATAGTATCTTTTGATGCCGGTTTAAGCAAAGATTTCGGCACAAGAAACAAATAATATCAATTCCAAGATTCTCTCATATATGCAACGGAGCTTGGATTTGGTGGTGGTGGAACCAACTCACCCAGGTTCAAGTCCTAGACTTGATATGGGTGTTTGCATTTACCTGGATTTATTCCAGGATTTAACCGGCGCTATGCTTTCAGTGGTAGGTGACGTGCCCGTCAACAGCGAGGCGCCAGTGGTGACTTCGTCAACCTCAAGATATGCCGGCTCAGTTCCTCGGAGGTGCTCATAGGGGTAAGGTGTGCGTGCATGCGTTCATAGGGGTGTTTGTACGTGCGTGTTTGTGAGCGTCCGCGTTGTTCTGTGTTCTAAAAAAAAAATTCTCTCATATATAGCCATTTTCCGTTGTCCACGCGGGTCTAGCTCGTGCAGCATCTACCAGCACGGCAAGGGCAAATCCCTTATCAGGTTCGACAGTAACCTAACTCCACTGGTGTTGTCGTCTGAAAACGGCTGAGTCATTAAGTAACAGTAAAACGTAACCATCTATGGCTTACCACAGCGATTTGACACTCTAAACCGTCCGATCATCATACTGAACGATCCAGATCGCTCCATTTGTCCCGCTGAACGTGGTTGCTTCATTTTGACTGCGTCCCGCTCGTGTTCTGGACCAGCCAACATGACTGGGCTGCTTCTCTCGAAATGCGCCTTGTCGTTAACCAGGCCGACACCATGAGAACAACGTACTAACAGATTTTAGATGGGCCTTTGCGGTTCGCCCAGCCCAGTTCTCCGTTAATATTTCCTTGCGTCCTATATTCGGGAAGGTGGAGCGGCCGCAGGGAACTGGGGAGGCCATGGTGGTGCCGCGCCGCCACCGTCATTATCGTGTGATTAATACCGTAGCAGATGCGAGATGCATCGCCTTCCATTCCCTTTCTCTCTGGTGGTGATGCTGGACGACCGTTTCATGCCTGTCCACCTCCTCTCCTGGTTCCCCATATAAGTTGTGTCGTCACCTCCATTGTTCCATATCGCATTTTCCAGTTGCCCTTCTTCCTCGCTGCAGTGTCAACTGACTTGTTATTCTTTGTTTCAGAAGATATGTCTGACGGCCATGACCTCCACTCTACAGCGACCCATCCGGCGGCGGTGACACCCAACTTTCAGCCTCTAGGATGGCGAAGGGAAGCGGTCAGCCGGTCACATGTCCATGGGGTCGCTTTGTATTTGAGATCGCCTTAATGCTCCGGCACATGCTGTGGGTAAACTCCATCATGTCACCTGGTCCCGTCAGAATGTCAGATTACTCCTCTTATCGATTCTTCTTGTATGAGGGTCCTATTGTGATGGCAGCGGAGAAGAAGGCCGCAATGGTGCCCGACAGAGATTTAGTGGGACGGCTCCTGCATGCGGATGGCAGGTTCGTCCTATTATGTTTCTCGTTGACATACGTCTGCACGATATTTGTACAGAAAGAATTCCCTTTTTTTTTTACTTGCAAGCATATTGTAGCAGGATTCAGAGTTTTTCCTGTAAATCCAATTTGTCACAGCTGATGCTGCGAAAAATAGGAAATGAAACTTACGAATGGCGATGATGTATTACCTGCTAGAAATCCAATAGGAGGATAAGATAATTCTTGCCATCTGAGACCACCCTCTTACCTTATTTTCGAATTGAGGAGCTCATCGCCACTAATTTCATTGAAACTGATAAAACACAATCATGCCTACCAAAGCAGGATCAGGAAACAGTTCGCCACAACAAAAAACAAAAAAAAAAACTGAAACAATCAGCAACACCTGACCACGAAACTAAGAACTGGCGGTACAGGTTATTATCAGAACAGGAAACTTCGGGACATTATAGCAACCATTTATCTTCGTGTTGAATTGAGTGCATCCCACTTTTGGTACGGTATTGGCAATGGTGGTCTGTGGCAAAAAAGAGCAGTGGTTTATGGTGCCAATTAATTATGGTTCGCAACAAGGCATGGAAGTGGCGGTGGCGAACAACTTGTCAGATGCAGGTATGCTCTCTCTCTGTCTCATTCTCTTATCTCTTGCTTATTTGCTTATCAGTTTCTTTTAATTTATATTTGTTCCAAATGCACAGGATAGGGCTCGAAGCAATTCCGTTTTGCTGACTTTGAATATTAGCATTAGCATGTAATCAATGTTAGACTAAATCTTGAGGATACACATGTATAAAAAAAAAAAGGGTATATTGCTGCTCCAAACAATTATGGGTAGACTTGAAATCATTGATCCTCCCTGTGCAATGACACAAGCTTGTCTCCATCTGTCTCAAATTCTCAAGAACAAGATTACACAAACGAAATAACTAAGTGGGGCAAATGTATATGCCAGAGTTAGACTGGGATGCCCGTGCTGCAGCAGCCGAGTCCTCCCTTTCTTTCAGTCTTCAGGATCTATGTCTTTAAAAAATTCATCACTTGAACTGCATGTATCAAAGCAGTCAAGGGAACTAGCGTTACAGGTGTAACTCAGTTCGCTAACAATGCAATAAAAAGCCGTATGCATCGGTTGATGCAGAGGCTGGGGCTTTTCCCATTTCGAAAAAAAGAACAAATCAAACATATTAGGGAGGATGCGGAAACAAATAAATCTGAAGATGAATTCATCCATGCATGGGCACTAGGATTCTCAATTGCACATATCAACAGAAACTAAGTCGATATTAAGATGGCATCCATCTTAATTTCAGCTTCTCTCAGTTCTCCATTTCCATGGTCGATAACAATAATCCTTTATGCTATTTGATTTCATTTAGAGGTAAGTTTGTCTTGTACATTTCATGCATACACATATTGTGTGCATATCCTGTACACTCTCAAGTTTGTGCCATATATACAGGCTAATGTAGTACAGTCAGTACTTATCTTTCGACTGTACAGAACATCAAACTGATTGTAGCCCATTCTATGGAAAACTACTTTTGTACCATCAGGTTTCATTTATTAGATGGTGAGGTGAATTGGACATTTTACGGGCAAGTTTGTCTCCTTCTCCCGCCTTAACATATAGTTTTTATTTTAAATGCAGCCCAAGATACTGGATTTTTCTCTCTAATGTACATGTCGTGTGTCTAAAGGTTTCAGCAATATAAAAGAACTTTAATCAGGCATTACTTGATACTTCAACATTCTTGTGTATGAGTTACTACTGAGCTTAAGAATAGAGAGACAAAGTAACTAACAAATTATTGTTATTCTCGCGTTAGAGGTATATCATACTTGGTTCAAAGCGGACAGCTGATCAAAAGTTTTTTCATTGATGACATTTACACCCTTTGGTGATGCCACTTGAGTTGAAAGCATACCTTGCAACTCGTTGATGATGTGCACTGTTTACATTATTAATATATAAAAAACCAGTAAAATACGTGTGGGGTGTATTCTACTTATGACATTGTGCCTTTCTAGAACAACAATTACTATGAAAGATGTTAAATATGGAAAAGCTCATATAATTAGGCATGGAGGCATGGTAAAGATATTTGCAACGCTTATTGTGACATCTGGCAATGCATAAGTTGCTAAGTGAAAGCACAAGTCATTGAAGTAAAATATTCTTCAATTTTCGCACAAATGTTGACGAACTGAAAGAATTTTGCCACTTTTGTAATGTTGATCTTAAGTGGAAATACTTTTGATCATGAAATAAGTATTCATATTTGAGGCATTGGGTTCTGGCCATAATAATTTAATTTCCACTTGATTTTCATTATGGTGCGTTACACTGAGGAATTGTAACCCAAATTTTCTAATTATATCATATGGTTGTACCGCTCAACTTTTTTATGCATTTTTTATATTTTTTTTATAACGGACGGGCGCGGCAAAGCGCGCTTTAATGGTCTAGTGATTCCTAACTCACATTGAGCACTTCAACCAAATGATCGACATGTTGGACAACGAATTCAAATCACGCACGCTGTGTCGATAGGCGAATCATGTTGAAATTATAAAGGTGTGACTCTTTCCCAATCGACTGAAAACTTCGTTCTCAGATGATCTCATCAAATCTTAGTTGCAACTTATTTTGCAACTGAGATGACTAGCACGAATCACGGAGCATATCAAATAGTGTAGGACTTAACTGAGAACAAACTTAGTTCTCAGTTAGCTGAGAACTAGCAAATCCCAAATTATAATGACCTTTTATCCCAGTGTGTTTACGTATCAGATCGTTAGACCCTCTAACAATATTGTCAGGCTGCCCGACAATGCCGACTGAAATTGTTAGAGCCAATTTTGCGAAATTCTGGAGCGTGTATAAAAGGCTCCATGAAATATACCAATAAAACAACATGAAAGACATGTGTGACATCAACTTAGTTGCCGATTGTCGAAAATGGCTAATTAACTCTTTTTTAGAGTTGGCGTGACATGATGGAAATTGCCGGAGGGGTTAACTGGGCGAAGCTCCCAGTAGAGTAAGGTAGGGCAGCCGTCCTATCTTGATTTTTGGTGAATACATTTAGATGCATGTGATTTTTTTGAACAATTTGTGTGATCATAGGTTGGAAACGAACTTCATATGAAAATAATATGCTTTTTTTAGTGAACACTACGCTAATCCGACTTCGAACCTATAACAAAGACTAGGTACCAAAAATTTAGACTCATTTTCTAGGTTCAATGTGAATAATATTGATTGTATTATACAGATTTATCATAAATTTTGCTATATACAAGATAAACTTGAGCTATTCGTTATGCATACGCTGAGAATTGAAGACTTTGAAGATTTCTTGATATTTGAACGGCACGACGAGGATAGCGCAAGGATAACTAGAAGAGACATGTCCCGGTGAGGATAAGGTGTAGTTTTGCTTGTTTAGGGAGATTTTGGCTTGTTTTCTATGAACTTAGGAATGTAATGGGAATGGAATGAGATTTGTCTCACTCACCTTTATGTCCGAGCTTTTGGTAGAGAATGCCCTTGCAATCACACCATAAGTTCTAGCGATCCTCTGACGATATTATCACCTCATTTTTCTTTTACTTGTGGCAACGACAACAATTGAAAGGGTTTTCTGGCGACAAAGATCATCAAAATCGAGTTGCACATTGAGTGAGGGATATTCAAAAATCTTAATAGATAAATTGCAGAATCTATTTTATAAGAAGGTAAAGCGTTGATATTGACCTTATTATTGATACTTCCTCCGTCTCAGTTTACTAGTGTTCCCCGTATCTCTAGGTCGCCAATCTAATATGTATAATTTAAATTACATAATACAAAAAATATATCATTAGAAAATAGAACATCTAAACTTCCTAATGATATAATTTTTATAACATATAACTAATGCTAATTAAATTTGTAACCTAGGGGTACTATAAACTATGAAAGAGGGAGTATGGTTTTAAGTTACTACTGTGTTAGAATCGAATTAAATAAAGCACTAATGTCTCGGAACTATTTTGAGATTGTATTATTTTATTTAAAGTTCACCGTGCCTCATATTCTTTCTATCCTGGGGGAGACTTGTATAGGATCTATCTATTAGGTGAGATCATATGATCAACTCACATAAAACATGTTTTTATCATGCGAAAAAATCTGAAAATAATATACAACATACCTATGGATTGTACCTACAACTCCAAAAAAATTCAGCTCAAAATTTGATCTACACTTGAAGAAACAAAAAAGACAAATCTGACTATGAATAGTGTCATACCTGATTGAATTCTAGTTCACAATATTCACACCTAAATTTGTCTTTTTTTGGTTCTCTAAGTATATGTCGAATTTGAAGCTGCAATTTTTTGGTCTTGCATATGTAACATATATGTGCGTTGTCATTTTTTTTCATAATATTTTGAACATGTTTTGTGCTTTAAAAATATTGTTCTCATAGATCCTATCTAAAGGGTGATCCTACCTAAGTCTTCCCCTTTCTATCCTGCACCACCGCTAACTGCTTGGTCTCTCCAGTCAGACCGGCGAATCTAAGAAGGAGCATCACGTCTGCCTACCAGCAAGACAGCAAGGGCCGTTGGTTTAGGGTTTGAAAAAAAGTTATTCAGCACAAAGAACTCCACGCCAGGGCAGAGCCCATCAAATTCGACAGGAACCTATCGTTGTTACCGTGTGGAAACCGTTGGGGAAGATGGAGCACGTCACCCGGTCGTCGTCGTTTGGTCCTTCGCGAGGTCATGTCGCGGTCGTCGAACCAGCTGGGCGCCGCGTGCAAATACGTGGCCCTACAAAGCCAGGACTAGTACTAGTCAAGCCAAACTAGCCCCACACGAGTCAACACCCTCCCTCTCGTCTTCTACACTTCTACTCTGCTTCGCCACCACCGCATTCTCTCCACCGCTCACCCAAACGTCCGGCCAAACACCATGGCCTCGCACCACCTCCCCTCCTACCTAGCCCTCCTCCTCGCCTTCCTCCTCCCGCCGCTAGCCGCTTCCCAGTGGCCAAGCTGCGGCAAGAACGGCAACTTCACCACCAACAGCGCCTACCAGGCCAACATCCGGTCCCTCTCCACCACCCTTCCCAAGAACGCCTCCGCCTCGTCGACGCTCTTCGCGGTGGCCGCCGTCGGCACCCGTCCGGACACCGTCTACGCGCTCGCGCTCTGCCGCGGCGACGCCAACGCCTCCACCTGCGGCGACTGCGTCTCCCAAGGCTTCACGGACGCGCAGAAGCTCTGCCCCTACAGCAAGGCGGCCACCGTCTACTACGACCACTGCTACGTCGCCCTCTCCTCCAACCAGACCCTCCTCTCGGCCAGCACCAGAGGCGATAACGGCGCCCTCATCCTAACAAACCAGCAGAACGTGACCGCGCCAGTAAGGGCGTTCGACGCCGCCGTGGGCGCGCTCATCAACGCTACCGCGGCTTACGCGGCCGAGAACTCCTCCAGGCGATTCGCCACGGGTGAAGCGGTGTTCGAGACGGTCGACAAGGCGAATCCAAAGATCTACGGTCTCGCGCAGTGCAGGCCGGACATGGCGCCGGCCGACTGCCGTTGCTGCCTCGCGGAGATCACCACCAACATCCAATTCATGAGCGGGAAGCAGGGTGGTAGGATTCTAGGACTGCGGTGCAACTACAGGTATGAGCAGTATCCCTTCTACACCGGGCCTTCGCTGCTGCAACTTCCCGCACCATCCATCGGGGCACCTCCATCTCAAGCTCCAGCTCCCACGCCGGTGAACGCGACGCCAGTCTCTCCAACGCCGGTGGATGCAGCGCCAGGCTCGCCACCGCAGGTGAACGCGACGCCAGGCTTGCCACCGCCACCCGGAGGAGGTAAAGCCCAGAGAAAAAAAAAACATCACTCTGTTTGCACAATTCATTCGATCACCTGAGAAAAATGTAACTACATGCAGAATCTTTTTGAATTATCTTCAGTATGTCTTGTACTGACTTGCGTCTTTTGTTTACAGGAAGCACAGGGCATGGAGCTGCTAGAATTTTACCCATTACACTGCCAATAGTCGCTGCAATACTGGCTTCTATTGTAATTTAGAGCACTCTTTTTGACGATCTTGCCGGTTGTGCATGCATCCTGGCTGATTGCTAGCCATAGAAACTCACTTGTAAAAGGTGCCCGTTGGAATTTATACAACTCTTTCCGGAAAATGCTTTTGGCTCTCGAGTTTTAATGCTCTCGCAGTCTCGCTATTTTAAATGAAATTAAAGTTATTTTTACAAGTTATTAAAAAATCTGAAAATTATTGTGGAGATTGTCAGTGATACATCTCACAATTGTGAAATATCTCAACCCGGAATTCTTTTTATTTTGTGCTAGATAAAAAATGATAATATCTGATATGTTTTCGAGATTTGAAAATATACTACTCAGATATACACGTTTATCATTTTTATGTAGCCAGAATATAAAGCATTTGAATTGATATTTTGCATGTTTATAGGATACATCATTGAATATATGCCGATTTTTTCCCAATATTTTATGAAACTTAAAAATATAAATTTTTTACTTCAAAAAAGAAAGCACTCATGTTCATGTGCACCAAATCTCCATTCAACTCTTCCACGATTTAATCTAACGAGGAATAAAGTCATGAACGAAATATCTTCTTTGTCTTCTGGTGTGTGCGTAAGCACATGGGCTATTTTTCCTATTTAGACAGGGAAGTAAGAGCATCTTCACCGGCTTTTTCTAAATAGGCGTCAGCAGGTACATCGGCACAGCCCTATCAGGAGGTGCCGGCACAACTTCCTCCTTTTAGAGAGCTGGCTCGCACACCGGCATCCACCAAACCGGTGGCCAATAGAATTTTTGTAATATAAAATCATAAATATGGATAAAAATTCGAATTCAGGTTTTCGAATATGAAGTCTAGGCTACCATTCGGCCACCAAATCGCCGGCATACATAGTCCGACTGCAAAAAAAAAGACAAGTTGGGCTTCGAGGCCAAATGATCACAGGAACGGCGTCATCGGCGGCTCAACTTCGATGACGTCCTCCTCGTCAGCGATCTCCTATGGCACCTCCATCGCCGGCACGGGCTCCACGGGCGCCGGCGAAGGCATCGGGGTGCTGGTGCCGATGTTGTTGCGGACGCTGCTCCAGCAACTTGCGCCGCCAACACCTCCTTGCCAATGCGCTCACGGTACATCTCGTGCCACGCCCTCGCCAATGGGTCCATGTCCGGCATGTCTGACATCAAGATCTTGGATTATTGAGTCATCTTGTTGAATTCTCTTCAGTGTGTCTTCTACTGACTTGCGTATTTTGTTTACAGGAAGCATAGGGCATGGAGCTGCTAGAATTTTACCCATTACACTGCCAATAGTCGCTGCAATACCGAAAAGTGTATTTGGCACATGAGCAACAGTGCTCCTGATTTCTAAAAATCATATTTTTTTAATTTCAAAAAATATGAAATTAAATACCCACATACATATAAACATTCTGAAGGCACGGTAAAAAATTTGAAGAAAAATACAAAAAAGATAAATTTTTGACAAATATATACCTATATACGTAACCATAAATTTGTTTTTTTTCCTGTAGCTCAAAATACAATGTAATTTCTACCGAAACTTTGCATGAATATTCAGAACATGTGTATGTATTCATGGAATAAATGTGATGATTTTTTGAAACGTAGAAATACAGTTTTTAAATATTTTAAAAACTGAGAGCACTGGTGTTCATGTGCACCAAATTTGCTTCCCTGCAATACTGGCTTCTGTTGTAATTTAGAGCATGATTCTTGACGATCTTGCCGGTTGTGCATCTTGGCTGATTGCTTAGAGCATTTCCAGCCGCGTCCCCCAAAGCGTCCCCCAAAGGGATTTGGGGCGCGCCGGACAAAAAATGCGTTCCAGCCGCGTCCCCCAAAGCCCATTTTTGTCCGGCGCGCCCCGATACGGTATCCGGCGCCCCGAGTCCGTCCCCGTCCCACAGGGGACGCACCGGGCACGCCGAACACAACGAAAAGCGAGGCGGGGAGTGGCGGGGCCGACCCGTCAGCGGCACGGAAGGCTAAAACCCCGTCGCCTACCTTTGGTCAAGCGACGTTAATGGCGTCCCTGTTTTCCAAGGCGACGCAGGGACGCGTCTCGTCGTGCATGGCCGCGTGGCCATCCGCGCCGGTGTTATTGCGTGCAACCACCCACTGCCGCCGCTGTTTTAAGACGCCCTGCAGTTCTCACCGCTCACAAACCTTCTCGTCGCCGCCGCCTCCCCCCTCCCAGATCTTCTCCTCGCCGCTCCAAAAATGTCGAGCTCGTCCTCCCGCAAGATCGCCGCGGCGAACGGCTTCGGCCGCGGCAGCCTCACCGTGCCGGAGGCGTGGGCGCTGTACCACGCCCGGTATCTAGTCCCGCCGGACATGCGGCTGCCAAGCAGTGACGGCTGGAAGATGGCCGTGAACGGCATTGGCGTCCGGCCGCCGCCGAAGCCGGGCACGGATCAATGGAGGGACGCCATCAAGGCCCGGCGGGCTCAACTCACCGCCGAGGAGCGGTTGGATCCAACGTGGGCGGTCAACAACAACGACGCCTGGTGGACGACGTACTTCAAGGCGAAGTACGACGTCGAGATGTACAGCACCGACAACCTCGTCGGCGGCCCCAACAGCTGGAACAAGGACGGCCGCGCCCTGTTCTGGGGCGTTCCGGGGCGCACCCTCGAGAACGTCATCCGCGGCATCCGCAACGGCGCTCCAAGGTTGGAGATGTCGTCGTCACCGCCGCCGTCTCCTCAATGGCAGCCGAGGAGGACGACGTACTCGTCCTCCTCGCACTCTTCTTCCTCGGGACCGGCGCGATCGACGCCGTCCTCGTCGTACCGGTCGGCGCCCTACACCGTCCCCAAACGGGAGGTCAAAGAGGAGCCGGCGACGCCCGTCAACACGAGGCGTGGCGGCAGCGGCAGCGGCAGCCGGCGGCAGCAAGGGAGGTGCGGCGGCGCCCTCCTCATCCCGAAGCCGGAGGTGAAGGAGGAGCCGGAGGAAGCGTCGCAGGCGGCGCTGCTGGCGGAGTACGAGCGGCAGCAGCGGCTCATCGCCAGCAGCGACGACCCCGAGGACTGCCCAGGGCTGCGGGCGGCGTTCTTGGCGTCCATGAACGACAAGGACGCCTGGAGGGGCGACCTCGACGCGGCGATCGCCATGTCCATCCGCGACTCCGGCAAGCCGCTGGTGGACCTCACCGACGACAGCGAGGCAGGACCAAGCGGCTTGGTGAAGGACTAGCCCGTCGACGAGCGCGTCAAGCAGTAGGTCGTCACCGATGACATGTACAACTTCCAGCAGTACTACGACGCCTCCGGCCGCCGCAAGTGGTTCTAGATTAGGTTTAGTTTAAATATAGTCAAATTTCGTTCGAATCTATGTAATATATGGCAAGTTTGGATGAATCTCGCTTAAGTTTAAAATTTGCGAAATTTGGTTTGGGGGACGCGACTGGGGAGCGACGTCCCCCAAACGTTGCACGAACGAAACACGTCCCCCAAACGCTCAATCCGGCGCGGTTTGGGGGCAGTTTGGGGGACGCGACTGGAGATGCTCTTAGCTATAGAAACTCACTTGTGAAAGGTGCCTGTTGGAATTTATACCACTCTTCCTGGAAAGTGCTTTTGGCTCAATTTGAGTATTATGTTCGCTCAAGTAATATTGGCAGCATGCGCCTGTCATGCACGCAGCTAGTTAGCCCTATATTTAAACATCACCACCGCCTTTTGATATTCCAACTTTCAGACGAACCGCTAGCCTCTCTCGGGTTTCCTCGATCGCGGGCCGACGTATTTTGAGCCCTTAAAATATTCGGGTATGTCCGTTTGCGTCGGTCTGCAACGATGAAAATGGTCATGCATCCGTTTGCGTCGTGGTGACTCCAGCGGCCCGACGTATTTCGGGTGCGGGCCATTTTTTTCAGAAATTTCCAAAAACAGTTTAAACAATCAAATTGCACGAAATTACAGCCATCACATATTGGTTCAAATTGAGATCTCAAATAAGTTCATCACATTTCACATTTCTTCATGAACCAGGCCCTAGTGCGTCGTCCATGTTACTCATGTCAGCCAGCATGATCCTTGTGCCTCCGCATGGGTTTTAGCCTCGGCGTCCATCATTCTGGCCTTGGCGTCACGCAATTTGGTCTCGGTGTCTGTCATTTTGGCATCGACGTCCATCTTTTGAACCTCAATGACCTCTTTGGTGAGGTTGAGGTAGATGGAAGCTGCAGCCTCCTTTTCCAGCCGCTTTCTTCTCGCCCTTTTCTCCATGGTGGCTTGATTCTCGTCCATCATCTTCTCCAAGGTCTGCGTGAACGCAAGGGCTGATGCCACCCAGGCTAGATCGGCCTTGGTAGCCTTATGGCCCCGGGGACGAGCTAGATGGGCTTTCTGCCTAGGATCATCGTCTTGGCCGTCAATGTCGTGGTGTTGTCATGGCATATGCCATAGGGTGGCTAATCGAAGGTGGTTCCTAGATGGTCTCACGGTGGTATCCGGAAGCGGGTATGGGCACGAGAAACACGGCGACGTACCCAGGTTCGAGGCCCTCCGATGGAGGTAACACCTCTACTCCTGCTATGAGTGTATATGATGATATCACAGTACAATGGTGCTCCTAGAGCTGTATCCGGCTGCTCCTGGGAGGCTAAGGTAGACGAAGGTCTCTCTCACAGGGCAGCGCTAAGACTAGAATGAGTAAGAAGTGATCGATCGTCCCCCGCACGAGGGGGGTAGCCCAGCTTATATAGGCGCTGGCACTTTACATAGAAGTCCCTATAGTCTAGCGGCCGGCTTGGCCGGCTCCGGCTTCCGCTCCTTCCCGAGGCGTTGACGTCACGGAGCCATTGAGGCGTAGTGGCCCATCCCATCCGTCTGCCAGAGTCAGCGGTATGGAGAGGAAGTGTCCCTGTCGCCATCATGCCCTGTAGCCGGTACGGATCGGCGTAAGCCATGATGGCCTGTCCGTTGCGTGGCACTGTTGCTCTACAGTGCCCCGCGCTTTACGGGAGATGAGGTCAGCGTGGACCTTTGAACCCGGACCACCTGCTCAGTTCCTTCTCATGCAAGACTCGCCAGCCTCGAGTCGGTCGGAGGTGTGAACCCCAGTCGGATATGGCTTGTAGAAGCCGGCCCAGCCACAGCGCAAACGGCCGTAGCCAGGCCGACTAGGACATGGAGCCAGCCGGCTTCTGAAGCAGCCGGCCACGGCTCCAGCCGGCTGCTCCTCAGCCGGCCTTTGCCGCGAGCCGGCCAACCTCTAGCCGGCTGCTCTACATCCATTGCCCTACCCGGGGTCTTCCCCCCGACATTAGCCCCCGAAGCTGGCAAGGTCCCGCGTTAAGAGGGACCTAGGCAGGTTTTCCTGGTTTTAGATATCTCTCGCATGTGTTGGGCGGCCCTTGGAGGGGCCGACTGAGAATTTCCGTTCAGCCGGCTGCGCCCTCATCCGGCTCGCTCCATCCGGCTGCTCCTAGCCGGACGCTATTTTCGCTTCTGCAACTTTTGCTTTTTTACAAGTGTTGACAACGTCTCTGCCTTGTTGAGAGAGTTTGTGACCGGATTGAATTTAATGTCCGGCTCCGGCTTGGGCGCACCGGAGTCTCCGCCGCCTTGGGCCCCGTGCCCGACTTGACGGGTCTGACGGTTGGCTCCTGCTGCCGTTTCGTCTGGTCACATCGATGTTTCCTCCGGATCCGGTGCGGTCGTGGAGGAAGTGGCGCGTCCGTTTTCAGTAACCGTTGCCATCGTGGGGGGAAGTTAAGGCGCAGTAAATCCCAGTCGTGGCCCACGATCGCCACGTGGCCGCGCAACTGGCGCGTCAGGCGGCTATAAATGCCCCTGGGAGCGGTACCGAGGCGCCCTTCTTCTTCCTCGCGCTCCCATTCCACTTCTCTTCGCACGAGCTCCCTCACGCTGCCGCTCCTTTTCTCCGAAGTCCTCCTGGCGAACTCCGGCGACCGAGCGCGGCCGCACATCTTGGCTCCTTCGCAGCCGTCCGCGCATCGAGCCGACACCACGGGGCCCCGCATTTCTACGGTACGCTTGTCGCCACCGCACTCTCCTCCGCCGAGGAGCGGTTCTTCTTCGCCCTTCCGTCTCTCCTGGTCCTCTTCTTCTTCCTCCTCGTCGATGGCCCAGCCGAGCGGCTCTTGGAGGGGATCTTACATGCGTGAGGACGACATCGAGCGGCTTGTGCGCCTCCGCCAGATTCCGGCGGGGGTGATTACGGGGGCGCCCGGCGTCGAGATGGAGCCCAGGCCTAATCCCGGTGAGCGTGTGGTCTTCGGAGCGCACCTCGACCGAGGGCTGGGCCTGCCGGCTTCACCCTTCTTCCGCCGACTCCTCGACTTCTTCGGTCTGCAGCCTCACCACCTGCCGGCCAACGCCTTCATCCTCCTCAGCTGCTACGTGGCCTTCAAGGAGGGCTACGCCGGCTGATGGCGTGTAACACACACGTTCGTTGGGAACCCCAAGAGGAAGGTATGATGCACACAGTAGCAAGTTTTCCCTCAGAAAGAAACCAAGGTTTATCGAACCAGGAGGAGCCAAGAAGCACGTTGAAGGTTGTTGGTGGCGGGATGTAGTGCGGCGCAACACCAGGGATTCCGGCGCCAACGTGGAACCTGCACAACACAACCAAAGTACTTTGCCCCAACGAAACAGTGAGGTTGTCAATCTCACCGGCTTGCTGTGAACAAAGGATTAACCGTATTGTGTGGAAGATGATTGTTTGCGAAGAACAGTAAAACAAGTATTGCAGCAGATTGTATTTAATGTAAAAGAATGGACCAGGGTCCACAGTTCACTAGAGGTGTCTCTCCCATAAGATAAATAGCATGTTGGGTGAACAAATTACAGTCGGGCAATTGACAAATAGAGAGGGCATGACAATGCACATACATGATATGATAAGTATTGTGAGATTTAATTTGGCATTACGACAAAGTACATAGACCGCTATCCAGCATGCATCTATGCCTAAAAAGTCCACCTTCAGGTTATCATCCGAACCCCTTCCGGTATTAATTTGCAAACAACAGACAATTGCATTAAGTATGGTGCGTAATGTAATCAATAACTACATCCTCGGACATAGCATCAATGTTTTATCCCTAGTGGCAACAACACATCCACAACCTTAGAACTTTCTGTCACTGTCCCAGATTTAATGGAGGCATGAACCCACTATCGAGCATAAATACTCCCTCTTGGAGTTAAGAGCAAAAACTTGGCCAGAGCCTCTACTAATAACGGAGAGCATGCAAGATCATAAACAACACATAGGTAATAGATTGATAATCAACATAACATAGTATTCTCTATCCATCGGATCCCGACAAACACAACATATAGCATTACAGATAGATGATCTTGATCATGTTAGGCAGCTCACAAGATCCGACAATGAAGCACATAAGGAGAAGACAACCATCTAGCTACTGCTATGGACCCATAGTCCAGGGGTGAACTACTCACTCATCACTCCGGAGGCGACCATGGCGGTGAAGAGTCCTCCGGGAGATGATTCCCCTCTCCGGCAGGGTGCCGGAGGCGATCTCCTGAATCCCCCGAGATGGGATTGGCGGCGACGGCGCCTCAGTAAGGTTTTCCGTATCGTGGCTCTCGGTACTGGGGGTTTCGCGACGGAGGCTTTAAGTAGGCGAAAGGGTAGGTCAGGGGGCGTCACGAGGTGGCGACACAGCAGGGCCGCGCGGCCAAGACCTGGGCCGCGCCGCCCTAGCGTGTCGTCGCCTTGTGGCCCCACTTCGTTTCCTCTTCGGTCTTCTGGAAGCTTCGTGGAAAAATAGGCCCCTGGGCTTTGATTTTGTCCAATTCCGAGAATATTTCCTTACTAGGATTTCTGAAACCAAAAACAGCAGAAAACAGCAACTGGCTCTTCGGCATCTCGTTAATAGGTTAGTGCCGGAAAATGCATAAATATGACATAAAGTATGCATAAAACATGTAGATATCATCAATAATGTGGCATGGAACATAAGAAATTATCGATACGTCGGAGACGTATCAGCATCCCCAAGCTTAGTTCCTGCTCGTCCCGAGCAGGTAAACGATAACAAAGATAATTTCTGGAGTGACATGCCATCATAACCTTGATCATACTATTGTAAGCATATGTAATGAATGCAGCGATCAAAACAATGGTAATGACATGAGTAAACAAATGAATCATAAAGCAAAGACTTTTCATGAATAGTACTTCAAGACAAGCATCAATAAGTCTTGCATAAGAGTTAACTCATAAAGCAATAAATCAAAGTAAAGGTACTGAAGCAACACAAAGAAAGATTAAGTTTCAGCGGTTGCTTTCAACTTATAACATGTATATCTCATGGATAGTTGTCAATGCAAAGTAATATAACAAGTGCAATATGCAAGTATGTAGGAATCAATGCACAGTTCACACAAGTGTTTGCTTCTTGAGGTGGAGAGAGATAGGTGAACTGACTCAACATAAAAGTAAAAGAAAGGTCCTTCAAAGAGGAAAGCATCGATTGCTATATTTGTGCTAGAGCTTTTATTTTGAAAACATGAAACAATTTTGTCAACGGTAGTAATAAAGCATATGTATCATGTAAATTATATCTTACAAGTTGCAAGCCTCATGCATAGTGTACTAATAGTGCCTGCACCTTGTCCTAATTAGCTTGGGTTAACACTGATCATCATTGCATAACATATGTTTCAACCAAGTGTCACAAAGGGGTACCTCTATGCCGCCTGTACAAGGGTCTAAGGAGAAAGTTCGCATTGGATTTCTCGCTTTTGATCATTCTTCAACTTAGACACCCATACCGGGACAACATAGACAACAGATAATGGACTCCTCTTTTAATGCTTAAGCATTCAACAACAGTTAATATTCTCATAAGAGATTGAGGTTTTATGTCCAAACTGAAACTTCCACCATGATTCATGGCTTTAGTTAGCGGCGCAATGTTCTTCTCTAACAGTATGCATACTCAAACCATTTGATTGTGAAAACCGCCCTTACTTCAGACAAGATGAACATGCATAGCAACTCACATGATATTCAACAAAGAGTTGATGGCGTCCCCAGGAGCATGGTTATCGCACAACAAGCAACTTAATAAGAGATAAAGTGCATAAGTACATATTCAATACCACAATAGTTTTTAAGGCTATTTTGTCCCATGAGCTATATATTGCAAAGGCGAATGATGGAAATTTAAAGGGAGCACTCAAGCAATTTACTTTGGAATGGCGGAGAAATACCATGTAGTAGGTAGGTATGGTGGACACAAATGGCATAGTGGTTGGCTCAAGGATTTTGGATGCATGAGAAGTATTCCCTCTCGATACAAGGTTTAGGCTAGCAAGGTTATTTGAAACAAACACAAGGATGAACCGGTGCAGCAAAACTCACATAAAAGACATATTGTAAACATTATAAGACTCTACACCGTCTTCCTTGTTGTTCAAAACTCAATACTAGAAATTATCTAGACTTTAGAAAGACCAAATATGCAAACCAAATTTTAGCAAGCTCTATGTTTTTCTTCATTAATGGGTGCAAAGTATATGATGCAAGAGCTTAAACATGAGCACAACAATTGCCAAGTATCAAATTATTCAAGACATTTTAGAATTACTACATGTAGGATTTCCCGATTCCAACCATATAACAATTTAACGAAGAAGATTCAACCTTCGCCATGAATACTATGAGTAAAGCCTAAGGACATATTTGTCCATATGCAACAGCGGAGCGTGTCTCTCTCCCACACAATGAACGCTAGTATCCATTTTATTCAAACAAAAACAAAAACAAAAAACAAACCGACGCTCCAAGCAAAGCAAATAAGATGTGACTGAATAAAAATATAGTTTCAGGGGAGGAACCTGATGATGTTGTCGATGAAGAAGGGGATGCCTTGGGCATCCCCAAGCTTAGACGCTTGAGTCTTCTTAAAATATGCAGGGGTGAACCACCGGGGCATCCCCAAGATTAGAGCTTTCACTCCTCTTGATCATAGTATATCATACTCCTCTCTTGACCCTTGAAAACTTCCTTCACACCAAACTTCAAGCAAACTCATTAGAGGGTTAGTGCACAATCAAAAAATCACATGTTCAGAGGTGACACAATCATTCTTAACACTTCTGGACATTGCACAAAGCTACTGGATATTAATGGATCAAAGAAATTCATCCAACATAGCAAAAGAGGCAATGCGAAATAAAAGGCAGAATCTGTTAAAAACAGAACAGTCCGTAAAGACGAACCTGGAAGGGGCACGTAACTTGCTCAAACAGAAAAACTCAAAACTAATGAAAGTTGCGTACATATCTGAGGATCACGCACGTAAATTTGCAGATTTTTTTGATTTTTTTACAGAGACTTCTGCGCGAATTCGTGACAGACAGCAATGTTGTTTCTGTGCAGCAATCCAAATCTAGCATCAACTTTACCATAGAGACTTTACTTGGCACAAAAACATGATAAGGAGAGGTTGCTACAGTAGTAAACAACTTCCAAGACTCAAATATAAAACAAAGTACTGTAGTAAAAACATGGGTTGTCTCCCATAAGCGCTTTTCTTTAACGCCTTTCAGCTAGGCGCAGAAAGTGTGAATCAAGTATTATCTAGAGATGAAGCATCGACATTACCTTGGGTGTTGGGAGTTGCCTCAACAATGCATGTTATCTTATCTATGTAAGTTTCAGAGGCTCCCTTTTCATTACCCTTAGGCTTACTATTCTCATCAAACAAATTTTCAGGAACAATCCAATCATAATTCTTTTCTAGTGCCTCGAACATTCCTGCGAGCTTGCAAGGCATTGATGTCTTAATATCCCCTACATCATTAACATTATTAGTGTACTTTATTCTATCAATGTCCATTTTTTCAAGGGTACTAGCAAAGTTGGTGTAAGAACCAAGCATCTTATATTTAATAAAGACTTTTCTAGCCTCTCTTGCTACACCACCAAATTCTTTAAGAAGGGTTTCTAAGACAAAATCTTTCTTCTCCCCTTCCTCCATATCACCGAGTGTGAGAAACATGTGTTGGATTATAGGATTGAGATTAACAAATTTAGTTTCCAACATGTGTACTAAAGAAGCAACAGCAATTTCATAAGTAGGAGCAAGTTCTACCAAGTGTCTATCTTCAAAATCTTCAGTGGTACTAACATGAGTGAAAAAATCTTCTATATTATCTCTTCCAATTATAGACCCTCGTCCTACCGGTATGTCTTTTAGAGTGTACTTAGGAGGAAACATGATGAAATAAACAAAAAGTAAATAAAGTAAATGCAAGTAACTAATATTTTTGTGTTTTTGATATGGAGAACAAGATAGTAAATAAAGTAAAGCTAGCAACTAATTTTTTTTGTGTTTTGATATAATGCAGCAAACAAAGTAGTAAATAAAATAAAGCAAGACAAAAACAAAGTAAAGAGATTGGATTGTGGAGACTCCCCTTGCAGCGTGTCTTGATCTCCTGCAAGCGCGCCGAGAAAAAGAGCTTGATGGCGTGTAACACACACGGACGTTGGGAACCCCCAGAGGAAGGTATGAAGCACACAAAGAGCAAGTTTTCCCTCAGAAAGAAACCAAGGTTTATCGAACCAGGAGGAGCCAAGAAGCACGTTGAAGGTTGTTGGTGGCGGGATGTAGTGCGGCGCAACACCAGGGATTCCGGCGCCAACGTGGAACCTGCACAACACAACCAAAGTACTTTGCCCCAACGAAACAGTGAGGTTGTCAATCTCACCGGCTTGCTGTGAACAAAGGATTAACCGTATTGTGTGGAAGATGATTGTTTGCGAAGAACAGTAAAACAAGTATTGCAGCAGATTGTATTTAATGTAAAAGAATGGACCGGGGTCCACAGTTCACTAGAGGTGTCTCTCCCATAAGATAAATAGCATGTTGGGTGAACAAATTACAGTCGGGCAATTGAGAAATAGAGAGGGCATGACAATGCACATACATGATATGATAAGTATTGTGAGATTTAATTGGGCATTACGACAAAGTACATAGACCGCTATCCAGCATGCATCTATGCCTAAAAAGTCCACCTTCAGGTTATCATCCGAACCCCTTCTGGTATTAAGTTGCAAACAACAGACAATTGCATTAAGTATGGTGCGTAATGTAATCAATAACTACATCCTCGGACATAGCATCAATGTTTTATCCCTAGTGGCAACAGCACATCCACAACCTTAGAACTTTCTGCCACTGTCCCAGATTTAATGGAGGCATGAACCCACTATCGAGCATAAATACTCCCTCTTGGAGTTAAGAGCAAAAACTTGGCCAGAGCCTCTACTAATAACGGAGAGCATGCAAGATCATAAACAACGCATAGGTAATAGATTGATAATCAACATAACATAGTATTCTCTATCCATCGGATCCCGACAAACACAACATATAGCATTACAGATAGATGATCTTGATCATGTTAGGCAGCTCACAGGATCCGACAATGAAGCACATAAGGAGAAGACAACCATCTAGCTACTGCTATGGACCCATAGTCCAGGGGTGAACTACTCACTCATCACTCCGGAGGCGACCATGGCGGTGAAGAGTCCTCCGGGAGATGATTCCCCTCTCCGGCAGGGTGCCGGAGGCGATCTCCTGAATTCCCCGAGATGGGATTGGCGGCGGCGGCGCCTCAGTAAGGTTTTCCGTATCGTGGCTCTCGGTACTGGGGGTTTTGCGACGGAGGCTTTAAGTAGGCGAAAGGGTAGGTCAGGGGGCGTCACGAGGTGGCGACACAGCAGGGCCGCGCGGCCAAGACCTGGGCCGCGCCGCCCTAGCGTGTCGTCGCCTCGTGGCCCCACTTCGTTTCCTCTTCGGTCTTCTGGAAGCTTCGTGGAAAAATAGGCCCCTGGGCTTTGATTTCGTCCAATTCCGAGAATATTTCCTTACTAGGATTTCTGAAACCAAAAACAGCAGAAAACAACAACTGGCTCTTCGGCATCTCGTTAATAGGTTAGTGCCGGAAAATGCATAAATATGACATAAAGTATGCATAAAACATGTAGATATCATCAATAATGTGGCATGGAACATAAGAAATTATCGATACGTCGGAGACGTATCACCGGCTTGTGGCCGGATGTGGAGTTTTGGAGCCGGCTCTTCTACATCAAGGCGCAGACGACTGACGGCCAGCTGCGGGCCTGTGGTGCCACCTCGATCTACTCCCGGCCAGGTACGTCTTTCCCGAGGATCCCGACGGTGGACTCGGTGAAGAACTGGCAGATGTCGTTCTTCTACGTGCAGAACGACAACCCAGCCTTTGACCGGCTCAACCTGCCGGAATTCAACCCGGCTCCGCCAGTCAGCCGGACCAACTGGGGCCACAATGCCAGGACGACGGACCCGGACGCGGAGGTAAATCTCCTGTGGGACTTCTTGGGAGAGTGCGTCGCGGGGGGCCGGCTGAGCGCCGAGGACCTCCTCTGTACTTACGTCGAGCGCCGGGTGCTACCGCTCCAGAGGCGTGTCCATAAGATTGGGCACTTGTCCGGCCGGCTTGATCCAACCCGGACGTCGAAGGTGGAGCTCTCCAAGGCCCAGGTTGCTCGCCGGGTGAACAACATCACCAAGGCCAACATGCCGGAGAACTGGAATTGGGGGCTGCCGCCTTTCGACCGGGCGTCGCCGCCTGAATTGGTAAGCTTTTGTTCTTTGGCCGACTTCCGGCTTGCGGCTGCGTAGCCGACTTGATACTTATTTTGTTTGGCTTTCAGCTTTTCGACCGCCAGGGTGTTGAGGACGGCGACCTGGCGCAGAAGATCTGGACGCCGGATCATGTTGATCCGGCTGACCAAGCCGGCGACCAAGCCGGCGATGACGATCTGCCGGAGGTGCCGGACCAAGGCGGCCAGGGGGAGCACAACCGGCCGCCTTCGTCGGAGCATGAGCAGGAGCAGGAGCAGGAGGAGCCGGCGGAGTCCGGTACGGGGCCGATTCCCGCTGTGCCCCTACGCGTGAGGCCGCCTGCCGCCTCAGCGACTTCTGCGCCCAAAGGGAGGAAGCGAGCCGGCGGCGGGTCCATAGCCAGGGTGGAGGCTAAGGCCAAGAAACAGCGCCGGGTGGAGCCCAAGAAGGTTCCAGAGGCAGCCGGGTGAGTCCTTTTACTCCGCTGTTTGATTCCTTTCCTTTCCTTTCTTTTTATACTTATCTTGTCTTGTTTATTCGACTAAGGCTGCCATTAAGTTTGCCAAGGGCGGCGGCTCTCGGCCGGCTCCCCGCGTTGAGCCAACGCTCCCGCGGCAGAGGAGGGAGTCAACTCCGCAGCCGTCGACGCGCGCGCGCACGCCGCCTGCCGTTATCGTGCCGCCCGCGGCTACGCCGCCTTCCGCGGGGGCGCCTTCTTCAGCTGCACATCCTGCAGCGCCTGGCCGCGGCGCCCAGGGTGAGCCGGCTCGCCGGCCTACTTTTAACGAGCTGTTTCCGCGCCGGGCTCCACTGTTGGGGCCTATGGCTGGGGCCGGCAAAGGTGCACCGCCAACGACCGGAGCTGGAGCCGGCGGAGCTGTGCCGCCCGAGACTGGAGCTGGAGCTAGCGGGGCTGTGCCGCCTGAAGCTGGAGCCGGCGGGGCCGCGCCGCCTGAGGGGACGCATCCGACGCCGGAGAAGGCGGCCCCCACCGGACCAACTGCTTCGACTACGCTGCCTCCGACTTCGGAGCCGTCGAGGGAGGAGCCGGCCGGGAAGGAGCCGGCAAGGGAGGAACCAGCGCGTTCGAGGGACGCCGGCTCCCAGGCGCTGGTGAGGAAGGAGGGCCCGTCGGGCCCATCTGAAGGCCTTCATGTGGCCAAGGGGGCCCGGCTGCTGCATGTGCCGTCCGCCTCCGACTCCAGCCTTGGCTCGGCTGGCACCATGGAGAAGGCGTGGCACCAGGCGGATGCCTGCGAGGTGACCAGCCGGGAGGGGCAGCCAGGCGTGGCGCCCATGAAGATGTTCTTCTCCGGCTTTCGCGGTAGCCTTAAGGCCAAGGCCGCTGAGACCATCGCCCAGCTGGCAACGCTGGAGGATGCTGACAGGGTAGGTGTTTTATCTCACTTTTTTGCAATTTGTTGTTATCCTGGTAGCCCTCCGAGGCATGGGCCGGTTGCTTGGAGCCGGTCCGGGTTTCACCTAGATATCTGACTATTTCTTTCAGGTGGTCGCGGAGCGGCGCACCGTCTTGTACAACCGAGTCGTGACCAGCTATCACAAGGCCAAAATTGAGCGGGCTGGCTTGGCCCGCAAGCTGGAGGTTGTCAAGGGTAAGGTTTTCTTTCTTTTGACTGCTTCCTTTTCCTTTGATTTCACTCGGCTGATGACTTTTCTTGTCGACTTGCAGCTGAGGCTGCCCGGATCCCGCGGCTGGAGTCGGACCTTCGGGCCGCCCGCGCCCAATGTGCCGAGAGCGAGGAGGCGGGCTGGGCTGCTGCCGCCAAGCTGAAGGTGGATGATGGGGAGCTGGCGCGGCTGCGCCGTCTTGAGGATAACCACCTCAAGGAGCTGGCCGCCCTGAAGAAGGATGGGGAGGAGAAGCTGGAGGGCCTGAGCAAGCGGCTGGAGGAGGTGGAACGGCAGCGGCTTGCGCTTCGCCAAGAGGTGACCTCCAAGTCCGAGGAGCTGTCGGCCACCGCCAAGCGGTGGGTGGATGAGATTAGCGCGCTCCACCGCGGCTTGGCTGGTGAGTCTTATTTCTCTTTCCTTCCCCTTTGCCGGCTTTCGGCCGTCGGCTGCCGGCTTAGGTTGGCAGCCGGCGGTAGAAAATGACTTTCGATATCTCCATCTTCAGGCTGTGGGCAGTCGGTGCCTGCCGGCTACCGCCAGTCTTTTAAACTTCGACTATCTCCATCTTCAGGCTGGGGGCAGTCGGTGCTTGCCGGCTGCCGCCAGTTTCTCTTTTACTGGACTTCGACAATCTCCATCTTCAGGCTGGGGGCAGTCGGTTCTTGCCGGCTGCCGCCAGTCTTTTCTTTTACTGAGACTTTGACAATCTCCATCTTCAGGCTGGGGGCAGTCGGTTCTTGCCGGCTGCCGCCAGTCTTTTAAACTTTGAATATCTCTTTCTTCAGGCTGGGGGCAGTCGGTGCTTGCCGGCTGCCGTCGGTCTTACTTTGAAAATTTGCATTTTTCTGCCTTTGACAGGCTTCTGACGTGCTTCTTCTTTGCAGCGGCCTTCCCTGAGGCGCAGGATGCGGCACTAGCGGCCGTTGGCAAGGCGCGGGAGGAGCGCCGGCAGGCCACTGGGGAGCAGAGCTCTGCCTTCTTCACCATGGAGGACTATCAGGCGTCCATGGCCGCCCGCGTGGAGCCAATCACTAAGCTTGGCTGGGAGCTCCGGAAGGCGGCGGAGGAACTGATCCGGCTGCTGTGGCCGACAAAGACGCTGCCGCAGGATCTCGCCAACCTCATCAAGTGGCTGGAGACGGCACCTGACCACTTCCTCGAATGGAAGGAGTCGGCTGCGCGTGCCGGAGCCGATATGGCCCTCTCCTTCGTGCACTCCTGGTATGACGAGGTCAACCTTGACCAGCTCGAGTGCCGGCAGGCTGATGTGGAGGAAGGCCTTTCGGCGGAGAACAAGACCGCCCGGCTTGCCCGCGCCTGCGCCATCGCCGACTTCGTCGACAAGAGCATCTTCATCGAGGATCCGAACCCGCCATCTGACGACGAGGAGGAGGAGCTGGAAGGAGATGCGGATATGCCTGAGGTGGACCCGGCAGCCGGCAACGCTGATGCTCCCCCGGCTGGTCCTGATCCAGCCGGTGCTTAGATTTTATCTGTTAAGATGTTGCTTTTGACAAGACAACTCGTTAAATCCCCGGGATGCCGGGTGCATATGTAAGACAATGTTATTATCCTTTTATTAGGGCACACTTTAATGTGTTTGTTTAACCATTTGTGTGCCGGCTTGCTTTCTTTCAACTTGTTCGCTTTTTCCCATCCGCCCCACTCTTTGGCTTTGCCCTTGCCGATCGTACGTCCGACTTGCGGTCCGTCGCCGGATCAAGAGCGGGCCGTTGAGTGAGGCCGACAGTATTTCAGTCGAACGAGTCGAATTCGGCAATCCGACACTTATGAAGAGTTGTGCAAGAATTGATTCTCTTTCACTCTTTCCCTTAACCGTCTTTCACGTGCCGGCTCCCTAGGCACTTACTCCCGCCAGCCGGACAGCCGGGTTGCGGTCTGTAGCTGGTCGGAAGCCGGCTGTCGGAAACCGGATCACGTTACTAAGCCGGCCGCGTGAGAGGGTGTTAGACAATCGGCGAAAACAATAGAGTACGCGAAAAACTTGTCGAAATCGGCGCTCTTGGCGCTTGCTTTTTCATAGCTTACAAAAGGGAGTACAAGGGATACATACATTCCTGCTCTCAAGTGTAAAATGGTCGAAGCAACCTGACATTCCAGGGACGTTTTGTCTCCTCGTCGGTTTTGCTCGCCTTGTTTTTCTTGGCCTCTTGGGCATCTATGAGATAGTAGGAATCATTGCCTACTGCCTTGCTCACGATGAAGGGACCCTCCCATGGGGATGACAGTTTATGCTGTCCGGCTGTCCGTTGGATCAGCCGGAGCACTAGGTCTCCTTCTCGGAATGCTAAGGACTTGACCTTCCGGCTGTGATAGCGTCGGAGGCTTTGCTGGTATACGGTAGACCTGGATTCGGCCATCAGCCGGACCTCTTCAACCAGGTCGACTCCATCTTCACGAGCTTCTTTGGCTTCAGCTTCTGTGTAAAGCTTGATCCTTGGCGGGTCGTGCTCAATATCAGTCGGCAGGACGGCTTCGGCCCCGTATACGAGGAAAAAGGGTGTGAAGCCGACTGAGCGGTTTGGCCACGTGCGCAGGCTCCATAGTACGCTGGGCAGCTCGTCAATCTAGCAGCCGGCTGAGCGCTCAAGCGGCTCCACCAGCCGGGGCCGGATGCCGGCTAGGATCAGGCCGTTTGCTTTCTCCACTTGGCCGTTTGACTCCGGATGCGCCACGGACGATAGGTCCATTCGGATCCCCATCTCCCCGCAATATCGTTTGAAGATGCCTTCGGCGAAGTTGCTGCCGTTGTCGATGATGATGCTATGGGGGTAGCCGTATCTCACGATTATCTCCTTGAGGAATGTGACGACTGTGGAGCCATCCAGCTTCTTGATTGGCTTGGCCTCGATCCACTTAGTGAATTTATCAATCAACACCAAGAGATGAGTCATGCCGCCTCGGGCTGTCTTGAATGGGCCTACCATATCTAAGCCCCATACGGCGAACGGCCAGGTAATGGGGATGGTCTTCAAGGCGGAAGCCGGCGTGTGCTTTTGCTTGGCAAAGCGTTGGCAACCGTTGCACTTCTTCACCAATTCTTCTGCGTCTCTGAGCGCAGTCGGCCAGTAAAAACCGTGCCGGAAGGCTTTGGCCACTATGGCTCTGGAGGAGGCGTGATGGCCGCACTCTCCCTGGTGGATTTCCCGTAGGAGTTCAATCCCTTCAGCTGGCTCGACGCACCGCTGGAGCACCCCACTTACGCTGCGTTTGTACAGCTCGTGGTTGATGATTGTATAGGCCTTGGCCCTTCTCTCAATCTGCCTGGCTTGGACCCTGTCATTGGGCAGCACACCATCGGTGAGGTAGGAGAGGAATTCTTGTGCCCATGATGGTACGCATTTTATTTCAAACACGTTGACCACTAGGGCCTCCATCTTCGGAGCTTCCGGGTTCGACTGCATGGTCGCCGGGTTCGGCTGTGGAGCCGGCGGGTTTGGCTGAGAAGCCCCCGAGTTTGGCTGAGAAGCCCCCGCGTTGGACTGAGAAGCCCCCGGGTTCGGCTGTGGAGCCGGCGGGTTCGGCTGAGAAGCCCCCGACTTGGGCGATGAAGCCCCCGGGTTCGGCTGAGAAGCCCCCGGGTCAGCCGGCACGAATATGGAATCCGAGTCCGGTGACGGTATGATGGACGGCTTCTTGAGGACCGCCAAGGCAACGCCCGGCGGAATAGCTTGCCGGGTTGAGCCAATCTTGGATAGGGCGTCAGCCGCCTCGTTGTTTGCTCGCGGCACATGATGGAATTTGCAGCCATCGAAGAAGCCGGATAACTGCTGGACGTGGAAGCGGTATGAGGCCATGTTGGCGTCCTTCGCGTCCCAATCGCCAGATGTTTGTTGTATGACCAAGTCGGAGTCGCCGAAGCAGAGGATGCGACGCACGCCTATCTCCTTGGCCAGCTTCAGCCCATGGATGAGCGCCTCGTACTCCGCCACATTGTTGGATGCGGCGAAGTGGATCTGCAGGACATAGTCCAGCCGATCTCCCTTGGGAGAGGTGACGACGATGCCGGCTCCTAAGCCGTTTCGCATCTTCGAGCCGTCGAAGTGCAGCTTCCAGTGTGTGGAGTCATGCACAGGCGGCAGGTATTGCATCTCGGCCCAGTCGACGAAGAAGTCCACGAGGATCTGTGACTTGATGGCCGTGCGCGGCTCGTAGATGATGGTGTGGGCGACTAGCTCCAAGGCCCACTTGGCAACCCGGCTATTCGCGTCTTTGCTGCCGATGATTTCCGCCAAGGGTGCTGTGGCCACCACCTTGATGGGGTGCTCCTGGAAGTAGTGCTTGAGCTTCTTGGCCGCCATGTACACGCCGTAGGTGACCTTCTGGTAGTGGGGGTAGTTTTGCTTCGACTGGGATAGCACTTCGCTAAGGTAGTAGACTGGGCACTGGACCGACTGCTCCTTGCTGGCTTCCTTGCCAGCCTCCTTGCGCTCCACCACCAGGACGACGCTAAACACACGATTGGTGGCAGCGATGTATAACAGCATCGGCTCCATTGAAGCCGGCGATGCGAGGATGGGCGCGGTTGAGAGCACGCGCTTCAAGTCACGGAAGGCTTCATCCGCCTGTGGTGACCAGACGAATTTGTCCGATTTCTTCAGCAGCTGGTACAGGGGCAGTGCCTTCTCCCCCAGCCGGCTGACAAAGCGGCTCAAGGAGGCCAGGCATCCGGTGAACTTCTGGACGTCCTTGAGGCACTGCGGCAGCTCCATCTTCTCAATGGCACTGATCTTCTCCTGGTTGGCTTCGATTCCTCGCTGAGAGACAAGGTAGCCCAGGAGTTGGCCGGCTGGCACGCCGAACGTGCACTTGGCCGGGTTGAGCTTCATCCAGAATCTTCGCAGATTGGTGAAGGTTTCTCTCAGGTAATCAAGGAGGGTAGGCATCTCCTTGGTTTTTACAACGACATCATCCCCATATGCGTGAACATTTCTGCCGATTTGATCCTGCAAACACTTTTGCATGCACCTTTGGCAGGTGGCGCCTGCATTTTTCAAGCCGAATGGCATAGTCGTGTAGCAGTAAGCCCCATACGGGGTAATGAACGAAGTCTTTATTTGATCATCCGGATTCAAAGGAATCTGGTGGTAGCCTGAATAGGCATCTAGAAAAGACAACAGTTCACAGCCGGCAGTCGAGTCTATAACTTGATCTATGCGCGGCAGGGGGAAGGGGTCCTTCGGGCACGCCTTGTTGAGGCTGGTGTAGTCGATACACATGCGCCAGGAGCCGTTCTTCTTCAAAACCAGGACCGGGTTCGCCAACCAGTCCGGGTGCAGCACTTCCATGATGAAGTCGGCTGCAAGGAGCCGGGCGATTTCTTCACCGATGGCCTTCCTTTGTTCTCGGCGAAGCGCCTGAGGGGCTGCTTCACCGGCTTGGCTTCAGGCCTGACGTGGAGGTGGTGCTCAGCCAACTCCCTCGGCATGTCAACACCCGTATTTTTAAGTCCAGATGCCTATTATGCCATACATCGCAATCCCAGGAATATTGTTGTTGCGAGACATAATAGTTGAATATCATAGAGTCATCATTTATTACAACACATAATCGTCTTACAAGGGTAGATCACATGATCCAATATTACAATAGTAGTTGATCTATTGATCAACGAACATCACAAATAGCGGAAGCGAAGTAGTAGTGGCTATCTAATCCACAGGCCAACGCTTGACGTCAGGAGCAGTCCTAGTTGTCGTAGACGTCCTGCTGTCCATCTTCCTCGTACTGCTGTTCTCCTTCAAAGTCTGGCCATTTGAATAGCCAGGGACAAAGCCATGAGTACTTTTAAAGTACTCGCAAACTAATACTAGTGTAAGCACTATCAACTTTAGTAAGGGGATACTAAGCTCTAGGTTTATTTGCATAAAGCCAAGTTTATTTCATAAACATTTAGTAAAAGCCTCCTCGTCTGCTAACTAATTCAAGTGGGAACATTAGTGTCATTCCCACAACTCGGTTGTGATTTAAATCAAATTCACCATTCACCTTTCAAAATTCAAAACACAAGTCGTATGTCACATTTTCGAAAATGGTCTGATGATGGAACAATATGGCCTTTCCAACTATCCTTAACCGTGGACGCGGCTATTCGAATAGGTTTACACTCTGCAGAGGTTGTACACTTGTGCCACAACTTTTGATTACATCCGTCAGGGGTAACCTTGAATAATCGTAACTCAGTACGCGGATCATCAACCATAACCTTTCACTTACATATCCTAGTATAGGCACCTCTCCCCATGAGCTTGGCCTCCCAGTGAAGACAGACGGTCAGCCTGGGAACTGCACAGGGCTTGGGCCGGACATTCACCTCATCTTTAACGTCGTTTCTTTTGTGTTGTGGAGGCAGCTTTTGGCATAACCCCGATGATGCTTGTTTAGAGGGAACCCATACTAAGACACATAAACTTCCAGTTAAGCCCTACCCATAATCAGGTATTGTGGGGGTACTTGTAAATTGGAATGGTATCGCATCCGAACCCAACCATCAGTTTTCATCAAAATTTCATCAAGTCATTCATGTCACATTTACCTTCAAAATCTTTCAACGTCATTTCATTTCACGTGTTCCCATCTAGAGTAGTCAATTTTATTTCTTTAGCAATAGCAACTAGTCATGAGGGGTGCTATCTAGCTTTGTTTGCTTTAGGCTAAATTTGATGCTCTTGTTCTATTCTAGTCCAAGTGAATCATAAATCAAAAATAAGCTTTGAAATACAATAAGCAAAATAATTGCAAGGTAAAAACATGGGATAGGTTTATTGAACATAAAATAAATGGTAATGGTGCCTTGCTCTGGTAGAGCTTTGCACTTGGGACTTTGCAAGAGTGTTAGCTTGCCTTGGTTGGTGTATTGATCAAAATGTTCCTCCTTCTTCTCCGTAGCTGTTTTCGTCGTCCCCTTCGTAGCCTTCGGTACTAGCGTCTATAAACGGATACGAGGATACAATCACCACACAAAACTTGCATGCTAGACTAAACACACCAAAGATTCACACAAGCCTATGCTAGCATCACATCTTATTAGCATGGTGATTTACTTTGTTCTATTTTAAAGAAAAATAATTTCCTCTCATTATAATTATTTATTAGTGTAGCTCTTTAATGCTTTGGAGGAACTAATTTCCTCTCATTGAATCTTATTAGGATTTAATCTCTTCAACTAATAATAAGATATGAGTATATGTTGACCAAGGTCAACACTCATATTTATTATCTGAGAGTGGAAATTTAAATGAGGTGCTACACCTCATGCATTTTAATACTAACATGGAAATGATTTAATGTCTCTAAGTAACCAAACATGAAGCTTATTAGATCAAGGTCAGTACCTCTATTTGAATTACTTAGGATCACAATTTAAATGAGAGAGAAGCTCCCATACTATTTAAATAAGTTTATGTGTATGTGTTAAATGGACTAGAAATGGCTCCATAGTCATTATTTGGATCTAGTCCATGATCATGCAAAACAACTATGCTATCTTTTTGCATAAACAATTAGAGTATGTCAAATGTGATTTATTAGGGTTGGAATCAACTCAAAATCATTTATAGAAAAATCTTTAATATTTATTTGAAGTTAGAAAAGGCCCTGCCTTGTTATTTTTATCATTTGAATTTAACTACGAATTTGGACATGAGGCCAGTGGCATTGGATAGATAAATTCGTTGGCTTTCCAACGGTATGAAGTTTGCTAGATTTGGTTTGGTAGATTTCAAACTATTCAAGAATTACTAACGCATCTGCAGGACAATTTGAAATATTAATAAACCTAAGTTTGAAATATTGGGCTAGGCGGGAAACACTACTGGGCCAAAACGGATTTAATTCTCACAGCGCAGCCAAACAAGCAACTGGTGCGCTTGGGCTGCCCTGACGAGGTGGGGGCCACCCGTCAGTGGCTTTTAACAGCGCGAAGCGGTACGCTCGAGTTAGACCGTAGGATTAGAACACGATCCGACGGTCAGTGATCGTCGTCGTCTCCGACGAGCGACGAGCTCACTGGCGGCGAGGGTAGGGGGTCGACGGACCTACCGGCGTTCCCGCGGGGTTCTGCTGGTGGCGAGGCGAGGTTGTCGACGACGCTGGAGCTCCTGGTAGCAGTGGCGAGGCGTGGGGAGGCGTCAGTCGTTAGCGATGATCTGCGGGCTCCGGCGGACTTTGTCTCTCGATTGGAGCTACTCCGGCGAGGTGGGATGAAATTGACTGGGGGAGAGTGATCAGTGATGAGAGGGGAGCAGATGGTGTGAAGAGATGGAGGGCTGAGGTCCTCTATTTATAGCGGGCGGAGATGGCCGTGAGGTGCTGTGGAGGAGCGGCCATGGCGCGGTGCTTGGGGTGCTCGAAGGGGCAAGCGAAGGACGGCATCTTGTAGGCGTTGTCCTGGCGATGCTCTAGGTGCAGCGGGCGCAGCGAGAGGACGACGGGATCGCTCGGGCGCGTGCGGTGATCATTGCAGTACCCGCGGTACTTCGCCGGCGAGGACGACGGTGACGAGGCAGCCGCAGTCGCTCGAGTGTGTCTAGGTGGTAGAGGGCATGGAGGCGGTGCTAGCTCCAGGCATAGGGATGCAGGGGGAGGACGACGGTGTTCGAGTGCGCGACGTACTGGCGCGTCCAGAGCGCGCTCACCGCGTTGGCTGGCATGCTCTGGCATGGTTTTGGACGCGTGCGTTCTGGCCAATGCCGTGCGTTGGCGTTCGAGTGAAAGGTACTGGCGTGATCCTTGTGCTTCCAAGATGCTCCAGGACAAGGAGAAAAGTTGAGAAGGAGGCCAGAGAGAGGGATGCCAAAGGTGGCCGGGTGTGCATGGCATGGAGCTTCTCTCCTCATTTTTCTGCTTTAAACGACCAAGGAAAGTACTGAGCTAGATGCAGGGAGCATGGAGGGAGCTAATGGTCACGAAAAGAAAGGGGTTTAGGCAAGAAACCATCGTGTAATAGGCCGTAACACTAAACTGGAATAATGCCTGCAAGGTGTTCGATCATATGGCCGCAAGAACTTTTTTGATGATTTTTGGAAATCTTTTTGGGTACATCTCAAACATATTAATTATAGGTTAGTTTGGTGGTGGTGGGGTTCAATTTGGAAAAGAATTGCAGATTTTCAAAAGTGAGGTGATCTTATTTTCTCTCTCGGGTTACATCTTTGCACAAATATTCTGGTCAACCTAGTCAACTTTAGCCATGGTGGTCAACATGAAAGTTGTAGACTTTGACATGGTATTGGATGACCTGGCATTGGTTGACCAAGTTTAGTTTAGGATTTGAGAGATAAAGAGGTGCAAAGTAAGGAAGAAAATAAAAGGGTGACATATGACCATTATCATATGTGTTTGAAATTTGAATTTTCTTTTGATTTGAATCTGGTTTCTTTTATGCATTTGTGTTTGTTTTTGTTATATATGAGTTTTAGAAACCATAGGGCAAGCAATGGTGGCCTCATATGAAGATTTGCAAAATGGGCCAAAGTGTATGTGAGTGAAATATGGAATTTTCTCTCCATTTTATTTCTCTCCAATTGATTTGACTTTTCTTGACTCAGATGTGATTCTTATTAGTTTAGGAACATTTCCAAACCATTGCAACCATTCCAAAAGGTCTAGTTCAAAGATTTGCAAAAATGGCCATAAACACATGTATGTGATATTCCAAATTTTCTTATTTTCCTCTTTTATTTATCTTGCTTTACTTAGGCATGGGTTAGGGTCAATTTAGCGTTATATTAGGTTTAGAGATGGTTTCACATCATTTGGTCAAGGTTTGAAGTCATAGGTCAAGGTTTGGTGAAAAGGCTATGTGTCACAGATGCCTCTATGCATAGGTTGCATTTGAATTTTAATTTGACTTGGCTTGACCCAAATGAGGTTGTTGAGTGTTGAAATGGTATATAGGAGTGATCCAACCATTCACAACATGTCATAGGGTCAAGATTCTTAAATTCACAAATTTGCTATTTACTCTCATATGCCTCTATGGCATTTTTATTTTCTTTTTAATTGACTTGGTTTTCAACTTGGATTTGAGTGGTTGAGCACTAGGTAGGGTTGATTAAGGTTTTCAAAATATCTAATCCAGGTAGAAAAGCCTAGGTAAAAGTTTTACCAAAATAGCCATAGGCACATAGGCCCTTTTTTTTATTTAATTCCCTTTTATTTTATTTTAACTTGGGTGGTGAAAAGAGGGGTGAGGTTTAGGGTTTAAGATCATTTCAAATACTAATAACAAGCAATCATGGCACTAAAACAATAATTAAGCAAGATCACTATGTATCAAACTTAATTTAAGAAAAGTTTTTGTTGGTTCCAAAATTTGGAAAAATTATGGAAATTCATTTCCTTTGTTTTGTAATTTTTGGGATGTTACACGGCACACCCGGCATGTCCCTTGGAGACCATGCGAAGATGTCCCGATTCTCACGGAGGAAGCTGGTGAGCTCGCTTTCCTATTTCCTGCTCAAGCCGGCACCAATGGTGACGTACTTGTCTGGCTGCGTCGGGTCGAGCAGGATCTTCTTGGTGTTGTCGGCCGGCTGGAAGTGAGTCGTCCCAGCCGGGTTGGCTACAGCCGGCATGTCCGCCTGCGCGGCTTTAGCCAGGGCGACGGCGTCGTGGATGAGCTATTTCTCGGTGGCGATGACCAGCGTCTGGGCCATCTTGGAGCTCTGCGTGGCGCAGTCCATGGAGCGGCGATAGTCGCCGGCTATGGTGATGACCCCTTTAGGGCCAGGCAGCTTCATCTTCAGGTACCCGTAGTGGGGCACCGCCATGAACTTGGTCAGGGCCGGCCTACCCAGGAGCGCGTGGTAGGGACTCACGAGGTCCACCACCTCGAACTCGATCCTTTCGGTGCGGAAGTGATCCGGCTTCCCGAACATCACCTCCAGCGTGATCCGGCCGATCGGCTGGCAGCAATGGCCCGGCACGATGCCATGGAAGACGGTGGGGGTGGGGCGCAACTCGGCTTCTTGGATGCCTAGCTTGCGGGCGGTGTCGCGGTAGAGGATGTTGATGCTGCTGCCCCCGTCGATGAGGACGCGCGAGAAGCGCACGCTGCACCGGGTTGTGCCGATGGTGGGGTCGAGGACCATGGCGTAGCTGCCCGGCTTCGTCAGGACAGCCGGTGTGTCGCGGCGATCAAAGGTGATGGCCTGCTCTGACCAGTTTAGGTACTGGGGGACCGGCGGTATGACCGCATTGACCTCGAGGGAACGGCTCTGCTGGCTCGTCTTGTCCTCGGGCTCGGAGGTGAAGATGATGTATGTAGCATCCTCGGCCAAGTAGCGGCCATGGTGCACGTGGTTAGCCTCGTGGTGCTCGAGGTTGGCGTTCTCTGCGCCGGCTTGGCCACCTGGCCCGCCGGCTGGTGGAGGCGGGGGTGGAGGCGGGAGAGGTTCACCGCTTGTCAGCCGCTTCATGAAGTGGCAGTCGCGGGTGGTGTGGTTGGAGGGGTTCTTGCCGCTGTGGTACTTGCACGGCGAGTCGAGCATTTGCTCGAAGGTGTACTTCGGCTTCCAGGGCCGGTCCTGCTTCTGGCGCCGGCTTCCGCCAGCCGCCGCATGGTCCGACACGGCTGCCACTTGGGTGGAACCGTACCGGCGGTCCGGCTGGTCGCTGTCACGCTTGCCGCGGTAGTTGTCCCGCCGGCTGCCATGTGAGCCGGCCTCGGCCAGCTTGTTGTTGTCCTGCCTGGCGGGGGCCGGCGAAATTTCAGCCGGAGGCTTGCCGGCTTCCTCAGCCAGCGCGTACTTGTCGGCGATGGCCATCAAGGCGGCCATCGACTGGGGGTCGCTGCGGCGTAGCTTGTGCCACAGCATGGTGTTGGGCCGACAGCCTCCCATGAAGAAGCTGATGGCCTGGATCTCGTGCACGCCCTCGCAGGAGTTGCGCATCTCGCACCAGCGCGTTAGGTACGCGCGATCCGTCTCATCCGGGCCCTGTTTGCACATCTCCAGCTATTGGGGCCGACCCGGCCGGCGGTAAGTACCGGTGAAGTTGCTGATGAAGGCGGCTTCAAAGTCCAGCCAGCCGTTTATGCTGCCGGCTGGCAGGTTGTTGAGCCATGTGCGGGCGGAGCCGAGCAGCATGAGGGGGGAGTAGCGCACAGCCTAGCGCTTGTTGCCTTTGGCGATGCCGACTGCGGTGGAGTAGTCCAGCAGCCAGTCCTCCGGCTTGGCCGTGCCGTCGTACTTGGGGGTGTCGCGCGGGAGCTGGAAGCCGTCGATCATGGGCTCATTGATGATGCGCGGCCCGAAGCACTTTGGGCCGGCTGGCGCTTCTTCTTCCGCGATGCGGGATTCGACCAGCTGGTCGAGGCGTTCTCGGGCGTCGGTTGGCTCGATGCGCGGGCCCAGCCGGGAGCGTGCCGGCTGGCGTGCGCCGCTTGCTTCTGGGGCCGGCCGGTGCTGGCGGCGGGGCTCGGAGTCTTGCTCCTGGTTCCGGCTTGGAGGAGGCCGGCTGCGGCCGCTGCCGCTCGGCTGGTGACTCGGCCGGCTCGAGCTTGCGTGTGTGGCACGGGAGTCACGGTGCCGACTTGGTGCTGGGGAGGAGGACTCGGCCGTGTCCCTGGCGCCTTCCCTGTCGTTGCCTGCAGCGCCACGAGCGTGAGAAGCTCTGGGGGCATTGGCATACCTGGGGTCGGCCGCCTGCTTGGTGGCTGCGTTGAGCAGCTCAGTCACCCGCTTGGTCTGGCGGCGTAACTCATCGCCTTCGAGGCGGTTCAGCTCTTCTGCGGCGGCTTGTGCCGCGCGCATGATCTTGTCGGGGGTGTTGTAGACGGGTTGCTCCGCGGACGGAGCCGGCGAGGGAGCACCGTCGCGGGCGATCTCGGCGCCAAGGTCACGGCCCCTGCGGCGGATCTGGCCGGCTCGGCTGGGACCGTCGCCGCCTGGAGTGAGGCCGTGGGTGCGGTTGTACTCGCGCTGGGAGATCTCCATCTGGCGCTTAGCAGCAGCCAGTTCTTCTGTTTGCTTGAGGAGGAGCTGGCGGTGCACCTCCAAATCCGCCTCGATGGTGGCGGGGTCGCCGCCAGGCGTGAGCGGGGTGCTCAGCTTCGCCCGGACTTCGTCCAATTGGGACGGTGGTGGCGGCGCCTTTGGGCCCGAGCCAGACGCGCCGGCCGCGGTGGTACGCTCTAGGTCCGGGCCGCGGACGCGCGTGGACTTGGTGGGCTGCTCGTCGCCGGCTGCCATGACCTCGTGCATGATGCAGGGGCTAGCGGTGGTGAGGCTGGCGCCGGCTCCAGGAGGAGGGCTTGCGCAGCGCAGGATCTGGCGCGGATAGCGCGGTGGTGCGACGGTGGCGACGTAGACGTCGAAGCCGCCGAAGCTGATGATGTTGCCGCCGGCAGGGAATGGCCGGTCGGCGAAGCAACCAGCATTGTCGCTGATGCAGTCGAGGGAGCCGAATCTCCAGATCAAGCCTGAAGCGACCCGCTCGCCGGTGGTGATGGTGAGGCCCGTCCGGATGAAGACACCGGCCGCGGACGCTATAGGCCCCACGGTGGGCGCCAAATGTCGTGGTGTTGTCACGGCATATGCCATAGGGTGGCTAATCGAAGGTGGTTCCTAGATGGACTCACGGTGGTATCCGGAAGCGGGTATGGGCACGAGAAACACGGCGACGTACCCAGGTTCGAGGCCCTCCGATGGAGGTAACACCTCTACTCCTGCTATGAGTGTATATGATGATATCACAGTACAATGGTGCTCCTAGAGCTGTATCCGGCTGCTCCTGGGAGGCTAAGGTAGACGAAGGTCTCTCTCACAGGGCAGCGCTAAGACTAGAATGAGTAAGAAGTGATCGATCGTCCCCCGCACGAGGGGGGTAGCCCAGCTTATATAGGCGCTGGCACTTTACATAGAAGTCCCTATAGTCTAGCGGCCGGCTTGGCCGGCTCCGGCTTCCGCTCCTTCCCGAGGCGTTGATGTCACGGAGCCGTTGAGGCGTAGTGGCCCGTCCCATCCGTCTGCCAGAGTCAGCGGTATGGAGAGGAAGTGTCCCTGTCGCCATCATGCCCTGTAGCCGGTGAGGTCAGCGTGGCACTGTTGCTCTACAGTGCCCCGCGCTTTACGGGAGATGAGGTCAGTGTGGACCTTTGAACCCGGACCACCTGCTCAGTTCCTTCTCATGCAAGACTCGCCAGCCTCGAGTCAGTCTGAGGTGTGAACCCCAGTCAGATATGGCTTGTAGAAGCCGGCCCAGCCACAGCGCAAACGGCCGTAGCCAGGCCGACTAGGACATGGAGCCAGCCGGCTTCCGAAGCAGCCGGCCACGGCTCCAGCCGGCTGCTCCTCAGCCGGCCTTTGCCGCGAGCCGGCCAACCTCTAGCCGGCTGCTCTACATCCATTGCCCTACCCGGGGTCTTCCCCCCGACAGTCGACGACAACCGTTGCTGTCCCATTCTTGACAGCTTCATGGTAGACCACATAGCTTACCCTCCACTTTTGCGCGTCCTTCAGTTTGTCCTAGCTATGGACCATATAGAAGCCCTTCTTATGTGTTGCCTTGAATCTCTCCAAGGCCCTGGATATCTGCAATTGGTTAAAGCCTGAATCATGGTTTGCTAATGATGTACATATAATAGAATGATAATGCTCATTTATTTACCACTCAAACCACGCCAATGCCGCTCAGGGGGTGGGCAACAACATGTTCGATGGCGGAGCAGAACTTGTTGGTCTCTTGTTTGATGTAGTTCCATCTTTTTCTGATGGACTCTTTCGTGCGAGCGCTTTTCATCTCGTATGGCGTGTGACGCTTTCTCTCATGGTACTCCTGGACCACCTTGGCCTAGTACACCTTGCCCTTTTGCTGGGTGCCATTAATGCAGTCATGGCTGGTCGCCAGCCACGCGTCGCACAAACACCTATCCTCGTCGCTGTTGAAGCCGCTGGTCCTGTGGCTCTCCCCCTTCTTCTTGGTACCATCATCCGTGGTAAGGACAGGCCATGTTGGCGCCTCCTCATAGTCATCGACGCAGACGGTTGTTGCCTGCGTGGGTGATAACGCGTGAAGCACACGTCCGTTGGGAACCCCAAGAGGAAGGTGTGATGCGTACAGCAGCAAGTTTTCCCTCAGTAAGAAACCAAGGTTATCGAACCAGTAGGAGATGAAGGCCACGTGAAGGTTGTTGGTGAAGGAGTGTAGTGCGGCGCAACACCAGGGATTCCGACGCCAACGTGGAACCTGCACAACACAATCAAAATACTTTGCCCCAACTTAACAGTGAGGTTGTCAATCTCACCGGCTTGCTGTAAACAAAGGATTAAACGTATGGTGTGGAGAATGATGTTTGTTTGCAAAAAACAATAGAGAACAATGATTGCAGTAGATTGTATTTCAGATGTAAAAGAATGGACCGGGGTCCACAGTTCACTAGTGGTGTCTCTCCAATAAGATAAATAGCATGTTGGGTGAACAAATTACAGTTGGGCAATTGACGAATAAAGAGGGCATAACAATGCACATACATATCATGATGACTACTATGAGATTTACTTAGGGCATTACGACAAAGAACATAGACCGCTATCCAGCATGCATCTATGCCTAAAAAGTCCACCTTCGGGTTAGCATCCGCACCCCTTCCAGTATTAAGTTGCAAACAACAGACAATTGCATTAAGTACTGTGCGTAATGTAATCAATACAAATATCCTTAGACAAAGCATTGATGTTTTATCCCTAGTGGCAACAACACATCCATAACCTTAGAACTTTCTGTCACTGTCCCAGATTCAATGGAGCCATGAACCCACTATCGAGCATAAATACTCCCTCTTGGAGTCACACGTATCAACTTGGCCAGAGCCTCTACTAGCAACGGAGAGCATGCAAGAACATAAATAACACAGATATGATAGATCGATAATCAACTTGACATAGTATTCCATATTCATCGGATCCCAACAAACGCAACATGTAGCATTACAAATAGATGATCTTGATCATGATAGGCAGCTCACAAGATCTAAACATGATAGCACAAGAGGAGAAGACAACCATCTAGCTACTGCTATGGACCCATAGTCCAAGGATGAACTACTCACGCATCAGTCCGGAGGCGGGCATGGTGATGTAGAGCCCTCCGGTGATGATTCCCCTCTCCGGCAGGGTGCCGGAGGCGATCTTCAGAACCCCCCGAGATGGGATTGACGGCGGCGGCGTCTCAGTAACTTTTCTCGTATCGTGGCTCTTGGTACTAGGGTTTTCGCGACGGAAGGAATAAATAGGCGAAGGGGCAGAGTCGGGGGGCGCCCGAGGGGCCCACCCCATATGGCAGCATGGCCAGGGATGGGGCCGCGCCACCGTATGGTGTGGCCGCCTTGCGTCCCCTCTTCGTCTCCTCTTCGGTGTTCTGGAAGGCTCCGTGGAAAATAAGACCGTGGGCTTTTGTTTCGTCCAATTCCGAGAATATTTCCTGTGTAGGATTTCTGAAACCAAAAACAGCAGAAAACAGGAACTGGCGCTTCGGCATCTTGTTAATAGGTTAGTACCAGAAAATGCATCAAAATGATGTAAAGTGTATATAAAATATGTGAGTATTGTCAGAAAACTAGCATGGAACATAAGAAATTATAGATACGTTTGAGACGTATCAAGCATCCCCAAGCTTAGTTCCTACTCGCCCTCGAGTAGGTAAACGATAACAAGGATAATTTCTGAAGTGACATGCTACTATCATTATCTTGATCAATACTATTGTAAAGCATATGAGATGAATGAAGTGATTCGAAGCAATGGTCTATAGTTTTGCTAACAAAAAGATAATGACTAAACAACTGAATCATATAGCAAAAACTTTTCATGAATAGTACTTTCAAGACAAGCATCAACAAGTCTTGCATAAGAGTTAACTCATAAAGCAATAGATTCTTAATAGAAGGTTTTGAAGCAACACAAAGGATGATTAAGTTTCAGCAGTTGCTTTCAACTTGTAACATGTATATCTCATGGATAGTTGTCAACATAAAGTAATATAACAAGTGCAATAAGTAAACATGTAAGAATCAATGCACACAGTTGACACAAGTGTTTGCTTCTAAGATAGAAAGAAGTAGGTAAACTGACTCAACATAAAGTAAAAGAAAGACCCTTCGCAGAGGGGAGCATGGATTACTCATGTGCTAGAGCTTTTTATTTTGAAAACATGGAAACAATTTTGCCAACGGTAGTAATAATTCATATGTGTTATGCATAAAACCTCTTATAAGTTGCAAGCCTCATGCATCGAATACCAATAGTGTCTGCACCTTGTCCTAATTAGATTGGACTTCCATGGATTATCATTGCATTACATATGTTTCAACCAAGTGTCACAAAGGGGTACCTCTATGCCACCTGTACAAAGATCCAAGGAGATAGATCGCATTTGATTTCTCAATTTTGATAGATCTCAACTTGTGGACATCCATACCGGGACAACATAGAAAATATATAATGGACTCCTCTTTTATGCTTTAAGCATTCAACAACAGATAATATTCTCATAAGAGATGTGAGGATTAATGTCCAAGATGAAACTTCCACCATGATACATGGCTTCGGTTGGCGGCCCAATGTTCTTCTCTAACAATATGCATACTCAAACCATTTAATCATGAGAAATCTCCCTTACTTCAGACAAGACGAACATGCATAGCAACTCACATGATATTCAACAAAGGTGTAACAGGTTGATGGCGTCCCCAGAAACATGGTTACCGCTCAACAAGCAACTTATAAGAACTAAGATACATAAGCGACATATTCTTTACCACAATAGTTTTTAGGCTACTTTCCCATGAGCTATGTATTGCAAAGACAAGGAATGAAATTTTTAAAGGTAGCACACAAGCAATTTATTTTGGAATGGCAGAAAAATACCACATAGTAGGTAGTTATGGTGGACACAAATGGCATAAGTTTTGGCTCAATGTTTTTGGATGCACGAGAAGCATTCCCTCTCAGTACAAGGCTTTGGCTAGCAAGGTTGTTTGAAGCAAACACAAGTATGAACCGGTACAGCAAAACTTACATAAGAACATATTGCAAGCATTATAAGACTCTACACTGTCTTCCTTGTTGTTCAAACACTTTTACCAGAAAATATCTAGACTTTAGAGAGACCAATCATGCAAACCAAATTTCAACAAGCTCTACAGTAGTTCTCCACTAATAGGTTTAAACTACATGATGCAAGAGCTTAAACATGATCTACTTGAGAGCTCAAAACAATTGCCAAGTATCAAATTATTCAAGACAATATACCATTTACCACATGAAGCATTTTCTGTTTCCAACCAAATAGCAATAAATGAAGCGACTTTCAGCTTCGCCATGAATATTAAAAACGAAGAACACAAGTGTTCAAATGAAAAAGCGAAGCGTGTCTTTCTCCCACACAATGAATGCTAGGATCCGATTTTATTCAAACATAAATGAAAATAAAAACAAACAGACGCTCCAAGAAAAGCACATAAGATGTGACGGAATAAAAATATAGTTTCACTAGAGGTGACCTGATAAGTTGTTGATGAAGAAGGGGATGCCTTGGGCATCCCCAAGCTTAGATGCTTGAGTCTTCTTGAAATATGCAGGGATGAACCACGGGGGCATCCCCAAGCTTAGACTTTTCACCCTTCTTGATCATATCATATCATCCTCCTCTCTTGACCCTTGAAAACTTCCTTCACACCAGACTCGAAACAATCTCATTAGAGGGTTAGTGCATAATCAAAAATTCACATGTTCAGCGAGGACATAATCATTCTTAACACTTCTGGATATTACCCAAGGCTACTGAAAGTTAATGGAACAAAGAAATCTACTCAACACAGTAAAAGAGGCAATGCGAAATAAAAGGCAGAATCTGTCAAAACAGAACAGTCCGTCAAGACGAATTTTTTCGAGGCACTTAACAGGCTCAGATGAAAATGCTCAAATTGAAAGAAAAGTTGCGTACATATCTGAGGATCATGCATGAATTTTTTCAGCATTTTAAGAGTTTCCTACAGAGAGATCAACTCAAATTCGTGACAGGTAAAAATATGTTTCTGCGCAGGAATCCAAATCTAGTATCAACTTTTCTATCAAAGACTTTACTTGGCACAACAATGAAATAAACATGATAAGTAGAGGTTTCTACAGTAGTAACAACTTCCAAGACACAACAAAACAGTAGTAAAACAACATGGGTTATCTCCCAAGAAGTGCTTTTCTTTAACGCCTTTCAGCTAGGCGCAGAAAGTGCAAATTAAGTAACATCAAGAGAAGAAGCATCAACATCATAATTCTTCTTAAAAACCAAACTTGTTGCAGATGGTACTGATGACCCACAAGTATAGGGGGTGTATCGTAGTACTTTCGATAAATAAGAGTGTCGAACCCAACGAGGAGCAGAAGGTGTTGATAAGCAGTTTCGATGAAGGATTCACTGTAAATGCTCACAGACAAGTATTCAGGGGGTTTTGATATAACAGATAAATAAAGTACAAGTAAATAAAATGCGAGAGTAATAGTTGCAGCGAGTGGCCCAATCCTTTTTAGCACAAAGGACAAGCCGGTTTGTTTACTTATAATGACCAAACGTTCTTGAGGACACACGGGAATTTAGTCTAGTGCTTTCGCTTCATATAGTAGCTTAATCTTCATTGTTTTCATAAGTGTTGTGTGGGTGAACCTATGCTAATGCATCGCCCTTCCTAGGACTAATACATACTTGTGATTATACCCCTTTCAAGCATCCGCAAATACAAGAAAGTAATTAAGATAAATCTAACCACAGCCTTAAACTCTGAGATCCTGCTATCCCTCCTGCATCGATATACCAACGGGGGTTCAGGTTGCTGTCACTCCGGCAACCCCACAATTAGCAAACGAATACAAGATGCATTCCCCTAGGCCCATAAAGGTGAAGTATCATGTAGTCGACGTTCACATGACACCACTAGAGGAATGACACCACAACTTAAATATTATAACATTGAATATTACTCAACATAGTTCACTACTAACATTTAGACTTCACCCATGTCCTCAAGAACTAAACGAACTACTCACGAGACATCATATGGAACATGATCAGAGGTGATATGATGATGAATAACAATCTGAACATAAACCTTGGTTCAATGGTTTCACTCAATAGCATCAATAACAAGGAGTAATCAATACCGGGAGGGTTTCCCCTATCAAACAATCAAGAGTCAACCCTAGATGTTACAGCGGTGACGAGGTGCAGCGGTGGAGATGATGGTGTCGGCGGTGGAGATGATGGTGATGATGATCCCAATGAAGTCCAGCTCGATGACGGTGACGATGGCATCGATTTCCCCCTCCGGGAGGGAATTTCCCCGGTGGATTTCAGCCTGCCGGAGAGCTCTTTTCTCTCTGGTGTTTTCCGCCCCGCAGAGGCGGCTGTGTCTCCTCGCGATTATCCCCAACACCTTAGGTTTTCGGGTAGATGAAGTACGCGAAGGAGAGGCGGCCGAAGGAGGCTGTGGGCCCCCTCCCCACAAGGCGGTGCGGCCAGGGCAGAGCTCGCGCCGGCCTATGGGGGGGCCCATGGTGGCCCTCCTCGGCTCCTCCTTTTGGCTGGCTCATTCTTCTGGAAAAATAAGATCTTCGGTGTAATTTCCGTCAATTGTTGATCTCCAGAAATATTGCATTCTGACGGTGCTTTTTCCAGCAGAATCCTGACTCCGGTGAATGATTCTCCAATAATCATGAAACATGCAAAATAGGTGAAATAACATAAGTATCATCTCTAAATATGAAATATATTAATGAATAACAGTAAATTATGATATAAAATAGTGATGTAAAATGGACGTATCAACTCCCCCCAAGCTTAGACTTCGCTTGTCCCCAAGTGAAACTGAACTCAGTAAACAAGACCACATGTTTATGGAGTGAAGAGTCGATAAATAAAATACGGACAAGAAGCATCATATTAATTCACAAGACATTCTAGTGAACAACTTCCTCATATAATTCAACTTGAAACAAGTAGAAGGAAATCACAAATAAAGGTGCATAGGAAATCATAATTAGTGATGGCAAACTTCGTTCTTGGTCAAAGAACAATTATTAGATTGTACTTATCTGTCGAGCAACGCTCTTATATTAAAGCTTATACAACAAAACTTGCATACTCAATCATAATAATCTCCTCATAATCATTGATAACTTTCAAAGCTATATTCATTCAGATAAGACTTGTACTAAACAAGAAATAATAAAAGGCATGATTAAATAGATCACAATATAGATGGTTGGATCACAACAACTCAATTGCTTGCTTAAGATGGAGGGAAATAGGTTTACTGACTCAACATGAAAGTAAAAGATAGGCCCTTCGCAGAGGGAAGCAGGGATTAAATCATGTGCTAGAGCTTTTTAAGTTTTGAAATCATATAGAGAGCATAAAGTAAAGTTTTGAGAGGTGTTTGTTGTTGTCAACGAATGGTAGTGGGTACTCTAACCCCCTTGCCAAACAGACTTCCAAAGAGCGGCTCCCATGAAGGACGTTATCTCTACCAGCAAGGTAGATCATCCCTCTTCTCTTTTGTTTACACATGTACTTTAGTTTTATTTATGGATGACACTCCTCCCAACCTTTGCTTTCACAAGCCATGGCTAACCGAATCCTCGGGTGCCTTCCAACATTTCACATACCATGGAGGAGTGTCTATTTGCAAAATTAAGTTGCTTACTGATGAATCAGGGCAAAACATGTGAAGAGAATTATTAATGAAAGTTAATTAATTGGGGCTGGGAACCCCGTTGCCAGCTCTTTTTGCAAAATTATTGGATAAGTGGATGAAGCCACTAGTCCATTAGTGAAAGTTGCCTAACAAGATTGAAAGATGAAACACCACATACTTCCTCATGAGCTATAAAACATTGACACAAATAAGAGATAATAACTTTTGAATTGTTTAAAGGTAGCACATGAAGTATTTACTTGGAGTGGCGCAAAATACCACATAATAGGTAGTTAAGGTGGACACTGATGGCATAGGTTTGGTTTAAAGGTTTGGATGCACGAGAGGCATTTCCTCTCAGTACAGGTCTTTGGCTAGCAAGGTTGATTAGCAAGCATAAGAGTTGAGGGAAACAAACAAATATACATGTGATTGAAACAATCATGCATCTTTCTTGTAAGCACAAATAATTTAAACTTCAGAATACTAAGCTCATAGCTAACAAGAAAGAAAGATAAAGAAACAACATATCTACATGTATTTCTTCTTTTCTACTTAAACTCAAAGTGTTGTTGCTATTGACCAATGCTAAGTTTGCCAAAACCAAGTAGATTTAATCAATGCTCCCAAAGTGATACCAATACTAATAACAAGATCAGTCATATAATAGAGATTGCAAACTAAAATAAGGTGTGCAAAAAGTAAATGATAAAACTTCTCATTAATATTCCATAACGATAACTCACACCAAGGGGTACATAGATAACCAACTAAAGAGAGATACTTCCACACTGCAACCATCTTATATGATAACTTTCCTACTCATGATATGACACTACTTGATAATAAAAAGATAAACGATAGTGATGATGTGATACCGCGGCACTCCCCCAAGCTTGGAAGAAACCAAGGGGATGCCAATACCAATGATGAATTACTCCTTCGGTGGTGATGGTGAATCCTTGATAAGCTTCTTAACCAGATCCTTTAACTCATCAATCTCGTAAGTGAGGTTGCGGATCAGCTCCGAGTTTTGCTTGACGCGGTTAAGAAGTATGTCAGACGGTGAGTCCCAACTCTTAGAGTTGTTTCCCCACTCCTCGGCTTCAAGTTTCATCCTTCCTGCAGTGTTAGAACGATCCATATCCCAACCACTAGGCAATACTGCCTTGGGAATCCTTTCAATTTGACGACTATAAATTAGAGTGTAGAAGGGGTTGCCAATGCCTGGGGGAGATGTCCTTGGAGCTAGGTAGCGACGTGGGACTCCTCCTCCGGTGCTAATCCATGCGCTTTTCTTGGTGTTGAACGGATTTGCTACCACTCCGATGCTTGCGACGGTGGCGCGCGGGTATACTCGCGGAACTTCCTCCACTTCTCCTTCATCCTCAAATCGGGGTCTTGAATATCTTCCTCCAAAGGCTCCTTGTCCTTGTTGTTGGAGACCATGGTGCTTCTAGATCAAAAATAGATCCTGGCAGAAAACAGCTCGAAACAAAACACGACGAGAAAACAATATACGGACCTCCAGGGGTCCGGAGGATTATATAGCAAGAATTTTCACGACAAAAGGAAAGTACCAGGTCGAAAACGAGTGGAAGAGGGACTCCGAGGGGCCGTCACCATAGGGTGGCGCGGCCAGGCTGGGGCCCACGCCGGCCTATGAGGGCACGCCCTCGTGCGTCTCCTCCTTTCCGTTTCGATCTCGTAATTTTTCATATTTTCCGAAAATAGCAAAAACATTGTTCGGAAAGTTAAACACGAACTTTTTATTACCAGAACTGTTACCTATTCAATGTCGAACTCTGCAGAACTGTCAATTTTACCTTTGATGAAAGCTTCCGGAGTCACCACTTGGATAACATCAACATCTTCATTATAAGAATCTCCAGAAATATAGTGCTTGAGCCTTTGTCCATTCACTACTTGTGTGGCATCACCTTGCAGAGAACTAATTTTAATTGCCCCTGAACGATACACCTCCACAATGACGTATGGTCCTTCCCATTTTGAGAGTAATTTCCCTGCAAAAAATCTGAGACGAGACCGATACAATAGGACTTTATCCCCAACATTAAATTCTCTTTTGATAATTCTTCTATCATGCCATTTCTTAACTTTCTCTTTAAAGAGTTTACATTTTCATAAGCTTCACTTCTCCATTCATCTAGAGAACTCAATTGTAGCAATCTCTTTTTACCGGCAAGTTTAGGATCTTTATTAAGTTCTCTTACAGCCCAATAAGCTTTGTGCTCTAGTTCTAAAGGTAAATGACAAGCTTTCCCATAAACCATTTTATAAGGTGACATACCCATAGGATTTTTACAAGCAGTTCTATAAGCCCATAGTGCTTCCTTCAATTTACTAGCCCAGTTCTTTCTAGATTTATTAACAGTCTTTTGCAAGATAGATTTAATCTCTCTATTTGATAATTCTACTTGCCCACTATTTGAGGATGATAATCAGAAGCAATCCTATGATTAATACCATATTTAGCAAGAGTTTTTCTAAAACCACCATGAATAAAATGAGAACCTCCATCAGTCATAATATATCTAGGAACTCCAAATCTAGGAAAAATAATATCTAAAAGCATTCTTAAAGAGGTCTCACCATCAGCACTTTTTGTGGGTATGGCTTCCACCCATTTAGTAACATAATCAACAGTGACAAGTATATGAGTGTTACCTTCTGAAGAAGGGAAAGGACCTATGAAGTCAAATCCCCAACAATCGAATGGTTCAATAACAAGAGTATAGTTCATAGGCATTTCATTGCGCCTGGAGATATTACCAACCCTTTGACATTCATCACAAGATAAAATAAACTTTCTTGCATCTTTGAAGAGAATTGGCCAATAGAAACCAGATTGTAGAAACTTTTGCGCGATTCTATCTCCGGCGTGATGTCCTCCATAAACACTACCATGACACTTACTCAATATCTCTTGTTGTTCATATTCGGGAACACATATTCGCATAATACCATCCACTCCTTCTTTATATAAGTGTGGGTCATCCCAAAAATAATGCCTCAAGTCATAAAAGAATTTCCTCCTTTGCTGAGCTCAAAAGGTTGGAGGCAAGTACTTGGAAACAATAAAGTTAGCATAATCAGCATACCAAGGACTACCTCGCGAGCTCACCTTTATTACAGCCAATTGTTCATTTGGAAAATGATACGTCCAATTTGCATCACTATTTTATATCATAATTTGCTGTTATTCATTGATATATTTCATATTTAGAGATGATACTTATGTTATTTCGTCTATTTTGCATGTTTCATGATTATTTGGGGATCGCGCACCGGAGCCAGGATTCTGCTGGAAAAAGCGCCGCCAGAATGGAATATTTCGGAAGATCAACAGTTGACGGAAATTATATGAAAAATCCTATTTTTCCAGAGGACGAAGGGAGCCAGAAGGGGGAGCCGTGGGGACCCGAGGTGGGCCCACCTCATAGGCCGGCGCGGCCCAAGGCCTGGCCGTGCCACCCTGTGAGGAGGGGGCCCACAGCCCTCTCTCGCCTCCTTTTCTTCGCGTACGCCTTCGTCCCGAAAACCTAAGCCCCAGAGGATAGTCGCGAAGAGTCACAGCCGCCTCTGCGGGGCGGAGAACACCAGAGAGAAAAGAGCTCTCCAGCGGGCAGGAATCCGCCGGGGAAATTCCCTCCCGGAGGGGGAAATTGACGCCATCGTCACCGTCATCGAGCTGTACATCATCTCCACCATCATCACCATCATCATCATCATCATCACCGCCATCTCCACCGCTGCACCTCATCACCGCTGTAACAATTTGGGTTTGATCTTGTTTGTTTGATAGGGGAAACTCTCCCGGTGTTGATTTCTACTTGTTATTGATGCTATTGAGTGAAACCATTGAACCAAGGTTTATGTTCAGATTGTTATTCATTATCATATCACCTCTGATCATGTTCCATATGATGTCTCGTGAGTAGTTCATTTAGTTCTTGAGGACATGGGTGAAGTCTAAATGTTAGTAGTGAAGTATGGTTGAGTAATATTCATTGTTATGATATTTAAGTTGTGGTGTTATTCTTCTAGTGGTGTCGTGTGAACGTCGACTACACGACACTTCACCATTTATGGGCCTAGGGGAATGCATCTTGTACTCGTTTGCCAATTGTGGGGTTGCCGGAGTGACAGAAACCTGAGCCCCCGTTGGTATATCGATGCAGGAGGGATAGCAGGATCTCAGAGTTTAAGGCTGTGGTTAGATTTATCTTAATTACTTTCTTGTAGTTGCGGATGCTTGCAAGGGGTATAATCACAAGTATGTATTAGTCCTAGGAAGGGCGGTACATTAGCATAGGTTCACCCACACAACACTTATCAATACAATGAAGATTAATTAGCTGTATGTAGCGAAAGCACTAGACTAAAATCCCGTGTGTCCTCAAGAACGTTTGGTCATTATAAGTAAACAAACCGGCTTGTCCTTTGTGCTAAAAAGGATTGGGACACTCGCTGCAATTATTACTCTCGCACTTTACTTACTCGTACTTTATTCATCTGTTACATCAAAACCCCCTGAATACTTGTCTGTGAGCATTTACAGTGAATCCTTCATCGAAACTGCTTGTCAACACCTTCTGCTCCTCGTTGGGATCGACATTCTTACTTATCGAAGATACTACGATACACCCCCTATACTTGTGGGTCATCAAGACTATTTTCTGGCGCCGTTGCCGGGGAGTGAAGCGCTATTGGTAAGTGGAATTGGTAAGGGAAATTTCTACTGTTTGTGCTGATTTTATTTCTGCCTGCTGCTATAACTCATTATGGAGAGATCTTCTCTTGCGTGTTTATTTGGGAAATCTACTACTACTGCAAAGGTAGTGGATGAGGCGCCAGGTAAGGAAGAAATACCATACAAAATACCTATGAAAATTATTGAACGTGTAGTGGGTAACCGTTATACAGGGGATGGAACTGTCCACCCTGGAGATCATTTACTGTTCTTACATGAATTATGCGGTTTATTCAAGTGTGCAGGTATTGCTATGGATGAAGTGAGGAAGAAACTATTCTCTGTATCGCTGTCTGGTAAAGCGGCGCATTGGTATAAATTACTGGATAATGGGGATTCTCTTGAATGGAATGATATCGTGCCCCATTTTTATTCTAAGTTCTATCCTCCAAGTGAGATTCACAAAGATCGGAATCGTATATATAATTTTTGGCCTCATGAAGGAGAGAGTATTGCCCAAGCGTGGGGGAGATTGAAGTCTTTAATGCTCAAATGCCCCATTCATGAGCTTCCTGGTAATATTATTATTGATAATTTCTATGCAAGACTTTCTTTTCAAGACAAGACCTTGCTGGATACTTCTTGTTCTAGATCATTTACACGCAACAAGGAAGAGTTTAAAAGGGACCTTCTTAATCGGATCCAAGAAAATACTGAAGGTTGGGAGAACGACAAGGATAGAGAATCAGGTATAAATTATGATTATAAATGCATTGAAGCTTTTATGGATACTGATAAATTTCGTAATATGAGTGCTACTTATGGTCTTGATTCTCAAGTTGCTGCAAATCTTTATAAAGCTTTTGCTTCTCATTATGAATTGCCTAAGAAGAACTTTGATAAGTATCATGAACCGTATAAAGATAAAATTGATTCATCTATAAATAAATGTGTTGTAGTTGAAACTGTTGATCATGTTATTCCTGAAGCTTATATTGAAAAAACTCCTTTCCCTGCTAAAATGAAGGAGTACTCTGTTATAAATACTGTGGTTCATAAAAGTGAAAAGAAACCTATAGAACCTGAAGAGCAAATAAAAGTTGAACCTGCTGTTGCAATAATTAAAGATCTTGTGACTGAAAATGTGGAGGATGGTCATATTATTTTCTGTGAAGATGCCTCCAATATTGTTTCGCATCCTAATAAGTCTAGGAAAGCTAGTGTTCCTATGCTATCTGTTAGAATTGGTGATCATTGTTATTATGGTTTATGTGATATTGGTGCAAGTATTAGTGCTATTCCTTATGAGCTTTACACGGAGATTATGCACGAAATTGGTTCTTGTGAACTTGAAGATATTGATGTGGTTATTCGGCTGGCTAATAGAGAAACTATCTCTCCAATTGGTATTGTTCGAGATGTGGAAGTTCTATGTGGTAAGATTAAATATCCTGCTGATTTTTTGGTACTTGGTTCTGCTGCTAATAAATGTTGTCCTATCATTTTTGGTAGACCTTTTCTAAATACTTGTGGAGCTATTATAGATTGTAAGAAAGAGAAAATTTTGACTAAATTTGCTGGTGAATCTTATGAGTTTAACTTCTCTAAATTTACCAAAACTCCTTATAAAGCTGATTTGCCTAATAATGATTTTAAAGTTGAACAGTGTGCATCTATTGCTCTTGCTCCTAGTAATCCTTTGCAGCAACATTTGGAGAATAGTGAGAGTGAAGTCTTTAGGGAAGAAAGAAATGAGCTTGATGAAATTTTCCTTCGTCAACCTATTCTTAAACATGATTTACCGGTGGAAGATCTAGGTACAACACCACCACCAAAGGAAGATCCTGTCTTTGATTTAAAACCATTGCCTGATAATCTTAAATATGCTCATATTGATGATAAGAAAATATATCCTGTTATTATTAGTTCTAAGCTTTCAGAGTTTGAAGAAGAAAGGTTATTGGAAATACTGAAGAAACACCGAGGTGCTATTGGCTACACTCTTGATGACTTGAAGGGGATTTCTCCCTCTATTTGCCAACACGCCATTAATATGGAAGATGATGCAAAGCCTGTTGTTGAACCTCAGCGTCGTTTAATTCCTAAGATGAAGTATGTGGTAAGAAATGAGGTATTAAGACTCCTTGAAGCTGGTATTATATATCCTATTGCTGATAGTAGATGGGTTAGTCCTGTGCATTGTGTTCCTAAGAAAGGAGGAATGACTGTTGTGCCTAATGATAATGATGAGCTCATACCTCAAAGAGTAGTTGTAGGGTATAGAATGTGCATTGATTATCGAAAAGTTAATAAGGTTACTAAGAAAGATCATTACCCTTTACCATTTATTGATCAAATGTTAGAAAGGTTATCTAAAAATACTCATTTTTGCTTTCTTGATGGTTATTCTGGGTTTTCACAAACTGCTGTTAAAACTAAAGATCAAGAGAAAACCACTTTCACTTGTCCCTATGGAACTTATGCTTATAGACGTATGCCTTTTGGTTTATGTAATGCTCCTGCTACTTTTCAAAGATGCATGTCTGCTATTTTTCATGGCTTTTGTGAGAGTATTGTAGAGGTATTCATGGATGATTTTTCTGTCTATGGGAATTCTTTTGATAGTTGCTTGCGGAACCTTGATAAAGTTTTGCAGAGATGTGAAGAAACTAACCTTGTTCTTAATTGGGAGAAATGCCACTTTATGGTTAATGAAGGGATTGTATTGGGACATAAAATTTCCGAGAGAGGTATTGAAGTTGATAGAGCTAAAGTTGAAGCCATTGAGAAGATGCCCTATCCAAGGGATGTTAAAGGTATTCGTAGTGTTCTTGGTCATGCTGGGTTTTATAGGAGATTTATTAAAGACTTCTCTAAGATTTCAAAGCCTCTTACTAATCTTCTTCAAAAGGATGTACCTTTTGTTTTTGATGATGATTGTAAGGAAGCTTTTGAAACTGTAAAGAAAGCCTTAACAACTGCCCCTATAGTTGAACCTCCTGATTGGAACTTACCATTTGAAATTATGTGTGATGCTAGTGATTTTGCTGTAGGCGCTGTTCTTGGACAGCGAGTAGATAAAAAACTGAATGTTATTCATTATGCTAGTAAAACTCTTGATGCTGCTCAAAGAAATTATGCTACTACTGAAAAAGAATTGTTAGCTGTAGTCTTTGCTTGTGATAAGTTTAGATCTTATATCGTTGATTCAAAAGTTACTATTCATACTGATCATGCTGCAATTAGATACCTTATGACAAAGAAAGATGCTAAGCCAAGGCTTATTAGATGGGTACTTCTGTTGCAAGAATTTGATCTGCATATTGTAGATAGGAAAGGTGCTGAAAATCCTGTTGCTGATAATTTGTCTAGATTGGAAAATATTGCTTATGATCCTGTTCCTGTTAATGATAGTTTTCCAAATGAACAATTGGCTGTAATAAAGGTGAACTCGCGAGATAGCCCTTGGTATGCTGATTATGCTAACTTGATTGTATCCAAGTACTTGCCTCCCACCTTTTCAGCTCAGCATAGGAGGAAATTCTTTTATGACTTGAGGCATTATTTTTGGGATGACCCACACTTATATAAAGAAGGAGTGGATGGTATTATGCGAAGATGTGTTCCTGAATATGAACAACAAGAGATATTGAGTAAATGTCATGGTAGTGCTTATGGAGGACATCATGCCGGAGATAGAATTGCACAAAAGGTTTTACAATCAGGTTTTTATTGGCCAACTCTCTTCAAAGATGCAAGAAAGTTTATTTTATCTTGTGATGAATGTCAAAGGGTTGGTAATATCTCCAGACGCAATGAAATGCCTATGAATTATACTCTTGTTATTGAACCATTCGATTGTTGGGGATTCAACTTCATGGGTCCTTTCCCTTCTTCAGAAGGTAACACTCATATACTTGTTGCTGTTGATTATGTTACTAAATGGGTGGAAGCTATACCTACAAAAAGTGCTGATGGTGAGACTTCTTTAAAAATGCTTTTAGATATTATTTTTCCTAGATTTGGAGTACCTAGATATATTATGACTGATGGAGGTTCTCATTTTATTCATGGAGGGTTTAGAAAAACTCTTGCTAAGTATGGTATTAATCATAGAATTGCTTCCGCTTATCATCCTCAAACTAGCGGGCAAGTAGAATTATCAAATAGAGAGATTAAATCTATCTTGCAAAAGACTGTTAATAAAACTAGAAAGAACTGGGCTATTAAAATGAAGGACGCACTATGGGCTTATAGAACTGCTTATAAAAATCCTATGGGTATGTCGCCTTATAAAATGGTTTATGGAAAAGCTTGTCATTTATCTTTAGAATTAGAGCACAAAGCTTATTGGGCTGTTAGAGAACTAAATAAAGATCCTAAACTAGCTGGTAATAAGAGGTTGCTGCAATTAAGTTCTCTAGATGAATGGAGAAGTGAAGCTTATGAAAATGCTAAACTCTTTAAAGAGAAAGTTAAGAAATGGCATGATAGAAGAATTATCAAAAGAGAATTTAATGTTGGGGATAAAGTCCTATTGTATCGGTCTCGTCTCAGATTCTTTGCAGGGAAGTTGCTCTCAAAATGGGAAGGACCATATGTCATTGATGAGGTTTATCGATCAGGAGCAATTAAAATTAGCTCTCTTCGAGGTAATGCCACACAGGTAGTGAATGGACAAAGACTCAAGCATTATATCGCTGGAGATTCTTATAATGAAGATGTTGATATTATCCAAGTGGTAACTCCGGAAGCTTTCATCAAAAGTCAAGTTGACAGTCCTGGAGAATCCGACTTTGAATAGGTAACAGTTCTGGTAAGAAAAAGTCCGCGATTTACTTTCTGAACAATGTTTTTGCTGTTTTTGGAAAATATGAAAAATTACGAGATCGAAACGGAGTGGAGGAGACGCACGAGGGCGTGCCCCCATAGGCCGGCGCGGGCCCCAGCCTGGCCGTGCCGCCCTATGAGGACACCGCCTCGTTGTCCCTCTCCGACTCTTGTTCGACCTAGTACTTTCCTTCTGTCGTAAAAATTCCTGCTATATAATCCCCCGGACCCCTGGAGGTCCGTATATCGTTTTCTCGACGTGTTTTGTTTTGAGTTGTTTCTGCCAGGATTTGCTTCGGATCTAGAGGTAACATGTCTTCGTCAGAAACTCCAAAGGACAGCTCCTGCAAGGACTTTGACAACTTGTACATTAACGAGCTGAGGATGCATCCCAAGGAGTTGCTGCTCGTTGATGGGGAGCTGCAGATCAAAGATGTCCAGGGCCCTAAAGGAGAAGGAAGCTTGGAAGACAGGATGGAGAAGCTAGAACAAGAGGTCTTCAACTACAAGAAGATGGTTGAGCGTGAGGTGGATATCTTCCACAAGATTGTGTCTGAACTCATTGCTGAACACAAGAAGGAAACTGCAAAGCTATGGGGCGACATCCTCTCGCTTCACGACACCACCAACAAACTCCAAGCTCAACTCTATGACGTTCAGAATCAGAACTGTGAGTATGAAAACAGGTTTAAACACATAAGCCATGCTGCTAGTTTCAGGATTCCCGAGACCAAGATGTCGTTTGTTGATGGAGAGCCTCTTCCTTGGAAGTCTGATGATGGGAATTCATCACCACCATCGCCAAAGGAGTAATTCATCATCGGTATTGGCATCCCCTTGGTTTGTTCCAAGCTTGGCGGAGTGCCGCGGTATCACATCATCACTATCTTTTACTTTTATTATCAAGTAGTGTCATATCATGAGTAGGGAAGTTATCATATAAGATGGGTTGCAGAGTGGAAGTATCTCTCCTTTAGTTTGTCTATGTATCCCTTGGGGTGAGTTATCGTTATGAAATATTAATGAGAAGTCTTATCATTTACATATTGCACACCTTATTTTAGTTTGCAATTTCTATTATATGATTGATCTTGATTTTAGTATTGGTACCACTTTGGGAGCATTGAGTAAATCTATTTGGTTTTGGCAAACTTAGCATTGGTCAATAGCAACAACATCTTGAGGTTTAAGTAGAAAAGAGAAATACATATAGTTGTTTCATTGTCTTCCTTTCTTGTTAGCTCATAGCTTATTATTCTGAAGTTAAAATTGTTTGTGCTTGCAAGAAAGATGCATGATTGCTTCTATCACATGTATATTCGTTTGTTTCCCTCAACTCTTATGCTTGCTAATTAACCTTGCTAGCCAAAGACCTGTACTAAGAGGGAATGCTTCTCGTGCGTCCAAACCTGAACCCAAACCTATGCCATTTGTGTCCACCATATCTACCTACTGCATGGTATTTCCTGCCATTCCAAGTAAATACTTCATGTGCTACCTTTAAACAATTCAAAATTTATTACTTCTTATTTGTGTCAATGTTTTATAGCTCATGAGAAAGTATGTGGTGTTTTATCTTTCAGTCTTGTTAGGCAGCTTCCACTAATAGACTAGTGGCTTCATCCACTTATCCTATAATTTTGCAAAAAGAGCTGGCAACGGGGTTCCCAGCCCCAATTAATCAACTTTCATTAATAATTCTCTTCACATGTTTTGCTCTGATTCATCAGTAAGCAACTTAATTTTGCAATAGACACTCCTCCATGGTATGAGATTGTTGGAAGGCACCCGAGGATTCGGTTAGCCATGGCTTGTGTAAGCAAAGGTTGGGGGGAGTGTCATCCTTAAATAAACAAAAGTACATGTGTAAACAAAAGAGAAGAGGGATGATCTACCTTGCTGGTAGAGATAACGTCCTTCATGGGAGCCGCTCTTTGGAGGTCTGTTTGGCAAGGGGGTTAGAATACCCGCTACCAGTCGTTGACAACAACAAACACCTCTCAAAATATTACTTTTATTCTCTTTATGTGATTTCAAAATTGAAAAAGCTCTAGCACATGATTTAATCCCTGCTTCCCTCTGCGAAGGGCCTATCTTTTACTTTATGTTGAGTCAGTAAACCTATTTCCCTCCATCTCAAGCAAGCATTTGAGTTGTTGCGATCAAACTATTATATTGTGATTTATTTCATCATGTCTTTTATTCTTTCTTGTTTAGTACAAGTTTTATCTAAATGAATATAGCTTTGGAAGTTATCAATGATCATTATGATTGAGTATGCAAAATGAGCCATATAAACTTTAACATGAGAGCACTGCTCAATAGATAAGTATAATCTGTTAACTGTTCTCTGACCAAGAACAAAGTTTGCCATCACCAATTATGATTCCTTATGCACCTTTATTTGTGATTACCTTATACTTATATCAAGTTGAATTATATGAGGAAGTTGTTCACTAGAATGCCTTGTGTGAATTAATATGATGCTTCTTGTTCGTATTTTATTTATCGACTCTTCACTCCATAAACATGTGGTCTTGTTTACTAAGCTCAGTTTCGCTTGGGGACAAGCGAAGTCTAAGCTTGGGGGGAGTTGATACGTCCAATTTGCATCACTATTTTATATCATAATTTGCTGTTATTCATTGATATATTTCATATTTAGAGATGATACTTATGTTATTTCGTCTATTTTGCATGTTTCATGATTATTTGGGGATCGCGCACCGGAGCCAGGATTCTGCTGGAAAAAGCGCCGTCAGAATGCAATATTTCGGAAGATCAACAGTTGACGGAAATTATATGAAAAATCCTATTTTTCCAGAGGACGAAGGGAGCCAGAAGGGGGAGCCGAGGGGACCCGAGGTGGGCCCACCTCATAGGCCGGCGCGGCACAAGGCCTGGCCGCGCTGCTCTGTGAGGAGGGGGCCCACATCCCTCTCTCGCCTCCTTTTCTTCGCATACGCCTTCGTCCCGAAAACCTAAGCCCCAGAGGATAGTCGCGAAGAGTCACAGCCGCCTCTGCGGGGCGGAGAACACCAGAGAGAAAAGAGCTCTCCGGCGGGCAGGAATCCGCCGGGGAAATTCCCTCCCGGAGGGGGAAATCGACGCCATCGTCACCGTCATCGAGCTGGACATCATCTCCACCATCATCACCATCATCATCATCATCATCACCGCCATCTCCACCGCTGCACCTCGTCACCGCTATAACAATTTGGGTTTGATCTTGTTTGTTTGATAGGGGAAACTCTCCCGGTGTTGATTTCTACTTGTTATTGATGCTATTGAGTGAAACCATTGAACCAAGGTTTATGTTCAGATTGTTATTCATTATCATATCACCTCTGATCATGTTCCATATGATGTCTCGTGAGTAGTTCGTTTAGTTCTTGAGGACATGGGTGAAGTCTAAATGTTAGTAGTGAAGTATGGTTGAGTAATATTCAATGTTATGATATTTAAGTTGTGGTGTTATTCTTCGAGTGGTGTCGTGTGAACGTCGACTACACGACACTTCACCATTTATGGGCCTAGGGGAATGCATCTTGTACTCGTTTGCCAATTGCGGGGTTGCCGGAGTGACAGAAACCTGAGCCCCCGTTGGTATATCGATGCAGGAGGGATAGCAGGATCTCAGAGTTTAAGGCTGTGGTTAGATTTATCTTAATTACTTTCTTGTAGTTGCGGATGCTTGCAAGGGGTATAATCACAAGTATGTATTAGTCCTAGGAAGGGCGGTACATTAGCATAGGTTCACCCACACAACACTTATCAAAACAATGAAGATTAATTAGCTGTATGTAGCGAAAGCACTAGACTAAAATCCCATGTGTCCTCAAAAACGTTTGGTCATTATAAGTAAACAAACCGGCTTGTCCTTTGTGCTAAAAAGGATTGGGCCACTCGCTGCAATTATTACTCTCGCACTTTACTTACTCATACTTTATTCATCTGTTACATCAAAACCCCCTGAATACTTGTCTGTGAGCATTTACAGTGAATCCTTCATCGAAACTGCTTGTCAACACCTTCTGCTCCTCGTTGGGATCGACATTCTTACTTATCGAAGATACTACGATACACCCCCTATACTTGTGGGTCATCAGAAAACTATCATTAACAGGAACAGGATCATAAGCAATATTTTCCAATCTAGACAAATTATGAGCAACAGGATTATCAGCACCTTTCCTATCTATAATATGTAAATCAAATTCTTGCAAAAGAAGTACCCATCTAATAAGCCTTGGCTTAGCATCTTTCTTTTCCATAAGGTACCTAATTGCAGCATGATCAGTATGGATTGTAACTTTTGAATCAACAATATAAGATCTAAACTTGTCACAAGCAAAGACTACAGCTAATAACTCTTTTTCAGTTGTACCATAATTTCTTTGAGCAGCATCAAGAGTTTTACTAGCATAATGAATAACATTCAATTTTTTATCTACTCGCTGTCCAAGGACATCACCTACAGCAAAATCACTAGCATCACACATAATTTCAAAAGGTAAGTTCCAATCAGGAGGTTCAACTACAGGAGCAGTTGTTAAGGCTTTCTTTAGAGTTTCAAAAGCTTCCTTACAATCATCATCAAAAACAAAAGGTACATCTTTTTGAAGAAGATTAGTAAGAGGCTTTGAAATCTTAGAGAAATCTTTAATAGACTCCTATAAAACCCAGCATGACCGAGAATACTACGAATACCTTTAACATCCCTCTGATAGGGCATCTTCTCAATTGCTTCAACTTTAGCTCTATCAACTTCAATACCTCTCTCAGAAATTTTATGTCCCAATACAATTCCTTCGTTAACCATAAAGTGGCATTTCTCCCAATTAAGAACAATGTTAGTTTCTTCACATCTCTGCAAAACTTTATCAAGGTTTCGCAAGCAATTATCAAAAGAGTTCCCATAGACAGAAAAATCATCCATGAATACCTCTACAATCTTTTCACAAAAGCCATGAAAAATAGCAGACATGCATCTTTGAAAAGTAGCAGGAGCATTACATAAACCAAAAGGCATACGCCTATAAGCATAAGTTCCATAGGGACAAGTGAAAGTTGTTTTCTCTTGATCTTTAGCTCTAACAGCAATTTGTGAAAATCCAGAATAACCATCAAGAAAGCAGAAATGAGTATTTTTGGATAACCTTTCTAACATTTGATCAATAAATGGCAACGGGTAATGATCTTTCTTAGTAACTTTATTAACCTTTCGAAAATCAATGCACATTCTATACCCTACAGCTACTCTTTGAGGGATGAGCTCATCATTATCATTAGGCACAACAGTTATTCCTCCTTTCTTAGGAACACAATGCACAGGACTAACCCATCTACTATCAGCAATAGGATATATAATACCTGCTTCAAGAAGTTTCAATACCTCATTTCTTACCACATCCTTCATCTTAGGAATTAAACGACGCTGATGTTCAACAACAGGCTTTGCATCATCTTCCATATTGATGGCATGTTGGCAAATAGCGGGAGAAATCCCCTTCAAATCATCAAGAGTGTAGCCAATATCTCCTCGGTGTTTCTTCAATATTTCCAATAACCTTTCTTCCTCAAAATCTGAAAGCTTAGAACTAATAATAACAAGATATATTTTCTTATCATCAATATGAGCATACTTAAGATTATCAGGCAACGGTTTTAAATCAAAAACAGGATCTTCCTTTGGTGGTGGTGTTGTACCTAGATCTTCAACCGGCAAGTCATGTTTAAGAATAGGTTGACGAAGGAAAATTTCATCAAGCTCATTCCTTTCTTCCCTAAAAACTTCACTCTCGCTATCCTCCAAATGTTGCAGCAAAGGATTATTAGGAGCAAGAGCAATAGATGCACACTGTTCAACTCTAAAATCATCGTTAGGCAAATCAGCTTTATAAGGAGTTTTGGCAAATTTAGAGAAATTAAACTCATAAGATTCACTAGCAAATTTAGTCACAATTTTCTCTTTCTTGCAATCTATAATAGCTCCACAAGTATTTAGAAAAGGTCTACCAAAAATAATAGGACAAGACTTACTAGCAGCAGAACCAAGTACCAAAAAGTCAGCAGGATATTTAATCTTACCACATAGAACTTCCACATCTCGAACAATACCAATAGGAGAGATAGTTTCTCTATTAGCTAGCCGAATAACCACATCAATATCTTCAAGTTCACAAAACCCAATTTCATGCATGATTTTCGTGTAAAGCTCATAAGGAATAGCGCTAATACTTGCACCAATGTCGCATAAACCATAATAAGAATGATCACCAATTCTAACAGAGAGCATAGGAACACTGGCTTCCCTAGACTTATTAGGATGCGAAACAATATTAGAAGCATCTTCACAGAAAATAATATGACCATCTTCTACATTTTCAGTCACAAGATCTTTAACTATTGCAATAGCAGGTTCAACCTTTATTTGCTCTTCAGGTTCTATAGGTTTCTTTGCACTTTTATTAACCGCACTAGTTATAACAGAATACTCCTTCATTTTAGCAGGAAAAGGAGTTTTTTCAATATAAGCTTCAGGAAGGATATGATAAACAGTTTTAATTTCAACACATTTATTTATAGATGAATAAGTTTTATCTTTGTACGGTTCATGATACTTATCAAAATTCTTCCTAGGCAATTCAAAATGAGAGGCAAAAGCTTTATAAAAATTTGCAACAACTTGAGAGTCAAGACCATAAGCAGCACTCATATTACGAAATTTATTAGTATCCATAAAAGTTTCAATGCATTCATAATCATAATTTATACCTGACCCTCTACCTTTGTCGTTCTCTCATCCTTCAGTATTCTCCTGAATCCGATCAAGAAGGTCCCTTTTAAACTCTTCCTTGTTGCGTGTAAATGATCCAGAACAAGTAGTATCCAGCAAGGTTTTATCTTGAAAAGAAAGTCTTGCTTAGAAATTATCAATGATAATATTACCAGGAAGCTCATGAATGGGGCATTTGAGCATTAAAGACTTCAATCTCCCACATGCTTGGGCAATACTTTCTCCATCATGAGGCCAGAAATTATATATGCGGTTTCGGTCTTTGTGAATTTCACTTGGAGGATAGAATTTAGAATAAAATAGAGGCACAATATCCTTCCAATCAAGAGAATCACCATTCTTCAGCAATTTATACCAATGCGCCGCTTTACCAGACAGCGATATAGAGAATAGTTTCTTCCTAACTTCATCCATAGAAATACCTGCACACTTGAATAACCCGCATAATTCATGTAAAAACAGTAAATGATCTCCAGGATGGACTGTTCCATCCCCTTCATAGCGGTTATCCACAACACGTTCAATAATTTTCATAGCTATTTTGTATGGAACCTCTTTCTCACCTGGCGCCTCATCCACTACCTTTGCAGTAGTAGTAGATTTTCCAAATAGGAATTCAAGAGAATACCTCTCCATAATGAATTATAGCAGCAGGCAGAAATAAAATCAGCACGTACAGTAAAAGTTTCCCTTACCAATTCCACTTACCAATAGCACTTCACTCCCCGGCAACGGCGCCAGAAAATAGTCTTGATGACCCACAAGTATAGGGGGTGTATCGTAGTACTTTCGATAAATAAGAGTGTCGAACCCAACGAGGAGCAGAAGGTGTTGACAAGCAGTTTCGATGAAGGATTCACTGTAAATGCTCACAGACAAGTATTCAGGGGGTTTTGATATAGCAGATAAATAAAGTACAAGTAAATAAAATGCGAGAGTAATAGTTGCAGCGAGTGGCCCAATCCTTTTTAGCACAAAGGACAAGCCCGGTTTGTTTACTTATAATGACCAAACGTTCTTCAGAACACACGGGAATTTAGTCTAGTGCTTTCGCTTCATATAGTTGATTAATCTTCGTTGTTTTGATAAGTGTTGTGTGGGTGAACCTATGCTAATTCATGGCCCTTCCTAGGACTAATACATACTTCTGATTATACCCCTTGCAAGCATCCGCAAATACAAGAAAGTAATTAAGATAAATCTAACCACATCCTTAAACTCTGAGATCCTGCTATCCCTCCTGCATCGATATACCAACGGGGGTTCAGGTTGCTGTCACTCCGGCAACCCCACAATTAGCAAACGAATACAAGATGCATTCCCCTAGGCCCATAAAGGTGAAGTATCATGTAGTCGACGTTCACATGACACCACTAGAAGAATGACACCACAACTTAAATATCATAACATTGAATATTACTCAACATAGTTCACTACTAACATTTAGACATCACCCATGTCCTCAAGAACTAAACGAACTACTCACGAGACATCATATGGAACATGATCAGAGGTGATATGATGATGAATAACAATCTGAACATAAACCTTGGTTCAATGGTTTCACTCAATAGCATCAATAACAAGGAGTAATCAATACCGGAAGAGTTTCCCCTATCAAACAATCAAGATTCAACCCTAGATGTTACAGCGGTGACGAGGTGCAGCGGTGGAGATGATGGTGTCGGTGGTGGAGATGATGGTGATGATGATCCCAATGAAGTCCAGCTCGATGACGGTGACGATGGCGTCGATTTCCCCCTCCGGGAGGGAATTTCCCCGGCGGATTTCAGCCTGCCGGAGAGCTCTTTTCTCTCTGGTGTTTTCCGCCCCGCAGAGGCGGCTGTGTCTTCTCGCGATTATCCCTAGCACCTTAGGTTTTCGGGTAGATGAAGTACGCGAAGGAGAGGCGGCCGAAGGGGGCTGTGGGCCCCCTCCCCACAATGCGGCACGGCCAGGGCAGGGCCCGCGCCGGCCTCTGGGGGGGGCCCATGGTGGCCCTCCTCGGCTCCTCCTTTTGGCTGGCTCATTCTTCTGGAAAAATAAGATCTTCGGTGTAATTTCCATCAATTGTTGATCTCCAGAAATATTGCATTCTGACGGTGCTTTTTCCAGCAGAATCCTGACTCCGGTGAATGATTCTCCATTAATCATTAAACATGCAAAATAGGTGAAATAACATAAGTATCATCTCTAAATATGAAATATATTATTGAATAACAGTAAATTATGATATAAAATAGTGATGCAAAATGGACGTATCAACTCCCCCCAAGCTTAGACTTCGCTTGTCCCCAAGCGAAACTGAACTCAGTAAACAAGACCACATGTTTATGGAGTGAAGAGTCGATAAATAAAATACGGACAAGAAGCATCATATTAATTGACAAGACATTCTAGTGAACAACTTCCTCATATAATTCAACTTCAAACAAGTAGAAGGAAATCACAAATAAAGGTGCATAGGAAATCATAATTAGTGATGGCAAACTTCGTTCTTGGTCAAAGAACAATTATCAGATTGTACTTATCTGTCGAGCAGCGCTCTTATATTAAAGCTTATACAACAAAACTTGAATACTCAATCATAATAATCTCCTCATAATCATTGATAACTTTCAAAGCTATATTCATTCAGATAAGACTTGTACTAAACAAGAAAGAATAAAAGGCATGATTAAATAGATCACAATATAGATGGTTGGATCACAACAATTCAATTGCTTGCTTAAGATGGAGGGAAATAGGTTTACTGACTCAACATGAAAGTAAAAGATAGGCCCTTCGCAGAGGGAAGCAGGGATTAAATCATGTGCTAGAGCTTTTTAAGTTTTGAAATCATATAGAGAGCATAAAAGTAAAGTTTTGAGAGGTGTTTGTTGTTGTCAACGAATGGTAGTGGGTACTCTAACCCCCTTGCCAAACAGACTTCCAAAGAGCGGCTCCCATGAAGGACGTTATCTCTACCAGCAAGGTAGATCATCCCTCTTCTCTTTTGTTTACACATGTACTTTAGTTTTATTTATGGATGACACTCCTCCCAACCTTTGCTTTCAAAAGCCATGGCTAACCGAATCCTCGGGTGCCTTCCAACATTTCACATACCATGGAGGAGTGTCTATTTACAAAATTAAGTTGCTTACTGATGAATCAGGGCAAAACATGTGAAGAGAATTATTAATGAAAGTTAATTAATTGGGGCTAGGAACCCTGTTGCCAGCTCTTTTTGCAAAATTATTGGATAAGTGGATGAAGCCACTAGTCCATTATTGAAAGTTGCCCAACAAGATTGAAAGATGAAACACCACATACTTCCTCATGAGCTATAAAACATTGACACAAATAAGAGATAATAACTTTTGAATTGTTTAAAGGTAGCACATGAAGTATTTACTTGGAGTGGCGCAAAATACAACATAATAGGTAGTTATGGTGGACACTGATGGCATAGGTTTGGTTTAAAGGTTTGGATGCACGAGAGGCATTTCCTCTCAGTACAGGTATTTGGCTAGCAAAGTTGATTAGCAAGCATAAGAGTTGAGGGAAACAAACAAATATACATGTGATAGAAACAATCATGCATCTTTCTTGTAAGCACAAATAATTTAAACTTCAGAATACTAAGCTCATAGCTAACAAGAAAGAAAGATAAAGAAACAACATATCTACATGTATTTCTTCTTTTCTACTTAAACTCAAAGTGTTGTTGCTATTGACCAATGCTAAGTTTGCCAAAACCAAGTAGATTTAATCAATGCTCCCAAAGTGATACCAATACTAACAACAAGATCAATCATATAATAGAGATTGCAAACTAAAATAGGGTGTGCAAAAAGTAAATGATAAAACTTCTCATTAATATTCCATAACGATAACTCACACCAAGGGGTACATAGATAACCAACTAAAGAGAGATACTTCCACACTGCAACCATCTTATATGATAACTTTCCTACTCATGATATGACACTACTTGATAATAAAAAGATAAAACATAGTGATGATGTGATACCGCGGCACTCCCCCAAGCTTGGAAGAAACCAAGGGGATGCCAATACCAATGATGAATTACTCCTTCGGTGGTGATGGTGAATCCTTGATAAGCTTCTTAACCAGCTCCTTTAACTCATCAATCTCGTAAGTGAGGTTGCGGATCAGCTCCGAGTTTTGCTCGACGCGGTTAAGAAGTATGTCAGACGGTGAGTCCCAACTCTTAGAGTTGTTTCCCCACTCCTCGGCTTCAAGTTTCATCCTTCCTGCAGTGTTAGAACGATCCATATCCCAACCACTAGGCAATACTGCCTTGGGAATCCTTTCAATTTGACGACTATAAATTAGAGTGTAGAAGGGGTTGCCAATGCCTGGGGGAGATGTCCTTGGAGCTAGGTAGCGACGTGGGACTCCTCCTCCGGTGCTAATCCATGCGCTTTTCTTGGTGTTGAACGGATTTGCTACCACTCCGATGCTTGCGACGGTGGCGCGCGGGTATACTCGCGGAACTTCCTCCACTTCTCCTTCATCCTCAAATATGGGTCTTGAATATCTTCCTCCAAAGGCTCGTTGTCCTTGTTGTTGGAGACCATGGTGCTTCTAGATCAAAAATAGATCCTGGCAGAAAACAGCTCGAAACAAAACACGACGAGAAAACAATATACGGACCTCCAGGGGTCCGGAGGATTATATAGCAAGAATTTTCACGACAAAAGGAAAGTACCAGGTCGAAAACGAGTGGAAGAGGGACTCTGAGGGGCCGTCACCATAGGGCGGCGCGGCCAGGCTGGGGCCCGCGCCGGCCTATGGGGGCACGCCCTCGTGCGTCTCCTCCTTTCCGTTTCGATCTCGTAATTTTTCATATTTTCCGAAAATAGCAAAAACATTATTCGGAAAGTTAAAGACGGACTTTTTATTACCAGAACTGTTACCTATTCAAAGTCGAACTCTGCAGAACTGTCAATTTGACCTTTGATGAAAGCTTCCGGAGTCACCACTTGGATAACATCAACATCTTCATTATAAGAATCTCCAGAAATATAGTGCTTGAGCCTTTGTACATTCACTACTTGTGTGGCATCACCTTGCAGAGAACTAATTTTAATTGCCCCTGAACGATACACCTCCACAATGACGTATGGTCCTTCCCATTTTGAGAGTAATTTCCCTGCAAAAAATCTGAGACGAGACCGATACAATAGGACATTATCCCCAACATTAAATTCTCTTTTGATAATTCTTCTATCATGCCATTTCTTAACTTTCTCTTTAAAGAGTTTAGCATTTTCATAAGCATCACTTCTCCATTCATCTAGAGAACTCAATTGTAGCAATCTCTTTTTACTGGCAAGTTTAGGATCTTTATTAAGTTCTCTTACAGCCCAATAAGCTTTGTGCTCTAGTTCTAAAGTTAAATGACAAGCTTTCCCATAAACCATTCTATAAGGTGACATACCCATAGGATTTTTATAAGCAGTTCTATAAGCCCATAGTGCTTCCTTCAATTTACTAGCCCAGTTCTTTCTAGATTTATTAACAGTCTTTTGCAAGATAAATTTAATCTCTCTATTTGATAATTCTACTTGCCCACTAGTTTGAGGATGATAAGCAGAAGCAATCCTATGATTAATACCATATTTAGCAAGAGTTTTTCTAAAACCACCATGAATAAAATGAGAACCTCCATCAGTCATAATATATCTAGGAGCTCCAAATCTAGGAAAAATAATATCTAAAAGCATTCTTAAAGAGGTCTCACCATCAGCACTTTTTGTGGGTATGGCTTCCACCCATTTAGTAACATAATCAACAGCGACAAGTATATGAGTGTTACCTTCTGAAGAAGGGAAATGACCCATGAAGTCAAATCCCCAACAATCGAATGGTTCAATAAAAAGAGTATAGTTCATAGGCATTTCATTGCGTCTGGAGATATTACCAACCCTTTGACATTCATCACAAGATAAAATAAACTTTCTTGCATCTTTGAAGAGAGTTGGCCAATAGAAACCTGATTGTAGAACCTTTTGCGCGGTTCTATCTCCGGCGTGATGTCCTCCATAAACACTACCATGACACTTACTCAATATCTCTTGTTGTTCATATTCGGGAACACATCTTCGCATAATACCATCCACTCCTTCTTTATATAAGTGTGGGTCATCCCAAAAATAATGCCTCAAGTCATAAAAGAATTTCCTCCTTTGCTGAGCTGAAAAGGTTGGAGGCAAGTACTTGGAAACAATAAAGTTAGCATAATCAGCATACCAAGGACTATCTCGCGAGCTCACCTTTATTACAACCAATTATTCATTTGGAAAACTATCATTAACAGGAACAAGATCATAAGCAATATTTTCCAATCTAGACAAATTATCAGCAACAGGATTATCAGCACCTTTCCTATCTATAATATGTAAATCAAATTCTTGCAAAAGAAGTACCCATCTAATAAGCCTTGGCTTAGCATCTTTCTTTTCCATAAGGTACCTAATTGCAGCATGATCAGTATGGATTGTAACTTTTGAATCAACAATATAAGATCTAAATTGTCACAAGCAAAGACTACAGCTAATAACTCTTTTTCAGTTGTAGCATAATTTCTTTGAGCAGCATCAAGAGTTTTACTAGCATAATGAATAACATTCAATGTTTTATCTACTCGCTGTCCAAGGACAGCACCTACAGCAAAATCACTAGCATCACACATAATTTCAAAAGGTAAGTTCCAATCAGGAGGTTCAACTACAGGAGCAGTTGTTAAGGCTTTCTTTAGAGTTTCAAAAGCTTCCTTACAATCATAATAAAAAACAAAAGGTACATCTTCTTGAAGAAGATTAGTAAGAGGATTTGAAATCTTAGAGAAATCTTTAATAAATCTCCTATAAAACCCAGCATGACCGAGAACACTACGAATACCTTTAACATCCCTCGGATAGGGCATCTTCTCAATTGCTTCAACTTTAGCTCTATCAACTTCAATACCTCTCTCAGAAATTTTATGTCCCAATACAATTCCTTCGTTAACCATAAAGTGGCATTTCTCCCAATTAAGAACAAGGTTAGTTTCTTCACATCTCTGCAAAACTTTATCAAGGTTTCGCAAGCAATTATCAAAAGAGTTCCCATAGACAGAAAAATCATCCATGAATACCTCTACAATCTTTTCACAAAAGCCATGAAAAATAGCAGACATGCATCTTTGAAAAGTAGCAGGAGCATTACATAAACCAAAAGGCATACGCCTATAAGCATAAGTTCCATAGGGACAAGTGAAAGTTGTTTTCTCTTGATCTTTAGCTCTAACAACAATTTGTGAAAATCCAGAATAACTATCAAGAAAGGAGAAATGAGTATTTTTGGATAACCTTTCTAACATTTGATCAATAAATGGCAACGGGTAATGATCTTTCTTAGTAACTTTATTAACCTTTCGAAAATCAATGCACATTCTATACCCTACAATTACTCTTTGAGGGATGAGCTCATCATTATCATTAGGCACAACAGTTATTCCTCCTTTCTTAGGAACACAATGCACAGGACTAACCCATCTACTATCAGCAATAGGATATATAATACCTGCTTCAAGAAGTTTCAATACCTCATTTCTTACCACATCCTTCATCTTAGGAATTAAACGACGCTGATGTTCAACAACAGGCTTTGCATCATCTTCCATATTGATGGCATGTTGGCAAATAGCGGGAGAAATCCCCTTCAAATCATCAAGAGTGTAGCCAATAGCTCCTCGGTGTTTCTTCAATATTTCCAATAACCTTTCTTCCTCAAAATCTGAAAGCTTAGAACTAATAATAACAGGATATATTTTCTTATCATCAATATGAGCATACTTAAGATTACCAGGCAACGGTTTTAAATCAAAAACAGGATCTTCCTTTGGTGGTGGTTTTGTACCTAGATCTTCAACCGGCAAGTCATGTTTAAGAATAGGTTGATGAAGGAAAATTTCATCAAGCTCATTCCTTTCTTCCCTAAAAACTTCACTCTCGCTATCCTCCAAATGTTGCTGCAAAGGATTATTAGGAGCAAGAGCAATAGATGCACACTGTTCAACTCTAAAATCATCGTTAGGAAAATCAGCTTTATAAGGAGTTTTGGCAAATTTAGAGAAATTAAACTCATAAGATTCACCAGCAAATTTAGTCACAATTTTCTCTTTCTTGCAATCTATAATAGCTCCACAAGTATTTAGAAAAGGTCTACCAAAAATAATAGGACAAGACTTACTAGCAGCAGAACCAAGTACCAAAAAGTCAGCAGGATATTTAATCTTACCACATAGAACTTCCACATCTCGAACAATACCAATAGGAGAGATAGTTTCTCTATTAGCTAGCCGAATAACCACATCAATATCTTCAAGTTCACAAAACCCAATTTCATGCATGATTTCCGTGTAAAGCTCATAAGGAATAGCACTAATACTTGCACCAATGTCGCATAAACCATAATAACAATGATCACCAATTCTAATAGAGAGCATAGGAACACTGGCTTCCCTAGACTTATTAGGATGCGAAACAATATTAGAAGCATCTTCACAGAAAATAATATGACCATCTTCTACATTTTCAGTCACAAGATCTTTAACTATTGCAATAGCAGGTTCAACCTTTATTTGCTCTTCAGGTTCTATAGGTTTCTTTGCACTTTTATTAACCGCACTAGTTATAATAGAATACTCCTTCATTTTAGCAGGAAAATGAGTTTTTCAATATAAGCTTCAGGAAGGATATGATCAACAGTTTTAATTTCAACACATTTATTTATAGATGAATCAGTTTTATCTTAGTACGGTTCATGATACTTATCAAAATTCTTCCTAGGCAATTCAAAATGAGAGGCAAAAGCTTTATAAAAATTTGCAACAACTTGAGAGTCAAGACCATAAGCAGCACTCATATTACGAAATTTATCAGTATCCATAAAAGTTTCAATGCATTCATAATCATAATTTATACCTGACTCTCTACCTTTGTCGTTCTCCCATCCTTCAGTATTCTCCTGAATCCGATCAAGAAGGTCCCTTTTAAACTCTTCCTTGTTGCGTGTAAATGATCCAGAACAAGTAGTATCCAGCAAGGTTTTATCTTGAAAAGAAAGTCTTGCATAGAAATTATCAATGATAATATTACCAGGAAGCTCATGAATGGGGCATTTGAGCTTAAAGAATTCAATCTACCCCATGCTTGGGCAATACTTTCTCCATCATGAAGCCAGAAATTATATATGCGGTTTCGGTCTTTGTGAATTTCACTTGGAGGATAGAATTTAGAATAAAATAGAGGCACAATATCCTTCCAATCAAGAGAATCATCATTCTTCAGCAATTTATACCAATGCGCCGCTTTACCAGACAACGATATAGAGAATAGTTTCTTCCTAACTTCATCCATAGCAATACCTGCACACTTGAATAACCCGCATAATTCATGTAAAAACAGTAAATGATCTCCAGGATGGACTGTTCCATCCCCTTCATAGCGGTTATCCACAACACATTCAATAATTTTCATATGTATTTTGTATGGAACCTCTTTCTCACCTGGTGCCTCATCCACTACCTTTGCAGTAGTAGTAGATTTTCCAAGTAGGAATTCAAGAGAAGACCTCTCCATAATGAATTATAGCAGCAGGCAGAAATAAAATCAGCACGTACAGTAAAAGTTTCCCTTACCAATTCCATTTACCAATAGCGCTTCACTCCCCGGCAACGGCGCCAGAAAATAGTCTTGATGACCCACAAGTATAGGGGGTGTATCATAGTACTTTCGATAAATAAGAGTGTCGAACCCAACGAGGAGCAGAAGGTGTTGACAAGCAGTTTCGATGAAGGATTCACAGTAAATGCTCATAGACAAGTATTCAGGGGGTTTTGATATAGCAGATAAATAAAGTACAAGTAAATAAAATGCGAGAGTAATAGTTGCAGCGAGTGGCCCAATCCTTTTTAGCACAAAGGACAAAACGGTTTGTTTACTTATAATGACCAAACGTTCTTGAGGACACACGAGAATTTAGTCTAGTGCTTTCGCTTCATATAGTTGATTAATCTTCATTGTTTTGATAAGTGTTGTGTGGGTGAACCTATGCTAATGCATCGCCCTTCCTAGGACTAATACATACTTGTGATTATACCCCTTGCAAGCATCCGCAAATACAAGAAAGTAATTAAGATAAATCTAACCACAGCCTTAAACTCTGAGATCCTTCTATCCCTCCTACATTGATATACCAACGGGGGTTCAGGTTGCTGTCACTCCGGCAACCCCACAATTAGCAAACGAATACAAGATGCATTCCCCTAGGCCCATAAAGGTGAAGTATCATGTAGTCGATGTTCACATGACACCACTAGAAGAATGACACCACAACTTAAATATCATAACATTGAATATTACTCAACATAGTTCACTACTAACATTTATACTTCACCCATGTTATCAAGAACTAAACGAACTACTCACGAGACATCATATGGAACATGATCAGAGGTGATATGTTGATGAATAACAATCTGAACATAAACCTTGGTTCAATGGTTTCACTCAATAGCATCAATAACAAGGAGTAATCAATACCGGGAGAGTTTCCCCTATCAAACAATCAAGATTCAACCCTAGATGTTACAGCGGTGATGAGGTGCAACGGTGGAGATGATGGTGTCGGCGGTGGAGATGATGGTGATGATGATCCCAATGAAGTCCAGCTCGATGATGGTGACGATGGCGTCGATTTCCCCCTCCGGGAGGGAATTTCCCCGGTGGATTTCAGCCTGCCGGAGAGCTCTTTTCTCTCTGGTGTTTTCCGCCCCGCAGAGGCGGCTGTGTCTCCTTGCGATTATCCCCAGCACCTTAGGTTTTCGGGTAGATGAAGTACACGAAGGAGAGGCGGCCGAAGGGGTTTGTGGGCCCCCTCCCCACAAGGCGGCGCGGCCAGGGCAGGGCTCGCGCCGGCCTATGGGGGGCCCATGGCGGCCCTCCTCGGCTCCTCCTTTTGGCTGGCTCATTCTTCTGGAAAAATAAGATCTTCGGTGTAATTTCCGTCAATTGTTGATCTCCAGAAATATTGCATTCTGACGGTGCTTTTTCCAGCAGAATCCTGACTCCCGTGAATGATTCTCCAATAATCATGAAATATGCAAAATAGGTGAAATAACATAAGTATCATCTCTAAATATGAAATATATTAATGAATAACAGTAAATTATGATATAAAATAGTGATGCAAAATGGACGTATCAGGTACCTTAGATGCTTCATTATCTAAATTTCCCATAGTGGTACTAAGGGTTTTATCAATTTTAAGCTCATAATGATTCTTTGGCTTTGGCATCTTAGGGACATACATGAATTTTTGCTCCCTACCCACATAAGCTTTCTCCTTAAACTTAAGAGAAGAAAAAGTTGAACCCAAGGTTCCCATAGCTTCTTCAAGTTCACCAATTCTATGGGTTTGATTATCATGGATAGCACAAGTTTCTAAGACAACAATTCTTTCATTAATTCCTCCTAGGGATTTATCAAGCTTATCAGTATTATCAAGTAATATTCCCAATTTAGTCTCAACACTTGGAAGATTTTTCTCTATGGCTTCTAACTTCTTCATGACATGCTCAAGAGAGATTTCAATTTTAGCTTCATTAACAGGTGGTGTTCCAACTAGACTCTCAATGATGCAACTAGCTTCTAAACCAGGAGTACCTAGGAAGTTACCCCCTGAAAGAGTATCAAGAACATACCTATTCCAACTAGAAATACCAACATAAAAGTTTCTAAGGAGGATAATAGTGGAGTGTTTCTTAGTGCACCTATGATGAGCATTACTAATCCTACACCAAGCATCTTTAAAACTTTCTCCCCCTTGTTGCTTAAACGAACGAACTTCAACTTCTGGACAACTCATTTTAGCAATAATAAAGCAAAACTGAATTAAATAAAGTAAAACAAGTAACTAATTTTTATGTGTTTTTGATATAAAGAAAGCAAACAAGACAGAAAATAAAATAAAGCAAGACAATAAACAAAGTAAAGAGATTGGATGTGAGAGACTCCCCTTGCAGCGTGTCTTGATCTCCCCGGCAACAGCGCCAGAAAATATGCTTGATAACGCGTGAAGCACACGTCCGTTGGGAACCCCAAGAGGAAGGTGTGATGCGTACAGCAGCAAGTTTTCCCTCAGTAAGAAACCAAGGTTATCGAACCAGTAGGAGATGAAGGCCACATGAAGGTTGTTGGTGAAGGAGTGTAGTGCGGCGCAACACCAGGGATTCCGGCGCAAACGTGGAACCTGCACAACACAATCAAAATACTTTGCCCCAACTTAATAGTGAGGTTGTCAATCTCACCGGCTTGCTGTAAATAAAGGATTAAACATATGGTGTGGAGAATAATGTTTGTTTGCAAAGAACAACAGAGAACAATGATTGCAGTAGATTGTATTTCAGATGTAAAATAATGGACCGGGGTCCACAGTTCACTAGTGGTGTCTCTCCAATAAGATAAATAGCATGTTGGGTGAACAAATTACAGTTGGGCAATTGACAAATAAAGAGGGCATAACAATGCACATACATATCATGATGACTACTATGAGATTTACTTAGGGCATTACGACAAAGAACATAGACCGCTATCCAGCATGCATCTATGCCTAAAAAGTCCACCTGCGGGTTAGCATCCGTACCCCTTCCAGTATTAAGTTGCAAACAACAGACAATTGCATTATGTACTGTGCGTAATGTAATCAATACAAATATCCTTAGACAAAGCATTGATGTTTTATCCCTAGTGGCAACAGCACATCCATAACCTTAGAACTTTCTGTCACTGTCCCAGATTCAATGGAGGCATGAACCCACTATCGAGCATAAATACTCCCTCTTGGAGTCACAAGTATCAACTTGGCCAGAGCCTCTACTAGCAACGGAGAGCATGCAAGAACATAAATAACACATATATGATAGATCGATAATCAACTTGACATAGTATTCCATATTCCTCGGATCCCAACAAACGCAACATGTTGCATTACAAATAGATGATCTTGATCATGATAGGCAGCTCACAAGATCTAAACATGATAGCACAAGAGGAGAAGACAACCATCTAGCTACTGCTATGGACCCATAGTCCAAGGATGAACTACTCACGCATCAGTCCGGAGGCGGGCATGGTGATGTAGAGCCCTCCGGTGATGATTCCCCTCTCCGGCAGGGTGCCGGAGGCGATCTTCAGAACCCCCCGAGATGGGATTGAGGACGGTGGCGTCTCAGTAACTTTTCTCGTATCGTGGCTCTTGGTACTAGGGTTTTCGCGACGAAAGGAATAAATAGGCGAAGGGGCAGAGTCGGGGGCGCCCGAGGGGCCCACCCCATATGGTGGCGTGGCCAGGGGTGGGGCCGCGCCACCCTATGGTGTGGCCGCCTCGCGTCACCTCTTCGTCTCCTCTTCGGTGTTCTGGAAGGCTCCGTGGAAAATAAGACCGTGGGTTTTTGTTTCGTCCAATTCCGAGAATATTTCCTGTGTAGGATTTCTGAAACCAAAAACAGCAGAAAATAGGAACTGGCGCTTCGGCATCTTGTTAATAGGTTAGTACCGGAAAATGCATCAAAATGATGTAAAGTGTATATAAAACATGTGAGTATTGTCATAAAACTAGCATGGAACATAAGAAATTATAGATACGTTTGAGACGTATCAGTGGGCTGGGTGGAGAACAGTTGTGCGCCATCGATGTGCACCCCATCCTGTGTCTCTGGCCACTGATCATGCGACCCTGTCCCGGGGCTGACGTCGCCAACGAAGCCGCCGCCGAAGATAATGGCCTGGATGTCACACTCATTGCGTCTTGTCCAAAAGGCCTAAGAATCACCGGACATCAGACGAATGACACACGGCAGACCGACACACTGAGAAAGCTAACGTACCGGGTCGTCCATCGTCATGGCAGATGGTTTCATTTCCTCAAACAGGGTGCGGGGCACCAGCATGCTCTCCTCCGGGACCCGACGCATCTTCTGTGTTGCGCGCGGTCATGAGTCACCGCTCCTCGGTGTTCGGTTCAGGTCGGGAAATGATGCCCCATTGCCGCCGGAGGCGAACCGCGACGCCGTGTGGACCTGCAAGGGTGCAGGCGTTCCAGGACGCAGCTGGGAACTTACCGAGCTTACCGACGAGGCCGAGGGAGCGACACTGACGATCCTCTCTTGCTTGACGAGGAGCATGGCCTCCGCTATGCTCGGATGGAGGCCTACTTGCGCGGCGCCAGCTTTCAGCTGCATCTACCCCGCGGTGTGCTGGGTGGCCTCCACTTGCTTGGTGGCGGCGGCCGATACATTCCTCTCCTTCAGATTCTTGCGCCGGCCGTGATGCTTCGCGGCCTCGACGCCTTTGTCCTTCTTTGACAACACCTTCTTTACCGCCTTGCTTAGCTTCCCGGCCGCCGGTGGCGGCACGCTTTGATTTGGCTGGAGATGCACCCTCCATTGGGGCTATGGTGGAGTCCAAGGCGGCGGCGGCTGCGAGGGTTACCTCGGAATCCATGGTGGCTGCGGCGACGCGGAAGTAGTGTTTAGTTTGTGTGGATGTCGAGTTTTAATCGAATTAAATTAATGTTCTGTCTAGTATCAGTGTGTGAGTATATATATAGCTGGAAGTTCAATCGAATTTAAAATTCAAGTTTGATCAAGTTTGACTGTTGATGTTGAATTTGAAGTTGTGATCAAAGTTTGTGAAATGTGCCCTATTTTATATCATCTCGTACAACACAGGTGCCCTAAAATACATTATCTTGTAAACAAAAAAAGTTGGTGATGTAAAAATTGCTTTTATGTACAGACACCTTTTATTGAAAATATATAAAAAAATGCTATGGGAAAACCTACCGTTCAGCTTTAAAAAAAAAATCCTCGGCCGTACCAGTTTATTGGGCATTGGGAGCCGCTAGGTTGGACAACACTTCATATTGTATACCTTCCATAGGCGAATCATGTTCAAATTATAATCGCCTTTCGTCCCGGGTGTTTATGCATCAATATTGTCGGGTTGCCCGACAATGCTGAATGGAATTGTCAAAGTCAACTTTGCGAAATTCTGAACTGTTCGACATGGAAGATGGCGTGACATCAACTGAGTCGTTCGGTGTCAAAAACGGCCAAGTCCTTTTCATAGTTGACGATTTAGGTGGCGTGACATGGTGGAAACTGTCGGAGGGCCAGACTGCTCGGCCTCGCCGGTCAGGCCGGCGAACCTATGAAGAAGAATCACATCTAGCCAACCGGCGAGACACCACGAAGCCATAAAAGTTACTACTCTGATTCATATTTCCTGTCGCTGAAACTTATGTATCTAGAATCGAAGAGATTTTTTTTCTGAGTAGCCACTAGAGTTTAAACAAAGTTCATTTCAGGTCTAAGAACTCCACTGCAAGGGCAGATCCCATCAGATTCGACAGGAACCTATCGTTGTTGCCGTGTGGAAACCGTTGGGAAGACTCACACGGAGCAGTTCACCCAGTCGCTGTTTGGTTCTACGCGAGATCATGTCGCGAGGGCCACCGCGGTCCTCGACGACTCGACCCAGCAGTGGTCAACTAGCCATCACCGAAGCTGGCGTGCAACTATGACTTTGATTCTCATTCCTCGGACGTTGGTTTCAAAAGCCTATTTGCCATTGCCGTAATTCTCCAGTACAATCTCACCACTTAATCTCATTGCAAGCAGTGTGCAACCTGGATTCAAAACCTTGGTCTTGGCTATTCTAAGATTATTAGATTCTCTTGTTTGTCCTCTTAAGCCGTGGGTGGTACCTCTGCTTCTAAGCGCTCAATATGATCGACATTAGAAAAGAAGTTTATTTTTTTAGAACATCTACTTGATTTTCATTTTAAGTTTCTGAAAAGTAATGTGACTTGATTCAACAGACAGTTGGTAAGCTGACCCTTCCAATACAATTTAGAGAATAGATAAGATGTGGCGCGTATTAAAATGTATTGTTGGGTTCAGCATTCACCTCTTTCTTTTAATTCGTTTGTGTCAAACCGCGGATACAAATTAGACCATGTTGCCATGTGTCCATTTGGATCGGGGCTTGACCCACTGGCCTGACACATATTACCATTTCATGTTTATTTTGAGATGGAAATAGCTTCCATGAAACATTATTTATCACACATGGAGAAAAAAGAGGGACAATGCACCGTTCGGGTGTGTAGTGTGCGGGTTTCACTGATTTCCCTTAATTAATCGTGCTTGTACGATTTTTGGGTCCGGTTTCCCTTACTGACCGGACCATTCGCCCTCTTCTTATAATGCAATGCGGGAGCTCCCCGCCCTCTGACGATGTTTCGTAAAAAAAAAGAGGAACAGTACACCGTTCATTCATACGGATTAAAAACTTAATACGCCGTGAAGGCTTCCTTGCCGGAGTCGCTTGGGCAGCGCGCTGCTAGAGTCCACCGAGAACCCCTATTTTTCCTTGTCGGGGTCGAGGGTGACAATGGCAGCGTATGTAGCCTACGAATGAAGGCTACACGCCGTGCATTCTTGGTGAAGTCCTTGATGGTGTGGCCGAGCACTAACTACTCGCTTTGTTCTTCTCTAGTGGTGATTGAAAGCCGGTGAAGTGGTTTAGAGTTGTCTCCTGTTCGTCGCGAAATAGCGTCGGCCAGTAGTTGCTATCGTCTTTGTACTTTGGGTCGAGCCACAACGTGTCCTTCTAACTACGGCGGAAGACCTCATGGCCGAAGTCCTTGCCGGCGGGCAATGGCGGCACAGGAACCCTGCCCAAGTGGATGGCCCAGCCATGCGTTACCATCACTTTTGGCGACGCGATGATGCCATATTTGGAGAGCTCGATAGCCTCGTGCCAGTTCAGCCAATTCATGTCCATGTCGGCGACGCGGTGATGAAAAGTGATCTATGCCTATGGGGAATGCCTAGTGTGGTTGCTTGCCTTAAAAAGGACCGGAAGGCGGCTACCATAAATGTCGGCGTAGGAGCGAAGCAGATAGAATTGAAGGCTCGCGCAGAAGGCCACAGGCCCGCCCACCAGTTCAGAGGCACGAGAGGCAAAGTGGTGGACATTGAAGCCGCGTGATACGTCTCAAACGTCTCAAAACAAAGTGTAAGCAAAACATATATGAATTAGTGTAAAACAAGCATGAAGCATCAAAAATTATACGTTTGAGATGTATCAAGCATCCCAAGCTTAACTCCTACTCGTCCTCGAGTAGGTAAGATAACTAAGATAATTTTTAGGTGACATGAAGCTAACACAATCTTAATCAAGCTTGTAGAGCATTGTGAGCTGTGATCTAAGTACTCTAACATAGGCATGATAGATATGATTCAATTGAACTTAGCAACTATGTTATAACATGAAGAGTAACTCAAATAAAAGATCATGAATAATAGTGCATTGAAAGCAACTGTGTGTTTATGATCATAGAGTAAACATAATAAAGTGGTACTTACATGTCCTTATGGAATAGCAAAACATAAATGCCAGGACACCTTCAAAGTTCAGAGGGTGACTAGATACAAGTAATTTAAAAACAAGCAATAGCACAATCATGAATCAATCAATAATAATTTTCGGACTATGCATATTGCACTACGAATGACAACTATGCTCTCTTAATTGGTGCATAAAGTAGAAGATGAAGACTCAACATAAAAGTAAAAGAGAGAATCTTTGCAGAGTAAGCAAGATAACAAAGTTTTATGAATCTTCCAAAAAGTATGGTACTTATTAGGTTTGAGCTCTTATTGCCCCTATCATAAGCATCTTGAATTGTTAAACTTAATGTGAGTCAAAGATGAGCTATATGATTGCAAATCACAAGTTGAGAATCTCATACCCCTTGAATGCGAGTACCTAAATCTCATGTTACTCAACTTAGGTCCCAAATAAGTTCTTGTCATTATAAGTATACATGTATCATTGAGAACCGCCAACGGGGTACCTCTTGCCCGATGATATGGAGGTACTCTTGTGGAGCAATCCCATGCCAAAATGACAAGACAAACAGACATTGAGCACCTCAACAATTTTTTATTTACTATGAGTATAGCTTTTTATTTCAAATGCTTCATAGAATGCTCACTACGGCTTAGCTATAAATTTCCACCATGAATGATGCATGGCTTAGATTAGCGTCCCAGACGTTTCCCTAACTCATATACAAACTCCATGGTCTGATAAGATTCCATTTTATTTCGCATCGCTAGGCATCCATAGACAAAAGAACATGACATCAACTAAATATAAGTGCAATGTGGAAAGTGCTCTCCATGAAAGCATGGTTCTACTAACTCCCAACTCGTAATTTGAAAACATATAAACTTCATAAGATAGGCACAATGATCAAATTTATTAAGTGCAAGAAAGTAAATGTGCCATCAAGTTCGTGAGAGCTTTACTGACTAATTTTCTCATGCCAAGATTTAATTTGAAAGGTAAAAACATGATGAATTACTTGGAATAGCAATAATGCTACTAGCTAGATATGGTAGATACAATTGGCAAACTTTATTTCATGGTGGTTGGATGCACGAGTAGAGATCATACTCAGCACAAGCGAAAGCTAGCAAAAGACTGAGAGCGACCAACTAAGAGAGAAATAATGGCCATAATCATGCATAGCGACAAAATATTATCAATCAAAGCATAAAGTGATATTACAAGTAAAAAACTAAATGATCATAGAGGTTTTAGTTGACTGGTTATAGTCATAACATGGTGTAAGTATGCGCCAAGTCAACCCAATAAAACATCAAAGAAGAATACCATAATATTATGCTTTTATAATAGAAACAACACATGATTCTTTCAATGATACATTATGCACTCTCAGCCATTTGAAACAAATCATGCTACAACAATAAATACTAAGCATATGACATATTTGTAGTGGTAGTCTCCCGTTATTCTTTTTAGAAATTTAAGTCATATTTGTAGTGGTAGTTGTTGGTTGTGTACAATTTTGTTAGTTTTTAGATTATAAATTAGTAGATACAAATCGTAGATGATAGTATATAGTGTGTAGATAAAAAGTCATGTATTGTTAGATGTTAGTGTGGTGTAAATTTAGATAAAATGTTGTAGTTGATAGTGTAGTGTCAGGCGACCGAGTGGTATTTTATCTTATGGAAACATATGCTTCCTTTATTTTAAAATTTATTATCTTAGATACATTTTAGAATGTTAAAAAAAATTGAAACAAAATATTCACAGGTATATCTTCACGTGCTACGCGTCCACATGTGTTCTTGACTTGGTTCCTCTCACTAGGCGTGACCACGTTGAAATTTTTGATGTTGCTTGGTGAATATTACTGCAGCAATTCCTTGAAAAAAAAATATTACTGCAGCGACGTGGTCTCTCTAGACCACGCACAAGAAGTTGATTTCTGAAGGAAAATTGATCAAGACGCCAGTTGATATAATCTACGGCATGATTTCATTTCTGCAGCTTTAGCGTCCTCTAGATGGAAGAAGCGCATGAGCAGTTCCAACGAGCGGTTGATTGGGTCGTCTCTAGATGGAAGAAGCGCATGAGTATACCTGGCCATGGGCAGCCCGGCCCGGTCGGCCCGACCCGGCCCGGCCCGAAATTCCCGGGCCAAGCCCGACCCGACCATGCCTGTGGGCCGGGCCTGGGCCAGATATTTTGGCCCGATGGTCAGCATGGGCCGGGCCTGGGCCATCATTTTACGCGATTTAAGGAAGCGGCCCGGCCCGAGGCCCGAGGCCCGACGGGCTTTCCTTATGATGGGCCGGGCTTGGGCCAAGATTTCCGGCCCGACGGTCGGGCCGGGCCGGGCCTGGGCCGAGATTTTCCGCGTCGGGCCTTGGTCGGCCCGGCCCGAGGCCCGGCCCGGCCCGACAAATGCTCAGGTATACGCATGAGTAGCCTGCTTTGTCAAGGAGTAGCTTGAGTCATTTTTGTATTGGTCTTGTTTCAGCTTAAAAACTTGTTTGTGGCATCTATGTTGGTGTTTAGCATGAGCTGTTTTGCTCTTAGTTCTTGTAAATTCTTATGTTTGTTTTGCCGGTGCTTGTGAGTTGAGAGTAGTCTTTCCTGGGAACTTAGGGAGCTCCTATATGCTCTGTGCGTTCAATGTAATGAATTTTTGCGGTGATCCCAAATCGATCAAAAAACTATGTATTTAATTTTATTTTATTGCTTCATATAAACGTATGGTTTCTCATAATTAAGTAGGTGTCCAGTCCTCCGGCCGGTCTCGCCAGCGTCGGGAGGAGTGGGGAACCCGATCTATCAGTTGAGTTTTCAATAAATAAAAAATTAGTGTTGTAGAAAGATTAGGTTAGAGTTTTGGTAGTTATCTTCTTTTCGATCTCCACGATAATGTAGATACCATCGTCTACAATAAGTGATCTTCGGCCCTTCTTTTGATGATGAGATCTTCTTCCCTACATCAATGTTGATGTTAAAAGATTAAAGTTATATAGGTACGATCTTTCTGATCTTACTTAGTCTGATCGAATTTGAAATTTTCTATCAAAGTTGTCAAGGATGGTCCTCGCAATTTTTCTTCCGGATGTTTTTGACAATGGTGATTCTTACAATCGTCTCATAGCAACGTTGACAAGGCAATTCAACTATTGTTATCTAAACTATTGGTGTTGGCACTTCTGCCAATGTTGGTTGATTACTTTAATAGTTGCGCACATATAGTCTTAGCATTGGTACTCAGATTAAAATTATGGAAAAATCTTCCTTTAAATTTGCATGCCTATGTTTTGGTATCTATGCTTTTTTTCAGCTGACTTTAGAAAAATACAAGATTTTTTCGGAGAAGAAAGTTTGAAAACCTTACCGTTTCTTCCAATTTTATTTTGTAATTGCTATGTATAAATCTCACGTATGTAGTTATAAACATACATATATCATGATATTGATTGTAAAAAAAACACAGGTTTCGGACTTTTTGAGTCAAGTCAAAATAGCCCCACATGAGTCAACATAGGACCCCACCATCCGTACCCTAATCCCAACCCCATCTTCTACTCTGCTTCGCTTTCTTCTTCTCTGCTTCGCTTTCATATATATAAAAAAATACTCTGCCACAACCGCATCTTCTCCACCGCTCTACGGCTCCCCCATCGCCCAAACACCATGGCCTCGCACCACCGCGGGCGCGGCCACCTTCCCTCCTACCTCGTCCCCGCCGCGGCCCTCCTCCTCGTCTTCATCCTCACACCTCTATCAGCCGGCGATCCTCTCGGCCATTTCTGCAGCAACAGTGCCAACTTCACCGCCAACAGCACCTACCAGGCCAACATCCGGCTCCTCCACGCCACTCTCCCCAAGAACGCCTCCTCCTCACCGAATCTATTCGCCACCGGCACCGTCGGCACCCTTCCGGACATCGTCTACGCGCTCGCTCTCTGCCGCGGTGACACGAGCGCAGCCAACTGCAGCGAATGCATCTCCACCGCCTTCCAGGACGCGCAGCAGCTCTGCCCGTACAACAAGGACGCCACCATCTACTACGAACCCTGCGCGCTCCGCTTCTCCAACCAGAACTTCCTATCCTCCACCGACGGCGGCAGCGGCAGCACCCTCATCCTCACGAGCAGTCGGAACGCATCCGCGCCAGCCAAGGTGTTCGACGCCGCGGTTGGCGCCCTCATACACGCCATCGCCGACTACGCGGCCGCGAACTCATCCAGGCGGTTCGGCACAGGACAGGAGGGCTTCGGGAACTTCGACAAGATAAACCCAAAGATCTACGGGCTGGCGCAGTGCACGCCGGACATGGCCCCGGCCGATTGCCGGGCCTGCCTCCAGGGTATCATCGCGATGATGCCAAGCTATTTCAGCGGCAAGTCGGGTGGCCGGGTTATAAGATTGCGGTGCAATTACAGGTATGAGCAGTATCCTTTCTTCAACGGGCCTTCGCTGCTGCAGCTCCCCGAGCCATCCCCAGCTTTAGCACCAGCACCAGCGAGCGTAACGCCACTGCCGGCCAGAGGAGGTGAGCCTGGAGAAACAACTTCATCTTATTTGCACGATTCGTTGTTCAGACAGAAGTAATTTCGCAATTCCGGGAGAAAACAGTGAGGCCCGACCTGTGAATAAACGATAGAGCATCGGAGTGTTTAATTCGGTCCTAGTAAATATAGACTGTCAACACCAACGAGGGGTCTTTTTACTGTCTTGTTTTGTTTGTGCTTAAACTCCTTCCGGCTCTAAATACTTGTCAAAGATTTAGGTAAAATATAGTCTAAACACCAAAATATATCTAGATTCATGAACGAACTAGTAAACGTCCGGTAGATAATTTTCAAGAAGCAATTTTAGAAATTCCCGTTGTTAGGTCTTGACTTTTGTGCAGTCCCGTAGCTAGCGGTTGCTTGACTGGACAACAGGGAAAATTATACACCTTCCGACTCATAATAACTGTAGGAGCTTTAGTTTAATTTAGTCTAAATATAAGCTAAAGTCTTGATACGAGGGGGTCCGAGTTGTGAGTCTTATGACAACCTGCCCAGTTGTGCATCCAGGCCGATTGCTAGCCGCAGAAACTATCCTGTAAAGTGTGTGTATTGGGAATTGGAGCACACTTGCATGATTGACCCCAAATATGAACAAATGCAGGAAACAGAATATCTCCTTTATCTTTAGGTGTGCGCATGAGCACATGGGATTTTTCCTTTTTTAGACAGGGCAAATAACATGGTTTATTTGTGTGTTAGCTAGCTGGGTTCAATTAAAACGGTGATAAGCAAAAGAGCAACTGTTATTTTTTACACCTCTTTTGTCGAGAGAACCCATACGAAATAACATATTCAGACTGGCCACCCATCTGTATTTCCTAATTCGAAGAAGCATGGCATAAAGCTTTCAGCACTATGAACATCAAAGATAGTAATGGACTTTCTCCTCCTGATCTCTTTGGAGTTGTCAACATAGAAGCTTCATTATGTAAAAATGTTCAACAAAAGGAAGATTCATCATCTCCTATAGAATCTTGTAGAATTCTCTTCAGTGTGTCTTGTAATGACTGGCGCCTTTTGTATGCAGATAGCAAAAGGAATGGAGCCGCTAGAATTTTAGCCATTACACAGTCGATAGTCGCTGCAATACTGGCTTCTGTTGTAGTTTGCCTTTGTCTGCGGAGGAAAAAGAGCAAACCGGTACAAAAGGCATCAGTATCATGTAAGTCATATCAGTTAGTTTCAAATCCATTCTTTTACACAAATATAGTCTTTTTTCATAACTTCTATAGATTTGAAACTGGGGTTTTGTGTGACAATGACATCATTTCTATATGACAATAGTTACATTCATGCATTACACCATTATTAAAGGGTATTTTTCTCTTATGATAGACCCAAACAATCCGGAGGACACACAGAGTATTGATTCACTCATGCTCGATCTCTCAGCTCTACGAGCCGCGACAGATAATTTTGATGAAAGCAATAAACTCGGTGAAGGAGGGTTTGGAATGGTTTATAAGGTGCAATATCATTTCACATAGACTCTTTATTCTGTATTTTATACTTCTAGTAAATATATATCTCCTTTTGTACAGGGAATCCTTCCCAGCGATGAACAAATAGCAGTTAAAAGGCTCTCACAAAGTTCTCGGCAAGGGATAGAGGAGCTTAAAAATGAGCTTGTTTTGGTTGCTAAGCTTCAACACAAGAATTTAATGAGACTTGTTGGTGTTTGCTTGGAAGAAAATGAAAAATTACTTGTGTATGAATACATGCCCAACAAAAGCCTCGACACCATTCTTTTCGGTAGAGTACCTCAACACCATTTAGCAACAGTGAAAAAACATCTAAATATGTTGTGTACAGTTCTGAGGTTTATTTTTCTGTGTGGCAGATCCTGAGAGGAGAAGTCAGCTAGACTGGGGGAAGAGATTTAGGATAGTCAATGGGATTGCTAGAGGCTTACAATATCTTCATGAAGATTCTCAGCTGAAGATAATTCACCGGGACCTCAAAGCAAGCAATGTTCTGTTAGATTCAGAATTTATTCCTAAGATTTCAGATTTTGGTTTAGCAAGGCTCTTTGACAGTGATCAATCACAAGATGTCACCAACCTTGTCGCCGGAACCTAGTAGGTCACGATGACACTGCCCTTATAAGATATCTAAACGTGCATGAGTCTGTAACATAATGTTGCTATTTCAGTGGATACATGGCCCCTGAGTATGCTATGCGGGGGACTTACTCTATCAAGTCCGATGTGTTCAGCTTCGGCGTGTTGATTTTGGAAATCGTCACAGGAAGAAGAAACACTGTCGCATTTGACTCCGATAAATCTGCAGATCTCTTAAGTTTGGTAAGTATATTGAGTATTACAAACTTCATAGGTCACACAAAGCTACAATAAATACTACTAATGAAAGTAATAGTATTAATATACCTACGTAATGGTAATGCAGGTATGGGAGCACTGGACAAAGGGAACAATTGTAGAGATCATGGATTTGTCCACGACTAGCCATTCTCCTGGAGACCAGATGCTGAAGTGCATTCAAATTGGACTTCTATGTGTTCAAGAAGACCCCGCAGATAGACCATTGATGTCAGTGGTGACTGTCATGCTTAGCAGCAACACTGTGTCTCTCGAAGCTCCGTCTAGGCCAGCTTTCTGCATCCAAAAGTGAGTCATACTGTAAAATCCCAAAAATTTGTAACCAAGAATAGTTTGTTTGAAATCAGGAACCATCAAAAATTGTTGTTGATAAATGAGATGAACTTCATGCATGATTGTTATGTTTGGTGTTCTTGGATCTATGATTAGCATGCTTATTGAACGAGATTGTGAACACACAATCAATGTGCCTTTGTGATCATGTCATTAAAAATACACAAAAAAACTAATTACTAAAAGTATTGTCTTAGTTACATCTCCTATTATTAATGATTTGACTTATCCAAAGAAAAGAGCTAGGGTTTAGTTTGTTTATGAAGACACAAATGTTTTCAAAATCTAAGTAATTGTAAAATATAAGTGGGATATATAGAGTATTATGTTCCCACTATTTTGCACGCTAATATTTTGCAAATATTTGAGAAATGGATTTTAAGCATCTTCGAAAAGCTATAAGAAGAAGATACAATATGTCAATTTATTATTAGGAATTAAAACTATAAAAAAAGTATACTTTCTTATTCAAATTGAAGAGTTACAGGGTAGAGAAAACAAACAAGAAATTGCATCTACTCGTACTATCCATGGTGAAAAAATAATAAGTTAGATCTAGGGTTTGTTCATCGGTAATTTGCAGAAGGCTCGGTGATGACTCTGATCCGGGCGATCCTTGTAGCTAGGAAAATTCCTCCTAGCCACGAGGATATCTCCTCCTTGCTCCAAAGATCGAAGGCATGATCTCTATACATGTATCAACGTGTACGGTCTAGCAATCCTATAGGGATCCGCCGTCCATGATGTAGTTGTTCTAGCAGAGTAACTCAGCCTTATGGCTTATGGTATTGTGTAGAATTTTCCCCGCCCACCGGAGATATAGACGAGAGCCTTGAGGCAAATATTGTGTACAATAAGAGTGGGGGTCAATGGGTTCATATAGGAGGACAAGGGAGCGCTAGGGCTTGGGAAGGGGTAGCGCAATTCCCCCTCCCTCCCCCAATAATAATAATGCAGGCTTGGCCGCCGCCCCTTCCCTAAGGAATGTTTAGCCAGCCAGACAGCCTCCCCAACCCTAGCCGACCTCCTCCACAAGGAAGTGTAAGGGTTCCGCAGTAGAAAACAAAAAATTACTGGTAACGAGAACGATATATCCAAGATCTATACTATGCAGATGTGAGATAACGGAGGGATTCGGTGTTAATACCTTTGAAGACCGAAAGCGTAACGTTCCAATGAACATTTTGATGTAGTCGTGTAGACGTACAAGTGATGGAGTGCTACAACTGGCAGCACTTCCGCAGTTATGCATGCGTTCGGTGTAGACAAGTGATAACCCCAAGTGTAGGGGATCATCGCAGTACAATTCAATAATTATTTGAGTGTCGAACCCATGAGGAGCTGAAGGTAAACTATCTATTCTCTAAAGCCTTATAACCCACTTATATGACATTCTATGCAAAGCTAGGAGATATGGTGTGTGTAGAGATTTTTACTAGAAACTATAAGTGTTGTAATTAAAATGCAAAAAGTAAAATGCAAGACAAGTAAAGTGCAATAAAGTAGAATGCAATGAGATGAAGGAAAGTAAAGTGGAGTAACTCAAGAGAGCAAGTGTTCACGAAAATTGCTATTTCATTTGTGTGGTTGTCACAATAAGTGAAGCTCATAATAATATTTTTAGTGTTTCTTCTAGAGAGGAGCCATAGATAGGTGTAGCCATGGATATGGTAAAGTATGCCCCTAGTGATTGATCCAAGGCCGGTTAAGAGCAAACAAGAGAATTATTAAAACGTAAAGTCCAACCACCTCTGTAAAATTAAAGGTCATCATAGTTATACCTCCCGTTTGATTAAACATGATTAATACAACATGCATCTAAGAATTAGGACATGGTTTCTGTCAGCTCCCGCTGTCCCTCTTCCTATCAACATGCGACGGTGACAACCTTATGCATCCCCCGACATATGTGCAGTCATATATCAGTACAAAAGATCATCATAGAAGATAACAAATACTTGTATGCAACCAACAACAAACTATCTCACAATTGCCATGAATAATTCACTACTCAAACATCAACATAGAGATACAATAGATCATGGAAAAACAATATATTGCATCATACATAATGTTTGCCAAAAGATTACAGAGAGGGGTGATGAAAAGTTGTTGTAGATGTTGACGAAGTTGATGAGAATGGTGTTGATGCCTTCACCGGAGGGGGGTGGAGTCCACCGGAGGCGATTCTGGCAGAGTTTCCCACCTCCGATCTCCACCGGCGGCGGCCTGCTGACTCTCTTTGTTTATGTGTTTTTGATATCCGCCGCCGTAGCCTCGACGAAAGGCTCGGGTGTCGTGTATATAGTGGTTTTAGGTCAAAACAATTCAGTGGGCATTGGATTGAAGCGGATCGATCGGATGACGGCGAAACGACCCAGGTGACGCGCCCAAAGGGGGAGGGCACACCACATTCCCTAATTTCCACCTCCTTCACCTCCTGGTGTTCCACTTTTAGCTCTTTTTATTCGTCTTGAAAATCCGAAGTGTGGCCCCCGACCTTGCCCTTTTTCGAGTCTTGTAGCTCTTGGAAAGTCAAAAACACTAAAAAGTCATGTTTTCTGTCAAACGGAATTAGAACCGGAGGAGGAGAGATTGTTTAGAAAATCCCCTAAAACATCATAAAACATGGGAATAATATTATATAAGATACAAATATGTGGTAATATGTTGCAATAAAGTGTAAAATTCATGTATGCATTTTACATGCATCAAGATCCCCAAGCTTAACACATGCTTGTTCTCGAGCATAAAGGTGATTAAACTAACATGAACTTTGAGTTTTATTGCATCTCTTCTATGTAATCATGCAAAGTCTTACAAGGTTCTGTCAATAAAGAATGACAATAAGCAATATAAAGTATAAAGTGATATCTCTTACATTCTACAAAGCATGCATAACAATAAATAGCATTGTAAGAAACGTGAATGATAACTATCTATGAATCATAAAGCATTCTTAGGAGAATCATATAGAACTGTTGGAAGACTCTTTTTCATCTCTTTTCATGAATATTTCTTTTGACTCTTGAACACAGAAAGTAAGCACGAAATGTATGTGTTAAACCTCAAAAAAAAAACAGAGAGCATAAAACATGGTTTTGAGCTATGCAATTCATGTCAACAATAATAGTACGGATGGGGTACCAAGTATCTCATGTATGAAGATATCTATGTGTCATAAGTTTGACCTCTTATGAGTAAGTTTTGCCTCATTTTCATGAATGTTGAGGACTACACCTCTCATATCGCACTTTCGGGTTACCAAGACTTTTCAACATACATGTTTCAACCAAGTATCGCAATGGGGTACCTTCATGCATGCCGTCCGTACAAACGACCAAAGGAGATGTGTATCTCAACTATAGGCCATCCATACAGTGACAACATGAACAACAAATGTTGATCATCCTCTCTAACTCTCTCTCACTTTTTTCTCATACTATTTTTTCTTTCTTTTCCTTTTTCTTTTCTTTTCCACTCTATCTTTTTTCATAACTCTTTTCTCTTACTTTTTCCACTCTTCCTATTGAGGATGCTCGTTGCTGAAACTTTCACCATGATTAAACATGGGTTTGGTTAGCGGCCCATTGCTCTTCTCTAACAATGTATGCATACTTACTCTTAAATAACCTCCACTCATTCCACAAGATATAGCCATCAACAAAGCAAAATAAATAATGATCAACGTAGGGTGCAATACCCTAATGGTGCAATGTTGAAACACTTCCTCAGTAAACATGGTTACAGTCTAGCTCATTACTCATAATTAGTCAAACCCACAACATCCATAGCGGTATTTCCCTTCCACACCTTACTTTATTATGAACTTGAAATTAAACAAAAAAAAAGATATTTTGAATAGGTTGGAGGCAAAGCACACACATTATACTTGGAATAGCATGTGCTATTTAGATAGGTATGATAGACATTATATTTTAGTTGAGCTTGGAAACAAGTCTATGCTTGTGTAGGAATTCAATTTTTGGCTAGCAAGAGGTCTAAAATCATGCAATAGTATCCATAGATCTATTCATTCATCATCAAACAATGATACTTAAAATTAAACATCTATGTATACTAGTAATAAGTAGCACTGAATAAGGCACATAGCAAATTATCACTCAATAAAGCATTTGAAACTAACAGTACTATGTACAATATAAATTTCAGCACTTAATGCATCCCTCTTGATCTTTTTATAACATGCAACTCTATTTCATGGAGGCATTCAAGAATATGATAAATTATTTCAGTAGATCTTTAATAAGAATGCAAGGCATTTTTCATGATGGTAATATTTATTTCAAAGCAAAACTAGACACAAAACTAATAAAGGACACTCAAAGTTTTTGCGAGAATTCTATGTTGCTCAAAAAACAAAGTTTAGAAGTGTGCAAACCGAGAGATTTAATATAAGTCCAGTGGGGTGCCTTGGGCATCCCCAAGCTTATGGTATTCACCATTATTGGATTGATCTTGGTGTGGTGTGATGACCCACAAGTATAGGGGGTGTATCGTAGTATCTTCGATAAGTAAGAATGTCGATCCCAACGAGGAGCAGAAGGTGTTGACAAGCAGTTTCGATGAAGGATTCACTGTAAATGCTCACAGACAAGTATTCAGGGGGTTTTGATGTAGCAGTTGAATAAAGTACGAGTATGTAAAGTGCGAGAGTAATAATTGCAGCGAGTGGCCCAATCCTTTTTAGCACAAAGGACAAGCCGGTTTGTTTACTTATAATGACCAAACGTTCTCGAGGACACACGGGATTTTAGTCTAATGCTTTCGCTACATACGGCTAAATAATCTTCATTGTTGTGATAAGTGTTGTGTGGGTGAACCTATGCTAATGTACCGCCCTTCCTAGGACTAATACATACTTGTGATTATACCCCTTGCAAGCATCCGCAACTACAAGAAAGTAATTAAGAAATAAATCTAACCACAGCCTTAAACTCTGAGATCCTGCGATCCCTCCCCGCATCGATATACCAACGGGGTTTAGGTTTCGTCACTCCGCAACCCCGCAATTAGCAAACGAATACAAGATGCATTCCCCTAGGCCCATAAATGGTGAAGTGTCATGTAGTCGACGTTCACATGACACCACTAGAAGAATAACACCACAACTTAAATATCACACCATTGAATATTACTCATCCATAGTTCACTAGTAACATTTAGACTTCACCCATGTCCTCAAGAACTAAACGAACTACTCACGAGACATCATATGGAACATGATCAGAGGTGATATGATGATGAATAACAATCTGAACATAAACTTGGTTCAATGGTTTCACTCAATAGCATCAACAACAAGTAGAAATCGATACGGGAGAGTTTCCCTATCAAACAATCAAGATCAAACCCAAATTGCTACGGCGGTGACGGTGTCCAGCGGTGATGATGGCGGTGATGATGGTGGGGATGATGATGATGGTGATGGCGATGATGTCCAGCTCGATGACGGTGACGATGGCGTCGATTTCCCCCTCCCGGAGGGAATTTCCCCGGCGGATTCCTGCCCGCCGGAGAGCTCTTTTCTCTCTGGTGTTCTCCGCCCCGCAGAGGCGGCTGTAACTCTTCGCGAGGTACCCCTTCTGGCTTAGGTCTTCGGGACGAAGGGTTTGGCGAAGAAAAGGAGGCGAAAGGGGCCGTGGGCCCCCCAGACCACAGGCCGGCGCGGCCAGGGCCTGGGCCGCGCCGCCCTAGGGTGTGGGCCCACCCTGGCTGCTCCTGGCTCCTCCTTCTGGCTTCCTTCGTCATCTTGAAAAATAGGATTTTTGGTATAATTTCCTTCCAGAGTTGATCTTCCGAAATACTGCGTTCGACGGTGCTTTTTCCAAATGAGAATCCTGGCTCCGGTGTTCGATCCTCCAATAATGATGAAACATGCAAAATAGATGAAATAACATAAGTATTGTGTCCCAATATGAAATATATCAATGAATAACAGCAAATTATGATATAAAATAGTGATGCAAATTGGACGTATCAACTCCCCCCAAGCTTAGACTTCGCTTGTCCCCAAGCGAAACTGAGCTCGATAGACATGACCACATGTTTATGGAGTGAAGAGTCGATAAATAAAATACGGACAAGAAGCATCATATTCATTCACACAGGTCATTATAGCAAACAACCTCTTATAACTCATATTGAAACAAGTATAAGGTAATCACAAGTAAAGGTGCATGAGAAATCATGATTGGTGATGGCAAACTTCGTTCTTGGTCAGAGAACAATTAACAGATTATATTTATCTCATTGAGCAGCGCTCTCATGTTAAAGTTTATAAGGCACAACTTGCATACTCAATCATAATGGTCTTCTCACGATCATTGATAACTTGCAAAGCTATATTCATTCAGATAAAACTTGTACTAAACAAGGAAGAATAAAAGACATGATGTAGCAAATCACAATATAATGGTTTGATCACAACTACTCAAATGCTTGCTTGAGATGGAGGGAAATAGGTTTACTGACTCAACATAAAGTAAAAGACAGGCCCTTCGCAGAGGGAAGCAGGGATTAAATCATGTGCTAGAGCTTTTTAATTTTTCAATCATATAAAGAGAATAAAAGTAACATTTTGAGAGGTGTTTGTTGTTGTCAACGACTGGTAGCGGGTACTCTAACCCCCTTGCCAGACAACCTCCTAAGAGCGGCTCCCATATTATTTTCATTTTGTGTGGCACTCCTTCCAACCTTTCTTTCACAAACCATGGCTAACCGAATCCTCGGGTGCCTGCCAACAATCTCATACCATGAAGGAGTGCCTTTTTATTTAAGTTTTATTATGATGATGACACTCCCCCCAACCTTTGCTTACACAAGCCATGGCTAACCGAATCCTTCGGGTGCCGTCCATCAATCACATACCATGGAGGAGTGTCTATTTAGTTTAATTAATTTGGGACTGGGAATCCCATTGCCAGCTCTTTTTGCAAAATTGTTGGATAAGCGGATGAAGCCACTAGTCCATTGGTGGAAGTTGCCCAACAAGATTGAAAGATAAAACACCACATACTTCCTCATGAGCTATGAAACATTGACACAAATAAGAGATACTAAGTTTTGAATTGTTTAAAGGTAGCACATGAAGTATTTACTTGGAATGGCAGAAAATACCATGTAATAGGTAGGTATGGTGGACACAAATGACATAGGTTTGGGTTAAGGTTTGGATGCACGAGAAGTATTCCCTCTCAGTACAGGTCTTTGGCTAGCAAGGTTAATTAGCAAGCATAAGAGTCGAGGGAAACAAACAAATATACATATGATAGAAACAATCATGCATCTTCCTTGTAAGCACAAACAATTTTAACTTCAGAATAATAAGCTATGAGCTAACAAGAAAGACAATGAAACATCTACATGTATTTCTCTTTTCTATTTAAACCTCAAAGTGTTGTTGCTATTGACCAATGCTAAGTTTGCCAAAACCAAATAGATTTATTCAATGCTCCCAAAGTGATACCAATACTAACAACAAGATGAATCGTAGAGATTGCAAACTAAAATAAAATGTGCAATATGTAAATGATAAGACTTCTCATTAATATTCCATAACGATAACTCATACCAAGGGATACATAGATAACCAACTAAAGGAGAGATACTTCCAAACGCAACCCATCTTATATGATAACTTCCCTACTCATGATATGACACTACTTGACAATAAAAGTAAAAGGTAGTGATAATGTGATACCGCGGCACTCCCCCAAGCTTGGAACAAACCAAGGGGATGCCAATACCGATGATGAATTACTCCTGCGGAGATGGTGGTGATGAATTCTTCCCGAGCTTCTTAATAAGCTCCTTCGTCTTCAGCTTCTCAGCTTGATAATTCTGCACTAAGATTCGAAGAGATTCATTGTTATCCGAAGTTGGCGATGACGACCTTGTGACGCGAATCGAGTGGTATTCAATCAATCTTCGGAGACGGCAGTTCTCCTCCTGGAGTATCTCCACTTCTCTTCTCAGAGCCCGATATTGATCACAAAACTCATCGGTAACCCGTAGAACTTCTTCCATCATGGGGAAGGAGTCGAGGCTGAGAGCGGGTGGTAGAGGTCCCTGCAAGTTATGAGAAAAAGAACGTCGAGTGTCAACAGATCCCACCAAGATTTGCTTGCTCCCTCCGGCTTGCTGATCTTGTCTTGATGGCACCTCCTTCACTTCTTCCTCCGAAAGCCCCTTGCCCTTGTCGTTGGAGGCCATGGTGCTTCTAGACTGAAAACAGATCCTGGCAGAAACAGCTCGAAACAAAACACGTCGAAAACACGATATACGGACCTCCAGGGGTCCGAGAGATTATATAGCAAAAATTTTCTCGACAAAAGGAAAGCAACAGATCGAACCAGAGTCGGAAAGGGGCGACGGGGCGGCCAAACCATAGGTCGGCGCGGGCCCAGGTCAGGCCGCGCCGCCCTATGGTGGCACCCCCTCGTGCGTCCTTTCCACTCCGTTTCGAACTCGTAATTTCTCATATTTTCCAAAAACTGCAAAAATATAGTTCGGAAAGTAAATTGCGTACTTTTCATTACCAGTACTGTTACCTATTCAAAGTCGAGTTCTGGCGGACTGTCAATTTGCCCTTTGATGAAAGCTTCCGGTGTTTCCATTTGGATAATATCAACATCAACATTATAGGAGTCACCTGAGATATAATGCTTGAGTCTTTGTCCATTCACCACTTGCGTAGCATTGCCTTGGAGAGAGCTAATTTTGATTGCTCCTGAACGATACACCTCCTCGACAACATATGGTCCTTCCCATTTCGAGAGTAATTTCCCTGCAAAGAATCTGAGACGAGACCGATACAATAGGACTTTATCCCCAATATTAAATTCTCTTTTGATAATCCTCCTATCATGCCATTTTTTAACTTTCTCTTTAAAGAGTTTAGCATTTTCATAAGCTTCACTTCTCCATTCATCTAGAGAACTCAATTGCAACAACCTCTTATCACCGGCAAGTTTAGGATCTTTATTTAATTCTCTAACAGCCCAATAAGCTTTGTGCTCTAGTTCTAAAGGTAAATGACAAGCTTTCCCATAAACCATTTTATAAGGTGACATTCCCATGGGATTTTTATAAGCAGTTCTATAAGCCCAAAGTGCATCCTTCAATTTACTAGCCCAATTCTTTCTGGTTTTATTAACGGTCTTTTGCAAAATAGATTTAATCTCTCTATTTGATAATTCTACTTGACCACTAGTTTGAGGATGATAAGCAGAAGCAATTCTATGATTAATACCATACCTAGCAAGAGTTTTTCTAAAACCTCCATGAATAAAATGAGAACCTCCATCGGTCATAATATATCTAGGTACTCCAAATCTAGGAAAAATAATATCTAAAAGCATTCTTAAAGAAGTCTCACCATCAGCACTTTTTGTAGGTATAGCTTCCACCCATTTAGTAACATAATCAACAGCAACAAGTATATGAGTGTTACCTTCTGAAGACGGAAAAGGTCCCATGAAGTCAAATCCCCAACAATCAAACGGTTCAATAACAAGAGTATAATTCATAGGCATTTCATTGCGTCTGGAGATATTACCAACCCTTTGGCATTCATCACAAGATAAAATAAACTTTCTCGCATCCTTGAAGAGAGTTGGCCAATAAAAACCTGATTGTAGAACCTTTTGCGCGGTTCTTTCTCCGGCGTGATGTCCTCCATAAGCACTACCATGACATTTACTCAATATCTCCTGTTGTTCATATTCGGGGACACATCTTCGCATAATACCATCCACTCCTTCTTTATATAAGTGTGGGTCATCCCAGAAATAATGCCTCAAGTCATAAAAGAATTTCCTCCTTTGCTGAGCTGAAAAGGTTGGAGGCAAGTACTTGGAAACAATAAAGTTAGCATAATCAGCATACCAAGGACTGTCTCGCGAGCTCACCTTTATTACAGCCAATTGTTCATTTGGAAAACTATCATTAACAGGAATGGGATCATAAGCAATATTTTCCAATCTAGACAAATTATCAGCAACAGGATTATCAGCACCTTTCCTATCTACAATATGTAAGTCAAATTCTTGCAAAAGAAGTACCCATCTAATAAGCCTAGGCTTAGCATCTTTCTTTGTCATTAGGTATCTAATTGCAGCATGATCAGTATGAATAGTAACTTTTGAATCAACAATATAAGATCTAAATTTATCACAAGCAAAGACTACAGCTAATAATTCCTTTTCAGTTGTAGCATAATTTCTTTGAGCAGCATCAAGAGTTTTACTAGCATAATGAATAACATTCAGCTTTTTATCTACTCGCTGTCCAAGAACAGCGCCTACAGCGAAATCACTAGCATCACACATAATTTCAAAGGGTAAGTTCCAATCAGGAGGTTCAACTATAGGAGCAGTTGTTAAGGCTTTCTTAAGAGTTTCAAAAGCTTCCTTACAATCATCATCAAAAACAAATGGTACATCTTTTTGAAGAAGATTAGTAAGAGGTTTCGAAATCTTGGAGAAATCTTTAATAAATCTCCTATAAAACCCAGCATGACCAAGAACACTACGAATACCTTTAACATCCCTCGGATAGGGCATCTTCTCAATTGCTTCAACTTTAGCTCTATCAACTTCAATACCTCTCTCAGAAATTTTATGTCCCAATACAATTCCTTCATTAACCATAAAGTGGCATTTCTCCCAATTAAGAACAAGGTTAGTTTCTTCACATCTCTGCAAAACGTTATCAAGGTTTCGCAAGCAACTATCAAAAGAATTCCCATAGACGGAAAAATCATCCATGAATACCTCTACAATACTTTCACAAAAACCATGAAAAATAGCAGACATGCATCTTTGAAAAGTAGCAGGAGCATTACATAAACCAAAAGGCATACGCCTATAAGCATAAGTTCCATAAGGACAAGTAAAAGTGGTTTTCTCTTGATCTTTAGCTTTAACAGCAATTTGTGAAAACCCAGAATAACCATCAAGAAAGCAAAAATGAGTATTTTTAGACAATCTTTCTAGCATTTGATCAATAAATGGTAAAGGGTAATGATCTTTCTTAGTAACCTTATTAACTTTTCGAAAATAAATGCACATTCTATACCCTACAACTACTCTTTGAGGAATGAGCTCATCATTATCATTAGGCACAACAGTCATACCTCCTTTCTTGGGAACGCAATGCACAGGACTAACCCATCTACTATCAGCAATAGGATATATAATACCAGCTTCAAGAAGTCGTAATACCTCATTCCTTACCACTTCCTTCATCTTGGGAATTAGACGACGCTGAGGTTCAACAACAGGCTTTGCATCATCTTCCAAATTAATAGCATGTTGGCAAATAGACGGAGAAATCCCCTTCAAATCATCAAGAGTGTAGCCAATAGCGCCTCGGTGCTTCTTCAATATTTCCAATAACCTTTCTTCCTCAATCTCTGAAAGCTTAGAACTAATAATAACAGGATATATTTTCTTATCATCAATATGAGCATATTTAAGATTATCAGGTAAAGGCTTTAAATCAAAAACAGGATCTTCCTTTGGTGGCGGTGTTGTACCCAAATCTTCCACCGGTAAATCATGCTTGAGAATAGGTTGGCGAAGAAAGATTTCCTCAAGCTCATCTCTTTCTTTCCTAAAAATTTCGCTCTCGCTATCCTCCAAATGTTGCTGCAAAGGATTATTAGGAACAAGAACAATAGATGCACATTGCTCCATTTTAAAATCATTACTAGGCAAATCAGCTTTATAAGGAGTTTTAGTAAATTTAGAGAAGTTAAACTCATAAGATTCACCAGCAAATTTAGTCAAAATTTTTTCTTTCTTGCAATCTATAATAGCTCCACAAGTATTTAGAAAAGGTCTACCAAAGATAATAGGACAATAATCACTAGTGGCAGAACCAAGTACCAAAAAGTCAGCAGGATATTTAATCTTACCGCATAAAACTTCCACATCTCGAACAATACCAATTGGAGAAATAGTTTCTCTATTAGCCAACTGAATAACCACATCAATATCTTCAAGTTCACAAGAATCAATTTCGTGCATAATCTCCGTGTAAAGCTCATACGGAATAGCACTAACACTTGCACCAATATCACATAATCCATAATAGCAATGATCACCAATTCTAACAGATATCATAGGAACACTAGCTTGTTTGGGTTTATTAGGATGTGAAACAATATTAGAAGCATCTTCACAGAAAATAATATGACCATCCTCCACATTTTCAGTCACAAGATCTTTAACAATTGCAACAAAGAGTTCAATTTTTATTTGTTCTTCGTGTTCTACAGGTTTCTTTTCACTTTTATGAACCGCACTATTTATAACAGAATACTCTTTCATTTTAGCAGGGAAAGGAGTTTTTTCAATATAAACTTCAGGAATAACATGATCAGCAGTTTCAACTACAGCACATTTATTAATAGATGAATCAATTTTATCTTTATACGGTTCATGATACTTATCAAAATTCTTCTTCGGCAATTCATAATGAGAGGCAAAAGCTTTATAAAGATTTACAGCAACTTGAGAATCAAGACCATATGTAGCACTCATATTACGAAATAAATCAGTATCCATAAAAGCTTCAATGCATATATAATCATAAATTATACCTGATTCTCTATCCTTGTCGTTCTCCCAACCTTCAGTATTTTCTTGGATCCGATCAAGAAGGTCCCTTTTAAACTCTTCTTTGTTGCGTGTAAATGATCCAGAGCAAGAAGTATCCAGCAAGGTCTTGTCTTGAAAAGAAAGTCTTGCATAGAAATTATCAATAATAACATTACCAGGAAGCTCATGAATGGGGCATTTGAGCATTAAAGACTTCAATCTCCCCCAAGCTTGGGCAATACTCTCTCCATCATGAGGCCAAAAATTATATATGCGATTCCGATCCTTATGAATTTCACTTGGAGGATAGAACTTAGAATAAAACCGGGGCACAATATCATTCCATTCAAGAGAATCCCCATTATCCAATAATTTATACCAATGCGCCGCCTTACCGGACAGCGATAAAGAGAATAATTTCTTCCTCACTTCATCCATAGCAATACCTGCACATTTGAATAACCCGCATAATTCATGCAAAAACAGTAAATGATCACCGGGGTGGACAGTTCCATCCCCTTCATAGCGGTTATCCATAACACGTTCAATAATTTTCATAGGTATTTTATATGGTATCACTTCCTCACCTGGCGCCTCATCCACTACCGTTGCAGTAGTAGTAGATTTCCCAAATAGAAAATGAAGAGAAGATCTCTCCATAATGACTTATAGCAGCAGGCAGAAATAAAATCAGCACAACAGTAAAGGTTTTCCTTACCAATTCCACTTACCAATAGCGCTTCACTCCCCGGCAACGGCGCCAGAAAATATTCTTGATGACCCACAAGTATAGGGGGTGTATCGTAGTATCTTCGATAAGTAAGAATGTCGATCCCAACGAGGAGCAGAAGGTGTTGACAAGCAGTTTCGATGAAGGATTCACTGTAAATGCTCACAGACAAGTATTCAGGGGGTTTTGATGTAGCAGTTGAATAAAGTACGAGTATGTAAAGTGCGAGAGTAATAATTGCAGCGAGTGGCCCAATCCTTTTTAGCACAAAGGACAAGCCGGTTTGTTTACTTATAATGACCAAACGTTCTCGAGGACACACGGGATTTTAGTCTAATGCTTTCGCTACATACGGCTAAATAATCTTCATTGTTGTGATAAGTGTTGTGTGGGTGAACCTATGCTAATGTACCGCCCTTCCTAGGACTAATACATACTTGTGATTATACCCCTTGCAAGCATCCGCAACTACAAGAAAGTAATTAAGAAATAAATCTAACCACAGCCTTAAACTCTGAGATCCTGCGATCCCTCCTGCATCGATATACCAACAGGGGTTTAGGTTTCTGTCACTCCGGCAACCCCGCAATTAGCAAACGAATACAAGATGCATTCCCCTAGGCCCATAAATGGTGAAGTGTCATGTAGTCGACGTTCACATGACACCACTAGAAGAATAACACCACAACTTAAATATCACACCATTGAATATTACTCATCCATAGTTCACTACTAACATTTAGACTTCACCCATGTCCTCAAGAACTAAACGAACTACTCACGAGACATCATATGGAACATGATCAGAGGTGATATGATGATGAATAACAATCTGAACATAAACTTGGTTCAATGGTTTCACTCAATAGCATCAACAACAAGTAGAAATCGATACCGGGAGAGTTTCCCCTATCAAACAATCAAGATCAAACCCAAATTGCTACGGCGGTGACGGTGTCCAGCGGTGATGATGGCGGTGATGATGGTGGGGATGATGATGATGGTGATGGCGATGATGTCCAGCTCGATGACGGTGACGATGGCGTCGATTTCCCCCTCCCGGAGGGAATTTCCCCGGCGGATTCCTGCCCGTCGGAGAGCTCTTTTCTCTCTGGTGTTCTCCGCCCCGCAGAGGCGGCTGTAACTCTTCGCGAGGTACCCCTTCTGGCTTAGGTCTTCGGGACGAAGGGTTTGGCGAAGAAAAGGAGGCGAAAGGGGCCGTGGGCCCCCCAGACCACAGGCCGGCGCGGCCAGGGCCTGGGCCGCGCCGCCCTAGGGTGTGGGCCCACCCTGGCTGCTCCTGGCTCCTCCTTCTGGCTTCCTTCGTCATCTTGAAAAATAGGATTTTTGGTATAATTTCCTTCCAGAGTTGATCTTCCGAAATACTGCGTTCTGACGGTGCTTTTTCCAGCAGAATCCTGGCTCCGGTGTTCGATCCTCCAATAATGATGAAACATGCAAAATAGATGAAATAACATAAGTATTGTGTCCCAATATGAAATATATCAATGAATAACAGCAAATTATGATATAAAATAGTGATGCAAATTGGACGTATCATGGTGTTCTTCTATTCCATGTGAAAAACCTTCAACACAAAATTTTCTTCCCATTCTTTTCTATGGGGTGACATTAGTGGTACAAGAACAATATTGTTGTTGTCATCATATTAAAAGAATAAAATATTTCCTTTATGCAACAGAGAGCACATAAAGTTATACATATTCTCCTAAATTCAAAAGATTCAAGAAAAATCATTTTAGAACTCAAAAGAATAGAGCAAACATAACGAGATAGAATTTATCAAAAAATTTGACAGCAGCAAAATAGAACTTTCTCGACCACTTAGACATGTCAGGAATTTTAGCAAATTTTTTTGCATATAGAGGATGAAAAGTTGTGACTACTGTGAATTTTTCGTGATTTTAGGAGTTACGAAAAAATCATAAAAATTGTGCACAAAAAGTGCAGCGCAGAAAACAGTAACTCCTAGTTTTTTTTACAACTTTTAACATCCAAATAGATAAAAACTTGGTAATTTATTTAAAATCAGAGAGTAAACAAAAATAAAACATGCATAGGAGAACAAAAAAAACATGGACCCCTCCAACATTCAACGAGATCAACCCAAGCTTACGATCTTGCTACTTCTGGTCCTCTAATTATTCCTCATCATATCATGTTACTCATCTCGAACAAAGAAATATTTTCATCCCCATGATACTCCAGTTCCTACAAAATTGTTAGTTCTCCAAACAAATGATATTTCTACCAAGATGAGGACTATATGAATCATTGGGAAAAAAAATTATTCAAGAACCTAACATATATAAAGAAAAGTAAACACTCTTTTTATTTTGTTTTACTATAGGAAGAGTTTTAATGATATAGACTTCACAATTGTTACATTGGCATGAACAACACATGCTCAAGGTCGATCCCAATTTCTTCATTTCTCATCCTTCTCATTTACTCTTCCATACTTTTTTATTTTATTAAAACTTATAAAATCACTAATATGTAATAAGAAGTAAAGCTATTTAACAAGGATATAAATGTGTGCTTAAATTAAAGGTTAATTGAAAGCATATGGAGCACACCACAAGATTTGAAACCATTAACTTTTGAGTCTCACCCTCTTCATGTCATTGGAATTTTATATATGAATAAATAACATAAAATAAATGGCAGCCAATACATATAATGAATAGTACCTTGCATTTTAAATAACATAGAAATATAAAGAGGGCTCTTATCTCTTCCTCTTTCATAAAATTTGCAAGCATCAACAGTAGACTCAACAACATAATTGTGAATAGAATAACATCATAAAGAAAAATCATCTAATGAGCTTATGGTATCATCTATTTATTTTAAATCATCATGATCCTCCCATAAATTAGACAAACTTATATCACATAGAGGATCATCATCAATATTATAAGAAGGGGTATTCATAGGAATGTGTGTGTTACCATTGTTAGGAGTTGGAGATTCGTAGCTACTCCATTCTTCCTCCACTTGTTCTTCTTTATCCTCTTCTTGGGGTTGCATTAGCATCCCCAAGATTATGCTTTTGTTAGCCTCCTTCTCTTGTTATTCCTTTTCACTCTTAAAATAATTTCTTGCATTCAAAATATTAGTAGGCAAGGGAATATTCAAGCTTCTAACAAAGTTGTATAGCATATTATCCATACTGTTGGGCTTACGAGGAAGCATCTTTATTATTTTTTTGGTTTTAATCTTATATGCAAGGTTCTGAAAGTAAACTAGCAATTCAAGCAAGAATAGAAGCTTAGTGCTATGCTTCCTGGCAATGGCGCCATAAAATATCTTGATAACCCCCAAGTGCAGGGGATCATCACAATACAATTCGATAAATATTTGAGTGTCGAACCCACGAGGAGCTGAAGGTAAACTATCTATTCTCTAAGTCCATATAACCCACTTATATGATCTTCTATGCAAAGCTAGGAGATATAGTGTGTGTGTATAGGTTTTTACTAGAATCTATAAGTGCTGAAATTAAAATGCAAAAGGTAAAATGCAAGACAAGTAAAGTGCTAAAGTAAAATGCAATAAGATGAGGGGAAGTGAAGTGGAGTAACTCAAGAGAGCAAGTGTTCATGCAAATTTCTATTTTATTTGTGTGGTTGTCACAATTAGTGAATCTCATTATGGTATTTGTAATATTTCTTCTAGAGAGGAGCCACAGATAGCTGTAGCCATGGATATGAGCAAGTACACCCTCAGTGATTGATCCCAAGGCCAGTTAAGAGCAAAGAAGAGAATTAGTAAGACTTAAAGTCCAACCACCTCTATAAGATTTAAGGTCCCCATAGTTATACCTCTCGTTTGATAAATCATGATTAATACAACATGCATCTAAGAATTAGGACAAGGTTTCTGCCAACTCCCGTTGTCTCTCTCCATATCAACATGCAACGGTGAGAACCTTATGCATGCCCCGATATATGTGTGCACTCATATATCAGTACAAAATATCATAATAGAAGATAACAAATACGTGTATGCAACCAACAACAAAAATCTCACAATTCGCATGAACAATTCACTACTCAAACATCAACATAGATATGCAATAGATCATGGGAAAACAATATATTGCATCATACATCATTTTTGCCAAGAGATTACATAGGGGGTGATGAAGAGTTGTTGTAGATGTTGATGAAGTTGATGAAGATGGTGATGATGCCTTCACCGGACGGGGCTGGAGTCCACCGGAGGAGATTCCGGCAGCGTTTCCCTCCTCCGATCTCCGGCAGCGGTAGTCTGCTGACTCTATGTTTATGTGTTTTGATCTCCGCTGCCTTAGCCTCAACAAAACCCTCGGGGGTCGTATATAGTGTTTTTTTAGGTCAAAACAAGTCGGTGGGCGTTGGATTGAAGTGAGTCAGACAGATGACGGCGAAACGACACCCCAGGTGGCGCACCCAAAGGGGGAGGGCGCACAACTTGCCTAGTTTCCACCTCCGTCACCCCCTATTGTCCCACTTTAGCTCATTTTGTTTGTCACGAAAATTCCAAAGCGTGGCCCCTGACCTTTCCCATTTTCGAGGCCCGTAGCTCCTGGAAAATCAAAAACATTAAAAAGTCACATTTTTTGCTAAACGTAATTAGAACTGAAGGAGGGGGCATTATTTAGAAAATCCCCTAAAACATCATAAAACATGGGAACAACATTATATAAGATGCAGATATGTGGTAATATATTGCAATAAAGTCCAAAGTTCATGTATGCATTTCACATGCATCAACGGCGTCCCCCGGGCTCTAGTCCAGCGAAGCAGCGGAAGGAGAAAAATCTGGACCGAGGATTCAGCAGCACGATATGTTGTGAGTATGTTGGCCCCGTATGCACGTTCCAATATTTTGGAACGACACGTGAGGGAGAGAGGAAAAAGCCAAGGGGGTGGAATGAGAGGAGGGGCTACCGCCACCAGGAGCCCCCCACCTTAGCCGCCACCCCTACTACTGTTTGGTCGGGGCGGCATCCAACATAGTTCGTGGTCCCTCCTTTCCCTTTGGGTGAGGCGCCACACCCCCTAATGGGATGCCAAATGTGCCCCATTAGGGTTTAGCCTATTTTTATTTCCTTTTTAATATTAAGTAATTTAATTAAATACCAAAAAATATTATTTAAGTCTCTTAACAATTCATCAACTCCGGAACTTTACAGATACCTCTTCAGAACAATTCCGGAGTTCTCTCTTATTACTCTGATGACCCCGAATCAAACTCTAAGCATCGTATACCCGTAAGTATGCCACCCTACGGTTTGAGAACGTGTAGACATGATCGGGACACCTCTATTATCAATGAACAAATAAAGCGGGATTTGGAAAGCCATGATGGTCCCTATGCTTTCCAAGAAAAAACATTATAGCTTGAACCTCAAACATTGAGTAATATTCCCTTTGTCTCATGATACTTGGTTTGTCCGAGATCTTATTTTCGCTATCTCCATACCTAGTTCGATCTCGTTACTCGTTCCCGTGATATTACATTCTCGGGACCTGGTCACATGCTTGCAATCTTCGTAGATGCAATCTCACTGAGTGGGCCTAGAGTACATATCTGTCACGTGGATGGATAACTCCCAATCTTCATGCATGCATACGCCTGAACTTATTCCTTCGGACACCTAGAAACACCTTTATGATCACCATGTTACGGTGTGACGGGCGATGCAGTCAAAGAGGCTTGCGGTGATAGTGATTAGATATGATCTCACGGTCAAAGAATTGGGTTACTATGTTTTCCTAGTTATCACAATGTAGAACTTTGCGACTGGATCTCATTGCAATACTTATGACGGGTGTGTGCCTATCACATCATTTATCCAATGACGTGACCCCATTGGCAATTGACATAAATGTACATCATCAGGAAACCTTAATCATATGTTGACCAATGGACTAGTTGACCAGGGACTTCGTTTGTTTACATACCACACGTGTACTAATATTTCCGCTTAATATAATTATAGTGTGGCATAAAACTTATTATGGACATCGGGGATATGAAAATAAAACCATCTTTATTATTTGCCTCTAGGGCACATCTCTAACAGTATTCCGCTTGCACTAGAATACAAATAAACTAGTTTATATTTGCCAAGAATCTAACACCTATTGCCTCTTGGTGTTGATCATCCTTCGCTCGTGAAAGAGGTTTCTTCAACGGGTTTGCAACATTCAGATAATGTACTATGCACATCTTTATGTCACCTTCATTGAGATATTGTGGTATGACATGATAATGCCGAAGAATATGCTTGGCAGTAGAGTTAGACATTGGTTCCTTTGCATTTGCAATGGCGTCTGTGTTGTCACAATAAATGCTCAAAGGGTCTTGCATGCTCGGGAACACACCCAGTTCAATGACAAAATTCCTTAGCCAAACATCTTCATTCACCACTTCTGAAGCAGCTATATACTCCAATTCCATTGTAGTTTGAGCAACTGTGGTTTACTTGCCGCTCCTCCAGCTCCATGCGCATCTGTTCACCATAGACACGTATCATGTCTGAGATTTCGAGTCAACTGGTTCAGTGTCAAAGCTTGCATGAAAGTAAACTTTTACGACAAGCTCCTCTTCACATCCTCCATAGAATAGAAACATATACTTGGTTCTCCTAAGATACTTCAGGAATAGCCTCGGGTATAGGGAATATTCCAGATTTCTCAACTTATGGGTTCATAATTAATAACATCTTCACCATCGAGATTAACAATCATAATTGTTGTCCCTCCATACAATCTAGGATTACTTTGGAAAAAATCAGTCAAACTAATCGCCATGGCCACATTAGGTCGAGTACTCAGCATGTTATACATGATAGATAGAGACTATGGCTGAAGCATAGGAAATTCTAGACATCTCTTCCTTATATTTAGCCGTTGCTGGACACTGAGTCACACTCAATGGTTTACTTTTTAACACATGCAAGAACCCTTTCTTGGCCTGATCCATTGTGAATCTCTTTAGAACCTTTTCCAGGTAAGTACTCTAACATCATGATATTAGGCGTTTTGATCCATCTCTATTGATTTTAATTCCTAATATGTAAGAAGCTTCACCCAAGTCCTTCATAGAAAATTTACTATTTAAATAATCTTTTATCCTCTTTAGAAGATTCACATCATTCCCAATTAATAATACGTTACCCCATAGAATAATAGGAATGATAGTGCGCTCCCACTCACATTTTTTTTAATAAATGCAGGACTCTTCTTCATTTTGGACAAATCCAAAATCCTTGACCACTTCATCAAAGCGAAGATTCCATCTTCAGGATGCTTACTTCAGTCCATAAATGGAACAATGAAGCTTGCATATCTTTCCAGCATTCTTAGGATCGACAAAACCTTCTAGTACAACTATTCATCAATGTTTCAATTCAAAACGCAGTTTTGACATCCATATGCCATATCTCATAATCAAAATACGCAACAATTGCTAGTTAAATCCTGATAGACTTAAAGCATCCTATGGGTGAGAATGTGTTATCGTAGTCAACTCCTTGAATTTGTCAAAAACCCTTTGTGACAAATCGAGCTTTATATACCCTCCATCTATCTTTTTCTTAAGAATCCATTTATTCCCAACGGCCTTGCGGCCATAGGGTATATTCACCAAATTCCATACTTGGTTGTGATACATTGATCCTATTTCGAATTTCATGGCTTCAAGCCATTTCTCCCAATCAGGTCCCTCGATTGCTTCCATGTAGTTCGCAGGTTTGTCTTGTTCAACTAATATGAGTGTATTAAAAAGATCACCATACCATTCTGGAGCAGTACGTGTTCTTGTAGACCTGTGTGGTTGAGTAGGCGCCTATGATCATTATATTATGATCATTATCATTTGCCCCCTCTCCAATTGTGGAGGACGTTTCCGGAACATCTTCCGTTGCGCCACTCGATATTTGGAGAGTAGTATGAATAATCTCATCAAGCTCTACTTTCCTCCACTAACACCTTTGGCGAGAAACTCTTTCTAGAGAAAGGAACCAGTCTTCTCGACAAAAGTTTTTCCCTCGGTTTTGTTGTAGGTGTACCAAATAGTTTCCTTTGGATACGCTACAACAATGCATTTCTTCGCTTTTGGTTTGAGTTTATCGGGATGTAGTTTATCTCATATGGTGTTGTCTGGATGAAACCCTATTTAAAATGAATGCAATTGTTTCTAACGCATACCCCCAAACTGATATCGATAAGTAGACAAGCGACAGCTTATCCCATACACTATCTAATAGAGTGTGACTACGTCGTTCAGACACACCGTTTCACCGTGCTTTTCGAGCTAGCATAAGTTGTGGTACAATGCCACCCGTCTTGATATGCATGCCAAACTCATAACTCAAATACTCGCCTCCTCGATCGGATCAGAGGTGCTTGATTTTCTTGTTAAGTTTATTTTCAACTTCAGTCTGAAATTCTTTAAACTTTTCAAATGTTTCAAACTTGTGTTTCATTAAGTAAATATACTCATATATACTCAAATCATCGGTGAAGGTCGCGAAGTAATGATATTTTTTATTGCGTGTTGAGATGATCATCCTGTCCACATACATCAGCATGCATGATTCCCAGTAAGTTCGTCACCCGTTCCATCACACCAGAGAACGGATTCTTGGTCATCTTTCCAATAAGGCATGGCTCGCATGTGTCAAGAGATTCCAAATCTACCGACTCCAAAAGTCCATTAGAATGGAGATTCTTCATGCGCTTAACACCAATATGACCCAGACGATGGATGTGAGAATCATTACAATCAATATTCAATAAGAACGAACCATTACTTTTTGGCGCATGAACATAGAAGACATCACTCATATAAATAGAACAACCATTTGTTTGTAAGTTAAATGAAAATAGTCTCGCATCAAGCAAGACCCACTTATAATATTCATACTCAACACGGGTACAAAGTAATATTTATTCAAAACTAGAATCAATCCCGAAGGTAAACTAAGAAAGAGAGTGTGGACATACATCACATCTAGTTTTCATCCATTGCCAACACGCATTGTCCCTTCATCCTTCGCCAAGCGCCGCATATTCTGTAAATCCTGCCGGGAGTTACAAATATGAGCAACAGAACCGGTATCAAATAATCATGTGTTACTCCGGGCACTTGTGATGTAAACATCAGTAACATGTATATCACATATACCTTTATCTTTCCCGCAATCTTGTCGGCCTTCTTATCTTCCAGGTACTTGGGGCAATTGCATTTCCAGTGACCTCCACCCTTCCAGTAGAAGAACTCGACGCTAGGCTTGGGCACCTTGGGAGGAGTGGCAACAAGCTTCCCTGATGAGGACATCCCATCTATTGCTACAACGGATGTACCTACAGCTACACAAATACAAGGACCAGTCACTCGAGCTCGTGCCAAACAACTTAACTATCAGGTACTTTCGTTTCTTGGAATTATTCCTCACATACATGAGAATATGATACTGCCGAAATCAGATATGTTTGTTACTCTTAGGAATGATGGACCTAGCATGGATGAGGAGGACAATCATTGGAGCATGATCGCACATGGAGGAGATGGCAGCAAGCATTTGAGGATTGAAGAGGACGCCGCAAGTGGAGATTTCAGAACTTTGAAGCCACCATAAGAAGAGATGAAGACATGGACAAAATATAGAGTTTCCCACTTCATAATTTTGTACATAGCATAATATGGTGCTGCGTCACCTTTATTTTTGGGCCAGGTCCATGTCATTTTTGCAGGAATTAAGTCAGCCACTTTTTAGAGTCCGTATAGAAGGGGAAAAGACCTTCTAGGGTTTGGTTCGGTCACCATACGTATGGCTGGCCGAAACCCCACCTTTTTCTCCTTTAAATACCCCCATAGCCATCATGTTTAGACTCGGATTTTGATTAGACTAAAAGTTATCCATTGCTGCAACTCTCGTGTACTTCTTTTGAGGCCAACGCCCAGAACAAGACCGACTATTCGGAATCTCACCTTTTCAATAAAGCTTTCATCTATATCCGCAATATTTTGATTGCATCATTAGTTCTTACTTGTTCTCGATTTCAGGTAGGAATTAAGACCCTCGATGGTCAGGCTGATCATGCATCCGCAAGATCAGTAACTCCCGGAGATTGTCCTAGCGATTGCATTGGCGCACGAGCTTTTCACGTGTTGTCGGATCGTCAAGCACGAACTCCACCAACAAATCGATTTATCCTCGTCTCATCGAAAGATCGGCCACCTTTTCTCTATCATGTGGTATCAGATTTCAGGTTGGTCGGTGAGATTTTACTGTTTTTCTAGTGTAGATTGCATCTGCCATCATACCCATACACCACGAAAAAGCCAAAAATACTGTTAGGGTTTTAGATCATCGTCCGATAAACCCCCTGCCACGTCTTTGCATTGTGTTTTCAGTTTTGCATAGTTGAATTTGAGTCTGCATCTTTGTGTCAAGTTGCTGGTCTTAGCGTCTAGTTCCTTTAGAGTTTCGAGTTCTTGTCATATTAGTCACGCCGCCGCCGCTGCTCCCACCATCATATACATCTGCCATATACCCTGGTTCCTACCGCGACATAGATTCGTGTTGTTTCTCTACCGCGACAGAGTCCTTGGAGAAAACAAAAATTCCGTGAGATAATTTTCGGTCGCTAGTAAAGACTTGTGGAGGAGAGCAAAAAAAAAAGTCAAATCGCATCCAGGTCAGGTTGACCACGATTTCCACTAGTCAGGTCGATTTTAATCCGAATTGGGCAGTTTTGGTCTCCAAACTTTGACCGAAGATAACTTTTGCATACGAACTCCATTTTCGACGTTCGACCACTCAAAACGTGCGGGAGAAAAAGATAACTTTTGCATAAAAACTCTGTTTTCCATGTTGTATGCCTTTCCGAATCTCAGAATTGCCAAAAAACGCCGGGAAGGTTGAGATTTTTGACCTTTAAGTTTACTACCCGAAAATTCATGTGTTCTTCACTTATATCTTGCTTTTGAGCTATTCGTCTGTGCTTGTTGGAGCCAACCGCCACCATTAATCACTTCATCGCTGCTCGTTACTTGTGTACCGCGCCGTAACTTCGTTCGTGAACTAGGCTCGCGTCTTTCGTACGGTCTAGCTTAGGACCAGCACAGTACCGTTGTTGAGCATACTTTCAATACTGCACCGCTGTTTTGACAATTGTTGTTTTTGCTACCATATATAAGCCTTCCTACATCTCCACATATTGTCTCCACGTGCTTTGTATCGACACCTGGTCATCGCTTTGGCAATCTTTGGAGACGCTGATCATTGTTGGCTGCCATATCGCATTCCTCATGTTTGGTAAGAACTTGTAAGAGCTTTGTATTTTGCTTGACGAATTGTGCGTGAACCACCATATTCCGTAGTTTGTAGGCATATATATTTGTGCTTTTTGAGTACTAATCTTGACAGGAACCACATCATCTGGTGTTGACCCGAATAAGATGATGAGCGCGGGGTTGCATGCTCACTTCACCCACCTTTTGGGCGGGCATGCACGCGATGTAGATGCGCGCCTTGGTGACGTGGACGCCAAACTCACTGACGCGCTGGACAAGATGTGATACGCGTACAGCACGCGTCCGTTGGGAACCCCAAGTGGAAGGTGTGATGCGTACAGCAGCAAGTTTCCCTCAGTAAGAAACCAAGGTTTATCGAACCAGTAGGAGCCAAGAAGCACGTGAAGGTTGATGGTGGCGGAGTGTAGTGCGGCGCAACACCAGGGATTCCGGCGCCAACGTGGAACTTGCACAACACAATCAAAGTACTTTGCCCCAACGTAACAGTGAGGTTGTCAATCTCACCGGCTTGCTATAACAATGGATTAGATGTATAGTGTGGAAGATGATGTTTGCAAAGAACAGTAGAACGAGTATTGCAGTAGATTGTATTCGATATAAAAGAATGGACCGGGGTTGATACGCGTACAGTACGCGTCCGTTGGGAACCCCAAAAGGAAGGTGTGATGCGTACAGTGGCAAGTTTTCCCTCAGTAAGAAACCAAGGTTTATCAAACCAGTAGGAGCCAAGAAGCACGTTGAAGGTTGATGGCGGCGGAGTGTAGTGCGGTGCAACACCAGGGATTCCGGCGCCAACGTGGAACCTGCACAACACAACCAAATTACTTTGCCCCAACGTGACAGTGAGGTTGTCAATCTCACCGGCTTGCTGTAACAAAGGATTAGATGTATAGTGTGGATGATGATGTTTGTAGAGAACAATAAGAACGAGTATTGCAGTAGATTGTATTCGATGTAAAGAATGGACCGGGGTCCACAGTTCACTAGTGGTGTCTCTCCCATAAGATAAATAGCATGTTGGGTGAACAAATTACAGTTGGGCAATTGACAAATAAAGAGGGCATGACCATGCACATACATGTTATGATGAGTAGTGTGAGATTTAATTGGGCATTACAACAAAGTACATAGACCGCCATCCAGCATGCATCTATGCCTAAAAAGTCCACCTTCAGGTTATCATCCGAACCCCCTCCAGTATTAAGTTGCAAACAACAGACAATTGCATTAAGTATGGTGCGTAATGTAATCAACAAATACATCCTTAGACATAGCATTGATGTTTTATATCTAGTGGCAACAGCACATCCACAACCTTAGAACTTTTTGTCACTGTCCCAGATTTAATGGAGGCATGAACCCACTATCGAGCATAAATACTCCCTCTTGGAGTTACAAGTAACGACTTGGCCAGAGCCTCTACTAATAACGGAGAGCATGCAAGATCATAAACAACACATAGATAATAGATCAATAATCAACATAGCATAGTATTCCATATTCATCGGATCCCAACAAACGCAACATGTAGCATTACAAATAGATGATCTTGATCATGTTAGGCAGCTCACAAGATCCAACAATGATAGCACAATTAGGAGAAGACGACCATCTAGCTACTGCTATGGACCCATAGTCCAGGGGTGAACTACTCACACATCACTCCGGAGGCGACCATGGCTGTGAAGAGTCCTCCGGGAGATGATTCCCCTCTCCGGCAGGGTGCCGGAGGCGATCTCCTGAATCCCCCGAGATGGGATTGGCGGCGGCGGCGTCTCTGGAAGGTTTTCCGTATCGTGGCTCTCGGTACTGGGGTATTCGCGACGAAGACTTTAAGTAGGCGGAAGGGCGGAGTCGGAGGGCTGACGAGGGGGGCACACGCTAGGGCCGCGCGGGCCCCCCTTGGGCCGCGCCGCCCTAGTGTGGCGGCGCCTCGTCGCCCCACTTCGTTTCCCTTTCGGTGTTCTGGAAGCTTTGTGGAAAAATAGGCCCCTGGGCGTTGATTTCATCCAATTCTGAGAATATTTCCTTACTAGGATTTGTGAAACCAAAAACAGCAGAAAACAGCAACTGGCTCTTCGGCATCTTGTTAATAGGTTAGTGCCAGAAAATGCATAAAAATGACATAAAGTATGTATAAAACATGTGTGTATCACCAATAAAGTAGCATGGAACATAAGAAATTATCGATACGTTGGAGACGTATCAGCATCCCCAAGCTTAGTTCCTACTCGTCCCGAGTAGGTAAACGATAACAAAGATAATTTCTGAAGTGACATGCTATCATAATCTTGATCAATACTATTGTAAGCACATGTAATGAATGCAGCGATTCGAAGCAATGGTAAATACAATGAGTAAACAATTAAATCATATAGCAAAGACTTTTCATGAATAGTACTTTCGAGACAAGCATCAATAAGTCTTGCATAAGAGTTAACTCATAAAGTAATAAATTCAAAGTAAAGGCATTGAAGCAACACAAAGGAAGATTAAGTTTGAGCGGTTGCTTTCAACTTGTAACATGTATATCTCATGGATAGTTGTCAACATAAAGTAATATAATAACTGCAATAAGCAAGTATGTAGGAATCAATGCACAGTTAACACAAGTGTTTGCTTCTAGGATAGAAGGAAATAGGTAAACTGACTCAACATAAAAGTAGAAGAATGGCCCTTCGCAGAGGGAAGCATTGACTGCTATATTTGTGCTGGAGCTTTTATTTTGAAAACAAGAAACAATTTTGTCAACGGTAATAATAAAGCATATGTATTATGTAAATTATATCCTACAAGTTGCAAGCCTCATGCATAGATTACCAATAGTGCCCGCACCTTGTCCTAATTAGCTCGGATTTACATGGATTATCATTGCAATACATATGTTCTAACCAAGTATCACAAAGGGGTACCTCTATGCCGTCTGTACAAAGGTCTAAGGAGAAAGCTCGCATTGGATTTCTCGCTTTTGATTATTCTCAACTTAGACATCCATACCGGGACAACATAGACAACAGATAATGGACTCCTCTTTAATGCATAAGTATTCAGCAACAAATAATATTCTCATAAGAGATTGAGGATTGTTGTCCAAAACTGAAACTTCCACCATGGATCATGGCTTTAGTTAGCGGCCCAATGTTCTTCTCTAACAATATGCATGCTCTAACCATTCAACTCATGATAAATGTCCCTTACTTCAGACAAGACGAACATGCATAGCAACTCACATGATATTCAACAAAGTGTTGATGGCGTCCCCAGGAACATGGTTATCGCTCAACAAACAACTTAATAAGAAATAAGATACATAAGTACATATTCAATACCACAATAGTTTTTAGGCTATTTGTCCCATGAGCTATATATTGCAAAGACAAAGAATGGAAATTTAAAGGTAGCACTCAAGCAATTTACTTTGGAATGGCGGAGAAATACCATGTAGTAGGTAGGTATGGTGGACACAAGTGGCATAGTGTTTGGCTCAAGGATTTGGATGCACGAGAAGTATTCCCTCTCAATACAAGGCTTAGGCTAGCAAGGTTATTTGAAACAAACACAAGTATGAACCGGTATAGCAAAACTCACGTAAAAGATATATTGCAAGCATTATAAGACTCTACACCATCTTCCTTGTTGTTCGACCCTTACTAGAAAATATCTAGACCTTAGAGAGACCAATCATGCAAACCAAATTTTAGCAAGCTCTATGTATTTCTTCACTAATAGGTGCAAAGTATATGATGCAAGAGCTTAAACATGAGCACAACAATTGCCAAGTATCACATTATTCAAGACATTATACCATTTACCACATGTAGCATTTCCCGTTTCCAACCATATAACAATTAACGAAGCAGTTCAACCTTCGCCATGAACATTATGAGTAAAGCTAAGGGCATATTTGTCCATATGCAACAGCAGAGCGTGTCTCTCTCCCACACAATGAATGCTAGGATCCACTTTATTCAAACAAAACAAAAATAAAAACATACAGACGCTCCAAGTAAAGCACATAAGATGTGATGGAATAAAAATATAGTTTCATTAGAGGAACCTGATAATATTGTCGATGAAGAAGGGGATTCCTTGGGCATCCCCAAGCTTAGATGCTTGAGTCTTCTTGAAATATGCAGGGATGAACCACCGGGGCATCCCCAAGCTTAGAGCTTTCACTCTCCTTGATCATATTGTATCATCCTCCTCTCTTGATCCTTGAAAACTTCCTCCACACCAAACTCAAAACAACTCATTAGAGGGTTAGTGCATAATCAAAATTCACATAGTCAGAGGTGACATAATCATTCTTAACACTTCTAGACATTTCACAAAGCTACTGAAAGTTAATGGAACAAAGAAATCCATCAAGCATAGCAAAACAGGCAATGCGAAATAAAAGGCAGAATCTGTCAAAACAGAACAGTCCGTAAAGACGATTTTTTTAGGTGCACCAGACTTGCTCAAATGAAAATGCTCAAATTTAATGAAAGTTGCGTACATATCTGAGGATCACTCACGTAAATTGGCAGATTTTGCTGAGTTACCTACAGAGACTACTGCTCAAATTCGTGACAGCAAGAAACTTTTTCTGCGCAGTAATCCAAATCTAGTATGAACCTTACTATCAAAGACTTTACTTGGCATAACAATGCAACAAAATTAAGATAAGGAGAGGTTGCTACAGTAGTAAAAACTTCCAAGACTCAAATATAAAACAAAAGTGATGTAGTAAAATCATGGGTTGTCTCCCATAAGCGCTTTTCTTTAACGCCTTTCAGCTAGGCGCAGAAAGTGTGTATCAAGTATTATCAAGAGACGAAGCATCAACATCATAATTTGTTCTAATGATAGAATCAAAAGGTAACTTCATTCTCTTTCTAGGGAAGTGTTCCATACCTTTCTTGAGAGGAAATGGATATATAATATTGCCTTCCTTCATATCAATAATAGCACCAACAGTTCGAAGAAAAGGTCTTCCCAATATAATGGGACAAGATGCATTGCATTAAATATCCAAGACAACGAAATCAACGGGGACAAGGTTATTGTTAACCATAATGCGAACATTATCAATCCTCCCCAAAGGTTTCTTTGTAGAATTATCAGCAAGATTAACATCCAAGTAACAATTTTTCAATGGTGGCAAGTCAAGCATATTATAGATTTTCCTAGGCATAACGGAAATACTTGCACCAAGATCACATAAAGCATTACAATCAAAATCATTGACCTTCATCTTAATGATGGGCTCCCAACCATCCTCTAACTTCCTAGGAATAGAAGCTTCACGTTCTAATTTCTCTTCTCTAGCTTTTATGAGAGCATTTGTAATATGTTTTGTAAAGGCCAAATTTATAGCACTAGCATTAGGACTTTTAGCAAGTTTTTGCAAGAATTTTATAACTTCAGAGATGTGGCAATCATCAAAATCTAAACCATTATGATCTAAAGCAATGGGATCATTGTCCCCAATATTGGAAAAAAAATTAGCGGTTTTATCACAAGCAGTTTCAGCAGTTTTAGCAGTTTTAGGCAGTTTTGTAAGCTTTGCATTAGGAGTAGAAACATTGCTAACACCAATTATTTTACCATTGATAGTAGGAGGTGTAGCAACATGTGAAGAATTATCATTGCTAGTGGTGGTAATAGTCCAAACTTTAGCTATATTATCTTCTTTAGCATTTTCTTCTTTTTCCCACCTAGCACGCAATTCGGCCATCAGTCTTATATTCTCATTAATTCTAACTTGGATGGCGTTTGCTGTAGCAAATGACTTAATATCTTTATCTTCATTAGGCATAACTTTCGATTTCAAAAGATCAACATCAGCAGCAAGACTATCAACTTTAGAAGCAAGTATATCAATTTTCCCAAGCTTTTCTTCAACATATTTGTTAAAAGCAGTTTGTGTACTAATAAATTCTTTAAGCATAGCTTAAAGTCCAGGGGGTGTATTCCTATTATTGTTGTAAGAATTACCATAACCGTTACCATTATTATAAGGATATGGCCTATAATTGTTACTAGAATTGTTCCGATAAGCATTGTTGTTGAAATTATTATTTTTAATGAAGTTCACATCAACATGTTCTTCTGGAGCAACTGATACGTCCAAAACGTATCTACTTTCCCGAACACTTTTGCTATTGTTTTGCCTCTAATTTGTGTAATTTGGATACAACTAACACGGATTAACGCTGTTTTCAGCAGAATTGCTCTGGTGTCTTGTTTTTGTGCAGAAATTCAACTTTCGGGAAAATCCTCGGAATTTATACCAAAGGGCCTATTTTACCAGAAGACTCAGGGAGCTAGAAGGGCAAGCCAGGTGGAGGCCTGAGGGCCCCACACACCAGGCCGGCGCGGCCCAGGGGGGCGCGCCGCCCTAGTGTGTGGCCCCCTCGGCTGGCCTCCGATGCCCCCCTCTGGACTACTTAAGGGGTTCGATCTAAAAAACACGAGGACGAAGTCGAAGTCGCCAGAAGCCCTCCAGTACGCCGCCACATTGCGAAACTCCGTCTCGGGGACCAGAAACTCCGTTCTGGCACTCCGCCGGGACGGGGAATTGGAGGAGATCATCGCCATCATCACCACCGACGCCTCTCCATCGACCAGCAATGCTTCCCCCATCCATGTGTGAGTAATTCCCCCGCTGTAGGCTGAAGGGGATGGTAGGGATTGGATGAGATTGGTCATGTAATAGCATAAGATTGTTAGGGCATAGTGCCTAGTGTCCGTAATTGGTACTTTGATGATATTGTTGCAACTTGTTATGCTTAATGCTTGTCACTAGGGCCCGAGTGCCATGATCTCAGATCTGAACATGTTATTATTTCATCATGATATGCATTGTTTTATGATCTTACCTGCAAGTTGTATACACATGTCGCTGTCCGGAACCAAAGGCCCCGAAGTGACAGAAATGGGGACAACCGGAGGGGATGGCGGTGATGTGAGGATCACATGTGTTCACGGAGTGTTAATGCTTTGCTCCGGTACTCTATTAAAAGGAGTAACTTAATATCCAGTAGATGACCTAGAGGCCCGGCTGCCACCGGCTGGTATGACAAAAGATGTTGTGCAAGTTTCTCATTGCGAGCACGTACGATTATATACGGAACACATGCCTATGGATTGCTTTGTACTTGGACACCGTTTTATTATTATCTGCAAATGCCCTGCTTTGATTGTTACATGAGTTTCTCTCATCCATGCAACACCCGTCATCCATCCTCGTGCCTATGATTTTAATCCTGCTGTTTACTAAAATCACTACTGCTGTCTCTGTTACTCTGCTGCTGTTATTTCGCTACTGCTACTGCTATAAAACTGTTACTACTGATAAACTCTTGCGAGCAAGTCTGTTTCCAGGTGCAGCTGAATTGACAACTCTGTTGTTAAGGCTTTCAAGTATTCTTTGTCTCCCCTTGTGTCGAATCAATAAATTGGGTTTTACTTCCCGCGAAGACTGTTGCGATCCCCTATACTTGTGGGCCATCAAGACTATTTTCTGGCGCCGTTGCCGGGGAGCATAGCTTTATTTGGAGGTTCACTTGGATTGATATTGTTCGCTGCAAATTCTCCATCATGGGTAAATCTCGTGATCCTAAAGTCGCCATATTACCATCCACTACAAGAAAAGGTACAACTCTGAGTACCTCTGCTGCTCTTGATTCACCATCTGTGATAAGTCAACTTGTTTCACCGCCGCAAGCTTCACTTGCTGGTACTTCTGCTGAATCTGAAAACTCTCATAATATTGATAATGTTTCTGATGTGCTTGATGATAGTGGTTCATTGGGATCCTTTCTAGATGCTACAATTGCTAGGTCTAGACAAATTGAAAATGCTGAAACTCCTAATGAAAATGCTGCTACACCTGTTAATTCACCTGAACTTGATTATTCTAGTGATGATCCTGATGAGGATTATGTGGAGCTTAATGATGATTTTATTAATAGATGCAATGCTACTGCTGATGCAATAAAAATTAAAAAGTTTATCGCACAATATACTGTTAGACATAAGCTATCTCCTGATCCTAAATTTGCCACATCTCCTATATGCATTAAGGATAAAGATTATGATTTTTCTCTTGATCTATCTCATATAGCTATTGTTGAGAAAACACCCTTTTGTGGTACTGAAAAAGAAAGTGCTATAGAACACATGAATGAACTTTCTTCTATGAGTAGCCTGTTTTCTGATGATGTTTAGATGCGCACTTATTTTGTTGCTAAAATTTTTCCTTTCTCATTAAAGGATGATGCTAAAACTTGGTATAATAATTTGCCTCCTGGTTCTATTAAAAGTCCAGGTGATTTGCTTGATGTTTTCTTTCTGAAATACTTTCCTGCTAGTGCTCAATATGCTGCTTTACAAAAAATTTATAGCTTTGACCAGGAAGATGGAGAGAAATTACCTGAAGCATGGGCAAGATTTTGCTCTCTTATCAGGGCTCGACCTAGACATGATTTGGAAAAGCATGATTTACTTTATATATTCTATAGTGGACTAACCGTTGAGTCTAGAGCATATTTGGATAGTTGTGATGGTTGTGTTTTCAGGAAATGAACTCCAGATGAAGCTGAAGAATTATTGGCTAAAATAGGCCGGAATCATGATGATTGGACTACACCTGAACCAACTCCGACGCCAATATTTAAGAAGAGGGGTTTGATTAAATTGAATGATGAAGATATGAGGGAAGCCAAGAAGTCTGTAACATCCCCAAATTTCAATAAAAGAAAGTTAGAAGAATTCTAGAGAGCAAAATTTCAAACCAACAAAAACTTTTTAAATTGCATATAGTGCCATGCATAGGACTTGTGCATTTGATTGATATGCCATGATGATTGTTATTATGTGTATAAGATAAACCCTAAAACCCTAAAGTGATCATGAGAAGATCACAAACCAAATAAATCAAAAAGAGGAAGAAAATCAAATAAATGCAAAACCCTAAAAACCCTCACATATGCTCTATGGCATTTTTATAAATTTTGACCCTAGACCAATTTGGTCTTCACCATTGGTTGAATAATGTTACTAAACACTTATTACAACTTTTGGAATCAAAGAATCACTTTTCAAATGAATTTCAAATACAAAACTTGCTCACATATGATAATGGTCAAAACTGCCAATTCTAGTCTAATCACTACTTTGAGCCTTTGCAATTCAAATTTTTCAAACCAAACCTTGCTAACTCTTTGCACCACATCCAAGTCAACATCAAGATGAACACTTTTTGTAAAGATCACCATGCCAAATTCATTCTTGATCATTTGCTATGCTCATCCAAAGTTGCAACATTTTAACATATGCAACAATCTCCCACTTACCCAATTTTGCAAAAACTTGAATTCAACAATGCCACCACCACACTTCATCACCTCTGATCATTTCTAACTCAATGAGACACTCACAACTCAACACTTGCAACCATTTGAATTAAATCAAATTTGGACAAATTTTGCAAATGGCATCTATGGCACTATTTGACACTATTGCAAATAGTGATCTACCTCATCAACTCTACCTAAACCCTAGTCCAAATTGTCCCCTGGTTCCCTCTAACCATCAATACCACATAGTAAACCTAGGGAGGCAAACCTTAGCATGCATGACATGGCCATGCCGGCCATGTCGAGCCACCCTCCTCTCCCTTCTTCCTCAGCCACGGCCACCGTGCCCAAACGACGCCACCTCACCTCCTAGCACCACCTACACCCGCCATGGTCGAGGGAGCAGCGACCACACGCCGGACGACGCGCGCCCAAAAACCGCCAGTATGCCGCTCGCGTCGCAACCATGCGCGCCGTGGACGCGCACTGGCCACGCGCCACCTCGCCAGTACACGCACGCCCTGGACCCCATGCGAGCACGTTGAGCATCACCGTGACACCGCGACGCCGCCAGACACGCACGCAGCCCAGACCCGTGACCGCCGGCGCCGGAGACGATGACCTGTTCCCGTGAACGCCGCGGCAGTAGTGGAAGCAACGCGACCAAATTAGCCACCGCCCGACCAAGCTGTCGCCGCCAAATGCTTCGCCAGGAACCGCAGAACAGCGCCATGCCCTCGCCTAGCTCGCTAGCTCGCCGGAGACGCCGCGAGCATGTAGACCACCTCACTGCCCCGCAGCACCCTCGCGTTGCTATAAATAGAGCACTCCCCTCGTCGATCTAAGCACACCACCGCACTCGCCACCTCTCACTGCTTCTCAACCACCCCACCACTCGCTCGATTCTCGCCGGAGCAAGGCCAATCGGAAGCTCACCGCCGCGGAAGCTCTGCAGCAATCGCCGACGATCCCGACCACCCCAGGCGACGCCACTGCTACCAGGAGACTCGCCGTCGTCCACAACCTCGTCACGCATACTGCCAACCCTTGCTGGAGCCGCCGTAAGCTCTCCCACCCCCTACCTGAGCCGCCGGTGAACTCCCTCTCTCGCCGGCGAGACGATGAACCTAAGCCGTTAGATCCTGATCTAATCCTACGCTCCACGTTGAAACATACCGCTTCGGCGTTTAAACGTCGCTGACAGGTGGAGCCCCTTGTCAGGCAGCCCACGCGGGCACAGACGCGTGGTGGGCTGGCCTTGGGCCGTTTTGACTCAGTTAGGCCCAGTTAGTTTTCCCGCCGGCCTTTTTCATTCAAATTCGATTTAAACAATTCCAAACAAATTCAATACTGCCAAACTTTGAAATTCAATAGATTTAAATTGGCTTAACCAAATTCAATGAATTTTATATGGTTGGAAGGCTATGGAAAAGATCTACACAATGCCACTGGTCCCATGACCAGATTGGTTGTAGAATTAATTTGAGAAAAAGAAGAAGGCAGGGACTTTTCCCTATTCAAATAATTATAAAAAATCAACCAAAATAGATATTAAGTTAATTCCAACTCTAATAGCTCACATTTGACTTACACTAATTGATTATGCAATAAAATGGTGTGGTCACTTTGCATGATCATGCCCTAGTTTAATTAATGGATAATATGGCTAGTTTAACTAGTTGATATTGTCCAAAACAATTAAGTAATTCATATGAAGTCTTATACTTCATTTAAACTTTGTCTCAAATGAATTCATGTGATGTTTGGACCCCTGGTCCAAACTCTCTTATATGAATTACTTAGAGATTTAAATCATATGAAGTATTATTAAATAGTATGAGGTGGTCTACCTCATTTAAATCATTTTCTCAAATGATAATGATGAATATTTGACTTAGGTCAATATAAGTTCATATATGATTGTTTGAGAAATTAAATCTTAAGAAGATTTCAATGAGAGGAAATTATTTCTCAAGAACCCTATGGAAACTATCATTTACATATTAAATAAAAAGAAGTGAATTCTCCTCAAGCAACACAACCCATGCACCCTAATTGGATTATTTGTGTGCATAGAATAGTTTGTGTGTTTATATGTGATACATGGAATAGCCATTGAATTAGTGAGTAATTATACTCGTATTCAAATTTAGATGCTAGCACCGGAGAGTACACCGAAGAAGAAGGTTGCTACCAAGAGGAGGAGGAGGAGAATTTTGAGAACTACCAAGGCAAGCTAATATTCTTGCAAAGTGCAAAGCCCCTTGGGGCAAGGCACCATGAATCTTACCTTTTCTTACATAAGCCTATCCCAAGTTTATACATTACAAGTTTTTAATTGTTTTCTCAAGAAGTTACTTTTATAGTTAACTTTGGTCAAAGTACAAGAGTTTACTAGAGTAGTGAAGTTATTCTCAATCAAGCAAAGCAAGATAGCCCCCCTCATGAATTAGAGCTAGTGCTAATGAAATAAAACTTGACTACTCTAGAGGGGAACAAGGTGAATTGAAATAAATTTGAAACCTTGGAATGATGATGCATTCCATTGAATGATTTTTGAAGGTGAATATGACCAAGAGAAGATAGTGATTTTTGATAAACATGATGTTGGTTTGAATGCGATACCTTTCCAATATTAAGTACCCCCACAATACCTGATTATGGGTAGGGCTTAACTGGAAGTTTATGCATCTTAGTATGGGTTCCCTCTGAACACACGTCATAGGGGTTATGCTTGAGGCTGCCTCCGTTGTTGAGAAATGATGTGAAATGGAGGTGAATTGTACGGCCAAGCCCTGTGCAGTTCCCAGGTTGACAGTTGGTCTTCACTGGGAGGCCAAACTCATGGGGAGAGGTGCTCATACTAGGATTTGTAAGTGAAAGGTTATGGTTGATGATCCGTGTACCGTGTTACGATGATTTGGTTAATCCCGATGGATGAAATCAAATGTTGTGGCACAAGTGTGCAACCTCTGAAGAGTGTAAATCTATTCGAATAGCCGCATCCACGGCTACGGACGGTTGGAAAGGCCATACAGTTTCCGATGTCATATCTTTGAAAATGATGTTGAAAGAGGTTGGTGAAATGACTTGTGGTGAATTGAATTGAAATCACCACTTGAATGGTGGGAATGACACTAATGTTCCCACTTGAGTTAGTTAGCACTGGAATAAGCTTTTTCTCAAATACTTGTGAACTAAAATTGGCTTTATGCAAATAAACTAGAGCTTAGCAAACCATACTAGAGATTGTCTAGCACTTACTTTAGTGTTTGTTTGCGAGTACTTAAAGTACTCACGGCTTTGTCCCTGGCTATTCAAATGGCCAGAGTATGAAGATGAACAAGGAGATGACCAGCAGGACGCCTACGACAACTAGGAGTCTTCCGACGTCAAGCGTTGGCCTGTGGACTAGAGAGTCCTTGTATCTTACGCTTCCGCTATGAACTTGTGTTTGTTCGTTGATCAATAGATCAACTATTCGTGTAATATGGATGATGTGATTCCAAGTTGTAAGACATTATGGTTTGTAATGAATGATGACTATAATACTTAACTATTATGCCTCGCAACAACAATATTCCTGGGATTGCGATGTATGACATAATAGGCATTCGGACTTAAAAAATCCGGGTGTTGACAAGTTGGTATCAGAGCCATTGTTTGACCTTAGAAGACCTTAGTTAGAATGGGCATTCTGAAAAACTTAACTTTGAAAATCAAATGAAGAGAATATTTGTGAAAACTTACTTACACTCTTGTCTTTGAGACTTTGCCAAAATTTGATGAATCATGTTCTATCTTCTTTGAATCGACTTAAAATTTTTCCACACTTTACACTCTCTAACTTACTCATCCAATTCTCTTTCAGACGGAGCCGAATGAACCCATCAACACCAAGTTTTACCAGCTTGGGAACGGAGGGAGCTTGATCTTCGAGCACGACCTCAACGCCGTCTCTGAATTCCTTGGGCGCCCACACCCCGAGTTCCACGGGGTTCAGCTGGACGACACGCCCGGAGGAGAGTTGCAGTGGGTGATCACTGCTGGCTTGAGGGGCAAGATGGAGCCTCCCACCTCGGAGAGGATCCTCTTCTCCTTCCGCAAGAGCAACTGGCTCGATGGACTCGCACGTGGCCTTCAGGAGGCACTTGCGCGCCTCTGTGGACAGAACATGGTGCGCATCCTCGCATCGTGCTACGCGCATCTCGTGAGGCGTGATGCCATGGGAGTGCCCATGGAGCTGCAGCCGCACCCGGAGTTGAGGCACCATGCTGAGCACCTGGACTTCATGCTCTACCAGACTCAGAAGGACCTCGACGCCACTCGCGCTTACGCGAACCAGACCCATGCTCACATCATCGAGCAGGGTGAGGCGATCAAGCTACTCAACAACGACCGCAAGAGCCTTCGCCAGCAGCGTGCTGATACGTCTCCAACGTATCGATAATTTCTTATGTTCCATGCCACATTATTGATGTTATCTACATGTTTTATGCACACTTTATGTCATATTCGTGCATTTTCTGGAACTAACCTATTAACAAGATGCCGAAAGGCCAGTTGCTGTTTTCTGCTGTTTTTGGTTCCAGAAAGGCTGTTCGGGCAATATTCTCGGAATTGGACCAAATCAACGCCAAACCTCCTATTTTTCCCGGAAGGCTCCAGAACACCGAAGAAGAGTCGGAGAGGGGCCAGGGGGCCACCACACCACATGGCGGCGCGGGCCAGGCCTTGGCCGCGCCGGCCTAGGGTGTGGCGCCCCCAGGTGCCCCCCTGCGCCGCCTCTTCGCCTATAAAAGCCCTTTCGACCTAAAAACGCAGTACCAATTGACGAAACTCCGTAAAGACTCTGTGGGCGCCGCCACCGTCGCGAAACTCCAATTCGGGGACAGAACTGTTCCGGCACCCTGCCGGGACGGGGAAGTGCCCCCGGAAGGCTTCTCCATCGACACCGCTGCCATCTCCACCGCCATCTTCATCACCGCTGCTGCTCCCATGAGGAGGGAGTAGTTCTCCATCGAGGCTCGGGGCTGTACCGGTAGCTATGTGGTTCATCTCTCTCCCATGTACCTCAATACAATGATCTCATGAGCTGCTTTACATGATTGAGATTTATATGAGTTTGTATCACAATTTATCTATGTGCTACTCTAGCAATGTTATTAAAGTAGTTTTATTCCTCCTGCACGTGTGTAAAGGTGACAGTGTGTGCACCGTGTTAGTACTTGGTTTATGCTATGATCATGATCTCTTGTAGATTGCGAAGTTAACTATTGCTATGATAATATTGATGTGATCTATTCCTCCTACATATGCATGAAGGTGACAGTGTGCATGCTATGTTAGTACTTGGTTTAGTCTGTTGATCTATCTTACACTATAAGGTTACTAAATATGAACAAATTGTGGAGCTTGTTAACTCCGGCATTGAGGGTTCGTGTAATCCTACGCAATGCGTTCATCATCCAACAAGAGTGTAGAGTATGCATTTATCTGTTCTGTTATGTGATCAATGTTGAGAGTGTCCACTAGTGAAAGTCTAATCCCTAGGCCTTGCTCCTAAATACTGCTATCACCGCTTGTTTACTGTTTTACTGCGTTACTACTGCTGCAATACTACCACCATCAACTACACGCCAGCAAGCTATTTTCTGGCACCGTTGCTACTGCTCATACTTATTCATACCACCTGTATTTCACTATCTCTTCGCCGAACTAGTGCACCTATTAGGTGTGTTGGGGACACAAGAGACTTCTTGCTTTGTGGTTGCAGGGTTGCATGAGAGGGATATCTTTGACCTCTTCCTCCCTGAGTTCGATAAACCTTGGGTGATCCACTTAAGGGAAAACTTGCTGCTGTTCTACAAACCTCTGCTCTTGGAGGCCCAACACTGTCTACAGGAAAGGAGGGGGAACGTAGACATCAAGCACTTTTCTGGCGCCGTTGCCGGGGAGGAAAGGTAAAGGTACTCACACTACGGATCTCGGCTACTAAGCTATTTTCCGCCGTCGTAAGTACTCGAAGCTATTTCCTTTAGATCCTGCAATTGCATCTTTTTGTTTCTTGTTTACACTAGTAAGGCATAATGGACAACAATGAGCTTTTTACTCTATTTCCTGATTTAAGACATGGATGGTTTGATCCGAAAATTAAAAAACCCATGGAACATATTAATATGAACACTTTGAACGCCATTGTTTCTAATGATATGGAAAATTCTAAGCTTGGGGAAGCTGGTTTTGATGAGCATGATCTTTTTAGTCCACCAAGCATTGAGGAGAAAATTTTCTTTGATGATACTTTACCTCCAATTTATGATGATTATAATGATAGTAGTCTTTTGTTGCCACCTACTATGGAGAGTAAATTTGATTATGATTACAATATGCCTCCTATATTTGATGATAGCTACTTTGTTGAATTTGCTCCCACTATTACTAATAAAATTGATTATGCTTATGTGGAGAGTAATAATTTTATGCATGAGACTCATGATAAGAATGCTTTATGTGATAGTTATATTGTTGAGTTTGCTCATGATGCTACTGAAAGTTATTATGAGAGAGGAAAATATGGTTGTAGAAATTTTCATGTTACTAAAATACCTCTCTATGTGCTGAAATTTTTCAAGCTACACTTGTTTTATCTTCCTATGCTTGTTACTTTGCTCTTCATGAACTTGTTTATTTACAAGATTCCTATGCATAGGAAGCATGTTAGACTTAAATGTGTTTTGAATTTGCCTCTGGATGCTCTCTTTTGCTTCAAATACTATTTCTTGCGAGTGCATCATTAAAACTGCTGAGCCCATCTTAATGGCTATAAAGAAAGAACTTCTTGGGAGATAACCCATGTGTTATTTTGCTACAGTACTTTGTTTTTATTTGTGTCTTGGAAGTTGTTTACTGCTGTAGCAACCTCTCCTTATCTTAGTTTTGTGTTTTGTTGTGCCAAGTTAAGCCGTTGATAGAAAAGTAAGTACTAGATTTGGATTACTGCGCAGTTCCAGATTTCTTTGCTGTCACGAATCTGGGTCCACCTCCCTGTAGGTAGCTCAGAAAATTAAGCCAATTTACGTGCATGATCCTCAGATATGTACGCAACTTTCATTCAATTTGAGCATTTTCATTTGAGCAAGTCTGGTGCCATTTTAAAATTCGTCAATACGAACTGTTCTGTTTTGACAGATTCTGCCTTTTATTTCGCATTGCCTCTTTTGCTATGTTGGATGAATTTCTTTGATCCACTAATGTCCAGTAGCATTATGCAATGTCCAGAAGTGTTAAGAATGATTGTGTCACCTCTGAATATGTTAATTTTTATTGTGCACTAACCCTCTAATGAGTTGTTTCGAGTTTGGTGTGGAGGAAGTTTTCAAGGGTCAAGAAAGGAGGATGATATACTATGATCAAGAAGAGTGAAAGCTCTAAGCTTGGGGATGCCCCGGTGGTTCATCCCTGCATATTTCAAGAAGACTCAAGCGTCTAAGCTTGGGGATGCCCAAGGCATCCCCTTCTTCATCGACAAATTATCAGGTTCCTTCTCTTGAAACTATATTTTTATTCGGTCACATCTTATGCGCTTTACTTGGAGCGTCTGTGTGCTTTTGTTTTTTGTCTTTGTTTGAATAAATGCTTGTGTGGGAGAGAGACACGCTCCGCTGGTTCGTATGAACACATGTGTTCTTAGCTTTTAATTTTCATGGCGAAGGTTGAAACTGCTTCGTTAAATTGTTATATGGTTGGAATTGGAAAATGATACATGTAGTAATTGCTATAAATGTCTTGGGTAATGTGATACTTGGCAATTGTTGTGCTCATGTTTAAGCTCTTGCATCATATACTTTGCACCCATTAATGAAGAAATACATAGAGCTTGCTAAAATTTGGTTTGCATAATTGGTCTCTCTAAGGTCTAGATAATTTCTAGTATTGAGTTTGAACAACAAGGAAGACGGTGTAGAGTCTTATAATGTTTACAATATGTCATTTATGTGAGTTTTGCTGCACCGGTTCATCCTTGTGTTTGTTTCAAATAACCTTGCTAGCCTAAACCTTGTATCGAGAGGAAATACTTCTCATGCATCCAAAATACTTGAGCCAACCACTATGCCATTTGTGTCCACCATACCTACCTACTACATGGTATTTCCTGCCATTCCAAAGTAAATTGCTTGAGTGCTACCTTTAAACAATTCAAAATTTATCACCTCTGATTTGTGTCAATTTTTTATAGCTCATGAGGAAGTATGTGGTGTTTATCTTTCAATCTTGTTGGGCAACTTTCACCAATGGACTAGTGGCTTCATCCGCTTATCCAATAATTTTGCAAAAAGAGCTGGCAATGGGATTCCCAGTCCCAAATTAATTAACAAAAATAGACACTCCTCCATGGTATGTGATTGTTGGACGGCACCCGAAGGATTCGGTTAGCCATGGCTTGTGTAAGCAAAGGTTGGGAGGAGTGTCATCATAATAAAACTAAAATAAAAAGGCACTCCTTCATGGTATGAGATTGTTGGCAGGCACCCGAGGATTCGGTTAGCCATGGTTTGTGAAAGAAAGGTTGGAAGGAGTGCCACCCAAAATAAAATAAAATGGGAGCCGCTCTTTGAAGGTTTGTCTGGCAAGGGGGTTAGAGTACCCGCTACCATTCGTTGACAACAACAAGCACCTCTCAAAATTTTACTTTTATGCTCTCTATATGTTTTCAAAATCAAAGCTCTAGCACAAATATAGCAATCGATGCTTTCCTCTTTGAAGGACCATTCTTTTACTTTTATGTTGAGTTAGTTCACCTATTTCTCTCCATCTCAAGAAGCAAACACTTGTGTGAACTGTGCATTGATTCCTACATACTTGCTTATTGCACTTATTATATTACTCTATGTTGACAATATCCATGAGATATACATGTTATGAGTTGAAAGCAACCGCTGAAACTTAATCTTCTTTTGTGTTGCTTCAATGCTTTTACTTTGAATTATTGCTTTATGAGTTAACTCTTATGCAAGACTTATTGATGTTTGTCTTGAAGTGCTATTCATGAAAAGTCTTTGCTATATGATTCACTTGTTTACTCATGTCATATACATTGTTTTGATCGCTGCATTCACTACATATGCTTTACAAATAGTATGATCAAGGTTATGATGGCATGTCACTCCAGAAATTATCTTTGTTATCGTTTTACCTGCTCGGGACGAGCAGAACTAAGCTTGGGGATGCTGATACGTCTCCAACGTATCGATAATTTCTTATGTTCCATGCCACATTATTGATGTTATCTACATGTTTTATGCACACTTTATGTCATATTCGTGCATTTTCTGGAACTAACCTATTAACAAGATGCCGAAAGGCCAGTTGCTGTTTTCTGCTGTTTTTGGTTCCAGAAAGGCTGTTCGGGCAATATTCTCGGAATTGGACCAAATCAACGCCAAACCTCCTATTTTTCCCGGAAGGCTCCAGAACACCGAAGAAGAGTCGGAGAGGGGCCAGGGGGCCACCACACCACATGGCGGCGCGGGCCAGGCCTTGGCCGCGCCGGCCTAGGGTGTGGCGCCCCCAGGTGCCCCCCTGCGCCGCCTCTTCGCCTATAAAAGCCCTTTCGACCTAAAAACGCAGTACCAATTGACGAAACTCCAGAAAGACTCCAGGGGCGCCGCCACCGTCGCGAAACTCCAATTCGGGGGACAGAACTCTGTTCCGGCACCCTGCCGGGACGGGGAAGTGCCCCCGGAAGGCTTCTCCATCGATACCGCTGCCATCTCCACCGCCATCTTCATCACCGCTGCTGCTCCCATGAGGAGGGAGTAGTTCTCCATCGAGGCTCGGGGCTGTACCGGTAGCTATGTGGTTCATCTCTCTCCCATGTACCTCAATACAATGATCTCATGAGCTGCTTTACATGATTGAGATTTATATGAGTTTGTATCACAATTTATCTATGTGCTACTCTAGCAATGTTATTAAAGTAGTTTTATTCCTCCTGCACGTGTGTAAAGGTGACAGTGTGTGCACCGTGTTAGTACTTGGTTTATGCTATGATCATGATCTCTTGTAGATTGCGAAGTTAACTATTGCTATGATAATATTGATGTGATCTATTCCTCCTACATATGCATGAAGGTGACAGTGTGCATGCTATGTTAGTACTTGGTTTAGTCTGTTGATCTATCTTACACTATAAGGTTACTAAATATGAACAAATTGTGGAGCTTGTTAACTCCGGCATTGAGGGTTCGTGTAATCCTACGCAATGCGTTCATCATCCAACAAGAGTGTAGAGTATGCATTTATCTGTTCTGTTATGTGATCAATGTTGAGAGTGTCCACTAGTGAAAGTCTAATCCCTAGGCCTTGCTCCTAAATACTGCTATCGCCGCTTGTTTACTGTTTCTTTGCGTTACATCTGCTGCAATACTACCACCATCAACTACACGCCAGCAAGCTATTTTCTGGCACCGTTGCTACTGCTCATACTTATTCATACCACCTGTATTTCACTATCTCTTCGCCGAACTAGTGCACCTATTAGGTGTGTTGGGGACACAAGAGACTTCTTGCTTTGTGGTTGCAGGGTTGCATGAGAGGGATATCTTTGACCTCTTCCTCCCTGAGTTCGATAAACCTTGGGTGATCCACTTAAGGGAAAACTTGCTGCTGTTCTACAAACCTCTGCTCTTGGAGGCCCAACACTGTCTACAGGAAAGGAGGGGGAACGTAGACATCACGTGCCAAGAAGGACGCTACGATTATGCGCCTTCGCGCCAAGATCGCGTCACTTGAGGCCACTGTCAAGGCCCAGGAGGATCAGATCAGAGAGCTGGAGGAGGAGGATGGAGGCATTGACCTTCAGGGAGGAGGAGCCTTCCTGAGCGACGACGACGACTTTGAGGAGGATGAGTTCACCGAGGAGGAGGACTACGAGTTCCTGGAGGCGGGACTTGACGACTACGTCCCGATCGATGTCGAGGATGAGGAGTAGTGCACTAGTTTCACTTATGTAGGTGTGAGTTGTATCCCGTCCTTTGTATCGTAGCATGAGAATGGTTCTTAAAACCATTGGAGTATGTGTGTGTTAGTTTGTAATGTGTGTTGAATGAATGAATGAATGTTATGTTTGTCACGAAAAGATTACAATTTTTTTTTACGTTTTCAAAACTTAACCAAAATAAACCATAGAATGTTCCCTCTTATCTCATGATCTTCTATATCCTCAGATGGCCCTCCCAATCGTACCAACGACGCGATGATGCAACTGTTGCAAACCTTGCTTGCCGACAAGGAGACAGAAAGAGCCGAACGCCAAGCCAACCTCAACGCTTTGCAGAACATCGCCAATCAAGGCCATGGAAATCATGACCACCCTGGATCCAAGCTCAAGAACTTCCAGAACACCAACCCTCCGGTGTTTAGCAAGACCGAGGAACCCCTCGACACCGACGACTGGCTCCAGACTATGGAGAACAACCTGGAAGTAGCCGGAGTGGAAGCCAACGAGAAAGTCTTGTTTGCAACCCACTATCTTGCCGGACCAGCCCGCGCTTGGTGGACAAGCACCCGTGCCATGAACGGAGGTCAGTTCATGACTTGGGAGGATTTGAAGCTCAAGTTCAGCAAGTACCATGTACCCCCGGGTCTTATCAAAAAGATGAGGGATGAGTTCCGTGAACTGAAACAAGGTCGCATGACGGTGGTAGAATACCGCGACAAGTTTCTCACACTGTCGAGGTATGCCCCTGATGAGACCGACACCGTTGAGAAGAGGAAGGAGAGATTCCTGAACGGACTGCATGATGAGATGCAGACGGTCCTCGTCAACATCCCCTTCACCGACCTCGAAGCCCTTGTTGACTCCGCCATCCAGATGGAGGGCAAGCTGAACCAAGCCAATGAGAACCGCAAGCGCCGCATGGCGAATCAAAGTGGGTCTAGCCATACCCAGAAGTTTCACCCCAGCTCAAGTGGAGGTTTCACTCCGAGAAACAACAAGCCACCGATGCAGAACTCGCGCCCCGGTTATCAGAACCGGAGTGGAGGAAACTCCAAGCCAGGAGGCTACAACAACAACAACAACAACAACAACAACAACAACAACAACTACAACCGCGTGATACGCGTACATCACGCGTCCGTTGGGAACCCCAAGAGGAAGGTGTGATGCGTACAGCGGCAAGTTTTCCCTCAGTATGAAACCAAGGTTTATCGAACCAGTAGGAGCCAAGAAGCACGTTGAAGGTTGATGGCGGCGAGATGTAGTGCGGCGCAACACCAGGGATTCCGGCGCCAACGTGGAACCTGCACAACACAAACCAAGTACTTTGCCCCAACGAAACAACGAGGTTGTTAATCTCACTGGCTTGCTGTAACAAAGGATTAGATGTATAGTGTGGATGATGATTGTTTGCAGAAAAACAGTAGAACAAAGATTGCAAAGAGATTGTATTTCAGTAAAGAGAATTGGACCGGGGTCCACAGTTCACTAGAGGTGTCTCTCCCATAAGATAAACAGCATGTTGGGTGAACAAATTACAGTTGGGCAATTGACAAATAAAGAGGGCATGACCATGCACATACATATTATGATGAGTATAGTGAGATTTAATTGGGCATTACGACAAAGTACATAGACCGCTATCCAGCATGCATCTATGCCTAAAAAGTCCACCTTCAGGTTATCATCCGAACCCCTTCCAGTATTAAGTTGCTAACAACAGAGCATTGCATTAAGTATTACGCGTAATGTAATCAGTAACTACATCCTCGAACATAGCACCAATGTTTTATCCCTAGTGGCAACAACACATCCATAATCTTAGAGATTTCTGTCACTTCCCCAGATTCACGGAGACATGAACCCACTATCGAGCATAAATACTCCCTCTTGGAGTTACAAGCATCTACTTGGCCAGAGCATCTACTAGTAACGGAGAGCATGCAAGATCATAAACAACACATAGATATAAATTTGATAATCAACATAACAAGTATTCTCTATTCATCGGATCCCAACAAACGCAACATATAGAATTACGGATAGATGAACTTGATCATGTTCGGCAGCTCACAAGACCCGACAATTAAGCACAATGAGGAGAAGACAACCATCTAGCTACTGCTATGGACCCATAGTCCAGGGGTAGACTACTCACACATCACTCCGGAGGCGACCATGGCGGCGTAGAGTCCTCCGGGAGATGATTCCCCTCTCCGGCAGGGTGCCGGAGGCGATCTCCTGAATCCCCCGAGATGGGATTGGCGGCGGTGGCGTCTCTGGAAGGTTTTCCGTATCGTGGCTCTCGGTACTGGGGGTTTCGCGAAGAAGGCTATTTGTAGGCGGAAGGGCAGGTCAGGGGGCCACACGAGGGGCCCACACTACAGGTCGGCACGGCCAAGACCTGGGCCGCGCCGCCCTAGGGTGTGGCCACCTCGTGGCCCCACTTCGTCTCCTCTTCGGTCTTCTAGAAGCTTCGTGGCAAAATAGGATCCTGGGCGTTGATTTCGTCCAATTCCGAGAATATTTCTTTACTAGGATTTCTGAAACCAAAAACAGCAGAAAACAACAACTGGCACTTCGGCATCTTGTTAATAGGTTAGTTCCAGAAAATGCACGAATATGACATAAAGTGTGCATAAAACATGTAGATATCATCAATAATGTGGCATGGAACATAAGAAATTATCGATACGTCGGAGACGTATCAACATCCCCAAGCTTAGTTCCTGCTCGTCCCGAGCAGGTAAACGATAAACAAAGATAATTTCTGGAGTGACATGCCATCATAATCTTGATCATACTATTTGTAAAGCATATGTAGTGAATGCAGCGATCGAAACAATGTATATGACATGAGTAAACAAGTGAATCATATAGCAAAGACTTTTCATGAATAGTACTTCAATACAAGCATCAATAAGTCTTGCATAAGAGTTAACTCATAAAGCAATAATTCATAGCAAAAGTATTGAAGCAACACAAAGGAAGATTAAGTTTCAGCGGTTGCTTTCAACTTGTAACATGTATATCTCATGGATATTGTCAACATAGAGTAATATAACAAGTGCAATATGCAAGTATGTAGGAATCAATGCACAGTTCACACAAGTGTTTGCTTCTTGAGATGGAGAGAGATAGGTGAACTGACTCAACATAAAAGTAAAAGAATGGTCCTTCAAAGAGGAAAAGAATCGATTGCTATATTTGTGCTAGAGCTTTGATTTTGAAAACAAGAAACAATTTTGTCAACGGTAGTAATAAAGCATATGTATTATGTAAATTATATCTTACAAGTTGCAAGCCTCATGCATAGTATACTAATAGTGCCCGCACCTTGTCCTAATTAGCTTGGACTACCGGGATCATCGCAATGCACATGTTTTAACCAAGTGTCACAAAGGGGTACCTCTATGCCGCCTGTACAAAGGTCTAAGGAGAAAGCTCGCATCGGATTTCTCGCTATTTATTATTCTCAACTTAGACATCCATACCGGGACAACATAGATAACAGATAATGGACTCCTCTTTTATGCATAAGCATGTAGCAACAATTAATTTTCTCATATGAGATTGAGGATATATGCCCAAAACTGAAACTTCCACCATGGATCATGGCTTTAGTTAGCGGCCCAATGTTCTTCTCTAACAATATGCATGCTCTAACCATAAGGTGGTAGATCGCCCTTACTTCAGACAAGATGAACATGCATAGCAACTCACATGATATTCAACAAAGAGTAGTTGATGGCGTCCCCAGGAACATGGTTATCGCACAACGAGCAACTTAATAAGAGATAAAGTGCATAAGTACATATTCAATACCACAATAGTTTTTAGGCTATTTGTCCCATGAGCTATATATTGTAAAGGTAAAGGATAGAAATTTAAAGGTAGCACTCAAGCAATTTACTTTGGAATGGCGGAGAAATACCATGTAGTAGGTAGGTATGGTGGACACAAATGGCATAGTGGTTGGCTCAAGTATTTTGGATGCATGAGAAGTATTACCTCTCGATACAAGGTTTAGGCTAGCAAGGTTATTTGAAACAAACACAAGGATGAACCGGTGCAGCAAAACTCACATAAAAGACATATTGAAAACATTATAAGACTCTACACCGTCTTCCTTGTTGTTCAAACTCTTTACTAGAAATTATCTAGACTTTAGAGAGACCAATTATGCAAACCAAATTTTAGCAAGCTCTATGTATTTCTTCATTAATGGGTGCAAAGTATATGATGCAAGAGCTTAAACATGAGCACAACAATTGCCAAGTATCACATTACCCAAGACATTTTAGCAAATTACTACATGTATCATTTTCCAATTCCAACCATATAACAATTTAACGAAGAAGAAACTTCGCCATGAATACTATGAGTAGAACCTAAGGACATACTTGTCCATATGCTACAGCGGAGCGTGTCTCTCTCCCACAAAGAATGCTAGGATCCATTTTATTCAAACAAAACAAAAACAAAAACAAACCGACGCTCCAAGCAAAGCACATAAGATGTGATGGAATAAAAATATAGTTTCAGGGGAGGAACCTGATAATGTTTTCGATGAAGAAGGGGATGCCTTGGGCATCCCCAAGCTTAGACGCTTGAGTCTTCTTGATATATGCAGGGGTGAACCACCGGGGCATCTCCAAGCTTAGAGCTTTCACTCTCCTTGATCATGTTGTATCATCTCCCTCTCTTGATCCTTGAAAACTTCCTCCACACCAAACTTAGAACAACTCATTAGAGGGTTAGTGCACAATCAAAATATACATGTTCAGAGGTGACATAATCATTATTAACACTTATGGACATTGCAAAAAGCTACTGAAAGTCAATGGAATCGAAATATCCATCGAACATAACAAAACTGGCAATGCGAAATAAAAGGCAGAATCTATCAAAACAGAACAGTTCGTATTGACGAATTTTATCGAGGCAACAGACTTGCTCAAATGAAAATGCTCAAATTGAATGAAAGTTGCGTACATATCTTAGGATCACTCACATAAATTGGCATAATTTTTTGAGTTACCTACAGAGAATTTTTCCCAGATTCGTGACAGCAAAGAAATCTGTTTCTGCACAGTAATCCAAATCTAGTATGAACTTTACTATCAACGACTTTACTTGGCACAACAAAACACTAAACTAAGATAAGGAGAGGTTGCTACAGTAGTAAACAACTTCCAAGACACAAAATAAAAACAAAGTACTGTAGTAAAAACCATGGGTTGTCTCCCATAAGCGCTTTCTTTAACGCCTTTCAGCTAGGCGCAGAAAGTGTGTATCAAATATTATCAAGAGACGAAGTGTCAACATCATAATTTGTTCTAATAATAGAATCAAAAGTTAACTTCATTCTCTTTCTAGGGAAGTGTTCCATACCTTTCTTGAGAGGAAATTGATATTTTATATTACCTTCCTTCATATCAATGATAGCACCAACAGTTCGAAGAAAAGGTCTTCCCAATATAATGGGACAAGATGCATTGCATTCAATATCCAAGACAACAAAATCAACGGGGATAAGGTTATTGTTAACGGTAATGCGAACATTATCAACTTTCCCCAAAGGTTTCTTTGTAGAATGATCAGCAAGATTAACATCCAAATAACAATTTTTCAGCGGTGGCAAGTCAAGCATATTATAGATTTTCTTAGGCATAACAGAAATACTTGCACCAAGATCACACAAAGCATTACAATCAAAGTCATTGACCTTCATCTTAATGATGGGCTCCCAACCATCCTCTAGCTTTCTAGGAATAGAGGTTTCGCGCTCTAGTTTCTCTTCTCTAGCTTTTATGAGAGCATTTGTAATATGTTGCGTGAAAGCCAAATTTATAGCACTAGCATTAGGAATTTTAGCAAGTTTTTGCAAGAACTTTATAACTTCAGAGATGTGGCAATCATCAAAATTCAAACCATTATAATCTAAAGCAATGGGATCATCATCCCCAATGTTGGAAAAAAATTCATCAGTTTTATCACAGGCGATTTAATGATTTTAGCGATTTGTGCAGTTTCTCGCTTTGCATTAGAAGTGGAAACATTGCTAACACCAATTCTTTTATTATTATTAGTAGGAGGTGCAGCAACTTGTGTAGCATTAGCATTACTAGTGGTGGTAATAGTCCAAACTTTAGCTATATTCTCTTCTTTTTCATTTTCTTCTCTTTCCCACCTAGCACGCAATTCGGCCATCAATCTTATATTCTCATTAATTCTAACTTGGATGGCATTTGCTGTAGTAACAATTTTATTATGATGATTCTCATTAGGCATAACTTTCGATTTCAAAAGATCAACATCAGCAGCAAGACTATCGACTTTAGAAGCAAGTATATCAATTTTCCCAAGCTTTTCTTCAACAGATTTGTTAAAAGCAGTTTGTGTACTAATAAATTCTTTAAGCATGGCTTCAAGTCCAGGGGGTGTGTTCCTATTATTGTTGTAAGAATTCCCATAAGAATTACCATAGCTGTTGCCATTATTATAAGGATATGGCCTATAGTTGTTACTAGAATTGTTCCGGTAAGCATTGTTGTTGAAATTATTATTTTTAATGAAGTTTACATCAACATGTTCTTATTGTGCAACCAATGAAGCTAACGGAACATTATTAGGATCAACATTTGTCCTATCATTCACAAGCATAGACATAATAGCATCAATCTTATCACTCAAGCAAGAGGTTTCTTCGACATAATTTACCTTCTTACCTTGTGGAGCTCTTTCCGTGTGCCATTCAGAGTAGTTGATCATCATATTATCAAGAAGCTTTGTTGCTTCACCAAGAGTGATGGACATAAAGGTACGTCCAGCAGTTGAATCCAATAGGTTCCGCGAAGAAAAATTCAGTCCTGCATAAAAGGTTTGGATGATCATCCAAGTAGTCAGTCCATGGGTTGGGCAATTTTTAACCAAAGATTTCATCCTTTCCCATGCTTGTGCAACATGCTCAGTATCTAATTGTTTAAAATTCATTATGCTACTCCTCAAAGATATAATTTTAGCAGGGGGATAATATCTACCAATAAAAGCATCCTTGCATTTAGTCCATGAATCAATACTATTCTTAGGCAGAGATAGCAACCAATCTTTAGCTCTTCCTCTTAATGAGAAAGGGAACAATTTTAATTTTATAATGTCACCATCTACATCTTTATATTTTTGCATTTCACACAATTCAACAAAATTATTGAGATGGGCAGCAGCATCATCAGAACTAACACCAGAAAATTGCTCTCGCATAACAAGATTCGATAAAGCAGTGTTTAATTTCAAAGAATTCTGCTGTAGTAGCAGGTGGAGCAATAGGTGTGCATAAGAAATCATTATTATTTGTGGTTGTGAAGTCACACAACTTAGTATTTTCAGGAGTACCCATTTTAGCAACAGTAAATAAAGCAAACTAGATAAAGTAAATGCAAGTAACTAATTTTTTTTTTGTTTTTGATATAGCAAAGAAGATAGCAAATAAAGTAAAACTAGCAACTATTTTATTTTGTATTTTGATTTAGTGCAGCAAACAAAGTAGTAAATAAAACTAAGCAAGACAAAAACAAAGTAAAGAGATTGGGATGTGGAGACTCCCCTTGCAGCGTGTCTTGATCTCCCCGGCAACGGCGCCAGAAAAAGAGCTTGATACGCGTGACAAAGACGTCCGTTGGGAACCCCAAGAGGAAGGTGTGATGCGTACAGCGGCAAGTTTTCCCTCAGTATGAAACCAAGGTTTATCGAACCAGTAGGAGCCAAGAAGCACGTTGAAGGTTGATGGCGGCGAGATGTAGTGCGGCGCAACACCAGGGATTCCGGCGCCAACGTGGAACCTGCACAACACAAACCAAGTACTTTGCCCCAACGAAACAGCGAGGTTGTCAATCTCACTGGCTTGCTGTAACAAAGGATTAGATGTATAGTGTGGATGATGATTGTTTGCAGAAAAACAGTAGAACAGTATTGCAGTAGATTGTATTTCAGTAAAGAGAATTGGACCGGGGTCCACAGTTCACTAGAGGTGTCTCTCCCATAAGATAAACAACATGTTGGGTGAACAAATTACAGTTGGGAAATTGACAAATAAAGAGGGCATGACCATGCACATACATATTATGATGAGTATAGTGAGATTTAATTGGGCATTACGAAAAAGTACATAGACCGCTATCCAGCATGCATCTATGCCTAAAAAGTCCACCTTCAGGTTATCATCCGAACCCCTTCCAGTATTAAGTTGCTAACAACAGACAATTGCATTAAGTATTGCGCGTAATGTAATCAGTAACTACATGCTCGAACATAGCACCAATGTTTTATCCCTAGTGGCAACAGCACATCCATAATCTTAGAGATTTCTGTCACTTCCCCAGATTCACGGAGACATGAACCCACTATCGAGCATAAATTCTCCCTCTTGGAGTTACAAGCATCTACTTGGCCAGAGCATCTACTAGTAACGGGGAGCATGCAAGATCATAAACAACACATAGATATAAATTTGATAATCAACATAACAAGTATTCTCTATTCATCGGATCCCAACAAACGCAACATATAGAATTACAGATAGATGATCTTGATCATTTTCGGCAGCTCACAAGACCCGACAATTAAGCACAATGAGGAGAAGACAACCATCTAGCTACTGCTATGGACCCATAGTCCAGGGGTAGACTACTCACACATCACTCCGGAGGCGACCATGGCGGCGTAGAGTCCTCCGGGAGATGATTCCCCTCTCCGGCAGGGTGCCGGAGGCGATCTCCTGAATCCCCCGAGATGGGATTGGCGGCGGCGGCGTCTCTGGAAGGTTTTCCGTATCGTGGCTCTCGGTACTGGGGGTTTCGCGACGAAGGCTATTTGTAGGCAGAAGGGCAGGTCAGGGGGCCACACGAGGGGCCCACACTACAGGTCGGCGCGGCCATGACCTGGGCCGCGCCGCCCTAGGGTGTGGCCACCTCGTGGCCCCACTTCATCTCCTCTTCGGTCTTCTGGAAGCTTCGTGGCAAAATAGGACCCTGGGCGTTGATTTCGTCCAATTCCGAGAATATTTCTTTACTAGGATTTCTGAAACCAAAAACAGCAGAAAATAGCAACTGGCACTTCGGCATCTTGTTAATAGGTTAGTTCCAGAAAATGCACGAATATGACATAAAGTGTGCATAAAACATGTAGATATCATCAATAATGTGGCATGGAACATAAGAAATTATCAATACGTCGGAGACGTATCACCGCGCTCCGCCCAAAGCCCCCAACAAGAACAACAACAACACCAACACCGCTCCCAGAACCGGAAGCAACGCCGTCCCCGTTGCGAACAAGCAGGACAATACCACCATCACTTGTTATGAGTGTGGTGTAGTGGGGCACTACTCCAACGAGTGTCCCAAGCGACTCGCCAAGCTCGCCGGCAACACCGCTGCACCTGCTCAGCAGCAACGCCGTGTCTCCACCGGCAAGAAGTTTGCCCCCAACAACCCCAATAACCGCAACGGCCGCCTCTACCACATGAACGCCGAAGAAGCCCAGGAAGCACCAGACGTTGTACTGGGTATGTTTTTTGTCAACCACATCCCTGCCAGAGTGTTGTTTGATTCCAGAGCATCTCATTCTTTTGTCACCGAAGACTTTGCATCAACAAGTAAAATTCAACCCCTCAGTTTGAAGCATGTTATGATAGTTCAAATCCCCGGATCAACCACCAAAGCCACAAAATTTTGCAAAAATGTACCTATCAAAATCCATGATGTAGATTTCTATGCCAATCTAATCATTCTGGGCACCAAAGGTTTGGAAGTTGTACTATGAATGGACTGGATGTCCAAGCACAATGGATTGATAGACTGTGCCAAGAAAGCCATAACCATGACTAGCAGCACCGGTATCGTAGTAGAGCACGTCTCTGAAAAACTACCCAGAAAATTCACCTGCAACCAAAGTGTATCCAAGCCAACTCTGGATCAAATCAGGGTCGTTTGCCGCTACCCTGATGTGTTTCCGGATGATCTACCCGGTATGCCCCCGGATAGGGATATCGAGTTCATCATCGAGTTAATCCCCGGAACTGGACCCATAACCCAGAGAGCCTACAACATGAACGCAACAGAACTTGTGGAGCTGAAGAAACAAATAGATGATATGTTAGCCAAAGGTCTGATTAGACCAAGTGCATCCCCCTGGAGATCACCAGTTTTGTTTGTGGACAAGAAGGATGGTGCAAATCGTTTATGTACGGATTATCGTAAGCTTAACGATGTCACCATAAAAAAAAAATACCCCTTACCCAAGATAGAAGACTTGTTTGATCAACTCACCGGAGCCAGAGTTTTCTCCAAGATAGATCTTAGAACTGGATGTCATCAGCTGAAAATCCGAGCCACCAACATTCCAAAAACTGCCTTCACCACCAGATATGGGTTGTATGAGTACAACGTCATGTCATTTGGACTGACCAATGCCCCCGCTTATTTCATGAATCTCATGAATAAGATCTTCATGAACTTTTTGGACAAGTTTGTCGTTGTTTTCATCGATGACATCCTGGTGTACTCCAAGTCTGAAGAGGAACATGAACAACATTTGGAGACTGTCCTAGAAACCCTTAGACAGCACAAGTTGTATGCCAAGTTCAGCAAGTGTGAGTTTTGGTTGGAAGAAGTTGGATTCCTGGGACACATCTTGTCTGCAAGAGGAATTGCCGTAGATCCCGCCAAAATCAAAACTGTTATGGAATGGCAAGCCCCAACCACCCAAACCGAGGTCCGCTCTTTTCTTGGATTAGCCGGATATTACCGCAGATTTGTAGAAGGCTTTTCGAGCATCGCTCGACCAATGACCCAATTGTTGAAGAAGGACAGAAAGTTTGAGTGGACCAAAAAATGTGAAGAGAGCTTTCAACAGCTCAAGAGTAGACTGACAACAGCCCCAATCCTGATCATGCCCAATATCACAAAACCCTTTGACGTATATTGCGACGCCTCCAAAACTGGTCTTGGATGTGTGCTTATGCAAGAAGGCAAGGTTGTATCCTACCTTTCAAGACAGCTAAAGCAACATGAACAGAACTACCCAACCCATGACCTCGAGCTTGCAGCCGTGGTCTTAGCCTTGAAAGTTTGGCGTCATTACCTCATGGGTAATCGATGCGAGATCTACTCCGACCCCAAGAGCCTGAAATACATATTCACCCAGAAGGAGCTGAACATGAGACAACGCCGATGGATCGAATTGATCAAGGATTACGACATGGAGATTCACTACCACCCCGGCAAGGCCAATGTGGTAGCGGATGCTTTGAGTCGACTGCCGTGCCAGTTGAACTCCATGCTCACAACTGAATAGCCCAGCTTACATCAAGAGTTTGAACAGTTTCGCCTAGAACTTGTTAGTGAAGGATTCCTAGCCAGCATAGAACTACAACCCACCTTGGTTAGCCAAATCAAGGAAGCCCAGAAGGACAACGCTAGCATTGACGGAATCAAGAAACAGATAGCCGCAGGAAAAGCCCCCGGATTCACCGTAGACGAAGCCGGAGTTCTTTGGTACAAAGAACGTCTCTGCGTACCATCGGACTCATACTTGAAGCAAGTCATCCTGCAAGAAGCCCATGACACCCTTTATTCAATCCACCCCGGAGGTACCAAGATGTACCAAGACCTGAAGGAGCAATTCTGGTGGCATGGAATGAAGAGAGAGATCGGCAGCTACATCGCCAAGTGTGACATCTGTCAGAGAGTCAAGGCGGAACATCAACGACCCGCCGGACTGTTACAGCCACTCCAGATTCCAGAATGGAAATGGGACTCCGTAGGAATGGACTTTATCACCGGACTGCCCAAATCCAGCAAAGGCAATGATTCAATATGGGTAGTTGTCGATAGATTGACCAAAGTCGCCCATTTCATCGCCGTCAAGACCACATACCAAGGCCCAAAGTTAGCTGAATTGTACATCTCCAGAATAGTCGCCCTGCACGGAACCCCGAAGTCGATAGTGTCAGATAGAGGATCACAGTTCACCTCACGATTCTGGCAGAAAGTGCATGAAGGACTAGGCACCAGTCTGAATTTCAGCACCGCCTATCACCCTCAGACCGACGGATAGACTGAGAGAGTTAACCAGATACTGGAGGACATGCTGAGAGCATGTGTACTGGAATATGGATCTAAATGGGAAGACTGCTTACCTTACGCAGAATTCTCTTACAACAACAGCTACCAAGCTAGCCTACAGATGGCCCCCTTTGAAGCCTTGTACGGAAGGAAGTGCCGTACCCCCCTGAACTGGTCGGAAGTCGGAGAAAGCCAAGTTTTTGGCCCAGATGTTCTTCGTGAAGCCGAAGAGAAAGTCTACAGGATTCGCGAGTACCCTCAAGACCACGCAATCAAGACAGAAGAGCTACGCCGATAAGAGACGTCGAGAGATGACCTTCGAGATCGGAGACTTCGTCTATCTCAAGGTATCCCCCTTGAAAGGAATGCAGAGATTCCAGCTGAAAGGAAAGCTCGCACCCCGATATGTTGGACCTTTCAAAGTCCTCAGCCGCCGAGGTGAAGTATCTTATCAACTGGAGTTGCCCGAAGAAATGTCGGCTGTGCACGACGTGTTTCATATCTCACTCCTCCGGAAATGCCTTGAAGTCCCTGAGAAGACCGAAGTGTTCAAGAACATCGATCACCGATTGGTGGATATCAACAAGGACCTGACTTACCGCGAAGTGCCAATTCGCATCCTGGAAGAAGCTTACCGAACCACCCGCACCCGAAGCATCAAGTTTCTGAAGATACAGTGGAGCAATCATACCGAGGATGAAGCCACATGGGAACGCGAAGACTTCATGAAGAAGGAGTACCCAGATCTCTTTAGTACCTAACTTTCTTTTCGATCTCGGGACGAGAGCTTTTGTAATGGGGAAGGGTTTGTAACATCCCCAAATTTCAATAAAAGAAAGTTAGAAGAATTCCAGAGAGCAAAATTTCAAACCAACAAAAACTTTTTAAATTGCATATAGTGCCATGCATAGGACTTGTGCATTTGATTGATATGCCATGATGATTGTTATTATGTGTATAAGATAAACCCTAAAACCCTAAAGTGATCATGAGAATATCACAAACCAAATAAATCAAAAAGAGGAAGAAAATCAAATAAATGCAAAACCCTAAAAACCCTCAGATATGCTCTATGGCATTTTTATAAATTTTGACCCTAGACCAATTTGGGCTTCACCATTAGTTGAATAATGTTACTAAATAGTTATTACAACTTTTGGAATCAAAGAATCACTTTTCAAATGAATTTCAAATACAAAACTTGCTCACATATGATAATGGTCAAAACTGCCAATTCTAGTCTGATCACTACTTTGAGCCTTTGCAATTCAAATTTTTCAAACCAAACCTTGCTAACTCTTTGCACCACATCCAAGTCAACATCAAGATGAACACTTTTTGTAAATATCACCATGCCAAATTCATTCTTGATCATTTGCTATGCTCATCGAAAGTTGCAACATTTTAACATATGCAACAATCTCCCACTTACCCAATTTTGCAAAAACTTGAATTCAACAATGCCACCACCACACTTCATCACCTCTGATCATTTATAACTCAATGAGACACTCACAATTCAACACTTGCAACCATTTGAATTAAATCAAATTTGGACAAATTTTGCAAATGGCATCTATGGCACTATTTGACACTATTGCAAATAGTGATCTACCTCATCAACTCTACCTAAACCCTAGTCCAAATTGTCCCCTGGTTCCCTCTAACCATCAATACCACATAGTAAACCTAGGGAGGCAAACCCTAGCATGCATGACATGGCCATGCCGGCCATGTCGAGCCACCCTCCTCTCCCTTCTTCCTCAGCCACGGCCACCGTGCCCAAACGACGCCACCTCACCTCCTAGCACCACCTACACCCGCCATGGTCGAGGGAGCATCGACCACACGCTGGACGACGCGTGCCCAAAAACCGCCAGTATGCCGCTCGCATCGCAACCATGCGCGCCGTGGACGCGCACTGGCCACGCGCCACCTCGCCAGTACACGCACGCCCTGGACCCCCTGCGAGCACGTTGAGCATCACCGTGACACCGCGACGCCGCCAGACACGCGCGCAGCCCAGACCCGTGACCGCCGGCGCCGGAGACGACGACCTGTTCCCGTGAACGCCGCGGCAGTAGTGGAAGCAACGCGACCAATTTAGCCACCGCCCGACCAAGCTGTCGCCGCCAAATGCTTCGCCAGGAACCGCAGAACAGCGCCACGCCCTCGCCTAGCTCGCTAGCTCGCCGGAGATGCCGCGAGCATGTAGACCACCTCACTGCCCCGCAGCACCCTCGCGTTGCTATAAATAGAGCACTCCCCTCGTCGATCTAAGCACACCACCGCACTCGCCACCTCTCACTGCTTCTCAACCACCCCACCACTCCCTCGATTCTTGCCGAAGCAAGGCCAATCGGAAGCTCACCGCCGCGGAAGCTCTGCAGCAATCGCCGACGATCCCGACCACCCCAGGCGACGCCACTGCTACCAGGAGACTCGCCGTCGTCCACAACCTCGTCACGCATACTGCCAACCCTTGCTGGAGCCGCCGTAAGCTCTCCCACCCCCTACCTGAGCCGCCGGTGAACTCCCTCTCTCGCCGGCGAGACGATGAACCTGAGCCATTAGATCCTGATCTAATCCTATGCTCCACGTTGAAACATACCGCTTCGGCGTTTAAACGTCGCTGATAGGTGGAGCCCCTTGTCAGGCAGCCCACGCGGGCACAGACGCGTGGTGGGCTGGCCTTGGGCTGTTTTGACTCAGTTAGGCCCAGTTAGTTTTCCCGCCGGCCTTTTTCATTCAAATTCGATTTAAACAATTCCAAACAAATTCAATACTGCCCAAACTTTGAAATTCAATAGATTTAAATTGGCTTAACCAAATTCAATGAATTTTATATGGTTGGAAGGCTATGGAAAAGATCTACACAAAGCCACTGGTCCCATGACCAGATTAGTTGTAGAATTAATTTGAGAAAAAGAAGAAGGCAGGGACTTTTCCCTATTCAAATAATTATTAAAAATCAACCAAAATAGATATTAAATTAATTCCAACTCTAATAGCTCACATTTGACTTACACTAATTGATTATGCAATAAAATGGTGTGGTCACTTTGCATGATCATGCCCTAGTTTAATTAATGGATAATATGGCTAGTTTAACTAGTTGATATTGTCCAAAACTATTAAGTAATTCATATGAAGTCTTATACTTCATTTAAACTTTGTCTCAAATGAATTCATGTGATGTTTGTACCCCTGGTCCAAACTCTCTTATATGAATTACTTAGAGATTTAAATCATATGAAGTATTATTAAATAGTATGAGGTGGTCTACCTCATTTAAATCATTTTCTCAAATGATAATGATGGATATTTGACTTAGGTCAATATAAGATCATATATGATTGTTTGAGAAATTAAATCTTAAGAAGATTTCAATGAGAGGAAATTATTTCTCAAGAACCCTATGGAAACTATCATTTACATATTAAATAAAAAGAAGTGAATTCTCCTCAAGCAACACAACCCATGCACCCTAATTGGATTATTTGTGTGCATAGAATAGTTTGTGTGTTTATATGTGATACATGGAATAGCCATTGAATTAGTGAGTAATTATACTCGTATTCAAATTTAGATGCTAGCACCGGAGAGTACACCGAAGAAGAAGGTTGCTACCAAGAGGAGGAGGAGGAGAATTTTGAGAACTACCAAGGCAAGCTAATATTCTTGCAAAGTCCCTTGGGGAAAGGCACCATGAATCTTACCTTTTCTTACATAAGCCTATCCCAAGTTTATACATTACAAGTTTTTACTTGTTTTCTCAAGAAGTTACTTTTATAGTTAACTTTGGTCAAAGTACAAGAGTTTACTAGAGTAGTGAAGTTATTCTCAATCAAGCAAAGCAAGATAGCACCCCTCATGAATTAGAGCTAGTGCTAATGAAATAAAACTTGACTACTCTAGAGGGGAACAAGGTGAATTGAAATAAATTTGAAACCTTGGAATGATGATGCATTCCATTGAATGATTTTTGAAGGTGAATATGACCAAGAGTAGATAGTGATTTTTGATAAACATGATGTTGGTTTGAATGCGATACCTTTCCAATATTAAGTACCCCCACAATACCTGATTATGGGTAGGGCTTAACTGGAAGTTTATGCATCTTAGTATGGGTTCCCTCTGAACACACGTCATAGGGGTTACGCTTGAGGCTCCCTCCGTTGTTGAGAAATGATGTGAAATGGAGGTGAATTGTACGGCCAAGCCCTGTCCAGTTCCCAGGTTGACAGTTGGTCTTCACTGGGAGGACAAACTCATGGGGAGAGGTGCTCATACTAGGATTTGTAAGTGAAAGGTTATGGTTGATGATCCGCGTACTGTGTTACGATGATTCGGGTAATCCCGACGGATGAAATCAAATGTTGTGGCACAAGTGTGCAACCTCTGCAGAGTGTAAATCTATTCAAATAGCCGCGTCCACGGTTACGGACGGTTGGAAAGGCCATACAGTTTCTGATGTCATATCTTTGAAAATGATGTTGAAAGAGGTTTGTGAAATGACTTGTGGTGAATTGAATTGAAATCACCACTTGAATGGTGGGAATGACACTAATGTTCCCACTTGAGTTAGTTAGCACTGGAATAAGCTTTTTCTCAAATACTTGTGAACTAAAATTGGCTTTATGCAAATAAACTAGAGCTTAGCAAACCATACTAGAGATTGTCTAGCACTTACTTTAGTGTTAGTTTGCGAGTACTTAAAGTACTCACGGCTTTGTCCCTGGCTATTCAAATGGCCAGAGTATGAAGATGAACAAGGAGATGACCAGCAGGACGCCTACGACAACTAGGAGTCTTCCGACGTCAAGCGTTGGCCTGTGGACTAGAGAGTCCTTGTATCTTACGCTTCCGCTATGAACTTGTGTTTGTTCGTTGATCAATAGATCAACTATTCGTGTAATATGGATGATGTGATTCCAAGTTGTAAGACATTATGGTTTGTAATGAATGATGACTATAATACTTAATTATTATGCCTCGCAACAACAATATTCCTGGGATTGCGATGTATGACATAATAGGCATTCAGACTTAAAAAATCCGGGTGTTGACAAAGTCTCTTAAGGAGAAAGGTATTAGATCCGAAGATGTGAAGAGCTTACCTCCCATAGAAGATTTATGCGAGATAATTCCCCCTTCATCCATGATTGAGGTAAATTCCCTTCAACGCTTTACTAGGGAAGATATTCCGTATTCAAAACCTCCTGCTCAATGCTTAGATGAGTTTGATAATTATATTGTTAAGCAAGAAAATTTTAATATGAGAGTAGAGAATCATCTAATGGAAAATTCTCAAGCTATTAGCAATTTGCATGATATTGTGGAGAGAACCTCCAACGATGTTAAGATGCTTGTTAAACATTTTCAAATGGTTCAAACTCAAATTGATCAACTCACTAAAGTGCAAAATGACTTATTAAAAAATAATTCTAAAGAGAAATATGCTTATGAAGTAACAACTGGAGGCGGTGCCTCTACCCAGGATCCTCTATATCCTGAAGGGCATCCCAAAAGAGTTGAACAAGATTCTCAATGAATTGAACCTAGTGCTCCTTCTAAGAAAAAAAAGAAGAAACATAAAAATGTTGTAGAATCCTCTGAACCTGTTAATGATCCTAATAGTATTTCTATTTCTGATGCTGAAACTGAAAGTGGTAATGAAAATGATAATGATAATGATAAGAATGATGCTTCTGATAAAGAAGAGGTAGAAGATGAACATGAAAAGCATGCTAAAAATAAAAAGTATACTAAAGAAGATTTTATTGCTAAGAAACATGGTAATGAAAGAGAACCTTGGGTTCAAAAACAAATGCCTTTTCCTGCTAAGAAACTGAAATCAAAGGAAGAAGAACACTATAATAAATATTGCGATTGGATGAAACCTTTATTCTTGCAAATCCCTTTGACTGATGCTATTAAATTGCCTCCTTATTCGAAGTATATGAAAGATATTGTCACTAACAAAAGGAAAATCCCCAATGAGGAGATTTCCACTATGCTTTCTAATTACTCTTTCAATGGAAAGGTTCCAAAGAAGTTGGGCGACCCAGGTATACCTACTATTCCTTGTTCTATTAAGAATAATTATGTTAGAACTGCTCTATGTGACTTGGGAGCCGGTGTTAGTGTTATGCCTTTTTCTCTTTATAAGAGACTTTATTTAGATAAGTTGATACCTACTGATATATCTTTGCAAATGGCTGATAAATCTACTGCTATTCCTATTGGTATATGTGAGGATGTTCCTGTTCAAGTTACTAATAACTGCTTGATATTAACTGATTTTGTTGTGTTGGAAATGCCTGAAGATGATAATATGTCTATTATTCTTGGGAGACCTTTTCTTAACACCACAGGGGCTGTTATTGATTGCAATAAAGGAAAAGTTACTTTCAATGTTGATGATAAGGAGCATACCGTCTATTTCCCCAAGAGGATTGATAAAGTATGCGGAGTTAATACCATTTCTAATGTGAGAACTATCAAAATTGGAACTATTGATTGTCCTATATATGAGCCTAAAGAAGGATATCAAAATCTTATGATTGGATCCATATCAATACAATTCAAGGTAACATGATTGATTTGAGGTTTATTTCTTCTTATGCTATGTAAACTTTATTTGGTGGCAAGACTTGATCAACCTTGTTAACAAATACTTTTTATATGCATAGAGGAGGTAAACAACATCTCTTTCTTCCTCCACTTGTTTTACTTGCTGTAGCACTTTTGATTTGCAAAGTTCCTTAGTTGTATAGAAATTTCAAAATCTTTCTCTGCCCAGTAATAATAAATTTAATACCCAGAAATGTGCATTTTTCAAAGTTTTCAAAAATTCACAAAAATTATACCGTTGGTCCTATTTTTCGAAGACGCACCTGGGAGCACCTGCGGATGATCAGTGGGGCACCCCAGGGTGGCACCCCACAGGCCGGCGCGGCCTGGAACGGGGGCGCGCCACCCTGGTGTGTGGGCTCCCCCTTGCCCCACTTTTCCATCTCTTCCTCCCACACTCTTCTCTCTCCCGAAAAAACTCGCACCAGTTTCCTCTCACTCGCGTTTCTGCTCAAGAGCTCAAGATTTCTCGATCCCTTTGCCCCAGCCAGATTTGTTCAGTATTGACAGGAAACCATGGTCGCGCTCCAAGGAGGAGTTGGGGGAGAAAATGAAGATACAAGGCTTCCACCAGAAGCATGACTCCGAGGACGCCGAGCCCTCCTACGACTACACCGTCACGTATCCGGGTGCTTCTTCTAGCACATACCCAGAATATGATCCATCTTCGTCGTACTACGGAGGTGCTACTTCATGGGCACCATGGGATTGAACTCCACTTAGGCCAAAAGCCTAAACTTGGGGGAGGTATACCGGCATCACTCATTCTTTGCATATTATGGTTGCTGGATACTTGTATATACTTGTTTAGTTTCTTTAAGTGGTTTTCTAATGAGAGGGAGATGATATTTGGGGAAGTGCTGCCTGAAAACAGATTCTGGACTGTTACCAAAAAAAATTTGCGAATCCAATTTTTGTGCATGTTCCCCAGGTTGTTATCTAACTTTCATTAGTTGAACACTTTTCGATTTGAGCAGTGGAAGAATTTCTTAAAAATCGATTACTGTACTGCTGTCAAGTTTGTCGAATTCCTGCTGCTTTGTGTTTATGCGACTTTTCTAGTTTTCATATTCTTGTTTTTTCTTTGTTTCTTTCCTAAAACAGAAAAAGACCAAAAATATTTCTATTGTTTCTCTTCACCATTTGTTTATTTTGGTTTCATGCATTTTATTTTGCTTATTTGCTATCGTTGGTTTGCTATAAGAAAATCCAAAAAGATTTTGCTTTGTTTGCTTGTTTCCTTTTGTTCTTGTTTCCAATTCGAAAACACCAAAAATATTTGCTGTTCTTCTTTGGTTTTGTAAAGTTCATTATGAGTTCAATGGTCTTCGGTGGCTGGAGCGTGGTTTTCATTTCATATTATTCAAGCTACACAAGTGAAAGGCAATAATGACGATCTACGACAATTCGAATGTGGTGAGAGGCTGGTATGAACTCTATTTGTTTTCATTTTTGTACATATACTCATCCATGTGAGCATGCTTAGTTGGTTCATGTGAGGTATATGTCATTTAAGAAAGTCTAGTAGTTCATGATCTCTCATGTTTAGCTCCAATTTATTAATATGAGTAGCATGTCATGGATGTTTGCTTGCATTGTTTTATTCATAAGTAGGTATGACATTGTGGTATCCTCCTCTGAATAATTCATTTGAATCGACTTGGCACATGCTCACGCATGCATATGACTGAACAAAAGTCAATTAAGCCTCTATGATTTACATTGCTTCAGAGTTCTTGTATCACTTTTATGCCTCCGTTAATTTATTTTGCCGCAAGCATGATTATGACAATGGCTGCTCTCTTGATTTGTCGCTCCCCAGTCTATTGCTAGCCTTCACTTGTACTGAGCGGGAACGCTGCTCGTGCTTCCAAACACCTGAAAACCAAATTGTTCCAAAGTGTCCACCATAAATACCTATGCATGGCATTTCAAACCATTCCAAGTAAATTCTCATGCGCTACCTTTAAACCTTCAAAATGCTTCTCAATTTGTGTTAATGCTTTATAGCTCATGAGGAAGTATGTGGTGTTTATCTTTCAACCTTGTCATTTACTTTTGATGGACTTTCATAATAAGAGCTGGCAACGGGGTGCCCAGCCCCAATTAATAAATTCATTAATAATTCTCTTCACATGTTTTGCTCTGATTCATCAGTAAGCAACTTAATTTTGCAAATAGACAATCCTCCATGGTATGAGATTGATGGTAGGCACCCGAGGATTCGGTTAGCCATGGCTTGTGTAAGCAATGGTTGGGGGAGTGTCACCCATAATAAAACTAAAATACGTGTGTAAACAAAAGAGAAGAGGGATGATCTACCTTGCTGGTAGAAATGACGTCCTTCATGGGAGCCGCTCTTGAATGTCTGGTTGGCGAGGTAGTTGGTGTACCCATTACCATTCGTTGACAACAACAAACTCCTCTCAAAATAATTTTACTCCTGTTTTAAAAATGAAAAGCTCTAGCGCATGTTAATCCCTGCTTCCCTCTGCGAAGGGTCAATCTTTTACTTTTATGTTGTGTCTCCATCCTTTCTTTGAGCACTTTCTTGAGAGCACAACTGTCATTCTTAGTATAATATGCTTGTCCCAAAATATGATTGACTGTGGTATAACTTTGATGCTTTTATCTTTGACAATCTCTATTTCTAGTCTTTCTATGAACCTCGGAGGTGCCTGGGCATTTATGTTTTGCTGTTCAAATTCGGGCAAGCGAGATACCACTTTATCATACCCTTTTATGAACATTGCAATCCTGCTTATGGACATGATTCATGATGCTTATTATTAATTGTTGGTATCTTTCCATGATTGACATAGCTATTAGGTGATGTTATTTGCATGTACCTTATTATGAACCGCCTAAGTGTTAGCCATATCATGAGAATATTTACATCATATGAGCAAATGTGTTCGTGAAAGTTCTTTTATCGCACTCAGTTGTTAACTGAATTGCTTGAGGACAAGCAATAAACTAAGCTTGGGGGGGAGTTGATACGTCCAAAACGTATCTACTTTCCCGAACACTTTTGCTACTGTTTTGCCTCTAATTTGTGTATTTTGGATACAACTAACACGGATTAACGCTGTTTTCAGCAGAATTGCTCTGGTGTCTTTTTTTGTGCAGAAATTCAACTTTCGGGAAAATCCTCGGAATTTATACCAAAGGGCCTATTTTACCAGAAGACTCAGGGAGCCAGAAGGGCAAGCCAGGTGGAGGACCGAGGGCCCCACACACCAGGCCGGCGCGGCCCAGGGGGGGCGCGCCTCCCTAGTGTGTGGCCCCTTCGGCTAGCCTCCGACGCCCCCCTCTAGACTACTTAAGGGGTTCGATCTAAAAAACGCGAGGACGAAGTTGAAGTCGCCAGAAACCCTCCAGTACGCCGCCACATCGCGAAACTCCGTCTCGGGGACCAGAAACTCCGTTCTGGCACTCCGCCGGGACGGGGAATTGGAGGAGATCATCGCCATCATCACCACCGACACCTCTCCATCGACCAGCAATGCTTCCCCCATCCATGTGTGAGTAATTCCCCCGCTGTAGGCTGAAGGGGATGGTAGGGATTGGATGAGATTGGTCATGTAATAGCATAAGATTGTTAGGGCATAGTGCCTAGTGTCCGTAATTGGTACTTTGATGATATTGTTGCAACTTGTTATGCTTAAAGCTTGTCACTAGGGCCCGAGTGCCATGATCTCAGATCTGAACATGTTATTATTTCATCATGATATGCATTGTTTTATGATCTTACCTGCAAGTTGTATACACATGTCGCTGTCCGGAACCAAAGGCCCCGAAGTGACAGAAATGGGGACAACCGGAGGGGATGGCGGTGATGTGAGGATCACATGTGTTCACGGAGTGTTAATGCTTTGCTCTGGTACTCTATTAAAAGGACTACCTTAATATCTAGTAGATTCCCTAGAGGCCCGGCTGCCACCGGCTGGTAGGACAAAAGATGTTGTGCAAGTTTCTCATTGCGAGCACGTACAACTATATACGGAACACATGCCTATGGATTGCTTTGTACTTGTACACCGTTTTATTATTATCTGCAAATGCCCTGCTTTGATTGTTACATGAGTTTCTCTCATCCATGCAACGCCCGTCATCCATCCCTGTGCCTACAGTATTTTAATCCTGCTGTTTAGTAAAATCACTACTGCTGTCTCTGTTACTCTGCTGCTGTTATTTCGCTACTGCTACTGCTATAAAACTGTTACTACTAATAAACTCTTGCGAGCAAGTCTGTTTCCAGGTGCAGCTGAATTGACAACTCCGCTGTTAAGGCTTTCATGTATTCTTTGTCTCCCCTTGTGTCGAATCAATAAATTGGGTTTTACTTCCCGCGAAGACTGTTGCGATCCCCTATACTTGTGGGTCATCAGCAACCAATGAAGCTAACGGAACATTATTAGGATCAACATTAGTCCTACCATTCACAAGCATAGACATAATAGCATCAATCTTATCACTCAAGGAGGAGGTTTCTTCAACAGAATTTACCTTCTTACCTTGTGGAGCTCTTTTCGTGCGCCATTCAGAGTAATTAACCATCATATTATCAAGAAGCTTTGTTGCGGCGCCTAGAGTGATGGACATAAATGTACCTCCAACAGCTGAATCCAATAGGTTCCGCGAAGAAAAAATCAGTCCTGCATAAAAGGTTTGGATGATCATCCAAGTAGTTAGTCCATGGGTTGGGAAATTTTTAACCAAAGATTTCATTCTTTCCCATGCTTGGGCAACATGCTCATTATCCAATTGCTTAAAATTCATTATGCTACTTCTCAAAGATATAATTTTAGCAGGAGGATAATATCTACCAATGAAAGCATCCTTACATTTAGTCCATGAATCAATACTATTCTTAGGCAGAGATAGCAACCAATCTTTAGCTCTTCCTCTTAATGAGAAAGGAAACAATTTTAATTTTATAATGTCACCATCTACATCCTTATACTTTTGCATTTCACATAGTTCAACAAAATTATTGAGATGGGCAGCAGCATCATCAGAACTAACACCAGAAAATTGCTCTCTCATAATAGATTTAGTAAAGCAGGTTTAATTTCAAAGAATTCTGCTGTAGTAGCAGGTGGAGCAATAGGTGTGCATAAGAAATCATTATTATTAGTGGTTGTGAAGTCACACAACTTAGTATTTTTAGGAGTACCCATTTTAGCAATAGTGAATAAATTAAACTAGATAAAGTAAATGCAAGTAACTAATTTTTTTGTGTTTTTTAATATGGCAAACAAGATAGCAAATAAAGTAAAGCTAGCAACTATTTTTTTTGTATTTTGATATAATGCAGCAAACAAAGTAGTAAATAAAAGTAAAGCAAGACAAAAACAAAATAAAGAGATTGGAGGTGGAGACTCCCCTTGCAGTGTGTCTTGATCTCCCCGGCAACGGCGCCAGAAAAAGTGCTTGATACGCGTAGAGCACGCGTCCATTGGGAACCCCAAGAGGAAGGTGTGATGCGTACAGTGGCAAGTTTTCCCTCAGTAAGAAACCAAGGTTTATCGAACCAGTAGGAGCACGTTGAAGGTTGATGGCGGCGGAGTGTAGTGCGGCGCAACACCAGGGATTCCGGCGCCAACGTGGAACCTGCACAACACAACCAAATTACTTTGCCCCAACGTGACAGTGAGGTTGTCAATCTCACCGGCTTGTTGTATCAAAGGATTAGATGTATAGTGTGGATGATGATGTTTGCAGATAACAGTAAGAACGAGTATTGCAGTAGATTGTATTCGATGTAAAGAATGGACCGGGGTCCACAGTTCACTAGTGGTGTCTCTCCCATAAGGTAAATAGCATGTTGGTGAACAAATTACAGTTGGGAAATTGACAAATAAAGAGGGCATGACCATGCACATACATGTTATGATGAGTAGTGTGAGATTTAATTGGGCAATACGACAAAGTACATAGACCGCCATCCAGCATGCATCTATGCCTAAAAAGTCCACCTTCAGGTTATCATCCGAACCCCCTCCAGTATTAAGTTGCAAACAACAGACAATTGCATTAAGTATGGTGCGTAATGTAATCAACAAATACATCCTTAGACATAGCATTGATGTTTTATCCCTAGTGGCAACAGCACATCCACAACCTTAGAACTTTTTGTCACTGTCCCAGATTTAATGGAGGCATGAACCCACTATCGAGCATAAATACTCCCTCTTGGAGTTACAAGTAACAACTTGGCCAGAGCCTCTACTAATAACGGAGAGCATGCAAGATCATAAACAACACATAGATAATAGACCAATAATCAACATAGCATAGTATTCCATATTCATCGGATCCCAACAAACGCAACATGTAGCATTACAAATAGATGATCTTGATCATGTTAGGCAGCTCACAAGATCCAACAATGATAGCACAATTAGGAGAAGACGACCATCTAGCTACTGCTATGGACCCATAGTCCAGGGGTGAACTACTCACACATCACCCCGGAGGCGACCATGGCGGTGAAGAGTCCTCCGGGAGATGATTCCCCTCTCCGGCAGGGTGCCGGAGGCGATCTCCTGAATCCCCCGAGATGGGATTGGCGGCGGCGGCGTCTCTGGAAGGTTTTCCGTATCGTGGCTCTCTGTACTGGGGTATTCGCGACGAAGACTTTAAGTAGGCGGAAGGGCGGAGTCGGAGGGCTGACGAGGGGGCCACACGCTAGGGCTGCGCGGGCCCCCCTTGGGCCGCGCCGCCCTAGTGTGGCGGCGCCTCACTTCGTTTCCCTTTCGGTGTTCTGGAAGCTTCGTGGAAAAATAGGCCCCTGGGCGTTGATTTCGTCCAATTCCGAGAATATTTCCTTACTAGGATTTCTGAAACCAAAAACAACAGAAAACAACAACTGGCTCTTCGGCATCTTGTTAATAGGTTAGTGCCGGAAAATGCATAAAAATGACATAAAGTATGTATAAAACATGTGTGTATCATCAATAAAGTAGCATGGAACATAAGAAATTATCGATACGTTGGAGACGTATCAGGGGTCCACAGTTCACTAGTGGTGTCTCTCCAATAAAAAATAGCATGTTGGGTGAACAAATTACAGTTGGACAATTGACAAATAAAGAGGGCATAACAATGCACATACATATCATGATGAGTAGTGTGAAATTCAATTGGGCATGACGACAAAGTACATAGACCGCTATCCAGCATGCATCTATGCCTAAAAAGTCCACCTTCAGGTTAGCATCCGCACCCCTTCCAGTATTAAGTTGCAAACAACAGATAATTGCATCAAGTATGGTGCGTAATGTAATCAACACAAATATCCTTAGATATAGAATTGATGTTTTATCCCTAGTGGCAACAGCACATCCACAACCTTAGAACTTTCTGTCACTGTCCCAGATTAAATGGAGGCATGAACCCACTATCGAGCATAAATACTCCCTCTTGGAGTTACAAGTATCAACTTGGCCAGAGCCTCTACTAGCAACGGAGAGCATGCAAGATCATAAACAACACATAGATAGATTGATAATCAACATAACATAGTATTCCATATTCATCGGATCCCAACAAACGCAACATGTAGCATTACAAATAGATGATCTTGATCATGTTAGGCAGCTCACAAGATCAAACAATGATAGCACAATGAGGAGAAGACAACCATCTAGCTACTGCTATGGACCCATAGTCCAGGGGTGAACTACTCACACATCACTCCGGAGGCGATCATGGCGATGAAGAGTCCTCCGGGAGATGATTCCCCTCTCCGGCAGGGTGCCGGAGGTGATCTCCTGAATCCCCCGAGATGGGATTGGCGGCGGCGGCGTCTCTAGAAGGTTTTCCGTATCGTGGCTCTCGGTAATGGGGTATTCTCGACGAAGGCTTCTTATAGGCGGAAGGGTAGGTTTAGGGGCGACACGAGGGACCCACACAACAGGGCGACGCGGCCCCAGCCCTGGCCGCGCGGCCCTGGCGTGGCATCGCCTCGTCGCCCCACTTCGTAATCCTTTCAGTCTTCTGGAAGCTTCGTGGAAAAATACGACCCTGCGCGTTGATTTCATCCAATTCCGAGAATATTTCCTTTGTAGGATTTCTGAAACCAAAAACAGCAGAAAACAGCAACTGGCTCTTCGGCATCTTGTCAATAGGTTAATGACGGAAAATGCATAAATATGACATAAAGTGTGTATAAAACATGTGAGTATCATCAATAAAGTAGCATGGAACATAAGAAATTATAGATACGTTTGAGACGTATCAAGCATCCCAAGCTTAGTTTCTACTCGTCGTCGAGTAGGTAAACGATAACAATGATAATTTCTGAAGTGACATGCTATCATAATCTTGATCAATACTTATGTAAAGCACATGAGATGAATGCAGTGATTCGAAGCAATGGTAAAGATAATGAGTAAACAACTGAACCATATAGCAAAGACTTTTCATGAATAGTACTTTCAAGACAAGCATCAATAAGACTTGCATAAGAGTTAACTCATAAAGCAATAAATTCATAGTAGAAATCTTTGAAGCAACACAAAGGAAGATATAAGTTTCAGCGATTGCTTTCAACTTCAACATGTATATCTCATGGATATTTGTCAACACAAAGCAATATAACAAGTGCAATAGGTAAACATGTAAGAATCAATGCACAGTTGATACAAGTGTTTGCTTCCAAGATAGAAAGAAGTAGGTAAACTGACTCAACATAAAGTAGAAGTATGGCCCTTCGCAGAGGGAAGCATGGATTACTATATTTGTGCTAGAGATTTTATTTTGAAAACAAGAAACAATTTTGTCAACGGTAGTAATAAAGCATATGTGTTATGTATAAGATATCCTCTAAGTTGCAAGCCTCATGCATAGATTACCAATAGTGCTCGCACCTTGTCCTAATTAGCTTGGATTTACATGGATTATCATTGCATAGCATATGTTTTAACCAAGTGTCACAAAGGGGTACCTCTATGCCGCCTGTACAAAGGTCTAAGGAGAAAGCTCGCATTGGATTTCTCGCTTTTGATTATTCTCAACTTAGACATCCATATCGGGACAACATAGACAACAGATAATGGACTCCTCTTTAATGCATAAGCATTCAACAACAAATAATATTCTCATAAGAGATTGAGGATTGATTGTCCAAACTGAAACTTCCATCATGGATCATGGCTTTAGTTAGCGGCCCAATGTTCTTCTCTAACAATATGCATACTCAAACCATTTAATCATGATAAATCACCCTTACTTCAGACAAGACGAACATGCATAGCAACTCACATGATATTCAACAAAGATAATAGTTGATGGCGTCCCCAGAAACATGGTTACCGCTCAACAAGCAACTTATTAAGAAATAAGATACATAAGTACATATTCAATACCACAATAGTTTTTAAGCTATTTTCCCATGAGCTATATATTGCAAAGACAAAGAATAGAATTTTAAAGGTAGCACTCAAGTAATTTACTTTGGAATGGCGGAGAAATACCATGTAGTAGGTAGGTATGGTGGACACAAATGGCATAGTTTTTGGATCAAGGATTTTGGATGCACGAGAAGTATTCCCTCTCAATACAATGCTTAGGCTAGCAAGGTTGTTTGAAGCAAACACAAGTATGAACCGGTACAGCAAAACTTACATAAGAACATATTGCAAGCATTATAAGACTCTACACTGTCTTCCTTGTTGTTCAAACCTCACCAAAAAATATCTAGACTTTAGAGAGACCAATCATGCAAACCAAATTTTAACAAGCTCTATGTAGTTCTTCATTAATAGGTGCAAAGTATATGATGCAAGAGCTTAAACATGAGCACAACAATTGCCAAGTATCAAATTATTCAAGACATTATACCAATTACCACATGTAGCATTTTCCGTTTCCAACCATAATAACAATTAACGAAGCAGTTTCAACCTTCGCCATGAACATTAAGAATAAAGCTAAGAACATATGTGTTCATATGCAACAGCGAAGCGTGTCTCTCTCCCACACAATGAATGCTAGGATCCAATTTATTCAAACAAAACAAAAACAAAAACATAAAGACGCTTGATACGCGTACAGCACGCGTCCGTTGGGAACCCCAAGAGGAAGGTGTGATGCGTACAGCGGCAAGTTTTCCCTCAGTAAGAAACCAAGGTTTAACGAACCAGTAGGAGCCAAGAAGCACGTTGAAGGTTGATGGCGGCGAGATGTAGTGCGGCGCAACACCAGGGATTCCGGCGCCAACGTGGAACCTGCACAACACAACCAAAGTACTTTGCCCCAACGAAACAGTGAGGTTGTCAATCTCACCGTCTTGCTGTAACAAAGGATTAGATGTATAGTGTGGATGATGATTGTTTGCAGAGAACAGTAGAACAATTGCAGTAGATTGTATTTCAGATGTAGAGAATGGACCGGGGTCCACAGTTCACTAGTGGTGTCTCTCCCATAAGATAAATAGCATGTTGGGTGAACAAATTACAGTTGGGCAATTGACAAATAGAGAGGGCATGACCATGCACATACATGATATGATGAGTATTGTGAGATTTGATTGGGCATTACGACAAAGTACATAGACCTCTATCCAGCATGCATCTATGCCTAAAAAGTCCACCTTCAGGTTATCATCCGAACCCCTTCCAGTATTAAGTTGAAAACAACAGACAATTGCATTAAGTATGGTGCGTAATGTAATCAATAACTACATCCTCGGACATAGCATCAATGTTTTATCCCTAGTGGCAACAACACATCCATAACCTTAGAGGTTTCTGTCACTCTGATACGTCTCCGACGTATCGATAATTTCTTATGTTCCATGCCACATTATTGATGTTATCTACATGTTTTATGCACACTTTATGTCATATTCATGCATTTTCTGGAACTAACCTATTTACAAGATGTCGAAGTGCCAGTTGCTGTTTTCTGCTGTTTTTGGTTTCAGAAATCCTAGTAACGAAATATTCTCGGAATTGGACGAAATCAACGCCCAGGGTCCTATTTTGCCACGAAGCTTCCAGAAGACCGAAGAGGAGACGAAGTGGGGCCACGAGGTGGCCACACCCTAGGGCGGCGCGGCCCCCCCCCCTTGGCCGCGCGGCCCTGTGGTGTGGGCCCCTCGTGCCGCCTCCTGACCTGCCCTTCCGCCTACTTAAAGCCTCCGTCGCGAAACCCCCAGTACCGAGAGCCACGATACGGAAAACCTTACTGAGACGCCGCCGCCGATCCCATCTCGGGGGATTCAGGAGATCGCCTCCGGCACCCTGCCGGAGAGGGGATTCATCTCCCGGAGGACTCTACGCCGCCATGGTCGCCTCCGGAGTGATGTGTGAGTAGTCTACCCCTGGACTATGGGTCCATAGCAGTAGCTAGATGGTTGTCTTCTCCCCATTGTGCTTAATTGTTGGATCTTGTGAGCTGCCTAACATGATCAAGATCATCTATCTGTAATTCTATATGTTGCGTTTGTTGGGATCCGATGAATAGAGAATACTTGTTATGTTGATTATCAAAGTTATGTCTATGTGTTGTTTATGATCTTGCATGCTCTCCGTTACTAGTAGATGCTCTGGCCAAGTAGATGCTTGTAACTCCAAGAGGGAGTATTTATGCTCGATAGTGGGTTCATGCCTCCATTGATATCTCGGGGACGATGTGACAGAAAGTTCTAAGGTTGTGGATGTGCTGTTGCCACTAGGGATAAAACATTGGTGCTATGTTCAAGGATGTAGTTACTGATTACATTACGCGCAATACTTAATGCAATTGTCTGTTGTTAGCAACTTAATACTGGAGGGGGTTCGGATGATAACCTGAAGGTGGACTTTTTAGGCATAGATGCATGCTGGATGGCGGTCTATGTACTTTGTCGTAATGCCCAATTAAATCTCACTATACTCATCATAATATGTATGTGCATGGTCATGCCCTCTTTATTTGTCAATTGCCCAACTGTAATTTGTTCACCCAACATGCTGTTTATCTTATGGGAGAGACACCTCTAGTGAACTGTGGACCCCGGTCCAATTCTCTATACTGAAATACAATCTACTGCAATACTGTTCTACTATTTTCTGCAAACAATCATCTTCCACACAATATGGTTAATCCTTTGTTACACCAAGCCGGTGAGATTGACAACCTCACTGTTTCGTTGGGGCAAAGTACTTTGGTTGTGTTGTGCAGGTTCCACGTTGGCGCCGGAATCCCTGGTGTTGCGCCGCACTACATCCCGCCGCCATCAACCTTCAACGTGCTTCTTGGCTCCTCCTGGTTCGATAAACCTTGGTTTCTTTCTGAGGGAAAACTTGCTGCTGTGCGCATCATACCTTCCTCTTGGGGTTCCCAACGAACGTGTGAGTTACACGCCATCAAGCTCTTTTTCTGGCGCCGTTGCCGAGGAGATCAAGACACGCTGCAAGGGGAGTCTCCACTTCCCAATCTCTTTACTTTGTTTTTGTCTTGCTTAGTTTTATTTACTACTTTGTTTGCTGCACTAAATCAAAATACAAAAAAATTAGCTGCTAGTTTTACTTTATTTGCTATCTTGTTTGCTATATCAAAAACACAAAAAATTTAGTTACTTGCATTTACTTTATCTAGTTTGCTTTATTTACTGTTGCTAAAATGGCCAACCCTGAAAATACTAAGTTGTGTGACTTCACAACCACAAATAATAATGATTTCTTATGCACACCTATTGCTCCACCTGCTACTACAGCAGAATTCTTTGAAATTAAACCTGCTTCTTGAATCTTGTTATGCGAGAGCAATTTTCTGGTGTTAGTTCTGATGATGCTGCTGCCCATCTTAATAATTTTGTTGAATTGTGTGAAATGCAAAAATATAAAGATGTAGATGGTGACATTATAAAATTAAAATTGTTCCCTTTCTCATTAAGAGGAAGAGCTAAAGATTGGTTGCTATCTCTGCCTAAGAATAGTATTGATTCATGGACTAAATGCAAGGATGCTTTTATTGGTAGATATTATCCCCCTGCTAAAATTATATCTTTGAGGAGTAGCATAATGAATTTTAAACAATTAGATACTGAACATGTTGCACAAGCATGGGAAAGAATGAAATCTCTGGTTAAAAACTGCCCAACCCATGGACTGACTACTTGGATGATCATCCAAACCTTCTATGCAGGACTAAATTTTTCTTCGCGGAATTTATTGGATTCAGCTGCTGGAGGTACCTTTATGTCCATCACTCTTGGTGAAGCCACAAAGCTTCTCGATAATATGATGATCAATTACTCTGAATGGCACACGGAAAGAGCTCCACAAGGTAAGAAGGTAAATTCTGTCGAAGAAACCTCTTCCTTGAGTGATAAGATTGATGCTATTATGTCTATGCTTGTGAATGATAGGACTAATATTGATCCTAATAATGTTCCATTAGCTTCATTGGTTGCACAAGAAGAACATGTTGATGTGAACTTCATTAAAAATAATAATTTCAACAACAATGCTTATCGGAACAATTCTAGTAACAACTATAGGCCATATCCTTATAATAATGTCAACGGCTATGGTAATTCTTATGGGAATTCTTACAACAATAATAGGAGTTCACCCCCTGGACTTGAAGCCATGCTTAAAGAATTTATTAGTACACAAACTGCTTTTAACAAATCTGTTGAAGAAAAGCTTGGGAAAATTGATATACTTGCTTCTAAAGTTGATAGTCTTGCTGCTGATGTTGATCTTTTGAAATCGAAAGTTATGCCTAATGAAAATCATCATAATAAAATTGTTACTACAGCAAATTCCATCCAAGTTAGAATTAATGAGAATATAAGATTAATGGTTGAACTGCGTGCTAGGTGGGATAGAGAAGAAAGTGAAAAACTAGCTAAAGAGAAGAATGTCGCTAAAGTTTGGACTATTACCACCACTAGTAATGCTAATACTACACATGTTGCTGCACCTCCTACTATTAATAATAAAAGAATTGGTGTTAGCAATGTTTCCACTTCTAATGCAAAGCGCGAGAAACTGCACGAAAGCTGCTAAAGCTATTAAAGCTTTGTGATAAAGCTGCTGAAATTTTTTCCAACATTGGGGATGATGATCCCATTGCTTTAGATTATAATGGTTTGAATTTTGATGATTGCCACATCTCTGAAGTTATAAAGTTCTTGCAAAAACTTGCTAAAAGTCCTAATGCTAGTGCTATAAATTTGGCTTTCACGCAACATATTACAAATGCTCTCATAAAAGCTAGAGAAGAGAAACTAGAGCGCGAAGCCTCTATTCCTAAAAAGCTAGAGGATGGTTGGGAGCCCATCATTAAGATGAAGGTTAAAGATTTTGATTGTAATTCTTTATGTGATCTTGGTGCAAGTATTTCTGTTATGCCTAAGAAAATTTATAATATGCTTGACTTGCCACAATGAAAAATTGTTATTTGGATGTTAATCTTGCTGATCATTCTACAAAGAAACCTTTGGGGAAAGTTGATAATGTTCGCATTACCGTTAACAATAACCTTGTCCCCGTTGATTTTGTTGTCTTGGATATTGAATGCAATGCATCTTGTCCCATTATATTGGGAAGACCTTTTCTTATTTGTTGGTGCTATCATTGATATGAAGGAAGGTAATATAAAATATCAATTTCCTCTCAAGAAAGGTATGGAACACTTCCCTAGAAAGAGAATGAAGTTACCTTTTGATTCTATTATTAGAACAAATTATGATGTTGACACTTCGTCTCTTGATAATACTTGATACACACTTTCTGCGCCTAGCTGAAAGGCGTTAAAGAAAAGCGCTTATGGGAGACAGCCCATGTTTTTACCTACAGTACTTTGTTTTTATTTTGTGTCTTGGAAGTTGTTTACTACTGTAGCAACCTCTCCTTATCTTAGTTTAGAGTTTTGTTGTGCCAAGTAAAGTCGTTGATAGAAAAGTTCATACTAGATTTGGATTACTGCGCAGAAACAGATTTCTTTGCTGTCACGAATCTGGGCTGTTTTCTCTGTAGGTAACTCAGAAAATTATACCAATTTACGTAAGTGATCCTCATATATGTACGCAACTTTTATTCAATTTGAGCATTTTCATTTGAGCAAGTCTGGTGCCTCGATAAAATTCGTCAATACGAACTGTTCTGTTTTGACAGATTCTGCCTTTTATTTCGCATTGCCTCTTTTGCTATGTTGGATGAATTTCTTTGATCCATTAATGTCCAGTAGCTTTATGCAATGTCCAGAAGTGTTAAAAATAATTGTGTCACCTCTAAACATGTTAATTTTTATTGTCGCTAACCCTCTAATGAGTTGTTCTAAGTTTGGTGTGGAGGAAGTTTTCAAGGATCAAGAGAGGAGTATGATGCAACATGATCAAGGAGAGTGAAAGCTCTAAGCTTGGGGATGCCCCGGTGGTTCACCCCTGCATATTCTAAGAAGACTCAAGCGTCTAAGCTTGGGGATGCCCAAGGCATCCCCTTCTTCATCGACAACATTATCAGGTTCCTCCCCTGAAACTATATTTTTATTCCATCACATCTTATGTGCTTTGCTTGGAGCGTCGGTTTGTTTTTGTTTTTTGTTTTGTTTGAATAAAATGGATCCTAGCATTCACTTTATGGGAGAGAGACACGCTCTTCTGTAGCATATGGACAAGTATGTCCTTAGTTTCTACTCATAGTATTCATGGCGAAGTTTCTTCTTCGTTAAATTGTTATATGGTTGGAATTGGAAAATGATACATGTAGTAATTGCTATAAATGTCTTGGGTAATGTGATACTTGGCAATTGTTGTGCTCATGTTTAAGCTCTTGCATCATATACTTTGCACCCATTAATGAAGAAATACATAGAGCATGCTAAAATTTGGTTTGCATATTTGGTCTCTCTAAGGTCTAGATAATTTCTAGTATTGAGTTTGAACAATAAGGAAGACGGTGTAGAGTCTTATAATGTTTTCAATATGTCTTTTATGTGAGTTTTGCTGCACCGGTTCATCCTTGTGTTTGTTTCAAATAAGCCTTGCTAGCCTAAACCTTGTATCGAGAAGGAATACTTCTCATGCATCCAAAATCCTTGAGCCAACCACTATGCCATTTGTGTCCACCATACCTACCTACTACATGGTATTTTCCGCCATTCCAAAGTAAATTGCTTGAGTGCTACCTTTAAAATTCCATCATTCACCTTACAATATATAGCTCATGGGACAAATAGCTTAAAAACTATTGTGGTATTGAATATGTAATTATGCACTTTATCTCTTATTAAGTTGCTTGTTGTGCGATAACCATGTTCACCGGGGACGCCATCAACTACTCTTTGTTGAATTTCATGTGAGTTGCTATGCATGTTCGTCTTGTCTGAAGTAAGAGCGATCTACCACCTTATGGTTAAGCATGCATATTGTTAGAGAAGAACATTGGGCCGCTAACTAAAGCCATGATCCATGGTGGACGTTTCAGTTTTGGACAGATATCCTCAATCTCATATGAGAAAATTATTAATTGTTGTTACATGCTTATGCATAAAAGAGGAGTCCATTATCTGTTGTCTATGTTGTCCCGGTATGGATGTCTAAGTTGAGAATAATCAATAGCGAGAAATCCAATGCGAGCTTTCTCCTTAGACCTTTGTACAGGCAGCATAGAGGTACCCCTTTGTGACACTTGGTTAAAACATGTGCATTGTGATGATCCGGTAGTCCAAGCTAATTAGGACAAGGTGCGGGCACTATTAGTATACTATGCATGAGGCTTGCAACTTGTAAGATATAATTTACATGATACATATGCTTTATTACTACCGTTGACAAAATTGTTTCATGTTTTCAAAATCAAAGCTCTAGCACAAATATAGCAATCGATGCTTTTCCTCTATGAGGACCATTCTTTTACTTTCAATGTTGAGTCAGTTCACCTATTTCTCTCCACCTCAAGAAGCAAACACTTGTGTGAACTGTGCATTGATTCCTACATACTTACTTATCGCACTTATTATATTACTCTATGTTGACAATATCCATGAGATATACATGTTATAAGTTGAAAGCAACCGCTGAAACTTAATCTTCCTTTGTGTTGCTTCAATGCCTTTACTTTGAATTATTGCTTTATGGGTTAACTCTTATGCAAGACTATTTGATGCTTGTCTTGAAGTGCTATTCATGAAAAGTCTTTGCTATATGATTCACTTGTTTACTCATGTCATATACATTGTTTTGATCGCTGCATTCACTACATATGCTTTACAAATAGTATGATCAAGGTTATGATGGCATGTCACTCCAGAAATTATCTGTGTTATCGTTTTACCTGCTCGGGACGAGCAGAACTAAGCTTGGGGATGCTGATACGTCTCCGACGTATCGATAATTTCTTATGTTCCATGCCACATTATTGATGTTATCTACATGTTTTATGCACACTTTATGTCATATTCGTGCATTTTCTGGAACTAACCTATTAACAAGATGCCGAAGTGTCGATTCTTGTTTCTGCTGTTTTTGGTTTCAGAAATCCTAGTAACGAAATATTCTCGGAATTGGACGAAATCAACGCCCAGGGTCCTATTTTGCCACGAAGCTTCCAGAAGACCCAAGAGGAGACGAAGTGGGGCCACGAGGTGGCCACACCCTAGGGCGGTGCCCCCCCCCCCTTGGCCGCGTGGCCCTGTGGTGTGGGCCCCTCGTGCCGCCTCCTGACCTGCCCTTCCGCCTACTTAAAGCCTCCGTCGCGAAACCCCCAGTACCGAGAGCCACAATACGGAAAACCTTATTGAGACGCCGCCGCCGCCGATCCCATCTCGGGGGATTCAGGAGATCGCCTCCGGCACCCTGCCGGAGAGGGGATTCATCTCCCGGAGGACTCTACGCCGCCATGGTCGCCTCCGGAGTGATGTGTGAGTAGTCTACCCCTGGACTATGGGTCCATAGCAGTAGCTAGATGGTTGTCTTCTCCCCATTGTGCTTAATTGTTGGATCTTGTGAGCTGCCTAACATGATCAAGATCATCTATCTGTAATTCTATATGTTGCGTTTGTTGGGATCCGATGAATAGAGAATACTTGTTATGTTGATTATCAAAGTTATGTCTATGTGTTGTTTATGATCTTGCATGCTCTCCGTTACTAGTAGATGCTCTGGCCAAGTAGATGCTTGTAACTCCAAGAGGGAGTATTTATGCTCGATAGTGGGTTCATGCCTCCATTGATATCTGGGACAGTGACAGAAAGTTCTAAGGTTGTGGATGTGCTGTTGCCCCTAGGGATAAAACATTGGTGCTATGTTCAAGGATGTAGTTACTGATTACATTACGCGCAATACTTAATGCAATTGTCTGTTGTTAGCAACTTAATACTGGAGGGGGTTCGGATGATAACCTGAAGGTGGACTTTTTAGGCATAGATGCATGCTGGATGGCGGTCTATGTACTTTGTCATAATGCCCAATTAAATCTCACTATACTCATCATAATATGTATGTGCATGGTCATGCCCTCTTTATTTGTCAATTGCCCAACTGTAATTTGTTCACCCAACATGCTGTTTATCTTATGGGAGAGACACCTCTAGTGAACTGTGGACCCCGGTCCAATTCTCTATACTGAAATACAATCTACTGCAATACTGTTCTACTATTTTCTGCAAACAATCATCTTCCACACAATACGGTTAATCCTTTGTTACAGCAAGCCGGTGAGATTGACAACCTCACTGTTTCGTTGGGGCAAAGTACTTTGGTTGTGTTGTGCAGGTTCCACGTTGGCGCCGGAATCCCTGGTGTTGCGCCGCACTACATCCCGCCGCCATCAACCTTCAATGTGCTTCTTGGCTCCTCCTGGTTCGATAAACCTTGGTTTCTTTCTGAGGGAAAACTTGCTGCTGTGCGCATCATACCTTCCTCTTGGGGTTCCCAACGAACGTGTGAGTTACACACCATCACACTCCCCCAGATTCACGGAGACATGAACCCACTATCAAGCATAAATACTCCCTCTTGGAGTTAAGAGTAAAAACTTGGCCAGAGCCTCTACTAATAACGGAGAGCATGCAAGATCATAAACAACACATAGATAATAGATTGATAATCAACATAACATAGTATTCTCTATCCATCGGATCCCAACAAACACAACATATAGCATTACAGATAGATGATCTTGATCATGTTCGGCAGCTCACAAGATCCGACAATGAAGCACATAAGGAGAAGACAACCATCTAGCTACTGCTATGGACCCATAGTCCAGGGGTAGACTACTCACTCATCACTCCGGAGGCGACCATGGCAGTGTAGAGTCCTCCAGGAGATGAATCCCCTCTCCGGCAGGGTGCCGGAGGCGATCTCCTGAATCCCCCGAGATGGGATTGGCGGCGGCGGCGTCTCTGGAAGGTTTTCCGTATCGTGGCTCTCGGTACTGGGGGTTCGCGACGAAGGCTATTTGTAGGCGGAAGGGCAGGTCAAGGGGCGTCACGAGGGGCCCAGACGCCAGGGCCGCGCGGCCAGCTCCTGGGCCGCGCCGCCCTATTGTCTGGCCACCTCGTGGCCCCACTTCGTTAGCTCTCCGGTCTTCTGGAAGCTTCGTGTGAAAATAGGCCCCTGGGCGTTGATTTCGTCCAATTCCGAGAATATTTCCTTACTAGGATTTCTGAAACCAAAAACAGCAGAAACAAAGAATCGGCTCTTCGGCATCTCGTTAATAGGTTAGTTCCAGAAAATGCATAAATATGACATAAAGTATGCATAAAACATGTAGATATCATCAATAATGTGGCATGGAACATAAGAAATTATCGATACGTCGGAGACGTATCAGCATCCCCAAGCTTAGTTTCTGCTCGTCCAATGGTAAACGATAACAAAGATAATTTCTGGAGTGACATGCCATCATAACCTTGATCATACTATTGTAAGCATATGTAATGAATGCAGCGATCCAAACAATGTAAATGACATGAGTAAACAAATGAATCATATAGCAAAGACTTTTCATGAATAGTACTTCAAGACAAGCATCAATAAGTCTTGCATAAGAGTTAACTCATAAAGCAATAATTCAAAGTAAAGGTATTGAAGCAACACAAAGGAAGATGAAGTTTTAGCGGTTGCTTTCAACTTATAACATGTATATCTCATGGATAATTGTCAATGCAAAGTAATATAACAAGTGCAATATGCAAGTATGTAGGAATCAATGCACAGTTCACACAAGTGTTTGCTTCTTGAGGTGGAGAGAGATAGGTGAACTGACTCAACAATAAAAGTAAAAGAAAGGTCCTTCAAAGAGGAAAGCATCGATTGCTATATTTGTGCTAGAGCTTTTATTTTGAAAACAAGAAACAATTTTATCGACGGTAGTAATAAAGCATATGTGTTATGTAAATTATATCTTACAAGTTGCAAGCCTCATGCATAGTATACTAATAGTGCCCGCTGATGACCCACAAGTATAGGGGATCGCAACAGTCTTCGAGGGAAGTAAAACCCAATTTATTGATTCGACACAAGGGGAGACAAAGAACACTTGGAAGCCTTAACAGCGGAGTTGTCAATTCAGCTGCACCTGGAAACAGACTTGCTCGCAAGAGTTTATCAGTAGTAACAGTTTTATAGCAGTAGCAGTAGTGAAATAACAGTAGCGGAGTAATGAGACAGCAAGAGTGATTTTAGTAAACAGCAGGATTAAAATACTGTAGGCACGGGGACGGATGACGGGCGTTGCATGGATGAGAGAAACTCATGTAACAATCATAGCAGGGCATTTGCAGATAATAATAAAACGGTGTCCAAGTACAAAGCAATCAATAGGCATGTGTTCCATATATAGTCGTGCGTGCTCGCAATGAGAAACTTGCACAACATCTTTTGTCCTACCAGCCGGTGGCAGCCGGGCCTCAAGGGAAACTACTGGATATTAAGGTACTCCTTTTAATAGAGTACCGGAGCAAAGCATTAACACTCCGTGAACACATGTGATCCTCACATCGCTACCATCCCCTCCGGTTGTCCCAATTCTTGTCACTTCGGGGCCATTGGTTCCGGACAACGACATGTGTATACAACTTATAGGTAAGACCATAAACAATGAATATCTTGATGAAGCAATAACATGTTCAGATCTGAGATCATGGCACTCGGGCCCTAGTGACAAGCATTAAGCATAACAAGTTGCAACAATATCATCAAAGTACCAATTAGGGACACTAGGCACTATGCCCTAACAATCTTATGCTATTACATGACCAATCTCATCCAATCCCTACCATCCCCTTCGGCCTACAGCGGGGGAATTACTCACGCATGGATGGGGGAAACATGGCTGGTTGATGTAGAGGCGTTGGCGGTGATGGCGGCGATGATCTCCTCCAATTCCCCGTCCCGGCGGAGTGCCAGAACGGAGACTTCTGGCTCCCGCGACGGAGTTTCGCGATGTGGCGGCGTTCTGGAGGGTTTCTGGCGACTTCGACTTCTCCCCGTGCGTTTTTAGGTCGAGGCCGATAAGTAGTCCGAAGGAGGGCGTCGGAGGCCGGCCGAGGGGGCCACACCACAGGGCCGCGCGGGCCCCCCTTGGGCCGCGCCGCCCTATGGTGTGGGGCCCTCGGGCCTCCACCTTAATTGTCCTTCTGGCTCCGTTAGTTCTCTGGGAAAATAGGGCCTTCTGCATAAATTCCGAGGTTTTTCCCGAAAGTTGGATTTCTGCACAAAAATGAGACACCAGAGCAGTTCTGCTGAAAACAGCGTTAGTCCGTGTTAGTTGCATCCAAAATACACAAAATAGAGGCCAAACAATAGCAAAAGTGTTCGGGAAAGTAGATACGTTTTGGACGTATCAACTCCCCCCAAGCTTAGCTTATTGCTTGTCCTCAAGCAATTCAGTTAACAACTGAGCGATAAAAGAACTTTCACGAACACATTTGCTCATATGATGTATATATTCTCATGCTATGGCTAATACTTAAGCAGTTCATAATGAGATACATGCAAATAAGATCATCTAACAGCTATGTCAATCATGGAGAGGTACCAACAATTAATAATAAGCATCATGAATCATGTATATAAGCAGGATTGCAATGTTCATAAGAGAGTATGATAAAGTGGTATCTCGCTTGCCTGTATTTGATTGGCAAAACATAAATGCCCGGGCACCTTTGGAGTTCATAGAAAGACTAGAAGTAGTGATTGTCAAAAGATAAATGCATCAAAGTTATACCACAATCAATCATATTTTGAGACAGGCATATTATACTAAGAATGACAGTTGTGCTCTCAAGGTAGTGCTCAAAGAAATAATGGAGACACAACATAAAAGTAAAAGATTGACCCTTCGCAGAGGGAAGCAGGGATTAACATGCGCTAGAGCTTTTCATTTTTATAAAGACAGGAGTAAAATTATTTTGAGAGGTGTTTGTTGTTGTCAATGAATGGTAATGGGTTCACCAACTACCTCGCCAACCGGACTTTCAAGAGCGGCTCCCATGAATTATTGCATATTTATTTGGCACTCCTTCCAACCTTTCTTACACAAAACATGGCTAACCGAATCCTCGGGTGCCTGCCAACAATCTCATACCATGAAGGAGTGCCTTTTTATTTTAGTTTTATTATGATGATGACACTCCCCCCAACCTTTGCTTACACAAGCCATGGCTAACCGAATCCTTCGGTGCCGTCCAACAATCACAAACCATGGAGGAGTGTCTATTTAAGTTAATTAATTCGGGACTGGGAATCCCATTGCCAGCTCTTTTTGCAAAATTATTGGATAAGCGGATGTGCCACTAGTCCATATGAGAGTCCGTCAAAAGTAAATGACAAGGTTGAAAGCTAAACACCACATACTTCCTCATGAGCTATGAAACATAAACACAAATTGAGAAGCATTTTGAAGGTTTTAAAGGTAGCGCATGAGAATTTACTTGGAATGGTTTGAAATGCCATGCATAGGTATTTATGGTGGACACGCTGGAATAACTTGGTTTTCATGTGGTTGGAAGCACGAGCAGCGTTCCCGCTCAGTACAAGTGAAGGCTAGCAAAAGACTAGGGAGCGACAAATCAAGAGAGCAAAGAATCGTCATAATCATGCTTGCGGCAAAATAAATTAACGGAGGCATAAAAGTGATACAAGAACTCTGAAGCAATATAGATCATCGAGGCTTAATTGACTTTTTGTTCAGTCATATGCATGCGTGAGCATGTGCCAAGTCGATATAAATGAATTATTCAGAGGAGGATACCACAATGCCATACTTACTTATGAATAAAACAATGCAAGCAAACATCCATGACATGCTACTCATATTAATAAATTGGAGCTAAACATGAGAGATCATGAACTACTAGACTTTCTCAAATAACATATACCTCACATGAACCAACTAAGCATGCTCACATGGATGAGTATATGTACAAAAATGAAAACAAATAGAGTTCATACCAGCCTCTCACCACAATCAGATTGTCGTAGATCGTCATTATTGCCTTTCACTTGTGTAGCTTGGATAATATGAAATGAAAACCACGCTCCAGCCACCGAAGACCATTGAACTCAAGATGAACTTTACAAACCAAAGAAGAACAGCAAATATTTTTGGTGTTTTCGAATTACAAACAAGAACAAGAAGAAACAAGCAAACAAAGCAAAATCTTTTTTGAGTTTTCTTATAGCGAACTAGCAACAGCAAAAGAAGCGAAACAAATGCAAGAAACCAAAGCAAACAAATGGTGAAGAGAAACAACAGAAATATTTTTGGTCTTTTTGTGTTTTGGAAAGGAAACAAAACAGAAACAAGAAATAGCAAACTAAAAGAAACACAGAAAAGCGAAATGGCAGAAATCTGCCAAAACCTGACAGCAGTACAGAAATCGATTTTTACAAAAATCTTACGTTGCTCAGATCGAAAAGTGTTCAACTAATGAAAGTTAGATAACAACCTGGGGAACCTGCACAAAAATTGGCAGCTCAAAATAACGCTCTGGCTGTGCATACGAATTTTTCTAGTAACAGTCCAGAATCTGTTTTCAGGCAGCACTTCCCCAAATATCATCTTCCTCTCATTAGAAAACCACTCAAACGAACAAAACAAGTATGTACAAGTATCCAGCAACCATAATATGCAAAGAATGAGTGATGCCGGTATACCTCCCCCCAAGCTTAGGCTTTTGGCCTAAGTGGAGTTCAACCCCAACGAGGGTCATTGTTCCTCGCCGGTGGGTAGTCCATGGAGTAGTCATAGTAAAGTTCCTGTGCAGAAGAAAAGCGTGGAGGCTCCGCATATCCACCATGTTGATGCGAGGAACTTGCTGCATCGGATGATGAGTCGAGGTGCTCCTCGACCTCTATGTCGTCTCTTGCATGATGGCCTCCTCTCTCTATGTGTGCATCCAAAGGCACCTTCGTGACCGACCAATCTCCCCTGGAATCAAGGTTAGACAGAACAAAGCAGTGCAATCTTACTAATTTCTCAGTTTTCTTAGTTATTCTCCAGACTTTCTTATAAAATATCATCTTGTAATACAGGTTACCCAAGTTGGAGGAATCAGAAACAAATTCATGTTTAATCATAGAGGCTATGTCAAGTTTTTCTATGGGAAATGGAATATCAAAATGATGAGGTTCTACATTATGAAGAGCTAGTAAACGAGAGGCGATGAGACCTCCACAAATTCCACCTTTCTCACGGTTAGTAGCAAGTCTATAAGCTATCAATGCCCCCAAATTATAAGTCCTACTATTTTGCAGTGCCGCAGCTAGAAAAGCCAAAACCGGGATAGAAAGTTTACCACCAATCCTTTTAGCAAGAACGCATTTGGTAATAAAAAGGCAAAGTAGCGGATAGCCGGGAGCTGAATACTAGTGATTTTACCACTATCACCTGAGAAACTCCTTCCATCGCAAATCATCTTGTAGAGATCCGAGAGTTCTTGCGGCGATCCCCTTATCTTCTCGCATGACCCCCATTGCGGTACTCTAATTGCTGCACAAAAAACACTAAATGGCAAGTTGACAGCTTTATTGTAAATTTTATACTGGACCATGGGGTTAGATCGCGACCAATTGAACTTGAAGTCCTGCACAAAAGACATAGTTAATTTTACATATTGTCTTGGCTCTCCTTCAACAAAGTCACTCAGCCCTGCACGAGAAATTAGAGTTTGAACATCTTCAAATATCCCCGCGCTTCTCATGAAATCCGCGCACAGGTAGTAAGAGGGGTATACTCCCTCTTCACGATTGACTATCATAACTTGTTGGACTTCCAATTCTTGCTGGTTCAAGTGATATCTATTCCACTCCATTTTCTGAAATTTCAACAAACAATATAAAAATTTGATTTGGTGACATATAATCAAGGGGGAACTACCATAGGAACTTGCTAGAGTACTAATCATGCATCAAAACTAGTTTCTACCACTTAGAACAAGCATGCAAGCTCACTAAACATGTTACCTACAGCAGCAAAATATTCAAGATATACTCAACCAAACAAAATTCTACTTGGATGGGTGGAGGAGTCACATACCGAAGAGCAAATGTGCCAAATTTCAGACAGAAATCTGGGCTGAGCAAAGAGATCGAGAAATCTGGAGCTCTGGAGCAAAAACGCGAGAGAGAGGAACCTGGTACGAGTTTTTTCGGGAGATAGAAGGTGCTGGGAAAAAGAGATGACAAAGTGGGGCAAGGAGGGGCCCACACCACATGGTGGCGCGGCCACCTCCTTGGCCGCGCCGGCCTGTGGTTTGGCGCCCTCTGGTGCCCCACAGGTCATCCTCTGGTGCTCCCAGGTGCCTCGTCGAAAAATAGGACCAATGTTATAATTTTTGTGAATTTTTGAAAACTTTGAAAAATGCACATTTCTGGGTATTTAGTTTATTATTACTGGCCAGGAAATTTTTTGAAATCTTCGACTAACTAAGGAACTTTGCAAATTAAAAGTGCTACAGCAACTAGAGCAAGTGGAGGAAGAAAGAGATGTTTTTTACCCTCTCTATGCATGTAAAAGGTATTTGTTAACAAGGTTGATCAGGTCTTGCCACCAAATAAATTTACATAGCATAAGAAGAAATAAACCTCAAATCAATCATGTTACCTTGAATTGTATTGATATGGATCCAATCACGAGAGTTTGATATTCTTCTTTAGGCTCATATATAGGACAATCAATAGTTCCCACTTTGATAGTTCTCACATTAAAAATAGTATTGACTCCACATACTTTATCAATCTTCTTGGGGAAATAGACGGTATGCTCCTTATCATCAACATTAAAAGTAACCTTTCCTTTATTGCAATCAATAACAGCCCCTGCGGTGTTAAGAAAAGGTCTCCCAAGAATAATAGACATATTATCATCTTCAGGCATTTCCAACACAACAAAATCAGTTAATATCAAGCAGTTAGTAGTAACTTGAACAGGAACATTCTCACATATACCAACAGGAATAGCAGTAGATTTATCAGCCATTTGCAAAGATATATCAGTAGGTATCAACTTATCTAAGTAAAGTCTCTTATAAAGAGAAAAAGGCATAACACTAACACCGGCTCCCAAATCACATAGAGCAGTTTTAACATAATTATTCTTGATAGAACAAGGAATAGTAGGTATACCTGGGTCGCCCAACTTCTTTGGAACTTTGCCATTGAAAGAGTAATTAGCAAGCATAGTGGAAATTTCCTCATTGGGGATTTTCCTTTTGTTAGTAACAATATCTTTCATATACTTTGAATAAGGAGGCAATTTAATAGCATCAGTCAAAGGGATTTGCAAGAATAAAGGTTTCATCCAATCGCAAAATTTATTATAGTGTTCTTCTTCCTTTGATTTTAGTTTCTTAGCAGGAAAAGGCATTTGCTTTTGCACCCAAGGTTCTCTTTCATTACCATGTTTCTCAGCAATAAAGTCTTCTTTAGTGTACTTTTTATTTTTAGCATGCTTCTCAGGTTCTTCTTCAACCTCTTCTTTATCAGGAGTATCATTCTTATCATTATCTTTATCATTATCATGTTCATTACCACTTTCAGTTTCAGCATCAGAAATAGAAATACTATTAGGATCATTAACAGGTTCAGAGGATTCTACAACATTTTTATGCTTCTTCTTCTTTTTCTTCCTAGAATGAGCACTAGGTTCAATGCGTTGAGAATCTTGTTCAATTCTTTTGGGATGCCCTTCAGGATATAGAGGATCCTGGGTAGAGACACCACCTCTAGTTGTTACTTCATAAGCATGTTTCTCTTTAGAATTATTCCCTAACAAGTCATTTTGCACTTTAGTGAGTTGATCAATTTGAGTTTGAATCATATGAAAATGTTTAACAAGCATCTTAACATCATTGGAGGTTCTCTCCACAATATCATGCAATTCACTAATAGCTCGAGAATTTTCCATTAAATGATTCTCTACTCTCATATTAAAATTTTCTTGCTTAACAATATAATTATCAAACTCATCTAAGCATTGTGCAGGAGGTTTCGAATACGGAATATCTTCCCTAGTAAAGCGTTGAAGGGAGTTTACCTCAATCATGGATGAAGGGGGAATTATCTCACATATATCTTCTATGGGAGGAAGATTCTTCACATCTTCAGATTTAATACCTTTCTCCTTGAGAGACTTCTTGGCTTCCCTCATATCTTCATCATTCAATTTAATTAAACCCCTCTTCTTCAATATTGGCGTTGGAGTTGGTTCAGGCATAGTCCAATCATCATGATTCCGGCTTATTTTAGCCAATAATTCTTCAGCGTCATCCGGAGTTCTTTTCCTGAAAACACAACCAGCACAACTATCCAGGTATGCCCTAGACTCAATGGTTAGTCCACTATAAAATATATCAAGTAAATCATGCTTTTCCAAATCATGATCAGGCTGAGCTCTAATAAGAGAGCAAAATCTAGCCCAAGCCTCAGGCAATTTCTCTTCATCTCCCTGATCAAAGTTATAAATTCTCTGCAAAGCAATATGTTGAGCACTAGCAGGAAAGTATTTGCAGAAGAAAACATCAAGCAATTCTTTCGGACTTCTAATAGAATTAGGTGACAAATTATTATACCAAGTTTTAGCGTCATCCTTTAATGAGAATGGAAATATTTTAGCAACAAAGTAAGTACGCATCTTGACATCATCAGAAAACAAGCTACTTAGAGTAGATAACTCAGTCATGTGTTCAACAGCACTTTCTTTTTCAGTACCACAAAAGGGTGTTTTCTCAACAATAGCTATATGAGATAGATCAAGAGAAAAATCATAATCTTTATCCTTAATGTTTATAGGAGATGTGGCAAATTTAGGATCAGGAGACAGTTTATATCTAACAGCATGTTCTGCAAGCAACTTTTTAATTTTTCTTGCATCAGTAGTAGCATTGCATTTTTCAATAAAATCATCATTAAGCTCCACATAATCTTCATCAGGATCATCACTAAAATAATCAAGTTCAGGTGAATTAACAGGTGTAGTAGCATTAGGAGTTTCAGTATTTTCAATATGTCTAGATCTAGCAATTGTAGCATCTAGAAAAGATCCCAATGAACCACTATCATCAAGCACAGTAGAAATATTATCAATATTATGAGAGTGTTCAGATTCAGCAGAAGTACCCGCATGCGAAGCATGTGGCGGTGAAACAAGTTTATCAATCACAGATGGTGAATCAAGAGCAGCAGAGGTATTCAGAATTGTACCTTTTCTTGTAGTGGATGGTAATATGGCGATCTTAGTATCGCGAGGTTTACCCATGATGGAGAATTTGCAGCGAACAATATTAATCCAAGTGAACTTCCAAATAAAGCTATGTTCCCCGGCAACGGCGCCAGAAAATAGTCTTGATGACCCACAAGTATAGGGGATCGCAACAGTCTTCGAGGGAAGTAAAACCCAATTTATTGATTCGACACAAGGGGAGACAAAGAACACTTGGAAGCCTTAACAGCGGAGTTGTCAATTCAGCTGCACCTGGAAACAGACTTGCTCGCAAGAGTTTATCAGTAGTAACAGTTTTATAGCAAAGAGCGATGAGTGAAATAACAAAGAATGAGTAACAGAGACAGCAGTAGTGATTTTAGTAAACAGCAGGATTAAAATACTGTAGGCACGGGGACGGATGACGGGCGTTGCATGGTTGAGAGAAACTCATGTAACAATCATAGCAGGGCATTTGCAGATAATAATAAAACGGTGTCCAAGTACAAAGCAATCAATAGGCATGTGTTCCATATATAGTCGTGCGTGCTCGCAATGAGAAACTTGCACAACATCTTTTGTCCTACCAGCCGGTGGCAGCCGGGCCTCAAGGGAAACTACTGGATATTAAGGTACTCCTTTTAATAGAGTACCGGAGCAAAGCATTAACACTCCGTGAACACATGTGATCCTCACATCGCTACCATCCCCTCCGGTTGTCCCAATTCTTGTCACTTCGGGGCCATTGGTTCCGGACAACGACATGTGTATACAACTTATAGGTAAGACCATAAACAATGAATATCTTGATGAAGCAATAACATGTTCAGATCTGAGATCATGGCACTCGGGCCCTAGTGACAAGCATTAAGCATAACAAGTTGCAACAATATCATCAAAGTACCAATTACGGACACTAGGCACTATGCCCTAACAATCTTATGCTATTACATGACCAATCTCATCCAATCCCTACCATCCCCTTCGGCCTACAGCGGGGGAATTACTCACGCATGGATGGGGGAAACATGGCTGGTTGATGTAGAGGCGTTGGCGGTGATGGCGGCGATGATCTCCTCCAATTCCCCGTCCCGGCGGAGTGCCAGAACGGAGACTTCTGGCTCCCGCGACGGAGTTTCGCGATGTGGCGGCGTTCTGGAGGGTTTCTGGCGACTTCGACTTCTCCCCGTGCATTTTTAGGTCGAGGCCGATAAGTAGTCCGAAGGAGGGCGTCGGAGGCCGGCCGAGGGGGCCACACCACAGGGCCGCGCGGGCCCCCCTTGGGCCGCGCCGCCCTATGGTGTGGGGCCCTCGGGCCTCCAACTTAATTGTCCTTCTGGCTCCGTTAGTTCTCTGGGAAAATAGGGCCTTCTACATAAATTCCGAGGTTTTTCCCGAAAGTTGGATTTCTGCACAAAAATGAGACACCAGAGCAGTTCTGCTGAAAACAGCGTTAGTCCGTGTTAGTTGCATCCAAAATACACAAAATAGAGGCCAAACAATAGCAAAAGTGTTCGGGACAGTAGATACGTTTTGGACGTATCACCCGCACCTTGTCCTAATTAGCTCGGATTACCTGGATTATCATCACAATGCACATGTTTTAACCAAGTGTCACAAAGGGGTACCTCTATGCCGCCTGTACAAAGGTCTAAGGAGAAAGCTCGCATCGGATTTCTCGCTATTGATTATTCTCAACTTAGACATCCATACCGGGACAACATAGACAACAGATAATGGACTCCTCTTTTATGCATAAGCATGTAGCAACAATTATTAATATTCTCATATGAGATTGAGGATATTTGTCCAAAACTGAAACTTCCACCATGGATCATGGCTTTAGTTAGCGGCCCAATGTTCTTCTCTAACATTATGCAATGATCTAACCATTCTAGCGGTAAATCTCCCTTACTTCAGACAAGACGAACATGCATAGCAACTCACATGATATTCAACAAAGAGTAGTTGATGGCGTCCCCAGGAACATGGTTATCGCACAACAAGCAACTTAATAAGAGATAAAGTGCATAAGTACATATTCAATACCACAATAGTTTTTAGGCTATTTGTCACATGAGCTATATATTGTAAAGGTAGAGGATAGAAATTTTAAAGGTAGCACTCAAGCAATTTACTTTGGAATGGCGGAGAAATACCATGTAGTAGGTAGGTTTGGTGGACACAAATGGCATAGTGGTTGGCTCAAGGATTTTGGATGCATGAGAAGTATTCTCTCTCGATACAAGGTTTAGGCTAGCAAGGCTATTTGAAACAAACACAAGGATGAAGCGGTGCAGCAAAGCTCACATAAAAGACATATTGTAAACATTATAAGACTCTACACCGTCTTCCTTGTTGTTCAAATTCAATACTAGAAATTATCTAGACCTTAGAGAGACCAATTATGCAAACCAAATTTTAGCATGCTCTATGTATTTCTTCATTAATAGGTGCAAAGTATATGATGCAAGAGCTTAAACATGAGCACAACAATTTCCAAGTATCACATTATCCAAGACATTTTAGCAATTACTACATGTATCATTTTCCAATTCCAACCATATAACAATTTAACGAAGAAGAAACTTCGCCATGAATACTATGAGTAAAGCCTAAGGACATACTTGTCCATATGCAACAGCGGAGCGTGTCTCTCTCCCACACAAAGAATGCTAGGATCCATTTTATTCAAACAAAACAAAAACAAAAACAAACCGACGCACCAAGCAAAGCACATAAGATGTGATGAAATAAAAATATAGTTTCACTAGAGGAACCTGATAATGTTGTCGATGAAGAAGGGGATGCCTTGGGCATCCCCAAGCTTAGACGCTTGAGTCTTCTTGATATATGCAGGGGTGAACCACCGGGGCATCCCCAAGCTTAGAGCTTTCACTCTCCTTGATCATGTTGTATCATCTCCCTCTCTTGATCCTTGAAAACTTCCTCCACACCAAACTCAAAACAACTCATTAGAGGGTTAGTGCACAATCAAAATTTACATGTTAAGAGGTGACATAATCATTCTTAACACTTCTGGACATTGCACAAAGCTGCTGAAAGTTAATGGAATCGAAAAATCCATCGAGCATAGCAAAATAGGCAATGCGAAATAAAAGGCAGAATCTGTCAAAACAGAACAGTTCGTAAAGACGAATTTTATTGAGGCACCAGACTTGCTCAAATGAAAATGCCCAAATTTAATTAAAGTTGCGTACATATCTGAGGATCACTCACGTAAATTGGCATAATTTTCTGAGTTACCTACAGAGAATTTGGCCTAGATTCGTGACAGCAAAGAAATCTGTTTCTGCGCAGCAATCCAAATCTAGTATGAACCTTACTATCAACGACTTTACTTGGCACAACAATGCACAAAACTAAGATAAGGAGAGGTTTCTACAGTAGTAAACAACTTCCAAGACACAAATATAAAATAAAAGTACTGTAGTAAAAACATGGGTTGTCTCCCATAAGCGCTTTTCTTTAACGCCTTTCAGCTAGGCGCAGAAAGTGTATATCAAGTATTATCAAGAGATGGTGTATCAATATCATAATTTGTTCTAATAATAGAATCAAAAGGTAACTTCATTCTCTTTCTAGGGAAGTGTTCCATACCTTTCTTGAGAGGAAATTGATATTTAATATTACCTTCCTTCATATCAATGATAGCACCAACAGTTCGAAGAAAATGTCTTCCCAATATAATGGGACAAGATGCATTGCATTCAATATCCAAGACAACAAAATCAACGAGGACAAGGTTATTGTTAACGGTAATGCGAACATTATCAACTTTCCCCAAAGGTTTCTTTGTAGAATGATCAGCAAGATTAACATCCAAATAACAATTTTTCAATGGTGGTAAGTCAAGCATATTATAAATCTTCTTAGGCATAACAGAAATACTTGCACCAAGATCACATAAAGCATTACAATCAAAGTCATTGACCTTCATCTTAATGATGGGCTCCCAACCATCCTCGAGCTTCCTAGGAATAGAAGCTTCGCGTTCTAGTTTCTCTTCTCTAGCTTTTATGAGAGCATTTGTAATATGTTTCGTGAAAGCCAAGTTTATAGCATTAGCATTAGGACTCTTAGCAAGTTTTTGTAAGAACTTTATAACTTCAGAGATATGAAAATCATCAAAATCTAAACCATTATAATCTAAAGCAATGGGATCATTATCCCCAATGTTGGAAAAAATTTCAGCAGTTTTATCACAGGCAGTTTCAGCAGTTTTAGCAGTTTCAGGCAGTTTTTCACGCTTTGCATTAGAAGTGGAAACATTGGCAACACCAATTCTTTTACCATTATTAGTAGGAGGTGCAGAAACATGTGTAGCATTAGCATTGCTAGTGGTGGTAATAGTCCAAACTTTAGCTATATTATCTTCTTTCTCATTTTCTTCTTTTTCCCACCTAGCACGCAATTCGGCCATCAATCTTATATTCTCATTAATTCTAACTTGGATGGCATTTTCTGTAGTAACAATTTTATTATCAATATCCTCGGGTTTAGCAGCCATTTTATTAATTAAAGAAGATTGTGACACAGACATGTATGATATTCGGTTTTCAGCATTTGCAAGTTTAGTTTGCAACCCAGAAATCTCCATATTCAGATTTTCAAGTTGATTTCCTATATTCTTCAACAAGGTAGATTTTTCATTCATAGTTTTAGTAAACAATTTATTTTGCTCATATTGAGATTGCATAAAGCTCTTGGTGGATCTTTCAATTTCTAACATCTTTTCCTCATTAGGTGAAACATATCTACCATAAGAGTTACCATTAGCAGGATACGGCCTAGAATCATTGTAATTATTATTTTTAATGAAATTAACATCAACATATTCTTTTTGAGCTACCAATGACGCTAACGGAACATTATTAGGATCAACATTAGTCCTACCATTCACAAGCATAGACATAATAGCATCAATCTTATCAGTCAAGGAAGAGGTTTCTTCGACAGAATTTACCTTCTTACCTTGTGGAGCTCTTTCCGTGTGCCATTCAGAGTAATTAATCATCATATTATCAAGAAGCTTTGTTGCTTCGCCAAGAGTGATGGACATAAAGGTACCTCCGGCAGCTGAATCCAATAGGTTCCGCGAAGAAAAATTCAGTCCTGCATAAAAGGTTTGGATGATCATCCAAGTAGTCAGTCCATGGGTTGGGCAATTTTTAACCGAAGATTTCATTCTTTCCCATGCTTGTGCAACATGCTCATTATCCAATTGTTTAAAATTCATTATGCTACTCCTCAAAGATATAATTTTAGCAGGGGGATAATATCTACCAATAAAAGCATCCTTGCATTTAGTCCATGAATCAATACTATTCTTAGGCAGAGATAGCAACCAATCTTTAGCTCTTCCTTTTAATGAGAAAGGGAACAATTTTAATTTTATTATGTCACCATCTACATCCTTATACTTTTGCATTTCACATAATTCAACAAAATTATTGAGATGGGCAGCAGCATCATCAGAACTAACACCAGAAAATTGCTCTCGCATAACAAGATTTAGTAAAGCAGGTTTAATTTCAAAGAATTCTGCTGTAGTAGCAGGTGGAGCAATAGGTGTGCATAAGAAATCATTATTATTTGTGGTTGTGAAGTCACACAACTTAGTATTTTCAGGAGTACCCATTTCAGCAGTAGTAAATAAAGCAAACTAGATAAAGTAAATGCAAGTAACTAATTTTTTTGTGTTTTTGATACAGAGTGCAAGATAGCAAGTAAAGTAAAACTAGCAACTAATTTTTTTGTGTTTTGATTTAGTGCAGCAAACAAAGTAGTAAATAAAATAAAGCAAGACAAAAACAAAGTAAAGAGATTGGGATGTGGAGACTCCCGTTGCAGCGTGTCTTGATCTCCCCGGCAACGGCGCCAGAAAAAGAGCTTGATACGCGTACAGCACGCGTCCGTTGGGAACCCCAAGAGGAAGGTGTGATGCGTACAGCGGCAAGTTTTCCCTCAGTAAGAAACCAAGGTTTATCGAACCAGTAGGAGCCAAGAAGCACGTTGAAGGTTGATGGCGGCGAGATGTAGTGCGGCGCAACACCAGGGATTCCGGCGCCAACGTGGAACCTGCACAACACAACCAAAGTACTTTGCCCCAACGAAACAGTGGGGTTGTCAATCTCACCGGCTTGCTGTAACAAAGGATTAGATGTATAGTGTGGATGATGATTGTTTGCAGAGAACAGTAGAACAATTGCAGTAGATTGTATTTCAGATGTAAAGAATGGACCGGGGTCCACAGTTCACTAGTGGTGTCTCTCCCATAAGATAAATAGCATGTTGGGTGAACAAATTACAGTTGGGCAATTGACAAATAGAGAGGGCATGACCATGCACATACATGATATGATGAGTATTGTGAGATTTAATTGGGCATTACGACAAAGTACATAGACCGCTATCCAGCATGCATCTATGCCTAAAAAGTCCACCTTCAGGTTATCATCCGAACCCCTTCCAGTATTAAGTTGAAAACAACAGACAATTGCATTAAGTATGGTGCGTAATGTAATCAATAACTACATCCTCGGACATAGCATCAATGTTTTATCCCTAGTGGCAACAGCACATCCATAACCTTAGAGGTTTCTGTCACTCCCCCAGATTCACGGAGACATGAACCCACTATCGAGCATAAATACTCCCTCTTGGAGTTAAGAGTAAAAACTTGGCCAGAGCCTCTACTAATAACGGAGAGCATGCAAGATCATAAACAACACATAGATAATGGATTGATAATCAACATAACATAGTATTCTCTATCCATGGGATCCCAACAAACACAACATATAGCATTACAGATAGATGATCTTGATCATGTTCGGCAGCTCACAAGATCCGACAATGAAGCACATAAGGAGAAGACAACCATCTAGCTACTGCTATGGACCCATAGTCCAGGGGTAGACTACTCACTCATCACTCCGGAGGCGACCATGGCGGTGTAGAGTCCTCCGGGAGATGAATCCCCTCTCTGGCAGGGTGCCGGAGGCGATCTCCTGAATCCCCCGAGATGGAATTGGCAGCGGCGGCGTCTCTGGAAGGTTTTCCGTATCGTGGCTCACGGTACTGGGGGTTTCGCAACGAAGGCTATTTGTAGGCGGAAGGGCAGGTCAAGGGGCGTCACGTGGGGCCCAGACGCCAGGGCCGCGTGGCCAGCTCCTGGGCCGCGCCGCCCTATTGTCTGGCCACCTCGTGGCCCCACTTCGTTAGCTCTCCGGTCTTCTGGAAGCTTCATGTGAAAATAGGCCCCTGGGCGTTGATTTTGTCCAATTCCGAGAATATTTCCTTACTAGGATTTCTGAAACCAAAAACAGCAGAAAACAGCAACTGGCTCTTCGGCATCTCGTTAATAGGTTAGTTCCAGAAAATGGATAAATATGACATAAAGTATGCATAAAACATGTAGATATCATCAATAATGTGGCATGGAACATAAGAAATTATCGATACGTCGGAGACGTATCAACGCTCCAAGCAAAGCACATAAGATGTGACGGAATAAAAATATAGTTTCACTAGAGGTGACCTGATAATTTATCGATGAAGAAGGGGATGCCTTGGGCATCCCCAAGCTTAGATGCTTGATTCTTCTTGAAATATGCAGGGATGAACCACGGGGGCATCCCCAAGCTTAGAGCTTTCACTCTCCTTGATCATATTGTATCATCCTCCTCTCTTGACCCTTGAAAACTTCCTCCACACCAAACTCAAAACAACTTATTAGAGGGTTAGTGCATAATCAAAAATTCACATGTTCAGAGGTGACATAATCATTCTTAACACTTCTGGACATTGCACAAAGCTACTGAAAGTTAATGGAATAAAGAAATCCATCAAACATAGCAAAACAGGCAATGCGAAATAAAAGGCAGAATCTGTCAAAACAGAACAGTCCGTAAAGACGAATTTTTCGGGGGCACTTAACTTGCTCAGATGAAAATGCTCAAATTGAATGAAAGTTGCATACATATCTGAGGATCACTCACGTAAATTGGCAGATTTTTCTGAGTTACCTACAGAGAATACTACTCAAATTCGTGACAGCAAGAAATCTGTTTCTGCGCAGTAATCCAAATCTAGTATGAACCTTACTATCAAAGACTTTACTTGGCACAACAATGCAACAAAATAAAAATAAGGAGAGGTTGCTACAGTAGTAACAACTTCCAAGACTCAAATATAAAACAAAAGTGCAGAAGTAAAATAATGGGTTGTCTCCCATAAGCGCTTTTCTTTAACGCCTTTCAGCTAGGCGCAGAAAGTGTGAATCAAGTGTTATCAAGAGATGAAGCATTAACATTCTTACCAGAGGTGTTGCGCCTACCCTTCTTACTCTTATTCTTACTCTTTGGTTTAGGGAATATATGACCATATCCAGGTATAGAGGAATTTAGAGTGCCTTTCCCCACATCTATGGTTGCTCCGAAGAGTTTCAGCAGGGATCTTCCAAGTGTGATTTGTCCTGTTCCTACACATTCAATAACGAGATAATCAGTGGATATCGTTCTTCCAAGAAGGGTTGTGAACACTCCTTCAGCTATTCCCTTAGGAATTATAATAGAGTTATCAGTAAGAGTTATTCCTTCTCCACCTTCAGTAAGTCCCCCAAAGATTCATAAATACTTTCAGGCATAAGGCAAAATTCAGTCATAATATCACAACGGGCATTAAAAAATTTACCATCAATATTAACTTTAATTGTAGGGTCCCACATTGAAGGTTCAGAGTTTATTGTAACATAATCAAAATGCTCATGAATCCGACCATACCCTTCTTTTAAGCAAGATACACTTGTCTCAAGAGTGTTCAATCTATTATAAATACTAACAAGAGATGGATCAAAATTATTAGCGGAGCTAGATGATGTAACCAATTTTTTTATGGCATTAAAAGCTTGATCCCCATCGCAGTGAAGGAAATCTCCCCCCACTACAGCATCTAAGGCATATCAATAGCGAAGAATATGCCCAAAATAAAAGTTACTAAGAAGCAAACTTAGGGTCATTTTAGGTTCAGTTTTATTATAGGAATCAAAAATTCTAGACCAAGCTTCTTTAAAACTCTCTTCACCACCTTGTTTAAAAGTGAAGATCGATTCCTCAGGTGATAGAGTAACAACTACAGCACTAGTCATGATAATAAAATAAAGTAAATGCAAGTAACTAATTTTTTTGTGTTTTTAATATATAGAACGCAAACAAGATAGTAAATAAAATAAAACAAGTAACTATTTTTTTGTATTTTTGATATAATGAGCAAACAAAGCAGTAAATAAAGTAAAGTAAAGCAAGACAAAAATAAAGTAAAGAGATTGGAAGTGGAGACTCCCCTTGCAGCGTGTCTTGATCTCCCCGGCAACGGCGCCAGAAATTTAGCTTGATACGCGTACAACACGCGTCCGTTGGGAACCCCAAGTGGAAGGTGTGATGCGTACAGCAGCAAATTTCCCTCAGTAAGAAACCAAGGTTTATCGAACCAGTAGGAGCCAAGAAGCACGTGAAGGTTGATGGTGGCGGAGTGTAGTGCGGCGCAACACCAGGGATTCCGGCGCCAACGTGGAACCTGCACAACACAATCAAAGTACTTTGCCCCAACGAAACAGTGAGGTGTCAATCTCACCGGCTTGCTGTAACAAAGGATTAGATGTATAGTGTGGAAGATGATGTTTGCAAAGAACAGTAGAACGAGTATTGCAGTAGATTGTATTCGATGTAAAAGAATGGACCGGGGTCCACAGTTCACTAGTGGTGTCTCTCCAATAAGAAATAGCATGTTGGGTGAACAAATTACAGTTGGGCAATTGACAAATAAAGAGGGCATAACAATGCACATACATAACATGATAAGTACTGTGAAATTCAATTGGGCATTACGACAAAGTACATAGACCGCTATCCAACATGCATCTATGCCTAAAAAGTCCACCTTCAGGTTAGCATCCGCACCCCTTCCAGTATTAAGTTGCAAACAATAGACAATTGCATTAAGTATGGTGCGTAATGTAACCAACACAAATACCCTTAGACATAGCATTGATGTTTTATCCCTAGTGGCAACAACACATCCACAACCTTAGAACTTTCTGTCACTGTCCCAGATTAAATGGAGGCATGAACCCACTATCGAGCATAAATACTCCCTCTTGGAGTTACAAGTATCAACTTGGCCAGAGCCTCTACTAGCAACGGAGAGCATGCAAGATCATAAACAACACATAGATAGATTGATAATCAACATAACATAGTATTCCATATTCATCGGATCCCAACAAACGCAACATGTAGCATTACAAATAGATGATCTTGATCATGTTAGGCAGCTCACAAGATCAAACAATGATAGCACAATGAGGAGAAGACAACCATCTAGCTAATGCTATGGACCCATAGTCCAGGGGTGAACTACTCACACATCACTCCGGAGGCGATCATGGCGATGAAGAGTCGTCCGGGAGATGATTCCCCTCTCCGGCAGGGTGCCGGAGGCGATCTCCTGAATCCCCCGAGATGGGATTGGCGGCGGCGGCGTCTCTAGAAGGTTTTCCGTATCGTGGCTCTCGGTACTGGGGTATTCTCGACGAAGGCTTCTTATAGGTGGAAGGGTAGGTTTAGGGGTGACACGAGGGACCCACACAACAGGGTGGCGCGGCCCCAGCCCTGGCCGCGCGGCCCTGGCGTGGCGTCGCCTCGTCGCCCCACTTCGTAATCCTTTCGGTCTTCTGGAAGCTTCGTGGAAAAATAAGACCCTGGGCGTTGATTTCGTCCAATTCCGAGAATATTTCCTTTGTAGGATTTCTGAAACCAAAAACAGCAGAAAACAGCAACTGGCTCTTCGGCATCTTGTCAATAGGTTAGTGCCGGAAAATGCATAAATATGACATAAGGTGTGTATAAAACATATGAGTATCATTAATAAAGTAGCATGGAACATAAGAAATTATAGATACGTTTGAGACGTATCAAGATGGATGGCCTCGAGGCCAGCGGCGGGCCTAGAAATTTGAGAGTGTGTATTCAAATTTCTAAAGGGTCCTTTTTTTGCTCTCTACAGCCAGGTTTTGGCATGCATACTATCCTTATAGCATTATATGGTTCTAGCAACATAATACATATAATAAATGACGACACAAGATATGAAACAGTTTGAGCCTAAGATCACAAATTAATAGAATTTATAAATTCTCTTCATGTTTCAGATCAAATGCAACTTATACAATTTTAAAATTCAAAACATAAACAACAATGAATATACTGAATTTGGAGCAAACTCAATAGGATTTGAACTGAAGGTGGTCTGAATTTTTAGTGCACCTGAATGAATGGTTCAGAACTTCAGATTATTCAAGAGTATCTGCAACTAACCTGGACCTGCTGATTGTTGAGGAGACATAAAGTTTGGAGGTTCAATCTATGAGCGATTCAGAGGAGGCACAGGCCGACAGGCACATGTACAGTAACATATTCAATCGATCACCTTTGGGATGAGTAGACCGCAAGCGTCAGGCACTCAGGCATAGAGTCGTGAAGACGAGGAGCGGTGGAGGGAGGAGGTACGACCACACCGTGGCTGTGGTTCCTTCGTCGCTGTCCTCTAGGGTTCAATCGATCAGCAGCTCGCGGCGATTGGAAAGAGGAAGATACGCGAACCACCAGACAATGGCGTTCTGGAAATCTGGCGCTTGGCGTACGTGTGGGCAGCCTGTGCTTGCCCACTTCGGATAGAGCTAATGCCTAATGGGCTAGGCTTATTTGGGCCATAGTAGATAGAGGTCGGGATATTCCTGTTTACCACCGCGTACTTTGTTCTGTTGCATATATTTTCTGTCTTTTTTCATACGTATACCTCCTATGCACAATATATACGTAGTTTTTTGTCAAAAATTTTGGGTATGCATTTGAATACCCTTGAATTGAAGTGGGCCCGCCCCTGCTCGAGGCAGCTTTCAACTGCAAGCTCGACGCCAAGTTCCAGGAGATCTTGACTCGGTTACCGCAGCCTCGCGACAACGTGCGACGACGCGCACGCCGCGTTCCTCGTGCGGAGGTGCCTACGGGTACCGCTCCTACGGTAGCAGCCGCACCTGACGCGCCTTCTGATGAACGATACGAAGACTATGAAGGGGACGAGGACGAGAGAGTAGATGAGAACATGCGGGACGGCAAGGAAGTCGAACAACCTGCACCTAGTCGTCCACGACAGCTGAACCACAACGCTCGCCCACCTCCACAGCTGGTACGTGATGATGATCATGTTGCAAAACTTAAATTGAGTATTCCACCATTTGAGGGTTGATATAATCCTGATGCGTATCTTACATGGGAATTGGAAGTACAACAACGCTTTGCATGTTTATAATACCCTGATCATTTGCGTGTTAGTGTTGCTACTTGTGAGTTCACAGATTTTGCATCTATTTCGTGGTCTGAGCATTGTAGAGTATATCATGCTAATATGCCTACTACTTGAGTTGATTTAAAACTTGCTATGTGTACTCGTTTTGTTCCTCCACATTATCAAAGTGATTTGCTAAAAAAAATCTTGCTTAGAACAAGGGAAATTTTTTGTAGAAGACTATTATCAAGAATTGCATACTGGCATGATTCGTTGTGTTATTGTAGAGGATAATGAGGCTATGATTGCACGTTTCTTTGGTGGTTTGAATCAAGAGATTCAACATATTTTAGATTATAAGGAGTACAACACTATTACTCGCTTGTTTCATCTTACTTGCAAAGTTGAACGTGAAGTGCAGGATCGTCAACCACCATGGAGAAGAGCTAATATTTCTGCAGGTCGTACATCGTCATGGTGTCCGCGACAATCAGCGCCACCATCTCGTGGAGCAGCACCGGCACATACTACCTCCAAGTACACGATGCCTGCATCACCAGCACCACCTGTTGCAACTCCACCACCATCCGCTGGTCCTCCTCGGTGTTCCTCTTCCATGGCCTCCACGGGGAAGACGCGCGACATTCAATGTCGCAAGTGCTTGGGATTTGGACACATAGAAAGAGAATGCAGAACCAAGCGTGTGATGTTGGTGCGTAAACATGGAGAATATGATTCTGCAAGTGACTTTGATGAAGATACATTGGCCCTTATTGCAGCACGTGATGGCACCAATTCTGATTCTGTGAGAGAGATGGAGGTAATGGAAGCTGACACTCTGCTGATCAGTACATGAGCTTAGTTGCAAAACATGTGTTGAGAGTGCAATTGAGAAAATCTGAACATGATCAACGCCACAGTCTGTTTCAAACAAGAGGCGTTGTAAAAGAGCGAGCTATAAGGATCATCATTGATGGAGGGAGCTGTAATAATCTGGCTAGAGTTGACATGGTGGAGAAGCTTTCTCTACCTACGAGACAGCGCACACATCCATATTACATTCAATGATTTGAGAGCTCTCGAAAGCTCAAGGTAACAAGAACTACACGTGTGCATTTTACTATTGGTACATATTCTGATTTTGTTGATTGTGATGTTGTACCTATGCAAGCTTGTTCTTTGTTATTTGGTAGACATTGCAACTTGATAGAGAATCCGCTCATAATGGTAAAACTAATCACTATTCTCTTGTGCATGATGGAAAGAAAATTGGTCTCAAACCTATGACTCCTGAACAAATCTTAAAAGATGATCTTGCTAGAGCTAGTAGAGTAAAAAACAAGGACAAACATAATAGTGAAAATCAGATTGTTGCTGCAGATTTCGTGCCACATAAGACTAATACTAAATCGCATTCAAACCATGATAATGAAATTCGTTTGAAAAATCCTTATTTGCTTGCTAGCAAATCTGATATTGCTGAACTTGATGTGAACACTACTCAATGCTATGCTATTATTTGCAAAAAAAAATCTGTTTTCATTTGAGGATATGCCTCCTTCTTTGCCACCTGCGGTTGCTAACCTTTTGCAGAAATTCATTGATGTGTTTCCACAGGATGTTCCACCTAGATTACCGCCTATTCGTGGCATAGAACACCAAATTGACTTGATTCCAGGAGCTTCGCTGCCCAACCGTGCACCATATCATACCAATCCTGAAGAGACCAAAGAGATTCAGCGATAATTCAGATTTTCCAAGATAAAGGTTACATTCGTGAGTCTCTTAGCCCATGTGATGTTTCTATTATCTTGGTACCTAAGAAAGATGGTTCTTCACACATGTGTTCTGATTGTAGAGCTATTAATAATATTACCATTCGATATCGTCACCCTATACCTCGTTTAGATGATATGCTTGATGAATTGAGTGGTTCTATTATGTTCTCCAAAGTTGATTTGCGTAGTGGTTACCACCAGATTCATATGCAGTTAGGAGATGAATGGAAAACAACGTTTAAAACTAAGTTCGGTTTATATGAGTGGTTAGTAATACCTTTTGGTTTAACTAATGCACCTACTACTTTCATGAGACTGATGAACGAAGTTTTACGTGCTTTTATTGGACGTTTTGTGGTGGTATACTTTGATGATATTATGATTATAGCAAATCTTTGGAGGATCATTGGATCATTTACGTGTTGTTTTCAATGCTTTACGTGATGCACGTTTGTATGGTAATCTTGAGAAGTGCACCTTTCGCACCAATCGAGTTGCATTTCTTGGCTATGTTATTACTATGCAGGGTATTGAAGTTGATCCAGCCAAGATTGAGGCATTGAGAGTTGGCCGCAGCCAAAGACGGTCACATAAGTGAGGAGTTTTCTTGGCCTCGCTGGTTTCTATAGGCGCTTTGTGAAAGATTTTGGATCCATTGCTGCACCGCTGAATGAGCTTACAAAGAAGCCTTTGTGTGGGGCGATGCATAACAAGAAGCCTTCATGATTCTGAAAGATAAGTTAACACATGCTCGATCACTCCAACTTCCTGATTTCAATAAGACTTTTGAGCTAGAATGTGATGCTAGTGGAATTGTTTTGTGAGGTGTGTTATTACAAGAGGGCAAACTTGTTGCATATTTTAATGAGAAATTGAGTGGGTCTAATCTGAACTATTCTACTTATGGTAAAGAATTATATGCGTTGGTTCGAACATTAGAAACTTGGCAACATTATTTATGGCTGATATGTCCCAAATGTATCTATAATTTTTGATACTCCATGCTTGTTTAGTTACAATTCTTATATGTTTGATGTGCACTTTTCCACACTATTTAGCATTTTCAGGGACTAACCTATTAACGCAGTGCCGCAGTGCCAGTTCCTGTTTTCTGCTGTTTTTGTATTTCAGAAAAGTTGTACATGAAAGTTTCTCGGAATTGGATAAAACAAAAGCCCAGAGTCTTATTTTTCCGGGACGAAGACGGAGCCAGAAGGACACACGCAGGAGAGCTGCCACGTGGCAGTACATAGGGCAGGTGCGGCCCCACCCTTGGCCGCGCCTGGCCCATGTGCTGGCGCCTCATCGCCTCGTTTGCTCCGCCCTTCCGCCTATTTATTCCTCGTATCGGGAAAACCCTAGGGACCCCAACCTCCATCCACGAAAAGTTCCAAAGCCACCATCAACCGAAACCCTAGTCTGGGCGGGTTCTACAGTCCATCCCGGCACCCTGCCGGAGAGGGAAATCACCGTCGGAGGCCTCTACATCGCCATATCTTCATCTGAGGTGATGCATGAGTAGTCCTCCACGGGACCATGGATCCATAGCAGTAGCTAGATGGCTATCCTCTCCTTGTTGTGCTTCATGTATAGATCTTGTGAGCTGCCTAACATGATCAAGATCATCTATTTGTAATTGCTACATGTTGGTTTGATCTGGATCTGATTTATAGAGAGATTGCTTTGGTTGAGATTATGTATTATGTTATTATGATCTTTCATGCTCTCTGTTTCTAGTAGATGCTCTCGCCAAGTAGATGCTAGCGACTCCAAGAGGGAGTATTTATGCTCGATAGTGGGTTCATGCCTCTATTTAACCATGAGAAGTGACCTTATTCTCTACGGTTGTAGATGTGTTGTTTCTACTAGGGAGAAAACAGAGGTGTTCTATTCAAGGGTAGTTTCATCGTTTGCTTTACACAAATTGTTTAAAGCGATAGTCCGTTGCTTGCATCTTAATACTGGAGGGTATCCCGGATGCAATCCTTTAGGTGGATTATTAGTCATAGATGCAGTTGGATTACGGTCGATGTATATTGTTGTAATGCCCGCATACTTTCATAGCATGTATTCTTCACCAACCATTAGCGTAGAATCTCTGTATATCAACTTCCCATCTGTAATTTGTTTACCCAGCATATGTATTTTATTGGGGAGTGATACGTCGCAAATGTATCTATAATTTTTGATGTTCCATGTTTGTTTTACACCAATTACTATATGTTTTAAGGGACTAACCTATTAATAGTTGCAAAAGTGCACAAGTTATTGGTTTCAACTTTGTTGTGCAGAAAATAGGCAAATATGGAAGGAAATAGCTCATTATGGTGAAATCTGGAATTTCCCGGAATCTGTCCCTGCTGAACACTTTTCAAAGGTCGCTTCGAAACTCCATCAAAAAGACGTCCAAGAGAAAAGTCGTAAACTACAAAGTTGTAGATAATTTCAAACGGAACAATTTGGACATCTTATTCGTCTAGGAAGGACAACGGATGCATCCGATAGAGCAGAATTACTGCGAAGGTTCGTGCAGTTTCGGGATTCCGAAACTTGGTGACGTATTTGATACAAACTCTTTCCATACCTGGATATTTCGGCCCAGCCACGAGTTGTGAGGTTCATGAAGGACAGAGGGGAGTCCTAGGAAGGTTCTAGAGGTGCCCAAGAGCCCTTGGATCAAAGGGGCATCCATCCCATGGCCTAGATTGCATCTCCAACACTATATATTGATGGGAAACCCTATTTTTGGAGGCCCCCAAGCATTGTCACGAAAATCCTCCTCCTTGGCAGCAGCCAAGAAGGGGGAAACACTCATCTACACCAGCACCAACTCAAGGAAGAAGAAGGCTAAGGGGCGGCGCTCCCCCATGATGCCGGCGGCGGGGAAGGAGTCCCCCGCGCCGCCGCCGCCCACGCCTTCGCCTCCCGGCGCTCCTCGCTGAGCCCCTCTCCAACGTCTTCACCGCCATCTCCATCACCAACTCCTCATTGTATTCAGTGGTCCATCCTCTCACAAACCTCTGTACCGCCCTATGTAAACATGGTGTTTGATGCTATAAGTTATAATCCTATGATCTATGTCATGTTGCCATAGTTTATTTGTTCTTTTGATTGCTTTGTTGAATGTCTATGGTTCATTAGAATTGTATGTTGATATGGTACTGTCCTTTGGTGTCCATTATACTTGTGCGCGCATGGATCAACACCATAGGGTTAGTAGTATGTGCAAAGGAAGGGGTAGTCCTGCCGGAGTGACAGAAACCTGAGGGCTCAAACTGGTTAGTTGCATGTATGGGAGTAAGAGGACCATAAACTTAAGTCTATGGTTGGGGAAACCTTAATGCATTGTTAGTATTTACGGATGTTTGCTAACAATCCAATCATATAGTACTTGTGATCCCAAGTAGTGGAACGCTTGTATATTTAGCCTCTCCCACATTAAAAACTACATTAAAGACAATGAACTAAATGTCTTCACTAATTAATCTTGGACAAAGTCACCACTATTACCACCGCCTTTCCATACTCATGGTACTGTTAGTTTAGTTTATTTTATTGCTGCAGCACTAACATTTATTCCGTGTATTTTATTGTTCTGTAAAGTCACATCTCATACCCGTTATCGTTCTAGTTTTATTTCCTAGATATTGCAAACGCTTAGTGTGCGTAGAGTTGTGTCAGTGGTTGATAGAACTTGAGAGAATGTTTATCCTACCTTTAGCTCCTCGTTGGGTTCGACACTCTTACTTATCGAAAAGGCTACACACGATCCCCTATACTTGTGGGTTATCAAGACCTTTTCTGTTGCCGTTGCCGGGGAGCCATGGCGTAGGTGAATATTTTCGTGTGCACTTGTTTGCTTTATCTCTAAGTAGTTTTACTTCCTGTACCTAGTTGTTCTCTATCTCTTGTATGGATAGGGAATGCGAATTACAAAAAAAAAATAGTTGTACTTCTTATATAAAAAAATAAAAAATGTTTTCAGAAAAGAAAAGTGATTGGAAAGATGAGTAATGGTAAAGTGGGGGTCGACCTTGAACACTTGTGTTCATGCCTGCGAAACCAAAACAATTCTTTCCATGGAAGCTTTTCATTAAAAATTTGTAAATAGTGTATATAGTGTACATATCCCGCTGTAAATAGAATGTATAGATAACCCCTAGTTTGTTATGCAAGTTTGTCACTATGCTGACTAGAAAACAGATTTCCTTTGCTCCACTATAGAAAATTTTAAAAATCACCAGAACGTGATCTTGATGTGAAATTTCTTGAGTGCATAGTAGTGCTTACTATCTAACTTTCGTTAGTTCTGACTTTTCTGATTTGAGGTACGTAGACAGATCTTATAATTCAATCTTTACGGACGGATTCTGTTGAGACAGATTTCCTGTGCTGTGCTGCAAAAATTCGTGAAAAATCTCAGTATACCATTTTGATCTGAAATGTTTTGTGCATAGACCTGAGGTTATGATATGTCTTTCATTAATCATGAGTTTTTCGATTTGAGCTACGTAACTATCTCATTGAGTGACATCTTTACAGAGTGTTCAGTTTTGACAGATTTGTATTCTCTTTGTTTAATTATTGTACTTAGGATTCAAAAGTTTCCTTCGTTTTCGACGTACGATTGAAATAATAAGAAACCTCAGTATTACAGTGGCTAAATATTTGATAAATTTTATAGAAATTAGAGATACTTGAACACTTGTGGATTTTATTTAATGAGTACTAACCTACTAATGAGTTTTGTGAAGCTTTATGTGGATGCAGTTTTTAAGTTCCAATCAATATGGTGATATGAGATGAGCAAGAGGATGCAAGAGCTCAAGCTTGAGGATGTGTAGATGGATCCCAATAGAATATTCAAGAAGATGCAAATATCTAAGCTTGGGGATGCCCAAGGCGTCCCCCTATTCATCAACCAACAAGAGGTTGTCTCCTTCAAACTCAATATTACCCATCCACATGTAAGCACTGTATATAGTTGCTTCTATTATCTTTGGTTTTATCCTATTTAGTTTTATTAGGTTCTTTATTTCGTTCTTGTTTCTTTGTCAGTTTCACTTATAATTGAAAAACAACAACAAAAAAGGGGGTTTGAGAGCTCCATCAAATAATCATGCCCATCTTAAATGGCTATAAAGAAAGAGCTTTATGGGAGACAACCCAATATGTTTATATTTCTGTTATTTACTACTTTGTTGAGTCTTGGAAGTTATTACTACTGTAATGACCTCTCCTTATCATGTTTGTTTTGTTTTTGTGCCAAGAATTGCGTCTAATGGTAAGAAAGTGGTATTTGGGAGATTTGCAATCTTGTTTACTGTTTCTGGTTCGTCATGAGAGAAATCGCCAAAAATCACCAGAACGTAAGTTTGAGCTGCCAATTTACGAGCATCTTTCCCAGGTATTTATCTAACTTTCATTAGTTTAGAGTTTTTCGAGTTACGCAATTTAACTATTTTTCAAAAATAAATTTTTACGAACTATTCTGTTTTGACAGATTCTTGCACTGTTTTGCATTTGCATCTTTTTGCCCACCTTTTTGAGTTCTCTTGGTCAAAGAACCTTATTGTAGTTGTGCTACAGTAGCTAATACTTATTAAAATGCTTTTCATATGTCATACTGAACTTTGTAGATTTGATAAATATTATCATTGCACTAACGCTGCTAATGAGATTTGTGATGAGTTTTGTATGAAGGAAGTTTTCAAATGTAGGAAAGAAGAATGATGAGATGAGATGAAGAATGGACAAAAGCTCAAGCTTGGGGATGCCCATGTCACCCCAAGATATATTCAAGAAGTACAAGTGTCAAGCTTGGGGATGCCCAAGGCATCCCCTTCTTCATCAATAAAAATATCAGGTTCTGTTTCTGTTCACTATATTTTTATTGCTTCATATACTATGTGTTATTCTTGGAGCGTCTTTATTTTCTGTTGTGTATTTTATTTTCAATAAAGTGGGCACCATCATACCATGTTTGTTTGGGAGAGATACACGCTCCGTTTTAATTGTATGAACGCTCTAGTTTTCACTCTTATTGTTCAACGAGCGTTTTATTTTTGCTAGTACTGCGTTTAGCTCTGGTTTTTCACTCCTATTTTGTTCAGAGCTTGTTAGTATGCTTCAGTTATATATGATTAGCTCTCTGATCTTTAATGAATATTATAAATGAGAGTTGTTTCAAATAAGTTGATTGGTGTTGGATACGAGTAAAAAGGTTTCATATTAATAGTGATGCAAATGGAAGATCTCCTCTGATGTTTCAATTGGGTTGAATTGATCATTCAGTTTAGACTTTTAATATCACCATATGCTTTAATTAATAAGTTTTGTCTCTATGCATGATTATGACCATTATTGCTCTCTTAGTTGGTCGCTATCTTTCTTTTTGCTAGCCTTCATTCTGTACTGAGTATGATCTCTACTTGTGCATCCAACCACCAAAAACCAAAATATGCCAAAAGTGTCCACCATACCTACCTATATGTGGTATTTCACCGCCATTCCAAGTAAATTTACATGTGCTACCTTTAAAAACTTCAAAATAATTCCTTGTTTTTGCAATACATAGCTCATGGGAAAGTAGCCTAAAAAATATTGTGGTGAGGAATATGTCACTTATGTATCTTAGTTCTTATAAGCTGCTTCTTGTGTGGCAACCATGCTGACATGGGGACACCATCATCATATTTTTGATAAATATCATGTGAGTTACTATGCATGTCCGTCTTGTCTGAAGTAAGGAGATAACCATGATAAAAGGTTAGAGTATGCATATTGTTAAAGAAGAACATTGGGCCGCTAACCAAAGCCATGTTTACATGGTGGAAATTTCAGCATGGACATTAAAACCTCAAAAATCTCTTATGAGAAATTTATGTTGCCAAAAGCTTTAAGCTTAAAGAGGAGTCCATTTGTCTGTTGTCCATGTTGTCCCGGTATGGATGTCTAAGTTGAGAATAATCAAAAGCGAGAAATCCAATGCGAACTTTCTCCTTAGACCTTTGTACAGGTGGCATGGAGGTACCCCTTTGTGGAACTTGGTTGAAACATATGTAATGCGATGACAATCCATGGAAATCCGAGCTAACTAGGACAAGGTGCGGGCACTATTAGTATTCGATGCATGAGGCTTGCAACTTATAGAAAGTTTTATACATAACCTATATTACTTATTGCTACCGTTGACACAATTGCCTCTCTTAAAATTTTATATCTCTATGTTTTCAAAATAAAAAGCTCTAGCACATGTTTAATCTCTGCTTCCCTCTGCGAAGGGCCCTTCTTTTACTTTTATGTTGACTCTTCATCTTCTAAGTTATATGCACCGTCTTATGAGAGCATAGTTGTCATTTTTAGTTCTATGTGCATGGTCCCAAAATTATTATTGATTGAATCATGAATGTGTTATTAATTGTTCTTAAATTATTTGTATCTAGTCATCCTTTGAACTTTGAAGGTGTCTGTCACCTCAAAAATTATTCTTTTTATCACTTACCTACTTGAGGACGAGCAGGAGTTAAGCTTGGGGATGTTGATACGTCGCAAATGTATCTATAATTTTTAATGTTCCATGTTTGTTTTACACCAATTACTATATGTTTTAAGGGACTAACCTATTAATAGTTGCAAAAGTGCACAAGTTCTTGGTTTGAACTTTGTTGAGCATAAAATAGGCAAATATGAAAGGAAATAGCTCATTATGGTGAAATCTGGAATTTCCCGGAATCTGTCCCTGCTGAACACTTTTCAAAGATCGCTTCGAAACTCCATCAAAACGACGTCCAATAGAAAAGTCGTAAACTACAAAGTTGTAGATAATTTCAAACGGAACAATTTGGACATCTTATTCGTCCAGAAAGGACAACGGATGCATCCGACAGAGCAGAATTACTGCGAAGATTCGTGCAGTTTCGGGACTCCGAAACTTGGTGACGTATTTGATACAAACTCTTTCCATACCTGGATATTTCGGCCCAGCCACGAGTTGTGAGGCTCATGAAGGACAGAGGAGAGTCCTAGGAAGGTTCTAGAGGTGCCCAAGAGCCCTTGGATCAAAGGGGCATCCATCCCATGGCCTAGATTGCATCTCCAACACTATATATTGATGGGAAACCCTATTTTTGGAGGCCCCCAAGCATTGTCACGAAAATCCTCCTCCTTGGCAGCAGCCAAGAAGGGGGAAACACTCATCTACACCAGCACCAACTCAAGGAAGAAGAAGGCTAAGGGGCGGCGCTCCCCCATGATGCCGGCGGCGGGGAAGGAGTCCCCCGCGCCGCCGCCGCCCACGCCTTCGCCTCCCGGCGCTCCTCGCTGAGCCCCTCTCCGACGTCTTCACCGCCATCTCCATCACCAACTCCTCATTGTATTCAGTGGTCCATCCTCTCACAAACCTCTGTACTGCCCTATGTAAACATGGTGTTTGATGCTATAAGTTATAATCCTATGATCTATGTCATGTTGCCATAGTTTATTTGTTCTTTTGATTGCTTTGTTGAATGTCTATGGTTCATTAGAGTTGTATGTTGATATGGTACTGTCCTTTGGTGTCCATTATACTTGTGCGCGCATGGATCAACACCATAGGGTTAGTAGTATGTGCAAAGGAAGGGGGTAGTCCTGCCGGAGTGACAGAAACCTGAGGGCTCAAACCGGTTAGTTGCATGTATGGGAGTAAGAGGACCATAAACTTAAGGCTATGGTTGGGGAAACCTTAATGCATTGTTAGTATTTACGGATGTTTGCTAACAATCCAATCATATAGTACTTGTAATCCCAAGTAGTGGAACGCTTGTATATTTAGCCTCTCCCACATTGAAAACTACATCAAAGACAATGAACTAAATGTCTTCACTAATTAATCTTGGACAAAGCCACCACTATTACCACCGCCTTTCCACACTCATGGTACTGTTAGTTTAGTTTGTTTTATTGCTGCAGCACTAACATTTATTCCGTGTATTTTATTGTTCTGCAAAGTCACATCTCATACCCGTTATCGTTCTAGTTTTATTTCCTAGATATTGCAAACGCTTAGTGTGCGTAGAGTTGTATCAGTGGTTGATAGAACTTGAGAGAATGTTTATCCTACCTTTAGCTCCTCGTTGGGTTCGACACTCTTACTTATCGAAAAGGCTACACGTGATCCCCTATACTGGTGGGTTATCAGGGAGGCGCCTCTAGTGAACTGTGGACCCCGGTCCTTCTTCTTTTAATTGCAATCTTCTACATCATTTTCCTGTTCTGTTCTCTGCAAACAATTCTTCTTCCACACGGTTCGTTTAATCCTTTGTTTTCAGCAAAACCAGTGAGCTTGACAACCTCGCTGAAAGTTGGGGACAAAGTACTTGGTTGCTGCTGATGCCGGCAGTGCGTCCTGCCACGAGTTGGTTCGCAACACCTCGGGAGAGAACGTTTTTATCCTACTGGTCGATAAACCTTGGTTTCTTACTGAGGAAAAAACTTCCTGTTGTGCTCATCATACCTTCCTCTTGGGGTTCCACTCAACGTTGCGCATAAATTCTCCTTCATCAACTACGCGCTCAGCAAGAGTTTTTCTGGCGCCGTTGCCTGGGAGAAAATCATCTCTTCTGCGAGGGGAGTCTCTCACTCTCAACTCTTTTACTTTGTTATTGTTTTGCTTACATATTTTATTTTTATCTTGTTTGCATTTTATATCGAAAATCCAAAAAAATAGTATAGCTTTTATTTCTGTTGCTTGCATTATTTTTATTAAATGGCTACTCCTCAGAATACTAAGCTGTGTGATTTTACTAGCACCAACAACAATGATTTTATTTGCACACCCATTGCTCCACCTGCTCCTGAAGCAGCTTTTTATGAGATTAAGCCTCCTTGTTGAACCTTGTTATGAAAGAGCAATTTCCTGGTGTTAGTACTGATAATGCTGCTTCTCACCTCAACAATTTTGTTGAGCTATGTGAGATGCAAAAATATAAGGATGTAGATGGTGATATTATTAAGTTGAAATTGTTTCCTTTCTCATTAAGAGGTAGAGCTAAGGAGTGGTTGCTATCTGATGATGCGTAAAGCACACGCCCATTGGGAACCCCAAGTGAAAGGTGTGATGCGTACAACAACAAGTTTCTCTCAGTAAGAAACCAAGGTTTATCGAACCAGTAGGAGTCAAGGATCACGTGAAGGTTGTTGGCAGAGGAGTGTAGTGCGGCGCAACACCAGTGATTCTGACGCCAACGTGGAACCTGCACAACACAATCAAAATACTTTGCCCCAACGTAACAGTGAGGTTGTCAATCTCACCTGCTTGCTGTAAACAAAGGATTAAATGTATGGTGTGGAAGATGATGTTTGTTTGCGAAGAACAGTAAAGAACAATGTTTGCAGTAGATTGTATTCAGATGTAAAAGAATGGACTGGGGTCCACAGTTCACTAGTGGTGTCTCTCCAATAAGAAAATAGCATGTTGGGTGAATAAATTACAATTGGGCAATTGACAAATAGAGAGGGCATAACAATGCGCATACATATCATGTTGACTACTATGAGATTTAATTAGGGCATTACGACAAAGTACATAGACCGCTATCCAGCATGCATCTATGCCTCAAAAGTCCACCTTCGGGTTAGCATCCGCACCCCTTCTAGTATTAAGTTGCAAACAACAGACAATTGCATTAAGTATGGTGCGTAATGTAATCAACACAAATATCCTTAGACAAAGCATCGATGTTTTATCCCTAGTGGCAATAGCACATCCACAACCTTAGAACTTTCTGTCACTGTCCCAGATTCAATGGAGGCATGAACTGTCAACACCCGGATTTTTAAGTCCAGATGCCTATTATGCCGTACATCGCAATCCCAGGAATATTGTTGTTGCGAGACATAATAGTTGAATATCATAGAGTCATCATTTATTACAACACATAATCGTCTTACAAAGGTAGATCACATGATCCAATATTACAATAGTAGTTGATCTATTGATCAACGAACATCACAAATAGCGGAAGCGAAGTAGTAGTGGCTATCTAATCCACAGGCCAACGCTTGACGTCAGGAGCAGTCCTAGTTGTCGTAGACGTCCTGCTGTCCATCTCCCCCGTACTGCTGTTCACCTTCATAGTCTGGCCATTTGAATAGCCAGGGACAAAGCCATGCGTACTTTAAAGTACTCGCAAACTAATACTAGTGTAAGCACTATCAATTTTAGTAAGGGGATACTAAGCTCTAGGTTTATTTGCATAAAGCCAAGTTTATTTCATAAACATTTAGAAAAGACTCTTCATTTGCTAAACTAACTCAAGGGGGAACATTAGTGTCATTCCCACAACTCTGTTGTGATTCAATTCAAAGTCACCATTCACCTTTCAAATTCACGTCCCAAGTCATATGTCACATTTTTGAAACTGGTCTGATGACGGAACAGTATGGCCTTTCCAACTGTCCATAACCGTGGACACGGCTATTCGAATAGTTCTACACTCTGCAGAGGTCGTACACTTGTGCCACAACATTTGCAATAATCCGTCAGGGTTAACTGGCCCTGATTTACCATACTCCGTATGCGGACTACCAACCATAACCTTTCACTTACATACTCTAGTATGAGCACCTCTCCCCATGAGCTTGGCCTCCCGGTGAAAACCGCAGTCAACCCGGGAACTGCACAGGGCTTGGGCCGTACATTCACCTCATATTAACATCATTTCTCATCAGTTCTTTTGTTGTAGAGGCAGCCTCCAGCCTAACCCCGATGACGCTTGTTTAGAGGGAACCCATACTAAAGCACATAAATTTCTAGTTAAGCCCTTACCCATGTTGGGTATTGTGGGGGTACTTTCAAATTGGAATGGTATCTCATCCAAACCCAACCATCAGTTTTCGTAAAATTCACCAAGTCATTCACCAGTCATATTCACCTTCAAAATCTTTCAATAGAATGACTCATCATTCCAAGGTTTTCAAAGTCATTGGTTTTCACAAGTTCCCATCTCTAGTAGTCCATTTTAGTTTAGCACTAGCAACTACTTATGAGGGATGCTAAGTATCTTGGATTGCTCTAGGCTAAGTTTGATACTCTTGCACTACTCCATAACTAGACTAAGTGAGTCAGGAATCAAAAATATACTTTGATAAACAAAATTTAGTAAAGCTTGTAAAGTAAAAACTTGGGATAGGAGCATTAAGCATAAAATAAAAAATAATGGTGCCTTGCTCTTGTAGAGCTTTGCACAAGGGAACCTTGCAAGAGTGTTAGCTTGCCTTGATTGGTGAGATGATCAAAGTTTTCTGGCTCTTCCTCCTGGTAGAATACCTCCTCCTCTTGATAGTCTCCGGTACTAGCGTCTATAAACGAATACGAGGATACAATCACCAAACAACACTTAGGCAGTCTTTAACTAGCCTTAATGGCTCACACAATTGATCTAGCATCACTACTTAACATTTATCCAAAAATTATTCTAGGGTTTATTTAATATTAGGAAAATAATTTCCTCTCATTAAAAATTGGAATTAGGGTTTTTCTTTGGTTTGGGAGAAATAATTTCCTCTCATTGAATTCTTCTTACGATTTAATCTTCTCAAATAACCAGGGAGGATCACATGTTGACCAAGGTCAACACTTCACATTTATTATTTGAGAAAAGTGATTTAATTGAGATTCATCATCTCATGTGATTTAAATAACCATTGCAAATTAAATTCTACAAGTGAGCAAGTATGAACCTATGCAGTAGAGGTCATCATATTACTTCATAATATATGAGACCATGATTTAAATGAGATGCTACACCTCATAGATTTAAATTCTAAAATTTGAAATAGTTTAAATGGGCTAGTATTGACTACATAGCCAATATTCTGCTTCTAGCCCATGATCATATACAGAACATATATCATATTTTTACATAATAAATTATAGTTTGTTAAATGTGAATTATTGCAATTGGATTCACTTCAAAATTCAAATTGGTTGATTTTCTAGATTTATTTGAATACTGAAAAGGATCTGTTTTGTTATTTTTGCTATTCAAAAACTACACAATATATGGGGTTGAATCCAGTGGGGTTAGTTAGAGCAAATCATAAGCTTTCCAGAACATTTTGATTTGCTAAATTTGAGTTTGTAGAATTTGAACTATTCAATTTATAGGACAGACCAGTATTGATTTTCAAACTAAAAGAATTAATTGAATTCAAAAAAAAGGGCCAGCGCGGGAAACAGAATGGGCCAGGACGAGGGGAGACGAGCTGGGCTGGCCCAACTAGCGCTGCCCACGCCACGGGCTGTCTGACGGAGTGGGGCCTGCGCGTCAGCGACTTATAACTGCCGAAGCGGTACCTGGCAATCTCGACCGTGCGATTAGAGCTGGATCGGACGATGGGGGATCGTCGTCAACGTCGGGGGAGGAGGCTTGCTGCGCCGGCGAGGTAGGGGGTCGGCGGCGTGACGGAGGTTCCCGCGGGGCTCCGCTGGGTGCGCGGCGAGGTTGTCGAGGACGAGGAGTCGAATGGTGGTCGCGGCGTCGCTTGGGGTGGCCTAATTCGAAGGGGGGTTCTGCGGCGGACTCCGGCGATCGACGCCTCAATTGGAGCGGTGTAGGGCTTAATCAGCGTGGAGCAGAGGTCGGGGAGGTCGAGAAGAAGGAGGGGAACAGATTTGGTGTGAAGAGTGAAGGCGGAGAGGGCCTCTATTTATAGATGCGCTGGGTGGCCGTGGGGGTGCGGCGAGGTCGACGGTGGCGCCGGCGATTCAGGACGCGAAGGGGCAAGGCGATGGGGGCATCGTGTAGGCGTCGGCTAGGAGAAGCTAGCGCGCGTGAAGGGGCAGCAGAGGGGAGGACGATGGCAGGCTGGCGACGTTCGAGTGTCCTCAGTACGGGTGCGGCAGAGCTCGGATCATTGCGACGGTGACGAGGCGTCCGCGAGCTAGTGAGCATGTCCAGTAGGTAGCTGGTGGTGTGGTGATGGTGCGTGCAAGAGGGCAAGGCGAGGGGAGGACGAGGGCGATCGGACACGCACGCGTTCTGGCGCGTCCAGGATGGTGCTGGTGCACGCTCACCGCGTGCCTGGCACGGTTCTGGCGTGTCTGGGCGCGAGGTGTCCCGGCCAATTGTGTGTGTCTCTTTGCGTAGGGATGGTACAGGCGTGCTTAGGGAGGTTCGTTGATGCTCCAGGACAAGGTGGATGTGGCCAGAGATGAGGGGTGAGGTAGGGTGGCATGGTAGTGTCTAGCATGGCCGGCATGAGGAAGTTTTTGATCATGCACCTATTTTAGCAGGTCTGCAGTGCATAGGATGATGCAGAGGAGGTACAAGGATGTTGATGATCACAAATGAAAAGGAGTTTAGGCTAAAAACCAGAGGATAATAGCATGTGTGCAAAAACCAGAATCATGCCTGCAAGGTGTTTGTGAAAATGGCCGCATGAAACTTTTTGTGGAATTTTGCAATTCTTTTTGGTGCACTTCATTCTTATATTTAAAGTGATGGAATGGTGGTGGTGGTGTCCATTTTGATGAAGGTTTGTGAGATTTCAAAATGTGGATCATCTTCTCTTTAATTTAAAGTCCTCTCTTGTCAATCTTATTCTGGTCAACCTGGTCAACTTCAGCAGAGATGGTCAACATGAAAGTTGTTGACCTTGACATGGTCTTGGATGACATGGTCATAGTTGACCAAGTTTAGTTTAGGAAGATTCAAATGCAGGGGGGTAAAGTAGTGAAGATTTTATAAATGGGTCATATGACCATTATCATATGTATGTCAAATTTGAAATTTCCCTTGATTTGAATCTGGTTTCTTTTATGCATTTGTGTTTGTTTTTGTTATATAAGAGTTTTAGAAACCATAAGTCAAGCAATGGTGGTCTTGGTTGAAGATTTGCAAATTTGGCTAAGTGTATGTGAGTGAATTTTGGGGAATTTCTCCCTATTTGATTTCTCCCCATTTGAGTTGACTTTTGTTGACTCTAATGTGGTTCTTATTAGTTTAGAAACATTTTCCAACCATTGAAACCAATTCAAATGGTCTTGTTCAAAGATTTGCAAAAATGGCCATAACACATAAGAGGTGATGTGTCAATTTTTATTATTTTTGTAAAGGGTTCACCTTGCTTTACTTGGACATGGGTTAGGGTCAATTTAGGGTTATATTAGGTTGAGGGATGGTTTCACACCATTTGGTCAAGGTTTAGAGTCATAGGTCAAAGTTTGGTGAAATGGCTATGTGTCACATATGCTTCTATGCATATGTTGCATTTGATTTTTAATTTGACTTTGCTTGACCCAAATGGTGTTGTTGAGTGTTGAAATGGTATATGGAAGTGATCCAACCATTCACAACAAGTCCTAGGGTCAATCCTCTCAAATTCACAAATTTGCACTTTTCTCTCATATGCCTCTATGGCATTTTTAGTTTCTTTTTATTTTCTTTGGAAACCACTTGGATTTGGTTTGACAAGTACTAGGTAAGGTGTATGAAGGTTTTCCAAACCTCTAAGCAAAGTTGAAAAGATTAGGGTAAGGTTTTATGAATATAGCCATAGGCACATATGCCTTTTTCTTATTTAAATTTCTTTTATTTTATTTTAACTAGGATGGTGAAAAGAGAGGTGAGGTTTAGGGTTTAAGGTCATTTCTAAATACTTTAACAAGCAATCATGGCAATAGCACAAGAATTATGCAAGATCACTATGTATCAAACTTAAGTTAATAAAAGTTTTTGTTGGTTCCAAAATTTGGAACTAGGGAGATTCATTTGTTTTATTTTAAATTTTTGGGATGTTACAAACCCTTCCCCCTTAAACAAATCTCGTCCCGAGATTTTAAGAAAAGTTAGGTTCCTAAGAGAGATTGAGCATTTTATTAACAGGAGTACATACTTGGCATGGTCTGGGGTGCTTCCTGAGCTTCAGTGGCAGTCATGTGGTAGAGGCGACCGTTGTTGTTGTTCTGGTTCCTTCTACCTGCGAAGCGACGCTGTTGCTGAGCAGGTGCTGCGGTATTGGCGGCAATCCTGGCAAGCTTTTTGGGGCACTCATTGGAGAAGTGACCCACAACTCCACATTCGTAGCAGTTGACGGTGGACTTGTCTTTGGGGATTACGGGGGTAGCGTTGCTTCCAGTCCTTGGGGCAGTATTGGTGTTGTTGTTGTTTCCATTGTTGTTGCTGTTGTTGGGGTGGTTGTTGTTGTTGTTGTGGATGTTATTGTTGTTGTTGCCTCCGGGCTTTGGGGGTCCTCCGTTGTTGTTGGCGTAGTTGGGGCGATAACTCTGAGCAGGGGGCTTGTTGTGTCTTGGGGTGAATCCTCCAGAGGAGTTGTTGCGGTATTTCTGGGCATTGTGGGGCCCATTCTGGTTCATCATTCTGCGCTTGCGGTTCTCATTGGCCTGATGCAGCTTTCCTTCCATCTGTATGGCTGAGTCCACGAGGGCTTCGAGGTCAGCGAACGGAATGTTCACTAACACAGTTTGCATCTCGTCATGCAGTCCGTTCAGAAATCTTTCCTTCCTCTTCTCGTTGGTGTCGGTCTCATCCGGGGCGTACCTTGACAGAGTGAGAAACCTGTCACGGTATTCCACCACGGACATCCTTCCTTGCTTGAGTTCACGAAACTCGTCTCTCATCTTCTTGATCAGTCCTTGGGGCACATGGTACTTGCTGAACTTCAGCTTGAAGTCTTCCCAGGTCATCATCTGTCCCGCATTCATTGCACGAGCACTTGTCCACCAGGCTCTGGCAGGTCCTGACAGGTAGTGGGTGGCAAACAGTACTTTTTCTGCGGCTTCAACTCCCGCAACTTCGAGGTTGTTCTCCATGGTCTGGAGCCAGTCATCAGCATCTAGGGGCTCTTCAGTCTTGTTGAACATCGGTGGGTTGGTGTTCTGAAAATTCTTCAGCTTTGACCCAGGGTGATCGTGGTTTCCATGGCCTTGATTGTTCTGAGCTATCTGTTGCAGTGCGACAAGGTTTGCTTGGCGTTCAGCTCTTTCGGCTTCCCGGTCTGCCATCATCGTCTGCAGCAGTTGCATCATGGCATCCTGGGTGGCGTTGCGGGTTGGTGGGGCCATCTGAACATTGAGATAGATGATAAGATAAGAGGGAAATTTCTATGGTTTGTTTTGTTAAAGTTTAAAAAGTTCATAATATTGAAAACTTGAGTAGTGTTGCGGGGGTAAAAACCAACAACACTTTTTCATTCATACCAAGCATCGCATATTACAAATCTAACACACCGTTGGTTTGAAGAACCATTCATCGCTCTATGATACAAGGGGGATCCTGATACAACTCACACCTACTTAAGTGCTTGGGTGATACTACTCTTCAGGGTGGAATTCTTCGTCTTCATGGGTAATGTGCTTGGCGAGAGGTGAGGGCGTTGTCCAAATCCCTGCGGGTTTTGTACATCCGGAAGTCCTGGGGTGCTTCATAGGGGTTTATCTCCGGGTGCGGGGGCATGGTCATCGGTCTTCCCATGGGGTCATGTCTTGGGTAGTAGATGAAGCGAGTGTTCTTGATCTTGTCCTCATTTTGTCCGCACAGACGGAAAATTGCTTCTTGCATAGCTCTGACTAGTCCTTCCTTCCAAGTGTTGCCCGTTACAGAAAACCAGATGGTTTCCCATACTGGGGCTCCAAGCTTTCTTCATAGATCAGTGGAAACTTCCCACCGAGGTGGTTCTCCGGAGTGGTTTTTGAGGGGTATTCCGAAGAACTCGGGATACGGGTGGCCTAGGTATTCCACTAGTTGCTTCAAATCCTTTTCGAACCCTAGGTCGCCTCCGCGACCAAGCTGATAGAACTCCCATTGGTACTCCATCTGTGAGCAATGAGGATGAGTAAGTTAATGAAGTGATCAAGTGTGCAAAATTTTATGTACAATTATAAAAAGTAGTGCATGGATTTATTCCTTTGAAAAGATCTTAAGATAAGGGTGAGAATAAGTTTTCAGAAATATTCACTTTCTTTGTTTTGAAACTAAGTTTTTCGGACATCCATTCTAACTAGGGTCTCCTAAGGTCAAACAATGGCTCTGATACCAACTTGTCAACACCCGGATTTTTAAGTCCAGATGCCTATTATGCCGTACATCGCAATCCCAGGAATATTGTTGTTGCGAGACATAATAGTTGAATATCATAGAGTCATCATTTATTACAACACATAATCGTCTTACAAAGGTAGATCACATGATCCAATATTACAATAGTAGTTGATCTATTGATCAACGAACATCACAAATAGCGGAAGCGAAGTAGTAGTGGCTATCTAATCCACAGGCCAACGCTTGACGTCAGGAGCAGTCCTAGTTGTCGTAGACGTCCTGCTGTCCATCTCCCTCGTACTGCTGTTCACCTTCATAGTCTGGCCATTTGAATAGCCAGGGACAAAGCCATGAGTACTTTAAAGTACTCGCAAACTAATACTAGTGTAAGCACTATCAATTTTAGTAAGGGGATACTAAGCTCTAGGTTTATTTGCATAAAGCCAAGTTTATTTCATAAACATTTAGAAAAGACTCTTCATTTGCTAAACTAACTCAAGGGGGAACATTAGTGTCATTCCCACAACTCTGTTGTGATTCAATTCAAAGTCACCATTCACCTTTCAAATTCACGTCCCAAGTCATATGTCACATTTTTGAAACTGGTCTGATGACGGAACAGTATGGCCTTTCCAACCGTCCATAACCGTGGACACGGCTATTCGAATAGTTCTACACTCTGCAGAGGTCGTACACTTGTGCCACAACATTTGCAATAATCCATCAGGGTTAACTGGCCCTGATTTACCATACTCCGTATGCGGACTACCAACCATAACCTTTCACTTACATACTCTAGTATGAGCACCTCTCCCCATGAGCTTGGCCTCCCGGTGAAAACCGCAGTCAACCCGGGAACTGCACAGGGCTTGGGCCGTACATTCACCTCATATTAACATCATTTCTCATCAGTTCTTTTGTTGTAGAGGCAGCCTCCAGCCTAACCCCGATGACGCTTGTTTAGAGGGAACCCATACTAAAGCACATAAATTTCTAGTTAAGCCCTTACCCATGTTGGGTATTGTGGGGGTACTTTCAAATTGGAATGGTATCGCATCCGAACCCAACCATCAGTTTTCGTAAAATTCACCAAGTCATTCACCAGTCATATTCACCTTCAAAATCTTTCAATAGAATGACTCATCATTCCAAGGTTTTCAAAGTCATTGGTTTTCACAAGTTCCCATCTCTAGTAGTCCATTTTAGTTTAGCACTAGCAACTACTTATGAGGGATGCTAAGTATCTTGGATTGCTCTAGGCTAAGTTTGATACTCTTGCACTACTCCATAACTAGACTAAGTGAGTCAGGAATCAAAAATATACTTTGATAAACAAAATTTAGTAAAGCTTGTAAAGTAAAAACTTGGGATAGGAGCATTAAGCATAAAATAAAAAATAATGGTGCCTTGCTCTTGTAGAGCTTTGCACAAGGGAACCTTGCAAGAGTGTTAGCTTGCCTTGATTGGTGAGATGATCAAAGTTTTCTGGCTCTTCCTCCTGGTAGAATACCTCCTCCTCTTGATAGTCTCCGGTACTAGCGTCTATAAATGAATACGAGGATACAATCACCAAACAACACTTAGGCAGTCTTTAACTAGCCTTAATGGCTCACACAATTGATCTAGCATCACTACTTAACATTTATCCAAAAATTATTCTAGGGTTTATTTAATATTAGGAAAATAATTTCCTCTCATTAAAAATTGGAATTAGGGTTTTTCTTTGGTTTGGGAGAAATAATTTCCTCTCATTGAATTCTTCTTACGATTTAATCTTCTCAAATAACCAGGGAGGATCACATGTTGACCAAGGTCAACACTTCACATTTATTATTTGAGAAAAGTGATTTAATTGAGATTCATCATCTCATGTGATTTAAATAACCATTGCAAATTAAATTCTACAAGTGAGCAAGTATGAACCTATGCAGTAGAGGTCATCATATTACTTCATAATATATGAGACCATGATTTAAATGAGATGCTACACCTCATAGATTTAAATTCTAAAATTTGAAATAGTTTAAATGGGCTAGTATTGACTACATAGCCAATATTCTGCTTATAGCCCATGATCATATACAGAACATATATCATATTTTTACATAATAAATTATAGTTTGTTAAATGTGAATTATTGCAATTGGATTCACTTCAAAATTCAAATTGGTTGATTTTCTAGATTTATTTGAATACTGAAAAGGATCTGTTTTGTTATTTTTGCTATTCAAAAACTACACAATATATGGGGTTGAATCCAGTGGGGTTAGTTAGAGCAAATCATAAGCTTTCCAGAACATTTTGATTTGCTAAATTTGAGTTTGTAGAATTTGAACTATTCAATTTATAGGACAGACCAGTATTGATTTTCAAACTAAAAGAATTAATTGAATTCAAAAAAAAGGGCCAGCGCGGGAAACAGAATGGGCCAGGACGAGGGGAGACGAGCTGGGCTGGCCCAACTAGCGCTGCCCACGCCACGGGCCGTCTGACGGAGTGGGGCCTGCGCGTCAGCGACTTATAACTGCCGAAGCGGTACCTGGCAATCTCGACCGTGCGATTAGAGCTGGATCGGACGATGGGGGATCGTCGTCAACGTCGGGGGAGGAGGCTTGCTGCGCCGGCGAGGTAGGGGGTCGGCGGCGTGACGGAGGTTCCCGCAGGGCTCCGCTGGGTGCGCGGCGAGGTTGTCGAGGACGAGGAGTCGAATGGTGGTCGCGGCGTCGCTTGGGGTGGCCTAATTCGAAGGGGGGTTCTGCGGCGGACTCCGGCGATCGACGCCTCAATTGGAGCGGTGTAGGGCTTAATCAGCGTGGAGCAGAGGTCGGGGAGGTCGAGAAGAAGGAGGGGAACAGATTTGGTGTGAAGAGTGAAGGCGGAGAGGGCCTCTATTTATAGATGCGCTGGGTGGCCGTGGGGGTGCGGCGAGGTCGACGGTGGCGCCGGCGATTCAGGACGCGAAGGGGCAAGGCGATGGGGGCGTCGTGTAGGCGTCGGCTAGGAGAAGCTAGCGCGCGTGAAGGGGCAGCAGAGGGGAGGACGATGGCAGGCTGGCGACGTTCGAGTGTCCTCGCACGGGTGCGGCGAGCTCGGATCATTGCGACGGTGACGAGGCGTCCGCGAGCTAGTGAGCATGTCCGGTAGGTAGCTGGTGGTGTGGTGATGGTGCGTGCAAGAGGGCAAGGCGAGGGAGGACGAGGGCGATCGGACACGCACGCGTTCGGCGCGTCCGGATGGTGGCCGGTGCACGCTCACCGCGTGCCCGGCACGGTTACAGCGTGTCCGGCGCGAGGTGTCCCGGCCAATTGTGTGTCTCTTTGCGTAGGGATGGTACAGGCGTGCTTAGGGAGGTTCGTTGATGCTCCAGGACAAGGTGGATGTGGCCAGAGATGAGGGGTGAGGTAGGGTGGCATGGTAGTGTCTAGCATGGCCGGCATGAGGAAGTTTTTGATCATGCACCTATTTTAGCAGGTCTGCAGTGCATAGGATGATGCAGAGGAGGTACAAGGATGTTGATGATCACAAATGAAAAGGAGTTTAGGCTAAAAACCAGAGGATAATAGCATGTGTGCAAAAACCAGAATCATGCCTGCAAGGTGTTTGTGAAAATGGCCGCATGAAACTTTTTGTGGAATTTTGCAATTCTTTTTGGTGCACTTCATTCTTATATTTAAAGTGATGGAATGGTGGTGGTGGTGTCCATTTTGATGAAGGTTTGTGAGATTTCAAAATGTGGATCATCTTCTCTTTAATTTAAAGTCCTCTCTTGTCAATCTTATTCTGGTCAACCTAGTCAACTTCAGCAGAGATGGTCAACATGAAAGTTGTTGACCTTGACATGGTCTTGGATGACATGGTCATAGTTGACCAAGTTTAGTTTAGGAAGATTCAAATGCAGGGGGGTAAAGTAGTGAAGATTTTATAAATGGGTCATATGACCATTATCATATGTATGTCAAATTTGAAATTTCCCTTGATTTGAATCTGGTTTCTTTTATGCATTTGTGTTTGTTTTTGTTATATAAGAGTTTTAGAAACCATAAGTCAAGCAATGGTGGTCTTGGTTGAAGATTTGCAAATTTGGCTAAGTGTATGTGAGTGAATTTTGGGGAATTTCTCCCTATTTGATTTCTCCCCATTTGAGTTGACTTTTGTTGACTCTAATGTGGTTCTTATTAGTTTAGAAACATTTTCCAACCATTGAAACCAATTCAAATGGTCTTGTTCAAAGATTTGCAAAAATGGCCATAACACATAAGAGGTGATGTGTCAATTTTTATTATTTTTGTAAAGGGTTCACCTTGCTTTACTTGGACATGGGTTAGGGTCAATTTAGGGTTATATTAGGTTGAGGGATGGTTTCACACCATTTGGTCAAGGTTTAGAGTCATAGGTCAAAGTTTGGTGAAATGGCTATGTGTCACATATGCTTCTATGCATATGTTGCATTTGATTTTTAATTTGACTTTGCTTGACCCAAATGGTGTTGTTGAGTGTTGAAATGGTATATGGAAGTGATCCAACCATTCACAACAAGTCCTAGGGTCAATCCTCTCAAATTCACAAATTTGCACTTTTCTCTCATATGCCTCTATGGCATTTTTAGTTTCTTTTTATTTTCTTTGGAAACCACTTGGATTTGGTTTGACAAGTACTAGGTAAGGTGTATGAAGGTTTTCCAAACCTCTAAGCAAAGTAGAAAAGATTAGGGTAAGGTTTTATGAATATAGCCATAGGCACATATGCCTTTTTCTTATTTAAATTTCTTTTATTTTATTTTAACTAGGATGGTGAAAAGAGAGGTGAGGTTTAGGGTTTAAGGTCATTTCTAAATACTTTAACAAGCAATCATGGCAATAGCACAAGAATTATGCAAGATCACTATGTATCAAACTTAAGTTAATAAAAGTTTTTGTTGGTTCCAAAATTTGGAACTAGGGAGATTCATTTGTTTTATTTTAAATTTTTGGGATGTTACAAACCCTTCCCCCTTAAACAAATCTCGTCCCGAGATTTTAAGAAAAGTTAGGTTCCTAAGAGAGATTGAGCATTTTATTAACAGGAGTACATACTTGGCATGGTCTGGGGTGCTTCACGAGCTTCGATGCTTGATCATGTGGTAGAGGCGACCGTTGTTGTTGTTACGGTTCCTTCTACTCGCGGGCGACGCTGTTGCTGAGCAGGTGCTGCGGTATTGGCGGCAATCCTGGCAAGCTTTTTGGGGCACTCATTGGAGAAGTGACCCACAACTCCACATTCGTAGCAGTTGACGGTGGACTTGTCTTTGGGGATTACGGGGGTAGCGTTGCTTCCAGTCCTTGGGGCAGTATTGGTGTTGTTGTTGTTTCCATTGTTGTTGCTGTTGTTGGGGTGGTTGTTGTTGTTGTTGTGGCTGTTATTGTTGTTGTTGCCTCCGGGCTTCGGGGGTCCTCCGTTGTTGTTGGCGTAGTTGGGGCGATAACTCTGAGCAGGGGGCTTGTTGTGTCTTGGGGTGAATCCTCCAGAGGAGTTGTTGCGGTATTTCTGGGCATTGTGGGGCCCATTCTGGTTCATCATTCTGCGCTTGCGGTTCTCATTGGCCTGATGCAGCTTTCCTTCCATCTGTATGGCTGAGTCCACGAGGGCTTCGAGGTCAGCGAACGGAATGTTCACTAACACAGTTTGCATCTCGTCATGCAGTCCGTTCAGAAATCTTTCCTTCCTCTTCTCGTTGGTGTCGGTCTCATCCGGGGCGTACCTTGACAGAGTGAGAAACCTGTCGCGGTATTCCACCACGGACATCCTTCCTTGCTTGAGTTCACGAAACTCGTCTCTCATCTTCTTGATCAGTCCTTGGGGCACATGGTACTTGCTGAACTTCAGCTTGAAGTCTTCCCAGGTCATCATCTGTCCCGCATTCATTGCACGAGCACTTGTCCACCAGGCTCTGGCAGGTCCTGACAGGTAGTGGGTGGCAAACAGTACTTTTTCTGCGGCTTCAACTCCCACAACTTCGAGGTTGTTCTCCATGGTCTGGAGCCAGTCATCAGCATCTAGGGGCTCTTCAGTCTTGTTGAACATCGGTGGGTTGGTGTTCTGAAAATTCTTCAGCTTTGACCCAGGGTGATCGTGGTTTCCATGGCCTTGATTGTTCTGAGCTATCTGTTGCAGTGCGACAAGGTTTGCTTGGCGTTCAGCTCTTTCGGCTTCCCGGTCTGCCATCATCGTCTGCAGCAGTTGCATCATGGCATCCTGGGTGGCGTTGCGGGTTGGTGGGGCCATCTGAACATTGAGATAGATGATAAGATAAGAGGGAAATTTCTATGGTTTGTTTTGTTAAAGTTTAAAAAGTTCATAATATTGAAAACTTGAGTAGTGTTGCGGGGGTAAAAACCAACAACACTTTTTCATTCATACCAAGCATCGCATATTACAAATCTAACACACCGTTGGTTTGAAGAACCATTCATCGCTCTATGAGACAAGGGGGATCCTGATACAACTCACACCTACTTAAGTGCTTGGGTGATACTACTCTTCAGGGTGGAATTCTTCGTCTTCATGGGTAATGTGCTTGGCGAGAGGCGAGGGCGTTGTCCAAATCCCTGCGGGTTTTGTACATCCGGAAGTCCTGGGGTGCTTCATAGGGGTTTATCTCCGGGTGCGGGGGCATGGTCATCGGTCTTCCCATGGGGTCATGTCTTGGGTAGTAGATGAAGCGAGTGTTCTTGATCTTGTCCTCATTTTGTCCGCACAGACGGAAAATTGCTTCTTGCATAGCTCTGACTAGTCCTTCCTTCCAAGTGTTGCCCGTTACAGAAAACCAGATGGTTTCCCATACCGGGGCTCCAAGCTTTCTTCATAGATCAGTGGAAACTTCCCACCGAGGTGGTTCTCCGAAGTGGTTTTTGAGGGGTATTCCGAAGAACTCGGGATACGGGTGGCCTAGGTATTCCACTAGTTGCTTCAAATCCTTTTCGAACCCTAGGTCGCCTCCGCGACCAAGCTGATAGAACTCCCATTGGTACTCCATCTGTGAGCAATGAGGATGAGTAAGTTAATGAAGTGATCAAGTGTGCAAAATTTTATGTACAATTATAAAGAAAAGTAGAGCATGGATTTATTCCTTTGAAAAGATCTTAAGATAAGGGTGAGAATAAGTTTTCAGAAATATTCACTTTCTTTGTTTTGAAACTAAGTTTTTCGGACGTCCATTCTAACTAGGGTCTCCTAAGGTCAAACAATGGCTCTGATACCAACTTGTCAACACCCGGATTTTTAAGTCCAGATGCCTATTATGCCGTACATCGCAATCCCAGGAATATTGTTGTTGCGAGACATAATAGTTGAATATCATAGAGTCATCATTTATTACAACACATAATCGTCTTACAAAGGTAGATCACATGATCCAATATTACAATAGTAGTTGATCTATTGATCAACGAACATCACAAATAGCGGAAGCGAAGTAGTAGTGGCTATCTAATCCACAGGCCAACGCTTGACGTCAGGAGCAGTCCTAGTTGTCGTAGACGTCCTGCTGTCCATCTCCCTCGTACTGCTGTTCACCTTCATAGTCTGGCCATTTGAATAGCCAGGGACAAAGCCATGAGTACTTTAAAGTACTCGCAAACTAATACTAGTGTAAGCACTATCAATTTTAGTAAGGGGATACTAAGCTCTAGGTTTATTTGCATAAAGCCAAGTTTATTTCATAAACATTTAGAAAAGACTCTTCATTTGCTAAACTAACTCAAGGGGGAACATTAGTGTCATTCCCACAACTCTGTTGTGATTCAATTCAAAGTCACCATTCACCTTTCAAATTCACGTCCCAAGTCATATGTCACATTTTTGAAACTGGTCTGATGACGGAACAGTATGGCCTTTCCAACCGTCCATAACCGTGGACACGGCTATTCGAATAGTTCTGCACTCTGCAGAGGTCGTACACTTGTGCCACAACATTTGCAATAATCCATCAGGGTTAACTGGCCCTGATTTACCATACTCCGTATGCGGACTACCAACCATAACCTTTCACTTACATACTCTAGTATGAGCACCTCTCCCCATGAGCTTGGCCTCCCGGTGAAAACCTGATCAACCGGGAACTGCACAGGGCTTGGGCCGTACATTCACCTCATATTAACATTATTTCTCATCAGTTCTTTTGTTGTAGAGGCAGCCTCCAGCCTAACCCCGATGACGCTTGTTTAGAGGGAACCCATACTAAAGCACATAAATTTCTAGTTAAGCCCTTACCCATGTTGGGTATTGTGGGGGTACTTTCAAATTGGAATGGTATCGCATCCGAACCCAACCATCAGTTTTCGTAAAATTCACCAAGTCATTCACCAGTCATATTCACCTTCAAAATCTTTCAATAGAATGACTCATCATTCCAAGGTTTTCAAAGTCATTGGTTTTCACAAGTTCCCATCTCTAGTAGTCTATTTTAGTTTAGCACTAGCAACTACTTATGAGGGATGCTAAGTATCTTGGATTGCTCTAGGCTAAGTTTGATACTCTTGCACTACTCCATAACTAGACTAAGTGAGTCAGGAATCAAAAATATACTTTGATAAACAAAATTTAGTAAAGCTTGTAAAGTAAAAACTTGGGATAGGAGCATTAAGCATAAAATAAAAAATAATGGTGCCTTGCTCTTGTAGAGCTTTGCACAAGGGAACCTTGCAAGAGTGTTAGCTTGCCTTGATTGGTGAGATGATCAAAGTTTTCTGGCTCTTCCTCCTGGTAGAATACCTCCTCCTCTTGATAGTCTCTGGTACTAGCGTCTATAAACGAATACGAGGATACAATCACCAAACAACACTTAGGCAGTCTTTAACTAGCCTTAATGGCTCACACAATTGATCTAGCATCACTACTTAACATTTATCCAAAAATTATTCTAGGGTTTATTTAATATTAGGAAAATAATTTCCTCTCATTAAAAATTGGAATTAGGGTTTTTCTTTGGTTTGGGAGAAATAATTTCCTCTCATTGAATTCTTCTTACGATTTAATCTTCTCAAATAACCAGGGAGGATCACATGTTGACCAAGGTCAACACTTCACATTTATTATTTGAGAAAAGTGATTTAATTGAGATTCATCATCTCATGTGATTTAAATAACCATTGCAAATTAAATTCTACAAGTGAGCAAGTATGAACCTATGCAGTAGAGGTCATCATATTACTTCATAATATATGAGACCATGATTTAAATGAGATGCTACACCTCATAGATTTAAATTCTAAAATTTGAAATAGTTTAAATGGGCTAGTATTGACTACATAGCCAATATTCTGCTTCTAGCCCATGATCATATACAGAACATATATCATATTTTTACATAATAAATTATAGTTTGTTAAATGTGAATTATTGCAATTGGATTCACTTCAAAATTCAAATTGGTTGATTTTCTAGATTTATTTGAATACTGAAAAGGATCTGTTTTGTTATTTTTGCTATTCAAAAACTACACAATATATGGGGTTGAATCCAGTGGGGTTAGTTAGAGCAAATCATAAGCTTTCCAGAACATTTTGATTTGCTAAATTTGAGTTTGTAGAATTTGAACTATTCAATTTATAGGACAGACCAGTATTGATTTTCAAACTAAAAGAATTAATTGAATTCAAAAAAAAGGGCCAGCACGGGAAACAGAATGGGCCAGGACGAGGGGAGACGAGCTGGGCTGGCCCAACTAGCGCTGCCCACGCCACGGGCCGTCTGACGGAGTGGGGCCTGCGCGTCAGCGACTTATAACTGCCGAAGCGGTACCTGGCAATCTCGACCGTGCGATTAGAGCTGGATCGGACGATGGGGGATCGTCGTCAACGTCGAGGGAGGAGGCTTGCTGCGCCGGCGAGGTAGGGGGTCGGCGGCGTGACGGAGGTTCCCGCGGGGCTCCGCTGGGTGCGCGGCGAGGTTGTCGAGGACGAGGAGTCGAATGGTGGTCGCGGCGTCGCTTGGGGTGGCCTAATTCGAAGGGGGGTTCTGCGGCGGACTCCGGCGATCGACGCCTCAATTGGAGCGGTGTAGGGCTTAATCAGCGTGGAGCAGAGGTCGGGGAGGTCGAGAAGAAGGAGGGGAACAGATTTGGTGTGAAGAGTGAAGGCGGAGAGGGCCTCTATTTATAGATGCGCTGGGTGGCCGTGGGGGTGCGGCGAGGTCGACGGTGGCGCCGGCGATTCAGGACGCGAAGGGGCAAGGCGATGGGGGCGTCGTGTAGCCGTCGGCTAGGAGAAGCTAGCGCGCGTGAAGGGGCAGCAGAGGGGAGGACGATGGCAGGCTGGCGACGTTCGAGTGTCCTCAGTACGGGTGCGGCAGAGCTCGGATCATTGCGACGGTGACGAGGCGTCCGCGAGCTAGTGAGCATGTCCAGTAGGTAGCTGGTGGTGTGGTGATGGTGCGTGCAAGAGGGCAAGGCGAGGGGAGGACGAGGGCGATCGGACACGCACGCGTTCTGGCGCGTCCAGGATGGTGCTGGTGCACGCTCACCGCGTGCCTGGCACGGTTCTGGCGTGTCTGGGCGCGAGGTGTCCCGGCCAATTGTGTGTGTCTCTTTGCGTAGGGATGGTACAGGCGTGCTTAGGGAGGTTCGTTGATGCTCCAGGACAAGGTGGATGTGGCCAGAGATGAGGGGTGAGGTAGGGTGGCATGGTAGTGTCTAGCATGGCTGGCATGAGGAAGTTTTTGATCATGCACCTATTTTAGCAGGTCTGCAGTGCATAGGATGATGCAGAGGAGGTACAAGGATGTTGATGATCACAAATGAAAAGGAGTTTAGGCTAAAAACCAGAGGATAATAGCATGTGTGCAAAAACCAGAATCATGCCTGCAAGGTGTTTGTGAAAATGGCCACATGAAACTTTTTGTGGAATTTTGCAATTCTTTTTGGTGCACTTCATTCTTATATTTAAAGTGATGGAATGGTGGTGGTGGTGTCCATTTTGATGAAGGTTTGTGAGATTTCAAAATGTGGATCATCTTCTCTTTAATTTAAAGTCCTCTCTTGTCAATCTTATTCTGGTCAACCTGGTCAACTATAGCAGAGATGGTCAACATGAAAGTTGTTGACCTTGACATGGTCTTGGATGACATGGTCATAGTTGACGAAGTTTAGTTTAGGAAGATTCAAATGCAGGGGGGTAAAGTAGTGAAGATTTTATAAATGGGTCATATGACCATTATCATATGTATGTCAAATTTGAAATTTCCCTTGATTTGAATCTGGTTTCTTTTATGCATTTGTGTTTGTTTTTGTTATATATGAGTTTTAGAAACCATAAGTCAAGCAATGGTGGTCTTGGTTGAAGATTTGCAAATTTGGCTAAGTGTATGTGAGTGAATTTTGGGGAATTTCTCCCTATTTGATTTCTCCCCATTTGAGTTGACTTTTGTTGACTCTAATGTGGTTCTTATTAGTTTAGAAACATTTTCCAACCATTGAAACCAATTCAAATGGTCTTGTTCAAAGATTTGCAAAAATGGCCATAACACATAAGAGGTGATGTGTCAATTTTTATTATTTTTGTAAAGGGTTCACCTTGCTTTACTTGGACATGGGTTAGGGTCAATTTAGGGTTATATTAGGTTGAGGGATGGTTTCACACCATTTGGTCAAGGTTTAGAGTCATAGGTCAAAGTTTGGTGAAATGGCTATGTGTCACATATGCTTCTATGCATATGTTGCATTTGATTTTTAATTTGACTTTGCTTGACCCAAATGGTGTTGTTGAGTTGGAAGTGATCCAACCATTCACAACAAGTCCTAGGGTCAATCCTCTCAAATTCACAAATTTGCACTTTTCTCTCATATGCCTCTATGGCATTTTTAGTTTCTTTTTATTTTCTTTGGAAACCACTTGGATTTGGTTTGACAAGTACTAGGTAAGGTGTATGAAGGTTTTCCAAACCTCTAAGCAAAGTAGAAAATATTAGGGTAAGGTTTTATGAATATAGCCATAGGCACATATGCCTTTTTCTTATTTAAATTTCTTTTATTTTATTTTAACTAGGATGGTGAAAAGAGAGGTGAGGTTTAGGGTTTAAGGTCATTTCTAAATACTTTAACAAGCAATCATGGCAATAGCACAAGAATTATGCAAGATCACTATGTATCAAACTTAAGTTAATAAAAGTTTTTGTTGGTTCCAAAATTTGGAACTAGGGAGATTCATTTGTTTTATTTTAAATTTTTGGGATGTTACATGAACCCACTATCGAGCATAAATACTCCCTCTTGGAGTTACAAGTATCAACTTGGCCAGAGCCTCTACTAGCAACGGAGAGCATGCAAGAACATAAACAACGCATATATGATAAATTGATAATCAACTTGACATAGTATTCCATATTCATCGGATCCCAACAAACACAACATGTAGCATTACAAATAGATGATCTTGATCATGATAGGCAGCTCACAAGATCTAACATGATAGCGCAAGAGGAGAATACAACCATCTAGCTACTGCTATGGACCCATAGTCCAAGGATGAACTACTCACACATCACTCCGGAGGCGATCATGGTGATGAAGAGGCTTGTGAATGGTAGATCTAATGTTGATCCTAATAATGTTCCTTTTGCTTCATTGGTTACTCAAGAAGAGCATGTTGATGTGGACTTCATTAAAAATAATAATTTCAACAACAATGCTTATCGAAATAATTTTGGTAACAACTATAGGCCATATCCTTCTAATAATAGTAATGGTTATGGTAATTCTTATGGTAATTCTTACAACAATAATAGGAGTGTACCCCCTGGTCTTGAAGCCATGCTTAAAGAATTTATTAGTACACAAACTGCTTTTAACAAATCTGTTGAAGAAAAGCTTGGTAAAATTGATATTCTCGCTTCTAAGGTTGATAGTCTTGCTGCTGATGTTGATCTTTTAAAATTGAAAGCTATGCCTAATGAAACTAAAGATATTAAGTCATTTGCTACAGCAAACGCTATCCAAGTTCGAATTAATGAAAATATTAGATTGATGGCTGAACAAATTACAGTTGGGCAATTGACAAATAGAGAGGGCATAACAATGCACATACATATCATGATGACTACTATGAGATTTAATTAGGGCATTACGACAAAGTACATAGACCGCTATCCAGCATGCATCTATGCCTAAAAAGTCCACCTTCGGGTTAGCATCCGCACCCCTTCTAGTATTAAGTTGCAAACAACAGACAATTGTATTAAGTATGGTGTGTAATGTAATCAACACAAATATCCTTAGACAAAGCATCGATGTTTTATCCCTAGTGGCAACAGCACATCCACAACCTTAGAACTTCTTGTCACTGTCCCAGATTCAATGGAGGCATGAACCCACTATCGAGCACAAATACTCCCTCTTGGAGTTACAAGTATCAACTTGGCCAGAGCCTCTACTAGCAATGGAGAGCATGCAAGAACATAAACAACACATATATGATAGATTGATAATCAACTTGACATAGTATTCCATATTCATCGGATCCCAACAAACACAACATGTAGCATTACAAATAGATGATCTTGATCATGATAGGCAGCTCACAAGATCTAACATGATAGCACAAGAGGAGAAGACAACCATCTAGCTACTGCTATGGACCCATAGTCCAAGGATGAACTACTCACACATCAGTCCGGAGGCAATCATGGTGATGAAGAGTCCTCCGGGAGATGATTCCCCTCTCCGGCAGGGTGCCGGAGGCGATCTCCTGAATCCCCCGAGATGGGATTGGCGGCGGCTGCGTCTCTGGAAGTATTTCCGTATCGTGGTTCTCGGTAATAGGGTTTTCGTGACGGAGAGTTTAAGTAGGCGGAAGGGCAGAGTCGGGGGGCGCACGAGGGGCCCACACCATAGGGCGGCACGGGCCCCTCCTTGGCCGCTCCGCCTTGTAGTCTGGCCACCTCGTGGCCCCACTTCGTATGCTCTTCGGTCTTCTAGAAGCTCCGTGGAAAAATAAGACCCTGGGCGTTGATTTCGTCCAATTCCGAGAATATTTCCTTTTTAGGATTTCTGAAACCAAAAACAGCAGAAAACAACAACTGGCGCTCCGGCATCTTTTCAATAGGTTAGTGCCGGAAAATGCATTTAAATGATGTAAAGTGTGTATAAAACATGTGAGTATTGTCATAAAAGTAGCATGGAACATAAGAAATTATAGATACGTTTGAGACGTATCACTATCTTTTCCTAGAAATAGTATTGATTCTTGGGTTAAATGCAAAGATGGTTTTATTGGAAAATATTATCCTCCTGCTAAAATTATATCTTTTAGAAATGATATTATGAAGTTTAGACAATTTGATACTGAGCATGTTGCCCAAGCTTGGGAAAGAATGAATCTTTGGTTAAAAATTTCCCACACTCATGGACTGACTACTTGGATGATTATTCAAACCTTCTATGCAGGACTGAATTTTTCTTCAAGGAAACTATTGGATTCAGCTGCTGGAGACACTTTTATGTCTATGACCCTTGGGGCGGCTACAAAACTTCTGGACAATATGATGGTAAATTATTCGGAGTGGCATACCGAGAGAGCTCCACAAGGTAAAAAGGTAAATTCTGTTGAGGAAACCTCTACTTTGAGTGATAAGATTGATGATATTATGTCTATGCTTGAAAATAATAATGCTCCTATGGATCCAAACAATGTTCCTTTGGCCTCTTTGGTTGCTCAAGAAGAAAATGTAAATGCGAAATTTATTAAGAGCAACAATTTTAATAATAATGCCTATAGGAATAATTTTGGTAGCAATAATTATAGGCCGTATCCTCCCAACAATGAAAGTGGTTTTAGTAACTCTTATGGTAATTCTTATAACAGCAATAGGAGTCCTCCCTCTGAACTTGAGGGTATGCTCAAAGATTTTATTAGTAAACAAACTTCTTAAAATAAATCTGTGGAGGAAAAGTTTAGCAAAATAGATGCTCTTGTTTCTAAAGTGGATAGCCTTTCTCTTGATGTTGATCTTCTTAAATTAAAGGTTGTTCCTCATAATAATATTGAGAATAAAACTTTTGCTCAAGCAAATGCTATTCAAGTTAGAATTGATGATAATATGAGGTTGTTAGCCGAATTGCATGCTACGTGGGAAAGAGAAGATGAGATGGCTAGAGAAAATAATTTAGCCAAGGTTTACACAACCACCACCAATAGTAATACTGAACCTTTGAATGCTAGAAAACCTCCTACTACTATTAGCAAAATTGAAAATGTAGGAAAAGTCCCCACTCCACATAGAAAAGTGTATAAACCCATTAAAACTGTTCCCGACAAGCGTGCTCAAATTTTTAGAGGTGTGGGAGTTAATTGTACTTTTACTTTTGATAGCAATGATTTTGATTTTGAAAGTTGTACATTACTGAAGTTATAAAGTTCTTGCAAAAGCTCGCTGAAACTCCCAATGCTAGTGAACAAAATGTTGCTCTTACAAAGCATATTGCTAGTGCTATTATGAAAATGAGGGAAGAGAAGTTGAAACATGAGGCTTCAATTCCTAAAAAGTTAGAAGATGGTTGGGAACCTATGATTAAGATGAGAGTAGAAGAATTTGATTGTAATGCTTTATGTGATCTTGGTGCAAGTATTTCTGTTATGCCTAAAAGAGTTTATGATATGCTTGACTTGCCACCGTTAGAAAAATGTTATTTGGATGTTCTTCTTGTTGATGTTGCTGCAAAGAAACCTTTGGGGAGAGTTGATAATGTTCTTATACAAGTGAACAATAATTATGTCCCCGTTTGTTTTTTTGGATATTGAATGCAATGATTCATGCCCTATTATTTTGGGAAGACCGTTTCTTAGAACTGCAGGTGCTATCATTGATATGAGAGATGGAATAATTCGTTATCAATTTCAACTCAAAAGAGGTATGGAACACTTCCCTAGAAAAAAAAGTCACCTTATGACTCTATTTATAGGACAACTTATGGTGTTGATGAGCCACCTTTTGAAAATACTTGATTTGCACCCTTTCTGCGCCTAGCTCAAAGGCGTTAAAGAAAAGCGCTTATGGGAAACAACCCATATTTTATTTCTGTTATTTTTGCTTTGTTGAGTCTTAGAAGTTATTGCTACTATAATAACCTCTCCTTATTGTTTTTATTTTGTTTTTGTGCCAAGGGTAGCCTCTAATAGAAAGAAAGCAGTGTTTGGGGTATTTGTAATTCTGAAACAGATTCTGTGCTGATCACAAAAAAAATTCTTAAAAATCGCCATAACGTTATTTTGAGCTGAAATTTTTTGTGCTTATGCCCTAGTATGTCATATAACTTTCGTTAGTTTATCATTTTTCGATTGAGAAAAAGAACTATTTCTTTAATTTCGATCTCTGCCTGCTGGTCTATTTTGACAGATTTATGCCATGTTTTGTATTTGCGTCTTATGCTTCGTCTTTTTGAGTTCTTTTGTGTAAAAGAGCTTTGGGAAGAAGTAGCTACAGTAGAATATGTTAAAATGAGTGTTTGATATGTTCCATTACTGAAGCCTTTCTGGTTTGATATATTTTTATTTGCACTAATGTTTTTAATCAACTGTGCTGAGTTTTATGTGAAGAAAGTTTTCAAGTGTAGGAAGAGAAGAATGATGCAATAAGATGAAGCATGGACAAGAGCTCAAGCTTTGGGATGTCCACTGGACCCCCAAGTAATATCCAAGAATTACAAGTGTCAAAGCTTGGGTATGCCCAAGGCATCCCCTCTTCATCAACAAAAAGCACCGGGTCATTTTTCAACACGCTATATTTTGATTCCTTCATGTGATATGTTTTATCCTTGGAGCGTCTTTACTTTTTGCTGTGTGTTTACTTTAATAAAGTTGGATCCCATCATTCATGTTTACTTTGGAGTGAGACACGCTCCACCGATTTGCATATTTACTTTGGAGTGAGACATGCTCCACTGTTTTTGCATGTTTATTTTGGAGTGAGACACGCTCCACTGTTATGCCTTTTGCGTTGGAGAGAGACACACTCCACTTTTACATTTATTTGAGTTTCAATAGCTCTCTGGACATTTACTTGTTTTTCATATATGAGAGTTGTTTGGTTTCATTTGGTTGGCGTTGGAAGCATGAAAAAGGTTTTATGTGTATGTGATACAAATGGAAGCATTGTTAGACTATGACATAGTTATTTTTGCATATCTTGCTAGATGTTATTCTCATGATGAGCTTGTTAATTATGTTTTCATTATAATTAGTCTCAAATACTGAGAGTGTTGAGTATGCCATTGAAGGTTTCATGCATTTTTTTTAGCATACAATAGATCATAATATTGTGGTATATATTCTCCTGTGAATGTTTTTATTTGGGTCGACTTGGCACATGTTTTGTAACATGTTATGACTACATTCCAGTCAATTCTAGCCTCTATGATCATTTAGTTTGAAACTTATGTATCACTTTATGCTTTGATTAATATATTTTGTCGATGTGCATGATTATGGCCATTATGCTCTCTTAGTTGGTCGCACCCGGTCTTTTTCTAGCCTTCATTTGTATGAGTATTTTATTCATGCATCCAACCACCAAAAACCAAATATGCCAAAGTTTCCAACATATATACCTATATGTGGTATTTCATTTCCATTCCATAATAGTTTGCTCGTGTGCTACCTTTAAAACATTCAAACAGTTCCTCATTTTATGACATTGTTTTTAGCTCATGAGGAAGTAAATTAAAATTGTGGTTGTCGTCTTCCATACTAGTTAAGCAACTAAAATACTCGCGAGCTTCATCTTGCTTGTCACATAAAAAAGTATATAAAAAAAGAAGAGCTGGTTTGACCACAACTTCCAATAGGGGAAGAAAATAGGAAAATTATAAGAAAAGGGCACTCCTCCATGGTTTGTGATTGCTTGGTTGGCACCCGAGGATTCGGTTAGCCATGGTATGTGTAAGAAAAGGTTGGGAGGAGTGTCAGAATTTTATAAGTAGTATAAATGAAGAGAGGCTTCTCCCAAATATTTCGGAACCACTCTCAAACTTGCTTAGTATGGAAGATGACAATAACTATTTTTACTACTCGTTGACATGAACAACTACCTCTCAAAAGTGCATTTTATACTCTTGTTGTTTCAATAAAAAGCTCTAGCACATGAGTGATCTTACTTGCCTCTCAAAGAGAGACCTTCTTTTACTTTTATGTTGAGTCTCTACCTTCTAGTTTATGCACCACTTATGAGAGCATAGTTTTCATTCTTAGTTTTATGTGCATGGTCCCAAGATTTTATTGATTGATTCATAATTATGGTATTTCTTGTTCAAACTTTTTGTTTCTAGTCATCCTTATAATCTTTTAAAGGTGTCCAAGCATTTATGTTTTGCTTTCACTTATGGGACAAGCTAAGTACCACTTTATTATGTATCGATGCTATGTTCTTGACAATCACTTTGCTTTCCATGCACGTTGTACATTTTATTTTGTTTGATTACTATTCATGTTTTTGTATGGTTATTAAGTTTCATTGTTTGATTATATCTATGATGCTTATGTTAGGATTCTATGATTCGAACTATGTTTGCTTTTACACTTAGATTGATCAAAGTAGTGTGACAACATGTCACCTCAAAAATTATTTGTTTGTTATCACTTACCTACTTGAGGACGAGCAGGAGTTAAGCTTGGGGATGTTGATACATCCCAAACATATCTATAATTTTTTATGCTCCATGCTTGTTTTGTTACAATTCTTATATGTTTTATGTGCACTTTTCCACACTTTTTAGCATTTTTCTGGGACTAACCTATTAACGCAGTGCCGCAGTGCCAGTTCCTGTTTTCTGCTGTTTTTGTGTTTCAGAAAAGTTGTACATGAAAGTTTCTCGGAATTGGACGAAACAAAATCCCAGAGTCTTATTTTTCCGGGACGAAGACGGAGCCAGAAGGACACGCGCGGGAGAGCTACCACATGGCAGTACATAGGGCAGGCGCGGCCCCACCCTTGGTCGCGATTGGCCCATGTACTGGCGCCTCGTCGCCTCGTTTGCTCCGCCCTTCCGCCTATTTATTCCTCGTATCGGGAAAACCCCAGGGACCCGAGCCTCCATCCACGAAAAGTTCCGACGCCGCCGTCAACCGAAACCCTAGTTCGGGAGGGTTCTGCAGTCCATCCCGGCACCCTGCCGGAGAGGGAAATCACCACCGGAGGCCTCTACATCGCCATGTCTTCATCCGAGGTGATGCGGGAGTAGTCCTCCACGAGACCATGGGTCCATAGAAGTAGCTAGATGGCTGTCCTCTCCTTGTTGTGCTTCATGTATAGATCTTGTGAGCTGCCTAACATGATCAACATCATCTATTTGTAATTGCTACATGTTGGTTATGTGGATCCGATTTATAGAGAGATTTCTTTGGTTTAGATTATGTATTATGTTATTATGATCTTGCATGCTCTCCGTTTCTAGTAGATGCTCTGGCCAAGTAGATGCTACCGACTCCAAGAGGGAGTATTTATGCTCGATAGTGGGTTCATGCCTCTATTTAACCATGGGAAGTGACCTTGTTCTCTACGGTTGTAGATGTTCTGTTGCTACTAGGGAGAAAACAGAGGTGTACTATTCAAGGGTAGTTTCATCGTTTACTTTACACACATTGCTTAAAGCAATAGTCTGTTGCTTGCAACTTAATACTGGAGGGTGTCACAGATGCAATCCTGAAGGTGGATTATTAGTCATAGATGCAGTTGGATTACGGTCTATGTATATTGTTGTAATGCCCGCATACTTTCATAGCATGTATTATGCACCAAACATTAGCGTAGAATCTCCGTTTGTCAATTGCCCATCTGTAATTTGTTTACCCAGCATATTTATTTTATTGGGGAGGCGCCTCTAGTGAACTGTAGACCCCGGTCCTTCTTCTTTTAATTGCAATCTTCTACAGCATTTTCCTGTTCTGTTCTCTGCAAACAATTCGTCTTCCACATGGTTCGCTTAATCCTTTGTTTTCAGCACAGTGAGCTTGACAACCTCGCTGAAAGTTGGGGACAAAGTACTTGGTTGTTTGTGTGCAGGTCTCCACGTTGCTGCTAACGCCGACAGTGCGCCCTGCCACGAGTTGGTTCGCAACACCTCGGGAGAGAACGTTTTTCTCCTACTGGTCGATAAACCTTGGTTTCTTACTGAGGGAAAACTTCCTATTGTGCTCATCATACCTTCCTCTTGGGGTTTCACTCAACGTTGCGCATAAATTCTCCTTCATCAACTCCGCGCTCAGCAATGGCATAAAGAATTTGTTATACATTTTGATCATGAATCTTTGAAGCATATTCGTAGTCAAGCTAAGTTGACTCGCCGCCACGCAAAGTGGGTTGAATTTATTGAGTCTTTTCCCTATGTTATCAAACACAAAAGGGTAAAGATAATGTTATTGCTGATGCTTTGTCACGTCGTTATAATATGCCATCTCAACTTGACTTCAATATTTTTGAATTAGAAACTATAAAGGAACAATACTTGCATGATGCTGATTTTAAAGATGTGTTGTTTAATTGTAGATATGGTAGAACATGGAACAAATTTGTCCTCAATGATGGATTTGTGTTCCGTGCTAACAAGCTATGCATCCCAGATAGTTCCGTTTGTCTATTATTGTTGCAGGAGGCGCATGGAGGCGGCTTGATGGGACACTTTAGTGTGAAGAAGACGGAGGATGTACTTACTGCACACTTCTTTTGGCCACGTGTGCGTCAAGATGTAGAGAGATTTGTGGCACGCTGCACTACATGTCAAAAAGCTAAGTCTGGACTTAATCCACATGGTTTATATATGCCTCTTCCTGTTCCTAGTGTACCTTGGGAGGATATTTCTACGGATTTCGTTTTGGATTTGCCTCGTACACAAAAGGGGAGGGATAGTATCTTTGTTGTTGTGTATCGATTATCTAAGATGGCACACTTTATTCCATGTCACAAGACTGATGATGCTACACATGTTGCTGATTTGTTCTTTCGCGAAATTGTTCGTTTACATGGTGTGCCAAATACTATTGTTTCTGATCGTGATACTAAGTTTCTTAGCCACTTTTGGAGACGTTTATGGGCTAAGTTGGGGACTAAATTGCTATTTAGTACTACATGTCATCCCCAAACTGATGGACAAACTGAAGTAGTAAATAGAACATTGTCTACTATGTTGCGGACTGTTTTGAAGAAGAACTTAAAATTGCGGGAAAAATGTTTACCTCATGTTGAATTCGCTTACAATCGTTCGCTGCATTCTACCACGAAGATGTGCCTATTTGAGATTGTGTATGGTTTTGTTCCACGTGCACCTATTGATTTATTGCCTTTACCATCTTCGGTGCAAAATAATTTGGATGCTACACAACGTGCTGAATTGATATTACAATTGCATGAGACTACTAAAGACAACATAGAACACATGAATGCTAAGTGTATAATTGATGGGGATAGAGGAAGAAAACATGTTGTATTTGATGTTGGTGATCTTGTTTGGTGCATTTGCGCAAAGATCGTTTTCCTGAATTGCGCAAGTCTAAACTAATGCCACGCGCTGCTGGTCCTTTTAAGGTGTTAGAGAAGATAAATGATAATGCATATAAACTTGAGCGTCCTACACAATTGGGTCCGGTTAGTCCTACATTTAACATTGCAGATTTGAAGCCTTACTTTGGTGAAGAAGATGAGCTTTCGTCGAGGACGACTTCAATCCAAGAAGGGGGGCATGATGAGGACATCCCATCTATTGATACAACCGCTGTATCTACAACTACACAAATACAAGGACCAATCACTCGAGCTCGTGCCAAACAACTTAACTATCAGGTATTTTTGTTTCTTGGAACTATTCCTCACATACATGAGAATATGATGCTGCCTAAATCAGATATGTTTGTTACTCTTAAAAATGATGGACCTATCATGGATGAGGAGGACAAGCATTGGAGCATGATCACACATGGAGGAGATAGCAGCAAGAATTTGAGGATTGAAGAGGACGCCGCAAGTGGAGATTTCAGAACTTTGAAGCCACCATAAGAAGATATGCAGACATGGACGAAATATAGAGTTTTCCACTTCATAATTTCGTCCATAGCATAATATGGTGCTGCGTCACCTTTAGTTTTGGGCCAGCCCATTTCATTTTCGCAGGAATTAAGTCAGCCACTTTTTAGAGTCCGTATTGAAGGGGGAAAGGCCTTCTAGGGTTTGGTTCGGCCACCATATGTATGGCTGGCCAAAACCCCACCATTTTCTCCTTTAAACCCATAGCCGTCACGTTTAGACTCGAATTTTGATTAGACTAAAATTAGCCATTGATGCAACTCTCGTGTACTTCTTTTGAGGACAACGCCCAGAACAAGACCGACTATTCGGAATCCCACCTTTTCAATAAAGCTTTCATCTATATCCGCAATATTTTGATTGCATCATTAGTTCTTACTTGTTCTCGATTTCAGGTAGGAATTAAGACCCTCGCTGGTTAGGCTGATCATGCATCCGCAAGATCAGTAACTCCCGGAGATTGTCCTAGCAATTGCATTGGCGTACGAGCTTTGCACGTGTAGTCGGATCGTGAAGCACGAACTCCACCAACAATTCGATTTATCCTCGTCTCACCGAAAGATCGGCCACCTTTGCCCTATCATTCCCATTCTTCTTAAAATTCCCGTTATTGCCCTTTCCTTTCCTTCTAGGATTCTTGTAGTCGACGGTCTTGCTGACCATTAACAAAGTGCGCTCATTCTTGATTTCCACCTCAGCAGTTTTGAGCATCGTAAACAACGCAGAAAGGGACTTGGTCATCCCTTGCAAGTTGTAGTTCGGGACAAATCCTTTGTAGCTAGGGGAAGCGATTGCAACACCCTATCAATTGCTAGTTTGTTTGTAGAGCGTTCAAGCGCCCAATGCAACCATATATTTTGATCATGTGCTCACTCACGCTGATGTGCTCTTCCATCATGGCCGAAAAGAACAGTTGTGTGGCTTCATACATCTTGGCCCTGGCTTGAGATCGGTGATTATCTCATAAGCACCCATGTTCTCAAAATGTTGTTGCAAATCAACCTCCATGGCATAGAACATGCCACATTGGACTAAGGAAGAATTATCCGCCTTGGATTGGAAGACATTCTTCTCATCCTAAGAGGCGGTATCGGTTAGCTTGTCACCTAGCGCAACCTCAAGTACATAAGTAATTTTGTGGTAAGTGAGGACAATCCTTAGCATGATGTACCACGGCGTGAAGTGTGACCCATCAATTTTAAGTTTCTCTTTCTCAAGGAATGTGCCTAGGTTGACGGTGGGGCGAGACATCTACAATGGTGTATACAAAATACATTAATACTATACTCATAACATGAGTTCATGTTTAATTGGAATAAACTACAACAACTCCCACTTAAATGAACATCCCTCGTCATTGTTTAGTGATCACAATCCTAATTCACTATACCACCCTCGATCATCACGTCCGATGGCAAAGTTTCAAAGGTAGATATCAAAATACCAATCACATAAACTATGTGATTCATGCTCAAACTTTCGGTTACTTGTGTTCCGAGGCCATGTATGTGCATGGTAGGCTCGCCAACGTAACCTTAGTGTTTTCATGTACAACATGGCTTACACCCACCGTATGTAAATGCCAAGATGTGTAACACCCGATTGTCATGACGTGTTTCATAATGGAGAACTTTCTTGGTGTGGTGAACACTAAGGGAGAACACATTTTTGGTATTTTATTTGAGGGACAATCTTATAATGATACTATAGTATGTTTAGTAAAAGCAAAATAAGACACATAAAAAATAACATCATATGAAAATAAATAGGTGACATCATATGGTCCTTGCCCCTTGATCTCCATCGATCCCTCCAACATGTCACCAGGTCCACAGCGCCTCCACGCTGATGGCTTGAACATTTCATAAAATTTACCATGACCACATCATATCACGTGCCCTGTAAAATAAAGTTAGACACCTCTACTTTATCTTTTGCAAGTTTTACGTGGTTGTTAGGGCTTTCGTGAAAGAACCATTTCTTACCTACAAACTTTCAACCACAACAAGGATCAACTAGTTGTCGCTTTTAGTCCCTTTTTAGGACCCTCTATTGCAAATGAAATATCAACTAAAATAAGAGAGACAGACAAGCCCTAGCCGCTTATATGGGACAAGCCATATGTCAAGCGCGGAACAAGTCTCGCGTAAGATTACGCTTAAGGTTGGTTTGGGGCCGCTTCATCAAAGAATGCCGCGATACGAACACGTGCACGAGAGAAGGGTATCAACTAGAAAATCAATACCCACATATCACTATGTTTTCTAATCGTACCAACACATCAACGCATAGACCCCTCCGATACCACTGTAAGGGTTCCGTAGCGGAAAAAATAATTTTTCTTAGCAATGAGAACGATCTATCCAAGATCTATACTATGCATATGTGAGGTCAGGAAGGGATTTAGTGTTCATACCTTTGAAGATCGAAAGCGTAATGTTCCAACGAACATTGTTGATGTAGTCATACGCGACGCCAACCTCAAGGTCATACAGACTTACAAGCAATGGAGTTCTACAACCGTCAACACTTCCACGATTTTACACGGGTCTAGTGTAGACAACGTCGTTGGGGCTCCGGTCCAACAAAGCAGCAGAAGAATAAAGATCTGGACCGAGGATCGAACAGTACGATGGTGTGCATATAGTGGAGATCTCAAATCACGTATGCACATTCCAATATTTCAGATCCACACGTGAGGGAGAGAGATGCAAGAGCCGAAGGGGTGGAATGAGGGGAGGGGGTGCCTCTTCCTTATATAGGCGGGGGGGTGGAGGTGGAAACTCCACCAGGTGCGCCCCCACCTTGACGGCCGCCCCCCGTCTAGGGTTTGGTGGGGCGGCGCCCCACATGGCCGCCGACCCCCTTTCCCTTGGGGTGAGGCGCTGATGACGTTAGGACTCCAAGTGCAGAGTATTGTGTCAGCAGAGTATTTTCTCCAAAAGGGTGACTCGAGGGTTTATATCGAACTCTCGGGGATTAGCGTAAAGAGTTGTCTCCCCCTCGCTTCTTCCAGCAATCCTGCAAAATAAAATAAAGCCTTGTTTCCCCAACTCCACCGTGTGGTGTCAACCACAAGGTTTCGTGCAAGTAAAAGTACATAAAGTAGTAACTGAACTAAAGTAAACTAAACAACTAAAATAAACTAAATAAAAGCGGTAAAGGTTTGTTTGTTTTGGGGTTTTGAGTGCAATTAAGAAATAAAAGTTTTTTTTTTGTATTTTCAGATAAAAACAGTGCTGCAAATAAAAAGTAAGATAAAAAGTGATGGAAAGGTGTTTCTTATGATTAAAATTGGACCAAGGTTCATGGGTTCACTTGACTATTCTCTCTTTTAAATTGCAGTGGACAATAACAATTCATCAATGAGATATGAAGAAAATAACTCTAACATGTATAAGATAAGCATCCATATGGGCATCACGTCCTAACATAAAGATGATGCAACACATCTCTCTTATACTCCACAAGATAGGAATAACTCCAAGCAATCTTTTATTAAGAATTAACAAAGTATCATTACTACCTTGAACAAACAAGATATATAAGCACTTTGACATGATGTTTGAATATCAACTATGCTACCTTAAACAAATAAGATCATTACTTTTGTCACCCCGACGATAGTAGGCCGTGCGACAACGAGTATGTACAGTCATCGTAGTTTTAGGTTAACCCAACTAACCATCTCTGTAAAGATGATCATTTTGGCCAATCAATAGTAATGATGAACTGTTCTTCTTAATTTTTTTTGTCGATCCGGTCTTGATGCGACCAACGTGGTCACTCTACGCGATTACGTGGTGTCCACGAAGACGCAACCAAGACGTAAATTTGGGATGTGTTTCCATCTTGACGGATAACCCAATCACTCTACATCGAGCCCGCTATGACGCGTTTTTTTACAACGGCGGTCGCGCTCGTTTGCAGAGATGCCCTAAATTCTAGTTGTTAGAGTATATATCTGTATATTGTAGTTTCCCCATATGTTAGGGGGCTTCCTGCATATTTGCGCCTGTACATGTACTATATATTGTGGCCTTTGGCCCCCTGGTAATACAACAAGCATATTCCCTAACATGGTATCAGAGCGAAATTGGTCCTCTAGTTGAGATTTTTCGTGCTTGTTCCCCGGCCGTCGTTGCCGCTCCCGGCCGCCGCCTCCGGCCGCTCCTCCGGCCATCTTTGCTGCTCTCCACCTCCGGCCGCCGCCCCTCCGGCGCCGCTCTCCGCCCCCGGTCACCGCTCTCCAAGTTCCGGCCGCCGTTCTCCGTCCCGCCCGCCCTCGTGCGTAGCTCACCGTCAGCCGCCCGCTCGCCGCCGCCACGCTCCGCCGCCGACCCTCTCCTCCCCCGGTCGGCCATCTCCTTCCCCAGCCGGCCCTCTCCTTCCCCGGCTTCACCCGTCTCCACCGCCGTCCCGCAAGCAAGCTTCGATCGGGTTTGATCCCGATTCATTTTGGTTCTGAAGAGAGAGAGAGAGAGAGATGTCTTCCTCGTCGGGCTATGTTGCGATTCCTCGCTGCCCGGTGATTTTTGATGGCGCGAATTACCCTGATTTCGCTACTTTCATGCGCGTCCACATGCGCGGTCTTCGTCTTTGGGGTGTGCTTTCTGGCGAGGTCTCTTGTCCGCCGCGCCCCGTTGCTCCTACGATGCTTGTTGCACCGACGCCCGTTGCCCTTGCCCCTGATGCTAATCAGGCAGATAAGGATGCAGCCAAGAGTGCTGATGATACTGCTCTGGCTGATTATGACCGAAAGGTCCAGGACCACTCTACTGCCGTTGCGACTTACCGGCTGGATCTGACTGACTACACTCAATGGATAGATGAGGATGCTCGTGCTGCTGCTGTTCTCACCTCCAGTGTTCTGCCTCAGTAGGCTGCTGAGTTCATGGGTCGTCCCACTGCTGCTACTCAGTGGGCTATTCTTCCGCAGCGCTATCATCCATCTGGGGATGCTCTTTACCTATCTGTGGTCCGTCAGGAGCATGCCCTTCAGCAGGGTGATTCTACTATTGATGAGTTCTACACTCAGAGTGCTGCTATTTGGCGTCAGCTTGATTCTCTTCGTACAAATGGGTGTGCCACCTGTCCCGGCTGTCTGACTGTGCGCGCGGATCTAGAGTTTCAGCGTGTTTTTGAGTTCTTGTCGTGGCTCCGCAAGGACTTTGAGCCGCGTCGTGCACAGTTGCTTGCCCGTGGTCGTGTTCCGCTCTCTGAGGTACTGGCTGAGCTTCGTGCTGAGGAGACTTGTCTTCGTGGTGCTGGTCTTCTTGAGGTTCCCTCTGTACTTGCTGCTCGTGGCCCTCCTGTGCTGTCTGCTCGTGGACCTCCTATGCCGCCGGCTTCGTTGCGGTCTCCAGCAACGCCGATACTCGCTACTCCTCCAGTCCAGGGCCAGAGTCAGCCTCAGCAGCCTCGTGGTATGACAACACCTCCCTGCACCTACTGTGGCAGGTCTGGCCACACTGTCTCTAGCTGCTGGCAGAGGGATCCCAGCTTACGTCAGCGGTACCATACTCGTCGGCAGGCTGGTTCTTCAGGATCTTCTGCTGTTGTGCTATCTGATCAGGACATTATCCGTGGTCTTCGTGGTCTGCTCGCTGCTACAGGCTCTTCCTCGACGAGTACTGTTGGTTCTGTGCCTGGCTCTTCTAGCACCGCACGACCACCACCTTCTACACAGTCAGGTACGTCATCCCCGTGGTATCTGGATTCTGAAGCTTCTTTTCATATGACTTCAGCGTCTTCTATTATTTTGGCTCTTCGCTCTCTTGTTTCTCATGTCCGTGTTATCACGACTGATGGTACCTCTCTTCCTATTTCCAGCCGAGGCACCATTTCTACTTCCTCTTTCTCTGTTCCTGGTGTTTCTCATGTTCCTAGTCTTAAGATGAACCTGTTTTCTGCTAGTCAGCTTACTGATTCTGGTTGTCACGTCATTCTTGACGCTGATTCTTGTTCTGTTCAGGACCACCGTACACAGGCCCTGGTTGGAGCTGGCCCTCGCAGCCTTGAGTCCCCGGGGCTCCGGGAGTTAGACTGGCTTCGCGTTCCTCCTGCTGACACTTCATCTGCCAGTTCTGTCACTGGATCTTTTCAGCAGTGACATCATCACCTAGGTCACCTCTGTGGCTCCCGTTTATCTTCATTAGTTCGTAGTGGTCTTCTGGGGTCTGTCTCAGGAGATGTGTCTTTGCATTCGTGTCAGGGTTGTAGGTTAGGAAAACAGATTCAGTTTCCCTATCCTACTAGTGCGTCTGTATCTCAACGACCTTTTGATTTAGTACATTCTGATGTTTGGGGTCCGGCTCCCTTTCCTTCAAAAGGGGGTCATCGATACTATATTTTGTTTATTGATGATTTTTCACGGTACACCTGGTTGTTTCTTATGCACTCTCGCAGTGAGGTGCTCTCTATTTATCAGTGTTTTGCAGCCATGGTTCAGCACTTTCCGTTCACACTTCTCCTCGTGGACACACCTTTCTTCTTCTCTATGTTGTTGATATGATCATTACTGGTGATGATCATGAGTATATTGCCTTTGTCAAGGCTCGTCTTCGAGATCAGTTTCTTATGACTGATCTTGGTCCTCTTTGCTATTTTCTTGGGATTGAGGATTCCTCCACTTCTGATGGCTTTTCTATCTCTCAGGAAAAGTACATTCAGGATCTTCTTGCTCATGCTGCTCTTGGGGATGAGCGCACGGTTGATACTCCTATGGAGCTTAATGTTAAGCTCCGTCCTACTGATGGTGATCCTCTTCCTGATCCCACACGTTATCGCCATCTTGTTGGGAGTCTTGTTTATCTTGCTGTCACTCATCCTGATATTTCTTATCCTGTTCATATTCTGAGTTTGTTTGTCTCAGCTCCTACCACAGTTCACTATAGTCATCTCCTCCGTGTTCTTCGTTATCTTCGTGGCACGATCACTCGTCGCCTTTTCTTTCCTCGTTCTAGCTCTCTCTAGCTCCAGTGCTACTCGGATGCTACGTGGGCGAGTGATCCTACGGATCGTCGTTCACTTTCTGCTTACTATGTGTTTCTTGGTGGTTCGCTTGTTGCTTGGAAGATGAAGAAACATGTAGCGGTTTCCCGTTCGAGTGTTGAGGCTGAGTTGCGGGCTATGGCTTTGTTGATTGCTGAGGTGACCTGGTTACGATGGTTGCTTGCAGATTTTGGGGTCTCTGTTACGACACCCACTCCACGATTGTCTGACAGTACATGTGCTATCAGTATTGCACGTGATCCGATCAAGCATGAGCTGACCAAGTATATTAGTGTTGATGCTTTTTATACACGTGCTCAGGTGCAGGATGAGGTTGTTGCGATTCATTATGTGCCTTCAGATTTGCAGTTGCGATTTCTTTACAAAGGCACAAACTAGAGCGCAGCATTATTTCTTACTCTCCAAACTCAGTGTTTTTGATCCACCATGAGTTTGAGGGGAGGGGGTGTTAGAGTATATATCTGTATATTGTAGTTTCCCCATATGTTAGAGGGCTTCCTGCATATTTACCAATGTTTAAAATAGTGCGCTATTTCTCCGCTAATACCACGCAATAGCATATTTGGAGGGTCTACGCTAAATTTTAGTAATTTTTCTCGCTATGGTGCTATTTGTGAAATAGCATGATATATCGTGCTAAAACTTCATAGCATTAGCGCGCTATTTTTCAAGCTAAGTTGCTTTCACTTTTCGGTGGTAATGAACTGCAATATGTTGATTCCTCTTCTAGATTAGAACTTAATATCCTTAATGTTGATGATTGTTAATAAATAATTTATAATATGTTGTTGCCTTATGGAATACGATGTTAGCCTTCTGAAAAATTGGAGATCTATATGTTGCATGTGGTTATGTATGTATGATTCAATTATTTTTGGACTAAATATGTAACTTTTTTAGCGAAATCTTTTATTTCTAGACTATATTTAATATTTTTTGAAACGCTATTTGAAATGTAGCACGCAATTAGCACGATATAGCGTCCATAGCGTTTAAAGGAGGCCGACGCTATTTCATTTAGGACGCTATTTTAAACCTTGATATTCAGAGCATCTCCAGCCGTTTGGACTCCCCACGCCCAAATCCGGTGATATTGTCGTCCGGATTGGAGGAAAATTTGGCCTGGGGAGGCCCATTTTCCCAGCCGCGAGCCCAGGATGGATGTAACGGACTTCGGCGAATTCAGACAAAATTGGCGAGTTCGTTCAAACATAAGCGAAATTTAATGATATTTAACATATAGAGGCGAGTTCGTACATAAGTAGGCCGAATTCGAACATATATTTGAATTCGGCGATTGGCAAACTAAAATCTAAACTAAAGAACGGCCTACTACATGCCGAAATGGCGGTAGAACGACGTGTAGTCGCCGCCGTCGTCGTCGTCGCTGTGCGCGAGCACGTTCTCGAGGGTGCGGCCAGGCGCGCTCCACCATCGTTTGCGGCCGGCGGCGTTGTTCCTTGCCGGAGGAGGAGGAGGGCCGTCGTAGGACGTCAGTTCCCGTTCATACCTCCGCCGGAAGAAGGCGATCCACGACTCGTGGTTGTCGGGGAAGAAACGCGGATCCGCGCGCTGCTCGTCACTGAGAGTGACGAGCACCGCGTCGATCGCCGCTTCGAGTAAGGCACCGCCCGTTGGCGACGGCGGGATCGGCACGCCGCCTGCGCTCAGCCTCCATCCCCCCGGTGCGTGGAAGTCCGGCGGCGCCGGGTAGCCCGCCGCGTGGAGGAGCCGTCCCTCCCATTGGTGGAGAGAGCGGCGGCCGAAGCCGTTGTTGGCCGCACCGTCGTTCGCCATTGCTCGTTCGAGTTCGGGGAAGATTTGGTGGAAGGAGAGTGAGGTGAATGCGGGGCAGACGCGGTAGTTCGGCGATAAATAGAGGTAGGCGCGCGTGATACCGAGGCGACGGCATTAACTCGCCGCGTGGAAGCTACGCGGCCGGCGAATGCTGACCGGCAGCAGGCTTTTACAGCGCGCGGAAGACGATGCGATGAGGACAACGATCGGTGTCTCTCGCCGACAAATTGGGGCCACTAGACGCGCGGGAAGTTTCCTCGCCGTTTCACGCGCTTTTGTTTCGTCCGGAGACCCCGAGAGCTCCCCGGGGGGCCGGGGATGGCGTGGAATCGCCGGATGAATTTATGCCCAAATCCGGACGAAAACGAGGAACCGGGGGCGCGACTGGGCCGAATTTCGCCGTCCGAATGAAAAAAACGTCGTTCGAGGGTCTAGTCAGGAAGAGCGGAGATGCTCTTACACCTATACATATACTATATATTGTGACATTTAATCCCCTTGTAATACAACGAGCATAATCCCTAACACTAGTAAACTCTACTGTCGCTGCCGTGTGGAAACGGCTGGCTGGCTGAAGACTCACATGGGTACCTCACCCGGTCTTTGGTTCATTGGCGAGGTCATGTCGCGGGCACCACCACCCAGCAGTGGCCATCTCCAGGATGGGCCCGTGTACATTTATACGAGCCCCATACGTGTCAACACAGAGACCCTCGCCTCCCCCTCGTTTTCTACTACTCTTCCCAGCTTTTACTCTGGGTAGCTCCATTCCTCCTCCCACACCCCCACATCAAACACCATGGCCTCGCACCACCTCGTCCCCGCCGCGGCCCTCCTCCTCGCCTTCATCCTCACGCCTCCATCAGCTGGCCAGCAGCCTATCGGCCAGTTCTGCGGCAGCAGTGCCAACTTCACCGCCAACAGCACCTACCAGGCCAACATCCGGCTCCTCAACGCCACTCTCCCCAAGAACGCCTCCTCCTCACCCAATCTATTCGCCACCGGCACCGTCGGCACCCTTCCGGACATCGTCTACGCGCTCGCTCTCTGTCGCGGCGACACGAGCGCCGCCAACTGCACCCAATGCGTCACCACCGCCTTCCAGGACGCGCAGCAGCGCTGCCCGTACAACAGGGATGCTACCGTCTTCTACGACCCCTGCGCGCTCCGCTTCTCCAACCAGAACTTCCTATCCTCCACCGACAACGACGGCAGAGTCCTCGCCTTAGTGAACACTCAGAACGTGTCGGCGCCGGCCAAGGTGTTCGACGCCGCGGTGGGCGCCCTCATAAACGCCACCGCCGTTTACGCGGCCGTGAACTCATCCACGCGGTTCGGCACAGGGGAGAAGGGCTTGGGAAATTTCGACAAGACAAACCCAAAGATCTACGGGCTCGCGCAGTGCACGCCGGACATGGCCCCTGCCGATTGCCGGACCTGCCTCCAAGGTATCATCGCGATGACGGCAAAGGGTTTCAGCGGCAAGAAGGGTGGCCAGGTCCGAGGATTGCGGTGCAGTTACAGGTATGAGCAGTATCAGTTCTTCAACGGGCCTTCGCTGCTGCAGCTCCCGGAGCCATCCCCAGCTTTAGCACCATCACCGTCCCCAGCGCCAGCGAACATGACGCCACTGCCATCCAGAGGAGGTAAGCCCAGAGAAACAACTTCATCTTATTTGCTCGATTCATCATTCTTCAGACAAAAGTAATTCCGCAAAGGGTTCAGAGAGAAAGCTGTGAGGTCAGATCTGTGAAAAAACGAAAACGTAAGGTGGACTGGATGGTGTACTATTTTAATTCGATTCTAATAACATTATAGACTGTCAACACCAACGAGGGGCCTTTTTAATTAGTGTCAGCTCTGTTTGTGCTTAAACTTGGGAAATGCACTTTGACTCATAGGATCATTTGCTCTCATTATGTGAATCCACATTTTGAAGTATCAAAAAATTCTAAACTAAATTTTTACATGTACATCTAAACATTTTATGTTGGTACACAAATTTTCAAAAAAAGAAAAAAAAATTATGTGGCTCCTGGAAAAAAGAGAAATTTTGATGTTGTAACACGACTACATACAACACATTTTTTTGTCTTTTTTATACATACCACACAAAATATTGTTTTTACACGAAAAATTGTGTACGAACATAGAATGTCATGATGTACACAAAAAAAATTATGTAAAATTTTTAAATATTTTTTAAATTATTTTTAATTATTTTATATAATGTGAGCATTTGCTCCTATGAGCCAAAACGCCACCTCCCTTAAACTACTCCTATCTTCTTCGGAGTTCTTTATTTAGTGTAATAAAGAATTCAGAAGCAACCTGGGCGAAGTAGTAAACGCCAGAAAGATCATTCTCAAGAATCAAACTTTAGAAATTTCCGTTGTTTGATCTTGACTTGTGCGCAGTCCCGTAGCTATCGGTTGCTTGACTGGACAACATGGAGAATTATACCGAGTCCTAAGTCCTGGCTGATTGCTAGCCACACAAACTCTCCTGCAAAGAGTGCGCATTGGAACAAGAGCACTCTTCCATCATTAAGCCTAAGTAGGACTAAATTTTGACGAACAAAATATCTTCTTTGTCTTCTGGCGTGTGGGCATGAGCACATGGCTGTTTTATTTTTTAGACATGCCAAATAACATGGTTTATTTCAGAGTTAGTTGGTTTCATTTTTTTTTCGATAAAAAGAATATATTAATATCGAGAGGTACCAATTACACCTAGCCTCTGCAACAACGCAATACCCTAATGGTAGTACCGATGCGCACAGCCAAAAAAAAATACTAAGAAATACTAAGAAGGGTGATAATCAAAAGAGCTACAGTTATTTTTGACACCTCCTCTTTTTGAGAGAATATATTTCTTAGAACTAGCACCGTGGCCCTTGTCGTCTTTAGTGTTTCAAAATTATTATGGAAGAAATAACTTAATATTATTAATAAATATACATATTATACGGTAAGAAATAAAACAATTGTATATCAACTAAAAACTGATGTTAAAAATTGATATAAAATCATTCATGCATATTTGCTTCATGTCTTGTCCGCGTGCCAGGTCCTAGTGGTTAGCTTCATGTTTCGGCTCAATCTGCTTATTTGCTTTCACCATTATATTGAAAAAAAATCTCTATGGGTACAAAAAGCAAACTAAATCTTTCATAGCTCTAGTTTTAAATTGCACATGTAATTGTAGCCACTAACTGTAGATCTACACATCCCCCGCAAAAAAATATCTACACATGCCGATAATTTTGATTAAATGGATCGACGTGGTGATTTAGATAAACATCTTTCTTATTTTTAGTATAACACCATAAAACTAAATATTAAGTAATATCATGCACATGCTAAAATACAAAGAGAATTCTTCCTTTCAACTATTATAATTGTATAATACAAATAGTTTTTTAATAACCAATTTCCTAAATATTTTGATGACTTCGATGATTAAAATATATTTTAATACTAACTGATTTACGTACCACTGTAATTGTATTTAATGTTACGGATGTCGACGAACAGCTCCTTAAACATGTCATCTAGAAAACATTAATAAGTAATATCATGGACATGCCAAAACCCATAGAGATTTCTTGCTTTGGGTAATTTTAAAATTATTACTTTTACCAATTTCTATGTTACTTCTGTTTATTTTATGAATTAAATTATATTTTTGGAAGTAATTTGGTATGTCGACATCATCTATAATGTCATAGACTCAAACATGTGTTGCATACGCATGTTAGACGGTCATCCGCATGAGATATTAGCTTTGAAGCTCAAACCATCATTTTATTGAAGTAGAGCTATGGTTCTCATATATTATTAATATTATGGTATTTGAAGTAAATTGTAGTCTCAAAAACTATAGGTACTACTGTATGTGCTCTTGGCACCATAAAATAGCTTGCAGTATCATGGTACATTAATTCTTAATAACATGTTGAAGTTCACTAACCTCGATTATATGTGAAACAAATATAGAGATTGGAAACATGAATAATAGAAATAGATATATAATCACGAAAAAGTTATAATCATGTGATACTTATTTATGTAGTAAGATGTCCATACAAAGAATAACGTGGAAATTGCATCTCGGAGACTTATGTATTTAAAAAATGTATTTTTTTAGGAAATATACTGATTTATATATGACACTCCAAAAACATTGAAAAACATCTAATACGGTGTTCCTATAATTCCAAAATAACCTCTTAGAGTTCTATAACCTTGCCTACATGTAAAAAATATTTAATTAGTTAAGTGAAAATAGCATTAGACTTACAATTATGAAAATAGTTGATAATCATCTTGTTTCTATTTCTGTAGTAACATACAAATGAACAATATTATTTATCATGCATCTTGATACCTGTCTATATAAAATTCCAATGTACTTTTGGGCAAACTGAATTTACAGACAACTCTCAACGGCATGATAGTATTACACGCATAATGTGATGTTCGATTAATCAATACGCAACCCTTTAAAATAGTTTAACCTTGATTATATTAAAAAACTACTGAATTAAAAAAATTAATCATCTCAATGTAGGAATCTGAAATAATGATAATCATGCAATTTTTGTGTAGAAGAATATATAATATTAAATCCCTTATGTATTTCCGGACGAAAGAGAGCGCAATAGCGTAAAGAAAACATATAGCGTTGTTTTATTATTCACTCGTAACCAACATGCACTAATATGTTGTTAATATATTTTCCATATGCTTGTTAATTAACCACTCACGCATGTGCGTGGCAAGATGTGAAGTCAATGAAATCATGGTTTTCTACATCTTTTTATGGAATAAAAACAAATGCTTTTATCACGTTCCTGTGTCACAGACTTTAGTTCTACTTGCTAAAAACTGTGTTTTTCTAAGAAATCAGCAATGTGTGTTTCAAAAAAAAAAAAAAAAAAAAAAAAGACCAGCTTTGTTAGCGTGCCTAATAGACTTTTCCCATCTCCCTGGCAAAATAACATAGTTAGCCTGGTAACCCTTCTGTATTTCTCAATTCGAGAAGTCAAGACTTAAAGCTTTCAGCACTATGAAGTATGAACATCAAAGATAGTAATGGTCTTTCTCCTGATGATCTCTTCGGAATTATCAACATAGGAGCTTCATGATTTAAAAATGTTCTACAAAAGGCAGATTCATCTTCTTTAAATTCTTGTAGAATTCTCCTCGGTGTGCCTTGTAATGACTCGCGCCTTTTGTTTACAGGAAGCAAAAGCAATGGAGCTGCTAGAATTTTAGCCATTACACTGCCGATAGTCGCTGCAATACTGGCTTCTATTGCCATTTGCCTTTGTCTGCGGAGGAAAAAGAGCAAATCGGTACGAAAGCCATCAGTATCATGTAAGTCTTATTAGCTAGTTCCAAATCCACCCCTTTAGACTAATAGGGCCAATCTTATTATTCTGTTCGTTTCCATATGACAGTGGCATCATTTTAATATGAAAATTTACATTCACGCATAACACCATTATGAAAGTGTCTTTTCTCTTATGATAGATCCAACCAATCCGGAGGACGTAGAGAGTATTGAATCACTCATTCTAGATCTATCAACTCTGAGAGCCGCAACAAATAACTTCGATGAAAGCAATAAACTCGGTGAAGGAGGGTTTGGTATTGTTTATAAGGTGCTAATTATATCTTTTTTACATCGAGCTTTTATCCTGTATTTTAATATTCTACTAGTAAATAAGTATACCCATTTGTACAGGGAATCCTTCCTGGCGATGAAGAAATAGCAGTTAAAAGGCTATCACAAAGTTCTCGACAAGGGATAGAGGAGCTGAAAAATGAGCTTGTTTTGGTTGCTAAGCTTCAACACAAGAATTTAGTGCGACTTGTCGGTGTTTGCTTGGAAGAACATGAAAAATTACTTGTGTATGAGTACATGCCCAACAAAAGCCTCGACACCATTCTTTTTGGTAAAGTTCCTCATCTCCACTTTGCAACAGTGAAAGAACAAATAAAATATGTTGTGGCAGTTCTAAGGTTTGTTTTTCTGTGTGGCAGATCCTGATAGGAGCAGTCAGCTAGACTGGGGAAGTAGATTTAGGATAGTCAACGGGATTGCTCGGGGATTACAATATCTCCATGAAGATTCTCAGCTGAAGATAATTCACCGGGACCTCAAAGCGAGCAATGTTCTGTTGGATTCTGAATTTATTCCTAAGATTTCAGATTTTGGCTTAGCAAGGCTCTTTGACAGTGATCAATCAAAAGATGTCACCAACCGTGTCGTCGGAACCTAGTAAGTCCTGGTGACATTTGCCTTATAACATTTTTAAAATTGCACTAGTCCATAACATAATGTTGTTATTGCAGTGGATACATGTCCCCAGAGTACGCTATGCGTGGGGCTTATTCTATTAAGTCCGATGTGTTCAGCTTCGGCGTTTTGATTTTAGAAATCGTTACAGGAAGAAGAAACAGTATCTCATATGACTCCGAGCAGTCTGTAGATCTCTTAAGTTTGGTTAGTATTTTGACTGTTACAACTTCAGCTGTTACAGAAAGCTGCACTTAATAACATCATCATAATATTATTATTATTATTATTATTATTATTATTAATATACCTACGTAATGCAGGTATGGGAGCACTGGACAATGGGAACAATTGTAGAGATCATGGATTCGTCCATGACCAGCCATTCTCCTGGAGACCAGATGCTGAAGTGCATTCACATCGGGCTTCTATGTGTTCAAGAAAACCCAGCAGATAGACCGCTGATGTCGGTCGTGACTGTCCTGCTTAGCAGCAGCACTGTGTCTCTCCAAGCTCCATCTAGGCCAGCTTTCTGCATCGAAAAAAGTGGCGCTAACGACTCAGACAATCATACGGAGCCATACCGAGGAAATTCAGAGTCGACAAGCCGGTTGCCTATGTCACCGAACGAAGTTTCGATCACTGAACTTGAGCCGAGATAAATCTGAGTGATGCTGAGTTCATTTTATATGCCATTCTCGCCAAAAGAAAAATATAACAATTTTTTATGTAGGGATATGCCTTACTTCATACTAATCCATTTCAAGGAATAAGGTGCACGCGCATTTCAAGATGAACTTTGACCAAACAATTTGAGCAATAAAATCTTAATTATATTATATGTAGTTGGTATCATAGGATTCTTATTGAAAAGAGTTAAATCCATCAGTAGTCATGGAACTTGTTGAGCAAAATCAGTTTGGTCATCGTACAACAGAAATACAAATTTACGCTCACTGAATACGCATTGGAGCTTCACACACGGTCACCGCTCTCGACATAGAGTAGTATTTGTTGACGTGGCGCTGAGTGGGACCCACAGTCAGGTAACATAGCAGGGAGATAAGAATACCCTGCTAGAGGCGGGCGTTTTTGCAAAACTGTCATCCCCTTCCGTGTCTCTCTCCAACGATCCCCTTTTGGCCTGAGCTGCTGGCAGCTGCCGCCTCGGCCGATGCCGGCCGTCCCAGGCGCCGCCGCTCTCCGGAGAGGCTCTGCCTCAACCTCAAATGGAAGGAGAACTCGCAGGTGCTCTACAACCTCAACAACTCCCACCCACTGGAGTTGCTCTCGCTCATCATCCAGTGGCTACCGTCGGAGTCCCTGGCCGCCGCCTGCTGATACGTCTCCGACGTATCGATAATTTCTTATGTTCCATGCCACATTATTGATGTTATCTACATGTTTTATGCACACTTTATGTCATATTCGTGCATTTTCTGGAACTAACCTATTAACAAGATGCCGAAGTGCCAGTTGCTGTTTTCTGCTGTTTTTGGTTTCAGAAATCCTAGTAACGAAATATTCTCGGAATTGGACGAAATCAACGCCCAGGGTCCTATTTTGCCACGAAGCTTCCAGAAGTCCGAAGAGGAGACGAAGTGGGGCCACGAGGTGGCCACACCCTAGGGCGGCGCGGCCCCCCCCTTGGCCGCGGGCCCTGTGGTGTGGGGCCCTCGTGCCGCCTCCTGACCTGCCCTTCCGCCTACTTAAAGCCTCCGTTGCGAAACCCCCAGTACCGAGAGCCACGATACGGAAAACCTTCCAGAGACGCCGCCGCCGCCGATCCCATCTCGGGGGATCCAGGAGATCGCCTCCGGCACCCTGCCGGAGAGGGGAATCATCTCCCGGAGGACTCTACGCCGCCATGGTCGCCTCCGGAGTGATGTGTGAGTAGTCTACCCCTGGACTATGGGTCCATAGCAGTAGCTAGATGGTTGTCTTCTCCCCATTGTGCTTCATTGTCGGATCTTGTGAGCTGCCTAACATGATCAAGATCATCTATCTGTAATTCTATATGTTGCGTTTGTTGGGATCCGATGAATAGAGAATACTTGTTATGTTGATTATCAAAGTTATGTCTATGTGTTGTTTATGATCTTGCATGCTCTCCGTTACTAGTAGATGCTCTGGCCAAGTAGATGCTTGTAACTCCAAGAGGGAGTATTTATGCTCGATAGTGGGTTCATGCCTCCATTGATATCTGGGACAGTGACAGAAAGTTCTAAGGTTGTGGATGTGCTGTTGCCACTAGGGATAAAACATTAGTGCTATGTTCAAGGATGTAGTTACTAGTTACATTACGCGCAATACTTAATGCAATTGTCTGTTGTTAGCAACTTAATACTGGAGGGGGTTCGGATGATAACCTGAAGGTGGACTTTTTAGGCATAGATGCATGCTGGATGGCGGTCTATGTACTTTGTCGTAATGCCCAATTAAATCTCACTATACTCATCATAATATGTATGTGCATGGTCATGCCATCTTTATTTGTCAATTGCCCAACTGTAATTTGTTCACCCAACATGCTGTTTATCTTATGGGAGAGACACCTCTAGTGAACTGTGGACCCCGGTCCAATTCTCTATACTGAAATACAATCTACTGCAATACTTGTTCTACTGTTTTCTGCAAACAATCATCTTCCACACAATACGGTTAATCCTTTGTTACAGCAAGCCGGTGAGATTGACAACCTCACTGTTTCGTTGGGGCAAAGTACTTTGGTTGTGTTGTGCAGGTTCCACGTTGGCGCCGGAATCTCTGGTGTTGCGCCACACTACATCCCGCCGCCATCAACCTTCAACGTGCTTCTTGACTCCTACTGGTTCGATTAAACCTTGGTTTCTTACTGAGGGAAACTTGCCGCTGTGCGCATCACACCTTCCTCTTGGGGTTCCCAACGGACGTGTCAACCACACGCATCACCTACTCCCACGAGATCGTACTCGGTACCCACACCGACGACTCCCCCAACCACTTTATGCTCGTGGTAGCCGTCCTTCCGCTTCCGGTACTGGATGCATAACGGCTGTTTGAGGTAATGTCGTGCCAGATGCTCATGTGTTGTTTCTTATAACAGATTAACAGCACTACAGTTTAGTGAATTGGTCAAAGGGCAGTAACCATACTCCTAATGCTTTTGAACACATATCAACATATAGAAAATTAGTTGTTTTCTTGGCTGCTGCTACTGGCGCATCCATTTCTTCATCCTGTTGCCAAATTGATGACATGACTAATTGTAGAAACCTCTGCTAATGCCCCTGGATCCGCTAAAAATCATGTTATACAAGTTAGAAAACAAGATGCCATTTATTGGAGTATAACACGGTCTGCAAGAGAGATTATGTTTAACAAACATAATTGTTTGTACCATGACCATAGAGATTGTCTTAAATAACATGTAATTTTCTGAAAATTTAAAATACATCACCAGGAAGCCCAAAAGCAAAGCAGCCAATCAATGCACAGAAGTACACTATATCAACGAGCAGGCCAATACAGACCACCGAACAATCAGCTATTGACATCTCTGACATTCTAAGAAGCTATGCTAACCACTTAACCATATGCTATTTTCTAGAGATGTATTAGCGGTTTTTATCTGAACTATGTTACTCTGACCATATAGAACTCTGGAGTTAGATGATTTCGTGTATCCTGACGATGTCATCTTGTAATAAATTTTCTTGAAACCATGGAGATTACACCTTTCTAATTTTGCTCAGTAGCTTCCTAATTAAGGTTGTTCTTGAAACCATGGAGATTACTCGTTAAGTGGTACCAAGAATTCTTACTCGTGCTTGTTCATGCTATTTTAGTTTGGTTCTAATCAAGAAGCTGAGGTTGATTTGCTTGGTTTGATCTTATACTGCAGTAGAAGTTCTACTGTAGAGATTCTATTGCATTTGTGATTATATCTGAGACGTTGTTATTAATATTATTTTAAGTACCTCACAGTTTTGGCTCAATTCAAATGATGTAGTATCTCAGAATAGTATATATCATCTTTTTGCGGTGAAGCATTATATCTTCTAGTATCCAGCGGAGTTTTGTGGCGTATTGTTTAAGACCATTATATGAGCCATTTTGTATCTTCATAGTACAAATACTTCTTGTTTATAGTATCTTCTACATTTCCAAACTTATTCACACATTATTTCCATTCTGTAAAAAATTTATTCATTTCGAAACTATCTTTTTCACTTGTCAGATATGAAACCATCAAGAAAATCTCAGCAATGCTCAAGATCGAATTGCAGATGCAACACAAATGTTTAGACTGTTTACTGCAGATAACATGAAGTATCGAGCATTTTATTAGTGAGATCATCTCACTCCACTGAACATTTTAGATCGACTTGCAGAAGCTGAAGCTTCAATCTGTTTAAATGAGTTTCAGACTTTTTAGAAGAGCTGAAACATGTGTCATTTGGTAGCCTGCTTGATGCATGTGTATGCTGAAACAAGAACTGAATCCTTCATGCTATTTATAACCTGATGCGCACTGCTCGTCTTGCATATCCTGTTGAACCAGACAGGGCTAGGGTTAGCCGTGGGGGCTCAAGCAGGTGCAGGGCAGCGTCGAGAAGAAGGGGAACCGGAGGAGGTTGAGGCGGAGCCTCGCCGGAGAGCGGCGGCGCCGGGGACGGCCGGCAACAGCCGGGGCGGCAGAAGTCGGTGGATCGGGCGCATCGCGAGGAGGGAATCGCTTGAGAGAGCCAGGGAAGGGGACGTCAGTTTGCAAAAACGACCTCCTCTAGCATGCTATTCTTATTTCGATGTGAAGTTACCTGGTAGGGGGTCCCACTCAGCGCCACATCTGCAAATACGATGCAACGTCGCAAGCGGTGACCGTGTGTGAATCTCCCATGCGTATTCAGTGACTGTAAATTCGTATTCTGGTTGTACAATGACCAAACTGATTTTGGGCAACAAGTTCCATGACTAGGTATGAATTTAACTCTATTGAAAAATACTTTCTAATGATGCTAATTTTGAACCAATTTTTTTTATATATTTACAATAATTTTTAGTTAAAGAAAAAAACACGCAAAACAAAGACGCTTTATTCTTTAAAACGGAGATAGTAATTCATATGTTGTAATATCCCAGGTAATGGGGTTACAAAAATAGAGGAAACAAATGTGTGCATTGCATTCATGCATAGAAAATCTGGGGAATTTTCGCGCTTTAGGGTAAAACAGTCACAGTAACTGAAGTTTCACTTGATCTTGGTGGATGAAGTAGCTCATCAAGTCAAGCGCTATAAACCTCAATGTGACTTTGTTAAAACCTTGTTTTGGGTAGAGATGATTTGATCTAAGGGGTTAGATCAAATGGAACTAATAATCAACACAACAACACTTCACTCAATGATCAATTGCTTGACCTTATAAAAGATCATAATATGGCAATCCTTGTCATAACATATGAACACCAATTCAATTACAAACCAAGTAACAATAAAATGGAGAAACCATTCTTGACTTATCTTTTCCATGTCTTAAACTAATCCATGATCCTACCATGAACCTCATGGTATTTATTTTACTTCATTCTTGGAAACATGACATGGAGATCGACTCTAGAAATATATATTCTTCTCTATTCCAAATTGTTAAGCATCCAACCTAGAGAGGTGAGAGTTCTATTATAATTATTAGAGAAGCAATAAAAAATCTTGAGCTAAACCTTGGATATACATCCAAGTATTCAAATCATCATCTCTAAGAGAAACCCTAGGATATTATCCAAGACAATTCCTAGAGAGATAAACCATTTATATTTAACATAGACATTGATGATCACATCAATCTCTATAGAGCCTAACCTCAGGTTAATATTAAAGTCCTTCCAAAATGAGTGAGACCATTCATACGAATCCCAGCTTTAACTATTTAAGAATAAAGGACAACCTTTGAACTAAAGTGTGAGGAATAACCATTTCATCTTGGAGTGGTGAGATAACCTAATATCACATGGAATAATACCATCTCCATGAATTGATAAAGTAAGGAGGAGACTAATCCAACTAAGTTAACCAAGTGGAATCTTAGCCTAGATATCTAAGTAAATATTAGGAGTACACCATAAACCCTAGAATAAGCCATTCCTATATGAGAGAACTCAAGTTATGGAGTTACACTCAAGATAGTTGAGGCAACACCTGGATTTGAGGGAGAGAACTATTCTTATAACCAGATGACCATGTCATCATTGTTTGAGTAGAACCCTAGCAGAATACCTCTGGCATTCTCCTGGGATATAATCTAGTGAGACAACCAGAGTCATGTACACCCAAGTAATTATAAGAGGGGTATCATACCCTAGCTGATCCAGACAACACTTAATCTTGGGAGTGAGAAACCAAAATTCATCAGAGATACCTTAGGAAGTCCAACCTTGATCATTATAAATTGTGTAATGATCATAAACCCTAAAGAACTTGAGGTTAAGATATTAAGAACAAGATGATCATATATAATATATGATCATGCTTTGGAGATATGTGAGGATAAGTTAAACCTTAATAAGATAAGTAGATATCATTCACTACAAGAAATTATAGGGAGGTAACTAATAAGCAAACCTAGGCTTATATCCCAACCTTAACTTGTGGACCACATGGTGATCATAAGTAGAGTTCTACCACATCTGCATTCCACTTATCCTTCACCTAAGAAACATAAGAAAACCTTATAGTAAAACTCCATACTTAATATGGTGAGAAATCATCCATTCATATGACCAAAGTTAACTATAAAAAGAACTATAACCACTTTAATTACTTTCTTAATAGATTAAGGATATAAAAGAAGTTGATAGAATTAAGATGGAACCAATTCTCAAATCCTTAGTAATTAGAAAAACACATAAGATATGAACCAAGTAACCATATTACCATGGTTAGGGGGAAATTAAAACCTAGCAAAGGGCAATATGATGTTATCTCATCTCTACAACCTAGAATTAAATCTCAACCCTAGTTTGTGTATCACTTGGGTGATCACAAATAAAACCTAAACCACAATTAAGATTCAACCCATGTGTCATTAGGTAAATAGTATTTGAACCCTAGATTTGCACATCAAATAAATCATATGCTTCAATTCTTGAACATAAGAAAAACCTTGTGCTACATTATATGGTTAAACCCATATGTGTAGTGATCAACTATTTATCTTTGTAACCAAGATCAACCATGATGGAACAATACCTACCTTAGATCCTTTCAATGATAATAATAGTGTTAACTTTACAAGGGGGTTGTAATGGAAATCATAAAACCCTAATAGATTTAATGTTCACATAAAATCATATGTGAACAATCAACTTCTCAAATAGAAACCAACTCTTAATAATAACCTCTGAAATACTTTGAGTTGCAATTATCAACTCTCATAAATCCTAACAGAATTAATTCACAAGAAAAAGGAAATTAAAAATGAGAATTTAAACCCATGCCTATTTGCTATTATGAACAAGCCACAACTATGCATTATAATCCAATACAAAATATTTGTTTCAAATAAAGAATGGTGTAATAGTCCTTGCACTACATCTCAATTCAATTAACATAACAAGAACCCTGCAACTCAAATTTGAATTTAAATCAGATTCAAATAGAAATTATAAAACAGAAAATAGAAAATAGAAAAGAGGAGAAAAAGCATACCTGAACCTTACCTGTTCGTGGCAGCCCACCAGCAACCCAGCTGCAGCCCACCAAGCAGCCCAAAACCAGCCCAACACCACGGCCTGGCCCAGCCCACCGTACCCTTTCGTCAAAAGATCTGGAGAGGAGGGTCGTCCTCATCCTCCCCGTGTGCTGGAGGCCACCGCGACGCCGTGCTTCCTTTCTCCCTCTCGCTGGCAGCCTCTCCTTGCTCCAATTCGTGACGAGGATCGGGTTCCAGCGCAGTATAAAAGCCCTACGACGAACCCTAGTCGAATTCTTCTTCCTCTGCTCCGTTTTCTTTCCCTGCCGAAACCCTGGCCGCACCACTCCACCTTACCGCCGACGAACGAGGCCTCCCAGAGCCAAGCTGAGCACACCACCGTGACCGCCGTCGTCTACAAGCTACGCCCACGGGAGGAATCGAGACGAGGTGCCCGAAATCGACGCCAATGAGCTCGTCTGCTCCGACCCCGGCGACACCAAATTCCGGTGAACCAGACCACAGCGAGCTTCTCCGACCTCATCATCGCGTTCCTGGTAACCTTGCGCATCTCCCGAGCTATCCATTGCATCCTTGCGCGTCCCGTAGCTCGAGTTTGCGTGTTGGCCAGAGCCCGCCGCCACGGTTGGTGGTCGCCGACGATGTTCCGGTGATCCCCCGCGAGAATCACGACCACCATCGTATCAGTGAATCAAGGGGATTCGAACAATACTAGTCACGCATGCTGGGGCGCCAGAAATCGGCGGCGCCGCCGCGTCTTTGTTCGCTGGCGTTTAGCAAGCGGTGTGGTCAAATGGTCGGTCAAACTTGACCAGTCATCGCTTGCGTGGCAGCCGACGTGTCACTGACCCCACAGGTCAGTGACTAGGGTTAGGGTATGCCACGGTAACAAAAGTGTTGTTCATTTAAATTGAATTCCAGAAAATTGCTGCAACTTAAAAAAATTATAGAAAATTCAATTTAAGTCAGAAAAATATAAATTCGATATCAAAATGATCCTAAAAATAAACTCTATCCCATAAAAATATAAAATGAAATTTTTATTTTTAATAAAAATTCAATTATTTAATACTTGTTAATTAAGCCTTTTCTTTTAATTCAAAATGCAATTAAAATTCAATAATTAGGAAAACTTTCTAAATTAAATAAAACCAGTAAATAAATAAAGAAAACATTAAAATTTACTTTCTTTATTTGTTAATTTGTTAAATCCTTATTAGAGGGATTTAAACCCTGATTAATAATTATCTTAATTATTATCTCTTTAAAAATAAGAAAATACCAAATCAAATATTATTTTTAATTCAAAATTATTAATAACTTCAACTCTGCAAACAAGTTATTAATTCAAGAATTTTAAGGTAATTAGAAAACCCTAGTTCCATAAGGGAGAAAACTAGAAACCTATCATTTTATGAGAAACCCTAAAACCCTAACTCCATTAGGAACCCTAGTTCCATTATTGCATGTGAACCCTAAATTGCTTCTAACCTAAACCCTAGGTTAGAGCATGTGATCATGGTACCTTATTTCAAAGCATAGAACCATAGTAGCAACTAAATACTTGTCTTGACCACATAAAATGTAGAAGACCTATCACTAATATATGGGTATCCCATGTGTTCATCCTCATCAGACCTAAGTAATCTAGTAGGGTCAACCAAGTGTAAACCCTAGATTCTATTACCAAAACCATCATCCTCAACTATCCATGCTTAGCATCACACCATTGAGATGAACCCTAGTAGCAACCATACCAATTATTTACATTACATTCCATACTCCACTAAACCCTACTAGTGTGAGATATTTACGAACCATCCTATTAGGAACCAAACATTCTTTACTTAGAAAACTCAAAGGTAAACCTTAGGCAACCACAACCTTAAATGTAATACTTCTTATTATTTAAGAAGTATGTTCTTCAAAAGTTATTCTTTTGAAGTAAATAGGAAGTAGTCATCAACCTTACCTAACAGGACTTATCAACCCTAGCTATCTATTACCATTAAGATACTTATGCTTCACTAAAACCATACAAGCCCTAGTTATTAATGAATCCAACTTTGTTGAGATCCATCTAACCTTACTACAGAAATCAATTAGAATTATAGTAAACCAAAGAACTCCACAACCCTAATTATCATACTTGTTCTTTATTATAGAACATGTTCTTCAAAAGTTATTCTTTTGAAGTATATGATAATTAATCATTAACCATGTCATATAGTGCTAAAACCAACCACTATTCATTACATGTTAGGATTATACCAATTGTTATTGTTGTGTGCTATTAATATCATTGTTATGATATATTGCAGCACCTGTTTATGATACCAAGCAACCAATCCTTAATAAGAACCTTGTTTGTGAATCACTCTAAAAGTGCAACACACCCTGAACCAATTATTACAACTCACTGATCCTAAATCATCGGGGGTAGGTCACGCTTAGAGCGATTGCATCAGATACTTATGCATAATTGCATCTTTGCCAATCTTTTGGAACATCGTCCTTACCGGACGATGATGCTATTTCAGAATTTGGAGTTATTACGTATCGAAGACCTTGTCTGCATAATCTTGCAGTCAAGAAAGGCAAGTTCATCACTTGCTCATGTCATTTGAGTATCTTTATCAAATTACTTGCAAAGTACTATGATTATCACTATTGCATAAAAACCAAAACCACTATTTTCATAACTATGAATATGACTATGTGGTTGGCAATGGAACCATGGATTGTGTTGATATGGTGGAGGTTCCATTGCAAGGGTTTATATCCATCTAGGATTAAACAACAAATGTCGTCCAGTGATTCTTGTGCCGTAATACCCGTGTTAACTATAAGATCTGGAGTGGGACGGAATAGTCAATCGTATTTCCACCTCTTGTACATCAACGAACGCGCTTTACCGTAGCACACTTGTCATCTGTCGGGGCAAGCGGTAGGCTGGGGAAGCCATTGAAGTCCCCATGGCTTTGTCCGTAGCACACTTGTCGCCGAAGTGCAAGCGGTAGGTTGGGGAAGCCATCTAAGTCCCCACGGTATTGCGGTCTATGAGGGGTTGCATCTACCGGCGAAGGAGTTTGGTTTGATCCCAGACTGTCGTCGTGGTCGGGGTCCACCCTGAAATACGGGAATAATGGGACCGGCGAGGACCCAGGGTCGGGGGTGCAGCAAAGGGTGGGTGTGCGAGGTAGCGGAGGAATATGATTGGCTATGACCTTATACCGGGCCTCACACCATAGGAAGTGTGGACAAGAATGTACACCTGGTTGGCACCAAGGATAAGAACTCTTATGGGTAAAGCAACACACCTCTGCAGAGTGTAATTAATCGTGACCTGTCACTCCCTGTTCCGGGATATGGAACTGCGAACGCGGACGGAAAGGAGCTCCATGAAGTTCTAGTAAACCGGTGAAGGCTGACGGACATAGTTCTTCTGAATAAAAGCAACCTTTTGAAGAAATGGTTATGAAAACCTGCATTGGTATTAGACTTTCTGGTCTAATGCTGTAGCTAGTGCATTAAACACCTCTTTCCTATAATGAACTTGTCGAGTACGCTCGTACTCATCCCACTCTTAAATCCCCTGCTTAGATATGGAGGCATCGAAGGAGGATCTAAAGTGCAACTTGAAGGCCGATGAGTCAACAACTACTTCAAGAGACAGGACCCTGTCAGAGGAGTCAGATACCACATCCAACATGGAGAAAACCTAGTTTAGCCATAGAAGGGAACTAGCTTCCTAAACCTAGCTCCTATTTAGCTAGAATCTATTCTTAGCCTATATAGCTAGTTAAAAACTCTACAAATAGAGTTCGTGATAGGATTAGACTACGAGTCGTTCTTCTAGAGTTATCTGCAGTTTTACCTCATTGTAAAGTAGGAGGCTGTGCTGATCTTATGTAATAGAGTCAGCTCCTCCAGCTCAGCTAGCAACACCGAGTTGGCGTTGCCGACATCTTCAAGAGCTTCATTCATCTTGGCCGCTGCATCAGTTTCGGCAGCTTTGAGGGCCTTAGCATGATCAAGCCCCAGCTGGATGAGCTGGGACTTGAGCTCCTGGTAGCTGGTCTTCTGGGCGCTCAGCTCCTCCTGATGCCGCCGGATGAGCTGGTCCTTCTCCCCTGCAACCCGAAAAAGAAGGTGTTAACAAGATTGTGCTGGTAAAGATGAAAAGAAAACCAAGTTAACAGGAGAAAGGAAAAATTGTACGTTGGGCGGCAGCGAGCTGCTCCTTGAGAGCCTCAATGGAAGCTTCCGGGATCACTGTTAAGCAAAAGTTATAAATATTAGAAGGAAAAAAGGTTTCCGGTAAAAAGATGCCGGTGGTACAAAAAATTACCTTGGCACTTGTCGTGTGCCTCAGCGAGGTCCCGGTGTTCCCATAGGAGCTCCTCAAAGAGGGCCTTCCGAGCGTCAGCCGTGAGCTGTTCAAGAAAAAGAGGTTAGTTAAGTTTTGCGCTAAGAACAAGGTTCTTAACCCGAAACTCGGGGACTGGCAGTGCTAGTTTCGCGCGTTTTAAGCTAAGTTTTGGGCTAAGAACAAGGTTCTTAACCCGAAACTCGGGGACTGGCAGTGCTAGTTTCGCGCGTTTTAAGCTAAGTTTTGCCCTAAGAACAAAGTTCTTAACCCAAAACTCGGGGACTGGCAGTGCTAGTTTCGCGCGTTTTAAGCTAAGTTTTGCGCTAAGAACAAGGTTCTTAACCCGAAACTCGGGGACTGGCAGTGCTAGTTTCGCGCGTTTTAAGCTAAGTTTTGCCCTAAGAACAAAGTTCTTAACCCAAAACTCGGGGACTGGCAGTGCCGGTTTCACGCTAAGTTTTTAAGTTAAAGTTTTGTGCTAAAAGCTGCGCTCTCACCACAAAACTCGGGGACTGGGAAGATAGACAAGAGAGAAACCGGCATGAAACTAAAGAAAAGATAGAAAAAATCCGGAAGCAAGGAAACCGGTAAAAGTTGAAAAGAGTTAGTAAAGCATACCATCAAGTTGTTCGTGGCATCGTACCACGCGCTGTCAAGCTCCTTCACGGCGCTGCGCCGCATGAAGTGCTCCTCGGAAGACCGGTCCCCAACAGGGTCAGGCGCCGGCAGCCTGTCCTTGCCCAAACCGCGGGTCGCCGGAGTCATATCTGCGGTGTTCCACTTCTGGGCGTAGGGCAGAAGATGCCCCAGGTCCCGGCCCCTGCGCTGAAACTCAGTGATACGGCCAAGCAGGCCGGTGGCCTTCGTGGCGGTATCCCTGGCGGCCTTGGAGACGTGCAGCACCAGGGGCTGCTGGCCGCCGGAAGGGGCGCTGGAGGCCGTCGCCTTCCCCTTGATGAGCTTGGAGATCTTGGGCGGCGGCGCAGTTGGAGCAGCCTTGGAGGGCTTGGTGCGAGGAGCATCTGGAGGTGGCATTAGAATGGTTCGTGGAGAAGGGGGAGCGCTAGGCGCGTCACCCGGGGCGGAAGTTTCCGGCGCGGAAGTTGTCTTCTTTTCAAGGACGGGAGGAGCCGAAGGCTCCGCCCGCCCGGCAGCTTTTTCCTCGGCGCCGATGTTGCTGGCGCCGGTATCCTGGTTCTCTGGGAGGAAGGAAAGATCCTCCTCCGTGCGGTGATCTGATAATGTAGGGGCCGCACGCCCCGAACTTGTTGTGCCCCCCGAAAGGGAGGCAGAGGTGTTGCCGGCACCAGATGGTGCCGGGCTTGAGCGAGGAGGAGGGGTTGAGGTCCTTGCGGAACCTTCAGAGCCCGATGGCCTTGATCCAAGCTTGAGTGCGGGGCTGAGAGAAAGAAGGAAAGATAGTTGGAAAAAAGCAACCGGAAAAAGAACTTGGCAAAAGGAGGCAAGAAAGTAAGAAACTTACCCGGAGGCAGTCGGCATCTGCTTGCGCCCGTAGCGGCGCACGCCCACTTCCTTCTCCCCCAAGGGCTCAGTCCGGAAGCGCTTGGAGGGAGGGGCCTGGCTGGAACCGGCATCAGATGCCGGCAGCTTGTTCTTTTGGCCCTGGGCCATGAGTTTGTCCACAAACTCATGGCCGGCCTCGGCGCGCAGGGGCGGCGCGTGCTCGTGGATCTATAAGTTAAACATAGCTAAGAAAAAATTCGCAAGAAAGCAATAACGGAGAAGTATAAGAAACCGGAAAAGAAAATACCTCAAGCATGGACAGGTCATCGGAGGACCCGGTTGGCTTCGGTGGAGACCGGCCAAGGCGCGCAGCCGGAGTCTTGCCCATCTTCAGGTCCTTCCAACGAATGTAGGGATCTGGGTCGAAGGAGTCAAGGGCGCGCTTCACGCAGATCCCACGCCGCTCTGCTTGGATGAGGGGGAAGCGGTCCTTGGCCTGAAACACGAAAAAAGAGGGTTAACAAGAGCAAAAAGTTACCGGCAAAATCAACCCTAATTGCGTAATCTCTTACTTCTTGGGTCGGAGGGTTAGTAGTGCTGAGGGGAAGGAGGCCCCATTCCCATTCAAACGGCATAGCAGTTTGGCAGATCTGCTTAGCCTTGCGGACGACGTCCTTCTTGCTAAGGGGACGGCCTGTGATCTTGGTGGGATCGCCAGGACCGTACATCTCGCTCATCCTATGCACACGGCGCTTCAGAGGAAGCACCCGGCGCGAAATAAAGGTGCGGATGATATCATCCGAGCAGATGTTGGTCTCCTTCTTCAAAGAGGCCATGAAGCGTACCACCCGGTTGGTTTCGGCATGATCCGTCTTCGGGTTATAGCTCCAATTGGCTCTACTGGGAGGCCCCACTTGGAACGGCGGAAGATCGATGAGATTTGCGCGGCCGTTATTCTTCACATAGAAAAAAGTTCCTTGCCAGGCGCGGCAGGACTCGAGGCCGGCGAACTTAAAGAAAGTGCTCCCTTGGCGGGAGCCGATGATGCAAGACCCGCACTCCACAGGCGGCTTGGGTTTAGGAATTTCCTTGCCCTGAACGGAATTAATCCGCAGAGCAAAGAAGCGGGCAAACGTCTCACGAGTGGGACGAATGCCGATGTAGGCCTCCATGAAGGTGGCGTAGCAGGAAAGGTAAAAGATGGCATTGCCAGGAAGATGGTGAGGTTGGAGTTCATAGAAATTTAAGAACTCCCGGAAAAAAGGAGAGGCAGGAAGGCCGAAGCCACGCTCAAAATGAGCAAGGAAAACAACGTGTTCACCGGGCTGGGGCTCCGGTTCAATTTCGTCACCGGGAATCCGGCAGGTTACTCCTTCCGGAATCCTGCGGGACCGGTATAACCAATCGATCTCATATTCAGTAACATTGGAGCCCATCCAGGCTCCACGAGTGATGGGGGAGGGCTCTCCACCGGATGATTCGCTAGAGCTACTCGTTTCTAAGTGGCTACCGGATGCTTGGCTAAAGCTACCGGATTCTAGATGGCCACCGGACTCTTGAGGGCTACCGGATCCCTGCTGGTTGCCAGAATCGGTATCCATCGGATCTGAAGCCGTAGATTCGCCGGGAGATTGTCTACGCCGGCTAACGGAGAGGGAGGAAGACGAAGCAGAGGAATATTCCTCGCCAGACATTGGTTGGGAGGCGAAAAAACAGAAATCCCACAGTTGAACCCCGCGCGAAGATCTACGAGTAAGAAGAAAATCAAAGAAAAAGAGGAAATAAGAACACCATCGACCCAAGATCTAGAAAGCAAGCAAATGGCAAGCAAAGTGAGATTGGCACTAACCTCGAGCGGCGCAGTCGCTGGGGAAGACGTTCGCCGGTGAAAGAGTGGACCTACTGTCGCCGACGAGCACCGTCGACGGCGAGGCGGAGAAGGACGCGAAGAAGCAAGAATGCAGCGGGCGCGACGAAGGTGCTGCGGAAGATTTCCGCACGACGAGGTCCGGCGGAAACGCGGCGTGAGTTCGCCGGGCGACGGAGCTCGAGCAAACGACGGCGAACGAAGAGCGGCGAAGGCGCAGAGGCGAGGAGCACTGTGCGCAAAGGTTGGGGAATGCGAGAAGAGGAAGAAGAAAGGGCAGTTGTCCTTATAAAGAAGAGAGGAGGTGGGCCGAAAACCGCCGGGCCGCGGCGGTTCGCCTCGCGGCCCGCGATGGTTCGCACCACAGGCCGCCACGTGGCGAGGAAGTACACGCGAGAAAATGAGAAGCCACACGGAGGCACACACGGGATCCAAAACGGCTAGTGGGATCCGCAGTGGTGCATTTAATGAGCGCGCAGGAGTCGAAGCGAAGTGACAACTAACACTGGCGCGACAGTTAACAGTGCGCATGTCACTGACAGGCGCGGGGCCCGAAATATTCTCGACTTCGCCGAGGAAAGAGTAAATGCGAATGATACCGAAGAAAAGAGATGCCGGGAGATGCCTTGCAGGGAGAGAAAAGACAAATAAGGGCAAAGATGCCGGATCCAAGCTCAAAGATGGAGAGATTAAACCGGTATCTTAAAAAACATGAAAACCTGGCATGGTCTGTAGGATAGAATCCGCCAGACTATACCAGCTTCGGGGACTAATGTTGGGGGGATAACCCCCGGTATGCCAAAGGCATGCCAAACCGGATGGTTTGAGCCATCGAGATACCGGTTTAATATTCTTACCGGAAACAAAGGTAGGAGTTTGGGCTAAGTGAAGCTAAGCCGGTATCCCCAAGGGGGTATGCCGGAACCCGGTAAAGAAGATACCGGAGAGAAGGGCCTGTCGGCAGGACTGGTCAAAGATTCTCTTCAGAGCAAGAAGACAAGGATGAGCTAAGCAAAGCGGCTTTAATCAGAGCCCTGGCGCCAAAGAGAGAGATGACGCTGAAAGAAGCTGGAGGACGTCGTTGTCACGATTAAAGAAGACTCCGGCGTCATCTGTGATTAAAGTAGCTTTGTAAAGTAGTTTGTCCAGTCAAAGATGCCATTAGGGTTTCTTGTTCTGTAAGCCACCCTCTCCCCTATATAAGGAGAGGGGGTACTGCCTCATACAAGCGCGTGTCCCCAGAGGAGATTAGACGATAGAACTTGTATTCAAGCACCTGTAACCATGTTGAGATCAATGAAGCTAGCGATCTAGTGAAGAGTTCTTCCTCTTGTCTCTCTTCTTGCATACCGGCCTTTGGTTGTGTTCTTGAGGAAAGCATCTGGAAGTTCATCCCATCTAGTCGCAAACCCTCCCCCGAATCCTCTAGCGTCCATTCGGCCCCAATCTAAGCCATCCTATGGCATCTGCTCGTTCGCCACGACGACAAATGTTGTAATTCTATAGACATACCTTGGACCCGCATATGATTCTGTTGTACCACTCTGAGCGATATAATACTAGTGGAACTATGTTTCATTGGTGTTATATCAGACTTGCATACTACACCATGCAGTGGTATGCTGGGTCACCACAGTTGGTATCAGAGCAAATGCTTTGACCCTAGGATTAAAACCCTTTAAAGGAGACCTATAGGATTGGTAGTGTCTATAGGAAGTTGTCCTAGGTAAACCAAATAATTCTTATTACTCGAGATGGATATTCACTTGAGAATAATCCTGACACACTTGAGTCAACATTTCCTACCTATCCTTCCTAAGTGAAGTTAGTTAGCTAATCCAAAACATGTAGCACATCAATAAGTCCTTAAAACAATAGATGAGTAGATCACAGTTGGTATACAATACATGGTAGTCCAAAGAGAGGATACAACCATAAGGAAGATATCCTATTGGAAGATGTGTACCAACACATGTTATAGTTAAGTAAGAATTACCCAGAACCGTAATAGGAGTGATATCAAGAAATGAAGAGATGTGTATAAGAAAAATATCCTATTAGAAGATGTAAACCAATACAAGTAATGGGTAAGTAAATTATCCAAACTTGTGAAACAACTGATTGTAAGTGATAAAGACAAGTGATATGAGGTAGTATAGACCATGATGAGTTAATCATGGGAGGTAAGGAAGAGGGATAGGAATAAAATATGTCTACTTACATGGTAGAGTTGTTAATCATATATGATTCACCTGAGAATCGTTATGTGATGGACTAGAACAACATAAACACTTAGGAGGAGAACAATAAGAAGCCAGTTGTTCAATAATAGTGCAAGAACTGTGTTCCAAAAATATGGGAAGTGTGCCAAGCACATCATGACCATATGCTTATGGTAGAAAAGCTTAGAAGTATAGGAACTATATCCTAATAAATATGTATTTAGAGTAGCCATGCTAGAACCTAGACATATCATGTGAGATAGTCCTCAACAAAAATGGAAGTTAAGTAGTACTTCCAAAGAAAATTAGGTTAACCTTAGCTATCCTAGACCACTTTGTTTCAAGTTTATCTCATTGCAAATGTGCAATTAAGGTAAAGGTTGAGACAAATAGTAGAATCCCATATATTCGTGCTAAGTATCACGATATAAACCTATCTTATGTGGTGTTATATACTACACATCAGAACCTGATGTTTAGAGATGTCATACTCAACTATTTTATTCAGGCTTACGATGATGTGTAGTATAAGAACAAAGCTGAATCTTATTGAATTTTATTGGATTTTCATTGTTTGACTAGATCCATACATGAAGTTTGACTTTGATATGCAAATGCATGTTGCAATATCAAGTTCTTACTTGATGCTATAGATCTAGAGGGTAATAGTATTCGTGTGAGGAAGCGGCGAATTCTGGAAGATTCCGAAGACAAGATGAAGGTTCATCAGAGAAAGGAAGCAAAGTTGTGGGAAGTAACCACAATACTCTAAAGATAGTATCAATCAAAACTCATGCTTTTCCTCAACAGAGGAGTACTTTAGTACATAAGAAGCATGAGGATGAGAAATATGATGACTATTGAGTAGTAGAAGTAGAACCATAGTCATTATGGAAAAGGGAATGCATGGGAAATCACTTAGGATACTATATTCATAGTGTCAGCTAGTGGTTTTCTTGCAAAATAAACCCTGAAGAAAGGAAGATGACCTATGAAACCATAGCAGATAGAAGAAGACCATAGTTGATATCAGAAGACCACAATTGGTATAGGATCAATACTGCGAGATTAAGTGGAAGATGTCCCGACCAATTGGTCAAAACCTATGATAGAATCCATTTTAAGATAACAAGTAACCACAATTGGTATCAAGTAGTCCATAACTAGATTAATTGTACCAAGAAGTGGTTAACCAATAAAACTTTGTTAGCCAAATAACAATGACATATAATCATTTACACTACAAGAAAAGTTCTGATAGACAACGTCTCAAAATCGTCCGCTAATGGGTATTTTTCGTCGCCTATGGGCCTAACCCGACGATATGGGTTCCGTTGTCGAAACTGCGTCAGGCAAAGTCCTACGACGATTTTTTCGGTCCGTCGCGCTTGGGCGCCCTTCCGCCATGAAAAATCGGACCGTTGCAGAAGTGTTTCCGGGAGCCCGTTGACTGCTGACGTCATGCAAACTGACACATGGCAGACGCCGTTAACTGGCAGTTAACGGCGTTAACCGCTGAAACCCCGTGGTAGATGGTAGGCCCACACGAGGCCTGCCACGTCTTAAGCGGGCCAACCCATTAAGCTTGCGGGCCGGGCCAGCTGACTTAGTTTGACCGGTCAACTATATAGCTGGGCTGGTCCATTAGTTACGTGGGCCGGGCCTAACCTCTAAGGTTGACTGGTCAGAACATTAATGGGCCGGCCCACTAAGCATGTGGGCCGGGCCGAATGCACTCGTTTGACCGGTCAACAGGCAAAAGGGCCGGCCCACAAAACATGTGGGACCCACTTTCATGTTATCGGGCCGGCCCATTTACCAAGTGGGGTCCACCTTAAAGCAAGTGGGCGGGCCCAAGAAGTTATTGGGCCAGCCCAATTAGCATGTTGGTCCCACTTTCCTGCTATCGGGCCGGCCCATTTAGTGCGTGGGGTCCACATTAGATCAAATGGGCCGGCCCACCAAGCCAGTGGGCCGGGCCAAAAGCACAGGTGGATCCCACTTTCCTGTTAATGGGCCAGCCCATTTAGTATGTGGGGTCCACCATATAGCAAGTGGTCCAGCCCAATGATACGCGTACAACACACGTCCGTTGGGAACCCCAAGAGGAAGGTGTGATGCGTACAGCGGCAAGTTTTCCCTCAGTATGAAACCAAGGTTTATCGAACCAGTAGGAGCCAAGAAGCACGTTGAAGGTTGATGGTGGCGTGATGTAGTGCGGCGCAACACCAGGGATTCCGGCGCCAACGTGGAACCTGCACAACACAACCAAAGTACTTTGCCCCAACGAAACAGTGAGGTTGTCAATCTCACCGGCTTGCTGTAACAAAGGATTAGATGTATAGTGTGGATGATGATTGTTTGCAGAAAACAGTAGAACAGTATTGCAGTAGATTGTATTTCAGTATAGAGAATTGGACCGGGGTCCACAGTTCACTAGAGGTGTCTCTCCCATAAGATAAACAGCATGTTGGGTGAACAAATTACAGTTGGGCAATCGACAAATAAAGAGGGCATGACCATGCACATACATATTATGATGAGTATTGTGAGATTTAATTGGACATTACGACAAAGTACATAGACCGCTATCCAGCATGCATCTATGCCTAAAAAGTCCACCTTCAGGTTATCATCCGAACCCCCTCCAGTATTAAGTTGCTAACAACAGACAATTGCATTAAGTATTGCGCGTAATGTAATCAGTGACTATATCCTCGAACATAGCACTAATGTTTTATCCCTAGTGGCAACAGCACATCCATAATCTTAGAGATTTCTGTCACTTCCCCAGATTCACGGAGACATGAACCCACTATCGAGCATAAATACTCCCTCTTGGAGTTACAAGCATCTACTTGGCCAGAGCATCTACTAGTAACGGAGAGCATGCAAGATCATAAACAACACATAGACATAACTTTGATAATCAACATAACAAGTATTCTCTATTCATCGGATCCCAACAAATGCAACATATAGAATTACAGATAGATGATCTTGATCATGTTAGGCAGCTCACAAGACCCGACAATTAAGCACAATGGGGAGAAGACAACCATCTAGCTACTGCTATGGACCCATAGTCCAGGGGTAGACTACTCACACATCACTCCGGAGGCGACCATGGCAGCGTAGAGTCCTTCGGGAGATGATTCCCCTCTCCGCCAGGGTGCCGGAGGCGATCTCCTGAATCCCCCGAGATGGGATTGGCGGCGGTGGCATCTCTGGAAGGTTTTCCGTATCGTGGCTCTCGGTACTGGGGGTTTCGCGACGGAGGCTTTAAGTAGGCGGAAGGGCAGGTCAGGAGGGGGCACGAGGGCCCCACACCATAGGCCGGCGCGGCCAGGGCCTGGGCCGCGCCGCCCTAGGGTGTGGCCACCTCGTGGCCCCACTTCGTCTCCTCTTCGGTCTTCTAGAAGCTTCGTGGCAAAATAGAACCCTGGGCGTTGATTTCGTCCAATTCCGAGAATATTTCGTTACTAGGATTTCTGAAACCAAAAACAGCAGAAAACAGCAACTGGCACTTCGGCATCTTGTTAATAGGTTAGTTCCAGAAAATGCACGAATATGACATAAAGTGTGCATAAAACATGTAGATATCATCAATAATGTGGCATGGAACATAAGAAATTATCGATACGTCGGAGACGTATCAGCATCCCCAAGCTTAGTTCTGCTCGTCCCGAACAGGTAAAACGATAACAAAGATAATTTCTGGAGTGACATGCCATCATAACCTTGATCATACTATTTGTAAAGCATATGTAGTGAATGCAGCGATCAAAACAATGTAAATGACATGAGTAAACAAGTGAATCATATAGCAAAGACTTTTCATGAATAGTACTTCAAGACAAGCATCAATAAGTCTTGCATAAGAGTTAACTCATAAAGCAATAATTCAAAGTAAAGGTATTGAAGCAACACAAAGGAAGATTAAGTTTCAGCGGTTGCTTTTAACTTGTAACATGTATATCTCATGGATATTGTCAATGTAAAGTAATATAACAAGTGCAATATGCAAATATGTAGGAATCAATGCACAATTCACACAAGTGTTTGCTTCTTGAGGCGGAGAGAAATAGGTGAACTGACTCAATAATAAAAGTAAAAGAATGGTCCTCCATAGAGGAAAAGCATCGATTGCTATATTTGTGCTAGAGCTTTGATTTTGAAAACATGAAACAATTTTGTCAACGGTAGTAATAAAGCATATGTATCATGTAAATTATATCTTACAAGTTGCAAGCCTCATGCATAGTATACTAATAGTGCCCGCACCTTGTCCTAATTAGCTTGGACTACCGGATCATCACAATGCACATGTTTTAACCAAGTGTCACAAAGGGGTACCTCTATGCACTTGTACAAAGGTCTAAGGAGAAAGCTCGCATTGGATTTCTTGCTATTGATTATTCTCAACTTAGACATCCATACCGGGACAACATAGACAACAGATAATGGACTCCTCTTTTATGCATAAGCATGTAACAACAATTAATAATTTTCTCATATGAGATTGAGGATATATGTCCAAAACTGAAACTTCCACCATGGATCATGGCTTTAGTTAGCGGCCCAATGTTCTTCTCTAACAATATGCATGCTTAACCATAAGGTGGTAGATCTCTCTTACTTCAGACAAGACGAACATGCATAGCAACTCACATGAAATTCAACAAAGAGTAGTTGATGGCGTCCCCAGTGAACATGGTTATCGCACAACAAGCAACTTAATAAGAGATAAAGTGCATAAGTACATATTCAATACCACAATAGTTTTTAAGCTATTTGTCCCATGAGCTATATATTGCAAAGGCAAATGATGGAATTTTAAAGGTAGCACTCAAGCAATTTACTTTGGAATGGCGGAAAATACCATGTAGTAGGTAGGTATGGTGGACACAAATGGCATAGTGGTTGGCTCAAGTATTTTGGATGCATGAGAGGTATTCCCTCTCGATACAAGGTTTAGGCTAGCAAGGATTATTTGAAGCAACCACAAGGATGAACCGGTGCAGCAAAACTCACATAAAAGACATATTGAAAACATTATAAGACTCTACACCGTCTTCCTTGTTGTTCAAACTCAATACTAGAAATTATCTAGACCTTAGAGAAACCAAATATGCAAACCAAATTTTAGCATGCTCTATGTATTTCTTCATTAATGGGTGCAAAGTATATGATGCAAGAGCTTAAACATGAGCACAACAATTGCCAAGTATCACATTACCCAAGACATTTTAGCAATTACTACATGTATCATTTTCCAATTCCAACCATATAACAATTTAACGAAGAAGAAACTTCGCCATGAATACTATGAGTAGAAACTAAGGACATACTTGTCCATATGCTACAGCGGAGTGTGTCTCTCTCCCACAAAGTGAATGCTAGGATCCATTTTATTCAAACAAAACAAAAACAAAAACAAACCGACACTCCAAGAAAAGCACATAAGATGTGATGGAATAAAAATATAGTTTCAGGGGAGAAACCTGATAATGTTGTCGATGAAGAAGGGGATGCCTTGGTCATCCCCAAGCTTAGATGCTTGAGTCTTCTTGATATATGCAGGGGTGAACCACCGGGGCATCCCCAAGCTTAGAGCTTTCACTCTCCTTGATCATATTGCATCATACTCCTCTCTTGATCCTTGAAAACTTCCTCCACACCAAACTTACAACAACTCATTAGAGGGTTAGTGGACAATAAAAATTAACATGTTCAGAGGTGACATAATCATTCTTAACACTTCTGGACATTGCATAAAGCTACTGGACATTCATGGATCAAAGAAATTCATCCAACATAGCAAAAGAGGCAATGCGAAATAAAACGCAGAATCTGTCAAAACTGAACAGTTCGTATTGATGAATTTTATCGAGGCACCAGACTTGCTCAAATGAAAATGCTCAAATTGAATGAAAGTTGCGTACATATCTGAGGATCACTCACGTAAATTGGCATAATTTTCTGAGTTACCTACAGAGAAAACAGCCCAGATTCGTGACAGCAAAGAAATCTGTTTCTGCGCAGTAATCCAAATCTAGTATGAACTTTTCTATCAACGACTTTACTTGGCACAACAAAACACTAAACTAAGATAAGGAGAGGTTGCTACAGTAGTAAACAACTTCGAAGACTCAAAATAAAAACAAAGTACTGTAGTAAAAACCATGGGTTGTCTCCCATAAGCGCTTTTCTTTAACGCCTTTCAGCTAGGCGCAGAAAGTGTGTATCAAGTATTATCGAGAGACGAAGTGTCAACATCATAATTTGTTCTAATAATAGAATCAAAAGGTAACTTCATTCTCTTTCTAGGGAAGTGTTCCATACCTTTCTTGAGAGGAAATTGATATTTTATATTACCTTCCTTCATATCAATGATAGCACCAACAGTTCGAAGGAAAGGTCTTCCCAATATAATGGGACAAGATGCATTGCATTCAATATCCAAGACAACAAAATCAACGGGGACAAGGTTATTGTTAACGGTAATGCGAACATTATCAACTTTCCCCAAAGGTTTCTTTGTAGAATGATCAGCAAGATTAACATCCAAATAACAATTTTTCAGCGGTGGCAAGTCAAGCATATTATAGATTTTCTTAGGCATAACAGAAATACTTGCACCAAGATCACATAAAGCATTACAATCAAAATATTTAACCTTCATCTTAATGATGGGCTCCCAACCATCCTCTAGCTTTCTAGGAATAGAGGCTTCGCGCTCTAGTTTCTCTTCTCTAGCTTTTATGAGAGCATTTGTAATGTGTTGCGTGAAAGCCAAATTTATAGCACTAGCATTAGGACTTTTAGCAAGTTTTTGCAAGAACTTTATAACTTCAGAGATGTGGCAATCATCAAAATTCAAACCATTATAATCTAAAGCAATGGGATCATCATCCCCAATGTTGGAAAAAATTTCAGCAGCTTTATCACAGGCAGTTTCAGCAGTTTTAGCAGTTTCAGGCAGTTTCTCGCGCTTTGCATTAGAAGTGGAAACATTGCCAACACCAATTATTTTACCATTAATAGTAGGAGGTGCAGAAACATGTGAAGAATCAACATTACTTGTGGTGGTAATAGTCCAAACTTTAGCTACATTCTTCTCTTTAGCTAGTTTTTCATTTTCTTCTCTATCCCACCTAGCACGCAGTTCAGCCATCAATCTTATATTCTCATTAATTCTAACTTGGATGGCATTTGCTGTAGTAACAATTTTATTTTCAATATCCCTATTAGGCATAACTTTCGATTTCAAAAGATCTACATCAGCAGCAAGACTATCAACTTTAGAAGCAAGTATATCAATTTTCCCAAGCTTTTCTTCAACAGATTTGTTAAAAGCAGTTTGTGTACTAATAAATTCTTTAAGCATGGCTTCAAGTCCAGGGGGTGTGTTCCTATTATTGTTGTAAGGATTCCCATAAGAATTAGCATAACCGTTACCATTATTATAAGGATATGGCCTATAGTTATTACTAGAATTGTTCCGATAAGCATTGTTGTTGAAATTATTATTTTTAATGAAGTTTACATCAACATGTTCTTCTTGTGCAACCAATGAAGCTAATGGAACATTATTAGGATCAATATTAGTCCTATCATTCACAAGCATAGACATAATACCATCAATCTTATCACTCAAGGAAGAGGTTTCTTCGACAGAATTTACCTTCTTACCTTGTGGAGCTCTTTCCGTGTGCCATTCAGAGTAGTTGATCATCATATTATCAAGAAGCTTTGTTGCTTCACCAAGAGTGATGGACATAAAGGTACCTCCAGCAGCTGAATCCAATAAATTCCGCGAAGAAAAATTTAGTCCTGCATAGAAGGTTTGGATGATCATCCAAGTAGTCAGTCCATGGGTTGGGCAATTTTTAACCAAAGATTTCATTCTTTCCCATGCTTGTGCAACATGTTCAGTATCTAATTGTTTAAAATTCATTATGCTACTCCTCAAAGATATAATTTTAGCAGGGGATAATATCTACCAATAAAAGCATCCTTGCATTTAGTCCATGAATCAATACTATTCTTAGGCAGAGATAGCAACCAATCTTTAGCTCTTCCTCTTAATGAGAAAGGGAACAATTTTAATTTTATAATGTCACCATCTACATCTTTATATTTTTGCATTTCACACAATTCAACAAAATTATTGAGATGGGCAGCAACATCATCAGAACTAACACCAGAAAATTGCTCTCGCATAACAAGATTCAGTAAAGCAGGTTTAATTTCAAAGAATTCTGCTGTAGTAGCAGGTGGAGCAATAGGTGTGCATAAGAAATCATTATTATTTGTGGTTGTGAAGTCACACAACTTAGTATTTTCAGGGGTAGCCATTTTAGCAACAGTAAATAAAGCAAACTAGATAAAGTAAATGCAAGTAACTAATTTTTTTGTGTTTTTGATATAGCAAACAAGATAGCAAATAAAGTAAAACTAGCAACTAATTTTTTGTATTTTGATTTAGTGCAGCAAACAAAGTAGTAAATAAAACTAAGCAAGACAAAAACAAAGTAAAGAGATTGGGATGTGGAGACTCCCCTTGCAGCGTGTCTTGATCTCCCCGGCAACGGCGCCAGAAAAAGAGCTTGATACGCGTACAACACGCGTCCGTTGGGAACCCCAAGAGGAAGGTGTGATGCGTACAGCGGCAAGTTTTCCCTCAGTATGAAACCAAGGTTTATCGAACCAGTAGGAGCCAAGAAGCACGTTGAAGGTTGATGGCGGCGGGATGTAGTGCGGCGCAACACCAGGGATTCCGGCGCCAACGTGGAACCTGCACAACACAACCAAAGTACTTTGCCCCAACGAAACAGTGAGGTTGTCAATCTCACCGGCTTGCTGTAACAAAGGATTAGATGTATAGTGTGGATGATGATTGTTTGCAGAAAACAGTAGAACAATATTGCGATGATTGTATTTCGGTATAGAGAATTGGACCGGGGTCCACAGTTCACTAGAGGTGTCTCTCCCATAAGATAAACAGCATGTTGGGTGAACAAATTACAGTTGGGCAATTGACAAATAAAGAGGGCATGACCATGCACATACATATTATGATGAGTATTGTGAGATTTAATTGGGCATTACGACAAAGTACATAGACCGCTATCCAGCATGCATCTATGCCTAAAAAGTCCACCTTCAGGTTATCATCCGAACCCCCTCCAGTATTAAGTTGCTAACAACAGACAATTGCATTAAGTATTGCGCGTAATGTAATCAGTGACTATATCCTCGAACATAGCACTAATGTTTTATCCCTAGTGGCAACAGCACATCCATAATCTTAGAGATTTCATCACTTCCCAGATTCACGGAGACATGAACCCACTATCGAGCATAAATACTCCCTCTTGGAGTTACAAGCATCTACTTGGCCAGAGCATCTACTAGTAACGGAGAGCATGCAAGATCATAAACAACACATAGACATAACTTTGATAATCAACATAACAAGTATTCTCTATTCATCGGATCCCAACAAACGCAACATATAGAATTACAGATAGATGATCTTGATCATGTTAGGCAGCTCACAAGACCCGACAATTAAGCACAATGGGGAGAAGACAACCATCTAGCTACTGCTATGGACCCATAGTCCAGGGGTAGACTACTCACACATCACTCCGGAGGCGACCATGGCGGCGTAGAGTCCTCCGGGAGATGATTCCCCTCTCCGGTAGGGTGCCGGAGGCGATCTCCTGAATCCCCCGAGATGGGATTGGCGGCGGCGGCGTCTCTGGAAGGTTTTCCGTATCGTGGCTCTCGGTACTGGGGGTTTCGCGACGGAGGCTTTAAGTAGGCGGAAGGGCAGGTCAGGAGGGGGCACGAGGGCCCCACACCACAGGCCGGCGCGGCCAGGGCCTGTTCCGCGCCGCCCTAGGGTGTGGCCACCTCGTGGCCCCACTTCGTCTCCTCTTCGGTCTTCTAGAAGCTTCGTGGCAAAATAGGACCCTGGGCGTTGATTTCGTCCAATTCCGAGAATATTTCATTACTAGGATTTCTGAAACCAAAAATAGTAGAAAACAGCAACTGGCACTTCGGCATCTTGTTAATAGGTTAGTTTCAGAAAATGCACGAATATGACATAAAGTGTGCATAAAACATGTAGATATCATCAATAATGTGGCATGGAACATAAGAAATTATCGATACGTCGGAGACGTATCACCCAACAAGATAGTGGGCCGGACCAAAAACACAGGTGGGTCCCACTTTCCAGTTAAAGGGCCGGCCCATTTAGTATGTGGGGTCCACCATATAGCAAGTGGGCCGGCCCAACAAGCTAGTGTGCCGGGCCAAAAGCACAGGTGGGTCCCACTTTCCAGTTAAAGGGCCGGCCCATTTAGTATGTGGGGTCCACCATATAGCAAGTGGGCCGGCCCAACACGCTAGTGGGCCGGGCCAAAAACGCAGGTGGGTCCCACTTTCCTCTTAAAGGGCCGGCCCATTTAGTATGTGGGGTCCATCATGTAGCAAGTGGGCCGGCCCAACAAGACAGTGGGCCGGGCCAAAAGCACAGGTGGGTCCCACTTTCCTGTTAACGGGCCGGCCCAGTAAGTAAGTGAGCCGGCCCAAAATGAAAGTGGGTCCCACACTACTGTTAATGGGCCGGCCCAATCTGTTATAGGGCCCTGGTTGTTTGACTAGTCAACTTGCATTAAATTTCATGAGCCTAAAATCTGATATCAATGATACACACAATTACATACACAAATAAAATAACTAGGAAAATTACAAGGCAATTAATGTGCCCAAATAAAAAAAATTACATAGAATCATTGAGGACTTCTATTAGCATCATCAATAACACGTTGACATTTGGCAATCGCCTTGATTGAATCTTGTGTACTCTTGGTCAACATATCAGCTACAGACCTTAAAGCAGCAATACCATGTCTTTTATAAAGTACAGCCTTGAGATGTTCACTGTTTGATGAAAAGAATGGTCTAGGTTGACGGCTATGAGAGGATGCATCAGAACAAAGATCAGAACTTTTTGTGGGCCTCTCTTCTAATGAAGATTGCTTCATCAGAACTGCATTCTGATAATAATGCAAAAAGAGTTAAACGATGAACTATGCAAACATGTATTAAGCATTGTCGATATGAGATAGTCACAAGTACTAAGCGCAGACTTACATTATATCGTTGCATAGGCTCACGCCGGAACCTTTTTTGCGCTCTATCTTCTACTAAGGACTTCTTCATTACAACTGCATTCTAGTAATATTGCAAACATAGTTACAATAGTGAACTATTCAAAAATTTATTATGCAATGTAGATATAAGATAATAACAAGTTGCATAAATAAGACAATGTATGGAACTTGTACTAAGCAGACTTACATCATAATGTTGCACAGGGTCGCTTTGGCGACTATCTTCTAATGATGACTGCTTCACTAAAACTGCATTATGGTAATATTGCAAAAATAGTTACAACAATTAACTATTCAAACATGTATTACGCAATGTAGAGATCAGATAACGACATGTAGCGAGAACAGACTGGCACGCTGCAGGTCCTTCTCTTGCGTGCACTAGTCGTGGTCGACATGCCTGTCATTTTAGGTTCAGCCATCAAGTGAAATGCTAATCCTCCTGCTCCATTGTCCTTAATCTGTGTTTAGATATCACATTTAAGACCAAGTCAGCTGGTTTCAAATAACAAAAAACTTGAGCTGCCAAATGAATAAGCCAATATTTACCAGATATCAGATTAAAACCAACTAGATGTTGCTTTGCATGAGATACGAATTTCAGACATTCAGATTTAGAGTAGGGTAATGCCAAGGTTTTCCACATAAAGTAAACTGGCATTAAGAATGACCAAATGTCAGGTTCAAATCACCTTCGCAGTTACTCCAAGACAAGCATATCAAATAGGCAGAAACATAGTAAAGCATGGATGGCATTGCTATGGCAGGGTTCCAAGTGTTTATCTCTTGCATAAGGAACAATGCATAAAGGTTATAGATAATAACGGAAGTAAACTGCCAAAGTTACCAACCAAGAACTCAGATTCCAACCTTCCCTAGCGTCCCCGCTGTTAATGTTGGATATTCTAATAAGTGGTTCGCATGATCAATCCCTAGGAAAAATAACATTGACAAGTTAGTCTACGATAATACAAAGACCAGACATGCACGCAGCAATAACTATACAAGCTGTGCGACAGGAGCATTCATGGAAAAAAATAGCTATAAGCTAAAGACGAGGTATAAGAGCAAGCAGATTGGAAATGCACATAGCATGATTATAAAAGCAGTAAAAGAATAGCAGTCACGAGAAAACAGCTAGCGGCTAGCGGTGAGCTAATGACGTGGTATAAGAACAACCAGATTGGAAATGCCCATAGCGTGACTATAAAAGGAATAGCATGCAGTACAAAAACAGTTGGCAGCAAATGAATGGGTCCCCTATAAATATGTGGATGCATACATGTGTCAGTAGAATGAACAGGATGGCAGCGACCGGATAATGCTTTGGTACTGTACAATATTTAAACGAACTTCATGCGAAGTAACACATCAAGAAATTTAATGGCATATGAGATCTGCAAATAACTACACAAAACATGGCTAAAGAAACACCGCGATCTAACGGGCCAGCGTACTAACCAAGCTGCGGCGGGGTGGACGGGGGCGGCAACTTGCATTCCAGCGGCGGCGAACGCGGGAGACGATGAGTCGACCCTGTTTCAGTAGAAGCGGGCGTTAGTGAAGCAGATCTGGTTGGCTGGCAAGGGATTCGGTGAAGTTGATACAGCCGCTGCGCCGAGGTAGTCGGTGGAATAGATCGGCTTCTGTGGAGGGGGGGGGGGGCGCGGTGAAGTAGACACGGTTCCGTTGGAGAGGATCCGGTGCGTCGACGGGAAAGGCGTTGATTGCTACGCTGTGGATGAGGTCGGCGGTGAAGCAGATCCATCGGTGGCGAGGTCGGCGGTGAAGCAGATCCATCGGTGGCGAGGTCGGTGATGGCGTGTAACTCACACGTTCGTTGGGAACCCCAAGAGGAAGGTATGATGCGCACAGCAGCAAGTTTTCCCTCAGAAAGAAACCAAGGTTTATCGAACCAGGAGGAGCCAAGAAGTACGTTGAAGGTTGATGGCGGCGGGATGTAGTGCGGCGCAACACCAGGGATTCCAGCGCCAACGTGGAACCTGCACAACACAACCAAAGTACTTTGCCCCAATGAAACAGTGAGGTTGTCAATCTCACCGGCTTGCTGTAACAAAGGATTAACCGTATTGAGTGGAAGATGATTGTTTGCAGAAAACAGTAGAACAGTATTGCAGTAGATTGTATTTCAGTATAGAGAATTGGACCGGGGTCCACAGTTCACTAGAGGTGTCTCTCCCATAAGATAAACAGCATGTTGGGTGAACAAATTACAGTTGGGCAATTGACAAATAAAAAGGGCATGACCATGCACATACATATTATGATGAGTATTGTGAGATTTAATTGGGCATTACGATAAAGTACATAGACCGCTATCCAGCATGCATCTATGCCTAAAAAGTCCACCTTCAGGTTATCATTCGAACCCCCTCCAGTATTAAGTTGCTAACAACAGACAATTGCATTAAGTATTGCGCGTAATGTAATCAGTGACTATATCCTTGAACATAGCACTAATGTTTTATCCCTAGTGGCAACAGCACATCCACAACCTTAGAACTTTCTGTCACTGTCCCAGATATCAATGGAGGCATGAACCCACTATCGAGCATAAATACTCCCTCTTGGAGTTAAAAGCATCTACTTGGCCAGAGCATCTACTAGTAACGGAGAGCATGTAAGATCATAAAAAACACATAGACATAACTTTGATAATCAACATAACAAGTATTCTCTATTCATCGGATCCCAACAAACGCAACATATAGAATTACAGATAGATGATCTTGATCATGTTAGGCAGCTCACAAGATCCGACAATTAAGCACAATGGGGAGAAGACAACCATCTAGCTACTGCTATGGACCCATAGTCCAGGGGTAGACTACTCACTCATCACTCCGGAGGCGACCATGGCGGCGTAGAGTCCTCCAGGAGATGATTCCCCTCTCCGGCAGGGTGCCGGAGGCGATCTCCTGGATCCCCCGAGATGGGATCGGCGGCGGCGGCGTCTCTGGAAGGTTTTCCGTATCGTGGCTCTCGGTACTGGGGGTTTCGCAACGGAGGCTTTAAGTAGGTGGAAGGGCAGGTCAGGAGGCGGCACGAGGGGCCCACACCACAGGGCTGCGCGGCCAAGGGGGGGCCGCGCCGCCCTAGGGTGTGGCCACCTCGTGGCCCCACTTCGTCTCCTCTTCGGTCTTCTGGAAGCTTCGTGGCAAAATAGGACCCTGGGCGTTGATTTCGTCCAATTCCGAGAATATTTCCTTACTAGGATTTCTGAAACCAAAAACAAGAAAACTTGACAGAATCGGCACTTCGGCATCTTGTTAATAGGTTAGTTCCGAGAAAATGCACGAATATGACATAAAGTGTGCATAAAACATGTAGATAACATCAATAATGTGGCATGGAACATAAGAAATTATCGATACGTCGAGACGTATCAGCATCCCCAAGCTTAGTTCTGCTCGTCCCGAAGCGAGGTAAAACGATAACACAGATAATTTCTGGAGTGACATGCCATCATAACCTTGATCATACTATTTGTAAAGCATATGTAGTGAATGCAGCGATCAAAACAATGTATATGACATGAGTAAACAAGTGAATCATATAGCAAAGACTTTTCATGGATAGTACTTCAAGACAAGCATCAATAAGTCTTGCATAAGAGTTAACTCATAAAGCAATAATTCAAAGTAAAGGCATTGAAGCAACACAAAGGAAGATTAAGTTTCAGCGGTTGCTTTCAACTTGTAACATGTATATCTCATGGATATTGTCAACATAGAGTAATATAATAAGTGCAATATGCAAGTATGTAGGAATCAATGCACAGTTCACACAAGTGTTTGCTTCTTGAGGTGGAGAGAAATAGGTGAACTGACTCAACAATGAAAGTAAAAGAATGGTCCTCCATAGAGGAAAAGCATCGATTGCTATATTTTTGCTAGAGCTTTGATTTTGAAAACATGAAACAATTTTGTCAACGGTAGTAATAAAGCATATGTATCATGTAAATTATATATTACAAGTTGCAAGCCTCATGCATAGTATACTAATAGTGCCCGCACCTTGTCCTAATTAGCTTGGACTACCGGATCATCACAATGCACATGTTTTAACCAAGTGTCACAAAGGGGTACCTCTATGCCGCCTGTACAAAGGTCTAAGGAGAAAGCTCGCATTGGATTTCTCGCTATTGATTATTCTCAACTTAGACATCCATACCGGGACAACATAGACAACAGATAATGGACTCCTCTTTTATGCATAAGCATGTAACAACAATTAATAATTTTCTCATATGAGATTGAGGATATTGTCCAAAACTGAAACTTCCACCATGGATCATGGCTTTAGTTAGCGGCCCAATGTTCTTCTCTAACAATATGCATGCTTAATCATAGGGTGGTAGATCGCTCTTACTTCAGACAAGACGAACATGCATAGCAACTCACATGAAATTCAACAAAAGTAGTTGATGGCGTCCCCAGTGAACATGGTTATCGCACAACAAGCAACTTAATAAGAGATAAAGTGCATAAGTACATATTCAATACCACAATAGTTTTTAAGCTATTTGTCCCATGAGCTATATATTGCAAAGGTGAATGATGAAATTTTAAAGGTAGCACTCAAGCAATTTACTTTGGAATGGCGGAAAATACCATGTAGTAGGTAGGTATGGTGGACACAAATGGCATAGTGGTTGGCTCAAGTATTTTGGATGCATGAGAGGTATTCCCTCTCGATACAAGGTTTAGGCTAGCAAGGCTTATTTGAAACAAACACAAGGATGAACCGGTGCAGCAAAACTCACATAAAAGACATATTGTAAACATTATAAGAATCTACACCGTCTTCCTTGTTGTTCAAAACTCAATACTAGAAATTATCTAGACTTTAGAGAGACCAAATATGCAAACCAAATTTTAACATGCTCTATGTATTTCTTCATTAATGGGTGCAAAGCATATGATGCAAGAGCTTAAACATGAGCACAACAATTGCCAAGTATCACATTACCCAAGACATTATAGCAATTACTACATGTATCATTTTCCAATTCCAACCATATAACAATTTAACGAAGAAGAAACTTCGCCATGAATACTATGAGTAGAAACTAAGGACATACTTGTCCATATGCTACAGCGGAGCGTGTCTCTCTCCCATACAATGAATGCTAGGATCCATTTATTCAAACAAAAACAAAAACAAAAACAAACCGACGCTCCAAGCAAAGCACATAAGATGTGATGGAATAAAAATATAGTTTCAGGGGAGGAACCTGATAATGTTGTCGATGAAGAAGGGGATGCCTTGGGCATCCCCAAGCTTAGATGCTTGAGTCTTCTTAGAATATGCAGGGGTGAACCACCGGGGCATCCCCAAGCTTAGAGCTTTCACTCTCCTTGATCATGTTGCATCTCTCTTGATCCTTGAAAACTTCCTCCACACCAAACTTAGAACAACTCATTAGAGGGTTAGTGGACAATAAAAATTAACATGTTCAGAGGTGACATAATCATTCTTAACACTTCTGGACATTGCATAAAGCTACTGGACATTCATGGATCAAAGAAATTCATCCAACATAGCAAAAGAGGCAATGCGAAATAAAACGCAGAATCTGTCAAAACAGAACAGTTCGTATTGACGAATTTTATCGAGGCACCAGACTTGCTCAAATGAAAATGCTCAAATTGAATGAAAGTTGCGTACATATCTGAGGATCACTCACGTAAATTGGCATAATTTTCTGAGTTACCTACAGAGAAAACAGCCCAGATTCGTGACAGCAAAGAAATCTGTTTCTGCGCAGTAATCCAAATCTAGTATGAACTTTTCTATCAACGACTTTACTTGGCACAACAAAACACTAAACTAAGATAAGGAGAGGTTGCTACAGTAGTAAACAACTTCGAAGACTCAAAATAAAAACAAAGTACTGTAGGTAAAAACCATGGGTTGTCTCCCATAAGCGCTTTTCTTTAACGCCTTTCAGCTAGGCGCAGAAAGTGTGTATCAAGTATTATCGAAGGGTGGTACTTCTATAGCGGGGTGTGGATTTTTCTCAACCAAGCATAGTATATTGGATACATAAGTTTTAGCGTCTCCCTTTTCATTAGTTTTGGGCTTGCTACTCTCATCAAACAAATTTTCGGAAACAAGCCAAGCATAGTTATTTTCTAGTGCATCATTCATAGCTAGGAGTTTACACGGTATTGGTGCTTTGATCTCCCCTCCATCATCAATATTATTAGTGTATCTTATTCTATCCATGTCCATCTTTTCAAGGAGACTAACAAAATTAGTATGAGAACCAAGCATATTAAATTTAGCAAAGACCTTTCTAGCCTCTCTTGCTATACCACCAAATTCTCTAAGAAGGGTTTCTAAAACAAAATCTTTCTTTTCCCCTTCTTCCATATCACCAAGTGTGAGAAACATGTGTTGGATTATAGGATTGAGATTAACAAATTTAGTTTCCAACATGCGAACTAAAGCAGCAGCAGCAATTTCATAAGTAGGGGCAAGGTCTACCAAGTGTCTATCCTCAAAATCGTCAATGGTACTAACATGGTTGAAAAATTCCTCTATATTATTTCTCCCAACTATAGACCCACGTCCTACCGGTATGTCTTTCGTGGTAAAATTAAAAGGAAACATGATGAATCAAGTAAAGTAAATGCAAGTAACTAATTTTTTTGTGTTTTTGTTATAGCAAACAAGATAGCAAATAAAGTAAAACTAGCAAGTAATTTTTTTTGTATTTTGATTTAGTGCAGCAAACAAAGTAGTAAATAAAACTAAGCAAGACAAAAACAAAGTAAAGAGATTGGGATGTGGAGACTCCCCTTGCAGCGTGTCTTGATCTCCCCGGCAACGGCGCCAGAAAAAGAGCTTGATGGCGTGTAACTCACACGTTCGTTGGGAACCCCAAGAGGAAGGTATGATGCGCACAGCAGCAAGTTTTCCCTCAGAAAGAAACCAAGGTTTATCGAACCAGGAGGAGCCAAGAAGCACGTTGAAGGGTGATGGCGGCGGGATGTAGTGCGGCGCAACACCAGGGATTCCGGCGCCAACGTGGAACCTGCACAACACAAACAAAGTACTTTGCCCCAACGAAACAGTGAGGTTGTCAATCTCACCGGCTTGCTGTAACAAAGGATTAACCGTATTGTGTGGAAGATGATTGTTTGCAGAAAACAGTAGAACAGTATTGCAGTAGATTGTATTTCAGTATAGAGAATTGGACCGGGGTCCACAGTTCACTAGAGGTGTCTCTCCCATAAGATAAACAGCATGTTGGGTGAACAAATTACAGTTGGGCAATTGACAAATAAAGAGGGCATGACCATGCACATACATATTATGATGAGTATTGTGAGATTTAATTGGGCATTACGACAAAGTACATAGACCGCTATCCAGCATGCATCTATGCCTAAAAAGTCCACCTTCAGGTTATCATCCGAACCCCCTCCAGTATTAAGTTGCTAACAACAGACAATTGCATTAAGTATTGCGCGTAATGTAATCAGTGACTATATCCTTGAACATAGCACTAATGTTTTATCCCTAGTGGCAACAGCACATCCACAACCTTAGAACTTTCTGTCACTGTCCCAGATATCAATGGAGGCATGAACCCACTATCGAGCATAAATACTGCCTCTTGGAGTTAAAAGCATCTACTTGGCCAGAGCATCTACTAGTAACGGAGAGCATGCAAGATCATAAACAACACATAGACATAACTTTGATAATCAACATAACAAGTATTCTCTATTCATCGGATCCCAACAAACGCAACATATAGAATTACAGATAGATGATCTTGATCATGTTAGGCAGCTCACAAGATCCGACAATTAAGCACAATGGGGAGAAGACAACCATCTAGCTACTGCTATGGACCCATAGTCCAGGGGTAGACTACTCACTCATCACTCCGGAGGCGACCATGGCGGCGTAGAGTCCTCCGGGAGATGATTCCCCTCTCCGGCAGGGTGCCGGAGGCGATCTCCTGGATCCCCCGAGATGGGATCGGCGGCGGCGGCGTCTCTGGAAGGTTTTCCGTATCGTGGCTCTCGGTACTGGGGGTTTCGCAACGGAGGCTTTAAGTAGGCGGAAGGGCAGGTCAGGAGGCGGCACGAGGGGCCCACACCACAGGGCCGCGCGGCCAAGGGGGGGCCGCGCCGCCCTAGGGTGTGGCCACCTCGTGGCCCCACTTCGTCTCCTCTTCGGTCTTCTGGAAGCTTCGTGGCAAAATAGGACCCTGGGCGTTGATTTCGTCCAATTCCGAGAATATTTCCTTACTAGGATTTCTGAAACCAAAAACAGCAGAAAACAGCAACTGGCACTTCGACATCTTGTTAATAGGTTAGTTCCAGAAAATGCACGAATATGACATAAAGTGTGCATAAAACATGTAGATAACATCAATAATGTGGCATGGAACATAAGAAATTATCGATACGTCGGAGACGTATCAGTCGGCGGTGAAGCAGATCCGTCGGTGGCGAGGTCGGCGGTGAAGCAGATCCGTCGGTGGCGAGGGCGGCGGGGGAGCAGATCAGGTGGGTGGACAGCCAACACGATCAAGGCTACGCTGTGGAGGAGTATGCCGGCGGCGAAGCAGATCTAGTACCGTAGAGAGTCAGAGCTTTGGCGTATGAGAGTATTTTTGAGCTAATGGGGCAAATGGTTGGTGGGTGGGTGTGGGCCTGTGGGGAGGGTTCGGGATCTAGGCAAGATATTTCATTGTTACCGAATGAGCCCTCCATGGTCGGTGGGTTGTAGCTTCCGGACCAGGGTTAAAAGGGTAAAACTGGTCACGGGATTTTCGAATGGATGCAGCGGGATGATTTGGCGCGCGGCCGAAATTTTCAGTTTCAAGCTACGAGCAGAACGACAAAAATAATGTTCTTCCCCAGGGAGCTCTCATTTCTTCCTCTTCTCTTTCTCTCTCGAGTCTCTCCCACTCCCCTGGCTCCTCTCCTCTTCTCTCCGGCAGCCTCGCCGGCCGGAGACGAGGCTGACTTCTCTCTGTATATCGTACACCCTCCGAACTAAATTAATTGATTCAACTTTCCTTAGACGTGTATGTATCTCGAGTACAAACATGTGTGGATACATCCATATTTAGATAAGCAAAGTTGAGTCAGTTAATTTGGATCCGAGGGAGTTCATGTTGTTGTAAGCTTAGATCCAGTGTTTCCCATGAGCAGAATGGCGCAATGGAGTCGGGGATCTCGTCATCGGCTTCAGATCTGGCCTACGGTGAATCTGGCGGATCTTGCCGGCCAAACCCCGAACTGGTGCCATCAAGGTGATGGCGCTAACGGTGAGGCCTGCTTTGGTCAGTGCTTCAGATCTGGTCAATGGGGAAGTCAAGCTGCTAACGTTCACAAGCTCGGGGCATACGACGGCGTCATCCGTCTTGCCCGTGAACATCTTGGCCTTTCAGCGGCCCTTCTCAGAGCCAATGTGCCGTTGCTGAGGCCCTTCTTCTCCTTCGTCCTGGCGACTACCAGCGACACCATCCCAAGTGGTGCGTCCCCGGCGACGGAGTTGCTGGAAAGCATGCGGAGCAGAGATCTGATGTGCGGTCCAGAAGGACTCGATTGATTTTCTTCTATATGTTTTGGGGTCCTTTTTGTAAAGTTGCAGGTCCTATTAGTTATTGTCTAGTTCTCTTGGACCTCTATGTAATTTTTTGGACTAGTTTCCATTTGCACCGATAAACTTGAATTTTGACAAGTTCACGGGAAAAAAATATGTAATGGCCAGCACTTGCTCAAGGGGCTCGTCTAGTGCGCACTAGTTTCCATTAGCACCGATAAATTTGAATCTTAACAAGTTCTTGGAAGAAAAAATTGATTCACATATAGCCTATCATGTATGAACATTATTTGGATTCAAACTATACATAGATGGCCAACACGTGTAAGAGGGGGTCCTCTAATGTGCACTAGTTTCCATTAGCACAGATAAATTTGAATCTTTACAAGTTCTCGAAAAAAATTTGCTTCACACATATGCCCTATCATGTATGAACATTATTGGGATTCATATTATATATAGATGGCCAACACTTGTGCAAGGGGTCCTCTAATTCTTGGGGATTTCAATCTATCTATCTCTCTCGATCTATCGTTGGTGGCCAGAACAACACACATATGCATGCACTTTATGCGCAAAGGCGCGGGTGCCTCTAATAATTCATGTGTGTGCGTATATTTGAACATATTCTTGGGGATTTCAATCTCTATCTCTCGATCTATATATCGTTGGTGGACAAGAAACACACTTATATATACGCATGCACTTTATGCGCAAAGGCGCGGGTGCCTCTAATAATGTGTGTGTGCACTCGATCGATGATCCCTAAACCTTAAACCCTAAAACCCTAATCCCTAATTATACCCTAAACATACACCCTAAACACCCTAAACACTAAACCCTAGACCCTAAACCCTAAACACTACTCCATATACCCTAAACCCTAAACACTAGACCCTAAACCCTAAACCCCAACCCTTGACCCTGAACCCTAAACCCTAAACCATAAACCCTAAATATATTTCAATCTCTCTCTAGATCTATATATCGTTGGTGGCCAAGAAACTTACTTATATATATATATACGCATGCACTTTATGCGCAAAGGCGTGGGTGCCTCTAATAATTATTAATGTGTGTGTGCACTCGATCGATGATCCCTAAACCTTAAACCCTAAAACCCTAATCCCTAATTATACCCTAACCGTATACCCTAAACACCCTAAACACTAAACCCTAAACCCTAGACCCTAAACCCTAAACACTAAACCCTAAACCCTAACCCTAGACCCTAAACCCTAAACACGTACTAAACCCTAAACCCTAGACCCTAAACCCTAATTAACCCTAACCCTAACCCTAAAACCCTAGCTAGCTAACCCTAAAACCTAAACCCTAATTAAACACTACATATATATATATAGGCCAACGACACTTAATTGCGCATCAAGCAGGCGACCAAATAATTAGCGCTGATAAATTAATTAACTTGAATCTTGACAAGTTCTCTCGAATGAAAACACATTTGATTAAGTTGCCTCATAATATATATACAATTAGTGTGCATACGCGCATGGCATACCATGGACATATCATTCGTGCATATATATATCTCAATATATATCTGAACATATTCTTGGGGATATATATATATATTTCAATCTCTCTCTCGATCTATATATATCGTTGGTGGCCAAGAAACACACTTATTATATATATACGCATGCACTTTATGCGCAAAGGCGCGGGTGCCTCTAATAATGTGTCTGTGCACTAGCTCGATCGATGATCCCTAAACCTTAAACCCTAAAACCCTAATCCATGATCCCTAATTATACATTAAACGTACACACTAAACCCTAAACCCTAGACCCCAAACCCCAAACCCCAAACCCCAAACCCTAAACCCTAAACCCTAATTAATTAACCTTAACCCTAACCCTACCCCTAAAACCCTAGCTAGCTAATCCTAAATCCTAAACCCTAATTAAACCCTACATATATATAGGCCAACGACACTAAATTGCGCATCAAGCAGGCGACCAACTAATTAGCGCTGCTAAATTAATTAACTTGAATCTTGACAAGTTCTCTCGAATGAAAACACATTTGATTAAGTTGCCTCATAATATATATACAATTAGTGTGCATGCGCGCATGGCATATACCTTGCACATATCATTTGTGCATATATTTCAATATATATCTGAACATATTCTTGGGGATAAATATATATATTTCAATCTTTCTCTCTCGATCTATATATATATCGTTGGTGACCAAAAAACACACTTATGTATACGCATGCACTTTATGCGCAAAGGCGCGGGTGCCTCTAATAATGTGTGTGTGCACTCGATCGATGATACCTAAACCTTAAACCCTAAAACCCTAATTCCTAATTATACCCTAAACGTACACCCTAAACACCCTAAACACTAAACCCTAGACCCTAAACCCTAAACACTACACCCTAAACCCTAAACCCTAACCCTAGACCCTAAACCCTAATTAAACACTAAACCCCAAACCCCAAACCCTAAACCCTAAACCCTAGACCCTAAACCCTAATTAATTAACCTTAACCCTAACCCTAACCCTAAAACCCTAGCTAGCTAATCCTAAACCCTAAACCCTAATTAAACCCTACATATATATAGGCCAACGACACTAAATTGCGCATCAAGCAGGCGACCAACTAATTAGCGCTAATAAATTAATTAACTTTGTTGAATCTTGACAAGTTCTCTCGAATGAAAACACATTTGATTAAGTTGCCTCATAATATATATACAATTAGTGTGCATGCGCGCATGGCATACCTTGCAAATATCATTCGTGCATATATTTCAATATAAATCTGAACATAATCTTGGGGATAAATATATATATTTCAATCTTTCTCTCTCGATCTATATATATATCGTTGGTGGCCAAAAAACACACTTATATATACGCATGCACTTTATGCGCAAAGGCGCGGGTGCCTCTAATAATGTGTGTGTGCACTCGATCGATGATCCCTAAACCTTAAACCCTAAAACCCTAATCCCTAATCCCTAATTATACCCTAAACGTACACCCTAAACACCCTAAACACTAAACCCTAAACCCTAGACCCTAAACCCTAAACACTACACCCTAAACCCTAAACCCTAAACCCTAACCCTAGACCCTATACCCTAATTAAACACTAAACCCCAAACCCTAAACCCTAAACCCTAGACCCTAAACCCTAATTAATTAACCTTAACCCTAACCCTAACCCTAAAACCCTAGCTAGCTAATCCTAAACCCTAAACCCTAATTAAACCCTACATATATATATAGGCCAACGACACTAAATTGCGCATCAAGCAGGCGACCAACTAATTAGCGCTAATAAATTAATTAACTTGTTGAATCTTGACAAGTTCTCTCGAATGAAAACACATTTGATTAAGTTGCCTCATAATATATATACAATTAGTGTGCATGCGCGCATGGCATACCTTGCACATATCATTCGTGCATATATTTCAATATAAATCTGAACATATTCTTGGGGATAAATATATATATTTCAATCTTTCTCTCTCGATCTATATATATATCGTTGGTGGCCAAAAAACACACTTATATATACGCATGCACTTTATGGGCAAAGGCGCGGGTGCCTCTAATAATGTGTGTGTGCACTCGATCGATGATCCCTAAACCTTAAACCCTAAAACCCTAATCCCTAATCCCTAATTATACCCTAAACGTACACCCTAAACACCCTAAACACTAAACCCTAAACCCTAGACCCTAAACCCTAAACACTACACCCTAAACCCTAAACCCTAAACCCTAACCCTAGACCCTATACACTAATTAAACACTAAACCCCAAACCCTCAACCCTAAACCCTAAACCCTAAACCCTAGACCCTAAACCCTAATTAATTAACCTTAACCCTAACCCTAACCCTAAAACCCTAGCTAGCTAATCCTAAACCCTAAACCCTAATTAAACCCTACATATATATAGGCCAACGACACTAAATTGCGCATCAAGCAGGCGACCAACTAATTAGCGCTAATAAATTAATTAACTTGTTGAATCTTGACATGTTCTCTCGAATGAAAACACATTTGATTAAGTTGCCTCATAATATATATACAATTAGTGTGCATGCGCGCATGGCATACCTTGCACATATCATTCGTGCATATATTTCAATATATATCTGAACATATTCTTGGGGATAAATATATATATTTCAATCTTTCTCTCTCGATCTATTTATATATATCGTTGGTGGCCAAAAAACACACTTATATATACGCATACACTTTATACGCAAAGGCGCGGGTGCCTCTAATAATGTGTGTGTGCACTCGATCGATGATCCCTAAACCTTAAACCCTAAAACCCTAATCCCTAATTATACCCTAAACGTACACCCTAAACACCCTAAACACTAAACCCTAAACCCTAGACCCTAAACCCTAAACACTACACCCTAAACACTAAACCCTAAACCCTAACCCTAGACCCTAAACCCTAATTAAACCCTAAACCCCAAACCCCAAACCCTAAACCCTAAACCCTAAACCCTAGACCCTAAACCCTAATTAATTAACCTTAACCCTAACCCTAACCCTAAAACCCTAGCTAGCTAATCCTAAACCCTAAACCCTAATTAAACCCTATATATATATAGGCCAACGACACTAAATTGCGCATCAAGCAGGCGACCAACTAATTAGCGCTAATAAATTAATTAACTTGTTGAATCTTGACAAGTTCTCTCGAATGAAAACACATTTGATTAAGTTGCCTCATAATATATATACAATTAGTGTGCATGCGCGCATGGCATACCTTGCACATATCATTCGTGCATATATTTCAATATATATCCGAACATATTCTTGGGGATAAATATATATATTTCAATCTTTCTCTCTCGATCTATATATATATATATCGTTGGTGGCCAAAAAACACACTTATATATACGCATGCACTTTATGCGCAAAGGAGCGGGTGTCTCTAATAATGTGTGTGTGCACTCGATCGATGATCCCTAAACCTTAAACCCTAAAACCCTAATCCCTAATTATACCCTAAACGTACACCCTAAACACCCTAAACACTAAACCCTAAACCCTAGACCCTAAACCCTAAACACTACACCCTAAACCCTAAACCCTAACCCTAGACCCTAAACCCTAATTAAACACTAAACCCCAAACCCAAACCCTAAACCCTAAACCCTAAACCCTAGACCCTAGACCCTAATTAATTAACCTTAACCCTAACCCTAATCCTAAAACCCTAGCTAGCTAATCCTAAACCCTAATCCCTAATTAAACCCTACATATATATAGGCCAACGACACTAAATTGCGCATCAAGCAGGCGACCAACTAATTAGCGCTAATAAATTAATTAACTTGTTGAATCTTGACAAGTTCTCTCGAATGAAAACACATTTGATTAAGTTGCCTCGTAATATATATACAATTAGTGTGCATCCGCGCATGGCATACCTTGCACATATGATCATTCGTGCATATATTTCAATATATATCTGAACATATTCTTGGGAATAAATATATATATTTCAATCTTTCTCTCTCGATCTATATATATATATCGTAGGTGGCCAAAAAACACACTTATATATACGCATGCACTTTATGCTCAAAGGCGCGGGAGCCTCTAATAATGTGTGTGTGCACTCGATCGATGATCCCTAAACCTTAAACCCTAAAACCCTAATCCCTAATTATACCCTAAACGTACACCCTAAATTAACACCCTAAACACTAAACGCTAAACCCCTAGACCCTAAACCCTAAACACTACACCCTAAACCCTAAACCCTAAACCCTAACCCTAAACCCCAACCCCAAACCCTGCTAAACCCTAAACCCTAGGCCCTAAACCCTAATTAATTAACCTTAACCCTAACCCTAAAACCCTAGCTAGCTAACCCTAAACCCTAAACCCTAATTAAACCCTACATATATATATAGGCCAACGACACTTAATTAATTGCGCCTCAAGCAGGCGACCAACTAATTAGCTAGCGCACTGATAAATTAATTAACTTGAATCTTGACAAGTTCTCTCGAATGAAAACACATTTGATTAAGTTGCCTCATAATATATATACAACTAGTGTGCATGCGCGCATGGCATACGTACCTTGCACATATCATTTGTGCATATATTTCAATATATATATCTGAACATATTTCTTTGGGATAAATATATATATTTCAATCTTTCTCTCTCGATCTATATATATATCGTTGGTGGCCAAAAAACACACACACATATATATATATACGCATGTACTTTATGCGCAAAGGCGCGGGTGCCTCTAATAATGTGTGTGTGCACTCGATCGATGATCCTTAAACCTTAAACCCTAAAACCCTAATCCCTAATCCCTAATTATACCCTAAACGTACACCCTAAATTAACACCCTAAACACTAAACCCTAAACCTAAACCCTAAACCCTAAACACTACACCCTAAACCCTAAACCCTAACCCTAGACCCTAAACCCTAAACAATAAACCCCAAACCCCAAACCCTAAACCCTAAACCCTAAACCCTAAACCCTAGACCCTAAACCCTAATTAATTAACCTTAACCCTAACCCTAAAACCCTAGCTAGCTAATCCTAAACCCTAAACCCTAATTAAACCCTACATATATATAGGCCAACGACACTTAATTGCGCATCAAGCAAGCGACCAACTAATTAGCGCTGATAAATTAACTAACTTGAATCTTGACAAGTTCTCTCGAATGAAAACACATTTGATTAAGTTGCCTCATAATATATATATAATTAGTGTGCATGAGCGCATGGCATACCTTGCACATATCATTCGTGCATATATTTCAATATATATCCGAACATATTCTTGGGGATAAATATATATAGTTCAATCTCTCTCTCTCTCTCGATCTATATATATATTGTTGGTGGCCAAAAACACACTTATATATACGCATGCACTTTATGCGCAAAGGTGCGGGTGCCTCTCTAATAATGTGTGTGTGCACTCGATCGATGATCCCTAAATCTTAAACCCTAAAACCCTAATCCCTAACACCTAATTATACCCTAAACATACACCCCCTAAACACCCTAAACACTAAACCCTAAACCCTAAAGCCCTAAACACTAAACCCTAAACACTAAACCCTAAACCCTAAACCCTAACCCTAACCCTAACCCCTAGCTAGCTAACCCTAAACCCTAAACCCTACATATATAGGCCAACGACACTTAATTGCGCATCAAGCAGGCGACCAACTAATTAGCGCTGATAAATTAATTGATTCGTGCATATATTTCAATATATTTTTGAACATATTCTTGGGGATATATATATATTTAAATCTCTCTGTTATCTCGATCTATATATCGTTGGTGGCCAAGAAACACAATTATATATATACGCATGCACTTTATGCGCAAAGGCGCGGGTGCCTCTAATAATGTGTGTGTGCACTCGATCGTTGATCCCTAAACCTTAAACCCTAAAACCCTAATCCCTAATCCCTAATTATACCCTAAACGTACACCCTAAACACCCTAAACACTAGACCCTAAACCCTAAATGTACACCCTAAACACCCTAAACACTAAACCCTAAACCCTAGACCCTAAACCCTAGACCGTAAACCCTAACCCTAAAACCCTAGCTAGCTAACCCTAAACCCTAAACCCTAATTAAACCCTACATATATATATATAGGCCAACGACACTTAATTGCTCATCAAGTAGGCGACCAATTAACTAATTAGCGCTGATAAATTAATTAACTTGATTTTTGACAAGTTCTTGATCTCGAATGAAAACACATTTGATTAAGTTGTCTCATAATATATATATAATTAGTGTGCATGTGCGCATGGCATACCTTGCATATCATTCGTGCATATATTTCAATACATGTTTGAAGATATTCTTGGGGATATATATATTTCAATCTCTCTCTCTCTCGATCTATATATCGTTGGTGGCCAAGAAACACACTTATATATATACACATGTACTTTAATTTATTTGCCTCACAATATATATAATAAATATGCATGCATGGCCTAACCATGTATGCTTATATATGTGTTTAATTTGGAGATTTCTATCGCTCTCTCGCCGCTCTCTCGTTGGTGGCCAACAACACACACATGCACTTTGTGCGCAAAGGCGCGCATGTGCCTCTAATAATGTGTCTTGTGATCGATCGGTCTAGTTTTGATTAATCATAGCACACAAATATAGAAGTTTTATTTGAATCCACACAACCCTAATCTAAAACACATAGCCCCTAACATGGCCTAATTAACTGACCCCTTCTCTCTAGCTAATTAGTGGAAATTCCACAAAATCAAAAGGGGTCCCTCACTAATTATACATATATATCTAGATTGTGATAAACTTTTGCCCCATATTTGGTGGATGGGTGCATCTTGGCATGTAAAACAATTAATGTTTGCAAATGGTGTTGTCAAAATTTATGTACAAATGATTTCTTTCCATCCAAAGTGCATAAAATGGGAGTTTTAATGAAGAAGGTACAAATAAAACAGCTCAACATGCCTCCACACCCCGATTTTCACAGGAAGTAGAGCATATTTAAAGGATAATTCCAGAGTTTTACTATTTTTCAAGCAACTTTGCTAATTTCCACCCACTCACATGACTTTATGTCGATTTAACGAAAATAGGGCGAATTTAAACTACATGGGCGGGATAGTTTGAATTGTGCGCGCGGCAAAGGGAACCGCCTATTCCTCAACCTTGTGCACGGCAAATTACACACGCAACTTCATTAAACACCACCTACCGGGCGGCCCGGCCGCATGACCCCCCACCCACCGCTACACAACTTATCCCCGTCCGTGCAAAGAGCTTCCCCTCCCCGTCCCGTCCGTGCGAAGAAGAAGCTTCCCCTCCCCGTCGTTCTTCTCGAGACGCACCGGCGGTCAAGTTGATCCACGGTAGGGTTGCTATCTCTAGCTCAATCATTCATCGGGAAAGACGGCCTAACGATTTATATTTTCTTGATGCTGCTAAAAAAATCGTCAGTATGCTCGAACTAATTGGCACTTTATAGTTTTTCGCTCGATTTGTCCTCGATCAATTTGTTCATTTGCGTGGGCATATAGAGTCAATTCTGCACTCGATCCGTTAATTTGCTGAAATGCCATGGCAGAGATTTGTACACGATCTGTTTGCTAAAATGTCGATGGGCATTTTTTGTTTTGTACTCGACATGATTGCTGAAATGCATAATCATGTACTAGTATAGTTTTGTACTCGATGGATATACATTTCCTACTTCGCCTTAAATTAATCACCAACCATTGTATCTCATAATTAAACAGATGGACAGAACTTGGATACTGCATGGACACTTATGTTCCCCTTCATATATAAATGGTGTTCAACCCTTTATGGGGTTTATTAGAGCTGATGAAGGTCACGACCTGGACGTGTATTGCCCGTGCTGCACATGTATGAATGGTGAGAAGAGGCCTCACCATGTAGTGGAAGATCATTTACACATTTTTGGGATGGACCGCACATATGTTAGGTGGGTTTATCATGGTGAACCACATAATGATCCTTCAGCGGGAAAAGCAGATCTTGCTCACACTGTATGTGTGCTGGCATATGTAGTTAATTATTTATATTGATGCTGCCGCTGTTTCGATCAATAGTTTGCATTGCTGTGCAAGTTCTGTACTCAAATTTAACTTGTTGCAGATGGATGGACGGGAAGGAGAGAAAAGGCGCTTGCTTCAGGAACCGGGTTTCAGCTCTGGGACATGTGCTGTGCCAGATGAGAAGGTAAATATGTAAAACGGCATTTGTTCAGGTTGCATCCCTTAGATGTTTGTCTAATCTGTTGATGTACTAATTGCAGAAGCATAGAGTTGAAGAGGTCTCTCAGTTTGATGGGAGATTTGAAGATGAATCTCAGTTTGATGCACCTGTGGATGGTACTGATGACGGGCCTTTCATAGACGAAGGTCATGCACCTGAGATTATCCAGCCTACAGAAGGAGGCCGTGGACCGAGTACACAGCTTTGCGTTGAAGTGGATGCACGCCCAGAGATCATCAGTGGCATCCGGGTAGTCTCAAGACCACCCAGCCCTGATGCACCTGTGGATGGTACTGATGACGAGCCTTTCATAGACGAAGGTCCTGCACCTGAGATTATCCAGCCTACAGAAGGAGGCCGTGGACCGAGTACACAGCTTTGCGTTGAAGCGGATGCACGCCCGGAGATCATCAGGGGCGTCCCGGTAGTCTCAGGACCACCTAGCCCTGATGCAAAATGTTGAGCTACTTTATGATTCGTACTCTTATGTTCTGTTGCTGTAGTATGTACTATCTTTGTTATGATTTGTACGCCTTTGGTGCTAGAACTATAATTACGCATTCAGTGGATGATCGCGTTGCAAAATTTGACACCCACACAATCAGTTCATCGTATGAGTAGTAGCACAATTACTTCTACAGCCAGTCCTGCCAGCGCATTAATTGGTAGCATGAAACACTTTCAGGCACTCCCCTCTGATTCATATTAATTGACTCAATTTTGTCTAGATATGGATGTATCTAGATGCATTTGTTAACTAGACTAACAAACTTGAGTCAGTTAATATGAATCGGTGTAAACCGCCCAAGTCCTCCAGCAGCTAGTTTATTGACTCTGGACTCCAAGCCTCTCGCGGCAAGCCATCGACGAAGATTTGACCAGATCTTGGCCCGCTTTTTTTTTGCGAATAGCAAAGCTTTGACCAGTTCCTCTCTGGATACAGCACGCCGGTGAGCTTGCACGGTTGCCATGAGCACTTTCCGGCGGAACTTCCTCTGCAGCGCTGATACGTCTCCGACGTATCGATAATTTCTTATGTTCCATGCCACATTATTGATGTTATCTACATGTTTTATGCACACTTTATGTCATATTCGTGCATTTTCTGGAACTAACCTATTAACAAGATGCCGAAGTGCCAGTTGCTGTTTTCTGCTGTTTTTGGTTTCAGAAATCCTAGTAAGGAAATATTCTCGGAATTGGACGAAATCAAAGCCCAGGGGCCTATTTTCTCACGAAGCTTCCAGAAGTCCGAAGGAGAGACGAAGAGGGGCCACGGAGGGGCCACACTACAAGGCGGCGCGGCCCCCCCCTTGGCCGCGCGGCCCTGTGGTGTGGGGCCCCCGTGCCGCCTCTTGACCTGCCCTTCCGCCTACAAATAGCCTCCGTGACGAAACCCCCAGTACCGAGAACCACGATACGGAAAACCTTCCAGAGACGCCGCCGCCGCCGATCCCATCTCGGGGGATCCAGGAGATCGCCTCCGGCACCCTGCCGGAGAGGGGAATCATCTCCCGGAGGACTCTACGCCGCCATGGTCGCCTCCGGTGTGATGTGTGAGTAGTCTACCCCTGGACTATGGGTCCATAGCAGTAGCTAGATGGTTGTCTTCTCCCCATTGTGCTATCATTGTCGGATCTTGTGAGCTGCCTATCATGATCAAGATCATCTATCTGTAATTCTATATGTTGCGTTTGTTGGGATCCGATGAATAGAGAATACTTGTTATGTTGATTATCAAAGTTATATCTACGTGTTGTTTATGATCTTGCATGCTTTCCGTTACTAGTAGATGCTCTGGCCAAGTAGATGCTTGTAACTCCAAGAGGGAGTACTTATGCTCGATAGTGGGTTCATGCCTGCATTGACACCTGGGACAGTGACAGAAAGTTCTAAGGTTGTGTTGTGCTGTTGCCACTAGGGATAAAACATTGATGCTATGTCTAAGGATGTAGTTGTTGATTACATTACGCACCATACTTAATGCAATTGTCTGTTGCTTTGCAACTTAATACTGGAAGGGGTTCGGATGATAACCTGAAGGTGGACTTTTTAGGCATAGATGCAGTTGGATGGCGGTCTATGTACTTTGTCGTAATGCCCAATTAAATCTCACTATACTCATCATGATATGTATGTGCATTGTCATGCTCTCTTTATTTGTCAATTGCCCAACTGTAATTTGTTCACCCAACATGCTGTTCGTCTTATGGGAGAGACACCTCTAGTGAACTGTGGACCCCGGTCCAATTCTCTTTACTGAAATACAATCTACTGCAATACTTGTTCTACTGTTTTCTGCAAACAATCATCTTCCACACAATACGGTTAATCCTTTGTTACAGCAAGCCGGTGAGATTGACAACCTCACTGTTTCGTTGGGGCAAAGTACTTTGGTTGTGTTGTGCAGGTTCCACGTTGGCGCCGGAATCCCTGGTGTTGCGCCGCACTACATCTCGCCGCCATCAACCTTCAACGTGCTTCTTGGCTCCTCCTGGTTCGATAAACCTTGGTTTCTTTCTGAGGGAAAACTTGCTGCTGTGCGCATCATACCTTCCTCTTGGGGTTGCCCAACGAACGTGTGAAATACACGCCATCAAGCATATTTTCTGGCGCCGTTGCCGGGGAGATCAAGACACGCTGCAAGGGGAGTCTCCACTTCTCAATCTCTTTACTTTGTTTTTGTCTTGCTTAGTTTTATTTACTACTTTGTTTGCTGCACTAAATCAAAATACAAAAAAATTAGTTGCTAGTTTTACTTTATTTGCTATCTTGTTTGCTATATCGAAAACACAAAAAAATTAGTTTACTTGCATTTACTTTATCTAGTTTGCTTTATTTCCTACTACTAAAATGAGTAACCCGGAAGTTGAAGTTCGTACATTTAAACAACGAGGGGGAGAATGTTTGAGAGATGCTTGGTATAGAATTAGTGATGCCCATAATAGATGCACTAAGAAACACTCCACCATTATTTTACTCAGGAACTTTTATGTTGGTATCTCTAGCTGGAATAGATATGTTCTTGATAGTCTCGCAAAAGGTGACTTCTTAAGTACTCCTGCATTAGAAGCTAGTTGCATTATTGAGAGTTTATTTGGAATACCCCCTGTTGATAAAGTTAAAACTGAAATCTCTCTTGAAGATGTCATGAAAAAATTGGAAACCATAGAGAAAAATTTTCCAAGTATTGAAGCTAAATTGGAAATATTACTTGATAAAACTGATGAACTTGATAAATCCTTAGGAGGAATTGATGAAAGAATTAGTGTCCTAAGAACTAATGCTGTCCATGATGATCAAATCAATAGGATTGACGAACTTGAAAAAGCTATGGGAACCTTGGGTTCAACATTTTCTTCTCTTAAATATAAGGAGAAAGCTTATGTGGGTAAGGAGCAAAAATTTATGTATGTCTCTAAAGTGCCTAGACCAAAGAAGTATTATTATAGGCCTAAAATTGACAAAGCCCTTAGTACCACTATGGATGGGGGAGCTCATGATAACGATGCACCATCTCTTGATAATACTTGATACACACTTTCTGCGCCTAGCTGAAAGGCGTTAAAGAAAAGCGCTTATGGGAGACAACCCATGTTTTTACCTACAGTACTTTGTTTTTATTTTGTGTCTTGGAAGTTGTTTACTACTGTAGCAACCTCTCCTTATCTTAGTTTTGTGTTTTGTTGTGCCAAGTTAAGCCGTTGATAGAAAAGTAAGTACTAGATTTGGATTACTGCACAGTTCCAGATTTCTTTGCTGTCACGAATCTGGGTCCACCTCCCTGTAGGTAACTCAGAAAATTAAGCCAATTTACGTGCATGATCCTCAGATATGTACGCAACTTTCATTCAATTTGAGCATTTTCATTTGAGCAAGTCTGGTGCCATTTTAAAATTCGTCAATACGAACTGTTCTGTTTTGACAGATTCTGCCTTTTATTTCGCATTGCCTCTTTCGCTATGTTGGATGAATTTCTTTGATCCACTAATGTCCAGTAGCATTATGCAATGTCCAGAAGTGTTAAGAATGATTGTGTCACCTCTGAATATGTCAATTTATATTGTGCACTAACCCTCTAATGAGTTGTTTCGAGTTTGGTGTGGAGGAAGTTTTCAAGGATCAAGAGAGGAGTATGATGCAACATGATCAAGGAGAGTGAAAGCTCTAAGCTTGGGGATGCACCCGGTGGTTCACCCCTGCATATATCAAGAAGACTCAAGCGTCTAAGCTTGGGGATGCCCAAGGCATCCCCTTCTTCATCGACAACATTATCAGGTTCCTCCCCTGAAACTATATTTTTATTCCATCACATCTTATGTGCTTTTTCTTGGAGCGTCGGTTTGTTTTTGTTTTTTGTTTTGTTTGAATAAAATGGATCCTAGCATTCACTTTATGGGAGAGATACACGCTCCGCTGTAGCATATGGACAAGTATGTCCTTGGTTTCTACTCATAGTATTCATGGCGAAGTTTCTCCTTCGTTAAATTGTTATATGGTTGGAATTGGAAAATGATACATGTAGTAATTGCTATAAATGTCTTGGGTAATGTGATACTTGGCATTGTTGTGCTCATGATTAAGCTCTTGCATCATATGCTTTGCACCCATTAATGAAGAAATACATAGAGCATGCTAAAATTTGGTTTGCATATTTGGTTTCTCTAAGGTCTAGATAATTTCTAGTATTGAGTTTGAACAACAAGGAAGACGGTGTAGAGTCTTATAATGTTTTCAATATGTCTTTTATGTGAGTTTTGCTGCACCGGTTCATCCTTGTGTTTGTTTCAAATAAGCCTTGCTAGCCTAAACCATTGTATCGAGAGGGAATACTTCTCATGCATCCAAAATACTTGAGCCAACCACTATGCCATTTGTGTCCACCATACCTACCTACTACATGGTATTTTCCAGCCATTCCAAAGTAAATTGCTTGAGTGCTACCTTTAAAATTCCATCATTCACCTTTGCAATATATAGCTCATGGGACAAATAGCTTAAAAACTATTGTGGTATTGAATATGTAATTATGCACTTTATCTCTTATTAAGTTGCTTGTTGTGCGATAACCATGTTTACTGGGGAACGCCATCAACTCATTGTTGAATTTCATGTGAGTTGCTATGCATGTTCGTCTTGTCTGAAGTAAGGGCGATCTACACTGAGTTGAATGGTTTGAGCATGCATATTGTGAGAGAAGAACATTGGGCCGCTAACTAAAGCCATGCTCCATGGTGGAAGTTTCAGTTTTGGACAAACATCCTCAAATCTCTAATGAGAAAAGAATTAATTGTTGTTGAATGCTTAAAGCATTAAAAGAGGAGTCCATTATCTGTTGTCTATGTTGTCCCGGTATGGATGTCTAAGTTGAGAATAATCAAAAGCGAGAAATCCAAATACGAGCTTTCTCCTTAGACCTTTGTACAGGCGGCATAGAGGTACCCCTTTGTGATACTTGGTTAAAGCATATGTATTGCGGTGATAATCCAGGTAGTCCAAGCTAATTAGGACAAGGTGCGGGCACTATTAGTACACTATGCATGAGGCTTGCAACTTATAAGATATAATTTACATGATGCATATGCTTTATTACTACCGTTGACAAAATTGTTCCATGTTTTCAAAATCAAAGCTCTAGCACAAATATAGCAATCGATGCTTTTCCTCTATGAGGACCATTCTTTTACTTTCAATGTTGAGTCAGTTCACCTATTTCTCTCCACCTCAAGAGGCAAACACTTGTGTGAACTGTGCATTGATTCCTACATACTTGCTTATTGCACTTATTATATTACTCTATGTTGACAATATCCATGAGATATACATGTTACAAGTTGAAAGCAACCGCTGAAACTTAATCTTCTTTTGTGTTGCTTCAATACCTTTACTTTGAATTATTGCTTTATGAGTTAACTCTTATGCAAGACTTATTGATGCTTGTCTTGAAGTGCTATTCATGAAAAGTCTTTGCTATATGATTCACTTGTTTACTCATGTCATATACATTGTTTTGATCGCTGCATTCACTACATATGCTTTACAAATAGTATGATCAAGATTATGATGGCATGTCACTCCAGAAATTATACGTATTTATCGTTTTACCTGCTCGGGACGAGCAGAACTAAGCGTGGGGATGCTGATACGTCTCCGACGTATCGATAATTTCTTATGTTCCATGCCACATTATTGATGTTAGCTACAGGTTTTATGCACACTGTCTGTCATATTCGTGCATTTTACGGAACTAACCTATTAACAAGATGCCGAAGTGCCGATTCTTTGTTTTCTGCTGTTTTTGGTTTCAGAAATCCTAGTAAGGAAATATTCTCGGAATTGGACGAAATCAAAGCCCAGGGCCTATTTTCTCACGAAGCTTCGGAAGTCCGAAGGAGAGACGAAGAGGGGCCACGGAGGGGCCACACTACAAGGCGGCGCGGCCCCCCCCTTGGTCGCGCGGCCCTGTGGTGTGGGGCCCCCGTGCCGCCTCTTGACCTGCCCTTCCGCCTACAAATAGCCTCCGTGACGAAACCCCCAGTACCGAGAACCACGATACGGAAAACCTTCCAGAGACGCCGCCGCCGCCGATCCCATCTCGGGGGATCCAGGAGATCGCCTCCGGCACCCTGCCGGAGAGGGGAATCATCTCCCGGAGGACTCTACGCCGCCATGGTCGCCTCCGGTGTGATGTGTGAGTAGTCTACCCCTGGACTATGGGTCCATAGCAGTAGCTAGATGGTTGTCTTCTCCCCATTGTGCTATCATTGTCGGATCTTGTGAGCTGCCTATCATGATCAAGATCATCTATACGTAATTCTATATGTTGCGTTTGTTGGGATCCGATGAATAGAGAATACTTGTTATGTTGATTATCAAAGTTATATCTACGTGTTGTTTATGATCTTGCATGCTTTCCGTTACTAGTAGATGCTCTGGCCAAGTAGATACTTGTAACTCCAAGAGGGAGTACTTATGCTCGATAGTGGGTTCATGCCTGCATTGACACAGGACAGTGTGAAAGTTCTAAGGTTGTGTTGTGCTGTTGCCACTAGGGATAAAACATTGATGCTATGTCTAAGGATGTAGTTGTTGATTACATTACGCACCATACTTAATGCAATTGTCTGTTGCTTTGCAACTTAATACTTTGGAAGGGGTTCGGATGATAACTTTGAAGGTGGACTTTTTAGGCATAGATGCAGTTGGATGGCGGTCTATGTACTTTGTCGTAATGCCCAATTAAATCTCACTATACTCATCATGATATGTATGTGCATTGTCATGCTCTCTTTATTTGTCAATTGCCCAACTGTAATTTGTTCACCCAACATGCTGTTCGTCTTATGGGAGAGACACCTCTAGTGAACTGTGGACCCCGGTCCAATTCTCTTTACTGAAATACAATTTACTGCAATACTTGTTCTACTGTTTTCTGCAAACAATCATCTTCCACACAATACGGTTAATCCTTTGTTACAGCAAGCCGGTGAGATTGACAACCTCACTGTTTCGTTGGGGCAAAGTACTTTGGTTGTGTTGTGCAGGTTCCACGTTGGCGCCGGAATCCCTGGTGTTGCGCCGCACTACATCTCGCCGCCATGAACCTTCAACGTGCTTCTTGGCTCCTCCTGGTTCGATAAACCTTGGTTTCTTTCTGAGGGAAAACTTGCTGCTGTGCGCATCATACCTTCCTCTTGGGGTTGCCCAACGAACGTGTGAAATACACGCCATCAAGCGCCCTCAAGCCGCCGCTGTGAGACAGCACGCAGTGCCTCGAGGTGGACGGAACGGACGAACTCGGGATCTCAGGGCGGGGGGTCCGCCTCGTCCGGGAACGATCTCCAGCGGGTTAACGAGGACATGCATGGCGGCCAGGGGATTTGGTTTTTTTTGTTGTTGTTTGAGCTTGGGATTTGGGGTTTTTTCGGATAGGGGAGGAGGAACCGAGGAAGAGGAAGGAACAGCCCGCGTGCTTGGCGCGTGGCAGTGTGCTTGAATTTCAAATTTTTGTGAAATGTTTCATTTCCCCGCTACAATTCGGGGGTTTTCTTGACGCGCCAATGCGTCCCGCCGTGCAGGTTCAAGTGAATTTGGGGTGCCACACTATGGGCCCCAGTTTCAGTGAGACATGTAAAGACTAGTCACATCAGTAAGTTCACTGTGTAATAAAATATGTTACCCCTCCCCTTTATGTAGCCCCCTTTGTCTCTCCCGATCGAGTGCCGACAGCCGACGGATGCAAGCCGCTAGCTCGATCCCCTCCTTTCGCCTCCACCGTCCAGGCATCCAGCTTGGAGGGGCAAGCTGCATCTAGACCAAGCGGATTAGGTAGTACTAGTAATGCTCTTTCCTTTCTCGAGATCGGTTCTTTTTTCCTCACCTCGATATATTGCGCATCTACTATTTCCTATTCTGGGCGAAGGGGTGTCTTTCTGGTCACCCTCGCGCTGGGAGTGATTGATGGGGGTAGGGGGCGGGGGCTACCTTTGCTTGGATTGGGGTGTTCTTCCTTTATTTGTCGACATTTGCAACCTTTGTAGTTTCTGCAGATCCTCAATGTATCTTTTGTCAGCTTGTACAGGAAAGGAAATACCTCGGTGGTGGTGGGGGGGCAATGGAGCGTAAGGCCACCACGCATGTGGGCAGTTGGCTGAGCCTGAGCTGCGTCCCCAGCCCCGCAAAGCAGGTACTCCGTTTGCTTATCCACTCTGTCTGTCTGCATCCTCAATCTGTTCCTGTTCTGGAAGATGCTTAAAGTAGCACATGTCTTCAGCTGTTTGTGCATAAAGCCTCTGTGACACCATGCTCTATATTCTCTGTATCAGGTTGGTACCTCCAGGTTCCGTGCTGAGGCTATGGGGAACGAGAATAGCGCCCCACCTGCTGCAGGAGCATGGCCCGATCTGCAGCACAAGAAGCGAAATGCCACTGCCGAGCTGGGCAGGGACCGCCGAGGGGTAATTTTTTTTAACCAACTTACCATGATGTAGTCTGAATCTGATACTCCCTCAGATCCAAATTAATTGACTCAACTATCTGTAGATACGGATGTATCTAGATGTGTTTTTAGCTCTAGATACTACTACCTCCATCCCAAAGCTTAGGGATTATATTATTTTTAGAAAGTCAAACTATACCATGTTTGACTAAGCTTTTACCAAAAATCATTAACATGCAAAATACAAAATTAATATCATTAAATAGGTTGTGAAATATATTTTCCTACGGTATCTACACAATATTATATTTGTTGATAGAATGTTCTAAAATTTTGGTCAAACTTTACTTGTTTTGATTTCTCAAAAATAAATAAGCCTTAAGCTTTGGGATGGAGGTATCTAGACAAAGCTGAGTCAACTGGAGTAGTTTTTTTGTCTGTCCATAGCTAGTGTTCATGGTGCAAAAGGCTAAGAGCATCCACTATATGCATCAGTCTATCTCATACAGTAATTCAATATCACTGCTGAGGTCTGCCTTTTGTTTTGCTATTCATATGCAGACTGAAACTTTAGGGCCTTTACTCAAAAGGAAGATCAAAACTGCGGCTGATCAGGCTGCCAGTATGTTGATGCCGCCCCCATCTTCTAAATGCCTCTACAAGCACAAGGCCACGCGCCCGCTGGGTGGTGATCTTTTAATGAATATGGTATATTTTCTTAATCCACAAAACATGCCTTGATATTTGTCTGTTTATTGTCGGTTTTTTCTAATGCTTGCCAAAAGTTTACAACAACAACAACAACCAAGCCTTTCAGTCCCAAACAAGTTGGGGTAGGCTATAGTTGAAGCCCATAAGATCTCGAAGCCAAAAGTTTAGAAACACCAAATTCGTTTGCTTACAATCATCATACAGTAATGTTCATCTACTCTCCAGTTCCCCTAACCCAACAAAAACTGATGTTAATTACGATTTTTAGATTAAAAGAGCACCATTAGGCGCTGTTAATTACGATTTTGAGATTAAATGTCATTTGCAATTGCTAATTACAATTTTGAGGCAAATGATTACTTTCACCTTGATCTGTTCTGCTCCTCATTTTTCCCAACCGAAAAAGGTAACCATTCCATTCCTCTGAAATGGAACCATTCCATTCCGCGCTGTTTCAGAACCGAACACACCCTTGCATTGTTGTGAACTATTGTCCATACACAGCCATACCCTTCCACTTACATCCAGCACTATATGCATCAGTCTGTCTCAGAGTCATTCAATATCACTGCTGAGATCTGTTCCCATTCTTATGCAGGCTGAAACTGCTGCGCCTTTACTCAAGTGGATGCAAAATGAGGCTGATGAGGCTGCTGTGAGGACGATGGTGCCGGCACCATCATCCGAAAACCTCTACAAGCACGAGGCCATGGGCCAGCTGGGTGGTGACCTTTTAATGAATCTGGTATATTTTCTTAATCCACATACATGATTTTATTATTATCTGTTTAATTACTGTTGGCTTTGCCTAATGCTTACCAAAAGTTCAGAAACACTGCGTTTGCTTACAATCATCATACACTAATTTTTCACTTTTCAGTCTGTCTCATCCAGTATATAAACTGTTGAGTTCCGTTGGCTTCTTTTGTAATCATTTGCATTGTTGTCAACTGTTGTCTATGCACAACCCTATTCTTCCACTTACATCCCGCACTTTTTGCATCAGTCCATCTCATAGATTTATTAAATATCAATGATGAGTTCTGTTGCTATTCATATGCAGGATGAAGCTTCTGTGCCTCTACTCAAATGGATAAAAATGATCCTGATGAGGCTGCTGTGAAGATGATGGTGCCGCCACCATCTTCTGAAAACCTCCTCAAGCACAAGGCCACGGGCCAGCTGGGTGGTATCCTTTTTAAGCAGGTATATTTTCTTAATCCTCATACATGATTTGATTTGTCTGTTTATTGCCGGCTTTGTCTAATTATGCTTACCAATAGTTCAGAAACACACACAACCCTATTCTTCCACTTACATCCAGCACTATATGCATCAGTGTCTCATAGATTCATTTTATATATCACTGCTGATGTCTGTTGCTCATCAATTTTCATATGCAGACTGAAACTGCTAAGCCTTCATTGGTCAAAAGGATTGCAACTGCTGCTGATGAGGCATCTGCAGAGGCTGCCACCAAGTTACTGTCAGCCCCACCTTCTGGATGCTTATATAAGCTCAAGTCCAAGGACCAGCCGGGCCGTAACCATCCAAGGGTTCGGGTATATTTTCTTAAGCCACATATACATGCCATGATTTATTTCTGATATTATCACCGGCTCTGTCTACTGCTTCTTGGAATTCGGAAACGCCAAATTAGCATGCTTATATTCATCATACACTAAATTTTGACTGTTCAGTTTGTAACATAGTGTTATGCACTCGCTTGTCAACATTTGCATTGCTCTGAACTATGCACTTTACACAACCTAATTCTTCCACTTACATTCAGCGCTACGCACCAGTAGTACCTCCCATGTTTCCTTCACCATCCCGATGCCGAGCTTGCGGGAATATGGCGGGCCCATGTACATACCCCGCATATAACACCTCCTATGGCTCTATCTACCTTTCTAATAACTCCTTCACAGAGTTACAGGTATGTATTCTCAGTGGTTTAGCATGAATTGGCATATAGTAAAGTCTTGTTTTAGTCTTCCTGCTTATTACATTAGTATCAATTTTCACCTGCAGACTGTACCTTGTGAACTTCGTCCAATGATTAACCAGATGTGTCCGCATGAAGGGTCTTTCACTATGCATGGCAATGGCAAATTGATGAACACCTACACGGTCTATGAGGTGTATGTCTACAAGACGCAGGCCATCACATATTTGTATGGACATGATTGGAGAAAGTTTGCTTTTGACTACGGTCTGAAGAAGGGCGATGAGCTGAGGATCAGAAACTCAAACGGGCAGATATACGTAACTGCTTACAGAGTTGGAGACACTTCCAAATATATAATATGTAACTTTTTTGTACTCATATCCTTTGATTACTGCATTCTGAGCAGTTGTTCTAAACCATTCCCTCTGTTCTAGCTTGCTGGGTTTAACATGATCAAAGCTGCAGATCCCCTGATGGAATAGGAGCGGATGTCACAAAGGGCACCCACACCAGCACCGGCACCGGCTTCCCACTCTCCTGCATCAGCACCGGTTCCTGTACCAGCACCGTTTATTGCATCTACCCAGCAGGCCCCTACATCAGCATTGGTTCCTGTAGAGGCCCCATATACTACACCTGCCCAGCAGGCTCCTGCATCAGCACTGGTTCCTCTACCTGCACCGTTTACTGCACCTGCCCATGATCCTCTGCATCAGCACCGGTTCCTCTAGAGGCACCGTTTATTGCACCTGCCCAGCAGTCTCTTGCATCAGCACCAGCTCGTGTACCAGCCCAGGCTCCTGCACCTGCCCTAGCCAGATCACCGAGGTCTCAGCTCATTGCTGTGGCCACCCGTGTGGTGACCAGGACGCATCTGAAGGCTATGTTCATGAGTATATGACAGCATAACTGCTCTTATCTTGATGTCTTCTCTGCTCAAAGTCTCACATGGTTCAGTCTTCAGTGCATTGGTGCCATTGACTAATTTTTGTTGGTATCTCTTGCTTTGAATCAGAAATTGCCTAAAAGTATCGCCAAGGATCTCAATGCTGGCCGAAGGGGCAAGATTTCCCTCGTCATGGAGAGTGAAGGTCTCACCGTGGAGGGATGGTACTCCGTCAGTCCCACAGATGGCCGCTTGGCTGTTACTTCCAGGTGGAAAAAGTTCATTGACGGTGCCAAACTTCGCATTGGATCAAAGTTGAAGGTCAAGATCTTTCGATGCTGCTGTGACATGCTGGTCATCAAGTTTGCGGTTGTCTAGTTCTATTGTACCATGAGCCCTTAGCAAATGCATTTGTAGTTATACTTATATAAGGTTATCTTATCTGAACTGCTAATTAATTGTATGGGTGGTAAAACTCTGGCAAGCTTTTGCTCTTAGCAAGTATGTATGTATGATCAGCTATTATGATAACTAATGTTTGTGTTCATCTTAATTTGCATTTCCGTTTTAGAAAAAAACTTAATTTCTATTTTGGCTGACCTGTTAGAGAACTACCAGATTGAATCCACAACATGATTCAAATAGATTCATTACACCAAGCCACATGTCTTGACCTTGCTATACACTAGTTCCATTAATCAGTGCAAGAAGGCTTACCTGAGCTGCCTGAACCACGGCAGATTTGAATCCACCTTAGCTATCTAGCTAGAAATACAACCTTTGCAGAAAGAGGATTTGCAGTACGGGGAGGCTGACATTGGGGACCCATGAGCCAGCAGCGTCGTCAACGTTTTAAAGGCGGCAGGAGATCGAAACAAAAAAAGCCAAAAATCAGTTGGTAAACAAAATCCAAGAAATGAAACTTTTACCTTTCTGAGAGGATGACATGCGGGACCCATGAGGCAGCAGCATCCTCAACTATTCCAAGGCGGCAGGGGATCAAAATAAAAATAGGAAATAGCCAGAAATTAATTAGGGTAAAAAATAAATCTATCAAAGGAAACCTTTATTGTTCATAGAGGATGACATGTGGGACCGACCTGCCAGCTGCGTCGTCATGGTTTCAAAGGGGGCAGGGGATCAAAAGAAAAAGGCAAATAACCAGAAATTAGGGGTAAAAAATAAATCCAACAAAGGAAACTTTTATTGTTCATAGAGGATGACATGCGGGACCCATGAGCCAGCAGCTTCCTCAACGTTTCAAAGTCGGCATGAGATTGAAAGAAAAAGGCAAGTGACCAAATATCAGGAGCCAAAAATAATCCAAGAAAAGAAATTTTATTGTACATAGAGGATGACATGCGGGTCCCATTTTGCAGCAGCGGTCTCAACATTTCCAAGGCGGCACAGGACCAAAAGAAAAATGAAGTAGCCAGAAATCAGGGGGTAAAAAAATCCAAGAAAAGAAAGATTTCAATTGGGCTGCATCTGGACATCTGGGCCTTCGAACTATCCTGCTGGGCCTTTTGACTCGTACAATTTCAGCCCACTCCAAAACAGGAAAGTTAGGATTTTTCTAAAAAAAACAGGAAAGTCCTATGCTTCGCGAAAACACAAAACAAGGAGATTCAACATATAAGTTTGTTTATGTAAAAATAAAGATTTAATTTATCCGTTTGCAATAGCTCAGAGCGAAATACAATGTTTATTGTCTGCAAAATAATCAAGATATCACATGTTTCTTGTACGGGGAGGCTGACATCGGGGACCCATGAGCCAGCAGCGTCGTCAACGTTTTAAAGGCGGCAGGGGATGGAAAGAAAAAATAAACCAAAAATCTGTTGGTAAAAAATACAAGACAAGAAACATTTTCGTTCTGAGAGGATGACATGCAGGACCCATGAGGCAGCAGCATCCTCAGCGTTTATTGTTCATAGAGGTTGACATGTGGGACCCGTGAGCCAGCAGCGCCCTGAACGTTTTAAAGGCTGCAGGAGATCGAAAGAAAAAATAAGCCAAAAATCGTTTGGTCAACAAAATCCAAGAAAAGAAACATTTACCGTTCTGAGAGGATGACATGCGGGACCCACGAGGCAGCAGCATCCTCAACGATTCCAAGGCGACAAGGGATCAAAGGAAAAAAGGAAATATCCCAAAATTAATTAGGGGTTCAAAATAAATCCATCAAAGGAAACTTTTATTGTTCACAGAGGATGACATGTGGGACTGACCTGCCAGCTGCGTCGTCATCGTTTCAAAGGGGGCAGGAGATCAAAAGAAAAAGGCAAATAGCTAGAAATTAGGGGTCAAAAATAACTCCAAGAAAGGAAACTTTTATTGTTCGTAGAGGATGACATGCGGGACCCATGAGCCAGCAGCTTACTCAACGTTTCAAAGGCGGCATGAGATCGAAAGAAAAAGGCAAGTGACAAAATATCAGGAGCCAAAGATAATCCAAGAAAAAAACTTTATTGTACATAGAGGATGACATGCGGGTCACAATTAGCAGCAGCGGTCTCAACGTTTCAAATGCGGCTTGAGATCAAAAGAAAAAGAAAGTTGATTGTACATAGAGGATGACATGCGGGTCCCATGAGTCAGCAGCTTACTCAACGTTTCCAAGGTGGCAGGGGATCAAAAGAAAAAGCAAATAGCCAAAAATCAGAGGGTGAAAAAAAACCCAAGAAAATAAACTTTTATAGCACATAGAGGATGACATGCGGGTCCCATGAGCCAGCAGGTTCCTCAACGTTTCAAACGTGGCATGAGATCGAAAGAAAAAGGCAAGTGACCAAATATCAGGAGCCAAAAATAATTCAAGAAAAGAAACTTGAGTGTACACAGAGGATGACATGCGGGTCCCATTTAGCAGCAGCGGTATCACCGTTTGAGAGGCTGCACGGGATCGAAAGAAAAAGGCAAGTGACCAAATATCAGGAGCCAAAAATAATCCAAGAAAAGAAATTTTAGTGTACATAGAGGATGACATGCGGGTCCCATGAGCCTGCAGGGTCCTCAACGTGGCATGAGATCGAAAGAAAAATGCAAGTGACCAAATATCAGGAGCCAAAAATAATTCAAGAAAAGAAACTTGATTGTACATAGAGGATGACATGCGGGTCCCATTTAGCAGCAGCGGTATCACCGTTTGAGAGGCTGCACGGGATCGAAAGAAAAAGGCAAGTGACCAAATATGAGGTTCCAAAAAAAATCCAAGAAAAGAAAGTTTTATAGTACATAGAGGATGACATGCGGGTCCCATTTAGCAGCAGCGGTCTCACCGTTTGAGAGGCGGCAGGGGATCGAAAGAAAAAGGTAAGTGACCAAATATGAGGTGCCAAAAAAAATCCAAGAAAAGAAAGTTTTATAGTACATAGATGATGACATGCGGGTCCCATTTAGCAGCAGCGGTATCACTGTTTGAGAGGCGGCAGGGGATCGAAAGAAAAAAGGCAAGTGACCAAATTTGAGGTGCCAAAAAAACTCCAAGAAAAGAGAGTTGATTGCTCATAGAGGATGACATGCGGGTCCCAATTAGCAGCAGCGGTGTCAACGTTTCCAAGGCGGCAAGGGATCAAAAGAAAAAGGAAGTAGCCAGAAATCAGGGGGAAAAAAATCCAAGAATAGAAAGAATTTTGGTTCATAGAGGATGACATGCGGGACCCATGATCCTGCATCGTAAACGGCTCGATCGGAGAGCGTTGAACGAGATGGCCCGATCGAGAAAAAAAACAATGCCAGAGAGGCTGCCATCTGGGCCCTACATCCCTCGGCGGTGCGGATTTGCGTTGACTCGGCCGGCGAACCCGAGAATTCGAGATGCACCACGTCCCGGGCCACCATACGCAACGTTTTGGCCGTTTTCGTCGGGCTAGGTGGCCTCAAAAACGAGAAAAAAAACATTTTGACATGCACAATGGACAGACCCAAAATTGTCGGCCATGGTACACCAGCAACCACGGCGCGACTTCAACTTCGTCGGCCATGGCAACTTTTCTTGTAGTGTTAGTAGAAGGGTTCACATTGAATATCCACAATCGAGTGAATACACCACAAAGATTCTTCGCAAAACCTTAGAGGAATATAAACCATAAGCCAGACCCAGACCAATATTCTAACCATAAGTCCAATAGTTGGAATAAAAGGAGTTGAAGACCATAAGAAAACTCTAAGGGGTAGAGTAAAGATTGAGTTGGATGTACAATGACTCAATAATTTAAGCTAGATTGAAGCGGAAGGTCTAAACTAAGAGGAAGTTCAATCTTATTTTCATAAGATTGTTGAACACTAGTTTCGGAAGGATGTTAGACCAGAAGCCGAGGATCATACCTCAAGGAAGTAAGAAGTGGACTATAACTTGAGAAAGTGAGTAGTATTTACTCAGAAGTACGAAAGCTCAAGTAAGTCAAGCATAAAGAAGTTGAACGAAGAAAATACCATAGACCAAATACACCTCAAGAAGGCCAAAGACCGAAGGAGATTGACTATACCAAAGCTAAAGTCCATTTGAAAGATTCCTTTCATGGAACCTAAAGACTCCAAAATAGTTATAAGCATCAACTAGAAACCATGATTGGATGGACTAAATGAGTCTAATCCATTCTTAGAGGAATAAACCAACATGATCATTTCCATGTTAAGTACCTTACTTAGTACCATTATTGCAGTTTTCGTAGTAAGGGAAAACAAAGACCTACTTATCAATTAGGAGTTTATTATCAAACTAGTCTTCAGTTAAGACTAGCAGCATCAGAAGAAGTCTCAATCATTGAATCTTCAATGAGAAAGGAAACAAGCTTATAGAGTTGGAAGAAATCAATGAATCAAAGTAAGAACCATGGTTCAGAGACAAACCCTAATGGATTCCATGAAAAATCTGGACAAGGGATATATTCAATGATATCCAGTAAGATTACTACGGAGTTCGAGAAAAGTTTAAGTCTGCATAAGTCAGAACCACACTCCGGAAACGTGAGAGAGATCAAACTTCGAGGACGAAGTTTAGTTTAAGGGGTAGAGACTGTAATATCCCAGGTAATGGGGTTACAAAAATAGAGGAAACAGATGTGTGCATTGCATTCATGCATAGAAAATCTGGGGAATTTTCGCGCTTTAGAGTAAAACAGTCACAGTAACTGAAGTTTCACTTGATCTTGTTGGAATTGAAGTAGCTCATCAAGTCAAGCGCTATAAACCTCAATGTGACTTTGTTAAAACCTTGTTTTGGGTAGAGATGATTTGATCTAAGGGGTTAGATCAAATGGAACTAATAATCAACACAACAACACTTCACTCAATGATCAATTGCTTGACCTTATAAAAGATCATAATATGGTAATCCTTGTCATAACATATGAACACCAATTCAATTACAAACCAAGTAACAATAAAATGGAGAAACCATTCTTGACTTATCTTTTCCATGTCTTAAACTAATCCATGATCCTACCATGAACCTCATGGTATTTATTTTACTTCATTCATGGAAACATGACATGGAGATCGACTCTAGAAATATATATTCTTCTCTATTCCAAATTGTTAAGCATCCAACCTAGAGAGGTGAGAGTTCTATTATAATTATTAGAGAAGCAATAACAAACCTTGAGCTAAACCTTGGATATACATCCAAGTATTCAAATCATCATCTCTAAGAGAAACCCTAGGATATTATCCAAGACAATTCATAGAGGGATAAGCCATTTATATTTAACATAGACATTGATGATCACATCAATCTCTATAGAGCCTAACCTCAGGTTAATATTAAAGTCCTTCCCAAATGAGTGAGACCATTCATACGAATCCCAGCTTTAACTATTTAAGAATAAAGGACAACCTTTGAACTAAAGTGTGAGGAATAACCATTTCATCTTGGAGTGGTGAGATAACCTAATATCACATGGAATAATACCATCTCCATGAATTGATAAAGTAAGGAGGAGACTATCCAACTAAGTTAACCAAGTGGAATCTTAGCCTAGATATCTAAGTAAATATTAGGAGTACACCATAAACCCTAGAATAAGCCATTCCTATATGAGAGAACTCAAGTTATGGAGTTACACTCAAGATAGTTGAGGCAACACCTGGATTTGAGGGAGAGAACTATTCTTAAAACCAGATGACCATGTCATCATTGTTTGAGTAGAACCCCAGCAGAATACCTCTGGCATTCTCCTGGGATATAATCTAGTGAGACAACCAGAGTCATGTACACCCAAGTAATTATAAGAGGGGTATCATACCCTAGCTGATCCAGACAACACTTAATCTTGGGAGTGAGAAACCAAAATTCATCAGAGATACCTCAGGAAGTCCAACCTTGATCATTATAAATTGTGTAATGATCATAAACCCAAAAGAACTTGAGGTTAAGATATTAAGAACAAGATGATCATATATAATATATGATCGTGCTTTGGAGATATGTGAGGATAAGTTAAACCTTAATAAGATAAGTAGATATCATTCACCACATGAAATTATAGGGAGGTAACTAATAAGCAAACCTAGGCTTATATCCCAACCTTAACTTGTGGACCACATGGTGATCATAAGTAGAGTTCTACCACATCTGCATTCCACTTATCCTTCACCTAAGAAACATAAGAAAACCTTAGAGTAAAACTCCATACTTAATATGGTGAGAAATCATCCATTCATATGACCAAAGTTAACTATAAAAAGAACTATAACCACTTTAATTACTTTCTTAATAGATTAAGGATATAAAAGAAGTTAATAGAAATAAGATGGAACCAATTCTCAAATCCTTAGTAATTAGAAAAAGCACATAAGATATGAACCAAGTAACCATATTACCATGGTTAGGGGGAAATTAAAACTAGCAAAGGGAAATATGATGTTATCTCATCTCTACAACCTAGAATTAAATCTCAACCCTAGTTTGTGTATCACTTGGGTGATCACAAATAAAACCTAAACCACAATTAAGATTCAACCCATGTGTCATTAGGTAAATAGTATTTGAACCCTAGATTTGCACATCAAATAAATCTTATGCATCAATTCTTGAACATAAGAAAAACCTTGTGCTACATTATATGGTTAAACCCATATGTGTAGTGATCAAATGTTTATCTTTGTAACCAAGATCAACCATGATGGAACAATACCTACCTTAGATCCTTTCAATGATAATAATAGTGTTAACTTTACAAGGGGGTTGTAATGGAAATCATAAAACCCTAATAGATTTAGTGTTCACATAAAATCATATGTGAACAATCAACTTCTCAAATAGAAACCAACTCTTAATAATAACCTCTGAAATACTTTGAGTTGCAATTATCAACTCTCATAAATCCTAACAGAATTAATTCACAAGAAAAAGGAAATAAAAAATGAGAATTTAAACCCATGCCTATTTGCTATTATGAACAAGCCACAACTATGCATTATAATCCAATACAAAATATTTGATTCAAATAAAGAATGGTGTAATAGTCCTTGCACTACATCTCAATTCAATTAACATAACAAGAACCCTGCAACTCAAATTTGAATTTAAATCAGATTCAAATAGAAATTATAAAACAGAAAATAGAAAATAGAAAAGAGGAGAAAAAGCATACCTGAACCTTACCTGTTCGTGGCAGCCCACCAGCAACCCAGCTGCAGCCCACCAAGCTGCCCAAAACCAGCCCAACACCACGGCCTGACCCAGCCCACCGTACCCTTTCGTCAAAATATCTGGAGAGGAGGGTCGTCCTCATCCTCCCCGTGTGCTGGAGGCCACCGCGGCGCTGTGCTTCCTTTCTCCCTCTCGCTGGTAGCCTCTCCTTGCTCCAATTCGTGACGAGGATCGGGTTCCAGCGCAGTATAAAAGCCCTACGACGAACCCTAGTCGAATTCTTCTTCCTCTGCTCCGTTTTCTTGCCCTGCCGAAACCCTGGCCGCACCACTCCACCTTACCGCCGACGAACGAGGCCTCCCTGAGCCAAGCTGAGGACACCACCGTGACCGCCGTCGTCTACAAGCTACGCCCACGGGAGGAATCGAGCCGAGGTGCCCAAAATCGACACCAACGAGCTCGTCTGCTCCGACCCCGGCGACACCAAATTCCGGCGAACCAGACCACGGCGAGCTTCTCCGACCTCATCATCGCGTTCCTGGTAACCTTGCGCATCTCCCGAGCTATCCATTGCATCCTTGCGCGTCCCGTAGCTCGAGTTTGCGTGTTGGCCGGAGCCCGCCGCCGCGGTTGGTGGTCGCCGACGATGTTCCGGTGATCCCCCGCAAGAATCACGACCACCATCGTAATCAGTGAATCAAGGGGATTCGAACAATACTAGTCACGCATGCTGGGGCGCCAGAAATCGGCGGCGCCGCCGCGTGCTGTTCCGCCGGCGTTTAACCAACGTTGTGGTCAAATGCTCAGTCAAACTTGACCAGTCATCGCTTGCGTGGCAGCCGACGTGTCACTGACCCCACAGGTCAGTGACTAGGGTTAGGGTATGCCACGGTAACAAAAGTGTTGTTCATTTAAATTGAATTCCAGAAAATTGCTGCAATTTTAAAAAATTATAGAAAATTCAATTTAAGTCAGAAAAATATAAATTTGATATCAAAATGATCCTAAAAATAAACTCTATCCCATAAAAATATAAAATGAAATTTTTATTTTTAATAAAAATTCAATTATTTAATACTTGTTAATTAAGCCTTTTCTTTTAATTCAAAATGCAATTAAAATTCAATAATTAGGAAAACTTTCTAAATTAAATAAAACCAGTAAATAAATAAAGAAAACATTAAAATTTACTTTCTTTATTTGTTAATTTGTTAAATCCTTATTAGAGGGATTTAAACCCTGATTAATAATTATCTTAATTATTATCTCTTTAAAAATAAGAAAATACCAAATCAAATATTATTTTTAATTCAAAATTATTAATAACTTTAACTCTGAAAACAAGTTATTAATTCAAGAATTTTAAGGTAATTAGAAATCCCTAGTTCCATAAGGGAGAAAACTAGAAACCTATCATTTTATGAGAAACCCTAAAACCCTAACTCCATTAGGAACCCTAGTTCCATTATTGCATGTGAACCCTAAATTGCTTCTAACCTAAACCCTAGGTTAGAGCATGTGATCATGGTACCTTATTTCAAAGCATAGAACCATAGTAGCAACTAAATACTTGTCTTGACCACATAAAATGTAGAAGACCTATCACTAATATATGGGTATCCCATGTGTTCATCCTCATCAGACCTAAGTAATCTAGTAGGGTCAACCAAGTGTAAACCCTAGATTCTATTACCAAAACCATCATCCTCAACTATCCATGCTTAGCATCACACCATTGAGATGAACCCTAGTAGCAACCATACCAATTATTTACATTACATTCCATACTCCACTAAACCCTACTAGTGTGAGATATTTATGAACCATCCTATTAGGAACCAAACATTCTTTACTTAGAAAACTCAAAGGTAAACCTTAGGCAACCACAACCTTAAATGTAATACTTCTTATTATTTAAGAAGTATGTTCTTCAAAAGTTATTCTTTTGAAGTAAATAGGAAGTAGTCATCAACCTTGCCTAACAGGACTTATCAACCCTAGCTATCTATTACCACTAAGATACATATGCTTCACTAAAACCATACAAGCCCTAGTTATTAATGAATCCAACTTTGTTGAGATCCATCTAACCTTACTACAGAAATCAATTAGAATTATCGTAAACCATAGAACTCCACAACCCTAATTATCATACTTGTTCTTTATTAAAGAACATGTTCTTCAAAAGTTATTCTTTTGAAGTATATGATAATTAATCATTAACCATGTCATATAGTGCTAAAACCAACCACTATTCATTACATGTTAGGATTATACCAATTGTTATTGTTGTGTGCTATTAATATCATTGTTATGATATATTGCAGCATCTGTTTATGATACCAAGCAACCAATCCTTAATAAGAACCTTGTTTGTGAATCACTCTAAAAGTGCAACACACCCTGAACCAATTATTACAACTCACTGATCCTAAATCATCGGGGGTAGGTCACGCTTAGAGCGATTGCATCTCATACTTATGCATAATTGCATCTTTGCCAATCTTTCGGAACATCGTCCTTACCGGACGATGATGCTATTTCAGAATTTGGAGTTATTACGTATCGAAGACCATGTCTGCATAATCTTGCAGTCAAGAAAGGTAAGTTCATCACTTGCTCATGTCATTTGAGTATCTTTATCAAATTACTTGCAAAGTACTATGATTATCACTATTGCATAAAAACCAAAACCACTATTTTTCATAACTATGAATATGACTATGTGGTTGGCAATGGAACCATGGATTGTGTTGATATGGTGGAGGTTCTAGTGCAAGGGTTTATATCCATCTAGGATTAAACAACAAATGTCGTCCAGTGATTCTTGTGCCGTAATACCCGTGTTAACCATAAGATCTGGAGTGGGACGGAATAGTCAATCGTATTTCCACCTCTTGTACATCAACGGACGCGCTTTACCGTAACACACTTGTCATCTGTCGGGGCAAGCGGTAGGCTGGGGAAGCCATTGAAGTCCCCACGGCTTTGTCCGTAGCACACTTGTCGCCGAAGTGCAAGCGGTAGGTTGGGGAAGCCATCTAAGTCCCCACGGTATTGCGGTCTATGAGGGGTTGCATCTGCCGGCGAAGGAGTTTGGTTCGATCCCAGACTGTCGTCGTGGTCGGGGTCCACCCTGAAATACGGGAATAATGGGACAGGCGAGGACCCAGGGTCGGGGGTGCAGCAAAGGGTGGGTGTGCGAGGTAGCGGAGGAATATGATTGGCTATGACCTTATACTGGGCCTCACACCATAGGAAGTGTGGACAGGAATGTACACCTGGTTGGCACCAAGGATACGATCTCTTATGGGTAAAGCAACACACCTCTGCAGAGTGTAATGAATCGTGACCTGTCACTCCCTGTTCCGGGATATGGAACTGTGAACGCGGCCGGAAAGGAGCTCCATGAAGTTCTAGTAAACCGGTGAAGGCTGACTGATACGTCTCCGACGTATCGATAATTTCTTATGTTCCATGCCACATTATTGATGATATCTACATGTTTTATGCATACTTTATGTCATATTTATGCATTTTCCGGCACTAACCTATTAACGAGATGCCGAAGAGCCAGTTGCTGTTTTCTGCTGTTTTTGGTTTCAGAAATCCTAGTAAGGAAATATTCTCGGAATTGGACGAAATCAACGCCCAGGGGCCTATTTTGCCACGAAGCTTCCAGAAGACCGAAGGGAAGACGAAGTGGGGCCACGGGGCGCCGCCACACTAGGGCGGCGCGGCCCAAGGGGGGCCCGCGCGGCCCTAGCGTGTGGGGCCCCCGTGACGCCTCCTGACCTGCCCTTCCGCCTACAAATAGTCTTCGTCGCGAAACCCCCAGTACCGAGAGCCACGATACGGAAAACCTTCCAGAGACGCCGCCGCCGCCAATCCCATCTCGGGGGATTCAGGAGATCGCCTCCGGCACCCTGCCGGAGAGGGGAATCATCTCCCGAAGGACTCTTCACCGCCATGGTCACCTCCGGAGTGATGAGTGAGTAGTTCACCCTTGGACTATGGGTCCATAGCAGTAGCTAGATGGTCGTCTTATCCTAATTGTGCTTCATTGTCGGGTCTTGTGAGCTGCCTAACATGATCAAGATCATCTATCTGTAATGCTATATGTTGTGTTTGTTGGGTTCCGATGGATAGAGAATACTATGCTATGTTGATTATCAATCTATTACCTATGTGTTGTTTATGATCTTGCATGCTCTCCGTTATTAGTAGAGGCTCTGGCCAAGTTTTTACTCTTAACTCCAAGAGGGAGTATTTATGCTCGATAGTGGGTTCATGCCTCCATTAAATCTGGGACATTGACAGAAAGTTCTAAGGTTGTGGATGTGCTGTTGCCACTAGGGATAAAACATTGATGCTATGTCCGAGGATGTAGTTATTGATTACATTACGCACCATACTTAATGCAATTGTCTGTTGTTTGCAACTTAATACTGGAAGGGGTTCGGATGATAACCTGAAGGTGGACTTTTTAGGCATAGATGCATGCTGGATAGCGGTCTATGTACTTTGTCGTAATTCCCAATTAAATCTCACAATATTCATCATATCATGTATGTGCATTGTCATGCCCTCTCTATTTGTCAATTGCCCAACTGTAATTTGTTCACCCAACATGCTATTTATCTTATGGGAGAGACACCTCTAGTGAACTGTGGACCCCGGTCCTATTCTTAACATCGAATACAATCTACTGCAATACTTGTTCTACTGTTTTCTGCAAACAATCATCATCCACACTATACATCTAATGCTTTGTTACAACAAGCCGGTGAGATTGACAACCTCACTGTTTCGTTGGGGCAAAGTACTTTGGTTGTGTTGTGAAGGTTCCACGTTGGCGCCGGAATCCCTGGTGTTGCGCCGCACTACATCTCGCCGCCATCAACCTTCAACGTGCTTCTTGACTCCTACTGGTTTGATAAACCTTGGTTTCTAACTGAGGGAAACTTACTGCTGTACGCATCACACCTTCCACTTGGGGTTCCCAACGGTCGCGTGCTGTACGCGTGTCAAGCTAAATTTCTGGCGCCGTTGCCGGGGATCTGAAGAAAAGTTACACCACAAAGATCTCTAACTCCCACGTCAACTACACGCCAGCAATAAATTTCTAGCGCCGTTGCCGGGGAGATCAAGACACGCTGCAAGGGGAGTCTCCACATCCCAATCTCTTTACTTTGTTTTTGTCTTGCTTTATTTTATTTACTACTTTGTTTGCTGCATTATATCAAAATACAAAAAAATTAGTTGCTAGCTTTACTTTATTTACTGTCTTGTTTGCAATCTCCATATCAAAAACACAAAAAAATTAGTTACTTGCATTTACTTTATCTAGTTTGCTTTATTTACTATTGTTAAAATGAGTAATCCTGAAGTTGAAGTTCGTTCGTTTAAGCAAAAAGGGGGAGAATGTTTAAAAGATGCTTGGTATAGAATTAGTGATGCCCATAATAGGTGCACTAAGAAACACTCCACCACTATCCTACTGAGGAATTTTTATGTTGGTATCTCTAGCTGGAATAGGTATGTTCTTGATTGTCTCGCAGGAGGTAACTTCCTAGGTACTCCTGCCTTAGAAGCTAGTTGCATTATTGAGAGTTTATTTGGAATACCACCTGTTAATGAAGTTAAAATTGAAACCTCTCTTGAAGATGTCATGAAAAAGTTGGAAACTATAGAGCAAAACCTTCCAAGTATTGATACTACTTTGGGAGCATTACTTGATAGCACTGATAAACTTGATAAATCTCTAGGTGGAATTAATGAGAGAATCGCCATCTTAGAATCTTGTGCTATTCATGATAATCAAACCCAAAGGATTATTGAACTTGAAGAGGCTATGGGAACATTGGGTTCGACCTTTTCATCTATAAAGTTTAGAGAGAAAGCTTATGTGGGTAAGGAGCAAAAGTTCATGTATGTCTCTAAGGGGCCTAAACCAAAAAGCTATTATAGGACTAAAATTGATAAAGCTCTTAAAACCACTATAGATAAGGGAGCATCTAAGATACCCAATGGGACAAATTGTGAAAATTATGATGTTGATGCTTCGTCTCTTGATAATACTTGATACACACTTTCTGCGCCTAGCTGAAAGGCGTTAAAGAAAAGCGCTTGTGGGAGACAACCCATGTTTTTACTACAGTACTTTTATTTTATATTTGATTCTTGGAAGTTTTTACTACTGTAGAAACCTCTCCTTATCTTAGTTTTGTGCATTGTTGTGCCAAGTAAAGTCGTTGATAGTAAGGTTCATACTAGATTTGGATTACTGCGCAGAAACAGATTTCTTTGCTGTCACGAATCTGGGTCTAATTCTCTGTAGGTAACTCAGAAAATCATGCCAATTTACGTGAGTGATCCACAGATATGTACGCAACTTTCATTCAATTTGAGCATTTTCATTTGAGCAAGTCTGGTGCCTCTTAGAAATTCCTCTTTACGAACTGTTCTGTTTTGACAGATTCTGTCTTTTATTTCGCATTGCCTGTTTTGCTATGCTTGATGGATTTTTCGATTTCATTGACTTTCAGTAGCTTTCTGCAATGTCCAGAAGTGTTAAGAATGATTATGTCACCTCTGAACATGTAAATTTTGATTGTGCACTAACCCTCTAATGAGTTGTTTTGAGTTTGGTGTGGAGGAAGTTTTCAAGGATCAAGAGAGGGAGATGATACAATATGATCAAGGAGAGTGAAAGCTCTAAGCTTGGGGATGCCCCGGTGGTTCACCCCTGCATATTTTAAGAAGACTCAAGCGTCTAAGCTTGGGGATGTCCAAGGCATCCCCTTCTTCATCGACAACATTATCAGGTTCCTCTAGTGAAACTATATTTTTATTCCATCACATCTTATGCACTTTGCTTGGAGCGTCGGTTTGTTTTTGTTTTTGTTTTTGTTTTGTTTGAATAAAATGGATCCTAGCATTCTTTGTGTGGGAGAGAGACACGCTCCGCTGTTTCATATGGACAAATATGTCCTTAGGCTTTACTCATAATATTCATGGCGAAGGTTGAATCTTCTTCTATAAATTGTTATATGGTTGGAAACGGGAAATGATACATGTAGTAATTGCTATAATGTCTTGGATAATGTGATACTTGGCAATTGTTGTCCTCATGTTTAAGCTCTTGCATCATATACTTTGCACCTATTAATGAAGAAATACATAGAGCTTGCTAAAATTTGGTTTGCATAATTGGTCTCTCCAAGGTCTAGATAATTTCTAGTATTGAGTTTGAACAACAAGGAAGACGGTGTAGAGTTTTATAATGTTTACAATATGTCTTTTATGTGAGTTTTGCTGCACCGGTTCATCCTTGTGTTTGTTTCAAATAAACCTTGCTAGCCTAAACCTTGTATCGAGAGGGAATACTTCTCATGCATCCAAAATCCTTGAGCCAACCACCATGCCATTTGTGTCCACCATACCTACCTACTACATGGTATTTCTCCGCCATTCCAAAGTAAATTGCTTGAGTGCTACCTTTAAAATTTCTATTCTTCATCTTTACAATATATAGCTCATGGGACAAATAGCCTAAAAACTATTGTGGTATTAAATATGTACTTATGCACTTTATCTCTTATTAAGTTGCTTGTTGTGCGATAACCATGTTCCTGGGGACGCCAGCAACTACTCTTTGTTGAATATCATGTGAGATGCTATGCATGTCCGTCTTGTCTGAAGTAAGGGAGATTTACCGCTAGAATGGTTAGAGCATGCATAATGTTAGAGAAGAACATTGGGCCGCTAACTAAAGCCATGATCCATGGTGGAAGTTTCAGTTTTGGACAAATATCCTCAATCTCATATGAGAAAATTAATAATTGTTGAATGCTTACGCATAAAAGAGGAGTCCATTATCTGTTGTCTATGTTGTCCCGGTATGGATGTCTAAGTTGAGAATAATCAATAGCGAGAAATCCGATGCGAGCTTTCTCCTTAGACGTTTGTACATGCGGCATAGAGGTACCCCTTTGTGACACTTGGTTAAAACATATGCATTGCGATGATAATCCAGGTAATCTGAGCTAATTAGGACAAGGTGCGGGCACTATTAGTATACTATGCTTGAGGCTTGCAACTTGTAGGATATAATTTACATAACACATATGCTTTATTACTACCGTTGACAAAATTGTTTCTTGTTTTCAAAATCAAAGCTCTAGCACAAATATAACAATCAATGCTTGCCTCTGCGAAGGGCCTTTCTTTTACTTTTATGTTGAGTCAGTTCACCTATTTCTCTCCACCTCAAGAAGCAAACACTTGCGTGAACTGTGCATTGATTCCTACATACTTGCATATTGCACTTGTTATATTACTTTACATTGACAACTATCCATGAGATATACATGTTACAAGTTGAAAGCAACCGCTGAAACTTAATCTTCCTTTGTGTTGCTTCAATACCTCTATTATGAATTTATTGCTTTATGAGTTAACTCTTATGCAAGACTTATTGATGCTTGTCTTGAAGTACTATTCATGAAAAGTCTTTGCTTTATGATTCATTTGTTTACTCATGTCATTTACATTGTTTTGATCGCTGCATTCATTACATATGCTTACAATAGTATGATCAAGGTTATGATGGCATGTCACTCCAGAAATTATCTTTGTTATCATTTACCTGCTCGGGACGAGCAGAAACTAAGTTTGGGGATGCTGATACGTCTCCGACGTATCGATAATTTCTTATGTTCCATGCCACATTATTGATGATATCTACATGTTTTATGCATACTTTATGTCATATTTATGCATTTTCCGGCACTAACCTATTAACGAGATGCCGAAGAGCCAGTTGCTGTTTTCTGCTGTTTTTGGTTTCAGAAATCCTAGTAAGGAAATATTCTCGGAATTGGACGAAATCAACGCCCAGGGGCCTATTTTGCCACGAAGCTTCCAGAAGACCGAAAGGAAGACGAAGTGGGGCCACGGGGCGCCGCCACACTAGGGCGGCGCGGCCCAAGGGGGCCCGCGTGGCCCTAGCTTGTGGGGCCCCCGTGACGCCTCCTGACCTGCCCTTCCGCCTACAAATAGTCTTCATCGCGAAACCCCCAGTACCGAGAGCCACGATACGGAAAACCTTCCAGAGACGCCACCGCCGCTAATCCCATCTCGGGGGATTCAGGAGATCGCCTCCGGCACCCTGCCGGAGAGGGGAATCATCTCCCGAAGGACTCTTCACCGCCATGGTCGCCTCCGGAGTGATGAGTGAGTAGTTCACCCCTGGCCTATGGGTCCATAGCAGTAGCTAGATGGTCGTCTTCTCCTAATTGTGCTTCATTGTCGGGTCTTGTGAGCTGCCTAACATGATCAAGATCATCTATCTGTAATGCTATATGTTGTGTTTGTTGGGTTCCGATGGATAGAGAATACTATGCTATGTTGATTATCAATCTATTACCTATGTATTGTTTATGATCTTGCATGCTCTCCGTTATTAGTAGAGGCTCTGGCCAAGTTTTTACTCTTAACTCCAAGAGGGAGGATTTATGCTCGATAGTGGGTTCATGCCTCCATTAAATCTGGGACAGTGACAGAAAGTTCTAAGGTTGTGGATGTGCTGTTGCCACTAGGGATAAAACATTGATTCTATGTTCGTGGATGTAGTTATTGATTACATTACGCACCATACTTAATGCAATTGTCTGTTGTTTGCAACTTAATACTGGAAGGGGTTCGGATGATAACCTGAAGGTGGACTTTTTAGGCATAGATGCATGCTGGATAGCGGTCTATGTACTTTGTCGTAATGCCCAATTAAATCTCACAATATTCATCATATCATGTATGTGCATTGTCATGCCCACTCTATTTGTGAATTGCCCAACTGTAATTTGTTCACCCAACATGCTATTTATCTTATGGGAGAGACACCTCTAGTGAACTGTGGACCCCGGTCCTATTCTTAACATCGAATATAATCTACTGCAATACTTGTTCTACTATTTTCTGCAAACAATCATCATCCACACTATACATCTAATCCTTTGTTACAGCAAGCCGGTGAGATTGACAACCTCACTGTTTCGTTGGGGCAAAGTACTTTGGTTGTGTTGTGAAGGTTCCACGTTGGCGCCGGAATCCCTGGTGTTGCGCCGTACTACATCTCGCCGCCATCAACCTTCAACGTGCTTCTTGACTCCTACTGGTTCGATAAACATTGGTTTCTAACTGAGAGAAACTTACTGCTGTACGCATCACACCTTCCACTTCGGGTTCCCAACGGTCGCGTGTTGTACGCGTGTCAAGCTAAATTTCTGGTGCCGTTGCCGGGGATCTGAAGAAAAGTTACACCACAAAGATCTCTAAATCCCACGTCAACTACACGCCAGCACTAACGGACATAGTTCTTCTGAATAAAAGCAACCTTTTGAAGAAATGGTTATGAAAACCTGCATTGGTATTAGACTTTCTGGTCTAATGCTATAGCTAGTGCATTAAACACCTCTTTCCTATAATGAACTTGTTGAGTACGCTCGTACTCATCCCACTCTTAAATCCCCTGCTTAGATATGGAGGCATCGAAGGAGGATCTACAGTGCAACTTGAAGGCCGAGGAGTCAACAACTACTTCAAGAGACAGGACCCTGTCAGAGGAGTCAGATACCACATCCAACATGGAGAAAACCTAGTTTAGCCATAGAAGGGAACTAGCTTCCTAAACCTAGCTCCTATTTAGCTAGAATCTATTCTTAGCCTATATAGCTAGTTAAAAACTCTACAAATAGAGTTCGTGATAGGATTAGACTATGAGTCGTTCTTCTGGAGTTATCTGCAGTTTTACCTCATTGTAAAGTAGGAGGCTGTGCTGATCTTATGTAATAGAGTCAATGTTGTAATTCTATAGACATACATTGGACCCGCATATGTTTCTGTTGTACCACTCTGAGCGATATAATACTAGTGGAACTATGTTTCATTGGTGTTATATCAGACTTGCATACTACACCATGCAGTGGTATGCTGGGTCACCACATATGTATTATTTACTCACCCTCGTGGCGGTAGATATTTTACTGGGCACGGACTTACACCAGTGTATATATTGGGGAATGTGTATTAGTCGGCAACTGAACATAATTCATATTCTCTGTCCACAGATTTTATCTTATGGATCAACGCCATATATTGTAAGATAAAATACAGAAAATTACATCTGTCACCCTCCTTAAAATAGACTTTCATCCCGCTATATTATAGTATGCAACCACAAGATACAACAAGCATGCTAAAGCTGCAATATAACCAAGCTCAAAAAAAATAACCAAGCTCAAAAAAAAATTAACAGTGAGTTAAATTTGGTAATTATATTGATTTACCCTTCTACTGGTGAATACTAAAATTTAAAGTATTGCTTTCCAGATCTTCATGAAGACACTTACACGGAGCTAATCTGCCACATTTTCGATAAAGGGAATATGTTCATATCAAAAGATATCAATTATACCCAGTCTTTGCAATAACGCAATACTCTAATGGCAGTATGGATGGACACAGCTAAAATAGGAAAAGAAAAAACTAAGAAAAGGAAATTCTCGCTATGGTATTCCAGATCTTAGGACTTTCAAAGTTGAAGCTGAAGGTTCTAAATAGAGTAACTAAGAGGTAACATCAGACTTTAAAAGTTCACCATCAAAGATGCAACATTGGTTACCGTGAGAAAAGTACAAATAGGAAAGCGCAGGATTGAGATGGAATGGACTGTGGATTTTGACATGATCTCAGGACATCGAATTTCCTAAAAAAAGGTTTTCGCCTCGCTTTATAAATAAAGCCATACATGTGAGCCGAGACAAGGTGATGAGGGGAAGCACTTACAAAGATATCAAAGATAAAACAAGGATCACCGAACTTGCCACTGAAAGCAGTGGATCACGACCGAGGGATACCGAAGCTCCATGCCGCCACCCTCAAGAGGGTAACGACTTGTTGCGTCACCGTCGTCGAGACCAATAGTCAAGGGTTTTCACCTGGAGGCCTAGCGCGACAAAGGTAACCGCAACGGCGCCCCTAGGAGGGTTACAATAGCTAAAAGCATTGCAACTGCTGGCACCAAAGTGCTGAGCTTTCATCCGGAAAAAATTGCACACCAAGCGCGGTATGTCATCCTGCCCACTGCCTCTGAGCCAGACCTCGAGACCACGATATGGGAGTTTCCTTTGCTGAAGCACCGCCAACACCAGGACCCTCGCATCCGCTCCTCGCCATCCACACAACCAAAGATAAAAACCATCACCACCACTACGTCGTTTGCCGAAGAGTCACCCGTGTGGTCCACCTTCTTGGGCTGCCGCCCCGGCGCCCACGACCTCAGGCCCAAGGAGCCACAAAACCGCCTTGCAAGACCACTGAGTCGGACGAGGTAAGCCGACAGAAGCTATCGCTAATAGTAAGAGATCTCATCCTCTACCGCCAAGGCGGCCGCCGACTAGACGCAACAGCAATGCCAATCAAGCCCCAGATGATGTACAAATAAAATAATACGGAAATCAGCAGGAATATATAGATACGGTCATACAGAAAAGACAGAGAGATACAAAGTTAGAATAGTCAAAGAAAAATAACATGATCTATGAGTTCATATTGAGATCCTAAGGAATTGAAAGCATAGGAGTGTATTCTATGGGATTTTGGCAAGCCCAATCCTTTTATCCAAGTGGTACTTAAGGGAAAACTTCCAAAGGATTCATATCCTCCAAAATTCCAATGAAAATCAAACAATCGAGAAAGGCTTATTGCGTGAAATTATAGAGATTCCAAACAGTACATTTCGTCCTAATTTTACTGTGTACACAAAGCCCTAAACATGGGTGTCCAAATCGAGAGAGGCTTATTGTGTGAAATGATATGCTTTTCCTGTCTCGGTACAAACAACTGATAACAGAAAATCATTTCTATACTCCGACAATTTCTGAGGATCGTATGTCTACAGTCCACAAACTAGCCGCTCAAAACACAAACCTCAGGGACATAAAAACACATAGTGGACTAAGGACTAGAATATTTTGTCTCTAAAGCACAAAGGCATGGCCAGATGAACACTAGGAATTCCATTCTCTGGTACGAAGGCAGGTTAGGCATGAAAACCTCATCACCCCAGGTTGTTTTCCATTTGATGATACGAATTGCCCACTTTTCACTGAATGAACAAACATAGCATGTAGATGTAGTAAGGCCATTTTTTTTGAAAGAGGGGTCAAAAGATTTACCTCCATTCATTAAATAAGTAGGAGAGTCTTGACAAGACAAAACAAAATGAAAAAAGAAGTTCCTAAGAGATTACTCTCATGTTATTACAAAACCCAACTGCTTTGCACCCGTGACGATCCAAAGCTTAGCCTCATCCTTGATGATTTGAAGTAAGATGGTTGGTAGCGCCGACTTATTGTTGAAAACTCTTGCTTTACGCTCCTTCCATATTGTCCAAGTGACAAGCATAGTTATGAAAGACATGGCTTTTCGGTTCTCCATCGCATTGCACAGTATCATCTTCCACCACTCCCTCGGGGAGATATCACCCGCCCACTCATGAGTGTGTGATGAGGACATCCCTAACGAACCACTACCTCCGTCATTGCAAGATGAAGAAGATGTTGTTGTGAAGCTCAAATCCAATGAAGTCAGAATTGGACCTATGACAAGAGCTCGTGCGAAGCTACTAAAATAACAGGTGAACTTGTTCTTAAACGATACTTTGATTGATGAGAATTTTATACTACATAAATCCATTGACTTGTGTATGATCAGGTACGAGGATAAAGGAAGCATCGCACGAGGAGGAGGAGAACAGCTGGACATGGTGCTGGACATGAAGACACCTCATGGACGCGCGAGGGAGGAGAGGGAGGCATGCGCGACGGAGGAACAGAAGATCCAGGCCGGCGCCACGCCCGGCCGTACCGGCCGCCATGCCGGCCGGCCCGGCCCCAGGCCCGGCCATACCGGCTGCAACACCGAATGAGTCTGGCGCCAACCTGGTCCTGCGCCGGTGCCAACCGGGCACAGTCCAGGGGCCCTGGCGACCCCACCCGGTTCCAGCCCGGTTCCTGGCCCGATCCAAACCAGCCAGCCTGGTCCAAACCGGCTAGCCCGGTCCCTGGCCCGATCGATCGGCCTCCAGGCCGGCCGTGTCCGAGTTAGTCTCGACCAGATCCCGATCTGGGTCGGTTATTATTGTTGTTTTTCGAATTCTGGTCGTACTGAACCCCTATATAAGTGCCCAGGACACCCCCATAATATTTTTAGACTATGTTTAAGATAAACCCTAGTTCATAGTTGATTACTTTGCAACTCTATCGAATCTATACACCAATTCACATCGATCTTGTGTTTTGCTACTGAAAGTCTTGTGTGATCTGCTGTTCCATTGGGAATTAGACGGTTGCAATTTACCGCTTCGTGGTCGGCGGCTACGTGCGCAAGTGTGTGGAGTTGCGAATATCTTACAGGGTTGAGAGTTGTTGCATTGGCGACAGGGACCAATTGAGATACTTTGTCGACGTCATACAAGTTATCATCCACTTGTTCATCGCGTGTTCATAACCACCCCCGTCCCTTACTGAGAAGATCGGGCAACCCCTTGTCATCTTGGTATCAGATTTCGGTGTTTCCTCGGTAAGCCATCCACAATCCACACCATAGTTGAGTTGTGAGTGTTTCCTATCCAGAAAAGCCAAAAATATAAGGGTTAGAGTTTTTCCATAGCCTTAGATTGCACTAATATCGAGTTTTAGTTGCTTTTCGTAGTTGTTTTTTCCGTATCTTTTTCTTCCATCACGTTTTCTAGTAGATTGTCTAGGGTTTGTGATTCTACATTTTCTAGTTTATCATCTAGTGTTTTCTTTTTGTTGCTCCGAGTCCACATATCATACAATTTTCTTGTTCCCAACCATAGACATAACCTTTCGATATAAGTGACTAGGAACTTCTCCAGAAGCACTAGTTTTACCACTTGATAACCCACAAGTATAGGGGATCGCAGCAGTCTTCGCGGGTAGTAAAACCCAATTTATTGATTCGACACAAGGGGAGACAAAGAATACTTGAAAGCCTTAACAGCGGAGTTGTCAATTCAGCTGCACCTGGAAACAGACTTGCTCGCAAGAGTTTATCAGTAGTAACAGTTTTATAGCAGTAGCAGTAGTGAAATAATAGCAGCAGAGTAACAGAGACAGCAGTAGTGATTATAGTAAACAGCAGGATTAAAATACTGTAGGCACGGGGACGGATAACGGGCGTTGCATGGATGAGAGAAACTCATGTAACAATCAAAGCAGGGCATTTGCAGATAATAATAAAACGGTGTCCAAGTACAAAGCAATCAATAGGCATGTGTTCCATATATAGTCGTACGTGCTCGCAATGAGAAACTTGCACAACATCTTTTGTCCTACCAGCCGGTGGCAGCCGGGCCTCAGGGGAATCTACTGGATATTAAGGTACTCCTTTTAATAGAGTACCGGAGCAAAGCATTAACACTCCGTGAACACATGTGATCCTCACATCACTACCATCCCCTCCGGTTGTCCCGATTTCTGTCACTTCGGGGCCATTGGTTCCGGACAGCGACATGTGTATACAACTTGCAGGTAAGATCATAAAACAATGCATATCATGATGAAACAATAACATGTTCAGATCTGAGATCATGGCACTCGGGCCCTAGTGACAAGTATTAAGCATAACAAGTTGCAACAATATCATCAAAGTACCAATTACGGACACTAGGCACTATGCCCTAACAATCTTATGCTATTACATGACCAATCTCATCCAATCCCTACCATCCCCTTCGGCCTACAGCGGGGGAATTACTCACACATGGATGGGGGAAACATGGCTGGTCGATGAAGAGGCGTCGGTGGTGATGATGGCGATGATCTCCTCCAATTCCCTGTCCCGGCTGAGTGCCAGAACGGAGACTTCTGGCTCCCGAGACGGAGTTTCGCGATGTGGTGGCGTTCTGGAGGGTTTCTGGCGACTTCGACTTCTTGGTCGCGATTTTTAGATCGAACCCTTTAAGTAGTCCAGAGGAGGGCGTCGGAGGCCGGCCGAGGGGGCCACACGCTAGGGCCGTGCCCCCCTCCTGGGCAGCGCCGCCCTAGGGTGTGGGGCCCTCGGGCCTCCACCGGACTTGCCCTTCTGGCTCCGTGAGTCTTCTGGAAAAATAGGACCTTTCGCATAAATTCCGAGGATTTTCCTGAAAGTTGGATTTTTGCACAAATACGAGACACCAGAACAGTTCTGCTGAAAACAGCGTTAGTCCGTGTTAGTTGCATCCAAAATACACAAATTAGAGGCAAAACAATAGCAGAAGTGTTCGGGAAAGTAGATACGTTTTGGACGTATCACCACTCGACAGGCTGCTCATTAGGGTTTTGGTGCTTTGCAATATCTGTTGGCCTTGTTACAAAGAGTAGGGTCATAAAATGAATAGAAATTGAAAAGAAACAAAAAGAGATATCTTGTGTTGCGTCTGAAAAATCAAAAGTGAAAAACAAAGAAAAAGTGAAAGTGCTAGTAAGATCTAGTGAAGGCCTAGTTTACTTTTCTGCACCTGTAGTTGAGCAATCTTGTGCCTGTTCCATTGAGCTTTGCTAGCGTCCCTCGAGTGCATTGCAACCTTTTCATCCATATAGTTGCATTGCCACATTTATCGCCTTGTGTGAGTATCATTGGTTGTTCTACGGTCAGCGCTAGAGCTTGTTATTGGTGCAAATAGGTAGCCTACCTACATCCCCAAAGATATCCTGCTTTGTCGTGTGCTTGTTCTTATACCCTTGATATTCGCTTTGCTACATCCGTGCACTAGTTGTAAATCCAAGTGGTAAGCATACTAATACACTTTGGAGCGGTAAGATTTACCTTTCTTATCAGTTTTTGAGTGAGCTGTGAGAGTACCACCACATATATTTGTTTTAGTGCACTAACCTACTAACCATGTCTTCTAGTGATGCTAAACTTGTTAACCAAAAACAGAAGGATGGAGCTGATATTATTTCTTGGAGGGAGTATGAAGCTCTTCGTAATGAGATGCGACGTGAATTCCACAAACATGACGAAGGACTTACTGCTAAAATTCAAAAGGTCACCAAGAAGCTTGATACCACTACTGAGACCATCAATGCAATGCAAGAACAAATGACGGATATTCAGCGCAATATTCAAGTGTTGACTCTTGCCATTGAGAACCTGACCCAACAACAACAAAAACAACATGAAGAAGGGGACAGTGTTCATGAAGATTTTGAAGAACAACCCGCTGCTGAAGGGTGTGGTGTTGGTCGTGGTGTTGGACTTGGTAACTGTGGTCGTGGCTTTGTCAAACTCGGAGCTCCCCGTGTCCCTCCACAACCGCAAGATGATGGTTTGGGTAAGCCAAAATTCTCAATCCCCAAATTTGAAGGAGGTCCTGATGTTGAAGAATACCTCACATGGGAGATGAAAATTGAGAAGTTATGGCGCCTACATGACTATACTGAAGACAGGAAGATTAAGCTTGCTTCCTCAGAATTTGATGGCTATGCATTGCGTTGGTGGGATGGAGTTACACGTGCTCGTCAAGAAGATGGAGAAGTGCCAGTTCTTACATGGCGCGAGATGAAGGCAATTATGCAAGCTCGTTTTGTTCCCACTAATTATTTGCGATCTATATATGATAAGTTTACCCTCTTGAGACAAGGTGTTCTAACGGTTGATGGTTATTTCATGTAGATAGAGATGATTATGCAGCGTGGCCGTGTCCGTGAGTAAATTGAGATGACAATGCAGCGCTTTCTGCATGGTTTGAAGTATAATATTAAAGGCATTGTTCGTCATCACCGTTACACTACAATGAATGAGCTTCTACATCATGCAAGAGAAGCTGTATCACAATTAGCTGAAGAACCGCAAATGAAGGGACGTGCTACTGGTGCTGGGCGTTACACACCTAGGGCGCCGCCTCCTATGGCACCGGTGCCATCCTCGCGCCCTGCAACGTTTCCTACTTCATCTAGCAAGCTGGTCTCCAATGTGTCCAACATAAAGAAGCCCGAACCTACTACAAGTGGAAGTGGTTCTAGCATGTCTACAACGCGTCAAAATCAAGATATGGCTTGTCATACATGTGGTGGAAAGGGTCACTTCAAGAGAGATTGTCCTAACCGCAATGTCATCTTATTAATGAGGACAATGAGTATGAGACTGGAGATGATGCTGATCCGGAGGCTCTGATACGTGTCCAACGTATCTATAATTTCTGATGTTCCATGCTAGTTTTATGACAATACCTACATGTTTTGCTCACACTTTATAATAATTTTATGCATTTTCCGGAACTAACCTATTAACAAGATGCCGAAGTGCCAGTTCCTGTTTTCTGCTGTTTTTGGTTCCAGAAAGGCTGTTCGGGCAATATTCTCGGAATTGGACGAAACAAAAGCCCAAGGCCTTATTTTCCCCGGAATGTTCCAGAACACCGAAGGAGAGCCGGAGGGGGGCCAAGGGGGACCCACACCATAGGGGGGCGCGGGTCCCACCCTGTCTGCGCCGCCATGTGGTGAGGGAGCCCTGTTGCCCCTCCGACTCCGCCTCTTCGCCTATAAAACCCCTCGTGACCTAAAAACCTGACACCAATTGACGAAACTCCAGAAAGACTCCAGGGGCGCCGCCGCCATCGCGAAACTCCAATTCGGGGGACAGAAGTCTCTGTTCCGGCACGCCGCCGGGACGGGGAATCGCCCCCGGAAGCCATCTCCATCGACCCCACCGCCATCTTCATCACCGTTGCTGTCTCCCATGATGAGGAGGGAGTAGTTCTCCCCCGAGGCTGAGGGCTCTACCGGTAGCTATGTGGTTCATCTCTCTCTCCCATGGTGTGATCTTTATGTGATCATGAGCTTTGTATCACTATTAATCTATGTGCTACTCTAGTGATGTTATTAAAGTAGTCTATTCCTCCTCCATGATGTAATGTTGACAGTGTGTGCATCATGTAGTACTTGGCGTAGGTTATGATTGTAATCTCTTGTAGATTATGAAGTTAACTATTACTATGATAGTATTGATGCGATCTATTCCCCCTTTCATAGCTATTGTTGATAGTGTGTATGCTATGTTAGTACTCGGTCTAAATTGCAACGGTCTATTATGCACTCTAGAGGTTATTTAAATATGAACTCCGGATGTTGTGGAGCTTGTTTACTCCGGCTTGAGGTGTGCTTTTATAGCCCTACACAATGAATGGTGTTTGTTATCCAACAAGAGAGTGTAGAGTAGTTTTATTATGTGATCATTGTTGAGAGTGTCCACTAGTGAAAGTAGGATCCCTAGGCCTTGATTCCAAATATTGAATCTCCGTTTATTTACTGTTCTACTGCATGTTTACTTGCTGCCATATTTATTTCAGATTGTTATTACCACTCATATTCATCCATATCACTTGCATCTTACTATCTCTTCGCCGAACTAGTGCACCTATACATCTGACAAGTGTATTAGGTGTGTTGGGGACACAAGAGACTTCTTGTATCTTAATTGCAGGGTCGCTTGAGAGGGATATCTTTGACCTCTACCTCCCTCAGTTCGATAAACCTTGGGTGATTCACTTAAGGGAAACTTGCTGCTATTCTACAAACCTCTGCTCTTGGAGGCCCAACACTGTCTACAGGAATAGAAGCGTGCGTAGACATGATACGTCCAAAACGTATCTACTTTCCCGAACACTTTTGCTATTGTTTTGCCTCTAATTTGTGTATTTTGGATACAACTAACACGGACTAACGCTGTTTTCAGCAGAATTGCCCTGGTGTCTCGTTTTTGTGCAGAAATTCAACTTTCAGGAAAATCCCCGGAATTAATGTCAAAGGGCCTATTTTCCCAGAAGATTCACGGAGCCAGAAGGGCAGGCTAGGGGGAGGCCCACGGCCTCCACACCATGGGACGGCGCGGCCTAGGAGGGGGGCGTGCCGCCCTATGGTGAGGCCGCCTCGGCCAGCCTCTGACGCCCCCCTCTGGACTACTTAAGGTCTTCGACCTAAAAACGCGATACGAGAAGTTGAAATCGCCAGAAGCCATCCAGAACACCACCGCCATCGCGAAACTCCGTCTCGGGACCAGAAACTCCGTTCTAGCACTCCGCCGGGACGGGGAATTGGAGCAGATCATCGCCATCATCACCACCGACGCCTCTCCATCGACCAACCATGTTTCCCCCATCCATGTGTGAGTAATTCCCCCGCTGTAGGCTGAAGGGGATGGTAGGGATTGGATGAGATTGGTCATGTAATAGCATAAGATTGTTAGGGCATAGTGCCTAGTGTCCGTAATTGGTACTTTGATGATATTGTTGCCACTTGTTATGCTTAATGCTTGTCACTATGGCCCAAGTGCCATGATCTCAGATCTGAACATGTTATTGTTTCATGATGATATTCATTGTTTTATGATCTTACCTGCAAGTTGTGTACACATGTCGCTATCCGGAACCCGAGGCCCCAAAGTGACAGAAATTGGGACAACCGGAGGGGAAGGCGGTGATGTGAGGATCACATGTGTTCATGGAGTGTTAATGCTTTGCTCCGGTGCTCTATTAAAAGGAGTACCTTAATTTCCAGTAGATTCCCTAGAGTCCCGGCTGCCACCGGCTGGTAGGACAAAAGATGTTGTGCAAGTTTCTCATTGCGAGCACGTACGACTAAATATGGAACACATGCCTATGGATTATTTAGTACTTGGATACTGTTTTATTACTATCTGCAAATGCCCTACTTTGATTGTTACATGAGTTTCTCTCATCCATGCAACGCCCGTTCATCCATCCCTGTGCCTACAGTATTTTAATCCTGTTGTTTACTATAATCACTACTGCTGTCTTTGTTACACTGCTGCTGATATTTCACTACTGCTACTGCTATAAAACTGTTACTACTGATAAACTCTTGCGAGCAAGTCTGTTTCCAGGTGCAGCTGAATTGACAACTCCGCTGTTAAGGATTTTCAAGTATTCTTTGGCTCCCCTTGTGTCGAATCAATAAATTGGGTTTTACTTCCCGCGAAGACTGTTGCGATCCCCTATACTTGTGGGTCACCAAGACTATTTTCTGGCGCCGTTACCGGGGAGCATAGCTTTATTTGGAAGTTCACTTGGATTGATATTGTTCGCTGCAAATTCTCCATCATGGTTAAATCTAGCGATCCTAAAGTCGCCATATTACCATCCACTACAAGAAAAGGTACAACTCTAAGTACCTATGCTGCTCTTGATTCACCATCTGTGATAAGACAACTTGTTTCACCACCGCAAGCTGCACATGCTGGTACTTCTGCTGAATCTGAAAACTCTTATAATTTTGATGATGCTTCTGCTGTGCTTGATGATAGTGGTTCATTGGGATCGTTTCTAGATGCTACAATTGCTAGGTCTAGACAAATTGAAAATACTGAAAATCCTAATGAAAATACTGCTACACCTGTTAATTCACCTGAGTCTGTTGAATACTCTAGTGATGATCCCGATGAAGATTATGTGGAACTTGATGATGATTTTATTGTTAAATGCAATGCTACTACTGATGCAAGTAAAATTAAAAAGTTTCTTCCACAACATACTATTAGATATAAACTGTCTCCTGATCCTAAATTTGCCACATCTCCTATAAACATTAAGGATAAGGATTATGATTTTTCTCTTGATTTATCTCATATAGCTATTGTTGAGAAAACACCCTTTTATGGTACTGAAAAGGAAAGTGTTGTAGAACACATGAATGAACTTTCAACTTTGAGTAGCTTGTTTTCTGATGATATCAAGATGCGTACTTATTTTGTTGCTAAAATTTTTCCTTTCTCATTAAAGGATGATGCTAAAACTTGGTATAATAGTTTACCTCCTGATTCTATTGATAGTCCAAGTGGTTTGCTTGATGTTTTCTTTCGAAAATACTTTCCTGCTAGTGCTCAACATATTGCTTTGCAGAAAATTTATAGTTTTGACCAGGAAGATGGAGAGAAATTGCCTGAAGCATGGGCAAGATTTTGTTCTCTTATCAGAGCTCGACCTGGACATGATCTGGAAAAGTATGATTTACTTGATATATTTTATAGTGGACTAACCATTGAGTCTAAGGCATATTTGGATAGTTGTGCTGGTTGTGTTTTCAGGAAAAGAACTCCAGACGAAGCTGAAGAATTATTGGCTAAAATAGGCCGGAATCATGATGATTGGACTACACCTGAACCAGCCCCAATGCCAATATTGAAGAAGAGGGGTTTGATTAAATTAAATGATGAAGATATGAGGGAAGCCAAGAAATGTAACATCCCAAATTTTCAGACAAAGAAGAAAATGACTTTCCTTTTTCCAAATTTTGGAACCAACAAAAACTTTTATTTAATTTAGTTTGATGTATAGTGATCTTTCTTATTGGGTGTGTAGTTGCCATGTTTGATTGTTAAAATAGTTTGAGATGATCTAAAACCCTAAACCCTACTCTTGCACCTTACCCTTCAAAATAAAACCAAATAAGAAGAAATCAAATTAAAAAGAAAGGGCCTATGTGCCCATACTATTTTTGATAAAACTTATACCTAGGCCTTTCTACCTTGTTTAGAGGTTTTGAAAACATCAACAAACCTAACCTAGTACCTACCAACCAAATCAAGTGAGAAACAAAATTCAAATAAACATATGCATAGAGGCATATGTGGCACTTAGCCATTTTTACCAAATCTTGACCTATGCCCTATTTGCCTTATCCAAATGGTTGGAACCCATGAGTAACCCTAACCAACCTCTTTGAAACCCAAAACCATGATCCTTTGGATCAAAGTTAAATAAAGATAAAAGGTTTGAGAAATTGCAAAACCCTCACATATGGCTTATGGCCATTTTTGAAAATATTTAACCTAGGCCATATAAAAATTGTGCCAATGGTTGGGAAACCCTTTTAAACTAAAAAGAATCCCTTTTGCATCAAAGAAACCAAAATCAAATCAAAGAAAAATCAAAAACCTAGTTGCATGTGATAATGGTCACATGTGACAATTTTAACATCTTATCCACTTTGAGCCCTTCTATTAAGAAATTTTCAAACCAAACCCTGCCAACTCTTTGCACCTCATCCAAGACCTCATCAAGATGAACACTTTTTATGTTGACCAGTTTGACCATAGAGTTGACCATTGCTTAGTACAAGGGTGCCAAGTGGCAACATTGAAACCAAATCTAGATTCCCTCCAATTTTCGAATCTTCCCAAATCTTTTTCAAAATTCAAACCAAGACCACCAATGAGTGCCAAACATTATGTAGACCACTCCCATGCAGCAAGTTGGTCAAAATTAAAACCCAAGTGAGACCATTGCATGTGACATTTTTGTTACATAGAGTAAAATTAGGGTACCACCACTATTCCAACCACTTTGTACCTCCTCCCCTTTTTCTAGCTTGAGCTCATCTATAGTGCTTGGTACCTCTAAACCCCCACCATGACCTCACACATCCTTGCCATGATCATCCTCACACCACTTGCCAAGTACTTGCATGTGTCACATACAACTTTGGCAACAATTATTTGTACAAGCTCTAGACCCTTGGCACCATGCTAACCTTGCCAAACCCACCCCTGTTACCTCACTCTACTAAGCCATGCCCTCAAAGACAAGTGCATTGCACCAGAACACCAAGGACAACACCATGCCAATCCTCATGGTCACCCCAATGTCAAACCTGCCTCTGGTCCTCCTCTCTTCCTCTGACCTTGTCACCTAGCCTCACCTCATCGCCCTGTACCTGCGTGACATGATCCCTGGCCCAGGAGAGGACGATGACGCCCGAAACGCGACGTGGTCACCACGCTCTGGCTCGCCAGCGCGTGCACCAGACATGGCCACGGGCGCCTCAGTACGTCGCCTCGCCCCGTCGCCTCGCACCACCACTCGACCTCTCCTTGTACCTGCAGCCTTCCCTCGACATCAGCAACGCAGTGGACACGCCCATTGGCCCTCGCAAGCCCTGTGGACGACGCCATCATCGCCGACCGTTCGCCCCCGTACCGCCAGTACATGACGTTGCTCCAACGCCTCAGACCATCCCCGTCCTCGCCACAACGCGCGCTAGCACCCCAGTGACATCGCCAACCAGACGCACCCCGTACCTTGCCCTTTCGCGACCCCTAGCGCCGTCGCCACCATCACCTGCCCCGCTCCACCACGGCCACCACGCGCCGCTATAAAAGGAGACCCTCCCACTTCGATTTCTTCACACCGCCAGCCTCCTCTCCCTCTTCTCACTCGCCTCGCTCACTTCCCTTGCTCGATTAGCCGCCGACGCCGTCCAATTGCAGCGTCGGAGCCGTGGAGGTGCTGCGAAGCTTGCCGCCGATTGCGTCCTCCTCAAACTCTCCCTCGACCACCGTTCGGCTCGCCGTCCTCGACAACGTCGAACGCCGCCAACGCCCAGCCTCGCCGGAGCTCAGGTGAGCCGCCCACCCCCGACTAGCGCCGCCAGTAACCCTGCCCCTCGCCGTCGACGACGACGACTGTGGACCATCGATCCCAACTCTAATCCTACGACTCACCTCGCTGCGTACCGGTTCGGCGTTTTAAACGCGCTGACCGGTGGGGAGCCCTGTCAGCTGGCCCGCTGAGCGCCAGGCCACAGCTGGGCCGGCCCATTTCTCTTACCGCCCCCTTTTTGAATTCAAATTTCGTTTTAATGTTTTTCAGTTATTTTGCTTACAGATGCTTGTTTCAAAACCAAATATTTCCAGATCTACTGGGCCAAATTTTATGAATTGGGTATTGTTGGAAAGCTTAGAGTTTCCTCTACACAATGGCACTGGTTTGAACCCTAGATGTGTTGTAGAATTAAAGTAGCAAAATAAACAAAGCAGGGACTTTTCTGCCTTAGATTAATTGTTAAAAATCAACCAAAAATGATTTTGAGTTGATTCCAACTCCTATAAATCACATTTCACTTACATTAATTGTTTCTGCAAAAATATGACATGGTTACCTTGGGTGATCATGGCCTAGTTTAATTAGAGGAGTATTTGGCTATTTCTAGTCAAAGATATTGTCCAAAACTATTTATAATTAGTATGAGAGTTTGTATCTCACTTAAATCTTGTCACAAACATTTCATTATGAGATAGGGAGTATGGTCATTTAGTTCTCATAAGATTTGTTTGATGATATTAAATCATTACTATGTTAGGATTAAATTGTATGAGGTGCTCCACCTCATTTAAATCATTTTCTTAAATGATAAGTATGAAGAGGTTGACTTTGGTCAACCTAGGTCATATCCTTTTTCATGAGAGAAATTAAATCTTAATAAGTTAATGAGAGGAATCTATTTCTCTAAAGAAGGAGAAGAAACACCTAAATTTAGTATGAGAGGAAATTATTGTTTCTTAATTAAGAAAAACAAATCCACCAACTTAATAGTAATATGTGAGGCTAGCCTAGCTTGTGTGACTTATGTTGTGCTTAGTTTAGTATTTAAGATTAGTGTGGTGATTGTATATCTCGTATTCGATTATAGACGCTAGTACCGGAGACTATCAGGTGGAGGAGGTATTCTACCAAGAAGAAGGAGAAGAAGATCACTTTGATCATTTCCCCAACCAAGGCAAGCTAATACACTTGCAAAGTGCAAAGCTCTCAAGAGCAATGCATCACCCTCTTTTACCTTATGCTTAGTGGTCCTATCCCAAGTTTTACTATGCAAGTTTTACTACTTTTACTTTCAAAGTACTTTTTGATTCATGATTCACTTGGTCTAGAGTAGCATATGAGCACCAAGCTTAAATCTAGAACAAGCAATGCTGAGTTAGCACCCCTCATGATTAGTGCTATTGCTAACAAATAAAACTTGACTACTCTAGATGGGAACTTGGTGAAGTGAAGTTGTTTTTGAATGATTTTTGAAAGGTGATATGACTAAGAGAAGATGGTGATTTTTGATTTAAAACTGATATTGGTTTGGATGCGATACCTTTCCAATTTACAAGTACCCCCACAATACCTGATTATGGGTAGGGCTTAACTGGAAGTTTGTGTGTCTTAGTATGGGTTCCCTCTGAACAAGCATCATAGGGGTTATGCCGAGGCTGCCTTCGTTGTTGAGAAATGATGTGAACTGAGGTGAATTGTCCGGCCAAGCCCTGTGCAGTTCCCAGGCTGACTGTCTGTCTTCACTGGGAGGCCAAGCTCATGGGGAGAGGTGCCTATACTAGGATATATAAGTGAAAGGTTAAGGTTGATGATCCGCGTACTGAGTTACGATGATTCGGGGTTATTCCCGACGGATGTAATCAAATGTTGTGGCACAAGTGTGCAACCTCTGCAGAGTGTAAACCTATTCGAATAGCCGTGTCCACGGTTACGGACGGTTGGAAAGGCCATACAGTTTCCGATGTCAGAATTTCTTGAAAAGGGTTGAATGGTGAAGGGTGACTTGACTTGAATCACAACTAAGTTGTGGGAATGACACTAATGTTCCCACTTGAGTAAGTTAGGAAAATGAAGAGGTTTTGTTTACTAAAGTGCTTATGAAATAAAACTGGCTTTATGCAAATGAAACTAGAGCTTAGAACCCCCTTATTATAGTTGATACTACTTACATTAGTATTAGTTTGCGAGTACTTTAAAGTACTCACGGCTGTGTCCCTGGCTATTCAAATGGCCAGACTATGAAGAAGAGTACCGGAACCCGGAAGAAGGACAGCAGGACGTCTACGACAACTAGGATCACTCCTGACGTCAACGATTGCTGTGGAATAGATGGACTACTACTACGCTACTTCGCTTCCGCTATGTGTTTTGTAATTGATCAATAGATCAACTAGTATTGTAATGAGACTGGATCATGTGATCCCTTGTTGTAAGACAATTATGCGTTGTAATGAATGATGTGTTGTGATATTAATCTATTATGTCTCGCAAAAACAATATTCCTGGGATTGCGATGAATGGCATAATAGGCATCTGGACTTAAAAATTCGGGTGTTGACAAGTTGGTATCAGAGCCATTGTTTGACCTTAGGAGACCCTAGTTAGAATGGACGTCTGTAAAACTTAGTTTCAAAAACCAAAGAAGTAAATATTTGGGAAAAACTTATTCTCACTCTTATCCTTAAGATCTTTTTCAAAAGAAAAATTTCATGCTCTACTTTTTCTTTGTAGAACTATCTAAAACTTTGCACACTTGAATACTTCTCTAATTTACTCCTCCTCTTTGTTCATAGATGGAATACAAATGGGAGTGCTATCAGCTTGGTCACGGAGGAGAACTGAGGTTCGAAAAGGATTTGAAGCAACTAGTGGAATATCTAGGACACCCGTATCCCGAGTTCTTCGGAATACCCCTCAACAACCACTCCGGAGAACCCCCTCGGTGGGAAGTTTCAACTGATCTACGAAGAAAGCTTGGAGCCCCGGTATGGGAAACCATCTGGTTTTCTGTAATAGGAAACACTTGGAAAGAAGGACTAGTCAGAGCTATGCAAGAAGCAACTTCCCGTCTGTGTGGACAAAATGAGAACAAGATCAAGAACACTCGCTTAATCTACTACCCAAGACATGAATCCATGGGAAGATCGATGACCATGCCACCACACACGGAGATGAACCCCTATGTAGCACACCAGGACTTCAGGCTGTACAAAACCCGCAGGGATTTGGACAACGCCCTAGCCTTTCGCCAAGCACATCACCCGTGAAGACGAAGAATCCACCCTAAGAGTAGTATCACCCCAGCACTTAAGTAGGTGTGAGTTGTATCAGGATCCCCTTGTATCGTAGAACGAATGAATGGTTCTTCAAACCAACGGTGTGTTAGCTTTGTAATGTATGATGCTTGGTATGAATGAAAAAGTGTTGTTGGTGTTTACCCCCACAACACTACTCAAATTTTCAAGTTATGAACTTTTTAAAACTTTAAACCAAAAAAACCCTAGAAATTTCCCTCTTATCTTATCATCTACCTCAATGTTCAGATGGCCCCACCAACCCGCAACGCCAGCCAAGACGCCATGATGCAGATGCTACAGATGATGATGGCTGACCGGGAAGCCGAGAGAGCTGAACGCCAAGCCAACATTGCTGCACTGCAGCAGCTTGCTCAGAACAACAACGGCCATGAAAACCACGACCACCCGGGGTCAAAGTTGAAGAACTTTCAGAACACCAACCCACCCATGTTTAACAAGACTGAAGAGCCCCTAGATGCTGATGACTGGCTCCAGACAATGGAGAACAACCTAGAAGTTGCGGGAGTAGAAGCCGCAGAAAAAGTACTGTTCGCCACCCACTACCTGTCAGGACCTGCACGAGCCTGGTGGACAAGCGCTCGCGCAATGAATGCGGGACAGATGATGACCTGGGAAGACTTCAAGACTAAGTTTAGCGAATACCATGTGCCCCAAGGACTGATTAAGAAGATGAGAGACGAGTTCCGCGAACTCAAGCAAGGCAGAATATCCGTGGTGGAATACCGCGACAGGTTCCTCACCCTATCAAGGTACGCCCCGGATGAGACCGACACCAACGAGAAGCGGAAGGAAAGATTTCTGAACGGACTACATGACGAGATGCAAACTGTGTTAGTGAACATTCCGTTCGCTGACCTCGAAGCCCTAGTAGACTCAGCCATCCAAATGGAAGGGAAGCTGCATCAAGCCAACGAGAACCGCAAGAGAAGAATGATAAACCAGAATGGGCCCAACAATGCCCAGAAGTACCGCAACAACTCCTCTGGAGGATTCACCCCAAGATACAACAAGCCAACCACTCAGAATTATCGCCCCAACTACACCAACAACAACGGAGGACCCCCGAAGCCCGGAGGCAACAACACCAACAACCACCCCAACAACAACATCAGCAACAACAACCAGAATGGCAACAATAACAACCCCAATAATGGCCCAAGAACTGGAAGCAATGCCATCCCCGTCACCCCGAAGGACAAGTCAACGATAACCTACTACGAATGTGGCACTGTGGGGCATTACTCCAATGAATGCCCCAAGAAGCTTGCAAAGACTGCCCCCAATACCACTGCACCTGCTCAGAACCAGCGCCGCTTTGCCGCAAGAAGGAACCAGAACAACAACAACGGCCGCCTCTACAACATGACTGCCACAGAAGCCCAGGAAGCACCTCAGGCCATGCCAAGTATGTTTTCCTGTTAATCAAGTTGCTCAATATCTCTTAGGAACCTAACTTTTCTTAAAATCTCGGGACGAGATTTGTTTAAGGGGGAAGGGTTTGTAACATCCCAAATTTTCAGACAAAGAAGAAAATGACTTTCCTTTTCCAAATTTTGGAACCAACAAAAACTTTTATTTAATTTAGTTTGATGTATAGTGATCTTTCTTATTGGGTGTTTAGTGGCCATGTTTGATTGTTAAAATAGTTTGAAATGATCTAAAACCCTAAACCCTACTCTTGCACCTTACCCTTCAAAATAAAACCAAATAAGAAGAAATCAAATTAAAAAGAAAGGGCCTATGTGCCCATACTATTTTTGATAAAACTTATACCTAGGCCTTTCTACCTTGTTTAGAGGTTTTGAAAACATCAACAAACCTAACCTAGTACCTACCAACCAAATCAAGTGAGAAACAAAATTCAAATAAACATATGCATAGAGGCATATGTGGCACTTAGCCATTTTTACCAAATCTTGACCTATGCCCTATTTGCCTTATCCAAATGGTTGGAACCCATGAGTAACCCTAACCAACCTCTTTGAAACCCAAAACCATGATCCTTTGGATCAAAGTTAAATAGAGATAAAAGGTTTGAGAAATTGCAAAACCCTCACATATGGCTTATGGCCATTTTTGAAAATCTTTAACCTAGGCCATATAAAAATTGTGCCAATGGTTGGGAAACCCTTTTAAACTAAAAAGAATCCCTTTTGCATCAAAGAAACCAAAATCAAATCAAAGAAAAATCAAAAACCTAGTTGCATGTGATAATGGTCACATGTGACAATTTTAACATCTTACCCACTTTGAGCCCTTCTATTAAGAAATTTTCAAACCAAACCCTGCCAACTCTTTGCACCTCATCCAAGACCTCATCAAGATGAACACTTTTGATGTTGACCACTTTGACCATAGAGTTGACCATTGCTTAGTACAAGGGTGCCAAGTGGCAACATTGAAACCAAATCTAGATTCCCTCCAATTTTCGAATCTTCCCAAATCTTTTTCAAAATTCAAACCAAGACCACCAATGAGTGCCAAACATTATGTAGACCACTCCCATGCAGCAAGTTGGTCAAAATTAAAACCCAAGTGAGACCATTGCATGTGACATTTTTGTTACATAGAGTAAAATTAGGGTACCACCACTATTCCAACCACTTTGTACCTCCTCCCCTTTTTCTAGCTTGAGCTCATCTATAGTGCTTGGTACCTCTAAACCCCCACCATGACCTCACACATCCTTGCCATGATCATCCTCACACCACTTGCCAAGTACTTGCATGTGTCACATACAACTTTGGCAACAATTATTTGTACAAGCTCTAGACCCTTGGCACCATGCTAACCTTGCCAAACCCACCCCTGTTACCTCACTGTACTAAGCCATGCCCTCAAAGACAAGTGCATTGCACCAGAACACCAAGGACAACACCATGCCAATCCTCATGGTCACCCCAATGTCAAACCTGCCTCTGGTCCTCCTCTCTTCCTCTGACCTTGTCACCTAGCCTCACCTCATTGCCCTGTACCTGCGTGACATGATCCCTGGCCCAGGAGAGGACGATGACGCCCGAAACGCGACGTGGTCACCACGCTCTGGCTCGCCAGCGCGTGCACCAGACATGGCCACGGGCGCCTCAGTACGTCGCCTCGCCCCGTCGCCTCACACCACCACTCGACCTCTCCTTGTACCTGCAGCCTTCCCTCGACATCAGCAACGCAGTGGACACGCCCATTGGCCCTCGCAAGCCCTGTGGACGACGCCATCATCGCCGACCGTTCGCCCCCGTACCGCCAGTACATGACGTTGCTCCAACGCCTCAGACCATCCCCGTCCTCGCCACAACGCGCGCTAGCACCCCAGTGACATCGCCAACCAGACGCACCCCGTACCTTGCCCTTTCGCGACCCCTAGCGCCGTCGCCACCATCACCTGCCCCGCTCCACCACGGCCACCACGCGCCGCTATAAAAGGAGACCCTCCCACTTCGATTTCTTCACACCGCCAGCCTCCTCTCCCTCTTCTCACTCGCCTCACTCACTTCCCTTGCTCGATTAGCCGCCGACGCCATCCAATTGCAGCGTCGGAGCCGCGGAGGTGCTGCGAAGCTTGCCGCCGATTGCGTCCTCCTCAAACTCTCCCTCGACCACCGTTCGGCTCGCCGTCCTCGACAACGTCGAACGCCGCCAACGCCCAGCCTCGCCGGAGCTCAGGTGAGCCGCCCACCCCCGACTAGCGCCGCCAGTAACCCTGCCCCTCGCCGTCGACGACGACGACTGTGGACCGTCGATCCCAACTCTAATCCTACGACTCACCTCGCTGCGTACCGGTTCGGCGTTTTAAACGCGCTGACCGGTGGGGTAGCCCTGTCAGCTGGCCCGCTGAGCGCCAGGCCACAGCTGGGCCGGCCCATTTCTCTTACCGCCCCCTTTTTGAATTCAAATTTCGTTTTAATGTTTTTCAGTTATTTTGCTTACAGATGCTTGTTTCAAAACCAAATATTTCCAAATCTACTGGGCCAAATTTTATGAATTGGGTATTGTTGGAAAGCTTAGAGTTTCCTCTACACAATGGCACTAGTTTGAACCCTAGATGTGTTGTAGAATTAAAGTAGCAAAATAAACAAAGCAGGGACTTTTCTGCCTTAGATTAATTGTTAAAAATCAACCAAAAATGATTTTGAGTTGATTCCAACTCCTATAAATCACATTTCACTTACATTAATTGTTTCTGCAAAAATATGACATGGTTACCTTGGGTGATCATGGCCTAGTTTAATTAGAGGAGTATTTGGCTATTTCTAGTCAAAGATATTGTCCAAAACTATTTATAATTAGTATGAGAGTTTGTCTCTCACTTAAATCTTGTCACAAACATTTCATTATGAGATAGGGAGTATGGTCATTTAGTTCTCATAAGATTTGTTTGATGATATTAAATCATTACTATGTTAGGATTAAATTGTATGAGGTGCTCCACCTCATTTAAATCATTTTCTTAAATGATAAGTATGAAGAGGTTGACTTTGGTCAACCTAGGTCATATCCTTTTTCATGAGAGAAATTAAATCTTAATAATTTAATGAGAGGAATCTATTTCTCTAAAGAAGGAGAAGAAACACCTAAATTTAGTATGAGAGGAAATTATTGTTTCTTAATTAAGAAAAACAAATCCACCAACTTAATAGTAATATGTGAGGCTAGCCTAGCTTGTGTGACTTATGTTGTGCTTATTTTAGTATTTAAGATTAGTGTGGTGATTGTATATCTCGTATTCGATTATAGACGCTAGTACCGGAGACTATCAGGAGGAGGAGGTATTCTACCAAGAAGAAGGAGAAGAAGATCACTTTGATCATTTCCCCAACCAAGGCAAGCTAATACACTTGCAAAGTGCAAAGCTCTCAAGAGCAATGCATCACCCTCTTTTACCTTATGCTTAGTGGTCCTATCCCAAGTTTTACTATGCAAGTTTTACTACTTTTACTTTCAAAGTACTTTTTGATTCATGATTCACTTGGTCTAGAGTAGCATATGAGCACCAAGCTTAAATCTAGAACAAGCAATGCTGAGTTAGCACCCCTCATGATTAGTGCTATTGCTAACAAATAAAACTTGACTACTCTAGATGGGAACTTGGTGAAGTGAACTTGTTTTTGAATGATTTTTGAAAGGTGATATGACTAAGAGAAGATGGTGATTTTTGATTTAAAACTGATATTGGTTTGGATGCGATACCTTTCCAATTTACAAGTACCCCCACAATACCTAATTATGGGTAGGGCTTAACTGGAAGTTTGTGTGTCTTAGTATGGGTTCCCTCTGAACAAGCATCATAGGGGTTATGCCGAGGCTGCCTCCGTTGTTGAGAAATGATGTGAACTGAGGTGAATTGTCCGGCCAAGCCCTGTGCAGTTCCCAGGCTGACTGTCTGTCTTCACTGGGAGGCCAAGCTCATGGGGAGAGGTGCCTATACTAGGATATATAAGTGAAAGGTTAAGGTTGATGATCCGCGTACTGAGTTACGATGATTCGGGGTTATTCCCGACGGATGTAATCAAATGTTGTGGCACAAGTGTGCAACCTCTGCAGAGTGTAAACCTATTCGAATAGCCATGTCCACGGTTACGGACGGTTGGAAAGGCCATACAGTTTCCGGTGTCAGAATTTCTTGAAAAGGGTTGAATGGTGAAGGGTGACTTGACTTGAATCACAACAAGTTGTGGGAATGACACTAATGTTCCCACTTGAGTAAGTTAGGAAAATGAAGAGGTTTTGTTTACTAAAGTGTCGAGGTTTTGACCACGGCAGATGCTACGGGGTAGCACATGAGAGGTGTAGAGCAAGGCGGCGTTGGAGATTCCGGGAACGAGATTGGCACACGATGTACCCAGGTTCACGTCCCCTCGGTGGAGGATCGCTACGTCCTGCTATAAATCACTATGATTATAGTGTCGCCAGCGTTAGGCGACTTGCTTTGTGGTAGCCGCCGGAGGCGGGGGAGGGAGATTGTATCTAATCTGAGATTACATGTATGATGAGATGCCCCTGGTGGCTTTATATAGGCAGCCACCTAGGGTTTACATGTATAAGGCTATTTGGGCCGCTACGCTTCATGGGCCTTCTGCCGATCCAGTCGCTCCGGGCTTCAGTCGCTAGAGCGCATGGCCCAGTCGCCGGCCGACTGGAACCGCCTTCGGCTCTCTTCATCTGGCGAGTGAGCTTGGTGACGGGCCCCCTAGGGCGTATCCCCATCAGTAGTCCCCGAGCGCGTCGTGGATTTGGCGCGGGCTTGAGGCAGGGCGCGAAGAGGCTTGGCGATGGGTCGAGGTGAATCGGCGACGGGCTCCTGAAACAGAGGAAACAATCGTGAAACAAGAGCCAGTCGAAACGAGCCAGTCGGTGTAAACCAGTCGACGTGAACCAGTCGGCGAGAGCCAGTCGGTGAGAGAGCCAGTCGGCGAGAGCCAGTCGGCGAGGGTCAGTCGGCGAGAGTCGGTCGGCGAGTGGCGCTGTCGGAAGCGCGTCGAGTCCCCGAGCATGGCGAATGGCGAGGCCGGGCGACTGGCGCTGTCTGAAGCGTGCTGAGTCCCGAGCGTGGCGAGTGGCGAGGTCAGGCAACTGGCGCTGTCTGAAGTGTGCCGAGTCACTCAATAAGAGCAACGACAGGCGAGCCACCAAATGTGGTGAGTTGGAGTAGAAGCTCTCAGGTTGTTGGAGAAGAAGCCGCCATGTAGCGAACTCAGCGGCTGCCAAGTCGAAGTAGAGGCTGCCGAGCCGCGAATGTGTAGACCAGCGAGTCGCGGGCGCGCAGGTCAGCAAGTGGCGGTCGAAGAGGCTGCGAGTACATGTCATGGCGGTCGCCTGGGTGCCGATCAACTAGACGCCGCGACACAGCCACGAACGAGAGCAAAGTTGTTGTCGAGCCCCCGATCGTCAGTGTCGTACCATTGTCATGGTCGAGGCGGCAGCCCAGCTGAGCCATGTTGACGAAGAGGCACCAGCTGAGGAAAACGTATTTGGTGAAGATGCACCAATCGGGGCACACGACGGCATTCGTGGATGTACGCTGGACTCGGCAAGAGCAGCAGTCAGCGACACAAGCCAACTCCAGTAAGGTTTATAGCTGGAAGAAATAATAGAGCGCTAGCTTCACGTAAGGAGCTTTCTCATTGGGACTTGATCAATATGCAGTTAGCCCTTGTGCTGAACTTCTACCGACCGACATGTTTGATTCGGCTGTTGTACGCGAATGTATTGATGTAGCCGTTGACGCATCTGAGAGCTTCAGAATAAAGTGTTGATCACTTCAATCTGTACTGATGAATATGATATGGCGCCAGAATATGCCTAGTAGCAGTCCCCGAGGCTCGAGTCGTCTTGTAGAGGCGGCTTGAGGCTCCATAGCCGCATGTTCGAATGGTGCGCCATGAAATCGGCAAACATGGAGGTCGAATGGCTGAAGCGGGGGCTGCCGCCACAACTGACAGCCAACGCTGTTTGGAGAGCGCCGAGCCTGATGCGTGCCAGTGGCGAGTCGCGGAGAATGGCGATGGAGAGTTCATAAGCGTCACGAGCGGCGAGCCGCGGAACCTGGCGACCGGAGAGTCTTTGGGCGTCGCGAGTGGCGCTGTCTGGAGCGCGTCGAGTCCCCGAGCGCGGCGAGGGGCGAGGTCAAGCGACCGGCAAGAGGCGCTGTCTGGAGCGCGCCGAGTCCCCGAGCGCGGCGAGGACGAATCCCGGAGACCGGCGTCCGGCCAGTCCCCGAGCGTGGCGAAGATGAATCCTGGAGACCAGCGTCTGGCCAGTCCCCGAGCGTGGCGAAGGTGCAGGCGATGCTGATGGCAAGGATGGCGAGTAGGTCGCCACTGCTGGTGCTGTTCCTGCGGCAGGAAAATAAAATAATTGTTTTGTATGGGCCAGTGTTGGGGCCTTCAATTTGTAAAAATTGTAATGAGCAATGTCGCTGTGGCGACTAAGTAATTTTATGCATGTCGATGTGTTTCCCAGTCGCTTAGGCGATCCCGATGAAGGCTACCGCTTGACTGTTTTCCTTGCTGAGCTGGGCGTCCCCAGTCGTAGTACGTAGTCATATAGCGCGAGTAGCAGCCTCATGGGTGGCGTTTATTTGACGCTGTTTTTTATAGCGTGCCTCTCGTCGTGGCCCGTGGGGCCAGTCGCGTGGCGACTCCAAAGGGGTTCTTGATTTGGCGTGTTTTCCTTGGCGAGCCGCGGGTCCGTTTTGCGGGGTCCCTAGTCGAAGTACTTAGCCGTTCAAGTCACCTGCCTAAGGTAGAGGAGGGCGATTTGTTTGCCTGATGATTGCGGAGGCGAGTCGCATCTCATGGCCCGGGAGGCCAGTCGCTTAGCGACCCCAAGGAGGGCTCCGTACTCGGCGTTTTTCCTGGACGCGTTGGGACGCTGTGGCGACCTCGCTAGCGCAGTACTTAGCTTTTCAGGTCGCTCTGTCCAAGGTAGAGAAGGACATGGGTGCCCGGAGGCAGAGCCGAGCCGGTCATCTTGGCCCGTAAGGCCAGTCGAGCGTGCGACTCCAATGGAGGCCCTTCCCCTGGCGTCGCAGTGGTCGAGCCGGAGCTCGCACTACTTAGCCAGTTCGGGCTTCTCTGCCAAAGGTTGATGACGGCAATTGAAATTTCATCCCGAAGGAAGAGGACACCCAGTGGTGAGGTGCGCAGCATGACGCAGAGCTCTCTTTGGCGACTCGGAGTTGGCGAGGTCGACGCGGCGGACATGGTCTACGCGGCGGACTGGGGCGCGCTGTGGCGCGGTCGGCATAGCGGACACGGGGTCGACGCTGTGGAAGCGGTCGCTCTGGGCGAAGTCGGCGCGGCGGAGTCATGCTCAACGCGGCGGACTGAGGCGCGCTGTGGCGCAGTCGACGCAGCGGACACAGGGTCGACGCTGTGGACAAAGTTGTGTTGTGGCGAGCGGCGAGGTCGGGCGACTGGCGAGTAGCGCTATCTGTAGCGCGCCGAGTCCCCGAGCGTGGCAAGGGGCGAGCTTGGGCGATCAGCGACTGGCGCTGTTTGGAGCGCGTCGAGTCCCCGAGCGCGGCGGATGGCGAGCTCGGGCGATCAGCGACTGGCGCTGTCTGGAGCGCGACGAGTCCCCGAGCGTGGCGGATGGCGAGCTCGGGCGACCGGCGAGCGGCGCTGTCTGGAGCGCGCCGAGTCCCCGAGCGTTGCGGATGGCGAGCTCGGGCGTCCGGCGAGCGGCGCTGTCTAGAGCGCGCCGAGTCCCCGAGCGTGGTGGATGGCGAGCTCGGGCGACCGGCGAGCGGCGCTGTCTAGAGCGCGCCGAGTCCCCGAGCGTGGTGGATGGCGAGCTCGGGCGATCGGCGAGTGGCGCTGTCTGGAGCGCGCCGAGTCCCCGAGCATGGTGGATGGCGAGCTCGGGCGATCGGCGAGTGGCGCTATCTGGAGCGCGCCGAGTCCCCGAGCATGGTGGATGGCGAGCTCGGGCGATCGGCGAGTGGCGCTATCTGGAGCGCGCCGAGTCCCCGAGCATGGTGGATGGCGAGCTCGGGCGATCGGCGAGTGCCGCTATCTGGAGCGCGCCGAGTCCCCGAGCGTTGCAGATGGCGAGCTCGGGCGTCCGGCGAGCGGCGCTGTCTGGAGCGCGCCGAGTCCCCGAGCATGGTGGATGGCGAGCTCGGGCGATCGGCGAGTGGCGCTATCTGGAGCGCGCCGAGTCCCCGAGCGTGGAGAGTGGCGAGGAAGACACCAGACCGTTTAGCTGAGAAGGAGGAACAAGTACAACTGCAATAAGGTGTATTTATGAAATATAATAAACACTTGTAAAGACATGCGATATGTAGATAAAACGTGCATTGTTAAATGGATCAGTTAGCAGCATGAAAGGTTTATGCGTATCTTTTTATGAGTAGGCAGACCTCCAGCATCAAACGCTTGCCGGGTAACAGGGACGCGATGCCAGCCGTTGAACCCGGAGACAAGGTCGGCCTTTTGGTACCCAGCCTCACTACTTCGACGGACGCGAATAAACATCAGACAAAACCGAAACTGATCCCAATTATGGTTATGTCCCCGTGAGGGTTTTATGCGACTGCGTGGTCGGCTTTGGAGATTGAACCGTCAGGCGGATATGTTTTAAACTTGTACATCATATACGAATATGTAAATGAACTTAGCTGTGGAACGCTGGTAGAGTCGGCGTGGCGGGCGAGTCGGCGACAGGCGTGTCAAGTCCGCGATGGACGAGTTGGTGACAGGAGAGTCGGCGTCGGAGGGCGCTAGGCGAGTCGGTGGCAGACGAGTGTGCGACAGCAGGTCCGCGCCGACGAGTCTGCGCTGGCCAGTCGTCGACGAGCCGCCCTGCGTCACGGCATGTATACGAACGGCCGAGTTGTATCTTCACGACGCGAGTGGATGATAGATCGATCGACCTGGCTCCAGCGCCACGCATGTGACTCGTGTATCCTCCATGTACATGCGTGAAACATCAACCATGATTTAGGCACAAGATGGTTAGCAGGTTAAATAAAATAATCGGAAATAGGCCATAGTGGAAAAAGATCTCGGGTATGGTGCTCCGATTCATGCGCGCGGTTAGCACTCCGGCCAGAGAAACCACACGCGTTGGCGCTTCTTCGCATCATGGAGAATTCTCCTAGCTGGAGCCGATCTAATCTCATCTTCTTTCTTCTTCGGCCGATGGATGTGGTCAGGCTTGCCGTGATGCACGTGTGTGCGGCGCGCCGATCGGTTTAGCCTTCCGGCGCTCCAAACAATGGATCACGATCGATCATGCATTAATTGCAGCAAGGATTAGTATCAATGGTACAGTATTCAATCGATGGGAACAAATACAGAGACGAGTGCCTCTTTTATAGCTGAATAAAATAATGAGAGGCTCATTACCGATCTGGCTTCTGATTCGTAAATGTAATTGATAACTTACGTACGAAGCTAATGTCCACGCATGGTGTCAGGACACCGCGCGCGCGATCATGACGTGCTGGCCGATGGCCCAGGGCGTGGAGGTTCCATCCGTGGGACTCCAGTATCTTGGCATCCCAGCGGGCCAGGTACGACGGCGGTCGCTGCTCGATGGAGATCGGGATACAGCGGATGGTTCTCCAGATGCAATCTGGCGATTGAAGACGATGGGTCTCGCCCGGATCACCACTCCAAGCGCCGCATGCCCCACGGTGGGCGCCACTGTCGAGGTTTTGACCACGGCAGATGCTACGGGGTAGCACATGAGAGGTGTAGAGCAAGGCGGCGTTGGAGATTCCGGGAACGAGATTGGCACACGATGTACCCAGGTTCACGTCCCCTCGGTGGAGGATCGCTACGTCCTGCTATAAATCACTATGATTATAGTGTCGCCAGCGTTAGGCGACTTGCTTTGTGGTAGCCGCCGGAGGCGGGGGAGGGAGATTGTATCTAATCTGAGATTACATGTATGATGAGATGCCCCTGGTGGCTTTATATAGGCAGCCACCTAGGGTTTACATGTATAAGGCTATTTGGGCCGCTACGCTTCATGGGCCTTCTGCCGATCCAGTCGCTCCGGGCTTCAGTCGCTAGAGCGCATGGCCCAGTCGCCGGCCGACTGGAACCGCCTTCGGCTCTCTTCATCTGGCGAGTGAGCTTGGTGACGGGCCCCCTAGGGCGTATCCCCATCATAAAGTGCTTATGAAATAAAACTGGCTTTATGCAAATGAAACTAGAGCTTAGAACCCCTTATTATAGTTGATACTACTTACATTAGTATTAGTTTGCGAGTACTTTAAAGTACTCACGGCTGTGTCCCTGGCTATTCAAATGGCCAGACTATGAAGAAGAGTACCGGAACCCGGAAGAAGGACAGCAGGACATCTACGACAACTAGGATCACTCCTGACGTCAACAGTTGCCTGTGGAATAGATGGACTACTACTACGCTACTTCGCTTCCGCTATGTGTTTTGTAATTGATCAATAGATCAACTAGTATTGTAATGAGACTGGATCATGTGATCCCTTGTTGTAAGACAATTATGCGTTGTAATGAATGATGTGTTGTGATATTAATCTATTATGTCTCGCAAAAACAATATTCCTGGGATTGCGATGAATGGCATAATAGGCATCTGGACTGAAAAATCCGGGTGTTGACAAGAATTCTCTTAAGGAGAAAGGTATTAAATCTGAAGATGTGAAGAACTTACCTCCCATAGAAGATTTATGCAAGATAAATCCCCCTTCATCCATGATTGAGGTAAATTCTCTTCAACGCTTTACTAAGGAAGATATTCCGTATTCAAAACCTCCTACTCAATGCTTAGATGAGTTAGATAATTATATTGTTAAGCAAGAAAATTTTAATATGAGAGTAGAGAATCATTTAATGGAAAATTCTCAAGCTATTAGTAATTTGCATGATATTGTGGAGAGAACCTCCAATGATGTTAAGATGCTTGTTAAACATTTTCATATGATTCAAACTCAAATTGATCAACACACTAAAGTGCAAAATGACTTGTTAAAAAATAGTTCTAAAGAAAAACATGCTTATGAAGTAAAAACTAGAGGCGGTGTTTCCACTCAGGATCCTCTATATCCTGAGGGGCATCCCAAAAGAGTTGAACAAGATTCTCAACGAATTGAACCTAGTGCTCCTTCTAAGAAAAAGAAGAAGAAACATAAAAATGTTGTAGAATCCTCTGAGCCTGTTAATGATCCTAATAGTATTTCTATTTCTGATGCTGAAACTGAAAGTGGTAATGAACATGATAAGGATAATGATAAGAATGATGCTTCTGATAAAGAAGAGGTTGAAGATGAACCTGAAAAGCATGCTAAAAATAAAAAGTATACTAAAGAAGATTTTATTGCTAAGAAACATGGTAATGAAAGAGAACCGTGGGTTCAAAAGCAAATGCCTTTTCCTGCTAAGAAACTAAAATCAAAGGAAGAAGAACACTATAATAAATTTTGCGATTGGATGAAACCTTTATTCTTGCAAATCCCTTTGACTGATGCTATTAAATTGCCTCCTTATTCAAAGTATATGAAAGATATTGTCTCTAACAAAAGGAAAATTCCTAATGAGGAGATTTCTACTATGCTTGCTAATTACTCTTTCAATGGCAAAGTTCCAAAGAAGCTGGGCGACCCAGGTATACCGACTATTCCTTGTTCTATCAAGAATAATTATGTTAGAACTGCTCTATGTGATTTGGGAGCAGGTGTTAGTGTTATGCCTTTTTCTCTTTATAAGAGACTTTATTTAGATAAGTTGATACCGACTGATATATCTTTGCAAATGGCTGATAAATCTACTGCTATTCCTGTTGGTATATGTGAGGATGTTCCTGTTCAAGTTACTAATAACTGCTTGATATTAACTGATTTTGTTGTGTTGGAAATGCCTGAAGATGATAATATGTCTATTATTCTTGGGAGACCTTTTCTTAACACCGCAGGGGCTGTTATTGATTGCAATAAAGGAAAAGTTACTTTCAATGTTGATGACAAGGAGCATACCATTTATTTCCCCAAGAGGATTGATAAAGTGTGTGGAGTTAACACAATTTCTAATGTGAGAACTATCAAAGTGGGAGTTATTGATTGTCCTATATATGAGCCTAAAGAAGGTTATCAAAGTATTATGATTGGATCCATATCAATACAATTCAAGGTAACATGATTGATTTGAGGTTTATTTCATCTTATGCCATGTAAAATTTATTTGGTGGCAAGACTTGATCAACCTTGTTAACAAATACATTTTATATGCATAGAGGAGCTAAACAACATTTCTTTCTTCCTCCACTTGTTCTACTTGCTGTAGCACTACTTGATTTGCAAGGTTCTTTAGTTGTTTAGAAATTTCAAAATCTTTTTCTGCCCAGTAATAATAAATTTAATACCCAGAAATGTGCATTTTTCAAAGTTTTCAAAAATTTACAAAAATTATACCGTTGGTCTTATTTTTCGAAGAGGCATCTGGGAGCACCTGGGGATGATCAGTGGGGCACCCCAGGGTGGCACCCCACCAGCCGGCGCGGCCAAGGAGGGGGGCGCGCCACCCTGTTGTGTGGGCCCCTCCTTGCCCCACTACTTCATCTCTTCCTCCCATCTCACTCTCTCTCCCGAAAAAACTTGTACTAGCTTTCTCTCAATCGCGTTTCTGCTCAAGAGCTCGGGATTTCTCAATCTCTTTGCTCGGCCCAGATTTCTGTCTGAAATTTGGCACACTTGCTCTCCGGTATGTGACTTCTTCGATTATCCAAGTAGAATTTTGTTTGGTTGAGTATATCTTGAATATTTTGTTGCTGTAGGTAACATGTTTAGTGAGCTTGCATGCTTGTTCTAAGTTGTAAGAATTAGTTTTGATGCATTTTTAGTACTCTAGCAAGTTCCTATAGTAGTTTCCCCCAATTATATGTCACCAAATCAAATTTTATAATGTTTGTTGAAAAATTTCAGAAAAGGAAGATGGATAATTATAACTTTGGAGAAGTGTTTGAAAGAGAGATGACAAGCACGGGGAGGCCCTCAAGGACCGCCACTCGATTCAGACGATCCTATAATGAGGATGTCCTCGCACCGAGCTTCGAAGCCGAAGAAGATAATGGAGTCCCTAACGCTTCATCTTTTCCATGTTATAACTTTTTGAGTAATGCAGGGCTGTTGGATGATTTCTTGGTCCTCGTCGGTAATGTGGGCTTAACCACCTATATGGAAGATGAGAGGGATCAATACTACATGCTAACTAAAATCTTTGTTGAGAGCTTTCAGTTCAACAACAAGCACTATCAACCATCAGTTGCATTCAGGATTTATGGTAATCCTATTACTATGAAGTTGAAGGATTTTTGTACTGCATTGGATATTGCCCCTGTAGGTACAGCAAAGAAGATCGAGAATAATCCCAAGGCTTTGCTGGAGCTCTATCGAGATATTACCAATGATGATAGCCGCACCATTCAGCGCGGCAAGATAAGAAACATTCAACTCCCTGCCATTAGATATTTCGCTTACTATCTTGCTACTAGCATTCTTGGTAGGGAGAACACTAGCAATATTTCTAGTTATCATCTTGCTTTCTTAGTTGCTGCACTTACTGGAGAGACACCTTATCATCTTGGTGCTCTTGTTGCTCGCCGTTTGTCTAACAAGAGGCCTATTTTTGGAGGAATTGTTGCATCACGCATTTTGGCATATCTAAATCTTCCTCTTGACCCTACTGATGTGAAATTAACTCCTATAAGGCTTGATATTGCTGCTATGAAGAGTCACCAATTTGTTACAACTGACTCTAGTTTAGATAATATTGTCTATAGAATGTTTTTTACTGACGGGGATGAGAGGGAAATCCCTTTGCCGTAGCCAGATTTGTTCAGTATTCACAGGAAACCGTGGTCACGCTCTAAGGAGGAGGTGGATGAGCAGCTGAAGATACATGGCTTCCACCAGCAGCATGACTCCGAGGACGCCGAGCCCTCCCACGGCTACACCGTTGATGTCTACGCCCCCTCCTTTTCCTGTAGACAGTGTTGGGCCTCCAAGAGCAGAGGTTTGTAGAATAGCAGCAAGTTTTCCCTTAAGTGGATCACCCAAGGTTTATCGAACTCAGGGAGGAAGAGGTCAAAGATATCCCTCTCATGCAACCCTGCAACCACAAAGCAAGAAGTCTCTTGTGTCCCCAACACACCTAATAGGTGCACTAGTTCGGCAAAGAGATAGTGAAATACAGGTGGTATGAATAAGCAGCAACGGCACCAGAAAAGTGCTTTGCCCAGGACAGTAAACAAGCTGTAGTAACGCAGTAAAACAGTAAACAAGCAGCGATAGCAGTATTTAGGAACAAGGCCTAGGGATCATACTTTCACTAGTGGACACTCTCAACATTGATCACATAACAGAATAGATAAATGCATACTCTACACCCTTTTGTTGGATGATGAACACCATTGCGTAGGATTACACGAACCCTCAATGCCGGAGTTAACAAGCTCCACAATTCAATGTTCATATTTAAATAACCTTAGAGTGCATGAAAGATCAACACGACTAAACCAAGTACTAACATAGCATGCACACTGTCACCTTCACACTATGTAGGAGGCATAGATCACATCAATTCTTATCATAGCAATAGTTAACTTCATAATCTACAAGAGATCATAATCATAGCCTACGCCAAGTACTAACACGGATGCACACACTGTCACCATTACACCGTGCAGGAGGAATAAAACTACTTTAATAACATCACTAGAGTAGCACATAGAATAGTAGTGATACAAAACTCATATGAATCTCAATCATGTAAAGCAGCTCATGAGATTATTGTATTGAGGTACATGGGAGAGAGATGAACCACATAGCTACAGCGGAGCCCTCAGCCTCGATGGAGAACTACTCCCTCCTCATGGGAGACAGCAGCGTTGATGGAGATGGCGGTGGTGTCGATGGAGGAGCCTTCCGGGGGCACTTCCCCGTCCCGGCGGCGTGCAGGAACAGAGACTCCTGTCCCCCAGATCTTGGCTTCGCGATGGCGGCGGCTCTGGATGGTTTCTCGTACCGTGGCTTTTCCGTATCGAGGTTTTAGGTCGAGGACCCTTAAATAGGCAAAGAGGCGGCGTCAGAAGGTCGAAGGGGCGACGACACCATAAGGCGGCGCGGCCAGGGCCTGGGCCGCGCCGGCCTATGGTCTGGTGGGCCTGTGCCCCCCCTCTGGTGACTCTCGGGTGTTCTGGATGCTTCCGGGGATTCTAAGATCTTCGGCGTTGATTTCGTCCGATTCCGAGAATATTTCTTTACTAGGATTTCTGAAACCAAAAACAGCAGAAAACAGGAACTGGCACTTCGGCATCTCGTCAATAGGTTAGTTCTGGAAAACACATAAAATCATCATAAAGTGTGCATAAAACATGTAGATATCATCAATAATGTGGCATGGAACATAAGAAATTATCGATACGTCGGAGACATATCAGCATCCCCAAGCTTAGTTTCTGCTCGTCCCGAGCAGGTAAACGATAAACAAAGATAATTTCTGGAGTGACATGCCATCATAACCTTGATTATACTATTGTAACCATATGAGATGAATGCAGCGATCAAAACAATGGTAATGACATGAGTAAACAACTGAATCATAAAGCAAAGACTTTTCATGAATAGTACTTCAAGACAAGCATCAATAAGTCTTGCATAAGAGTTAACTCATAAAGCAATAAATCAAAGTAAAGGTATTGAAGCAACACAAAGGAAGATTAAGTTTCAGCGGTTGCTTTCAACTTATAACATGTATATCTCATGGATATTGTCAATGTAAAGTAATATAACAAGTGCAATATGCAAATATGTAGGAATCAATGCACAGTTCACACAAGTGTTTGCTTCTAAGATGGAAAGAAGTAGGTAAACTGACTCAACAATAAAAGGTAAAAGAATGGCCCTTCGCAGAGGGAAGCATTGATTGCTATATTTGTGCTAGAGCTTTGGTTTTGAAAACATAAAGAGAGCATAAAAGTAAAATTTTGAGAGGTGTTTGTTGTTGTCAACGAATGGTAGTGGGCACTCTAACCCCCTTGCCAGACAAACCTTCAAAGAGCGGCTCCCATGAATTATTTTTATTTTTGGGTGGCACTCATTCCAACCTTTCTTTCACAAACCATGGCTAACCGAATCCTCGGGTGCCTGCCAACAATCTCATACCATGAAGGAGTGCCTTTTATTTTAGTTTTATTATGATGACACTCCTCCCCACCTTTGCTTTCTCAAGCCATGGCCAACCGAATCCTTCGGGTGCCGTCCAACAATCACATACCATGGAGGAGTGTCTATTTAGTTTGATTAATTTGGGACTGGGAATCCCATTGCCAGCTCTTTTTGCAAAGTTATTGGATAAGCGGATGAAGCCACTAGTCCATTGGTGAAAGTTTCCCAACAAGATTGAAAGATAAACACCACATACTTCCTCATGAGCTATAAAACATTGACACAAATCAGAGGTGATAAATTCTGAATTGTTTAAAGGTAGCACTCAAGCAATTTACTTTGGAATGGCGAAGAAATACCATGTAGTAGGTAGGTATGGTGGACACAAATGGCATAGTGGTTGGCTCAAGTATTTTGGATGCATGAGAAGTATTCCCTCTCGATACAAGGTTTAGGCTAGCAAGGCTATTTGAAACAAACACAAGGATGAACCGGTGCAGCAAAACTTACATAAAAGACACATTGTAAACATTATAAGACTCTACACCGTATTCCTTGTTGTTCAAACTCAATACTAGAAATTATCTAGACCTTAGAGAGACCAATTATGCAAACCAAATTTTAGCATGCTCTATGTATTTCTTCATTAATAGGTGCAAAGCATATGATGCAAGAGCTTAAACATGAGCACAACAATTGCCAAGTATCACATTATTCAAGACATTCTACCAATTACTACATGTAGCATTTTCCAATTCCAACCATATAACAATTTAACAAAGAAGAAACTTCGCCATGAATACTATGAGTAGAGCCTAAGGACATACTTGTCCATATGCTACAGCGGAGCGTGTCTCTCTCCCACACAGTGAATGCTAGGATCCATTTTATTCAAACAAAACAAAAACAAAAACAAACCGACGCTCCAAGCAAAATACATAAGCTGTGATGGAATAAAAATATAGTTTCAGGGGAGGAACCTGATAATGTTGTCGATGAAGAAGGGGATGCCTTGGGCATCCCCAAGCTTAGACGCTTGAGTCTTCTTGATATATGCAGGGGTGAACCACCGGGGCATCCCCAAGCTTAGAGCTTTCACTCTCCTTGATCATGTTGTATCATCTCCCTCTCTTGATCCTTGAAAACTTCCTCCACACCAAACTTAGAACAACTCATTAGAGGGTTAGTGCACAATCAAAATATACATGTTCAGAGGTGACATAATCTTTCTTAACACTTCTGGACATTGCACAAAGCTACTGAAAGTCAATGGAATCGAAATATCCATCGAACATAACAAAACTGGCAATACGAAATAAAAGGCAGAATCTGTCAAAAACAGAACAGTTTGTATTGACGAATTTTATCGAGGCAGCAGACTTGCTCAAATGAAAATGCTCAAATTGAATGAAAGTTGCATACATATCTGAGGATCACTCACGTAAATTGGCATAATTTTCTGAGTTACCTACAGAGAATTTAGCCCAGATTCGTGACAGCAAAGAAATTTGTTTCTGCGCAGTAATCCAAATCTAGTATGAACTTTACTATCAACGACTTTACTTGGCACAACAAAACACAAAACTAAGATAAGGAGAGGTTTCTACAGTAGTAAAAAACTTCCAAGACACAAATATAAAACAAAGTACTGTAGCAAAATAACACATGGGTTATCTCCCAAGAAGTTCTTTCTTTTTAGCCATTAAGATGGGCTCAGCAGTTTTAATGATGCACTCGCAAGAAATAGTATTTGAAGCAAAAGAGAGCATCAAGAGGCAAATTCAAAACACATTTAAGCCTAACATGCTTCCTATGAAAAGGAATCTTGTAAATAAACAAGTTCATGAAGAGCAAAGTAACAAGCATAGGAAGATAGAACAAGTGTAGTTTCAAAAATTTCAGCATATAGAGAGGCATTTTAGTAACATGAAAATTTCTACAACCATATTTTCCTCTCTCATAATAACTTTCAGTAGTATCATGAGCAAACTCAACAATATAACTATCACATAAAGCATTCTTATCATGAGTCTCATGCATAAAATTATTACTCTCCACATAAGCATAGTCAATTTTATTAGTTGTAGTGGGAGCAAATTCAACAAAGTGGCTATCATTATTATTCTCATCATCAAATATAGGAGGTATGTTGTAATCATAATCAAATTTATCCTCCATAACAGGCGGCAACAAAAGACTACTATCATTATAATCATCATAAATAGGAGGCAAAGTATCATCAAAGTAAATTTTCTCCTCAATGCTTGGGGGACTAAAAAGATCATGCTCATCAAAACCAGGTTCCCCAAGCTTAGAATTTTCCATAGCATTAGCAACAATAGTGTTCAAAGTGTTCATATTAATAACATTCCCATTAGCATGCATATAAAGTTCCATGGGTTTTTTAATTCTCTCTTCAAACACATCATGTCCTAATTCAAGATAAAGTTCATAAAGATCTCTCATATTTTTGTTGTTTTCCATTATGCCTAACTAGTGTAAACAAGAAACAAAAAGATGCAATTGCAGGATCTAAAGGAAATAGCTTCGAGTACTTACAATGCGCCGGAAAATAGCTTAGTAGCCGAGATCCGGAGTGTGAGTACCTTTTACCATTCCTCCCCGGCAACGGCGCCAGAAAATAGCTTGATGTCTACGCCCCCTCCTTTTCCTGTAGACAGTGTTGGGCCTCCAAGAGCAGAGGTTTGTAGAACAGCAGCAAGTTTTCCCTTAAGTGGATCACCCAAGGTTTATTGAACTCAGGGAGGAAGAGGTCAAAGATATCCCTCTCATGCAACCCTGCAACCACAAAGCAAGAAGTCTCTTGTGTCCCCAACACACCTAATAGGTGCACTAGTTCGGCGAAGAGATAGTGAAATACAGGTGGTATGAATAAGCAGCAACGGCACCAGAAAAGTGCTTTGCCCAGGATAGTAAACAAGCAGTAGTAACGCAGCAGTAGTAACGCAGTAAAACAGTAAACAAGCAGCGATAGCAGTATTTAGGAACAAGGCCTAGGGATCATACTTTCACTAGTGGACACTCTCAACATTGATCACATAACGGAATAGATAAATGCATACTCTACACCCTTTTGTTGGATGATGAACACCATTGCGTAGGATTACACGAACCCTCAATGCCGGAGTTAACAAGCTCCACAATTCAATGTTCATATTTAAATAACCTTAGAGTGCATGAAAGATCAACACGACTAAACCAAGTACTAACATAGCATGCACACTATCACCTTCACACTATGTAGGAGGCATAGATCACATCAATTCTTATCATAGCAATAGTTAACTTCATAATCTACAAGAGATCATAATCATAGCCTACGCCAAGTACTAACACGGATGCACACACTGTCACCATTACACCGTGCAGGAGGAATAAAACTACTTTAATAACATCACTAGAGTAGCACATAGAATAGTAGTGATACAAAACTCATATGAATCTCAATCATGTAAAGCAGCTCATGAGATTATTGTATTGAGGTACATGGGAGAGAGATGAACCACATAGCTACAGCGGAGCCCTCAGCCTCGATGGAGAACTACTCCCTCCTCATGGGAGACAGCAGTGTTGATGGAGATGGCGGTGGTGTCGATGGAGGAGCCTTCCGGGGGCACTTCCCCGTCCCGGCGGCGTGCAGGAACAGAGACTCCTGTCCCCCAGATCTTGGCTTCGCGATGGCGGCGGCTCTGGATGGTTTCTCGTACCGTGGCTTTTCCGTATCGAGGTTTTAGGTCGAGGACCCTTAAATAGGCGAAGAGGCGGCGTCAGAAGGTCGAAGGGGCGACGACACCATAAGGCGGCGCGGCCAGGGCCTGGGCCGCGCCGGCCTATGGTCTGGTGGGCCTGTGCCCCCCCTCTGGCGACTCTCGGGTGTTCTGGATGCTTCCGGGGATTCTAAGATCTTCGGCGTTGATTTCGTCCGATTCCGAGAATATTTCTTTACTAGGATTTCTGAAACCAAAAACAGCAGAAAATAGGAACTGGCACTTCGGCATCTCGTCAATAGGTTAGTTCCGGAAAACACATAAAATCATCATAAAGTGTGCATAAAACATGTAGATATCATCAATAATGTGGCATGGAACATAAGAAATTATCGATACGTCGGAGACGTATCAACCGTCACGTATCCTGGTGCTTCTTCCAGCACATACCCGGAACAGGACCCATCTTCGTCATACTACGGAGGTGCTACTTCATGGGCACCATGGGATTGAACTCCACTTAGGCCAAAAGCCTAAGCTTGGGGGGGAGGTATACCGGCATCACTCATTCATTGCATATTATAGTTGCTGGATACTTGTACATACTTGTTTAGCTTCTTAAAGTGGATTTCTAATAAGAGGGAGATGATATTTGGGGAAGTGCTGATTGAAAACAGATTCTGGACTGACACCAAAAAAATTCTCAAAAACATTCAGAACTTTATTTTGCGAAGCCAATTTTTGTGAATGTTCTCCAGGTTGTTATCTAACTTTCATTAGTTGAACACTTTTCGAGCTGAGCAGCGGAAGAATTTCTTAAAAATCGATTACTGTACTGCTGTCAAGTTTGACGAATTCCTGCTGCTTTGTGTTTATGTGACTCTTCTAGTTTTCATTTTCTTGTTTTTGCTTTGTTTCTTTCCTAAAACACAAAAATACCACAAATATTTCTATTGTTTCTCTTCACCATTTGCTTATTTTGGTTTCTTGCTTTTATTTTGCTTTGTTTGCTATCGTTGGTTTGCTATAAGAAAATCCAAAAAGATTTTGCTTTGTTTGCTTGTTTTCTTTTGTTCTTGTTTCAATTCGAAAACACCAAAAATATTTGTTGTTCTTCTTTGGTTTTGTAAAGTTCATTATGGAGTTCAATGGTCTTCGGTGGCTGGAGTGTGGTTTTCATTCCATATTATTCAAGCTACACAAGTGAAAGGCAATAATGACGATCTACGACAATTCGACTGTGGTGAGGGGCTAGTATGAACTCTATTTGTTTTCATTTTTGTACATATACTCATCCATGTGAGCATGCTTAGTTGGTTCATGTGAGGTATATGTCATTTAAGAAAGTCTAGTAGTTCATGATCTCTCATGTTTAGCTCCAGTTTATTAATATGAGTAGCATGTCATAGATGTTTGCTTGCATTGTTTTATTCATAAATAGGTATGACATTGTGGTATCCTCCTCTGAATAATTCACTTGAATCGAGTTGGCACATGCTCACGCATGCATATGACTGAACAAAAGTCAATTAAGCCTCGATGATTTACTTTGCCTCAGAGTTCTTGTATCACTTTTATGCCTCCGTTAATTTATTTTTCCGCAAGCATGATTATGACAGTTACTGCTCTCTTGATTGTCGCTCCCCAGTCTATTGCTAGCCTTCACTTGTACTGAGCGGGAACGCTGCTCGTGCTTCCAAACCCCTAAAAACCAAGTTATTCCAAAGTGTCCACCATAAATACCTATGCATGGCATTTCAAACCATTCCAAGTAAATTCTCATGCGCTACCTTTAAACCTTCAAAATGCTTCTCAATTTGTGTCAATGTTTTATAGCTCATGAGGAAGTATGTGGTGTTTATCTTTCAACCTTATCATTTACTTTTGACAGACTTTCATAATGGACTAGTGGCACATCCGCTTATCCAATAATTTTGCAAAAAGAGCAGGCAACGGGGTTCCCAGCCCCAATTAATCAAACTTCATTAATAATTCTCTTCACATGTTTTGCCTTGATTCATCAGTAAGCAACTTAATTTTGCAAATAGACACTCCTACATGGTATGAGAATGCTGGGAGGCACCCGAGGATTCGGTTAGCCATGGCTTGTGTAAGCAAAGGTTGGGGGGAGTGTCATCCATCATAAAACTAAAATACGTGTGTAAACAAAAGAGAAGAAGGATGATCTACCTTGCTGGTAGAGATAACGTCCTTCATGGGAGCCGCTCTTGAAAGTCTAGTTGACGAGGTAGTTGTAGTACCCATTACCATTCGTTGATAACAACAAACACCTCTCAAAATAATTTTACTCCTGATTTAAAAATGAAAAGCTCTAGCGCATGTTAATCCTTGCTTCCCTCTGTGAAGGGTCAATCTTTTACTTTTATGTTGAGTCACCATCCTTTCTTTGAGCAATTTCTTGAGAGCACAACTGTCATTCTTAGTATAATATGCTTGTCCCAAAATGTGATTAACTGTGGTATAACTTTGATGCTTTTATCTTTGACAATCTCTACTTCTAGTCTTTCCATGAACTTCAAAGGTGCCCGAGCATTTATGTTTTGCTGTACAAATACGGGCAAGCAAGATACCTTATCATATCCTTTTATGAACATTGCAATCCTGCTGATAGACATGATTCATGATGCTTATTATTAATTTGTTGGTACCTTTTCCATGATTGACATAGCTACTAGATGACTTTATTTGCATGTATCTTATTATGAATTGCCTAAGTACTTGTCCATATCATGAAAATATTTACATCATATGAACAAATGTGTTCGTGAAATTTCTTTTATCGCACTCAGTTGTTAACTGAATTGCTTGAGGACAAGCAATAAGCTAAGCTTGGGGGGAGTTGATACGTCCAAAACGTATCTACTTTCCCGAAGACTTTTGCTATTGTTTTGCCTCAAATTTGTGTATTTTGGATACAACTAACACGGACTAACGCTGTTTTCAGCAGAATTGCCCTGGTGTCTCGTTTTTGTGCAGAAATTCAACTTTCAGGAAAATCCCCGGAATTAATGTCAAAGGGCCTATTTTCCCAGAAGATTCACGGAGCCAGAAGGGCAGGCTAGGGGGAGGCCCACGGCCTCCACACCATGGGCCGGCGTGGCCTAGGAGGGGGGTGCGCCGCCCTGTGGTGTGGCCGCCTCGGCCAGCCTCTGACGCCCCCCTCTGGACTACTTAAGGTCTTCGACCTAAAAACGCGATACGAGAAGTTGAAATCGCCAGAAGCCATTGATACGTCTCCGACGTATCGATAATTTCTTATGTTCCATGCCACATTATTGATGATATCTACATGTTTTATGCATACTTTATGTCATATTTATGCATTTTCTGGAACTAACCTATTAACAAGATGCCGAAGAGCCAGTTGTTGTTTTCTGCTATTTTTGGTTTCAGAAATCCTAGTAAGGAAATATTCTCGGAATTGGATGAACTCAACGCCCAGGGGCCTATTTTCACACGAAGCTTCCAGAAGACCGAAGAGTCAACGAAGTGGGGCCACGAGGTGGCCAGGAGGTAGGGCGGCGCGGCCCAGGTCTTGGCCGCGCCGGCCTGTCTCCTGGGCCCCTCGTGACGCCCCCTGACCTGCCCTTCCGCCTACAAATAGCCTTCGTCGCGAAACCCCCAGTACCGAGAGCCACGATACGGAAAACCTTCCAGAGACGCCGCCGCCGCCAATCCCATCTCGGGGGATTCAGGAGATCGCCTCCGGCACCCTGCCGGAGAGGGGAATCATCTTCCGGAGGACTCTACGCCGCCATGGTCGCCTCCGGAGTGATGAGTGAGTAGTCTACCCCTGGACTATGGGTCCATAGCAGTAGCTAGATGGTTGTCTTCTCCCCATTGTGCTTAATTGTCGGATCTTGTGAGCTGCCTAACATGATCAAGATCATCTATCTATAATTCTATATGTTGTGTTTGTTGGGATCCGATGAATAGAGAATACCATGTTATGTTGATTATCAATTTATATCTATGTGTTGTTTATGATCTTGCATGCTCTCCGTTACTAGTAGATGCTCTGGCCAAGTTGATGATTGTAACTCCAAGAGGGGGTATTTATGCTCGATAGTGGGTTCATGTCTCCGTGAATCTGGAGGAGTGACAAGAACCTCTAAGGTTATGGATGTGTTGTTGCCACTAGGGATAAAACATTGATGCTATGTCAGAGGATGTAGTTATTGATTACATTACGTGCAATACTTAATGCAATTGTCTGTTGTTAGCAACTTAATACTGGAAGGGGTTCGGATGATAACCTGAAGGTGGACTTTTTAGGCATAGATGCATGCTGGATAGCGGTCTATGTACTTTGTCGTAATGCCCAATTAAATCTCACTATACTCATCATAATATGTATGTGCATGGTCATGCCCTCTCTATTTGTCAATTGCCCAACTGTGATTTGTTCACCCAACATGCTGTTTATCTTATGGGAGAGACACCTCTAGTGAACTGTGGACCCCGGTCCAATTCTCTATACTGAAATACAATCTATTGCAATTGTTCTACTGTTTTCTGCAAACAATCATCTTCCACACTATACATCTAATCCTTTGTTACAGCAAGCCGGTGAGATTGACAACCTCGCTGTTTCGTTGGGGCAAAGTACTTGGTTTGTGTTGTGCAGGTTCCACGTTGGCGCCGGAATCCCTGGTGTTGCGCCGCACTACATCTCGCCGCCATCAACCTTCAACGTGCTTCTTGGCTCCTACTGGTTCGATAAATCTTGGTTTCATACTGAGGGAAAACTTGCCGCTGTACGCATCACACCTTCCTCTTGGGGTTCCCAACGGACGCGTGCTGTACGCGTATCAGCCATCCAGAACACCGCCGCCATCGCGAAACTCCATCTCGGGACCAGAAACTCCGTTCTGGCACTCCGCCGGGACGGGGAATTGGAGGAGATCATCGCCATCATCACCACCGACGCCTCTCCATCGACCAGCCATGTTTCCCCCATCCATGTGTGAGTAATTCCCCCGCTGTAGGCTGAAGGGGATGGTAGGGATTGGATGAGATTGGTCATGTAATAGCATAAGATTGTTATGGCATAGTGCCTAGTGTCCGTAATTGGTACTTTGATGATATTGTTGCAACTTGTTATGCTTAATGCTTGTCACTAGGGCCCGAGTGCCATGATCTCAGATCTGAACATGTTATTGTTTCATGATGATATTCATTGTTTTATGATCTTACCTGCAAGTTGTGTACACATGTCGCTGTCCGGAACCCGAGGCCCCAAAGTGACAGAAGTTGGGACAACCGGAGGGGAAGGCGGTGATGTGAGGATCACATGTGTTCACAGAGTGTTAATGCTTTGCTCCGGTGCTCTATTAAAAGGAGTACCTTAATTTCCAGTAGATTCCCTAGAGGCCCGGCTGCCACCGGCTGGTAGGACAAAAGATGTTGTGCAAGTTTCTCATTGCGAGCACGTACGACTAAATATGGAACACATGCCTATGGATTGTTTAGTACTTGGATACTGTTTTATTACTATCTGCAAATGCCCTACTTTGATTGTTACATGAGTTTCTCTCATCCATGCAACGCCCGTTCATCCATCCCTGTGCCTACAGTATTTTAATCCTGCTGTTTACTATAATCACTACTGCTGTCTTTGTTACACTGCTGCTGATATTCCACTACTGCTACTGCTATAAAACTGTTACTACTGATAAACTCTTGCGAGCAAGTCTGTTTCCAAGTGCAGCTGAATTGACAAATCCGCTGTTAAGGCTTTCAAGTATTCTTTGGCTCCCCTTGTGTCGAATCAATAAATTTGGTTTTACTTCCCGCGAAGACTATTGCGATCCCCTATACTTGTGGGTCATCAAGACATCAGGCTCCAGAAGAGGATGACTATGACAGTGATGGTGTAGATGCTTTTCTGTCCGAAGCTTGCACTATTGTTGTGTCACAGTGTGCTCTTAATGTGCAGCCAAGTGCATCTACTCAGCGCTGCAATTTGTTCCAAACAAAGGCACTAGTTGGGCCTGATAAAGCTTGCAAGGTCATTATTGATAGCGGGAGTTGTCGCAATCTGGCAAGCAAGGAGTTATGTGCCAAGCTGAAGTTGAAGTATCTACTGCACCCGCATCCATATTATATTCAGTGGTTGAGTGACAATGGTGAGATGAAGGTAAACCACATGGTGTGTGTTGATTTTAAGATTGGACCGTATAAGGATTTCATTGATTTTGATGTGGTTCCTATGACGGTGTGTCACCTACTATTGGGTCGGCCATGGCTCTATGACCATTCTGTGCAACACAATGGCCGTGCCAATACATATCACTTGGAATTCAAGGGAAAGAAAATTAACTTGCAGCCTATGTCACCACAACAAATTGTCAATGAATCTCATCAGAAGACTGAAGTACACTTGGAGGATGCACCTATAGATAGGCGAGAGAATTGTAATACCGTGAGTGATATAACGAAAAGTGAGAGAGTGAATTCCTTAGTTATATCAGCCACCAAAGAGGATATGAGAGAATTTAGTGGGGATCCTACAGCCATGCCTCTTGTGCTCATGTACAAGGGTGAGGTTTTGGTTTCTAACAACATGACCCCTATTTCTCTTGGTGTTTCACATGTTTTGCAGGAATTCAGCGATGTGTTTGCGGAGGAGGTCCCCGCAGGATTGCCACCATTGCGTGGTATTGAGCATCAAATTGACTTGATCCCCGGCGCCTCGTTGCCCAATAGGGCGCCATATAGGACGAACCCTGAAGAAACGAAGGAGATACAGAATCAAGTACAAGCACTACTCGACAAAGGTTATATCCGCGTAAGCCTTAGTCCTTGCGTTGTTCCTATTATTTTAGTTCCTAAGAAAGATGGTACTGGGTGCATGTGTGTAGATTGTAGAGCGATAAACAACATTACTATTCGATATCGTCATCCTATTCCCCGCTGAGAGGATATGCTAGATGAATTGAGTGGTGCTGCTGTTTTCACTAAAATTGATTTGCGTAGTGGTTATCATCAAATTAGGATAAAAGAGGGGGATGAATGGGAAACAACCTTTAAAACAAAATTTGGTATGAGTGGTTAGTGATGCCTTTTGGTTTAATTAATGCACCTAGTACTTTCATGAGACTGATGAGCCATGTTTTGCGTGATTTTATTGGCAAGTTTGTGGTTTTGTACTTTGATGACATATTAATCTACAGCCGCAATGAATCTGATCATACTATGCATATTCGACATGTTTTGCAAGTGTTGCGTGATAATAAAGTCTATGGTAATCTTGAGAAGTGCACATTTTGCAAAGATAAGGTCATATTTCTGGGTTATGTTGTCTCTAAGCATGGAGTAGAGGTAGATTCATCTAAAATTGAAGCAATTCCTACTCCCATGAATCTGAGTCAAGTGAGAAGTTTTCATGGTCTTTCTGGGTTTTATAGACGTTTTGTGCCCAGTTTTAGTACTATTTCTGCACCTTTGAATGAATTGACTAAAAAGGGTGTTGTTTTTTAGTGGAGCGTAGCCCAAGATCATACATTTGATGAGCTGAAATGTATGTTAACTTCTGCACCGTTGCTTGCACTTCCTGATTTCAATAAGCAATTTGAGATTTAATGTGATGCTAGTGGTATTGGAATTGGTGGTGTGTTGATGCAAGAGGGTCGCCTAATTGCATATTTTTCTAACAAACTTTTTGGTGCTAAGTTGAACTATCCTATCTATGATAAAGAATTGCATGCTTTAAATAGAGTTCTTGAGGTTTGGCAACATTATTTGTGGCCAAAAGAATTTATCATACATTCTGATCATGAAGCTTTGAAATATCTGAAAGCTCAATCTACCTTGCATAGACGTCTTGCTAAGTCGGTTGAGTTCATTGAGTCTTTTCCATACATTATTAAGCATAAGAAGGGAAAAGATAACATTGTTGCTGATGCTCTATCTAGGGTGAAGACGCTACTCATGCTCACTGATCACTATTATTGGCCAAAGATGAGGCAGGATGTGGACAGGTATGTGAAGAGGTGCATTACTTGCAACAAGTCCAAGTCCAAGCTGAAGCCTCACGGTTTGTATACTCCTTTACTGGCAACTACACCATGGGAAGATATAAGTATGGATTTTGTGTTGGGTTTGCCGCGTACTAAGAGAGGCCATGATTCTATATTTGTGGTAGTGGATAGATTTTCTAAGATGTCACACTTATTGCCTGCCACAAGAGCGACGATGCGTCGCATATTGCTAACCTATTTTTCAGGGAAATTGTACGTTTACATGGAGTCCCAAAGACTATTGTTTCTGATCGTGATGTAAAGTTTATGAGCTACTTCTGGAAGACACTTTGGGGAAAGCTAGGGACGAAACTACTTTTCAGCACTACTTGTCATCCCCAAACTGATGGTCAAACTGAGGTGGTGAATAGAACATTGTCACAACTATTGATACCATGATCAAGAAGAACTTGAAGGAGTGGGAGGATTGTTTGCCGCTTGGGTTTGCTTACAACAAGGCGGTACATTCTACCATAGAGTTGTGTACGTTTGAGGTGGTATATGGTTTCAAACCTATTACTCCACTTGACTTGTTGCCTCTACCCATACATGAGAGAGTCAATATGGAGGCATCCAAGAGGGCAGATTTTGTACGGAAGATACATGTGAAGAGTAAAGATTTGATAGAGAAGAAAGTCAAGAACAATGCTGCAAGGGTGAACAAGAAGCGCAAGGAGATGTTGTTCAAGCCCAGTGATATGGTCTAGGCACATTTTTGCAAGGATAGGTTCCCAAAGCTACGGAAGTCCAAGTTGCTTCCTCGTGGTGATGGTCCTTACAAAGTGTTTGCCAAGATCAATGATAATGCATACTCTATAGATCTTCCAACTGATAAGTTTGGTGTCAATAATTCTTTCAATGTGGCTGATTTGACACCATATGATGGAGAAGACCTTGGAGCATCGAGGTCGACGCCTTTTGAAGGGGGGGGGGGTGATGACGACATCCCTACCGAACCACTACCTCCGTCATTGCAAGATGAAGAAGATGTTGTTGTGAAGCTCAAGTCCAATTAAGTCAGAATTGGACCTATGACAAGATCTCGTGCGAAGCTACTAAAACAACATGTGAACTTGTTCTTAAATGATACTTTGATTGATGAGAATTTTATACTACCTAAATCCTTTGACTTGTATATCATGAGGTACGAGGATAAAGGAAGCATCACACGAGGAGGAGGAGAACAGCTGGACATGGTCTTGGACATGAAGACACCTCATGGACGCGCGAGGGAGGAGAGGGAGGCATGCGCGAAGGAGGAAGAGAAGATCCAGGTCGACGCCACGCCCGGCCGAACCGGCCGTCACGCCGGCCGCTCGGCCATACCGACCACCATGCCGGATGAGTCCGGTGCCAACCGGGTCCTGCGTCGGTGCCAACTAGGCACAGCCCAAGGGCCCTGGCAACCCCGCCCGGTTCCAGCCTGGTCCAACCCGGCTAGCCCGGTCCCTGGCCCGGTCGACCGGCCCCCAGGCCGGCCGTGTCCGAGTCAGTCTCGACCAGATCCCGATCTGGGTTGGTTATTATTGTTGTTTTTTGACTTCTGGTCGTCCTGAACCCCTATATAAGTGCCCAGGATGCCCCCATAATAGTTTTAGACCACATTTAAGATAAACCCTAGTTCATAGTTGATTGCTTTGCAACTCTATTGAATCTGTACACCAATTCGCATCGATCTGGTGTTTTGCTACTGAAAGTCTTGTGTGATCTGTTGTTCCATTGGGAATTAGATGGTTACAATTTACCGCTTTGTGGTCGGCGGCTACGTGCACAAGTGTTTGGAGTTGCGAATAGCTTGTTGGGTTGAGAGATGTTGCATTGGCGACAGGGACCAATTGAGAGACTTCGTCGATGTCATACAAGTTATCATCCACTTATCCTCATGTTCATTCGCTGTGGTCATCGAGTGTTCATCACCACCCCCGTCGCTTATTGAGAAGATCCGAAATGGGATCCATGTATGATAACCAAGTATGGACTTTGGTAGACTTACCTGATAGCCGTAGGGCTGTCGAGAATAATTGGATCTTCAAAAGAAAAACATATTCTGATGGTAATATTACTGTCTATAAAGCTCGACTTGTCAGAAAAGGGTTCCGAAAAATTCAAGGAGTTTACTACGATGAGACTTTCTCACCTGTAGCGAAGCTAAAGTCTATGAGGATATTGTTAGCAATCGCTGCATTTTTCGATTATGAAATTTGGCAGATGGATGTCAAAACGGCATTCCTTAATGGTGACATTGAGGAAGAGTTGTATATGGTACAACCTAAAGGTTTTGTCAATCCTAAAAATGCTGACAAGGTCTGCAAACTTCAGCGTTCCATTTATGGATTGAAGCAAGCATGCTAGAGTTGGAACCGACGCTTTGATAAAGTGATCAAAGACTTTGAATTTATACAAACTTTTGGAGAAGCTTGTATTTACAAGAAAGTGAGTGAGAACTCTGTAGCATTCATGATATTATATGTGGATGACATATTGTTGATTGGAAATGATATAGAACTTTTTAGTAGTGTCAAAGGCTATTTGAATAAGTTTTTTTTCAATGAAGGACCTTGGAGAAGCAGCATACATTTTAGGCATCAAGATTTATAGAGATAGATCAAGACGTCTGATAGGGCTTTCATAGAGTACATACCTGGATAACATTCTAAATAAATTTAGAATGAATGAGAGCAAGAAAGGGTTCTTTCCCATGTTACCAGGTAAGCCCTTGAGTAAAACTCAAAGTCCAGCTACAGCAGAAGAAAGAGAAAATATGAACAAAATCCCCTATGCCTCGGCCATAGGCTCTATCATGTATGCCATGTTGTGTACAAGACCGGATATCGCACATGTTGTTAGTTTGACCAGCAGATATCAAAGTGATCCAGGAATGGAACACTGGACAACGGTCAAGAATATCCTGAAGTACTTAAAAAGAACTAAAGATATGTTTCTTTGTATGGAGGTGACCAAGAGCTTGCTGTAACCAGTTACACCGATGCTAGCTGGAACACTGATCAGGATGACTCTAAGTCTCAATCTGGATACGTATTTATTTTGAATGGTGCTTGCAGTAGTAAGCTGGAGGAGTTCTAAGAAGAGCGTTGTGACGAAATCTTCAACTGAATCGGAATACATAGCTGCTTCAGAGGCGTCATCAGAGGCGATGTGGATGAAGTGTTTCATTACTGAGCTTGGTGTGGTTCCTAGTGCGTTGGACCCAAGGACCATCTATTGTGACAAAATGGGTGCCATAGTTAATGCACATGAGCCAAGGTCACACAAGAAGCTGAAGCATATCAAGCTACGTTTTCATTCTATTCGCAAGTATGTCGAAGACAGCGACATAAATATTTGCAAAGTACACATTGATCTGAATGTGACAGATCATTGACTAAAGCTCTCCCTAGAGCAAAACATGACCTACACCAGAACGCCATGGGTGTTAGGTACATTACTATGTAATCTAGATTATTGACTCTAGTGCAAGTGGGAGACTGTTGGGGATATGCCCAAGAGGCAATAATAAAGTGGTTATTATTATATCTTTGTGCTTATGATAAATGTTCGCATCAATAATTGTATTAACCGAAAACATTAATACATGTGTGTTTTGTAAACATAAAAGAGTCCCTAGTAAGCCTCTTGTTAAACATGCTTGTTGATTAATAGTTGATCATAGTATCATGATCATGAACATTGTATGTTATTAATAACAAGGTCATATCATTGGGTGAATGATGTGATGGACATACACTCATAGTAAGCGTAGCATATGATCAAGTCATTTAGTTCGTTGTGCTTCAAGTTTTAAGATACATAGTAACCTAATCCTTCGACCATGAGATCATTGTTAATCACCTACACTGGATGGATGCTTTGATCACACCAAACACTACTTCATAAATGAGTTGTTATAAAGGTGGCATTAAGTGTTCGGAAAGTATAGGGTTGAGGCACGTGGATCAATAGTGAGATTTGTCCATCCTAATGACGGATAGATATACTCTAGGCCCCCTCGGTGGAATGACATCCAATTAGCTTGCAAGCATGTGACTGGCTTACAAGGGATATCATATCACGGTACGAGTAAAGAGTACTTATCGGTAACGAGGTTGAACTAGGTATGGAGATACCGACGATCAAACTTTGGATAAGTAAAATATCGCGAGACAAAGGGAATTGTTATTTTATGTAAATGGTTCTTTCCATCATGAAGTCATCGTTGAATATGTGGGAGCTATTATGGCTCTCCAGGTCCCGCTATTAGTTATTGATCGGAGAAGAATCTCGATCATATCCGCATAGTTCTCGAACCGTTGGGTGACACACTTAAGTTTTGATGTCGTTTTAAGTAGATATGGAATATGGAATGAAGTTCGAATATTGTTTGGAGTCTCGGATGGGATCCTAGACATCACGAGGAGTTCCAGAATGGTCCAGAGAATAAGATTCATATATAGGAAGTAACTTTCCAAGTTTGGAAATGATCCGGTGCATTTATGGAAGGCACTAGAATGTTCTAGAAGCTTCGGAATAAATCACTATGGAAGGTGGAGTTCCGGATGGACTCCACCAACCCTAGCCGGCCAACCAAGAGGGAAGGTGGAGTCCATGGTGGACTCCACCACCTTGGCCGACCAAGGGATAAGGAAGGGGAGCAATCCCACTCCACCTAGGTTTCCCCTTTATGGCAGTTTTCAGAGTTGGACTTCAAATTGGTTTTGGGGCAACCCTAGGGCGTTCTGCCTACATAAAGAGAGGAAGAGGGGAGAGAGCCGGCCACCCAAGCCAACCGCACCATCCAGGGCTCCCAAGGTTAGCGCCCAAGAGCCCCCCTCTCCCAAACCCTAGCTACTCCCTCCTCCTAATTATCCCGCGGTGCTTACTGCGAAGCGCTGCCGGAGATCTCCACCACCACTGTCACCACGCCGTCGTGTTGGCGGGATTCTGAGGAGGATCTACTACATCCGTTGCCTGCTGGAACGGGGAGAAGGATATCGTCATCAACACCATACTTGTGACCGAGTGCGGAGGTGCTGCCTGACTGTGGCACCGTCAAGATCTTCTACGCGCTTTTGCAAGCGGCAAGTGATCGACTACATCAACCACGAGATCTATCTCGTTAACGCTTAGCGATCTTCAAGGGTATGATGATCTTCACCTCATTTCTATCATCTACTAGATTAGATCTTGGCTTGTTATTTGTTCTTGCAGTAGGAATTTTTTGTTTTCTATGCTACGAATCCCTACAGCTGGCAGATCAGAAGTCTTCGTTGGTAGAGCTAGTTGTTGATTGGAAAAAAGATGTAGATGATTCCTACAAAAAAAATTTTAGGCCGATTGCTAAAAATAAGTTCTCTTACGTTTGACTAATTATAATTTTCTTATGTCAATTTGCACAGATTGAGATGTATTTTAATACTAGTTAAATGCCCGTGCGTTGCTACGGTCGCTTAAATTAATTTTATGGCCGCACCTGTAAACATAATTCACATGAAAATTGTAGTGGCGCGGTACATACTAAGACAATCAACATTTTAACGGCAACACCAACTAATTAAGGAGGACATTATTGTCACTTTGGGTTACTCAAACTTTCACAAAATGCTCTCTTTTTTGAAAAAATTGAATACGGTAGGAAAAGCTCCTACAATGATTTTAAATACTTAATAAAAACTAAACATGCACATGGTAAGAATTTAAACATGATTGACTGAGTTATACATCCACTTTGCTAACCAAATAAGGTAGACACTTTTTTCGGAGCATGGTATCTTCTTCATCACTGCAATCAGAAAGTTATAAAATTTCCTTTTGTAACATTTGATGTTAATTGTTGGTTCCTAAGTGAAGAAAATATAATAAAAAAATATTTTTGATTGTCATGAAATTATATTTTCTCATATTTTATTCTCTTTATTTTGTTAGCATTTTTTGGTAGGTGGGACGATTGGGAACTTTGATATCTATTTTAGTTTAGAGCTTCTGATATTGCTTTCTGATTTTGTTTCGTTGGTTCTTGTATCATTCCTATTTTTATGCGGAAATGAACTTTTGATCCTAGGTGTAGATGCACCCTTTATTCAAAAAACAAATTTTAAAATTTTAGAAAATTGGGGAACAAAATTATACTCATATATGTCCACATTCTAAATGCTCACTTACAATTTCATAACAAATTGACACTTTTCGTGGCCTGTGCAAAAAAAAAAAGACAAACAAATGCCTCTCAAAATACCTTATTTTAGCATCAAATTTTGTCTTTTTTGCACAAGACACATAACAATTCGGTTTTTCATGAAACGACTTTGTAAACACATAATATGTAGAGATGTATGCTCAACATTTTCTTTTGAAATATTTTAACATTATTTAATATGTTTAAAATGCATTTTAAATATAGGGAGCATATGTTCCCACGAGAAAAAACACCATGTACATTTTGTTGTGCACTTAAAATAATTTCAAGGGACCAAAAGCTGCATAAACAATTATATGAAGATAAATTACTCAAATAGTTGACTGCTTTACAACTTTGAATGCCAATCATGACGCACCTATCATTTCCCACTATGTGACCACAAACAAATTCCTCAAATCTCAAGTGACATGTGCTGCTAAGATACATACAGATTTTGATTAAAATGTACCACGTCGTGTATCCTTGTGTCAACGTATGTGTGTTGCTACAAAAGTCTGCACCTCGGTAAGGTATCTTGACATCAAGCCCCCCTGCAAGCCCCCCTGCACGTGGCAAGAAGATGACCAGATTATATGCTTGGCGATGACACATCATCCTTCTCCCGAGCTCCAATGAACCCAATTCCTCTTCATGCAGTGCATTTTCCTCTCATCTCTGGCTGCTTGTACATATAACACTCGACAAAACTGCACATGTAATTGATCTCTATAAGTATAATATCCACCCAAAAACGTGGAGTACATACATCCTTTTAGTGCAAACTAAATGACCATTAAATGAAAATTGTAAGCACATAGCATGTAAACTGACAAATTTAGTTTTTAATATGCAAGTTAAACTTCGTTTCCTCACCAAAACAACTATCCTTTGATGAATTAACTAAGGCAAGGTCTAGTTCTTGTAAGAGGTATAGTTCAAAAAGTTGTACAAAACAAGAAAATTGAGCGTAACACGAGCATTATTTCGTTCCTTTCAATACATCAATAAGGATCAGGAGAAAAAAGACAAGATATATTACGGTGGTACACATAAAAGATTCATGATTCTAGAACAGTTATTATCCACTGCAGAAAATATTGTCAAATTCTAGTTCTGAAAAAATGAGGATTGCTTCTACATTTTTGCCACATGCATACACTTTGGGAAGATGAAATAATCATAAGCATGTTCTCTTAGTCTTGACCACCATCTACTACCATATGTACATCGTATTGCCAATCAAGAAAATTAATTACCCAGGTCGTTCTACAGCTCCAAGTAGTGGTTCATGGTAAAGCACTAAATCAATAAGGCACATACATATATTATAAATTTACATATTTTTAAATGTTATAATTGGTTCTCAGATCTCAATTCCCAGTATATATTCAGGTTCTTATGGCTGAAATTTTAACCCCAACCAGAATTTTCTCCTTTAAGATCTCTTGAGGGCTTATTATGTGACCTCATTCTATGATGATACCAACGAGAAGAAATTGACCCTCATTCAGATTTTTAGTATAAATTAATTGATAATATTCGGGACACAAAAACTATAGGGTGCCATAAAAACACACCTCAGAAGCAAGTACAAGTGTGAGCTTTAACTTAAGGTAGTATTGCTGATCTACCAGCTTTAAATGGCACAACCTCAGCTTTCTTAATGCTTGAATCGTCATCAATTTCTAGCAGCCCAAAAGAGATTAAAAAGTAAAATTGTAAAATTAACCATGCTTCCCAAATGAAGAACTACGTGCATCAAATAATTTGGATTTCATCACCATTCATCTTTATACTTATGCAAAGGAGGATAGCTCCTTCAAGTTTCAGAAAATAATCTCAATTATGTGAACAAGTTTAAATGCGTATACCTCTGATGGAGGCGGTGACACCAGTCGGACAATTTCGTTGCAACAATCCACACAACATGAAAGTTCAGCAGAAGAAACTACGGTTGGAAACCTTTAAGGGTGTGTCAATGAAAGAGTACACCTAAAATAAAGGTTTGTATTGATAACACATGTCAGCGGATAAGCTATACAGTGACAATGACAACGACAATCAAAAATCACACATAAAAGATGGAAATGACCAATGATGTATCATGATGCCTCCATATTCGGTGCCTGACATCTTCTCTCGTTTTATATTTATTTCTAGTCAAGGGCCATGATTTGGTAGAATACTGAAACTCGTTGTAGGCTATTCTGAATGAAGTCAAGAAACAAGATGTTAGCAAATTAAAATTGTGCGGTTAGTGTTAGGTAAAGAAACGTAACTGAAATTGCAGAGATAAAGTCCAACAAAACATGGTTTTGTAGAATACTAAAAACTGTTGCAGGCTATTCTGAATGAATTCAAGAAACAAGAAGATGTTTGTAAATGCAGATTATGTGGTTAGTGTAAGGTAAAGAAACAAAACTGAAGATTGCAGAGATAAAGTCCAACAGAACATGGTCGAGCTTTTAAGAGAATAAAGGCAGCCAAGAATGATGCATATGCCAGTGTAGTTCCATAGCGAGTAATCTTTTTTGCCTGCAGATTTTAAGTATGGTCTGACCCATGAATGCACATATACATGACCGGTGGGAATCCATGACCTATGCTTTCACTTGATCGCATGCAAATGGAAGTAGTAGAATAAGTACAGTCCAATCTTTTAAAAACGACATCTTATACTAAATATGTCTAGGCTATTCATAGGGAAAATCTATAAATAATAGATAATAATATTCTTGATGATAATTGGATGAAAAAAATGAGGCACAGTTCTAGATGACAATACTGAAAATGAATACTGATAGGTGATTACCAGTTTAGAATTCAATCTTTGCAACTGAAATAAAAGTAGTTCTCAGTTGTTCAGCTACAGAAAACTAACCTGAACGTGATATGAATGTATGAAACCATCTCAATAGTTGCAATATTAAACAATCTAAGAATATACATCCCACCTCTCACCTGATGTGCTTGAACGATGTCTGTGGCTAGCACCTCAGTGTCACCGTCGTCCAGATGCAAAGCGATCCTAGTTCCTTTGATTGCTGAAGCCTAGCCAAACACCACCATGATGAAGGGTAGGGTCCTTGCCATACGACAAGATTTCACCTTGTCGGGAGGAAGCTGGAAGCCCAAGAAATTCAGAAAACCATGTAATATGCAATGACAAATTTCAGAAGTAACACTGATAGCTCCAGATTTGGAAACCGAGCAACATGGCAATTGATCAACATCACTTGGATGGAGGTGTTCACTACCTTAAAGAAGTAAAATTACTTATTTTGGCTACATGATGATATTGATTACAATACCCTACGAGATAAATGACCGATGGAGGTGATCCAATCTACATTATGCCAGGTATTGTTGAGGTATCCAGACCTCTACCGACCTGTCCGATTTCGGCGACCGTGGCTCCGTGCCAGATCGAGGTTCCGGGACTGCTGCGCCCAGGAGGAGGAGGTAAGCATTGACGGCAGCTTGATCCTACGTCCCTCCTCATCACTGTCGTACGTCATCCTCGTTGGTCGCCACCCCCGCGTACGGAAAGTTGGAGGTGATCCTGCATCGGTGGCATGTCCAGAATGCATGTTATTACCAGCGTGGAGGTGGCGGAAGATGGAGAGGAAGAGGGGGTTGAGAGAGACGAAGAGCTCCTGGATGGACGGGAAGTTCCCGTCGGGAAGCAGCAGGAGGCGGCGGGGCTATCCACTATTCGGGCCAGCCGTGTGATGATTTGGTGGATTTTTCTGGTGAGATCCGATTTGGTGCTTGATTAGCGTTTACAAGGAAGTACATAGCAGCCCAAGAGAGAATAGCTTTCCATGTTATTGTCGTTATTATTTGTGATTTCTTTCCAAATGATTTGTTGCGATTAATATTCGCGTAATTAATGGTATTCCGTGATTGATGGATAGCTTTCCAAGTGAGAACGGCGTGAGTGGTTGGATGATCGGACGGTTGCGTTTGACTTAACGGTTATGATTTCTCCAATGTTTGATGTTAAAATGCACCATCCCCAACTCCAATATAATAATAAAGATGGTTGATAACCCATGTAGCTGTGCTGAATTATTACAAAGGTATTACTAAGGGTAACGTTCCATCCTTTCTTCAGTGACGTATTTTTCTTACGTAGCATGTAGTTTTCTCACGCCACCCAAATCTTTGGGTACGGGTCGTGGATTTGTGGCCGTGTGGGGCAGTTCAGCCGCTCGGGACACTAGGCTTTGAACGTAATGTGCTTATGTCGATGCAGTTTTCTTACAACAAGCGGGATGGGGTGCGGGACGCGGCTGCATTGGCCGGTGACCGGCTGTTTGGCCCGGGTGCAGAATAATATTCTGCACCCAGGGAGTCAAATAGCGTGACTGTGATGTTGGTAAGATATATCCACGTAGGTAGCATTGGCTAGAGATATTAACATACTCGTAAGCAGTATAGCTGATGTGATTGACTTTTCTAAGCAGTACTTACTTCAACTAATTACCATGAATATAAATTCTTAACCCAAACAAAACCAATGTTACTCCTATGGATCATCATGGATTTACGTGCTATTGTTTTCTTTTGAGCTGTGCATATCTGAGTATCTCTTTCATAGAGAATTAAATGTTGTGTATCTGCATTCTCTGCTTTTAATGCAGAATAATGCAACAGTAACACTATGCCACTAGTTTTACTTTGGACCACTATTCTATGAATTGTTCTAATTTAGTGCTAGTAGATAAAAGTGCATTGTCCTACATGATAATTGTTCTAATTATGTGGACTTGAACCAAACTTCATATTGAAAGTATCATTCAGTAGACTTCAAAAATAAATTGTATAGTGCATGCTTATTATATCTCGTGAAAAGTTGATATGGTTGCTGCTATTAACTCTTGTGTTTATTAATTTGCCTTGAAAGGGATCTTGGAAGTCAAGGATTGAAAGGTTTCATTACTGATGAGATAAGTCACCTGACGGACTTGGTATGCTTGTAAGTATCATTGCACACACTTCAGTCGATTTCAACTTGATCCAGGTCAACATTGGTACTCAGTGTTTCCATGTACCGATGAGCTTGAGTTTCATGCTTGCATTAGCTTTACAGGAACACATGGACACTACTTTGAAATTTAAAATCTTATAGTATTATAGAAAATTGGTTGACCTTCTACTTGGTGTTTCCAGAAAAAGATATCTATTTTCTGAAAAAAAAATACTAGAAAGTAACTAGATGTATTTGTTTACTTGTTATGAAGCAAATGTGTTTGTATTCTGTTCTGAAGCAAATGTGCCTGTCTTTTTTTTGAAGAGAGCTAGATGTTGTGAAATGGTAGAAGAACCCTCCTGCTTAAGCGAAGCCACTGTCATCGAATATTCAATTTTGAGCTTCATAGGTTGAGTCGGTACTACTTGAATTCAGTATGATGTTTTCTTATTTGAATTCAGTATGATGTTTTCTTATTAGAGGCCAGAACAATGTTGAGAATGCAGTTGCAAATCTTTCCAAGTGTTCCAAGTGAATCTTTTGGAACATAAGGTCGTTGGTTTACATATGTAGAAATTACTAATATGGCACCTCATGTTCCCTTCACATGCTTGGTGCGTCATCTGTTTCTGAGGCCTCTGACACTATCATGGCTTACTAATGTGGGCATTTTCGTGATGGTGCTTAACTACTCATGTATTTGTTTCCAAGTAATTTTCATGACGGTGCTTAAATACTCATGCACCGATGCACATGCCTACATCTGTACTGTACACTATCTTGATCATTTCATCTACAGTAGCTTGATCATCCTATTCTATGAACTTTCTCTGAATTTATATACATATTCACTATGGATACTGAGATTCAGAGACGCAGTAGAGATGATTTTATTCCATCAACATTTCCTACTCCTTCATTGAGTACCTCCATTTTTTGGCTTTTTGGTAATATCGACTCAGAGAACATGATTTACTCATTCTAGCAGTATTCTAGAACTTTTCTACTAAATAAATTCAGAGAGAGGAAAGCAAAACAATCTGGAACTTGTCTACTGAATAAATTCAAACTGAAATTCAGAGAAACAAGAGAAGATAAATTCGGATTGTACCTTCATTTTGATCTTCTTCATGTATGATGCCATCAAGTGGACTGAAATTCAGGTCGGGAAGAACCATGAGTCAATGACTGCAAGTTTCATATCCGGAATAATGAGAAAACAGGGAGGCACTGTCGTCGGTGGTGACCCCCGGGCAAGTAGGGTCAAGGGGGGCGGCGACCAGCGAGCTGATGATGGGTGGAGGCCAGCGTGCTACTCTACTGAGGGCCGTCGGCCGGTGATCCTCTGCTTGGTGCAGCGTCGAGCTGCTGCCGGGGAGCAGCTGGGTGAGATATAGGTGACACCAGGAAGAAGGGAATGTACCACAATTGCTATCGTTGTTTTTAATTTATGGAATTCACTGTAATTTCCGACGTACTAGAGCATGTTCTAGATATTGTTTCCGGACAAGGTTCCAAATGTTGGTTCCAACCTGTTGGTTGCAGCACCATGATAACTGCATATATTGATTCTAAATTTAGGATCCTGTAATTTGGGATGCTGCATTTTAATGCATGATCATGTTGGATTGAAATGAGTCATCTTTAAAAAGTGCCAAAAAAAAGATACCACAACATCTTTTAAAAGCGCCGGCAAATTTTTTTTATGGCATTTTAAAAAGTGCCACTAAAAAATTCCCTGGCATCTTCCAAAAATGTCTGCAACAAAATTTCATGGCATCTTTCGAAAGTGCCGGCAAAAAGATTCCGCAACATATTCAAAAGTGCATGAAATAGTGAATGGTGGCATTTCTAGAAGTGCCTTAAAATACATACGACGGCATTTTCTGAAAAAATACCGGCAAAGACCTATCTCGACGGGATCAAATACAACACTTTTTTTTCTGCCTCCAAAAACCATTGCTGGCACTTTTGGTAGAATAAATGCAGGCAATCTGGATACCTGACGTAGTGGCCCCCCCTGCACGACGGCCTGGGAAGGCCCAGGACCCCTAGGCGGAGGAGCCGCCATAGCCGTCGGCGCCCACGCAGCGATCTCGCAAAGGATTGTCGGCGGAGTGGCTGCCACCCACGAAGAAGCGTCGGAGTCGAGGAGGCCGGTGGCGAGGAGACGCGTGGAGAACTTGAGAACGGCGATGATGGTGACGAGACCCACGAGGTCGAAGCCCGGGAAGCAGCAGTCGAGGGCGAGGTCGCTGATGTCGAGGACGGGATCGGAGTTGCGGCGGCTGCTGTCGAGGGCGAACGGATACGATGCGAGCCAACACGTACGCAGGTCCGAGTCCACCCAGAGAAACCGCAACATCGGTTCGAGCCCAGCCCACGTAGGGCATGAATGCAGCCGTGGCCCGCCATCATGCACCAGCTCCTGAAACGCCTCCGCTGATTCCGCCCGATTTGAACCGAAAACTCCTTTTTACACGCGCCGGTAGGTGCAGGAGTCTAATCAACCGTCCGCGTGCTTCTGGATTCGTGCGGCCCTTTGCCTCCATCCCGCCGTACGTACTGTATTCCCTCCGAAGCGTTACGTATCTGCTCCGATAAGTCAAATCAGGCCCACCACTCCTGGTCAAAAGAACATCGAAAGAGCTCTTGTCTCCTTCTCTTCCGATTCCAAGTTTTCAACACGACATCTACGTAGCCTCCCAGAACTGAGATGCCGGAGTCGGGAACCCAATCTCGGTTCAGAAATCCTGAGCGAGTTCCTCATCGGTCCTCCGTCCTCGCGAGTCGCGACAACACCGCAGACACAGTCTTCACCGCCGGCAAACCAAGAACCTCCATCGCAGACTCGAACGGAATCTCCGAGGAGCAAGACTCATCCGAAGAGTCCGTCTCCGCATCCTCAACCAGCACATCAAAGCGAGATCCTCCAGATCCCGAACCGTCGTCGGAGTTCAGCGGAGAGCCCGCGGGCAAACCGCCCGGCGGTAGCGTGAGGCGCCGCCGCCTGCCGATAGCTCCCGCGAGGACTTGTCACTCCTGTATGTGGCCTATGGAAGTTCAGCAGGGACTTTGGTATCTACTGTATAGTTCCGTGTAGAGGACGGGAATGGATCGAGCAGATCCATCCCTTAGAGCATTCCAACAAACGCGCTAAATCGCGGCGCGCTATACCGGCGATTGGGCGTGCTGTATATCGCTGGCGCGCGGCATAGCGAATTTGCCTCCGGCAGAGCTCTATTTTGCAACGCGCGTTGGTGTACGAAAAACGCACCTCCGGCAGAGGCTCTATTTTGCAGCGCGCGCGTCACAAACTGCTAATCCGACCTTTTTTTTTTTTGAAAATTCATCAAACGAACTATGAAAATATGATCGAAAATACGAATATATTTTAAAAGTGCAACGATACAATGCGACATTTAAACGAAAATACTAAAATAAACTACTCCTCCGACTGGTCGTCGGACTCGCAGTCGAAGTCGGAGCTGCTCAGTGTCGTGTTCGACACCGGCGTCGACGTCGTCGTCCACTGGAAGTCGGAGGAGGAGGAGGAGAGGACGATGGTCGACGGCCCTGCGCCATTCTTCTTTTCCTCCTTCCTCCTCGCCGCCGCCTCGGCCCTCGCCTTCTTCCTCGCCGCGGACTCGGCGCGACGCTTCTCGCGGCTCGCCTTTTTCTTCGCTTTCATCGCCACCTTCTCCTCCTTCTGCGCGTAGAAGGCCTCCGTGGCGGCGACGTCCTCGGGGAAGCGGCGCGCCCATTCGAGGCGCAGCGCCTCGTCGCGCTCGGCGATGAGGAGGCGCTGCTCCAGCTCCCGATGTCGGCGCTGCTGTTCGCGCGTGATCATCGGCGGCGGCGGCGCTAGCATCTCCGCTTGCTCCCGCGTGAAGACGTCGTGGAAGTTCATCGTCCGCGAGGAGCGGCCGAGCCGCGACGGCGACGCCCGCGCCGCCTCGTGCGCGGTGTCGAACGTGCCGAGGCGGATCCGCTCTCGCCGGAGCGGATTTCCGCGTCGAACCGGCCGCTCGGCCGCGCCGGACACCGTGGTAGCCGGAGGAGGGCGGCGGCGCGGAGGCATCTCGCGGAGGCGGCGCGGTCGGAGGCGGAGGGGCCGGAGGTGGAGCGGCACGGGAGGGAGAGAGGCGAGGAGGGAGACAGACGCGTGGAGGAAGTGGCAGTTGGACGCGTTCGCGCGTGGCGTGTTTATAGCGCGCGCGGCAAGTTTCCCGCGCGGGATAGCGCGAAAGCGCGCGGGCGGCAAATTTTTTAGCGCGCGCGCCTTTTTCCCGCCTCGGCTGGAGCAGCGCGGCAGCGCCCGCGCGCGGCAAACCGGCGGTTTTTTTGCCGCGCGGGGTTTTTAGCGCCTCTGTTGGAGATGCTCTTAATTACTCTTGCATTTATACAAGGCAAAAAAGATGGGACTTCATTCCTGGTACTTGATTTAGTTTATTCCTTGTTCATCAAGACATCTTTTACAAAAAGAAACTATTATTCGCAAAAAAAAAAACAAAAAAACTATTAGATTACATGTTTTACAGGAAAAATGGGTCTGATTAATGATTTTTGGATTGGCAAAATCAACACTTCCAACGGCATATCCTTGCAACGCATCACCGAGTTTGTTGACCTCTGAACACAGATTAGTGAGTTCAACCTTGTGGAGGGTGCCGCGGATGATATTGTTTGAAAATTCACAACTTCAGAAAAGTACTCAGGGCATCGGCGTACAAGGTACAATTGGAAAGGAAAATGTTTCTTTTTTTTTTTTTTTTTTTTTTTTTTTTGAGACCCCTCGATCTGTGTTACAGCTGTAGCATCTGAATTTATGCACTAACTCAACACCACACTCACACCACACACACGCACACCACTAGTGCACAAGTTAGACTCTAGAACTATATACACAGCACACATAATTTGGGTGTCCCTAGGAGCTAGTAGTTGTGGCACAAAAAGGAAAATGTTTCTAATCAGGCGGAGGCTCCGTGCCTAGCAACCTCCGACTCAACCGCTCGACGCGTGTCCACCAACGTGGGATGCAGCAAAGTGGGACCCACCAGCAATCTTATCTCATCCTCCCGCACAGGACCGCACGTCTTTCTCCTTCCTCTGATTTTTCTGCGTGTTCCCCTTTCTCCTCCTCTGCAATCCAATCCGCACCCAGCCGCGCCCCGCGTCCCATGGCCGGCGGCCATAGCCTTCCTCCGTAGTTGCTACATCGGTGCGGCGAGGCCAGGCCGCCGGTGCTGCGACGACAATTCGGCGTTGCTTCGACCGGCGGCGGTTGGTGCTGCAAGCCTGCAAAGTGGAGGTGATGCTGCTGCGAGTCCGAGCGGCGGCGGAGGAGCTGCATACGCCATGTGACTCCGGCGCTTTAATTCGGCGGCGCGCCATGTGACTCCGGCGCTTTAATTCGCCGCCGGCAAGCCCGCGCCACCTCCACGCGCCGCCGTCTTCCTCTAGCCAGGAGCGAGATGTGAGCGGAGGCTACCTCACGGGAGCATGCTGGTGGTGCTCCCACCTCGACCTCCGCGAGGCGAAGGCCGACTCGCCCGTGCGCCACCGCAATCTGGTGCTGCGTGTGGTGGACGGCGGAGCTGCAAGGACAGCCATCAGTGCTGGCAATTGTGTACACTGGAGCTACGAGGAGAAGGTGGTCCTCCTGCAAGCGACGGTGTACCCCGCCGCCGTTGCTGCAAAGGGCGCGAACTGGAGCTTCAATTCCCCACCGGCGGTGCTGCAAATGCTCGCCGCCCAAGCTGCAAGTCCCCATCGCCCTAGCTGCCCGCCATTGAAGCTGCAAAGGGCGCAAGCCGGAGCTTCAATCCCCTACTGCGTGTGCTGCAAATGCTTGTCGGCCGAGCTGCAAGTCCCGTCGCCGGAGGTACAATGTAGCACCGCCGGTGCTGCAAATCCATTCCGTTGGAGCTGCCATCGGCAGGCGCCGGTGCTACAGCTACCTTCCACCAGAGCTGCCATCGACGGGCGCCGGAGCTGCAATCCGCCACCGCCGCTGCTGCAAGCGCCTTCCGCGGGAGCTGCCATCGGCGGGCGCCGGAGCAGCGAGGCACCAACAGCAGTGCTTCAAGCGCTACTTCTAGATACTGGGGTGGCGCCGGCGACGACCAGTGGTGCTACGACTATCGCCGGCGGCGGCCACTGGTGCTGCGACCGGCGCCGTCGTGGTTCACGGTGCTGCAAGTCGGAGGCCGGGATGCTGCAAGGGAATCCGGCGACGTGATCTTCTCCGGCGACAAGGTCTTCTTCGGCGTCGCCGTCTTCTCCGGCGACGGGGATGGGAGGTGGAGCTCTAAACGGGGGCGGCGTCGATGTCCAGGGTGCGGGGTAGTTGGAGATGGGGGATGAGGACGGGGGATTTTTTTTCTCTGTTTTTTATTTTGGACACGTGTCAAGCAGGGAAGTCGGAGGCTCGAAAGTTCGGAGCCTCCGAAGGATTCTCAGCACCGTCCATAAAGCATGACACGCTCGTATATGCTAGAGGTGGCTTACAAGAATTAGGCTCCCCAAAATGCAAGCTTTTTTTTGCTTGTCTAATCCTACAAGACCGGATGTGGAGGGTCGACCGTCCCCAAAGGCATGGATGGCCAAATTGTGGGCTTTGTAAGCTTTCGAGCCAAGCCGATGAAACCTCGGTCCATCTCTTCTTCTAGTGTCGGTACACGGTGCGGGTGTGGAATATGATCATCACCTTGCTTGGGCTTACCTCAGTGGACACGTCTTCATGGGCAAATTATGTTTCGGTAAAAGAATGGTGGGAATCAGTTATCTACACTAATGGCACTAGAAGAAGTCGTTGGCGTCCCTCATTGCGTAGGGTTAGGGTTTAGGGTCAAGGTTAGGGTTAGGGTACAGTTTAGGGTTAGGGTTTAGGGTTTAAGGTTAGGGTTAGGGTTTAGCGTTTAGGGTTTAGGGTTAGGTTTAGGAATGCTCAACTCATTTTGCAACACTTCCACCATGTCTATGTTGGTTATGGCAAAGATCAAAGTGGAGGTGTCCCTATGGAGCATCGTGGGAGCAAAGAATTTGGGATCACTCATGCTGCGAGAGTAGGCTTTTATCTTTGAGCATCGTTGCAGATCTTGCTTGAACGTTTGCTCTCTTGTAATGTGTCGTTGTAAAACTCTCTCTTAATTAATGAGCGGAGGAAATTTTTTGCCTCCATTTAAAAAATAACTGTGAGAGTTTTTTTTCCAGTTTAGAAAATTCTAGACCAAAGGTTTAAAGCCCTGGTGAGGTCGGCCTAACTCAGCACCGGGGACAAAACCACTTGGCCTGAGGTCGGCTTGCACCGCTGTGTCGAGGAAGAAAGGCCGCAATGAAGGAGGTTGAAGATGCCCAAGCGCATGGGCTGCACCTGCATATGAACTGGCCACCATGTCGAACGACGGAGCGCTCGCCCTTCGACCATTTGGGTCAGCAGCTGGATGGCACCGAGCCGACGAAGATACACTACTGAGAATGAGCTCCTGTTGATCTCCCTGTATGCAGCCACCATATTGCCCCGCTCGCCAGATCCAAACCAGAGGAAAGGTTGGCATCCCCCTCGTTGACCAGCACCTCGACGACCATCAAGGAGAACTACAACCGGTCGACCAAGGTCTAGATCGTGGATGCACTTATTGAAGAGGATCCCATCGGCCCCGCTCCTCCCAACCGACCTCCACCTTGGAGACCCGCCGGAAAGTGAGGCCATCAGCTATCTAGCGCTGCGCATAAGAACCAGAATTGGAAATCCCCAGGGCATAACGCCAATCGCCATAAAGGCAGACTCGGGACAAGCTCTAGACCTAACTCTACACCTACACCTATGGCTATTCATAGGAAGAGGAAGCCGGCACCCATTCCCCCATCCCCTCCGGTCGGCAAGGCCGCCGGAGGAGAGGGAGAGAGGAGCCAGGTGTGAGAAGTCGACTCTCAAGGAGAGCTTGGGAGAGAGAAAGAAGCGGAAGGAAATGAGAGCCACGAGATGTGGTGGGTTTAAAGAAGGTGTTAGAGCTATCTTTCCAGCCCCAGACATTGATAATTCCTTTGTTCATCTTGGTCACCCTTTTATCCTGCCCTCCAAAGATAGATCGGTTGCTTATGCCTTCATTTATGAAAAATTCAAATCCAAGCTCTTCACTTCTGTGGCAAACCGAATCTCACATGCAGCAAGTTTAACACTTATAAAATCAGTATTCTCCTCCATTCCTATCTACTACATGTCCAATATTTTATTTTCAAAAAAATTCCTCGCGAAAATCACGGCGATTATCAGGAGCCTTTGCCTTCGGGCATGGGCTGATATTTGTATCGAGAAAAATATTGATGGACTTGGTATTAGGAATTTGCAGGCAATCAATCAAGGTCTCATCCTTTCGACGGCATGGAGGTTGGCGAAGGAACCACATAGCCATAGCTGAAATACTCAAGGATAAATACCACCATGATACTTCCATTTGGAGAGCTAAAGCAAACAAGCCAAAATCAGCCTTCTGGTCTGCAATACTTAAGGTAAAACCACTCCTCATTTCTATGACTCTTTGTCAAATTGCTGATAGTAATAGTTCTATATAGAGCTTTCCATGGTTTTCTGGTTGGGAAACTATCTATGATAATGTTATATTACAGAAACAATCTTTCATTATTACCCTGCTCAAGTTAAGATCTTTGGCTTCCTGGACAAAAAAAAAATGGAACTCAAATTTAATAAAACTCTCCACTACTGCAAATGAAATCCTTGAACTCCCATTATTAATACAAATGACCACGATACTTTGATTTGGAAACTAACACCTAGAGGGCAATTCTCCTCAAAGAGTGCTTACAAGCACTGTTTTAATAATCTTCATCTTCCTCCAAGAGAAAGACCGAAAGTTGTTGCACCATAGATTATCTCTCTACTTCACAAGGTTTGGAGTGACAAACAAATGGCACCAAGGGTTATAACTTTTGCTTGGATATTACTTCGAAAGGCGCTTCCTACGGGTAAGAAGCAAGTAGGTACTCTAAACATATTAGGGAAAATTGCTCTAGATGCGGTAATCTTGAGGATGAACTGCACTTACTGCTTTTATGCCCCTTTTCCAAAGCGGCTTGGTTCAATTATCTTTGGTTTATCAAAATTGAATTAATTGAAGAGCATCATCGTTCCGCACAAGATCTGATTCATGCTTTGCTAACCTCCCAGCACCCGCAAATAACCCCAACTACCCTCTACACTTTTTTATGGTGTCTTTGGAAAGCTCAGAACAACACTTTGTTTTGCAGAAAAGTGTGCAAGCCATCACAAGTTTCTGCTCCAGCAAATGCAATTATTGCAGGAGCGGATATGGAGACTAAGGAAATGTCGACGAAGCAAGACAACGGCTTGCCAGAAGAAAAGCAGCATCGACTCGTCTCAAAACCAGGAGGCTACCAACGCTGAAGTGATGACCATCTTTTGTGATGCAGCCTGGAATGATCAAGTAGGAGCTGAAAGGAAACCTGCAGGACATGGAGTAACCATCAACATACAGGGTAATAATCAACACCTAAAGCAAATTCATGTAGCTACTCTCGCCTCCAGCATCTTCTCCTCTCTAAGCAGAGACCCTCACTACTACACAGATAGTTTGGTGTTATCTTCAGCGACAAGGGCGTCGTCAGTTTTTGCAGCTCCAGGGCATTGGGAAAACAGGCCTCTACTTGCAGAAATTCAAGCTTCTCGTTCATTTCAATCTAGCAGGATTACCCACATCAGGATTACCCAAAGCAGATCATCTTGCTTGGTTAGCTCATCGAGTTCAAAACAGACCCTTAGTGGTCCGTTGTTTAGGTTCAGTAGAAGGTTCGTGTCCAGCCAAGGGCATTCTCTGTGTTTCTAGCGTGAGCCCCTTCAGGCTTACTTCTGTAAAATGCACTTAAGCTAAATAAATATATGACATGTTCAAAAAAATTAGTAATTTTTCGTCATCCAAGGATCAACCTGACAAATTTTTTGTAATTTTCTATCATCCAAGGACCAACCTAACCAAATTCTCGAAAAACAAGTGACCAGTGTGCCACTACAATGGCGACCAACACCCTACACCTGAACTATTATTTGATCCTAAATGGAGAGCAGGCTCTAAAAGAAACTCATAGGGGCACTCTACAAGAAACTCTAAGGGGCTCACAACAAAACTTTGCAGAGAAATGTTTCTCATCCAAACAGTCCCATCCACAATACAAACCTGCAGCAACGTTGTTCTTAACCTGAGTCAACTGGAGTCAGAGAACCAGAGATTGTAGGACTGACTCTGAGCTGCGGCCGCCGTTTTGCCTACCGTAGAACACCGGCTTGGGTGGGGCTTGTAGAGACACCGTGTCGCTACCCAGCATCATGATCACCGACGACATCACCGGCCTACTCGCCGGGTCACCCTGCGCGCAGAGCAGCCCGATGTGGATGCACCGCAGTGCGTCGCTCCGGGAGAAAGCGTCGCCCATGCCCGGGTCTATCAGCTCGCATATCGATCCGGCCGTCCAGTGCTCCCACACCTGTATCATTGTGTTCCAAGCAATCAGTCAAAAGAACTGTACTGAAATGTGTGCTCCTAGATTTGCAAACAGTGACCAAGAATATATTTACAGCACTCACAAGAGTCAACAGATCTTCGGATTGCTGGGAGAGGTAGGAGTCATTGTTCTTCTTTCCCGTCACGATCTCCAGAACCATGACGCCGAAGCTGAACACATCTGATTTGACGGAGTAGTTCCCGCGCAACGCGTACTCCGGTGCCATGTACCCACTGATGACAATAAGAAAAAGTTGTCCTTGGAGTTTGGTTGCTTATTATACTATGGGAAGATTTAAGTAAAGCATGCAATCTATGACTCACTATGTTCCGACGACACGGCTCGTGACGCCCTGCGTCTGGTCGCTCCCGAAGAGCTTCGCCAGACCAAAGTCCGAAATCTTGGGGTTCATGTTGGTGTCAAGCAAGACGTTGCTGGCCTTGAGGTCACGGTGGATTACTTTGAGCTGGGAGTCTTCGTGGAGGTACTGCAGGCCTCGTGCGATTCCGTTTATGATCTTGTACCTCTTTCCCCAGTCGAGTTGTTCTCGTTTCTCGGCGTCTACACGTCGTTGATAAGTTCAGAAAGCCAGTGTGGTCAGTGTATGCAAAGGTAACAAACATTGCATAGAAAATGGAGGTCATCGTTGAGATAAATATGATTCAGTTAGTACCGAATAGAATCTGGTCAAGGCTCCGGTTGGGGACGAACTCGTAGACCAGCAGCCTCTCATCCTGCTCTAAGCAGACGCCAACCAGCCTGACGAGGTTCTTGTGCTGAAGCTTTGCTACCAAAGCAAGCTCATTCATAAGCTCCCCAATCCCTTGCGTCGAACTCTTGGAGAGCCTCTTCACCGCTATTTGATAGCCATCCGGTAGAGTTCCCTATGGAGATCAAACCGATGGCAGGCTTAAATATTTTTAGATAATCTCTCGCAAAAAAAACTATTCCTATGGCCATCAGTACCTTGTACACTGAACCAAACCCTCCTTCGCCTAGCTTGTTGCTTTCCGCAAAACTCCCAGTCGCGGCTCGCAGCGTAGAAATGTCGATGAGCATCGACTCTACAGTTTCAATGTTCTCCGGTTCAGCAGAGTTTATGGAATCTGTTGAAGCTTGTAATGTTAGTGCAAGAGAATGAGGTTGCTCTTTCAACATGTGAATTCTGAGAACGTTGAAGGCAGGGGGGCATACGTGGCTGAATTGCTCCAACTTGGTTCCTCCTCATCTTCCTCCAGATACAGAGCCAAACAAGGAGATTGATTACCAACAAAGTCGCGATAGTAGGGAGCACAATCACAAGGACCGTGCCAGTAACAATGAACTTCCTCTCTGTAAATTGACCAATGCAGTAAGACACATATCAGGTCAAATGTGTGCCCCAAAGCTAGTAACCATTATATTAGTGAGGGAGTAGCTAGCACCACGAATTTCACTCGAACTTAATCTCCCTTACGTGTTCTTACCATGAAGTATATCTAGGGAAATGATGAAAAAATATACTCCTCCGTCTAAAAATAGGTGTCTCAACTTTTGTAGATATGGATATATCTATAACTAAAGTGTGTTGTATGTAGACAAAACTAAGACCCCTATTTTTAGACGGAGATAGTATTGTTTTCTGAAGACTTCTAGATTGTTTTTTTACATACTGCAAGTCTAACACTGCGTGTGAACAAATTACAGGTCCTGTCCACTTGAAAGACTAGGAAGACAGGATTCTGACCGTTCCATATGCCTTTAAAAAACTGGCAAAGTGACAAGAGCACTAGAAAACCTCACGAAATGGGTCGTCGTTGTCTCCCTCACCTGCTCAAGTTGATGGACGGAAGTTCGGCACATTGCATCTGGCGTACGTCAGATTGTTTATTTGTAGATCTAAGCCAAGTTGTCAGGGACAGGATGGGAGATGACACTTCCTAGCATTGCTTTCCTAGCTAGGGAATGGTTGCTAACTGCCGCTTTATACCAGAGTGACGTGAGTGAGCAAGTGTGCTAATAACAATCTTCCATTGAACCTTTACCGGTTTCATGACTTTGTTTAAAGACTCACCTCTTCCGGCGGCCGCCGCTGAATTTGAACCCGTGGGCACAACGGCCGGCGCAGGCGCTTCCGAGCTCGGTGGCGCAGCCAGCCGCACCATCACCGGGCTATTGAGAAAGGGGTTAATCTCGTACCGGTAGCTGCACCTGACCCCAAGCGTCCTCCCTCCGATGCGGTCAGTGAACCGCCTCGGCAATTTCGAAATGATGTCGGCGAGGCAACCTCGGCACTGCGCTGGCGTCAGGTCCGGCGTGCACTGCGCCCAGCTGTACACTCTGGGAAACTCGCCGGCGCCAAGGTCGGCCTCCCCAGCCGCGTACCGCCGCGTGGAGTTGTACGCGGCGTAGTCGGCGGTGGCGTTCACCAGCGCGGCCACCTGGCGGTTGAAGCTAGCATGGTCCGACGTGACGTTCTGGTTGTTGACGCGGCTCGTCGTCGACGTGACGCTGTCGACGGAGGAGGAAAGGAAGCTGACGTTGGAGGAGTAGTAGAGGGCGCAGGGGTCGTAATAGATGGCGGCGTCCTTGTCGTAGGCACACATGTTCTGGACATCCTGGAATGCCGTGGCGAGGCAGCTGGAGCAGGCCGTGGCGTTGGCGTCGCCGCGGCAGAGCGCGAGCGCCGAGACTTGATCCGGGGCGGAGCCGACAACGGCGGTGGCGAAGAGGTCCGGGGACGACGAGATGTTCTTGGGCAGCGCCGCGGCGAGGACGCCGAGGTTGGCCTGGTACGTGCTGTTGGCCGTGAAGTTGGCTGTCGTGCCGCACACTTGCCACGGGTACGCCGTGGCGCGCGGCGCCAACAGCACTACGGCGAGGGATACCAGGACGAAACAGCGGTGAGTCCCAGCCATTGTTGGTAGGTGGGTGGTGGCAGGTGATCGGATTGGGTTAAAGTAACGGTAGGCTGGAGACCGAGAGGTGGACTTGACCAGTGAGCGGCGGTCGCCCACACATTGCAATGCGAGTTGCCAATATGCCATACCTTGTTAAGTCCATAAGCCCCTAACCCGACGGCAACGATTGTGAATTGTCCTGACGCGGAAAAACCTTGTGCGCCCATTGTCCTGACGCGGACAAGATGCGTTTCTCGACTACGGAGTACTCCGTATAATGATTGGTCAAAAGAAGCCACTTGCGTTGTTACTGTTATTCTTCATTTCTGAAGTTGCAGGGCAATGGTATGTTGGCTGTTTCTAGATTGTCTAGCCAACTCGCGACTGACGGGAAGCCTTTCATCGCTTGCTGCCACAAACAACCATGCTCGGCTGTTACCTCGCTCTCGCCGCCGCGGCGGTCATCATGCTGCTGCCGCTGGCCGCGGCACAGCCGACGCCGTGGCAGGCATCGACATGCGGCAGCGGCATCTACGCGGCCAACAGCACTTACCAAGCGAACCTCGGCCTCCTCGCCGCGGCACTCCCCGCGAATGTCTCGGCCACGCCTGCTGGCTTCGCAACGGCCACCGTGGGCGTGGTGCCAGACCTGATCTCTGCGTTGGCGCTCTGCCGCGGCGACGCAAACGCCTCGACCTGCCGCGCCTGCGTCGCGGCAGGGTTTCCCGGAGCGCAGCGCGAGTGCCCCAACAGCAAGGACGTGACCATCTACCAGGACGACTGCGTCCTCCGCTTCTCCGACCAGCGCTTCCTCGACTTTGTCGGCGTTAACTCGCCGGTTAGAGTGACAACCGTGGACCCGGAGAACCTCACGGTCTCGGCAGCCTGGTTTACCGCAGCCACCGTCGCGCTCATGAACGCGACCGTCGACCACGCCGTCACCGCGCGCGGCAACTCCACCAAGAAGTACTTCGCCACGGGCGAGGAGAACTTCGACGCGACGCACTACCCCATGATTTACGGGCTGGCTCAGTGCGTGCCAGAGATGACGGCGGCGCAGTGCCGGAGCTGCCTCAGTGACTTCATCGGAGCCATGCCGTGGTGGTTGAAGGGGATGCCCAGGGGGAGAGTTCTTGGGATTTGGTGCAACCTGAGGTACAGCGTGAACCCATTCTACACAGGCAGCGCAATGGTGAAGGTTTCAGCGCCGCCGGCACCAGCACCGGCGACCGTGCCTTCAATTGCTCCTGCAGAAGCAGGAACAGGTCGGGTTTGCTTCTCAGATTTCCTGTCTCGCGCATATTTCACATCATTTACAACTTGAATTCTGCGTTTAACGTATCCAATGATTCCAATCCAGGGAGGAAAGGGAGAGTTGCAGGGATCTCTGCAGGTGTCGCTTGTTTTGCAGTGATGATATTGATTCTTACAGTTTGTACTGTCATTCGCTTGAAGAGAAGAAAGGCCAACAAGCGTGATAATGGTGAGCAAGTGACTGATTACTCAAAGTCTTGGACATTGAAATTTGTAATTTATGGATATCTCTCTTTTCTGTACAACCAGCATTTAACAGAATGGCAAGAGGGAAGTGCACTATCTACGAATTTCCCACACTAAAAGAGGCAACTGGAAACTTCTCGGAGAAGAATAAGCTTGGAGAAGGTGGTTTTGGAACAGTATATAAGGTATAAATAAACAAGAATGTAGTTGAAACTTATCCACGGCAGCCTGTGTTCCTACTGACACAATAATCTTCTTCAGGGAAACCTCCCAGATGGGCAAGAAATAGCAGTGAAGAAACTTATAGATAGTACTGGACAGGGACTAGATCAGATACGCAATGAAATGCTGGTTCTGGCGCAGCTCCAGCACAAGAACCTTGTAAGGTTACAGGGATTTTGCCTGCATCAGAATGAGATGCTACTTGTCTATGAATACATCAAGAATGGGAGCCTCGACAACTTTCTTTTTGGTATCTCCCTGCTCCATTCACTTCTCCATGTCCTAAAAACTCATACTTTCTCTGAGTTACACTTTCTAATTCATGTTCATAAGATGGTTATATTTTGAAATCTATATTAGGTGGTAGGTCTCATAGAAAACTTAAACCTATGATTGAGATAAAAATTATCCATCAGAGCATGCCAAGAATAGATACATTATGAAGTGACAATTATTTTACCTGTGTACATTGTTTAATCCAGCCATAGTTTAGATAAGTACATATTGGTAGTGCGAGGAATTGTTGCAGTTTCTTTTATCTAGTTCATAAGATGGTCTGTTATTATCTCGCAGTAGATGCTAGCAGAAGAAATACACTAAATTGGGATCAAGAGTACAACATAATTCTCGGGATTGCAAAGGGAATAATGTATCTTCACGAGGACTCAAGCGTAAGGATCATCCACCGGGACCTGAAGGCTAACAACATTCTGCTCGACGATGCCATGGATCCCAAGATTGCAGACTTCGGTTTAGCTAGGCTGCAAGAAGGAGGCCATACTCAAACCAGGACAACTAGAGTTGTTGGGACATAGTAAGCTCATGCATACAAGAGGGTTTTATTTTAGTGGAGAAATCAAAATGTGTGGTTCTATGCCTAACTGGTAATCTTCTGCAGCGGGTATATGGCGCCAGAGTATGCTATACATGGAAATGTGTCTCCAAAGATTGATATTTTCAGTTTTGGTGTATTGGCACTTGAAATTGTAACCAAGAGGAGGAACTGCGGCTCTGATGATTCCGACACGGACACGGTGAATCTCCTAAGTGATGTAAGTGGATCTGTATATCACAGCAACCATATTATCATGTCTGGAAGTAAATTATCAAGTAACAAAGTGATGGTGAACAGGTATGGACTTGCTGGACAAAAGGGATGATATCAGAAATGATTGATCAATCACTTGAAGGACATTCCCGAATCCAGGCGCTAAGATGTATCCACATTGGGTTGCTGTGTGTCCAATCAGACCCCGACGACAGGCCTGACATTCCATCCATCATTTTCATGTTGAACAGGGACGACATGGCGCTTCAGCCACCAGAACAACCTGCTTTCTTCTTCGGAGAAAACTCAAACTCAGCTTCTCCGCCATGCCAGCAAGGCGTCTACATGTACAACCGGTCGGAGGTGATCTTTGAAGACATATCGAAGAACGGGCTCACAATTACTTACCCATATCCTAGATAAGGTTTTTTTTGTGTACTGTATATATCCCATATATGTGGAAGACAAACAAGAGTGGTGCGGGAAAATCACCAAGGCTCAATTCTCAAAGACCAAGGATTTAACCACACATAAATCCAAACTGCAAAACGAAGTGGTATACTAGCCACCAAAATGCAAATAGCCCAATGAGAGAACACACAAATGGAGCCAGGGAGGTACTAGCTTATGGCATATTCCTACAATAGCTTATGGAGTGCTAAAAGTCTGAGTAGATTGGAACTAAAACTTTAGCATTGAAAAAAAGGTACATTTGGTCAAAGGAACAGAACAAATGGAAATACAGAGAGCTAAACAAAATACCCCAATCGAGGGAGATTTGATGCAGCAAACCATAGTGATAGTGGCATGTCTCCACTCCAGCAGCATCATAGCCATCTACTTAAAATTGAAACCATTATAGCAACCTGCACATATGCAGAGTAGTATGTATGAGTCGTAAATCAAAATCGCCAACGATGTCTGAGGTAAATTCACGAACAATAGTTTTTTTCTGAGAATCACCACCCGAACAGCACAATCAGCGAGACGAATCGAAGGTGCACAAGGCACTCAACCAACAGAATAACTGCATGTACTGAGATTATGACCGAATAAAGCGTAGGGAGGGTACCATCGCCCATCGGCAGCGCTAGCAGCCGCGCGGGTCGCGCCCGCACCATTGCCATGACCAACACCAGTAGCGGGGCAAAGACCCTGCCCCGCCGCGCGCCAGAGCTCGTCGGGAGATGCACTGTCGGCCGGCTAATGGATCAATTGAGCGGCAGCGGCGGCCACGGAGGCGTGATGGCGATGAGCTAATGCGGCCGTCTCAGTAAAAAAAGAAAAAGGGGGTTTCACCCGAGGAAAAAAACGAAACAGGAAAAAGTTGAAAGATGCGCATTCTTTTGCTGAAAGTTATTTTGGCTCCTAAAAGTAGCTAATAATATATCCCACTAACGTTTAGATCTTAATTTCATTGTTTTATATTCTAAGCTACATAAAAATGACAAAGTTTGTTTGTTTAGAGATTTGAAATCACTATCCTTAGATCTATACTTTTGCTATTTTTGTGTACCCTAAAGTGCATATTTTTTTTCAATTGAAAATTTGCACGGTTACATCATGAATCATTTTTTTCAGAATTTTTCGAAACTTAGAAATATAATTTTTGAATCTTTTAAACAGTTTATTGTCGTTGTGACTTTTGTTTCAGGATGTTTCAAATTTATTTCATGAGTTCACTAGAAGTACAAAGCATCCTAAACATAACAAAAATTATATCGAGGTTCCTGGACCACCAAACGACCACTGTTGCGGCCAAAGCAAGCGCGCCAATGTCGTCGCCCCTTTACTGGAGCCGGTCTGACGTTGTTGATAACAGTAAGAAATCTTCGTGCATGTGCCCCTAATGACGAGCGCCCCAGAGCTAAAGTCATTACCATTGAACCCTTGAATTGATCTGAAACTTATAACATGATGACTGCAAGTGCATAGACGAATTGTAGCTAGTTCAAAGTAAGACAAACTAGGAGAGCTATTGGTAAGGTTTTTATGCCCCTCACTATCTAGAGAATACTTGCAAGTTATTATAATTCCAAGTTATAGGATATAAAGGTTGTTGGGGAATGATGTTTTGGCACATGAGAGCATATAAATCGACTTGTCATGTGGCGTGTGTAAACTAAAATAAAATAAATGGTAAAAATAAGGCTTCCAGAAGATAATTTTTCTCTGTTTTTTTACATAGACCACAAAAAAATATTGGTTCCTCGCGAAACTTGACGAACACACATATTGTATGGAGATGTACATGTAGAACTTTTTGTCAAAAAATGTCAATATTTCGAAACATAATTTTTTGGTAGAGGGAGCATATACACCCGGGAGGCAAATCGAATTTCCGAGGTTGTTTGGTGTTTGAGAGAAAAGTAAACAAGTACAAAGAAATGAGCTAATGTACCCAGAGAAACGAGTATGGTTGCAGGAAATGACAATATGGTTAAAGTGTTCTCGAGGAGCGTAGGATACACCACTAGTGTTGCTATTAAGTATGGGCAAGATAATATATGTCTTTGGTTATGTTATGTATGGGGAGAGCTCGGTATTAAGATTTACTAGTACATCTCCGAATAACCACTGCAATGATCTTTAGAAAATCACCTGCTAATCCATCACAATTAAGGGTTTCTCCATGGTTATCGACACAAGGATAATGAGTCCCTCCTTATCCCCCTCATCCATATGATAGTGTGCTAACCACGGTATATCACTTTACGTCGTACATAGTATCATACTTCAAAGGGTAGCTCTCTCTCTCCCTCTCTCTCTCTTCCCGGAGGCTACTTCATATCATAATATAGCTAGGGTTTATGCATCTGTCCCCAAGAACAAAGGGACTACTCACACATGAAAGGAATAAACATAATCTCAAATATATGAATGGAATACGATAGTACAATTGAATACAAGATGAGATCCATGATACGTCTCTAATGTATCGATAATTTCTTATGTTCCATGCCACTTTATTGATGATACCTACATGTTTTATGCATACTTTATGTCATATTTATGCATTTTCCGGCACTAACCTATTAACGAGATGCCGAAGAGCCAGTTGCTGTTTTCTGTTGTTTTTTGTTTCAGAAATACTAGTAAGGAAATATTCTCGGAATTGGACGAAATCAACGCCCAGGATCTTATTTTTTCACAAAGCTTCCAGAAGTCCGGGGAGGAAACGAAGTGGGGCGACGAGGCGCCCACACGCTAGGGCGGCGCGGACCAAGCCCTGGCCGCGCCGGCCTGTTGTGTGGGGCCCTCGTGGCGCCCCCTGACCTATCTCCTCCGCCTACTTAAGCCTTCGTCGATAATAACTCCAGTACCGAGAGCCACGATACGGAAAACCTTCCAGAGACGCCGCCGCCGCCAATCCCATCTCGGGGGATTCAGGAGATCGCCTCCGGCACCCTGCCGGAGAGGGGAATCATCTCCCGGAGGACTCTTCACCGCCATGGTCGCCTCCGGAGTGATGTGTGAGTAGTTCACCCCTGGACTATGGGTCCATAGCAGTAGCTAGATGGTCGTCTTCTCCTAATTGTGCTTCATTGTTGGATCTTGTGAGCTGCCTAACATGATCAAGATCATCTATCTGTAATGCTACATGTTGTGTTTGTTGGGATCCGATGAATAGTGAATGCTATGTTATGTTGATTATCAATCTATTATCTATGTGTTGTTTATGATCTTGCATGCTCTCCGTTGCTAGTAGAGGCTCTGGCCAAGTTTTTGCTTGTAACTCCAAGAGGGAGTATTTATGCTCGATAGTGGGTTCATGCCTCCATTAAATCTGGGACAGTGACAGAAAGTTCTAAGGTTGTGGATGTGCTGTTGCCACTAGGGATAAAACATCGATGTTATGTCTAAGGATGTACGTGTTGATTACATTACGCACCATACTTAATGCAATTGTCTGTTGTTTACAACTTAATACTGGAGGGGGTTCGGATGATAAGCTGAAGGTGGACTTTTTAGGCATAGATGCATGCTGGATAGCGGTCTATGTACTTTGTCATAATGCCCAATTAAATCTCACAATACTCATCATAACATGTATGTGCATGGTCATGCCCTCTTTATTTGTCAATTGCCCAACTGTAATTTGTTCACCCAACATGCTTATTCTTATGGGAGAGACACCACTAGTGAACTGTGGACCCCGATCCATTCTTTTACATCAAATACAATCTACTGCAATACTCGTTCTACTGTTTTCTGCAAACAATCATCATTCACACTATACATCTAATCCTTTGCTACAGCAAGCCGGTGAGATTGACAACCTCACTGTCACGTTGGGGCAAAGTAATTTGGTTGTGTTGTGCAGGTTCCACGTTGGCTCCGGAATCCCTGGTGTTGCGCCGCACTACACTTCCCCGCCATCAACCTTCAACGTGCTTCTTGACTCCTACTGGTTCGATAAACCTTGGTTTCTTACTGAGGGAAACTTACTGCTGTACGCATCACACCTTCCACTTGGGGTTCCCAACGGTCGTGTGATGTACGCGTGTCAAGCTAAATTTCTGGCGCCGTTGCCGGGGAGATCAAGACACGCTGCAAGGGGAGTCTCCACTTCCAATCTCTTTACTTTGTTTTTGTCTTGCTTTATTTTATTTACTACTTTGTTTGCTGTATTATATCAAAACACAAAAAAATTAGTTGCTAGCTTTACTTTATTTGCTATCTTGTTTGCTATATTAAAAACACAAAAAAAAATTAGTTACTTGCATTTACTTTATCTAGTTTGCTTTATTTACTATTGCTAAAATGGGTACTCCTGAAAATACTAAGTTGTGTGACTTCACAACCACAAATAATAATGATTTCTTATGCACACCTATTGCTCCACCTGCTACTACAGCAGAATTCTTTGAAATTAAACCTGCTTTACTGAATCTTGTTATGAGAGAGCAATTTTCTGGTGATAGTTCTGATGATGCTGCTGCACATCTAAATAATTTTGTTGAACTATGTGAAATGCAAAAGTATAAGGATGTAGATGGTGACATTATAAAATTAAAATTGTTTTCTTTCTCATTAAGAGGAAGAGCTAAAGATTGGTTGCTATCTCTGCCTAAGAATAGTATTGATTCATGAACTAAATGCAAGGATGCTTTTATTGGTAGATATTATCCCCCTGCTAAAATTATATCTTTGAGAAGTAGCATAATGAATTTTAAAAAATTGGATAATGAGCATGTTGCCCAAGCATGGGAAAGAATGAAATCTTTGGTTAAAAATTGCCCAATCCATGGACTGACTACTTGGATGATCATCCAAACCTTTTATGCAGGACTGAATTTTTCTTCGCGAAACCTATTGGATTCAGCTGCTGGAGGTACCTTTATGTCCATCACTCTAGGCGACGCAACAAAGCTTCTTGATAATATGATGATTAATTACTCTGAATGGCATACGGAAAGAGCTCCACAAGGTAAGAAGGTAAATTCTGTCGAAAAAACCTCTTCCTTGAGTGATAAGATTGATGCTATTATGTCTATGCTTGTGAATGGTAGGACTAATGTTGATCCTAATAATGTTCCGTTAGCTTCATTGGTTGCTCAAGAAGAACATGTTGATGTGAACTTCATTAAAAATAATAATTTCAATAACAATGCTTACCGGAACAATTCTAGTAACAACTATAGGCCATAACCTTATAATAATGGTAACGGTTATGGTAATTCTTATGGAAATTCTTACAACAATAATAGGAACACACCCCCTGGACTTGAAGCCATGCTTAAAGAATTTATTAGTACACAAACTGCTTTTAACAAATCTGTTGAAGAAAAGCTTGGGAAAATTGATATACTTGCTTCTAAAGTCGATAGTCTTGCTGCTGATGTTGATCTTTTGAAATCGAAAGTTATGCCTAATGAAAATAATAATTATAAAATTGTTACTACAGCAAATGCCATCCAAGTTAGAATTAATGAGAATATAAGATTGATGGCCGAATTGCGTGCTAGGTGGGAGAAAGAAGAAAATGCTAAAGAAGATAATATAGCTAAAGTTTGGACTATTACCACCACTAGCAATGCTAATGCTTCACATGTTGCTGCACCTCCTACTATTAATGGTAAAATAATTGGTGTTGGCAATGTTTCCACTTCTAATGCAAAGCGTGAAAAACAGCCTGAAACTGCTAAAACTGTTTGAAATCGCTGTGATAAAACTGCTGAAATTTTTTCCAACATTGGGGACAATGATCCCATTGCTTTAGATTATAATGGTTTAGATTTTGATGATTGCCACATCTCTGAAGTTATAAAGTTCTTACAAAAACTTGCTAAGAGTCCTAATGCTAGTGCTATAAATTTGGCTTTCAAAAAACATATTACAAATGCTCTCATAAAAGCTAGAGAAGAGAAATTAAATCGTGAAACTTCTATTCCTAGGAAGTTAGAGGATGGTTGGGAGCCCATCATTAAGATGAAGGTCAATGACTTTGATTGTAATGCTTTATGTGATCTTGGTGCAAGTATTTCCGTTATGCCTAGAAAAATCTATAATATGCTTGACTTGCCACCATTGAAAAATTGTTATTTGGATGTTAATCTTGATGATAATTCTACAAAGAAATCTTTGGGGAGAGTTGATAATGTTCGCATTACCGTTAACAATAACCTAGTCCCCGTTGATTTTGTTGTCTTGGATATTGAATGCAATGCATCTTGTCCCAATATATTGGGAAGACCTTTTCTTCGAACTGTTGGTGCTATCATTGATATGAAGGAAGGTAATATTAAATATCAATTTCCTCTCAAGAAAGGTATGGAACACTTCCCTAGAAAGAGAATGAAGTTACCTTTTGATTCTATCATTAGAACAAATTATGATGTTGATGCTTCATCTCTTGATAATACATGATACACACTTTCTGCGCCTAGCTGAAAGGCGTTAAAGAAAAGCGCTTATGGGAGACAACCCATGATTTTACTACTGCACTTTTATTTTATATTTGAGTCTTGGAAGTTGTTACTACTGTAGCATCCTCTCCTTATCTTAATTTTGTTGCATTGTTGTGCCAAGTAAAGTCTTTGATAGTAAGGTTCATACTAGATTTGGATTACTGCGCAGAAACAGATTTCTTTGCTGTCACGAATTTGGGCCTAATTCTCTGTACGTAACTCAGAAAATTATGCAAATTTACGTGAGTGATCCTCAGATATGTACGCAACTTTCATTCAATTTGAGAATTTTCATTTGAGCAAGTCTGGTGCCTCTTAGAAATTCATCTTTACGAACTGTTCTGTTTTGACAGATTCTGCCTTTTATTTCGCATTGCCTGTTTTGCTATGCTTGATGGATTTTTCTATTCCATTAACTTTCAGTAGCTTTGTGCAATGTCCAGAAGTGTAAAGAATGATTATGTCACCTCTGAACATGTGAATTTTGATTATGCACTAACCCTCTAATGAGTTATTTTGAGTTTGGTGTGGAGGAAGTTTTCAAGGATCAAGAGAGGAGGATGATACAATATGATCAAGGAGAGTGAAAGCTCTAAGCTTGGGGATGCCCCGGTGGTTCACCCCTGCATATTTCAAGAAAACTCAAGCGTCTAAGCTTGGGGATGCCTGATGACCCACAAGTATAGGGGGTGTATCGTAGTATCTTCGATAAGTAAGAATGTCGATCCCAACGAGGAGCAGAAGGTGTTGACAAGCAGTTTCGATGAAGGATTCACTGTAAATGCTCACAGACAAGTATTCAGGGGGTTTTGATGTAACAGTTGAATAAAGTACGAGTAAGTAAAGTGCGAGAGTAACAATTGCAGCGAGTGGCCCAATCCTTTTTAGCACAAAGGACAAGCCGGTTTGTTTACTTATGATGACCAAACGTTCTCGAGGACACACGGGATTTTAGTCTAGTGCTTTCGCTACATACGGCTAAATAATCTTCATTGTTATGATAAGTGTTGTGTGGGTGAACCTATGCTAATGTACCGCCCTTCCTAGGACTAATACATACTTGTGATTATACCCCTTGCAAACATCCGCAACTACAAGAAAGTAATTAAGAATAAATCTAACCACAGCCTTAAACTCTGAGATCCTGCGATCCCTCCTGCATCGATATACCAACGGGGGTTTAGGTTTCTGTCACTCCGGCAACCCCGCAATTAGCAAACGAATACAAGATGCATTCCCCTAGGCCCATAAATGGTGAAGTGTCATGTAGTCGACGTTCACATGACACCACTAGAAGAATAACACCACAACTTAAATATCACACCATTGAATATTACTCAATCATAGTTCACTACTAACATTTAGACTTCACCCATGTCCTCAAGAACTAAACGAACTACTCACGAGACATCATATGGAACATGATCAGAGGTGATATGATGATGAATAACAATCTGAACATAAACTTGGTTCAATGGTTTCACTCAATAGCATCAACAACAAGTAGAGATCGATACCGGGAGAGTTTCCCCTATCAAACAATCAAGATCAAACCCAAATTTCTACGGCGGTGACGGTGTCCAGCGGTGATGACGGCGATGATGATGGTGGAGATGATGATGATGGTGATGACGATGATGTCCAGCTCGATGACGGTGACGATGGCGTCGATTTCCCCCTCCCGGAGGGAATTTCCCCGGTGGATTCCTGCCCGCCGGAGAGCTCTTTTCTCTCTGGTGTTCTCCGCCCGCAGGCGGCTGTAACTCTTCGCGAGGTACCCTCCGTGGCTTAGGTTTTCGGACGAAGGATTTCGCGAAGAAAAGGAGGCGAAAGGGGTCGTGGGCCCCAGCACCACATGGCGGCGCGGCCAGGGGCATGGGCCGCGCCGCCCTAGGGTGTGGGCCCACCCTGGGTCCTCCTGGCCCCTCCTTCTGGCTTCCTTCGTCATCTTGAAAAATAGGATTTTTGGTATAATTTCCTCCCACAGTTGATCTTCCGAAATATTGCGTTCTGACGGTGCTTTTTCCAAACAGAATCCACGGCTCCGATGCTTGATCCTCCAATAATGATGAAACATGCAAAATAGATGAAATAACATAAGTATTGTGTCCCAATATGAAATATATCAATGAATAACAGCAAATTATGATATAAAATAGTGATGCAAATTGGACGTATCAACTCCCCCCAAGCTTAGACTTCGCTTGTCCCCAAGCGAAACTGAGCTCGATAGGCAGGACCACATGTTTATGGAGTGAAGAGTCGATAAATAAAATACGGACAAGAAGCATCATATTCATTCACACAGGACATTATAGTAAACAACCTCTTACAACTCATCTTGAAACAAGTATAAGGTAATCACAAGTAAAGGTGCATAAGAAATCATAATTGGTGATGGCAAACTTCGTTCTTGGTCAGAGAACAATTAACAGATTATATTTATCTCATTGAGCAGCGCTCTCATGTTAAAGTTTATAAGGCACAACTTGCATACTCAATCATAATGGTCTTCTCATGATCATTGATAACTTGCAAAGCTATATTCATTCAGATAAAACTTGTACTGAACAAGGAAGAATAAAAGACATGATGTAGCAAATCACAATATAATGGTTTGATCACAACTACTCAAATGCTTGCTTGAGATGGAGGGAAATAGGTTTACTGACTCAACATAAAGTAAAAGACAGGCCCTTCGCAGAGGGAAGCAGGGATTAAATCATGTGCTAGAGCTTTTTCAGTTTTGCAATCATATAGAGATAATAAAAGTAACATTTTGAGGGGTGTTTGTTGTTGTCAACGACTGGTAGCGGGTACTCTAACCCCCTTGCCAGACAACCTCCTAAGAGCGGCTCCCATATTATTTTCATTTTGTGTGGCACTCCTTCCAACCTTTCTTTCACAAACCATGGCTAACCGAATCCTCGGGTGCCTGCCAACAATCTCATACCATGAAGGAGTGCCCTTTTATTTTAGTTTTATTATGATGATGACACTCCCCCCAACCTTTGCTTACACAAGCCATGGCTAACCGAATCCTTCGGGTGCCGTCCATCAATCACATACCATGGAGGAGTGTCTATTTAGTTTAATTAATTTGGGACTGGGAATCCCATTGCCAGCTCTTTTTGCAAAATTATTGGATAAGCAGATGAAGCCACTAGTCCATTGGTGGAAGTTGCCCAACAAGATTGAAAGATAAAACACCACCTACTTCCTCATGAGCTATGAAACATTAACACAAATAAGAGATACTAAGTTTTGAATTGTTTAAAGGTAGCACATGAAGTATTTACTTGGAATGGCAGAAAATACCACGTAGTAGGTAGGTATGGTGGACACAAATGGCATAGGTTTGGGTTAAGGTTTGGATGCATGAGAAGTATTCCCTCTCAGTACAGGTCTTTGGCTAGCAAGGTTAATTAGCAAGCATAAGAGTCGAGGGAAACAAACAAATATACATATGATAGAAACAATCATGCATCTTCCTTGTAAGCACAAACAATCTTAACTTCAGAATAATAAGCTATGAGCTAACAAGAAAGACAATGAAACATCTACATGTATTTCTCTTTTCTACTTATCCTCAAAGTGTTGTTGCTATTGACCAATGCTAAGTTTGCCAAAACCAAATAGATTTATTCAATGCTCCCAAAGTGATACCAATACTAACAACAAGGTAAATCATATAGTAGAAATTGCAAACTAAAATAAGATGTGCAATATGTAAATGATAAGACTTCTCATTAATATTCCATAACGGTAACTCACACCAAGGGATACATAGATAACCAACTAAAGGAGAGATACTTCCAACTGCAACCCATCTTATATGATAACTTCCCTACTCATGATATGACACTACTTGACAATAAAAGTAAAAGGTAGTGATAATGTGATACCGCGGCACTCCCCCAAGCTTGGAACAAACCAAGGGGATGCCAATTCCGATGATGAATTACTCCTTTGGTGATGGTGGTGATGAATTCCTGACAAGCTTCTCAATAAGCTCCTGAAGCTCGTCAATACTGTATATGAGATTGCGAATCATCTCTGAATTGTGCTCGACGCGGTTAAAGAGTCTGTCTGACGGCGAGTCCCAGCTCTTGGAGTTATTTCCCCACTCTTCAGCCTCAGGCTCCTTCTCTCCTGCAGTGTTAGAGCGATCTATATCCCACTGGCTAGGCAATGCTGCCTTGGGAGTCCCTTCAATTTGATTATTGAAAATTAGATTGTGGAAGGGGTGATGAGTGCCTGATGGAGATGTTTTCGGAGCTAGGTAATGACGTGGAACCCCTCCTCCAGTGCGAATTCTTGCGCTCTTGTTTGCACTAAAAGGGTTGTCCACCACCTTGATGCTTGCGATAGTAGCACGCGGGTGTGCGCGCGAGTCTTCCTCCACCTCTTCTTCATCCTCTTCCTTGACGTCCTTGTCTTCCTCTTTCCACCCAAGATCTCGATCATCTTCATCCGGAAACTCCTTGCCCTTGTTCTTGGAAACCATGGTGCTTCTAAACTGAAAACAGATCCTGGCAGAAACAGCTCGAAACAAAACACGTCGAGAACACGATATACGGACCTCCAGGGGTCCGGGGGATTATATAGCAAAATTTTTCACAACAAACGGAAAGTACCAGATCGAACCAGAGTCGGAAAGGGGCGACGAGGCGGCCAGACCATAGGTCGGCGCGGGCCCAGGCTTGGCCGCGCCGGCCTATGGTGGTGCCCCCTCGTGCGTCCTTTCCACTCCGTTTCGAACTCGTAATTTTTCATATTTCCCAAAAACAGCGAAAATATTGTTCAGAAAGTAAATTGCGTACTTTTCATTACCAGTACTGTTACCTATTCAAAGTCGAGTTACGCGGATCGTCAATTTGCCCTTTGATGAAAACTTCCGGTGTTTCCACTTGAATAATATCAACATCAACATTATAGGAATCACCTGAGATATAATGCTTGAGTCTTTGTCCATTCACCACTTGCGTAGCATTGCCTTGGAGAGAGCTAATTTTGATTGCTCCTGAACGATACACCTCCTCGACAACATATGGTCCTTCCCATTTCGAGAGTAATTTCCCTGCAAAGAATCTGAGACGAGACCGATACAATAGGACTTTATCCCCAATATTAAATTCTCTTTTGATAATCCTCCTATCATGCCATTTTTTAACTTTCTCTTTAAAGAGTTTAGCATTTTCATAAGCTTCACTTCTCCATTCATCTAGAGAACTCAATTGCAACAACCTCTTATCACCGGCAAGTTTAGGATCTTTATTTAATTCTCTAACAGCCCAATAAGCTTTGTGCTCTAGTTCTAAAGGTAAATGACAAGCTTTCCCATAAACCATTTTATAAGGTGACATTCCCATGGGATTTTTATAAGCAGTTCTATAAGCCCAAAGTGCATCCTTCAATTTACTAGCCCAATTCTTTCTAGTTTTATTAACAGTCTTTTGCAAGATAGATTTAATCTCTCTATTTGATAATTCTACTTGACCACTAGTTTGAGGATGATAAGCGGAAGCAATTCTATGATTAATACCATACTTAGCAAGAGTTTTTCTAAAACCTCCATGAATGAAATGAGAACCTCCATCAGTCATAATATATCTAGGTACTCCAAATCTAGGAAAAATAATATCTAAAAGCATTCTTAAAGAGGTCTCACCATCAGCACTTTTTGTAGGTATAGCTTCCACCCATTTAGTAACATAATCAACAGCAACAAGTATATGAGTGTTACCTTCCGAAGACGGAAAAGGTCCCATGAAGTCAAATCCCCAACAATCAAACGGTTCAATAACAAGAGTATAATTCATTGGCATTTCATTACGTGCGGAGATATTACCAACCCTTTGGCATTCATCACAAGATAAAATAAACTTTCTCGCATCCTTGAAGAGAGTTGGCCAATAAAAACCTGATTGTAGAACCTTTTGCGCGGTTCTTTCTCCGGCGTGATGTCCTCCATAAGCACTACCATGACATTTACTCAATATCTCCTGTTGTTCATACTCGGGAACACATCTTCGCATAATACCATCCACTCCTTCTTTATATAAGTGTGGGTCATCCCAGAAATAATGCCTCAAGTCATAAAAGAATTTCCTCCTTTGCTGAGCTGAAAAGGTTGGAGGCAAGTACTTGGAAACAATAAAGTTAGCATAATCAGCATACCAAGGACTGTCTCGCGAGCTCACCTTTATTACAGCCAATTGTTCATTTGGAAAACTATCATTAACAGGAGCAGGATCATAAGCAATAATTTCCAATCTAGACAAATTATCAAGAACAGGATTATCAGCACCTTTCCTATCTACAATATGTAAATCAAATTCTTGCAAAAGAAGTACCCATCTAATAAGCCTCGGCTTAGCATCTTTCTTTGTCATAAGGTATCTAATTGCAGCATGATCAGTATGAATAGTAACTTTTGAATCAACAATATAAGATCTAAATTTATCGCAAGCAAAGACTACAGCTAATAATTCTTTTTCAGTTGTAGCATAATTTCTTTGAGCAGCATCAAGAGTTTTACTAGCATAATGAATAACATTCAGTTTTTTATCTACTCGCTGTCCAAGAACAGGCGCCTACAAAGAAAATCACTAGCATCACACATAATTTCAAAGGGTAAGTTCCAATCAGGAGGTTCAACTATAGGAGCAGTTGTTAAGGCTTTCTTAAGAGTTTCAAAAGCTTCCTTACAATCATCATCAAAAACAAATGGCACATCTTTTTGAAGAAGATTAGTAAGAGGCTTTGAAATCTTGGAGAAATCTTTAATAAATCTCCTATAAAACCCAAAGATGACCAAGAACACTACGAATACCTTTAACATCCCTCGGATAGGGCATCTTCTCAATTGCTTCAACTTTAGCTCTATCAACTTCAATACCTCTCTCAGAAATTTTATGTCCCAATACAATTCCTTCATTAACCATAAAGTGGCATTTCTCCTAATTAAGAACAAGGTTAGTTTCTTCACATCTCTGCAAAACTTTATCAAGGTTTCGCAAGCAACTATCAAAAGAATTCCCATAGACGGAAAAATCATCCATGAATACCTCTACAATACTTTCACAAAAACCATGAAAAATAGCAGACATGCATCTTTGAAAAGTAGCAGGAGCATTACATAAACCAAAAGGCATGCGTCTATAAGCATAAGTTCCATAGGGACAGGTAAAGGTGGTTTTCTCTTGATCTTTAGCTTTAACAGCAATTTGTGAAAACCCAGAATAACCATCAAGAAAGCAAAAATGAGTATTTTTAGACAATCTTTCTAGCATTTGATCAATAAATGGTAAAGGGTAATGATCTTTCTTAGTAACTTTGTTAACTTTTCGAAAATCAATGCACATTCTATACCCTACAACTACTCTTTGAGGGATGAGCTCATCATTATCATTAGGCACAATGTCATTCCTCCTTTCTTGGGAACGCAATGCACAGGACTAACCCATCTACTATCAGCAATAGGATATATAATACCAGCTTCAAGAAGTCGTAATACCTCATTTCTTACCACTTCCTTCATCTTCGGAATTAGACGACACTGATGTTCAACAACAGGCTTTGCATCATCTTCCATATTAATAGCATGTTGGCAAATAGAAGGAGAAATCCCTTTCAAATCATCAAGAGTGTAGCCAATAGCGCCTCGGTGCTTCTTCAATATTTCCAATAACCTTTCTTCCTCAATCCCTGAAAGCTTAGAACTAATAATAACAGGATATATTTTCTTATCATCAATATGAGCATATTTAAGATTATCAGGTAAAGGCTTTAAATCAAAAACAGGATCTTCCTTTGGTGGCGGTGTTGTACCCAAATCTTCCACCGGTAAATCATGCTTGAGAATAGGTTGGCGAAGAAAAATTTCCTCAAGCTCATCTCTTTCTTTCCTAAAAACTTCACTCTCGCTATCCTCCAAATGTTGCTGCAAAGGATTATTAGGAACAAGAACAATAGATGCACACTGCTCCATTTTAAAATCATTACTAGGCAAATCAGCTTTATAAGGAGTTTTAGTAAATTTAGAGAAGTTAAACTCATAAGATTCACCAGCAAATTTAGTCAAAATTTTCTCTTTCTTGCAATCTATAATAGCTCCACAAGTATTTAGAAAAGGTCTACCAAAAATAATAGGACAATAATCACTAGTAGCAGAACCAAGTACCAAAAAGTCAGCAGGATATTTAATCTTACCGCATAAAACTTCCACATCTCGAACAATACCAATTGGAGAAATAGTTTCTCTATTAGCCAGCTGAATAACCACATCAATATCTTCAAGTTCACAAGAATCAATTTCGTGCATAATCTCCGTGTAAAGCTCATATGGAATAGCACTAACGCTTGCACCAATATCACATAATCCATAATAGCAATGATCACCAATTCTAACAGATAGCATAGGAACACTAGCTTGTTTGGGTTTATTAGGATGTGAAACAATATTAGAAGCATCTTCACAGAAAATAATATGACCATCCTCCACATTTTCGATCACAAGATCTTTAACTATTGCAACAAAGAGGTTCAACTTTTATTTGTTCTTCGGGTTCTACAGGTTTCTTTTCACTTTTATGAACCGCACTATTTATAACAGAGTACTCCTTCATTTTAGCAGGGAAAGGAGTTTTTTCAATATAAGCTTCAGGAATAACATGATCAGCAGTTTCAACTACAACGCATTTATTAATAGATGAATCAATTTTATCTTTATACGGTTCATGATACTTATCAAAATTCTTCTTAGGCAATTCATAATGAGAGGCAAAAGCTTTATAAAGATTTACAGCAACTTGAGAATCAAGACCATATGTAGCACTCATATTACGAAATTTATCAGTATCCATAAAAGCTTCAATGCATTTATAATCATAAATTATACCTGATTCTCTATCCTTGTCATTCTCCCAACCTTCAGTATTTTCTTGGATCCGATCAAGAAGGTCCCTTTTAAACTCTTCTTTGTTGCGTGTAAATGATCCAGAACAAGAAGTATCCAGCAAGGTCTTGTCTTGAAAAGAAAGTCTTGCATAGAAATTATCAATAATAACATTACCAGGAAGCTCATGAATGGGGCATTTGAGCATTAAAGACTTCAATCTCCCCCAAGCTTGGGCAATACTCTCTCCATCATGAGGCCAAAAATTATATATGCGATTCCGATCCTTATGAATTTCACTTGGAGGATAGAACTTAGAATAAAACCGGGGCACAATATCATTCCATTCAAGAGAATCCCCATTATCCAGTAATTTATACCAATGCGCCGCCTTACCAGACAGCGATAAAGAGAATAGTTTCTTCCTCACTTCATCCATAGCAATACCTGCACATTTGAATAACCCGCATAATTCATGCAAAAATAGTAAATGATCACCGGGATGGACAGTTCCATCCCCTTCATAGCGGTTATCCATAACACGTTTAATAATTTTCATAGGTATTTTATATGGTATCACTTCCTCACCTGGCGCCTCATCCACTACCGTTGCAGTAGTAGTAGATTTCCCAAATAAAAATTGAAGAGAAGATCTCTCCATAATGACTTATAGCAACAGGCAGAAATAAAATCAGCACAACAGTAAAGGTTTTCCTTACCAATTCCACTTACCAATAGCGCTTCACTCCCCGGCAACAGCACCAGAAAATAGTCTTGATGACCCACAAGTATAGGGGGTGTATCGTAGTATCTTCGATAAGTAAGAATGTCGATCCCAACGAGGAGCAGAAGGTGTTGACAAGCAGTTTCGATGAAGGATTCACTGTAAATGCTCACAGACAAGTATTCAGGGGGTTTTGATGTAACAGTTGAATAAAGTACGAGTAAGTAAAGTGCGAGAGTAACAATTGCAGCGAGTGGCCCAATCCTTTTTAGCACAAAGGATAAGCCGGTTTGTTTACTTATGATGACCAAACGTTCTCGAGGACACACGGGATTTTAGTCTAGTGCTTTCGCTACATACGGCTAAATAATCTTCATTGTTATGATAAGTGTTGTGTGGGTGAACCTATGCTAATGTACCGCCCTTCATAGGACTAATACATACTTGTGATTATACCCCTTGCAAACATCCGCAACTACAAGAAAGTAATTAAAAATAAATCTAACCACAGCCTTAAACTCTGAGATCCTGCGATCCCTCCTGCATCGATATACCAACGGGGGTTTAGGTTTCTGTCACTCCGGCAACCCCGCAATTAGCAAACGAATACAAGATGCATTCCCCTAGGCCCATAAATGGTGAAGTGTCATGTAGTCGACGTTCACATGACACCACTGGAAGAATAACACCACAACTTAAATATCACACCATTGAATATTACTCAACCATAGTTCACTACTAACATTTAGACTTCACCCATGTCCTCAAGAACTAAACGAACTACTCACGAGACATCATATGGAACATGATCAGAGGTGATATGATGATGAATAACAATCTGAACATAAACTTGGTTCAATGGTTTCACTCAATAGCATCAACAACAAGTAGAGATCGATACCGGGAGAGTTTCCCCTATCAAACAATCAAGATCAAACCCAAATTGCTACGGCGGTGACGGTGTCCAGCGGTGATGTCGGCGATGATGATGGTGGAGATGATGATGATGGTGATGGCGATGATGTCCAGCTCGATGACGGTGACGATGGCGTCGATTTCCCCCTCCCGGAGGGAATTTCCCCGGCAGATTCCTGCCCGCCGGAGAGCTCTTTTCTCTCTGGTGTTCTCCGCCCCGCAGAGGCGGCTGTAACTCTTCGCGAGGTACCCTCTGTGGCTTAGGTTTTCGGGACGAAGGATTTCGCGAAGAAAAGGAGGCGAAAGGGGTCGTGGGCCCCCCAGACCACATGGCGGCGCGACCAGGGCATGGGCCACGCCGCCCTAGGGTGTGGGCCCACCCTGGGTCCTCCTGGCCCCTCCTTCTGGCTTCCTTCGTCATCTTGAAAAATAGGATTTTTGGTATAATTTCCTCCCACAGTTGATCTTCCGAAATATTGCGTTCTGACGGTGCTTTTTCCAGCAGAATCCTGGCTCCGATGCTTGATCCTCCAATAATGATGAAACATGCAAAATAGATGAAATAACATAAGTATTGTGTCCCAATATGAAATATATCAATGAATAACAGCAAATTATGATATAAAATAGTGATGCAAATTGGACGTATCAATGCCCAAGGCATCCCCTTCTTCATCGACAACATTATCAGGTTCCTCTAGTGAAACTATATTTTTATTCCATCACATCTTATGCACTTTGCTTGGAGCGTCTATTTGTTTTTGTTTTTGTTTTGTTTGAATAAAGTTGGATTCTAGCATTCATTGTGTGGGAGAGAGACACGCTCCGCTGTTGCATATGGACAAATATGTCCTTAGGCTTTACTCATAATATTCATGGCGAAGGTTGAATCTGCTTCGTTAAATTGTTATATGGTTGGAAACGGGAAATGCTACATGTAGTAATTGGAATAATAACTTGGATAATGTGATACTTGGCAATTGTTGTGCTCACGTTTAAGCTCTTGCATTATATACTTTGCACCTATTAATGAAGAAATACATAGAGCTTGCTAAAATTTGGTTTGCATAATTGGTCTCTCTAAGGTCTAGATAATTTCTAGTAAGGGTCGAACAACAAGGAAGACGGTGTAGAGTCTTATAATGTTTACAATATGTCTTTTATGTGAGTTTTGCTGCACCGGTTCATACTTGTGTTTGTTTCAAATAACCTTGCTAGCCTAAGCCTTGTATCGAGAGGGAATATTTCTCATGCATCCAAAATCCTTGAGTCAAACACTATGCCACTTGTGTCCACCATACCTACCTACTACATGGTATTTCTCCGCCATTCCAAAGTAAATTGCTTGAGTTCTACCTTTAAAATTTCTATCCTCTACCTTTGCAATATATAGCTCATGGGACAAATAGCCTAAAAACTATTGTGGTATTGAATATGTACTTATGCACTTTATCTCTTAGTAAGTTGCTTGTTGTGCGATAACCATGTTCCTGGGGACGCCATCAACTACTATTTGTTGAATATCATGTGAGTTGCTATGCATGTCCGTCTTGTCTGAAGTAAGGGAGATTTACCACTCATTTAATGGTTAGAGCATGCATATTGTTAGAGAAGAACATTGGGCCGCTAACTAAAGCCATGAATCATGGTGGAAGTTTCAGTTTTGGACAAATATCCTCAATCTCATATGAGAACATTAATTGTTGCTACATGCTTATGCATTAAAGAGGAGTCCATTATCTGTTGTCTATGTTGTCCCGGTATGGATGTCTAAGTTGAGAATAATCAATAGCGAGAAATCCAATGCGAGCTTTCTCCTTAGACCTTTGTACAGGCGGCATAGAGGTACCCCTTTGTGACACTTGGTTAAAACATGTGCATTGCGATGATAATCCTGGTAATCCAAGCTAATTAGGACAAGGTGCGGGCACTATTAGTATACTATGCATGAGGCTTGCAACTTGTAAGATATAATTTACATAACACATATGCTTTATTACTACCGTTGACAAAATTGTTTCTTGTTTTTCAAAACCAAAGCTCTAGCACAAATATAGCAATCAATGATTCCCTCTGCGAAGGGCCTTTCTTTTACTTTTATTGTTGAGTCAGTTCACCTATCTCTCTCCACCTCAAGAAGCAAACACTTGTGATAATTGTGCATTGATTCCTACATACTTGCATATTGCACTTGTTATATTACTTTACATTGACAATATCCATGAGATATACATGTTACAAGTTGAAAGCAACCGCTGAAACTTAATCTTCCTTTGTGTTGCTTCAATGCCTCTACTATGAATTTATTGCTTTATAAGTTTACTCTTATGCAAGACTTATTGATGCTTGTCTTGAAAGTACTATTCATGAAAAGTCTTTGCTATATGATTCAATTTTTTACTCATTGCATTACCATTGTTTCGAATCGCTGCATTCATTACATGTGCTTACAATAGTATTGATCAAGATTATGATGGCATGTCACTTCAGAAATTATCTTTGTTATCGTTTACCTGCTCGGGACGAGCAGGAACTAAGCTTGGGGATGCTGATACGTCTCCAACGTATCGATAATTTCTTATGTTCCATGCCACTTTATTGATGATACCTACATGTTTTATGCATACTTTATGTCATATTTATGCATTTTCCGGCACTAACCTATTAACGAGATGCCGAAGATCCAGTTGCCGTTTTCTGCTGTTTTTGGTTTCAGAAATCCTAGTAAGGAAATATTCTCGGAATTGGACGAAATCAACGCTCAGGATCTTATTTTTCCACGAAGCTTCCAGAAGTCCGGGGAGGAAACGAAGTGGGGCGAAGAGGCGCCCACACGCTAGGGCGGCGCGGCCCAAGCCCTGGCCGCGCCGGCCTGTTGTGTGGGGCCCTCGTGTCACCCCCTGACCTATCTCCTCCGCCTACTTAAGCCTTCGTCGATAATAACTCCAGTACCGAGAGCCACGATACGGAAAACCTTCCAGAGACGCCGCCGCCGCCAATCCCATCTCGGGGGATTCAGGAGATCGCCTCCGGCACCCCGCCGGAGAGGGGAATCATCTTCCGGAGGACTCTTCACCGCCATGGTCGCCTCCGGAGTGATGTGTGAGTAGTTCACCCCTGGACTATAGGTCCATAGCAGTAGCTAGATGGTCGTCTTCTCCTAATTGTGCTTCATTGTTGGATCTTGTGAGCTGCCTAACATGATCAAGATCATCTATCTGTAATGCTACATGTTGTGTTTGTTGGGATCCGATGAATAGTGAATGCTATGTTATGTTGATTATCAATCTATTATCTATGTGTTGTTTATGATCTTGCATGCTCTCCGTTGCTAGTAGAGGCTCTGGCCAAGTTTTTGCTTGTAACTCCAAGAGGGAGTATTTATGCTCGATAGTGGGTTCATGCCTCCATTAAATCTGGGACAGTGACAGAAAGTTCTAAGGTTGTGGATGTGATGTTGCCACTAGGGATAAAACATCGATGCTATGTCTAAGGATGTACGTGTTGATTACATTACGCACCATACTTAATGCAATTGACTGTTGTTTACAACTTAATACTGGAGGGGGTTCGGATGATAAGCTGAAGGTGGACTTTTTAGGCATAGATGCATGCTGGATATCGGTCTATGTACTTTGTCGTAATGCCCAATTAAATCTCACAATACTCATCATAACATGTATGTGCATGGTCATGCCCTCTTTAATTGTCAATTTCCCAACTGTAATTTGTTCACCCAACATGCTTATTCTTATGGGAGAGACACCACTAGTGAACTGTGGACCCCGGTCCATTCTTTTACATCAAATACAATCTACTGCAATAATCGTTCTACTGTTTTCTGCAAACAATCATCATCCACACTATACATCTAATCCTTTGTTACAGCAAGCCGGTGAGATTGACAACCTCACTGTCACGTTGGGGCAAAGTAATTTGGTTGTGTTGTGCAGGTTCCACGTTGGCGCCGGAATTCCTGGTGTTGCGCCGCACTACACTTCGCCGCCATCAACCTTCAACGTGCTTCTTGACTCCTACTGGTTCGATAAACCTTTGTTTCTTACTGAGGGAAACTTACTGTTGTACGCATCACACCTTCCACTTGGGGTTCCCAACGGTCGCGTGCTGTACGCGTGTCAATCCACACTAGGGTTTGGATTACAACCAAGTAAACAAAGGGGATCAGTATTGATGATGAGGATGTTGTAAATCGGTGTTGAAGCCTTCAAGATCCAAGTGCCTTCTCCTTGAATATGGTGGTGATAGTGGAGATCTTGTGGAGGCAACGGCTATATGGAGTTTAGAAGGCGGCATGCCTCCACCGTAGAGGTACGTGGTGATAGGTCTCCTCTCCCTTGGCCCATCCCCTCTTCATATAGGTCTAGGAGGTCTCCAATAACCACTCCCACATTGCCTATAACCTAAGGAAGGTCTAGAAATAAACGGGGATGGATTCTGTGAAGAAACACGTCTAGAAAGGTATTTTTCGCGTGTCCAGTCCTGTGGTATGGGCGGACCCGCCCGTACCGATGGTCGTTATCTGTATGCTTTTGTATTTTGGCCGCTATTTTCTCATACGAATTTCGATTTGAGTGTTCTTGGACTCGTTGGACTCGTATGAACGAGAGCTACAACACAATGGTTTTAGATCTTTATTTCAAGATGAAAATATCACTTTTTCCACTCCTCAAATGACTAAGTCTGGTGCCTGCAGCTCTTCCATTTTTCCCTCTCTTGATTATGCCTTGCTTTATCCATAGTTTTTCATAACACCTACACACATGTAAAATACAAAAGGAAAAGTAATAAAATCCTACTAAAACTACTAACTGTACAAAGCTCATATTAAAGTGAACAAGACCTCGTAAGTATGCAAAATATGCATAGCTGTAGCTAGATGTAGCATGAAATGAGAGACACTATGATTAATTGTATACTTAAAAACCTCGGTTGAAAGTGTTAAAATTTGGCGCTATCATAAAACCAAACCTATCATAGAGTATACGAGACCCACCACTCCAAGGATGCGGCGTCCAGACGAATCCTTGCCCTCGTCAACGCTACCGGCGAGATCACCGCTGATGAGGCGTAGGAAGAGGAGGTGAGTATATATTATTCTTGTCATCATAGACACCATAACAACGATGCTGATTGATCAAACTCTAAATTTACGGACCCCTCTACAACGTCGAGCGCAGGTCCGAGGTCCCCACCTCCTCTGGCCGCCGGAGGGGTAAGCAGAGGAGGCAGAGACCCATCGATTCACGGTTGTAGATGGAAGGTACATGGCACATGCGGTGGCTGCTAGGGTTTTCACTTTAGCCGCCACCTAAGTTTCTTTTGTGGGAGGAGGTTAGTCATTGTGATTGACTAGCATATACATATGGTTTCTTATATGAATTAGCTAGGCTAGCCTAAGGTGAGACCACCCCCTAATTCTATTGCACTTTTTTTGTTTTAAAGATGTAATATTTGCGTTGAACAAATAAAGAGATATAATTCATGTAAAAAACAAATAAAAATGTACAATTCTGTAAATAAAGCATATAGATCTTGTTGCTATGGGTTGAATTTATCAAATATAGCTATTTCAAACCTCTACCAAAAAATTAACAATTCTGTCACTTGTCTCGACTGACATAAACGTTCCATCCACTCAAAGAAAACTCTGTTGACCCATTTAATCCGCCATACCAATCTCGAGAGAGCTTCAATTGCACACAAATCCTTCCACCTCGTGTCATCTTCCCACCTTCTACCAGTGTACCTCTTCGTCCCCTTTCTTGCTCGTTGGCCTAAGGCCCCACCCTCTTTTCCCGCTCGCTAGTGCCACCGTTTCTCATTTCATGCTGGTAGGGTAGGGAAGGACATACTAACCGACCTAGCGGGAGAAAATATCGTCCACTCCCTTCCCCTCGGCTGACGATGCATGTATCTCCCTCGGCTGCTAGTGCCCTCACTGTCGAGGTGTCGCCCTTACCTTTCTATAGCTTTGATAATCCAGTTTCTCCACTAATTTTTGGGTATTTGATGGTTGTTTAATTCATAATTTTTTAACATTGCAGCTAACTTTCCATGTTAAACTATAAAATACAAAGAAAAATAAAACACAATTTGGCAATCACAAATTAAGCGTAAACAACATTTATAGAAAGAAAGCACAATAGTGTTGAACATTTAATTTAACAAAGACACGGAACCATGTAATTGTGTCACACCTAGTTGCCACCGTCGATCGTCGAGAAGTCAAAAGAGAGAAGACCCAGTACAGTCATATTCTGTTTGATGCCCTCACATAGATGCTCATTCCCTCATTCAGAGCAACTCTAGCAGACCCCTTATAGCCGTCAAATCCTTAAAATAACCGATCATTTACGGTTTTGGGCAAAGAAAGGGATCAGACCAAACATCGTACATCCGCACGATCTTTGCCGCCGTCGCAGATCTCGCCACTCCCACTCCCGCTCCCTCGGCTAGCTTCCAGTGTATTGTGCTAGCTTAATCCATATTTTCCCACTTTTTTTTTCCCAAATCTTAATGTATTTTTGTAATAACTCACTCTATGTCAGGTGATTGGGGTTGATGTTTTAGTGGTGATTTAAGAGGAACAAGTGAAGGTAGGGTTTTCGCCCAACCACTAAGCTAATATTTCACTTATACCCATAAAATATCTAGTATCAAACATTGCCATAATGTTAGGCGGGCATCAACTGAATTTGTTAAATGGACTCTGGAGGGCCATCCTGCATAGAAAGGTTCGACCCAGATGTGATGCCTGAGTTGGCACCAGCATTGTCCCTTCCATAGAACGTCGGCTTGTACGGAGCGTGGAGAGAAACTCCTGAGCATCATGACCACATGGCTCGCTCCGTTGGGTTACCCTGAACGCACAGAAGCCCTACATGGATGCATCTAAAACACATATATTATATATTGAATATGTATATATCAATGTAACATATATGTTTGAGGATGAAAACAATGGTTATTGTGGTTATTTGTCGCACAAATGCTATCACCCGCGAAAAAAGACTAACTGCATGATACTATTCATGTATAAAATGTCACATATTTCATAACACTATCAAAATGTTGCCCAAATGAGAGTAAGAAGGATCCACACGGAAGATGGAAATTATTATTTCATCAACATATATATCGTTAATGAGGATAATTTTTTTGTTGTTTCTTCATTAAGTGTATTCAATTTTTATTTATGTTAAATCTGACAATATATGGTTGTTGCCTAGGTAGACCCCATATATTTGCTGGACCACATCATGTAATGTTTGAGCCATACAACTTATGCCAACAAGGACCATTTGAAATTTTCACTTCCACATGAACTAACATCACATAAAAATCATGTCAATGACTGAACTATAATTATGATATTGTAGCTCGTATGATGATTTTTTACGCGGTTTGATAATCATTGTTCAAATACTAAAGATGATTACTAATTTTAATTATTTTTGGTACTTCTATCTCAATACAACTTCCAATAATAATATTTATTTGTTACTTTCGAGGCGTGTTGTACTAGTTGCCTTAATGTTAGGGGACATCAACTGAATTTGTCAAATCGAGTCTCGAGAGCCATCCTGCACAGAAAGGTTCGACCCGGTCACGATGCCCGAGTTGGCACCAGCATTATCCCTTCCATAGATTGTCGGCTTGGATGGAGCGCTGAGATAGACGGTTTGACGGCCCATGACATCATACCCAATACTGTCCCGACCATCCAGCGATTCCATATCTGCACCATTTGCAGCAACCATGATCGAGCAATGGTGTGTGGTTTCATCTGATACATACATTTAGATAGCACGAAAGAAATGTACCGTAGTCAAGAGATCTTGGGACTGCTGGGTGTTGTAGCAGTCGTTGTTCTTCCTCCCGGTCACGATCTCCAGAACCATGACCCCGAAGCTGAACGCGTCCGATTTCACTGAGTAGTTTGAGCTTAACGAAAAGACCCCTCGGGCCGTCTCGCGCGAGGTGGCTCTGGGTCTCCCCAAACCCTAGCCGAGGACTCCTTGATCTCATCTCCTCGGCCGCTGCCTCCGCCAGCGCCGGCGGTGGCGGCCGCGCTCGGCAGACCCTCCTTCACGCGGGGGCGGGTCTCCTTAGGGGCGGCGGTGGGGGAAAGATGGTCCAGCGGCGCTGCCTTGGCGGCGGGTGTTGGAGCATGGCGGGGCAACGGGGGTGCGGCGGAGCTTGGCGGGGAGTGGAGGAAGCGGGTCGCGACGGCACCGTTGGACGAGAAGGCGCCGCCTGCCGGCCATCTGCGATGCGGTGCGCAGCGGCGTCTTGCTGCCTGCCAGCTAGGGTGGAGGAGGTTGTGACGGGCTCTATCTGGGCCTTCGCTGGTCCGATCTAGGCCAACACGGCTGATCTGGGCTTCCGGGGCTTCGCTGCGGAGTCCTAGGGTTGGTGGCTGCTTCCCTTCCGGGTTGGAGGTGGATGGACCGTGGCTCCTAACCATGTGAGTTTTCCTGCGAGTAGTGTGGGGGTTGCTCGTTCGGCCAGGATAAAGGTGGTGGTCCTCGTATCTATCGCGCTCTAGGACGAAGATCTTCCTTTTGCATGTCCGTCTCGATTTGGCTAGATGTTGAATTTTGGAAGGCTCCGCTGGCAAATGTAACAGTGCTCGTGCCTGGAGTTTGCTGGCTTGGGAGGTATTCGATCGTGCGCACCCATGTTTTTATTCCGACCTTTTGATTCTGGAGGGGCGACACAAAGCTCTGTTCTGTGTTGCCAACAGATGACATTCTGGTCCATGGTGTATCAGAGACGGAGAATTAGGACTAGTAGTGGAGAATTGAGCTGTGGTGTTTGTTGAGGGGTTTGCTTGATTTTCTGGATCTTGTAACAGCAGTTTGCAAGTGGAGGCAGCATCACAGATGAAGTTCAGAGTCCTACCTTTCAGGGTGAAAATCCAAGATCGGTCTTAATTGGTTGTGCCTGGCAATGGTCCTGTTGAAGGTATTGTTTTGAGATCGAGTGGGGACTATCTCCAGGGTGAAAGTCTGAGATATTTTGAAAAGGTGACGATGGCGCTTGTGCACCGTTTCCTTGTTGGAGGCGTCGCTGGTGGAGAGCTTGGGTTTCAGGTGCTGTCTTAGTGGTGGTTGCACTATTGTTGCTAGGACTGGAGTTCCGTAGTGGGAATTCTTTTTAGTTTTTTTTGCTGTGTGCATCCGTGCTATTATTACGGTATTGCGTTGTTGCAGAGGCTAGATGTATTGGTATCTATCGATATTAATATATTTCTTTTATCGAAAAATATATCCACCGGTACAACACGGCAATAAAGTTAGTTTCAATTTATGCCTGCCGAATGGATGGCCAGTTGTACGCGCCTCTACATGAACAAGATAATGTACTAGTTGGTGGAAACGGACAACGGGTCAAGGAATTGCTTTCCAATTGGTCAAAATTAACCCCGTATACAAAAGCTACCACAAACAATTTCCCGTTCCAATATCACTGTTCGTTAGTATGGCGGCTCATCACCACCTCCTGTCCGTGGACGATTTTTTTTTTTGAAAAGGGAAATATCGCTCCAGTTTATGCATCCACAGTAATTATTCACAACACCTTAGAAGAAGCAATACAAAAGATCAAACTTGAAACCACTTTGTTAAAATTATAGTAGGATGAAGGGGGTGACAATACACCAATACACACCATCCAAAAAACCAAATGCCTTCTTAGACCGTTCAATAGCAGATGAGAAACACATCCAGTCAAGCCAACTTTCAGCGCACGCCAATGCACACGCCACAGAAGCTGTTACCGCCATCTTCTCGACTCCATCATCAAAATGGATCATCGCATTGACCTTGTCAGGCCTGCCATCGATGCCGCCACGACGCCAGATGACACCACCATTCTGTGTGCATCCATCACACTGCGTCCGTCTCCGAGACACCACTGCACCATGCCGCAAACACTCGACGACGCTGACACAGTAAAGAAACACCGCTCCACCTTAGCACCACCACCATCTGTTGTCTGCTCCAAAAACGATGCCCCCAACAGGTAGAACGGTGTTGCATGCCGCCATCGTCCGATCCGGGAGACCCGGTGTGGTGACCCAGCATACCACTGCATGGTGTAGTATGCAAGTCGTTGACATAGCACCAATGAAACACCGTTCCACTAGTATTACATCCCTCAGAGTGGTACAACAGAAACATATGCGGGTCCAAGGCATGTCTATAGAGTTACACACAAACTCTTTACAGAAGATCAGCACAGCCTCCTACTTTACAATGAGGTAAAACAACAAATAAGCTCCAGAAGAACGACTCGTAGTCTAATGTTATCATGAACTCTATCTATGGAGAAATCAACTAGCTATAGAGGCTATGACTGGATTCTAGCTAAATAGAAGTTAGGTTTAGGAAGCTAGTTCCCTTCTACTTCTAATCTAGGTTTTCTCCATGATGGATGTGGTGTTTGACTCTTCTAATAGGGTCCTGTCCCTTGAAGTAGTTGTTGACTCCTCGGCCTTTAAGTTGCACTGTAGATCCTCCTTCAATGCCTCCATATCTAAGCAGGGGATTTAAAGAGGGATGAGTACGAGCGTACTCAACAAGTTCATTATAGGAAATAGGTGTTTAATGCACTAGCTACAGCCATAGACCAAAAAGTCATATGCAATGCAAGTTTTTGTAATACTTTCTTCAAAAGGTTGCTTTTATTCTGAAGAACTATGTCCGTCAGCCTTCACCGGGTGTCTAGAACTTCATGGAGTTCCTTTCTGGCCGCGTTCGCAGTTCCATAACCCGGAACAGGGAGTGACAGATCGTGGTTTGTTACACTCTGCAGAGGTGTGTTGCTTTACCCATAAGAGATCTTAACATTGGTGCCAACCAGGCAATTTCCCCGTCCACACATCCTTGGTGTGAGGCCCGGTATAAGGTCCTAGCCAATCATTGTGTTCCTCCGTGACCCCGAACACCCACCCTTTGTTGTAATTCCGACCTTGGGTCCTCGCCGATCAGCGTACCCCTTGGATACCTTTCGACCTCGACAACTATCAGGTTCCTCGACCTTGATACCTTCGCCGGTCGTTGCAACCCATCATAGACCGAATTACCGTGGGGACTTAGGGCTCCCCAACCACTCCGGTTGTCCCTCGGGATTCAACTGACTACGGTAAGCGCGTCCGTTGATGAACGAGCGGAATAAACACAACTGACTACTTCGTCCCACTCCAGATCTTGTGGTAAACATGTGTCTTACGTCACAAGAATCACTGGACGACATTTGTTGTTAATTCTAGATGGATACAAACCCATTGCAATGGAACCTCCACCATACTCATACCATGGTTCCATTACCCACCACATAGTCATATTCATAGTTATGAAAATAGCATTTTTGTTTTTCATGCAAGAGTGATAAGTATAGTACCTTGCAAGTAATTTGATAAAAATACTCAAATTGACATGAGCAAGCGATGAACTTGTCTTTCTTGACTGCAAGACTATGCAGTCAAGGACTTCAATATGGGATAACTCCAAATTCTGAAACAACATCATCGTCCAGTAAGGACTATGTTAAAAAGATTGGCGAGGATGCAATAATACATAAGGATGAGATGCAATCGCTCTAAGCGTGACCTAACCCCGATGATTTAGGATTAGTGAGTTGGTATGATTGGTTTAGGGTGTGTTGCACTTTTAGAGTGATCGCAAACAAGGTCCTTATTAAGGTTTTGATTAACTTGGAAGTATAAACAAGTAGTGCAATATATCACAACAATAACATTACTAGCACACAACAATAGAATTTGGTATAATCCTAACATGTAATGAACAGTTGTTGGTTTCAGTACTATATGGCATGGTTACTTATCATATGCTTTAAAAGAATAACTTTTGAAGAACATGTTATTTAATAAAGAACAAGTATGATAATTAGGTTTGTGGGGTTCTTTTGTTTACTATGGTTCCAATAAGTTTATGGAGTAAGTATTAGATGGATCACAACAAAGTTGGATTCATCAGCATCTAGAGCTTATATGGTTTTAGTGAAGCATAAGTATCTTAAGAAATTAATTATAAATGGTTTCTATCAAGGTTGGTATATCCTTCTGGTGATAGATAGCTAGGGTTTATATGTCCTATTAGGCAGGGTTGATGGCTACTCCTTATTTTCTTCAAAAGAATAACTTTTGAAGAACATAATTCTTAAGGAATAAGAATTATTTCAATTAAGGCTTAGGTTGTCTTGGGTTTGCTATTGGATCCACTAAGTAAGGAATAGTTCATTCCTAAATAGGATGGTTTATAAATATCTAACACTATTAGGGTTTAGTGTGTATGGGATATGATGCAAAATATTGGGCATGGTTGCTATTAGGGTTCATCACAATGGTGTGATGCTAAATATGGATCATTAAGGATGATGGACTGGGTAATAGGAACTAGGGTTTACACTTGGTTGGACCTACTTGATCATCTAGTTTTATCTTGATGAGAACATAAAATACCAACGTATTAGTGATAGGGCTCCTATATTTTATGTGGACATGGACCAGCATTTAGTTGCTAATTATGAATCTATGAATGAAAAGAAGGTAATATGATCACATGTTATAACCTAAGGTTTAGGTTTAGAAGCAATTTAGGGTTCACCTAAAATAACAGAGTTAAGGTTCTTAATAGGATTTAGGGTTTTAGGGTTTTCACATGAAATGATAAGGGTATGATTTTATTCAATATTGAATTAGGGTTTCCTATTTTCCATGTAGTTCTTAAATTAATAAATTGATTATAAGGTTGAAGTTATTAGTAACTAAAAATAATAATAATGGTCTTAGTATTTTATTATTATTTTTAAAGGATTAATAATTAGGACAATTATTATTCAGGGTTTAAATCCCCTAATAATGATTTAATAAGATAATTATAAAAGAAAATTAGTTTTAGTGTTTTCTTTGTTTACTTAATAGTTTTTAGTTAATTTAGAACGTTTTCCTAATTACTGAATTTTAACTGTATTAAGAATAAAAGAAAAGGCTTAAATAATAAGTGTTAAATAATTAAATTTTTATTAAAAATAAAAATTTCATATTATATTTTTATTGGATAGATTTTATTTTTATAAGGATTTTGATATCTTATTTATATTTTCTGAGTTAAAATGAATTTTCTATATTCCTGCAAAGTTTCAGCAATTAACTGAAATTAAATGAAATAAAGAAAACATTTTGTACCGTGGCAGAACCTAGCTCTAGACACTGACACATGGGACCAGTGCCACGTTGGCTGCCACGCAAGCAGTGACTAGTCAAAGTTGACCGGGGTGTTTGACCTCACCGACGTTTAAACGCTGGTGGTCAACTGAGGGTGACGCCGCCGATTTACGGCCTCCCCGGACGCAAAACTAATACCTACGGACTCCCCTCGACATGCTGGACACCGTGGTGGTGTTGGATTTTCGAATGGATCACCAGAGCATCGCCGGCAAACATGTCTGCGGCGGAGCAACTCCGGCGAGATCTCGAATCGCATGCGTGCACAAATAAGAGGTCTCTGAGCGCGCACACTCACCCTGATGTTGATAGGATGCTCGACGAGGAGGATTGGCGACGGTGGCGAGCTCGATTTCGCGAATTTCGACGATGACTGGAGAAAGGGAATAGCTAAATTTGCCTAGCTTCGTCCTCCCCTTGATGGTGGGCTTCCACCAGAAGTTCTACACATCGAGGCGCACCTCCTCGACCTCCTCACGGATGCTGGGGCGACTCCAGTCGTCGAATTCTTGCTCGACGTCGGCGGCCAGTAAAAGAAGATTGTGAGAGATACAAAGAGATTGTGAGGGATTGGAATGACGGAGTTGAACAAGGGTAGCACGGCGACCCTCCTGGTGGTTTTATAGGGCGCGAGATGGTTGGGAACGACGACGAGCGTCGGCGACGGGCGGCCAGGATACGGTGGATAAGTGAGCTAGGGTTTCGATGCCCTGAAAGAACATTTCATGATCTCTAAGGTTTTGTGTGTTTGTTAACAACACCGGTGACAATTTAACTATGTGCTAAGTGGTTTACAGATAGAGAAAAGATACCACACGTAAATCTCGACCCACTCAAAAAGGAAGAAAAGAAGAAGAACAAGCAGAAGCCTGTCCCTGGCCGGCACTGCCGGTGTGTGCACCCCGGCACTGCCGGTGGTTCCAGGCCGGCACTGCCGGTGATTCTGGCCCGGCACTGCCGGTCTGCCTGTCGACCTGAAGATTCAGAAAGAGGTCGGCACTGCCGGCGTCTCAGGGCCGGCACTGCCGGCGATTCTCCTCCAACGGGCAGAATAGTTGGTGGGGTATAAATACCCCCCTTCTCCTACCTTGGAAAGGTGCTCAAATCCTAAGAACTTCATCCACCATTGCTGAGCCACCAAGAACACCAAAATAGCCGGATCTCCTCCCTCAACCACCCAAATCCCTTGTGCTTTGGAGAATCGAAGGAGAAGACCCCGATCTACATCCTCGCCGAAGCGTTTTTCATTTCCCCCTCATATGCTTGAGGGCCCCCTTGCTAGTGTTCCTCTTTGGATCCCTAGTTGTTGTTGTTGATGTACTCTTGTTGATTTCTTGTGTTGTTACAGATTTGGGAGCCTCCAATTTGGTTGTGGATGTGTGCCCCAAGAACCTTGTAAAGGCCCGGTTTCCTCCTCGAGGAAATCCCTTAGTGGAAGTGGGCTAGGCCTTTGTGGCGTTGCTCACAGGAGATCTGAGTGAAGCCTTCGTGGCTGTTGGTTTGGCTTTCGTAGCAACCACACTCCTCCAAACGTAGACGTACCTTCTTGCAAAGGAAGGGAACTACGGGAATCATCTCCGTGTCATCGCGTGCTCCACTCTTGGTTACCTCTATCCTATTCTATCTCTTATATTGAGTAGTTATATCTTGCTTAGTTGATAACCTTGTTATATAGGTAAATTCACTTAGTTGCATATCTAGAGAATTTACCTTTTTGTCAAGCCTAAATTCAAAAAGAACTAAAAATTGGTTAGCACGTATTCACCCCCCTTTAGGTGCGGCATACGATCCTTTCAATTGGTATTAGAGCGTCGGCTCTTATTTCGGGCTTAACCGCCTAAGAGTATGCCAGATGAAGAGCCTGCGAAAGGGGCCGCTAAGATGGTCTCCATGGAAGATTTCAATTCGTTGAGGTCCTCCATGGAAGCTCAAATGGAAAGCATGAGAAAAATGATTTCCGAGCTTTTGACTCCGGCCCCTCCCATGGTTCCCACCGTAGAGGTAAATGTCACGGGCGGGTTAGAAGAGGGAGATGGTTCGGCATTACCCTCCTCTACCAAACCTGTGGATGGTGATAACTTAAACACTATCAAATCTCCCATTGCATCTCCTAGGGGAACTAGTGGAGGTGAGAGCTACAATCGAGTGGCTCCGCCTTTCCTATCTCCCGATATACCGGTTCCCCATCCTCATATAAACATTCGGGGCGACCCTCCTAAGTTTTCCATTAATGATTTCGATATTTGGCAATTTGAGTTTAGCTCTCATGTTCGCAGTGCCTCCAATGAACTTTGGAGAATCATCGTGGAAGGCTTCAAGCCCTACAACCCCGACAAGTTGACTAGAAGAGAAGCGGTTGATAGTCAACTCAATAACACTGCCTTGCACATGATCCAAACTAGTGTGGGGACAAAGGATTTTTCTCGTGTTCAGAATTTCACCACCGCCAAGGAAGATTGGGATGGTTTGGCCGCTAGTTGCATTGGAAGTGAGAGCATGAGAAGGAACAAGTATAATGCTCTTCGGAATAAAGCCGAAGGTTTCTTGAGGCTACCGGATGAAGATCATGAAGCCATGTATGGAAGACTTCTCACTGTTGCCGATGCTTTCCGGAATGTGGGTGCCACCCACATCAATGACTCTTGGATCAAGGATAAGTACATCGATTGCATGATGCCGTTTGAACCCATTGATGTCAAGACTCTTGTCGGGAGAGAATGCTTTCCCTCTCTCACCTCTCAACAAGCCGTGCACGAGATGCAATCTCTCAAAGTTCTTGAGCAAAACTCTCATGATTCTCGCAATCGTGCTCTTGGGATGACAAAAGGGACCAACCTTGACTTGACGGTCAACTCCGTAGAAGAAGTGATCCCTCAAGATCAATATAGGGCTTCTTGGAGTATGTCCTATCCGGAAGACTTGGAACTCCACTACAACGATCACATGTCCTTCCATGCAAAATCCTTTTGGATTGATCCTTCCAAGGCCAAGGAAGACAACATCAAGAGAAACCACAAAAGTGGGTTCACTAGCATGGGTCCAAGAACAAGATCATGCTGCAACTGTGTTGACAAGCACCATTTCATTGCCGAATGCCCCTATGAGAATAGGGAGGCTCATGGTGGAAGGCTCATTCCCAAGGACAAGAGCAAAGACTCAAAGGGCAAGTATTCAAAGGCCCCCAACAAGAAATTATACAATAAGAGCAAGAAGGGCAAGAGGCCCTCAAGGATTGTGTTAGTAACTGAAGAAGAATATTGTTCCGATGAAGTTGAAAATTCTAGTGATGATGATGAAGAAGAAAGCTCAAAGGAAGTCGCCGCCATTGTCACTACCAACATTCCCTCTTCTTCTCTAGCTCTTTGAATCCCCCAATGAGAATCCTCAAATCAAGAATGCACATTGCTTCATGGCAAGGTCCACCTTGGACACATCAATTGTGCTATCAACTGAAGAAGAGTATACCTCCGGAGATGATGATGTTGATGATGAAGAAGATGCAACCTCAAATGGATTGGTTGCCCTTGCCTCCCTCTCCACTAACTCTTTATCACCAAGTGAATCTCCCAATGAGGTCATTCATGTGGAGGAAGAAATTTGCCTAATGGCTAAATCTTCCGAGGTATCATCTCCTAACCCCTCTACGCCTAACATTTCAAATGATCTTGGGGTTGATCTTGCTAGTCTAAAAGTGAAACAAGAAATGCTAGAGTTTGATGATTTCATTCTTGATACGTCCATTTTGCATCACTATTTTATATCATAATTTACTGTTATTCATTGATATATTTCATATTTAGAGATGATACTTATGTTATTTCACCTATTTTGCATGTTTCATGATTATTGGAGAATTACTCACCGGAGTCAGGATTCTGCTGGAAAAAGCACCGTCAGGTTACAATATTTCTGAAGATCAACAATTGACGGAAAATATACCGAAGCTCTTATTTTTCCAAAGGACGGAGCCAGCCAAAAGGGGAGGCCGAGGAGGGCCGCCATGGGCCCTCCCCATAGGCCGGCGCGGCCACTAGGCCAGGTGCACCGCCACGTGGGGAGGGGGCCCACCACCCCCCTCGGCCATCTCCCTTTCACGTACTTCATCTACCCGAAACCCTAAGGTGCGGAGGACGATCGAGAATAGACACAACCGCCTCTGCGGGGCTGAAAACACCAGAGAGAAAAGAGCTCTCCGGCAGGCTGAAATCCGCCGGGGAAATTCCCTCCCAGAGGGGGAAATTGTCGCCGTCATCGATCTAGAATTCATTGGGATCATCATCATCATTATCTCCACCACCGACACCGTCAGCTCCACCGCTGCACCTCGTCTCTGCTGTAACATGTAGGGTTGAATATTGATTATTTCATAGGGGAAACTCTCCCGGTGTTGATTACTCCTTGTTATTGATGCTATTGAGTGAAACCATTGAACCAAGGTTTATGTTCAGATTGTTATTCATCATCATATCCCCTCTGATCATGTTCCATATGATGTCTTGTGAGTAGTTCATTTAGTTCTTGAGGACATGGGTGAAGTCTAAATGTTAGTAGTGAACTATGTTGAGTAATATTTAATGGTTTGATATTTAAGTTGTGGTGTTATTCTTCTGCTGGTGTCATGTGAACGTCGACTACATGATACTTCACCTTTATGGGCCTAGGGGAATGCATCTTGTATTCGTTTGCTAATTGTGGGGTTGCCGGAGTGACATCAACCTTAACCCCCGTTGCTATATTGATGCATGAGGGATAGCAGGATCTCAGAGTTTAAGGCTGTGGTTAGATTTATCTTAATTACTTTGTTGTATTTGTGGATGCTTGCAAGGGGTTTAATCACAAGTTTGTATTAGTCCTAGGAAGGGCGGTGCATTAGCATAGGTTCACCCACACAACACTTATCAAAACAATGAAGATTAATCAACTATATGAAGCGAAAGCACTAGACTAAATTCCCGTGTGTCCTCAAGAACGTTTGGTCATCATAAGTAAACAAATCGGCTTGTCCTTTATGCTAAAAAGGATTGGGCCACTCGCTGCAATTATTACTCTCGCATTTTACTTACTTGTATTTTATTTATCTGCTATATCAAAACCCCCTGAATACTTGTCTGTGAGCATTTACAGTGAATCCTTCGTCGAAACTGCTTGTCAACACCTTCTGCTCCTCGCTGGGTTCGACACTCTTATTTATCGAAAGTACTACGATACACCTCCTATACTTGTGGGTCATCAAGACTATTTTCTGGCGCCGTTGCCGGGGAGTGAAGCGCTATTGGTAAGTGGAATTGGCACGGAGAACTTTTACTGTACGTGCTGTTTTTATTTCTGCCTGCTGCCATAATTCATTATGGAGGGATCTTCTCTTGAATTCCTATTTGGAAAATCTACTACTACTGCAAAGGTAGTGGATGAGGCACCAGGTGAGAAAGAGGTTCCATATAAAATACCTATGGAAATTATTGAACGTGTTGTGGATAACCGCTATGAAGGGGATGGAACTGTCCATCCTGGAGATCATTTACTGTTTTTACATGAATTATGCGGGTTATTCAAGTGTGCAGGTATTTATATGGATGAAGTTAGGAAGAAACTATTCTCTATGTCGCTGTCTAGTAAAGCCGCGCATTGGTATAAATTGCTGAAGAATGGGAATTCTCTTGATTGGAAGGATATTGTGCCTCTATTTTATTCTAAATTCTATCCTCCAAGTGAAATTCATAAAGACCGAAACCGCATATATAATTTCTGGCCTCATGATGGAGAGAGTATTGCCCAAGCATGGGGGAGATTGAAGTCCTTAATGCTCAAATGTCCCATTCATGAGGTTCCTGGTAATATCATCATTGATAATTTCTATGCAAGACTTTCTTTTCAAGATAAAACCTTGCTGGATACTACTTGTTATGGATCATTCACACGCAACAAAGAAGAGTTTAAATGGGACCTTCTTGATCAGATTCAGGAGAATACTGAAGGATGGGAGAACGACAAAGATAGAGAGTCAGATATAAATTATGATTATGAATGCATTGAAACTTTTATGGATACTGATAAATTTCGTAATATGAGTGCTACTTATGGTCTTGACTCTCAAGTTGTTGCAAACTTTTATAAAGCTTTTGCCTCTCATTTTGAATTTCCTAGGAAGAATTTTAATAAGTATCATGAACCCTATAAAGATAAAACCGATTCACCTATAGGTAAATGTATTGAAGTTAAAACTGTTGATCACATTCTTCCTGAAGCTTATATTGAGAAAACCCCTTTTCCTGCTTAAATGAAGGAGTATTCTGTTATAACTAGTGTGGTTGACAAAAGTGCAAAGAAACCTATAGAACCTGAGGAACAAATAAATGTTGAACCTGCTGTTGCAATAGTTAAAGACCTTGTGACTGAAAATGTAGAAGATAGTCGCATCATTTTCTGTGAAGATGCTTCTAATATTGTTTCACATCCTACTAAATCTAGGAAAGCCAGTGTTCCTATCCTCTCTGTTAGAATTGGTGATCATTGTTATTATGGTTTATGCGATATTGGTGCAAGTATTAGTGCCATTCCTTATGAGCTTTACAAGGAAATCATGCATGAAATTGGTTCTTGTGAACTTGAAGATATTGATGTGGTTATTCGGCTAGCTAATAGAGAAACTATCTCTCCTATTGGTATTGTTCGAGATGTGGAAGTTCTATGTGGTAAGATTAAATATCCTGCTGACTTTTTGGTACTTGGTTCTGCTACTAGTAAGACTTGTCCTATCATTTTTGGTAGACCTTTTCTAAATACTTGTGGAGCTATTATATATTGCAAGAAAGAGAAAATTGTGACTAAATTTGCTGGTGAATCTTATGAGTTTAATTTCTCTAAATTTTCCAAAGTTCCTTATAAAGCTGAATTGCCTAATAATGATTTTAGAGTTGAACAACTTGCATCTATTGCTCTTGCTCCTAATAATCCTTTGCAGCAAAATTTGGAGGATCATGAGAGTGAAGTCTTTAGGGAAGAAAGGAATGAGCTTGATGAAATTTTCCTTCGTCAACCTATTCTTAAACATGACTTACCGGTTGAAGATCTAGGTACAACACCACCACCAAAGGAAGATCCTATTTTTGATTTGAAACCGTTTGTCAACACCTGGATTTTTAAGTCCGGATGCCTATTATGTCATACATCGCAATCCCAGGAATATTGTTGTTGCGAGGCATAATAGTTAAGTATCACAGTCATCATTCATTACAAACCATAAGGTCTTACAAATTGGAATCACATGATCCATATTACACGAATAGTTGATATATTGATCAACGAACAAACACAAGTTCATAGCGGAAGCGTAAGATATAAGGACTCTCTAGTCCACAGGCCAACGCTTGACGTCGGAAGACTCCTAGTTGTCGTAGGCGTCCTGCTGGTCATCTCCTTGTTCATCTTCATACTCTGGCCATTTGAATAGCCAGGGACAAAGCCGTGAGTACTTCAAGTACTCGCAAACTAATACTAATGTAAGTGCTAGACATTTCTAGTATGGTTTGCTAAGCTCTAGTTTATTTGCATAAAGCCAATTTTAGTTCGCAAGTATTTGAGAAAAGCTTGTTCATATGCTAACTATCTCAAGTGGGAACATTAGTGTCATTCCCACCATTCAAGTGGTGATTTCAATTCAATTCACCACAAGTCATTTCTTCTTTCAACATCATTTTCAAAGATATGACATCGGAAACTGTATGGCCTTTCCAACCGTCCGTAACCGTGGACGCGGCTATTCGAATAGATTGACACTCTGCAGAGGTTGCACACTTGTGCCACAACATTTGATTTCATCCGTCGGGATTACCCCGAATCATCGTAACACAGTACGCGGATCATCAACCATAACCTTTCACTTACAAATCCTAGTATGAGCACCTCTCCCCATGAGCATGGCCTCCCAGTGAAGACCAACTGTCAACCTGGGAACTGCACAGGGCTTGGCCGTACAATTCACCTCAATTTCACATCATTTCTCAACAACGGAGGCAGCCTCAAGCGTAACCCCTATGACGTGTGTTCAGAGGGAACCCATACTAAGATGCATAAACTTCCAGTTAAGCCCTACCCATAATCAGGTATTGTGGGGGTACTTACTAATTTGAAAGGTATCGCATTCAAACCAACATCATGTTTATCAAAAATCACCATCTTCTCTTTGTCATATTCACCTTCAAAATTCATTCAATGGAATGCATCATCATTCCAAGGTTTCAAATTCATTTCAAGTCACATTGTTCCCATCTAGAGTAGTCAAGTTTTATTCATTAGCACTAACTCTAAATCATGAGGGGTGCTATCTTGCTTTGCTTGATGGAGACTAACTTTACTACTCTAGTAAACTTATTTACTTTGACCAAAGTTAACTATAAAAGCAACTTCTTGAGAAAACAAGTAGAAAACTTGTAATGTATAAACTTGGGATAGGCTTATGTAAGAAAAGGTAAGATTCATGGTGCCTTGCCCCAAAGAGCTTTGCACTTTGCAAGAATATTAGCTTGCCTTGGTAGTTCTCAAAATTCTCCTCCTCCTCCTCTTGGTAGCAACCTTCTTCTTCGGTGTACTCTCCGGTGCTAGCGTCTAAATTTGAATACGAGTATAGTTACTCACTAATTCAATGGCTATTCCATGTATCACATATAAACACACAAACTATTCTATGCACACGAATAATCTAATTAGGGTGCATGGTTTGTGTTGTTTGAGGAGAATTCACTTCTTTGTATTTAATATGTAAATGATAGTTTCCATAGGGTTCTTGAGAAATAATTTCCTCTCATTGAAATCTTCTTAAGATTTAATTTCTCAAACAATCATACATGAACTTATATTGACTTAAGTCAAACATTCATCATTATCATTTGAGAAAATGATTTAAATGAGGTAGACCACCTCATACTATTTAATAGTGCTACATATGATTTAAATCTCCAAGTAATTCATATAAGTGAGTTTGGCCAGGGGTCCAAACATCACATGAATTCATGTGAGACAAAGTTTAAATGAAGTATAAGACTTCATATAATTTACTTAATAGTTTTGGACAATATCAACTACATAAACTAGCCATATTGTCCATTAATTAAACTAGGGCATGATCGTGCAAAGTGACCACACCATTTTATTGCATAATCAATTAGTGTAAGTCAAATGTGAGCTATTAGAGTTGTAATTAACTTAATATCTATTTTGGTTGATTTTTAATAATTGTTTGAATATGAAAAAGTCCCTGCCTTCTTCTTTTTATCAAATTAATTCTACAACTAATCTGGTCATGGGAGCAGTGGCATCTTGTAGATATTTTCATTAGCTTTCCAACAATATAAAGTTCATTAAATTTGGTTGAGCCAATTTGAATCTATTGAATTTCAAAGTTTGGGCAGTATTCAAATTATTTGGATTTGTTTAAAAGTCATTTGAATTAAAAGGGCCGGCGGGAAACTAAATGGGCTGAAACCAATTCAAACGCAGTGATTCGGCCCAGTAACGCGTCCAGCGCGCGTGGGCTTGCTGACAGCAGGGGGCCACCAGTCAGTGACTGTTTAAACCCGAAACGGTATGATCTAATGTGAGGCGTAGGATTAGAAAGCAGATCGACGGCTCAGAGCCACCGTCTTCTCCGGCGAGAGGCCGAGGGTCTGGCGGCGAGGGTAGGGGGTCGGAGAGCTTACGGCGGCTCCAGCTAGGGTTGGCAGTATGCTCGACGAAGTTGTGGACGACGGCGAGTCTCCTGGTAGAAGTGGCGTCGCCTGAGGTGGTCGGGATCGTCGGCGATTGCTGCAGAGCTTCCGCGGCGGCGATCTTCCGATTGGCCTTGCTTCGGCGACGATTCGATGGGTGGAGTGGTGGTGGAGAGTCAAGGATGGGAGGAGAGGGTGATGGTGTGCCTGGATTGCTCAGGGGAGCTCGGTATTTATAGGCGCGAGAGGGTGCTGCGGGGCAGTGAGGTGGTCGACATGCTCGCGGAGTCTCCGGTGAGCTAGCGAGCTAGGCGAGGGCGTGGCGCTATTCTGCGGTTCCTGGCGAAGCGTTTGGCGGCGACAGCGGGGTCGGGCGGTGGCTAGGTTGGTCGCATTGCTTCCACGACTGCCGCGACGTTCACGGGATCGTGTCGTCGTCTCCGGCGCCGGCGGTCACGGGTCACGGTCGAGGGCATGTCTGGCGGATGCGCACGTGTGCGACGGTGCTCAACTCGTGGCGAGGTGGTCCAGGGCGTGCTCGAGGTGGCCAGGCAGCGCGTGTCCAGGGCGCGTCTGCGGCGCTCACCCGCGACGTCCTCGGCATGGTTTGGCCACCACTGGGCGCGCGTTTTCCAGCGATGGTCGGCGTTGCTCGTGGCCGTGGTGTTGCTAGGCAGGGGCAGGGGTGCGAGGTGGCGCAATGGGGCACGGTGGCCAGCTCTGGCGACGAAGGAAGAGAGGGGAGGGGCATGCACGTGCCCATGGCCGGCATGGCCATGGCTATGCCATGTGTGCCCTCCCTCTTAGGGTTACTATGCATATTAAGAGTGAGAGGGGACCAGGGTACCATCTAGAATAGGTTTGGGGTAGATTAGAGCTAGGTAGATCACTATTTCAAATAGTGTCAAATAGTCCATAGTTGGAAATTTGCAAATTTGTCCAAATTTGATTCAATTCAAATGGTTGCAAGTTTTGCATTGGGTGTGTTGGATTGAGTTCTAAATGACCAGAGATGATGAGAGGTGGTGGTGGAATGGTTGAATTCAAAGAATTGCAAAAATTGATAAGTGGGAGATTGTTACTGTTGACTGCCAAAACCTACCGGCGGGCAGCGACGGTCAACACTGTAGAGCCGGGAACAACCTAGAGCTGCGGCTGGCTGAGGTCCCTCCGAGCGACGGCCCGCAAAGCACTTCTGGTCACACGTCCGATGCTGAGTGCAAGGGCGTGCCACCTGACCTATACCTGGTCAGGAAGGTGATGGAGATGCCTCGCTTAGTTTCCTGCATGGCATACACGTAAACATTAAATACGAGCCTCGATCGGCTCTCAGGTTATCCTGTGAATCGGCTCAAGGAGCCGATCCACCAATGATTCGTACGGGGTGCACGAATATATGGTGGTCCTGCTTGATCAAGATAAAGCTAATTAGATCTACGACGATTTAGGGTTTTCACCGCATAATCGGATCATCCTACTCCAGGTTGGGCCTCGCGGCCACGCACGGTGATCGTAAGCCGATCCTAAACAAGGCCTAAAAACCAACACGAAGTTGATCCCCGGAACATCCTGTTTAGGACTAGCAAACGACACCCTACGTGCCGCTGGATCCTCCCCCCTTTGTAAGGCCTAACTATTGCAGATATTAAACTAATCCTTGTAGAACAAGGAGCAATCGTAACGGATCAGATCCACTAAATAATGATCAAGCGGGGTGCCGCCCCCACACCTAAGATAGGTGTGAGGGTGGCTAGATATGCAAGGGTTGCACTACACGATAGCATGTTACGCGAGGAACTATGCTAACCCTAACATATCTATGATAACTATGTTGCTCGCCATCAACAAGGCTTCAGTACGAGCAACGCATGAACAGCGTGGAGCTTGTGCTGCCTAGATCGCAAGATGCGATCTAGGCAGCATGTCGCTTACCGGTAGAAACCCTCGAGACGAAGGAGTTGGCGATGCGCCGAGATTGATTTGTTTGGTTGAACGTGAGTTGTTGTTTATTCCATAAACCCTAGATACATATTTATAGTCCAAGGGACTTTCTAACGTGGGAATAATCCCCACCGTGCACGATACAAACTCTAACTTTTAATCTAAGATACAATCTACCATAATTAAAGATACACGGGCAATCCAGCCCAATCTCTTCGTGCAAGGCCGTTTCAGAGATCTTCCACGTGTAATCTTCCAAGCCCACCTCTCTTACGGCCCACCTCCTGATTTGGCCAAAATCTGGTGATAACACATGCCCCCCTGGTTTTGGCAATGATAATTCCAAAATCACTCCGTTTTTTCTTCGTCGGGTCATGTCATGGCAGAACCGTTGTAGTATCCTTTACCATGGTGTCTTGTCTCCTCAACTTCTTGCAAAACTTGATAACTTTAGCACCATTTCCTTGGAAACCGCAATGGCTTTAAATCCCCCATTAGGCTTCTCCTTATTAAACTGTGCCGATTGACTAGCCTCCTTCATCCCCTTCCTCTGTTCTTGCTATCGGCACTAAAAAACCCTCTTTCCTTGTAGCGATGTCTTCTTCTTCCTCCGTCCCCTCCGGCCTTTCTTTCCAATCTTCTTCCCCAAGCGAGCCAATGTCGGAGCTCGAGTGGGACTTCAATCTCATGTCGGACGGCGACATGCCCCTGACCGATGAGGAGGGCGACCTCCACCTCCTCGTTGAAGGGGAACTGGAGAGCGAAAACGAGGATGACCTCTCCTCCTGGAGGAATCCCACTTCCTATGATAAGGAAGAGGAAGACGAAGATACGGAGGAAGAAGAGGAGGAAGATGACTCCTCCTCCTCCACTGGATGCCCGCCGGCGAAGCGCCTCCGTTTTTGGGCAGATAGTGAAGATGACGATGACGACGCAGAGGAAGAAGCTCCGGTCGAGGGCTGGAGCAGCAGTGACGAGGAATTCTCCGGAAGCAGCGCCGGTGACAGCTACGATGCTGACGACGAGGGCAGCGAGGATTAGTGACATAGCATCAGTAGTATGCGAGCAATCGGCTCTTCTTTTGTTCCCCTTTGAGCAATCGGCTCTTCATTGTAAAAAAACCCTCCTCTGTTAATGAAGAAGCATTTTCCAGTCAATTGTTTTGCCGATAGTCAAAGTCACACAATCTCCAAAAAGAGCCGATGGCATCGCATCGGTCTCCATCATAAAAACACGAGTAACGTCGACCTAGCCGCCCTTCCAAACGGTAACCTGGGACCTCCATCTGAAAAGGCAAACTCAGATCCCCAAATCACCGCCTGAGCAGTTCCAACCCACAACCACCTACACAGATCTCGACCGCGCCTCCCCCAGCTCCTTCAACGCATCCCATGGCGGAATCATCCATCACCGAGACCACGGCTTCCGGACTGAAGGTAATCCTGAACCTCCTCTCGCTGTTCGAATTGACATGGGATTAATGGCAAACACCTGAATTAATGTCTCGCTCCGCTACTAATTTAGGTTTCAGACATTCTTCTGCCACATCCTTCTCTCGCAAATTCGATGTGCCTCGGTCCTCGTTCTTCTGAGAGTCCTGCCCTGTTAATTTCGTGCGAAGCTAACAGAATCCCCTTTGTGAGCCAGAACCTAGATCTGACTTCCTGGGCCGACTGCTTGCGAGCCTGGCCTAATCCTCCTGAGGGTTGGGTGGCATGGTACATTAGAGTATCAAAAACCCACTATGCCACTTGGGAAACCATAGGGATAGCCGATGCCCTGTCTTTATCATTATCTCCTCTTGAGAAGAATGAGAACATCCTGAAAACCATCGGCTACTTCTGGTCTGATGCACTGAACTGTTTCATGTTTGGTCATGGCCCTATGACACCGACCTTGCTGGATGTGGCCATGATCACAGGGCTAGACATTGCATCCCCCAGCCCTTCTGCATTCAAACTGCCAAAAGTCCCTTTCACTCTTTCCTCTAAAAAAGAGTGTACCAGCTGGGGCGCCTATCTCAATCGTTATATGAAAACCAAAGGCCCCGTGACGGAGAGGGAGCACACAGCCTTTCTGAATTTCTGGCTGGAGCACTTCATATTCTGCGGCCCATCACTTGCTCCCACCAAGAATTACCTCTCCCTGGCCTATGAACTTGCTAAAGGCACCCAACTCGGCCTAGGCAAACTATTTCTTGGAGAGATTTATCGATCCCTTCAACTGATGTCTGTCAAACTGTTCTCTCGAAAGACAGTCAAAACTGGCGGCCCCTGGTGGTTCATTCAGTTGTGGGCCCAACTATACTTCCAAAACCAAATTCCAGACTTCCCATCGCTGACCACCTGCACCTTTCCGGATGTAAATGGAAAGGAAATTCGATGCACCAGCTACGGCCAAGCCCTATATGGTCTCCCGGGCAGCAGGCTGATCCCCAAGGAAGCAGCAGGGTGGTTTAAGATTTTCTTCCAAGGTTTGGACAACCCCCTGTTCGATCCTTATACTGAATCGGCAAATTTTGAAAACCCAGTCTCTTTCCGATTGGATGACTTTGCCGATGACGCCAAAGACACAGCATTTGTACTCCCTCATGATTCGTCCTTGCTTCCTCCCTGTTGGCATGAGTACCTCGAACCGGATCATAAAGCCCGGTTATGAGTGTTACCAACCGGTAGTGGCAGCCCGACAGCTTGGTCTCGGACAGGTGCCTCCACACTTCTTCTTACACCACCTGACAGCAAGTAGAGCTGAACTGCCTTACATCCTTACTGCCCAAAGGTGTTATACCTTCTTTGATGCTTTGGCCATCCCAATTCCTCATGACCTCCGCTTCTCCTTCACTACCGATGGTTTTGAAACTTGGTGGTCTATGTGGAAGACCCACGTCTTCAGGAGGGCTCTAGGACCGCTGCTGAGAGAGCTTGACGCCGAGTATGACATCCCTGCAGACCAGGTACCATTACTTAAGCATTTCCTGTAACCGCCTTATGGTGACCGTCTGTGACCTGACTCTTTCTTCTGGCAGCAACAAGATGGTCCGGCTCCCACACAAGCCGACGGTTCCCCTTTCGTATTCCTTCCTCCGGCACCAGTGGTTCTCTTCTGCCAGAGCTCGCCACCCCTGAAGAAAGTCATCATGCAGAGTCAGCCGATTTCACCGAAATCGGCTCCCAAGAGTAAAGCATCTTCGGGGCCGGTTGCCCCCCGAGCCTCGACTCAGGCGAGGACGGCAGTGAGGAAGGTGGCTGCCAGAAAAACCCTGAAGCGTAAAGCTCCGGCCCAAGAAAGCTTGCGTGTAAGCTGGTTCAGACCCTGTAGACACTTGTCCGCTTTCAACAATTTGTTTACAATACGCTCGTATTCTTTCCTACAGGCCTCCACTGAAGGAACCTCCAGCGGGGCCGAAGAAACCAGTCAGGGGGACTCGAGCTCGGGTAATTCCGAGAGGTCCACCACCCAGAGCCAGACGGCTTCACCAGCGCCGGCTTCCAAGAAAAGGTCGATCACTGAACCCCCTGCCCCCCAAGCCCCGAGCAGATCGGGGTCACGCACGAAGCGCCACTGCGTCAAAAGGGCTCGTAAGAACCCACGAGCCTCTTCATCAAGCCAGGAGGTTTCAAACGTAATCATCTTCTTGGACATACTTCATACTTCATGCTCGTGTTTTTCTTTCCCATCGTCATGGATGGATCGGCTAATCACTTCCTCTTACAGGCCGCAGAAACTTCTAGCGGAGACGTTGAAGAGATACCGATGCCGTCCGCCACCCTGGACCTAGCCACCTCGGCGATCTCGTCTGCCCAAGTGGCTGACCCATCTCAGTCCACAGAAAAGCCGATCGTTACTGCGTCGGCTGTTCCTCCTTCCTTGGGAGAGGTGTGTCCCTCCTCCTTGGCTCCATTAATTCCCCCATCGCCCGCTAAACTCACTTTGTTTGCCCTATCAGGGTTGTGATCTCTCGAGCTTGCTTACGTTCGACCCAGAATCCATCGAACCAACTTCTTCCAAGGCAAGTGGAGAGCCGATCCTTAGTACGGTCCGTGGTCCACTCCAGCGTCTCAAAGACTTGCTTTCTGCCTCAACTGAGACTCTGATTGAAAATTCCGAGGAAGCCAAAGGCATCCTCGAGGATATCCAGCCTCATCTCCCTATGACCCTGCAAGTGAAGCTCTGGCCCGCTGTTACCCTGTCGGTCTTTAAGTCAAGGGTGCAATCGGCTCGCCAAAGGATTACTCTTCGCCACTCCCAACTTCCGCTGAGAGCCGATATTGCCGAAAAGTGTCGACGGCTCAATGAGAAGAAGGCTGCTCTGGACGCCAAGACGGACACTTCTGCCACTCGCGCCGAACTCGAGACCCTGCGCAAGGAGCTGGAGAATCTTGAAGAGAGGGTAAGGGTGACCAAACAGCTCATCCAAGACAAGGAAGCCCTTGTTGCCCGTTCTCAAGACGAAGCAAAAGGCCTCACAGCCGATCTGAAGACCGATCTGGCTGAAATCCGTACCCTGAGCAATCAGCTGGTGACGGGTAAGGATGAGGATGACCAGGCTGAGATCGCTGAGGCGGATCGCATCCATGTTGACGCCGTTCTCGCCCTCGGCGTGTTTCTTCAGTAGGGCCTTCAGAGACAGATGATGTTCCGCTGGACTGGATCTTTCTGTACTTGCTACATCTGCACTTGCTAATTTTTTTTTTACTGGCCGATTTTCCATCGGCTCCTGACATTTTCTTTTCTTACCCATGCGTCTGTATGCTGATCATATGCCTCCCCCGAGCCGAATCTGTCAGGTGACTGCAGCTATCGGCTCTGTATTATGCCAAGGCACTGTACTCGTACGTCGGCTCCGTTGAGATTCGGGTAGCCGACGTGGCCACTGTTCGTTAGATCACCGTTGAACCCAAGCAGACCATGTGGTGAGAATAATCTTGGCCGATTCGCTGGATCGAAGCGCTCCATGAATGTTTTGTAATATCCCTCGTGTAATCCTGGAGCACTAGGCTCCGTCGGGAGGACGAGCATCGTGTTCGTACCAGCCGATGTCTCGTCACCGGCTTTCCTTTGCTCGGGGTCCCACCGGGCGTGCCAGAATGTGTTGACTGCCAAAACCCACCGGCGGGCAGCGACGGTCAACACTGTAGAGCCGGGAACAACCTAGAGCTGCGGCTGGCTGAGGTCCCTCCGAGCGACGGCCCGCAAAGCACTTCTGGTCACACGTCCGATGCTGAGTGCAAGGGCGTGCCACCTGACCTATACCTGGTCAGGAAGGTGATGGAGATGCCTCGCTTAGTTTCCTGCATGGCATACACGTAAACATTAAATACGAGCCTCGATCGGCTCTCAGGTTATCGTGTGAATCGGCTCAAGGAGCCGATCCACCCATGATTCGTACGGGGTGCACGAATATATGGTGGTCCTGCTTGATCAAGATAAAGCTAATTAGATCTACGACAATTTAGGGTTTTCACCGCATAATCGGATCATCCTACTCCAGGTTGGGCCTCGCGGCCACGCACGGTGATCGTAAGCCGATCCTAAACAAGGCCTAAAAACCAACACGAAGTTGATCCCCGGAACATCCTGTTTAGGACTAGCAAACGACACCCTACGTGCCGCTGGATCCTCCCCCCCTTTGTAACGCCTAACTATTGCAGATATTAAACTAATCCTTCTAGAACAAGGAGCAATCGTAACGGATCAGATCCACTAAATAATGATCAAGCGGGGTGCCGCCCCCACACCTAAGATAGGTGTGAGGGCGGCTAGATATGCAAGGGTTGCACTACACGATAGCATGTTACGCGAGGAACTATGCTAACCCTAACACAGCTATGATAACTACGTTGCTCGCCATCAACAAGGCTTCAGTACGAGCAACGCATGAACAACGTGGAGCTTGTGCTGCCTAGATCGCAAGATGCGATCTAGGCAGCATGTCGCTTACCGGTAGAAACCCTCGAGACGAAGGAGTTGGCGATGCGCCGAGATTGATTTGTTTGGTTGAACGTGAGTTGTTGTTTATTCCATAAACCCTAGATACATATTTATAGTCCAAGGGACTTTCTAACGTGGGAATAATCCCCACCGTGCACGATACAAACTCTAACTTTTAATCTAAGATACAATCTACCATAATTAAAGATACACGGGCAATCCAGCCCAATCTCTTCGTGCAAGGCCGTTTCAGAGATCTTCCACGTGTAATCTTCCAAGCCCACCTCTCTTATGGCCCACCTCCTGATTTGGCCAAAATCTGGTGATAACAGTTACATATGTTAAAATGTTGCAACTTTGGTTGAGCATAGCTCTTGATCAAGAAATAATTTGGCATGGTGATCTTTACAAAAAGTGTTCACCTTGATGTTGACTTGGATGTGGTGCAAAGAGTTAGCAAGATTTAGTTTGAGAAAATTGAATTGCAATGGCTCAAAGTAGTGATCAGACTATAATTGGCAGATTTGACCATTATCATATGTGAGCAAGTTTTGCATTTGAAATTTATTTGAATTGTGATTCTTTGGTTCCAAAAGTTGTAATAAGTGTTTAATAACATTATTCAACTAATGGTTAAGACCAAATTGGTCTAGGGTCAAAATTTATAAAAATGCCATAAGGCATATGTGAGGGTTTTAAGGTTTTTCCTTTATTTGATTTCTTTTTCTTTTTGATTTATTTGGTTGGTGATCTTCTCATGATCACTTTAGGGTTTTAGGGTTTATCATATACACCTAATAACAATCATCATGGCATATCAATCAAATGCACAAGTCCTATGCATGGCACTATATGCAATTTAAAAAGTTTTTGTTGGTTTGAAATTTTGCTCTCTGGAATTCTTCTAACTCTCTTTTATTGAAATTTGGGATGTTACAAACCCTTCCCCCTTACAAAAGATCTCGTCCCGAGATCTAAAAGAAAGTTAGGTACTAAAGAGATCTGGGTACTCCTTCTTCATGAAATCTTCGCGTTCCCATGTGGCTTCATCCTCGGTATGATTGCTCCATTGTATCTTCAGAAACTTGATGCTTCGGGTGAGGGTGGTTCGGTAAGCTTCCTCCAGGATGCGAATCGGCACTTCGCGGTAAGTCAGATCCTTGTTGATATCCACTGATCGGTGGTCGATGTTCTTGAACACTTCGGTCTTCTCAGGAACTTCAAGGCACTTCCGGAGGAGTGAGATATGAAACACGTCGTGCACAACCGACATTTCATCGGGCAACTCCAGTTGATAAGATACTTCACCTCGGCGGCTGAGGACTTTGAAAGGTCCGACATATCGGGGTGCGAGCTTTCCTTTCAGCTGGAATCTCTGCATTCCTTTCAAGGGGGATACCTTGAGATAGACGAAGTCTCCGATCTCGAAGGTCATCTCCCGACGTCTCTTGTCGGCTTAGCTCTTCAGTCTTGATTGCGCAGTCTTGAGGTACTCGCGAATCTTGTGTACTTTCTCTTCGGCTTCACGAAGAACATTTGGGCCAAAAACTTGGCTTTCTCCGACTTCCGACCAGTTCAGGGGGGTACGGCATTTCCTTCCGTACAAGGCTTCAAACGGGGCCATCTGCAGGCTAGCTTGGTAGCTGTTGTTGTAAGAGAATTCCGTGTAAGGTAGGTAGTCTTCCCACTTGGATCCGTATTCCAGTACACATGCTCTCAGCATGTCCTCCAGTATCTGGTTGACTCTCTCAGTCTGTCCGTCGGTCTGGGGGTGATAGGCGGTGCTGAAATTCAGACGGGTTCCTAGTCCTTCGTGCACTTTCTGCCAGAATCTTGAGGTGAACTGTGATCCTCTATCTGACACTATCGATTTCGGGGTTCCGTGCAGGGCGACTATTCTGGAGATGTATAGTTCAGCTAACTTTGGGCCTTGGTAGGTGGTTTTGACGGCGATGAAATGGGCAACTTTGGTCAATCTATCGACAACTACCCATATGGAATCATTGCCTTTGCTGGATTTGGTCAGTCCGGTGATAAAGTCCATTCCTATGGAGTCCCATTTCCATTCTGGAATCTGGAGGGGTTGTACCAATCCGGCGGTCATTGATGTTCTGCCTTGACTCTCTGACAGATGTCACACTTGGCGATGTAGCTGCTGATTTATCTCTTCATTCCGTGCCACCAGAATTGCTCCTTCAGGTCTTGCTACATCTTGGTACCTCCGGGGTGGATTGAATAAAGGGTGTCATGGGCTTCTTGCAGGATGACTTGCTTCAAGTCTGAGTCCGATGGTACGGAGAGACGTTCTTTGTACCAAAGAACTCCGGCTTCGTCTACGGTGAATCCGGGGGCTTTTCCTGCGGCTATCTGCTTCTTGATTCCGTCAATGCTAGCGTTGTCCTTCTGGGCTTCCTTGATCTGGCTAACCAAGGTGGGTTGCAGTTCTATGCTGGCTAGGAATCCTTCACTAACAAGTTCAAGGCGAAACTGTTCAAACTCTTGATGTAAGCTGGGCTGTTCGGTTGCGAGCATGGAGTTCAACTGACACGGCAGTCGACTCAAAGCATCCGCTACCACATTGGCCTTGCCGGGGTGGTAGTGAATCTCCATGTCGTAATCCTTGATCAATTCGATCCATCGACGTTGTCTCATGTTTAGCTCCTTCTGGGTGAATATGTATTTGAGGCTCTTGTGGTCGGAGTAGATTTTGCATCGATTACCCATGAGGTAATGATGCCAAACTTTCAAGGCTAAGACCACGGCGGCAAGCTCGAGGTCATGGGTTGGGTAGTTCTGTTCATGTTGCTTGAGTTGTCTTGAAAGGTAGGATACAACTTTGCCTTCTTGCATAAGCACACATCCAAGACCAGTCTTGGAGGCGTCGCAATATACATCAAAGGGCTTTGCGATATCGGGCATGATCAGGATTGGGGCTGTGGTCAGTCTACTCTTGAGCTGTTGAAAGCTCTCTTCACATTTGTCGGTCCACTCAAACTTTCTGTCCTTCTTCAGCAGTTGGGTCATTGGTCGAGCGATGCTCGAAAAACCTTCTACAAATCTGTGATAATATCCGGCTAATCCATGAAAAGCGCGGACCTCGGTTTGGGTGGTTGGGGCTTGCCATTCCATAACGGTTTTGATCTTGGTGGAATCTATGGCAATTCCTCCTGCAGACAAGATGTGTCCCAGGAATCCAACTTCTTCCAACCAAAACTCACACTTGCTGAACTTGGCATACAACTTGTGATGTCTAAGGGTTTCTAGGACAGTTTCCAAATGCTATTCATGTTCCTCTTCGTACTTGGAGTAGACGATAATGTCGTCGATGAAGACAACGACAAACTTGTCCAAAAAGTTCATGAAGATCTTATTCATGAGATTCATGAAATAAGCGGGGGCATTGGTCAGTCCAAATGACATGACGTTGTACTCGTACAACCCATATCTGGTGATAAAGGCAGTTTTTGGAATGTCGGTGGCTCGGATCTTCAGTTGATGGTATCCAGTTCTAAGGTCGATCTTGGAGAAAACTTTGGCTCCGGTGAGTTGATCAAACAAGTCTTCTATCTTGGGTAGAGGGTATTTGTTTTTGATGGTGATATCGTTAAGCTTACGATAGTCCGTACATAAACGATTTGCACCATCCTTCTTGTCCACAAACAGGACGAGAGATCTCCAGGGGGATGCACTCGGTCTAATCAGACCTTTGGCCAACATATCATCTATCTGTTTCTTCAGCTCCACAAGCTCGGTTGCATTCATGCTGTAGGCTCTCTGGGCTATGGGTCCAGTTCCGGGGATTAACTCGATGATAAACTCGATATCCCGATCCGGGGGCATACCGGGTAGATCATTCGGAAACACATCAGGGTAGCGACAAACGACCCTGATTTGATCCAGAGTTGGCTTGGATACACTTTGGTTGCAGGTAAATTTTCTGGGTAGTTTTTCAGAGATATGCTCTACTACGATACCGGTGCTGCTGGTCATGGTTATGGCTTTCTTGGCACAGTCTATCAATCCATTGTGCTTGGACATCCAGTCCATTCCTAGTACGACTTCCAAACCTTTGGTCCCCAGAATGATTAGATTGGCATAGAAATCTACATCATGGATTTTGATAGGTACATTTTTGCAAAATTTTCTGGCTTTGGTGGTTGATCCTGGGATTTGAACTATCATAACATGCTTCAAACTGAGGGGTTGAATTTTACTTGTTGATGCAAAGTCTTCGGTGACAAAAGAATGAGATGCTCCGGAATCAAACAACACTCTGGCAGGGATGTGGTTGATAGAAAACATACCCAGTACAACATCTGGTGCTTCCTGGGCTTCTTCGGCGTTCATGTGGTAGAGGCGGCCATTGCGGTTATTGGGGTTGTTGGGGGCGAACTTCTTGCCGGTGGAGACACGGCGTTGCTGCTGAGCAGGTGCAGCTGTGTTGCCGGCGAACTTGGCGAGACGCTTGGGACACTCGTTGGAGTAGTGCCCCACTACACCACACTCATAGCAAGTGATGGTGGTCTTGTCCTGCTTGTTCGCAACGGGGACGGCGTTGCTTCCGATTCTGGGAGCGGTGTTGGTGTTGTTGTTGTTGTTGTTGTTGGGGGCTCTAGGCGGAGCGCGGTTGTAGTAGTAGTTGTTGTTGTAATTGTTGTTGTTGTAGCCTCCTGGCTTGGAATTTCCTCCACTCCGGTTCTGATAACCGGGGCGCGAGTTCTGCATTGGTGGCTTGTTGTTTCTCGGAGTGAAACCTCCGCTTGAGCTAGGGCGATACTTCTGGGGGTGGCTTGATCCACTTTGATTTGCCATGCGGCACTTGCGGTTCTCATTGGCTTGGTTCAGCTTGCCCTCCATCTGGATGGCGGAGTCAACAAGGGCTTCAAGGTCGGCGAAGGGGATGTTGATGAGGACAGTCTGCATCTCATCATGCAGTCCGTTCAGGAATCTCTCCTTCCACTTCTCAACGGTGTCAGTCTCATCAGTGGCGTACCTCGACAGTGTAAGAAACTTGTCGCGGTATTCAACCACCGTCATGCGACCTTGTTTCAGTTCATGGAACTCATCCCTCATCTTTTTGATAAGACCCGGGGGTACATGGTACTTGCTGAACTTCAGCTTGAAATCCTCCCAAGTCATGAACTGACCTCCGTTCATGGCATGGGTGCTTGTCCAACAAGCGCGGGCTGGTCCAGCGAGATAGTGGGTTGCAAACAAGACTTTCTCGTTGGCTTCCACTCCGGCTACTTCCAGGTGGTTCTCCACAGTCTGGAGCCAGTCGTCGGCGTCGAGGGGCTCCTCGGTCTTGCTAAACACTGGGGGATTGGTGTTCTGGAAGTTCTTGAGTTTGGATCCAGGGTGGTCATGATTTCCATGGCCTTGGTTGGCGATGGTCTGCAAGGCGGTGATGTTGGCTTGGCGTTCAGCTCTTTCTGTCTCCCTGTCGGCAAGCAGGGTTTGCAGCAGTTGCATCATCGCGTCGTTGGTGCGATTGGGAGGGGCCATCTGAAGATATAGAAGATCATGAGATGAGAGGGAACCTTCTATGGTTCACTTTGGTTAAGTTTGAAAACATTTGAAAACTTGTAATCTTTTCATGACAAACATAACATTCATTCATTCATTCAACACTTAGTACAAACTAACACACACATACTCCAATGGTTTTAAGAACCATTCTCATGCTACGATACAAAGGACGGGATACAACTCATACCTACATAAGTGAAACTAGTGCAACTACTCCTCATCCTCGACATCGATCGGGACGTAGTCGTCAGGTCCTGCCTCCAGGAACTCGTAGTCCTCCTCCTCGGTGAACTCGTCCTCCTCAAAGTCGTCGTCGTCGCTCAGGAAGGCTCCTCCTCCCTGAAGGTCGATGCCCCCATCGTCATCCTCCAGCTCTCTGATCTGATCCTCCTGGGCCTTGACAGTGGCCTCAAGTGATGCTATCTTGGCGCGAAGGCGCACAATCGTAGCGTCCTTCTTGGCACACTGCTGGCGAAGGCTCTTGCGGTCGTTGTTGAGTAGCTTGATCGCCTCACCCTGCTCGATGATGTGAGCATGGGTCTGGTTCGCGTAAGCGCGAGTGTTGTCGAGGTCCTTCTGAGTCTAGTAGAGCATGAAGTCCAGGTGCTCAGCGTGGTGCCTCAACTCCGGGTGCGGCTGCAGCTCCATGGGCACTCCCATGGCATCACGCCTCACGAGATGCATGTAGCGCGATGCGAGGATGCGCACCACGTTCTGTCCACAGAGGCGCGCAAGTGCCTCCTGAAGGCCACGTGCGAGTCCGTCGAGCCAGTTGCTCTCGCGGAAGGAGAAGAGGATCCTCTCCAAGGTGGGAGGCTCCATCTTGCCCCTCAAGTCGGCAGTGATCACCCACTGTAACTGTCCTCCGGGCGTGTCGTCCAACTGAACCCCGTGGAACTCGGGGTGTGGGCGCCCAAGGAAGTCAGAGACGGCGTTGAGGTCGTGCTCGAAGATCAAGCTCCCTCCGTTCCCAAGCTGGTAAAACTTGGTGTTGATGGGTTCATTCGGCTCCATCTGAAAGAGAATTGGATGAGTAAGTTAGAGAGTGTAAAGTGTGGAAATTTTTTAAGTAGATTCAAATAAGATAGAACATGATTCATCAAATTTTGGCAAAGTCTCAAAGACAAGAGTGTAAGTAAGTTTTCACAAATATTCTCTTCATTTGATTTTTTTAAAGTTAAGTTTTTCAGAACGCCCATTCTAACTAAGGTCTTCTAAGGTCAAACAATGGCTCTGATACCAACTTGTCAACACCCGGATTTTTAAGTCCGGATGCCTATTATGTCATACATCGCAATCCCAGGAATATTGTTGTTGCGAGGCATAATAGTTAAGTATCACAGTCATCATTCATTACAAACCATAAGGTCTTACAAATTGGAATCACATGATCCATATTACACGAATAGTTGATCTATTGATCAACGAACAAACACAAGTTCATAGCGGAAGCGTAAGATATAAGGACTCTCTAGTCCACAGGCCAACGCTTGACGTCGGAAGACTCCTAGTTGTCGTAGGCGTCCTGCTGGTCATCTCCTTGTTCATCTTCATACTCTGGCCATTTGAATAGCCAGGGACAAAGCCGTGAGTACTTCAAGTACTCGCAAACTAATACTAATGTAAGTGCTAGACATTTCTAGTATGGTTTGCTAAGCTCTAGTTTATTTGCATAAAGCCAATTTTAGTTCGCAAGTATTTGAGAAAAGCTTGTTCATATGCTAACTATCTCAAGTGGGAACATTAGTGTCATTCCCACCATTCAAGTGGTGATTTCAATTCAATTCACCACAAGTCATTTCTTCTTTCAACATCATTTTCAAAGATATGACATCGGAAACTGTATGGCCTTTCCAACCGTCCGTAACCGTGGACGCGGCTATTCGAATAGATTGACACTCTGCAGAGGTTGCACACTTGTGCCACAACATTTGATTTCATCCGTCGGGATTACCCCGAATCATCGTAACACAGTACGCGGATCATCAACCATAACCTTTCACTTACAAATCCTAGTATGAGCACCTCTCCCCATGAGCATGGCCTCCCAGTGAAGACCAACTGTCAACCTGGGAACTGCACAGGGCTTGACCGTACAATTCACCTCAATTTCACATCATTTCTCAACAACGGAGGCAGCCTCAAGCGTAACCCCTATGACGTGTGTTCAGAGGGAACCCATACTAAGATGCATAAACTTCCAGTTAAGCCCTACCCATAATCAGGTATTGTGGGGGTACTTACTAATTGGAAAGGTATCGCATTCAAACCAACATCATGTTTATCAAAAATCACCATCTTCTCTTTGTCATATCCACCTTCAAAATTCATTCAATGGAATGCATCATCATTCCAAGGTTTCAAATTCAATTCAAGTCACATTGTTCCCATCTAGAGTAGTCAAGTTTTATTCATTAGCACTAGCTCTAAATCATGAGGGGTGCTATCTTGCTTTGCTTGATGGAGACTAACTTTACTACTCTAGTAAACTTATTTACTTTGACCAAAGTTAACTATAAAAGCAACTTCTTGAGAAAACAAGTAGAAAACTTGTAATGTATAAACTTGGGATAGGCTTATGTAAGAAAAGGTAAGATTCATGGTGCCTTGCCCCAAAGAGCTTTGCACTTTGCAAGAATATTAGCTTGCCTTGGTAGTTCTCAAAATTCACCTCCCCCTCCTCTTGGTAGCAACCTTCTTCTTCGGTGTACTCTCCGGTGCTAGCGTCTAAATTTGAATACGAGTATAGTTACTCACTAATTCAATGGCTATTCCATGTATCACATATAAACACACAAACTATTCTATGCACACGAATAATCTAATTAGGGTGCATGGTTTGTGTTGTTTGAGGAGAATTCACTTCTTTGTATTTAATATGTAAATGATAGTTTCCATAGGGTTCTTGAGAAATAATTTCCTCTCATTGAAATCTTCTTAAGATTTGATTTCTCAAACAATCATACATGAACTTATATTGACTTAAGTCAAACATTCATCATTATCATTTGAGAAAATGATTTAAATGAGGTAGACCACCTCATACTATTTAATAGTGCTACATATGATTTAAATCTCCAAGTAATTCATATAAATGAGTTTGGCCAAGGGTCCAAACATCACATGAATTCATGTGAGACAAAGTTTAAACGAAGTATAAGACTTCATATAATTTACTTAATAGTTTTGGACAATATCAACTACATAAACTAGCCATATTGTCCATTAATTAAACTAGGGCATGATCATGCAAAGTGACCACACCATTTTATTGCATAATCAATTAGTGTAAGTCAAATGTGAGCTATTAGAGTTGGAATTAACTTAATATCTATTATGGTTTTTTTTTAATAATTGTTTGAATATGAAAAAGTCCCTGCCTTCTTCTTTTTATCAAATTAATTCTACAACTAATATGGTCATGGGACCAGTGGCATTTTGTAGATATTTTCATTAGCTTTCCAACAATATAAAGTTCATTAAATTTGGTTGAGCCAATTTGAATCTATTGAATTTCAAAGTTTGGGCAGTATTCAAATTATTTGGATTTGTTTAAAAGTCATTTGAATTAAAAGGGCCGGCGGGAAACTAAATGGGCTGAAACCAATTCAAACGCAGTGATTCGGCCCAGTAACGCGTCCAGCGCGCGTGGGCTTGCTGACAGCAGGGGGCCACCAGTCAGTGACTGTTTAAACCCAAAACGGTATGATCTAATGTGAGGCGTAGGATTAGAAAGCAGATCGATGGCTTAGAGCCATCGTCTTCTCCGGCGAGAGACCAAGGGTCTGGCGGCGAGGGTAGGGGGTCGGAGAGCTTACGGCGGCTCCAGCTAGGGTTGGCAGTATGCTCGACGAAGTTGTGGACGACGGCGAGTCTCCTGGTAGCAGTGGCGTCGCCTGAGGTGGTCGGGATCGTCGGCGATTGCTGCAGAGCTTCCGCGGTGGCGATCTTCCGATTGGCCTTGCTCCGGCGACGATTCGATGGGTGGAGTGGTGGTGGAGAGTCAAGGATGGCAGGAGAGGGTGATGGTGTGCCTGGATTGCTCAGGGGAGCTCGGTATTTATAGGCGCGAGAGGGTGCTGCGGGGCAGTGAGGTGGTCGACATGCTCGCGGCGTCTCCGGCGAGCTAGCGAGCTAGGCGAGGGCGTGGCGCTGTTCTGCGTTTCCTGGCGAAGCGTTTGGCAGCGACAGCGGGGTCGGGCGGTGGCTAGGTTGGTCGCATTGCTTCCACGACTGTCGCGGCGTTCACGGGATCGTGTCGTTGTCTCCGGCGCCGGAGGTCACGGGTCGCGGTCGAGGGCATGTCTGGCGGATGCGCACGTGTGCGGCGGTGCTCAACTCGTGGCGAGGTGGTCCAGGGCATGCTCGAGGTGGCCAGGCAGCGCGTGTCCAGGGCGCGTCTGCGGCGCTCACCCGCGACGTCCTCGGCATGGTTTGGCCACCACTGGGTGCGCGTTTTCCGGCGATGGTCGGCGTTGCTCGTGGCCGTGGCGTTGCTAGGCAGGGGCAGGGGTGCGAGGTGGCGCAATGGGGCACGGTGGCCAGCTCTGGCGACGAAGGAAGAGAGGGTAGGGGCATGCACGTGCCCATGGCCGGCATGGCCATGGCTATGCCATGTGTGCCCTCCCTCTTAGGGTTACTATGCACATTAAGAGTGAGAGGGGACCAGGGGACCATCTAGAATAGGTTTGGGGTAGATTAGTGCTAGGTAGATCACTATTTCAAATAGTGTCAAATAGTCCATAGTTGGAAATTTGCAAATTTGTCCAAATTTGATTTAATTCAAATGGTTGCAAGTTTTTCATTGGGTGTGTTGGATTGAGTTCTAAATGACCATAGGTGATGAGAGGTGGTGGTGGAATGGTTGAATTCAAATAATTGCAAAAATGATAAGTGGGAGATTGTTACATATGTTAAAATGTTGCAACTTTGGTTGAGCATAGCTCTTGATCAAGAAATAATTTGGCATGGTGATCTTTACAAAAAGTGTTCACCTTTATGTTGACTTGGATGTGGTGCAAAGAGTTAGCAAGATTTAGTTTGAGAAAATTGAATTGCAATGGCTCAAAGTAGTGATCAGACTATAATTGGCAGATTTGACCATTATCATATGTGAGCAAGTTTTGCATTTGAAATTTATTTGAATTGTGATTCTTTGGTTCCAAAAGTTTTAATAAGTGTTTAATAACATTATTCAACTAATGGTGAAGACCAAATTGGTCTAGGGTCAAAATTTATAAAAATGCCATAAGGCATATGTGAGGGTTTTAAGGTTTTTCCTTTATTTGATTTCTTTTTCTTTTTGATTTATTTGGTTGGTGATCTTCTCATGATCACTTTAGGGTTTTAGGGTTTATCATATACACCTAATAACAATCATCATGGCATATCAATCAAATGCACAAGTCCTATGCATGGCACTATATGCAATTTAAAAAGTTTTTGTTGGTTTGAAATTTTGCTCTCTGGAATTCTTCTAACTTTCTTTTATTGAAATTTGGGATGTTACACCGTTGCCTGATAATCTTAAGTATGCTTATATTTATGATAAGAAAACATATCTTGTTATTATTAGTGCTAAGCTTTCAGATTTTGAGGAAGAAAGGTTATTGGAAATACTAAAGAAACACCAAGGAGCTATTGGCTACACTCTTGATGACTTGAAGGGGATTTCTCCCTCTATTTGCCAACATGCCATCAACATGGAAGATGATGCAAAGCCTGTTGTTGAACATCAGCGTCGTCTAATTCCTAAGATGAAGGATGTGGTAAGGAATGAGGTATTAAAACTTCTTGAAGCTGGTATTATATATCCTATTGCTGATAGTAGATGGGTTAGTCCCGTGCATTGTGTTCCTAAGAAAGGAGGAATAACTGTTGTACCTAATGATAATGATGAGCTCATCCCTCAAAGAGTAGTTGTAGGGTATAGAATGTGCATTGATTATCGAAAAGTTACTAAGAAAGATCATTACCCTTTATCTTTTATTGATCAAATGCTAGAAAGGTTATCTAAAAATACTCATTTCTGTTTTCTTGATGGTTATTCAGGGTTTTCACAAATTGATGTTAGAACTAAAGAACAAGATAAAACCACTTTCACTTGTCCCTATGGAACTTATGCTTATAGGCGTATGCCTTTTGGTTTATGTAATGCTCCTGCTACTTTTCAAAGATGGACGTCTGCTATTTTTCATGGCTTTTGTGAAAAGATTGTAGAGGTATTCATGGATGATTTTTCTGTCTATGGGAATTCTTTTGATAATTGTTTGCGAAACCTTGATAAAGTTTTGCAGAGTTGTGAAGAAACTAACCTTGTTCTTAATTGGGAGAAATGCCACTTTATGGTTAATGAAGGAATTGTATTGGGACATAAAATTTCTGAGAGAGGTATTGAAGTTGATAGAGCTAAAGTTGAAGAAATTGAGAAGATGCCCTATCCTAGGGATGTTAAAGGTATTCGTAGTGTTCTTGGTCATGCTGGTTTTTATAGGAGATTTATTAAAGATTTCTCTAAAATTTCAAAGCCTCTTACTAATCTTCTTCAAAAAGATTTACCTTTTGTTTTTGATGATGATTGTAAGGAAGCTTTTGAAACTCTAAAGAAAGCCTTAACAACTGCTCCCGTAGTTGAACCTCCTGATTGGAATTTACCTTTTGAAATTATGTGTGATGCTAGTGATTTTGCTGTAGGTGCTGTTCTTGGACAGCGAGTAGATAAAAAATTGAATGTTATTCATTATGCTAGTAAAAATATTGATGCTGCTCAAAGAAATTATGCTACAACTGAAAAGAATTATTAGCTATGGTTTTTGCTTGCGATAAGTTTAGACCTTATATTGTTGATTCGAAAGTCACAATTCATACTGATCATGCTGCAATTAGGTACCTTATGGAAAAGAAAGATGCTAAGCCAAGGCTTATTAGATGGGTGCTTCTTTTGCAAGAATTTGATTTACATATTATAGATAGGAAAGGTGCTGATAATCCTGTTGCTGATAATTTGTCTAGATTGGAAAATATTGTTTATGATCCTGTTCCTGTTAATGATAGTTTTCTAAATGAACAATTGGCTGTAATAAAGGTGAGCTCGCGAGATAGTCCTTGGTATGCTGATTATGCTAACTTTATTGTTTCGAAGTACTTGCCTCCAACCTTTTCAGCTCAGCAAAGGAGGAAATTCTTTTATGACTTGAGGCATTATTTTTGGGATGACCCACACTTATATAAAGAAGGAGTGGATGGTATTATGCGGAGATGTGTCCCCGAATATGAACAACAAGAGATATTGAGTAAGTGTCATGGTAGTGTTTATGGAGGACATCACGCCGGAGATAGAACCGCGCAAAAGGTTCTACAGTCAGGTTTTCATTGGCCAACTCTCTTTAAATATGCAAGAAAGTTTATTTTATCTTGTGATGAATGTCAAAGAGTTGGTAATATCTCTAGACGCAATGAAATGCCTATGAATTATACTCTTGTTATTGAACCATTTGATTGTTGGGGATTTGACTTCATGGGTCCTTTCCCTTCTTCAGGAGGTAACACTCATATAATTGTTGTTGTTGATTATGTTACTAAATGGGTGGAAGCCATACCCACAGAAAGTGCTGATGGTGAGACCTCTTTAAGAATGCTTTTAGATGTTATTTTTCCTAGGTTTGGAGTACCTATATATCTTATGACTGATGGAAGGTCTCATTTTATTCATGGTGGTTTTAGAAAAACTCTTGCTAAATATGGTATTAATCATAGGATTGCTTCCTCTTATCATCCTCAAACTAGTGGGCAAGTAGAATTATCAAATAGAGAAATTAAATCTATCTTGTAAAAGACTGTTAATAAATCTAGGAAAAATTGGGCTAGTAAGTTGAAGGAAGCACTATGGGCTTATAGAACTGCTTATAAAAATCCTATGGGTATGTCTCCTTATAAAATGGTTTATGGAAAAGCTTCTCATTTACCTTTAGAACTAGAGCACAAAGCTTATTGGGCTGTAAGAGAACTTAATAAAGATCCTAAACTTGCCGGTAAGAAAAGGTTGCTACAATTGAGTTCTTTAGATGAGTGGAGAAGTGAAGCTTATGAAAATGCTAAACTTTTTAAGGAGAAAGTTAAGAAATGGCATGATAGAAGAATTATCAAAAGAGAATTTAATGTTGGAGATAAAGTCCTATTGTATCGGTCTCGTCTTAGATTTTTTGCAGGGAAATTACTCTCAAAATGGGAAGGACCATATGTCATTGTGGAGGTGTATCGTTCAGGGGCAATAAAAATTGGTTCTCTGAAAGGTGATGCCACACAAGTGGTGAATGGACAAAGACTCAAGCATTATATTTCTGGAGATTCTTATAATGAAGATCGATGTTGATGTTAATCAAGTGATGACTCCGAAAACTTTCATCAAAGATCAAATTGATAGTTCTGCAGAGTTCGACTTCGAATAGGTAACAATTCTGGTAATAAAAAGTCCGCGTTTAACTTTCCGAACAATGTTTTTGCTATTTTTAGAAAATATGAAAAATTACGAGATCGAATCGGAGCGGAGGAGACGCACGAGGGCGCATCCCCACGTGGGGGCGCGGGCCCCACCCTGGCCGCGCCGCCCTATGGGGACGGCTCCTCGGAGTCCCTCTTCCACTCTGGTTCGACCTGGTACTTTCCTTCTGTCGTGAAATTTTTTTGCTATATAATCCCCCGGACTCCCCGAGGTCTGTATATCGTTTTCTCGTCGTGTTTTGTTTCGAGCTGTTTTCTGCCAGGATCTAGAAGCACCATGGTCTCTAACAACAAGAGCAAGGAGCCTTTTGAGGAGGATATTCAAGACCCCGAGTTGAAAGAAGAAGTCGAGAGTGAAGATTAAGGAGAAGTGGAGGAAGACCCGCGTGTATACCCGCGTGCCACCATCGCAACCATCGGGGTGGTGGCAAACCCTTTCAACCCCAAGAGAAGCGCACGAATTAGCATCGGAGGAAAAGTCCCACGTCGCTTCCTAGCTCCAAGGACATCTCCTCCAGGCATCGACAACCCCTTCTACACTCTAATTCATAATAGTCAAATTGAAAGGATTCCCAAGGCAGTATTACCTAGTAATTGGGATATGGATCGTTCTAATACTGCAGGAAGGATGAAACCTGAAGCTGAGGAGTGGGGAAACAACTCTAAGAGTTGGGACTCACCGTCTGACATACTTCTTAACCGCGTCGAGCACAACTCGGAGCTGATCCACAACGTCACTTACAAGATTGATGAGCTAAAGGAGCTTGTTAAGAAGCTTATCAAGAACTCACCACCACCGCCGAAGGAGTAATTCATCATTGGTTTTGGCACCCCCTTGGTTTGTTCCAAGCTTGGGGGAGTGCCGCGGTATCACATCATCACTATCTTTTACCTTTTTACTATCAAGTAGTGTCATATCATGAGTAGGGAAGTTATAATATAAGATGGTTTGCAGTGTGGAAGTATCTCTCTTTTAGTTTGTTATCTATGTATCCCTTGGTGTGAGTTATCGTTATGGAATATTAATGAGAAGTTTTATCATTTACATTTTGCACACCTTATTTTAGTTTGAAATTTTTGTTATATGATTCATCTTGTTGTTAGTGTTGGTATCACTTTGGGAGCATTAAGTAAATCAATTTCGTTTTGGCAAACTTAGCATTGGTCAACAGCAACAATACTTTGAGGTTTAAGTAGAAAAGAGGGAAATACATGTAGATATATTATTTGATTATCTATCTTTCTTGTTAGCTAATGAGTTTAGTATTCTGAAGTTAAAATTGTTTGTGCTTACAAGGAAGATGCATGATTGTTTCTATCACATGTATATTTGTTTGTTTCTCTCAACTCTTATGCTTGCTTCAAACAACTTTGCTAGCCAAAGCCCTGTACTGAGAGGGAATACTTCTCGTGCATCCAAAACCTTAAACCAAACCTACGCCATGTGTGTCCACCATAACTACCTACTATGTGGTATTTCTCTACCATTCCAAGTAAATACTTCATGTGCTACCTTTAAACAATTCAAAAAGTGTGTATCTCTTATTTGTGTCAATGTTTTATAGCTCATGAGGAAGTATGTGGTGTTTTATCTTTCAAATCTTGTTGGGCGGACTTTCACCAATGGACTAGTGGCACATCTTCTTATCTAATAATTTTGCAAAAAGAGCTGGCAACGGGGTTCCCAGCCCCAATTAATTGACTTTAATTAATAATTCTCTTCACATGTTTTGCCCTGATTCATCAGTAAGCAACTTAATTTTGCAATAGACACTCCTCCATGGTATGTGAAATGTTGGAAGGTACTCGAGGATTCAGTTAGCCATGGTTTGTGTAAGCAAAGGTTGGGAGGAGTGTCATCCATAAATAAAACTAAAGTACATGTGTAAACAAAAGAGAAAAGGGATGATCTACCTTGCTGGTAGAGATCACGTCCTTTATGGGAGCCGCTCTTTGAAAGTCTGTTTGACAAGGGGGTTAGAGTGCCCACTACCATTCGTTGACAACAACAAACACCTCTCAAAACTATACTTTTATGCCCTCTATATGATTTCAAAACTTAAAAAGCTCTAGCACATGATTTAATCCCTGCTTCCCTCTGCGAAGGGCCTATCTTTACTTTATGTTGAGTCAGTAAACCTATTTCCCTCTATCTTAAGCAAGCAATTGAGTTGTTGTGATCCAACCATTTATATTGTGATCTATTTAGTCATGTCTTTTATTCTTCCTTGTTTAGTACAAGTTTTATCTGAATGAATATGACTTTGAAGGTTATCAATGATTATGAGGAGATTGTTATGATTGAGCATGTAAGTTTTGCCGTATAAGCTCTAATATAAAGGCTCTACTCGAAAGATAAGTACAATCTATTAATTGTTCTTTGACCAAGAATGAAGTTTTCCATCACCAATTATGATTTCCTATGCACCTTTATTTGTGATTTCCCTCTACTTGTTTCAAGTTGAGTTATATGAAGAAGTTGTTCACTAGAATGTCTTGTGTGAATTAATGTGATGCTTCTTGTCCGTATTTCATTTATCGACTCTTCACTCCATAAACATGTGGTCTTGTTTACTGAGTTCATCTTCGCTTGGGGACAAGCGAGGTCTAAGCTTGGGGGGAGTTGCTACGTCCATTTTGCATCACTGTTTTATATCATAATTTACTATTATTCATTGATATATTTCATATTTAGAGATGATACTTATGTTATTTCACCTATTTTGCATGTTTCATGATTATTGGAGAATTACTCACCGGAGTCAGGATTCTGCTGGAAAAAGCACAGTCTGGTTACAATATTTCTGAAGATCAACAATTGACGGAAAATATTACGAAGCTCTTATTTTTCCAGAAGACGGAGCTAGCCAAAAGGGGAGGCCGAGGAGGGCTGCCATGGGCCCTCCCCATAGGCTGGCGCGGCCACCAGGCCAGGCGCACCGCCACGTGGGGAGGGGGCCCACAACCCCCCCTCGGCCATCTCCCTTTCGCGTACTTCATCTACCCAAAACCCTAAGGTGCGGAGGACGATCGAGAATAGACACAGCCGCCTCTGCGGGGCGGAAAACACCAGAGAGAAGAACTCTCCGGCAGGCTGAAATCCACCGGGGAAATTCCCTCCCGGAGGGGGAAATCATCGCCATCATCACCGTCATCGAGCTGGACTTCATTGGGATCATCATCATCATCTCCACCACCTACACCGTCATCTCCACCGTTGCACCTCGTCTCCGCTGTAACATCTAGGGTTGAATCTTGATTATTTCATAGGGGAAACTCTCCCAGTGTTGATTACTCCTTGTTATTGAAGCTATTGAGTGAAACCATTGAACCAAGGTTTATGTTCAGATTGTTATTCATCATCATATCACCTCTGATCATGTTCCATATGATGTCTTGTGAGTAGTTCGTTTAGTTCTTGAGGACATGGGTGAAGTCTAAATGTTAGTAGTGAACTATGTTGAGTAATATTTAATGGTTTGATATATAAGTTGTGGTGTTATTCTTCTAGTGGTGTCATGTGAATGTCGACTACATGATACTTCACCTTTATGGGCCTAGGGGAATGCATCTTGTATTCGTTTGCTAATTGTGGGGTTGCCGGAGTGATAGCAACCTGAACCCCCGTTGGTATATCGATGCATGAGGGATAGCAGGATCTCAGAGTTTAAGGCTGTGGTTAGATTTATCTTAATTACTTTCTTGTATTTGTGGATGCTTGCAAGGGGTTTAATCACAAGTTTGTATTAGTCCTAGGAAGGGCGGTGCATTAGCATAGGTTCACCCACACAACACTTATCAAAACAATGAAGATTAATCAACTATATGAAGCGAAAGCACTAGACTGAATTCCCGTGTGTCCTCAAGAACGTTTGGTCATCATAGGTAAACAAACCGGCTTGTCCTTTGTGCTAAAAAGGATTGGGGCACTCGCTGCAATTATTACTCTCGCATTTTACTTACTTGTATTTTATTTATCTGCTATATCAAAACCCCCTGAATACTTGTCTGTGAGCATTTACAGTGAATCCTTCATCGAAACTGCTTGTCAACACCTTCTGCTCCTCGTTGGGTTCGACACTCTTATTTATCAAAAGTACTACAATACACCACCTATACTTGTGGGTCATCAATTCTTAACTTACAAGGTAACACTAAAAAGCATGTTTCAAATCTCATGGTTCGTATAGCTCAACGAAATGATACTCTTGATAAAAAATGTCAAATAGAGAGTGAAGACTCTCTTGAAATACATGCTCTTAAAAATGCTCTTGAGGAATGTCAAGAAACCATAGCGTCTCTTGAAGAGAGGCTAGAAAATCTTGAAGAGCCTCAAGATAAAATTAACAAGCTCACTAAAGCTAGAGATCTTGCTAGAGCTAAGACTAAAGTGCTTATAAAGGAAAAGGCCAAATTTGGTGTTGATCATGAGAAACTTGTGAAGGATCTAGATGAACTAGACAAGGCTCACAAAGCCTTGAAGAGTGAATACTCTCTCCTCTCCAAGTCTAATGAGCAACTTCAAATTAGGCTTGCTTCATATGACATACCTAGTACCTCTACTCCTTCATGTGATCATGCAAATATCATTGAGGAAAATGCTAGGTTGAAGGATGAACTTGCTAAGGCCTCCTCTCCCCAAAGTAAACTTTCCTTGGATGATCTTTTGAGTAAGCAAAGGTCAAACAATGGGAAGGAGGGACTTGGTTTTAATGCCAAGGCTAAAAAGGCAAACAAGAAAAAGGCCAACCCCGCACAAGAGAAAAAGAAAGTCACCACTAATGGTGAAGCCCCTAAGGGCAAAACCATTAATGATGATGATGCGGGAATTGATAACCCTCACTATGTTCCATTTAAAGATTATTATGGTGATGTTTATGATAAATATGTTGGCCCATATGATGGTTATGTTGCTTGGTCTATTTGGGTCCCAAAGACCCTTGTTGCTAACAAAAGAGGACCCATTGAGAAATGGGTACCTAAATCCAAGAATTGATCTCTTGTAGGACTATGCCGTCGGAGGTTCAAAATGGGTACTTGATAGTGGTTGTACAAGTCATATGACCGGTGGCAAGAACCTCGTCAAGGAGTTGAGGCCCAATATAAATAATATCACCGTCTCCTTTGGCGATAATTCTACATCCGAGGTATTGGGTTTTGGCAAGGTTGTGGTTGCACACAACATTACTCTTGTGGATGTCATGCTTGTCAAAACCCTTGGTTACAATTTACTTTCCATTTCCGCCCTTGGCAAGATGGGTTTCGCCGTCTTTATTGATAATGATATTGTGTTCCTCTTGTGAAGCAAGACTCTAAAAGTCGCTTTCTATGGGTATCGCGAACACAACTTGTATGTGGTGGACTTTTCGGGGACAACCACGACAAGTGCGATGTGCCTATTCGGAAAGGCGGATGTGGGTTGGTTGTGGCATCGCCGCTTAGCCCATGTCAATATGAGAACTTTGCAAAGTCTCCACAAGGGGAACCATATTGTGGGACTAATGGAAAATGTGTCCTTTGCCAAAGATCGTGTTTGTAGGGCTTGTGTTGAAGGCAAAATGCATGACTCTCTGCATCCAGGCAAGACTATCATCTCTTCCAAGAGGATCTTGGAGCTCCTTCATGTGGATCTCTTTGGTCCCGTCTCTCATGCAAGTCTTGGTGCGAAGAAACATTGCTTGGTGATTGTTGATGACTACTCAAGATACACTTGGGTCTACTTTCTCAAGATGAAAGATGAGACTCAACAATTATTCATTGACTTTGCTACCGAGGTGCAACGCCAACACAACCTCCTCATTATGGCAATAAGAAGTGACAACGGCTCCGAGTTCAAGAACTATACACTCAATGATTTTCTTAGTGATGAGGGGATTCGACATCAATATTCCGCTGCTTACACCCCTCAACAAAATGGTGTTGCGGAGAGGAAGAACCAGACTCTTATGGATATGGCAAGATCTATGATGGCGGAGTATAAATCCCGCTATAACTTTTGGGCCGAAGCCATCTCCACCGCTTGCCACTCCTCTAACCGGCTCTATCTCCGCAAGAGCTTGAACAAGACTCCATATGAAATACTCACCGGGAACAAGCCTAATATCTCATACTTCAAGGTGTTCGGGTGTAAGTGTTTCTACAAAATCAAAGGAGTTTGTTTATCTAAATTTGCTCCTAAAGCTTTGGAGGGTATATTTGTTGGTTACGGTGCGGAATCTCACACTTATAGAGTCTTTGATGTATCCTCCGGGATTATCATCGAATCTTGTAGTGTGAGGTTCGAAGAAAATGATGGCTCCCAAGTGGGGCAAGTTGATGTATGTGCAGGTGATGAAATACCTCAAGATGCCATAGTAAGAATGGGTGTGGGATTCTTCCGCCCCATTGAGGGACACGGTGTGGCGTCTCGGGAAGGACTATGCTCTACCACAGTGAAGCAAATCATGCACCAACCCAAGAACAAGAACAAGACCCTCCCTCTTGTGTGCAAGATCAAGGACAAGATCAACCAAGCATTCATGATGGCTCCAATGAGGATCCATTCAATTTTTGATTCACCTCATAATGTCCAAGATCAAGTACATGATGTTGAGCACTCTCAAGAAATTGAGGAAGCTCAAGTTGAAGGTCAAGACAGGGACCCAAATGATCAAGTTGATCAAGTGATACCTCCAAGGCCAAGAAGAACCAAGGAGGAGATCGAGGCCCATCGTCTAGCAAGAAGAGAAAGGAACCTTGAAATTCGTGAACACACACATGACAAGGTCCTTGGTGATGTGTGGGCAAGTGTTTCCACAAGAAGGCAATTGGCGAACTTTAGCAATCATCAAGCTTATATCTCCTTAGTGGAACACAAGAAAGTATTTGAAGCCCTTGAAGATTCGGATTGGTTGGAAGCTATGCACGAGGAACTCAACAACTTCAAGCGCAACAAAGTATGGACCTTAGTAGAGAAGCCAAAGGGGTGCCGCAATGTTATAGGCACTAAATGGATTTTCAAGAACAAGCAAGATGAGTTTGGAAATGTTGTGAGGAACAAGGCAAGATTGGTGGCTCAAGGTTTCTCTCAAGTTGAAGGAATTGACTTTGGAGAGACTTATGCTCCCGTTGCTCGTCTTGAGTCCATCCGTATCCTTCTTGCTTATGCATCGCATCAGAACTTTATGTTACAACAAATGGATGTGAAAAGTGCATTTCTTAATGGTCCTTTGCATGAAGAGGTTTATGTTAAGCAACCCCCGGGGTTTGAGGATCTCAACTTCCCTAACCATGTCTATAAGCTTGATAAAGCACTTTATGGTCTCAAACAAGCTCCTAGAGCTTGGTACGAGCACCTTAAAGAATTATTGGTAGACCGTGGGTTTGATGTTGGGCTAATCGATCCCACTCTTTTTACTAAGAGGGTCAATGGGGAGCTTTTCGTTTGCCAATTATATGTTGATGATATTATCTTTGGCTCTACTAACAATTCTTTCAATGATGAATTCTCAAAGCTTATGACCGATAGGTTTGAGATGTCTATGATGGGAGAGATGAAGTTCTTCCTTGGTTTTGAGATCAAGCAATTGAGGGAACGAACCTTCATCAATCAAGCAAAATATCTCCAAGACATGCTCAAGAGGTTCAAGATGACCGAGTTGAAGGGTGTAGCCACTCCTATAGTTACTAAATGTCATCTTGCACTTGATCCCAATGGTAAAGATGTTGGAGATATGCCCAAGAGGCAATAATAAATGGTTATTATATATCTTTGTGTTTATGATAATGTTTACATACCATGCTAAAATTGTATTAACCGAAACATTGATACATGTGTGTTATGTGAACAACAAGGAGTCCCTAGTAAGCCTCTTGTATAACTAGCTTGTTGATTAATAGATGATCATGGTTTCGTGATCATGAACATTGGATGTTATTAATAACAAGGTTATGTCATTATATGAATGATGTAATGGACACACCCAATTAAGCGTAGCATAAGATCACGTCATTAAGTTATTTGCTATAAGCTTTCGATACATAGTTACCTAGTCCTTATGACCATGAGATCATATAAATCACTTATACCGGAAAGGTACTTTGATTACATCAAACGTCACTGCGTAAATGGGTGGTTATAAAGGTGGGATTAAGTATCCGGAAAGTATGAGTTGAGGCATATGGATCAACAGTGGGATTTGTCCATCCCGATGACGGATAGATATACTCTGGGCCCTCTCGGTGGAATGTCGTCTAATAGCTTGCAAGCATATGAATGGTTCATAAGAGACCACATACCACGGTACGAGTAAAGAGTACTTGTCATGAGACGAGGTTGAACGAGGTATAGAGATACCGATGATCAAACCTCGGACAAGTAAAATATCGCGTGACAAAGGGAATTGGTGATGGGATTCGTTGCATAGAAAACAAAAAATTTCCTACCGCGAGAACGCAATCCAAGCCAAGATGCAATCTAGAAGACGGGAGCAACGAGGGGATGATCAAGACTCACCCTTGAAGATTTCCAAAGCCTATAAGAGTAGGCTCTTATTGCTGCGGTAGACGATCACTTGCCGCTTGCAAAAGCGCGTAGAAGATCTTGATCACGGTGCCACGATCGGGCAGCACCTCCGTACTCGGTCACACGTTCGGTGTTGATGAAGACGACATCCTTCTCCCCGTTCCAGCGGGCAGCGGAAGTAGTAGATCCTCCTCGGAATCCCGGCAGCACGACGGTGTGGTGGCGGTGGTGGTGGAGAACTCCGGCAGGGCTTCGCCTATGCGCTGCGGGAGTTTGTATGTGGAGGAGGGGAGGCTAGGGTTTGGGGAGAGGGGGCTATGGGTGCCGGCCTCAAGGGGGGCAGGGGTGGTGCGGCCAAGCCATGGGCTGCCCCCTCCCTCTCCTCCTCATTATATAGGTGGAACCCCAAGGGTTTGCCCAAAGTCTTCGAACAAGACCCCAACAGAAAAACAGCCTTATGGACGAAACCTAGAGGGACAGGGACTCTCCCCTTCCCCCTTTTCTTGGCCGGCCAAGGAGGTGGAGTCCACCATGGACTCCACCTTCCCACTTGGTTGGCTGGTTAGGGTTTGTGGAGTCCCTCCGGGACTCCTCCTTCCATAGTGATTTATTCCGGATAATTCTAGAAACCACCTTCCATAAATTCACCGGATCATTTCCAAACTTGGAAAGTGACTTCCTATATATGAATCTTATTCTCCGGACCTTTCTGGAACTCCTCGTGATGTCCTGGATCCCATCCGAGACTCCGAACAAAACTTCGAACTCCATTCCATATTCCATATCTACTTAAACGACATCAAACCTTAAGTGTGTCACCCTACGGTTCGCGAACTATGTAGACATGGTTGAGAACTCTCTCCGACCAATAACCAATAGCAGGATCTGGAGATCCATAATGGCTCCCACATATTCAACGATGACTTTAGTGATCGAATGAACCATTCACATACGATACCAATTCCTTTTGTCACGCGATATTTTACTTGTCCGAGGTTTGATCATCGGTATCTCTATACCTCGTTCAACCTCGTCTCATGACAACTACTCTTTACTCGTACCGTGGTATGTGGTCTCTTATGAACCATTCATATGCTTGCAAGCTATTAGACGACATTCCACCGAGAGGGCCCAGAGTATATCTATCCGTCATCGGGATGGACAAATCCCACTGTTGATCCATATGTCTCAACTCATACTTTCCGGATACTTAATCCCACCTTTATAACCACCCATTTACGCAGTGGCGTTTGATGTAATCAAAGTACCTTTCTGGTATAAGTGATTTATATGATCTCATGGTCATAAGGACTAGGTAACTATGTATCGAAAGCTTATAGCAAATAACTTAATGACGTGATCTTATGCTACGCTTAATTGGGTGTGTCCATTACATCATTCATACAATGATATAACCTTGTTATTAATAACATCCAATGTTCATGATTATGAAACTAATCATCCATTAATCAACAAGCTAGTTAAGAGGCATACTAGGGACTCTTTGTTGTTCACATAACACACATGTATTAATGTTTCAGTTAATACAATTATAGCATGGTATGTAAACATTATCATAAACACAAAGATGTATTATAATAACCTTTTTATTATTGCCCCTTGGGCATATCTCCAACAGTCTCCCACTTGCACTAGAGTCAATAATCTAGTTTACATTTGTAAAGATATAACTCCTTGGCCTTCTGGTGCTTTATCATGTATTGCTCACGGGAGAGGTTTTAGTCAACGGATCTGACACGCTCAGAAACGTATGTATTTTATAATTCATTTGCGTCTCAACGCATCACTCATTTCCAAACGAGTCGGCATTAAATATGTTTGGTCTTCTGGTAGAACCTTAATTCCGCGGTCTGAAATATGTTACTAATATTGTCACACACAATATAGCTTCAAAGTTCTGACTCTGTCGGAACTACACCAAGTTCTCAAAAACCTCTTGACTTTAACATCCTTTGTCATTGTCAAAACAACGACATACTCTGCCTTCATTTGTAGAATCCGTCACAATATTTAGAACTCTTCTAAATCTAGCATAGACAACTTCTAGCTCATTGTGCTACCTTTTAAACAACACTTAGTCTAATTTGAGATTGAAATTTTATTTTCATATGTGACAAAACAAATATCGGTGCAACACCTTACAGCGATTTGTTTGTCATTTCTCCATACAAAACTATATATATATCCTTAGTTCTTCTTAAGTACTCAAGAATATTCTTACTGTTTTTCAATGATCATCACATGAATCATTCTGGTATATGCTCATAACATTTTTAAGAGCACATGACATCTGATTGTGTACATATTATTAGTGATCTATAATCACTCATGTGTTTTTACTCATTGAGTGTCAGATACACTCAAGTCTTGTTAAAACTTCACATGACAAGAACATTTTCTTAATATTTCTATATTGAACTATTTCAATATCCATTCTATGTACTTTGACTTAAACTTATTTTGTGTTTCAATCTATCTTCATAGATCTTGACACTAGATATGTTTCTGTCCATATCCTTTCATTGAAGTTAATTTCTCAATGAAAACTTTTAATGAAGTATATAATTACATAATTTATAACCAACTATATGTCATCTACATAAAGTATTATAAATATGTCTTAGCGCTCCCACTTAATTTCTTGCAAATGCAAGCCTCTTCATCGTCTCTGATGAAATCAAAAACTTTTGACTATTTCATCTGGTGAAGATTCCAACTCCGTGATACTCACTTCATCCAATTGAAGTTTGTATACCTATCTAGTATTCCACGGACCAGCAAAAATTCTTGGTTGTATCTTGTATACACCTTTTAATACACACTTCTGATAAGTTATGTATTTTGCCATCCTACTAACATATCTCATAAAAGAAATATGTAGTGATTACTAGAATAATCCACATAGACTATAAGCATTGCTACGGAAGATCTAATCTTATCGTAGTCAACTCTTTGAACTTTGTCGTAAACAACTTTTCGACAAGTCGAGCTTCTTCAAGGATATTTCATCCAAGTCCATCAATTTTATAGATCTATTTACTTTCAAAAAGTATTTATCTATCTTGGATTTCATGGCGTATAGCCATTTTAACGGAGTCAGGGCCCATCATAACTTCTTTGTTTGTAGTTGGTTTATCATTGTTCAAAATCAATCCTTTGTCCACAAATCATTTATTTGATCACAAAGTAAACCATACCTACAAGGTTCAATATGTACTTCGATCTCCATGGCTAAAACACTTTGTAGTCATGGGAGCCATGATCGTCGTGGCCACTTCCGGAACCAATTCCAATGTTGCGCTACTCTGATCATTATGCTCAAGTTCATAAACTTTATCAAGTTCTATTGTCCTCCCACTCAAATACTTCGCTAGAAACAATTTCTTGTAAATAAGAAACATTGACAAACACTTTTGTCTTTGTCTACATAGTGGGAAGAATTCCTAATCAATTCTCTGGGATAACCAACAAAGACATTCATCCGATTTTGGTTGTAAACTTATTTACTTATGCTATGCATACCAAAATTTAAGAAAGGACTGTTAGGGTTCATACCCATGCTGACGAGGGATCACCTCTGCAATGCCTACGTATTGTAGACTTGGGTTTTGGGAGAGAGCGACGATGGAGATTCCGGGGTCGAGATTAGGCACACGACGTACCCAGCTTCGGGTCCCCTCGGTGGAGGATCCCTACGTGCTGCTAGCAATCCAGTATATGAGCATAGATGTGTTTACAAGGTGCCGCCGCAGGCGGAGCTATGTTGTCTATCTGTTGTCTATGTGTTGTTCTCCTTATTTCGGGTGCCCTGGCTAGCTTTATATATGCAACCAGCCTAGGGTTTTACAAGAGTCCTAGTCGACTACTTCTTCGGGTTGCCTTGTTGGGCCTTCTCCATATTGGGTCTCCTCCATATTGGGCCGAGCTAGGTATACCAATAATGGGTACCCGAAGGGTATGCCCATGTCAGTAGCCCCCGAGTTTATAGGGAAGTCGAAGACTTGCGTAGAAACTCCAAGCATAACCATCTCCGGAGTCGAAGAAAATACAAGGCGAGGTCCATGTCGTAGATCATGTGTAGCGTAGATGATGTCGATGATTCTTGAAATTATCGGGTGCGCGGCAGCGCTCCCGATGGGAGTAGCCCCCGAGTCTATGTGCAAGTGCTTGCACTTGGGCATAGACTCAAGTTGTACTACTCGATAAAGAACTTAACTATATTTCTGGAGGATTTGATGAAATCCATGTGCTCCCGATGGGAGTAGGCTCCACTCGAGTCGTAGAATCGAGTTGAGTCTACAAACCTTGATTGTCATAGATGTTGTCGAAGTTATTTTCTATCGGGTGAGCGACCAGCGATCCCGATGGGAGTAGCCCCCGAGGCTACAGCCAAGTGTTTGCACTTGGGTGTAGGCTCAACTTGCTTGTAATTCACTCCATAATTTTTCCTCTTTCTTATCGGGAGGGTGAACAATACTCTCGATAAGAGTAGCCCCCGAGCCTATGAGCAGGTGCTTGCACCTAGGCATAGGCTCAAGTTGTACTACTCGATAAACAACTTGGTGCAGCCCCTCTTTTTATCGACTCCAGGCCGTTGCTATTTTTATTTGACATCCATATCTATATTGTACAGGGATAATGGTAATTGGGGCTAGTTCATCTGATGGATCAGGTACTAGTTAACTGCTCTAGTGGCAATCCGTAAAAACCTACTTCAAGATCACGTCCCTGGACATGATCTCGGGATACTGGTGCTAACTCGACAGGTGCCGCTTAAGGTCTTACCATTCTGTCGAGTCCCAGTCATGTTTATCGAGTACCTAACGCGTCCGTTAGGATTTTTCTTCGTATCTGTTGATACGGAAAAAAGTAGCAAACCGACGTCAGAGACGGCGCCACGCCACGCAGAATGGATCTGGGGTCTTGCCTTCGCAAAGTTTTGCGGCATTCAGAGATTGATCGCAACTTTGGCGCTCTGAGAATATTTTGTCAAGTGCCTTGTTCAGCTGATGCAATGACCCATTTTGCGGGCTCTTCTATTTTTCTCTCGGGCTTGATGAGACGGCCGAATATATTGGTTCTTCTATATTGTCGGGTACATCACCGATGCTCTTGCTCGGAACAATATGACGAGTCAATGGACCCGAAGATTTGTCCATCCTCTTCTTTTTTTTTTTTGGTTCCTCCTTGATGAAAATTTCGTTGAGTTCTTTCTTGAAGAAAATTTCTTCGGGTCCTCCTTGAGGACAATTCTTCGGGACCTCCTTGAGGACAATTCTTTCGGGTTCCTCCTTCAGGAAAATACTTCGGGTTCCTCCTTCAGGATAGTTCTCCGGGACCTTTTTGAGGATAATTTTTCAGGACCTTCTTGAAGATAATTCTTCGGGACCTCCTTGAGGATAATTCTTCAGGACCTCCTTGAGGATAATTCTTCAGGTCCTTTTTAGGACAATTTCGTCGGGTCCTGTCCTTTCTTGAAGACAATTTCGTCGAGTTCTCCCTGTAGACAATTTCGTCGGGTTCTCTCTTATATACTTTGAATTTTGCTTTCTCCTGCACAAATAAACAAACTTTTTCTATCTTTCCCTTGACTCTTTTTTTCGCATGCGGTGTCAGATGCTCAGATTCGATGATATGTAAAGTGAATATATGCCGCGCAGCCACCGAGTGTCGGGTGCGACGAAAGTAAACGATAATCAACTTTGTAAAAAATAAAAGAAAACTTAGCTTTTTAGACACGACGAAGTCGATGCATGATGAAGTCTTCGAGTGTAGATAAGAAATCTAGCCAAAGTAGAAACCACCAAATAGCGATAATAGATGCCGCCAAATTGTTGATGAAGAAATAGCCGAGCCTCCGAGCACTGCTGGGGTGACCTTATGATTGTTACTTAGATGTTGTGTCGCAGTTGCGACCCGAGGCGAAGTCATGGTCGAGCCCCCAAGTGTTAGCCATGATGTCGAAAGAAGTTTGACGGAGTCGCGGCGTCATATAAGGTGAAGCCATTTAGGATGAAGCCATAGACAATAATATACGAAGATGAATCCCAGATGAAGTATTTGAGATGAATCCATACTGAAGATTACGCCATTAAATATAGAGCATATAGAAGATAAATCTGTCGATATCATATAGGATGAATTCATTGACCCGAAGAATCCAGTAATAACCATAGAAGATGAATCCGCTGATATCATAGAGGATGAATCCATTGATCCGAAGAAAATAGTTCTTAGTAATAACCATAGAAGATAAATCCATTATCCTGGAAATGCATCGGGTAATATTGTATAAAAGTGAACCAATAATAACCCAAAGAGAAACAATCCAGCAAGCCGAAGAAGATAAATCCACTGAGCCGAAGATAATAAATCCACTAAGTCGAAAATAATTCCACTGAGCCGAAGAAAATAATTTCAGTGAACCGGAGAAAATAATTCCACTGAGCCGGAGAAGATATATCCAGAGCCTAAGAAAAGAAATTCACCAAGTAACCGAATATATTTGTGGTAACGAAGTAATGGTACATCCCTCCCTGTTAGGTGAATTTGCTCTAACGATGTAATGATGCAGCTCCCGAGTATTCGGGTGTGGCGAAAGTAAATAATAGTTATATTTTGAAAAATGAACACTTAGCTTTGTTATTGGCTATGGCAAAATCGACGTGGAAGTAGGTCGCCCGGCAGACAGAGTCGACGAAACAGACGCAGCCGACGAAGTAGAACTGGAAACAGCCGATGAATCGCAGCCAATGACACGGTGGAAATAATCGGCATGGAAGAGAGAATCATCGAGTTCGTGGTGGGCGAGCTCCCGGGTGAAGCGGGTGCACGTTGACGGGCGAGCCCCCGAGCATGGCGACTATGCGCGGTGAAACAGTCGAAGCTTGTTCCGATCTGCAGTTATATTACGGCGCAAAAATTGTACGCAAATAATAGTATGAGCCAAAAAGTATTTGATGTAAATTTTGCGTAATTGAAAATATAGCACCTGATCCATGTATCGGATGAACGGCTCAAATGCACGAGTCCTCCAACGTAGCGGATGCGACGGCCGTTCAATCTGTCGCGCTTTTTCTTTCCCGCAGAAGTTTGGCCTTGCTTTTCTATTTTTTTCCGAATCTTCCTTTGTTGAAGAATTTTATGGCTAAGCTGATTCTCCGGATGGATTGGACATGCTTCCTCTCCTTTTACTTGCAATTTGATCTTCCCGAGAGCTAATAATAATGTCCCCACTTTTTAAATCCTTCGCGTGTGATGACGCTCCATTATGTCAGATGATCTTCCTAGCCTTCACGAAATATCTCAAATCTCTGATGAGAGACCTGGTCACGTACATGTAGGCTGCCTCTTTATTCTTTGACTTGCATCTTCTTTCCGTCTCCAAATCGAACACATCTTTTTTCCTCTTATTTTTTTTATGAGTCTAGCTGCTGCTACAATTCATTGACGTGGATGTGTAATGATGGCTGTAATGCATGTGTTGTGCTTCTTGGGACTTGATCCTGTGCGTCCTACTTTTCCGGCGGAAAACTGCTCGCTTTCGATTCTTCTTTTTCTTCTTTGCTTCATGCGGAGTGGAACGCCTAGATCGGAAATCATACGGAAGTAGATGGATCAACCAATTCTTTGACACAACCACCGTTCTGCGCGAAAAATTCTGCCCGGCCGCCTGATGAGTTTGTTGATAAGAAACTCGATGATCTGAACGTTGTTGATGATGATGACGGATCTCGCCCGGATAACAAAATCCATCCGCCGCGATTTCCACAGACGGCGCCAATTGACGAGGGATCACCTCGGCAATGCCTACGTATTGTAGACTTGGGTTTCGGGAGAGAGCGACGATGGAGATTCCGGGGTCGAGATTAGGCACACGACGTACCCAGCTTCGGGTCCCCTCGGTGGAGGATCCCTACGTGCTGCTAGCAATCCAGTATATGAGCATAGATGTGTTTACAAGGTGCCGCCGCAGGCGGAGCTATGTTGTCTATCTGTTGTCTATGTGTTGTTCTCCTTATTTCGGGTGTCCTGGCTAGCTTTATATATGCAACCAGCCTAGGGTTTTACAAGAGTCCTAGTCGACTACTTCTTCGGGTTGTCTTGTTGGGCCTTCTCCATATTGGTTCTCCTCCATATTGGGCCGAGCTAGGTATACCAATAATGGGTACCCGAAGGGTATGCCCATGTCACATGCCATAACTTGTATGGTGTCATTTCTACGGATCATGATGATGCTCTATTCAGTGTAAAAGCGGTAGTCTCTAAAGCATACAAAAAATATGATGGCTTTATTTTATTTTATCTCATCATTAATCCAACAAAGTTTGGATACATCTCTTGGATACTTCATCATCACTATGATACTCCAAGAAACGTGAGTTGTAGAACAATTTCATAACTTTCTTAGATGTTCGCTAAAACTCGTAATTCAAATATTTCCACCATGATCCAATCATAGATATTTGACTTTTCTATTACGATGATTTCCATTTCATGCTGAAAATTAATTGAATCCATTCAAATATTTCAAACTTCTTCCTTATCGAATATATCCACATATATATAGTCAATTCATTGTTGGAAATTTTTATGAATTAGAAGAATCTCCCGCACACAACTATGCCTAGTGAACCACATACATTATCATGTATTTTTCACTAAGTTTGTTGTCCGTTCAACTCTTGGCCTATGAACGGTATTTTAATCATTTTCTTTAGAAAAGATTTGCAAGCGCCAAATGATTCAAAAATCAAATGACTCCAAAAATCCATTTGTATGGAGTTCCTTCATGCGTTCCTTTCTAACATGACCTAAATGGCGGTTCCACAAATAAGTGGAATTCAAATCATTTGCCTTATGGCATTTTAGCGTCAGTGTTATGTATGTGTGTTTCACCATTAAGATTTATAATAACTTATCCATCGTATATGGAGTAATGTCATAATTTGAACAACTCATTGTTTTCATTTAACCAGAGCAAAATAACAATTATTAAGTTCTTTATTATAAATTCTAAGGGCTGCATAGAATGCTAACGACGAACATAATAACACTTTATTTTGTTCCAGACGTGCATTCCTATCATATTCCTTGTCAGTCACTTAGGCCATTGTATTCTTGTATTGCGTTGTTTTGTATGACACTTCATACCAACCAATATAGTACTAATACCCAAGAATTTCATAGTGTGACTTAACTAGGAATACAACCATAACATGTATATCATTTATATACACCTGAGCTAGACTTTCTAGTCTTTTCTTTTCTTTTTGCCAAAATATCTTTTGCAGTTTCTCTTTTAGCTTTCCTCATTATTCAGAAAAACACTTTAACATTATTAACTTCTAGGTTTGTTGGTCAATTACCAATAACCTTGAGGTTCTTACTTTTAAGTTGATCATCATATGATAAGTGTTTCAGATTTCACTATTAGTAACTTTGTAATATGATGAACAATTTCACTCATAATTTTATCCATCATATCATGACAACTTTCCGAGACCATGTCTGTACATGCTAGGCTCGTAAAGTTTTAACCTTGGTATTTGCATGTGCAAATCTGGCTTGCACCCGTTGTATGCACACGTAGAATCTATCACACCCGATCATCACGTGATGCTTCGAAACGACGAGTCTTAGCAACGGTGCATACTAAGGATGATAACTTCATGGATATGCGAATATTATTAGTGCCCCAATAGTTGGAGGATTGTGACGCCTGGCGTCTTCAACCTTCATACATTCCCATAAAACTTATGAGTTTATGTAGTCTCACCAAATTTATATTCAATCATCTTGCAATAAGGTCTTAGATATCACATATATCTCATACCTTGATTATTTCTGAAAACTAAATTTTCAGCTCCTTACTTTTCAAACAGATTTGAACTTCAAGTTTCACGGAGACAAGATAACTTTACGTACTAATTGAAACCATAGCTCTTTGAATCAACAATGTGAGGTTTACTAAAAGTTTGCTATAGGACTTAATCAATTATTGATTATTTAACAATACGGTACCAATCCGTAAAGTTTCTTGTCAGATTTTAACAGTATTTCTATCTCAATAGCAAGACTAGCGCATGGTAGAAAACGGATGCCAATACTACAAAATTAATTCAAAATACTACTCAGACTATGTTTATGATAATTAGTTCATGTTTTAATCTAATTAATAATGAACTCCCACTTAATACAACATCCCTCATAGTTGTTAAGTGGTACACGATCCAAATCAACTACACCAAAACCGATCATCACGTGAGATGATGTAGCTTCAATGGTGAACATCAACATGTTGATCATATCATCCATATGACTCGTGTTCAACCTTTCGGTTTCCGTTGTCCTGAGGACATGTCTGTACATGCTAGGCTCGTCAAGCAAACCCAAGTATTCCGCGTGTGCAACATGGCTTACACCCGTTGTATGTGAACGTTGAGTCTATCACATCCGATCATCACGAGATGCTTCGAAACGACGAACTGTACAACGATGCATGCGAGGGGAGAACACTTTATTATCTTGATATTAATGTGAGGGATCATCTTATAATGCTACCGTCGCGTTCTAAGCAAAATAAGATGCATAAAGGATTAACATCACATGCAATTCATATGTGATATGATATGGCCCTTTTGTCTTTACGCCTTCGATCTTCATCTCCAAAGCACGGACATGATCTCCATCATCAACGGGCATGATCTCCATCATCGTCGGCGTAGCGTCAAGGTTCATGGCGCCGTCTTCATGGTTGTTCACCCCATGTAGCAACTATTACAACTACTTTGAAATACCTCTCAACATGAAATTAAAGACAACCATAAGGCTCCTGCCGGTTGCCACAATACAATAATGATCATCTCATACATATTCATCATCACATTATGGCCATATCACATCACCAAACCCTGCAAAAACAAGTTAGACGTCTCTAATTTGGTTTGCATATTTTACGTGGTTTAGGGTTTTCGAGAGAGATCTAATCTACCTATGAACATGAACCACAACGGTGATACTAGTGTTGTCAATAGAAGAGTAAATTGAATCTTCACTATAGTAGGAGAGACAGACACCCGCAAAGCCTCTTATGCAATACAAGTTGCATGTCGAACGAGGAACAAGTCTCATGAACGCGGTCATGTAAAGTTAGTCTGAGCCGCTTCATCCCACTATGCCACAAAGATGCAAAGTACTCAAACTAAAGACAACAAAAGCATCAACGCCCACAAACCATTGTGTTCTACTCGTGCAACCATCTATGCATAGACACGGCTCTGATACCACTGATGGGATTCGTTGCATAGAAAACAAAAAATTTCGTACCGCGAGAACGCAATCCAAGCCAAGATGCAATCTAGAAGACGGGAGCAACGAGGGGATGATCAAGACTCACCCTTGAAGATTTCCAAAGCCTATAAGAGTAGGCTCTTATTGCTGCGGTAGACGATCACTTGCCGCTTGCAAAAGCGCGTAGAAAATCTTGATCACGGTGCCACGATCGGGCAGCACCTCCGTACTCGGTCACACGTTCGGTGTTGATGAAGACGACGTCCTTCTCCCCATTCCAGCGGGCAGCGGAAGTAGTAGATCCTCCTCGGAATCCCGGCAGCACGACGGTGTGGTGGCGGTGGTGGTGGAGAACTCCGGCAGGGCTTCGCCTATGTGCTGCGGGAGTTTGTATGTGGAGGAGGGGAGGCTAGGGTTTGGGGAGAGGGGCTATGGGCGCCGGCCTCAAGGGGGGCAGGGGTTGTGCGGCCAAGCCATGGGCTGCCCCCTCCCTCTCCTCCTCATTATATAGGTGGAACCCCAAGGGTTTGCCCAAAGTCTTCGAATAAGACCCCAACAGAAAAACTGCCTTATGGACGAAACCTAGAGGGACAGGGACTCTCCCCTTCCCCCTTTTCTTGGCCGGCCAAGGAGGTGGAGTCCACCATGGACTCCACCCTCCCACTTGGTTGGCTGGTTAGGGTTTGTGGAGTCCCTCCGGGACTCCTCCTTCCATAGTGATTTATTCCGGATAATTCTAGACCACCTTCCATAAATTCACCGGATCATTTCCAAACTTGGAAAGTGACTTCCTATATATGAATCTTATTCTCCGGACCATTCCGGAACTCCTCGTGGTGTCCTGGATCCCATCCGAGACTCTGAACAAAACTTCGAACTCCATTCCATATTCCATATCTACTTAAACGACATCAAACCTTAAGTGTGTCACCCTACGGTTCGCGAACTATGTAGACATGGTTGAGAACTCTCTCCGACCAATAACCAATAGCGGGATCTGGAGATCCATAATGGCTCCCACATACTAAGTTGTCTATGCTAGATTTAGAAGAGTTCTAAATATTATGACGGATTCTACAAAAGAAGGCAGAGTATGTCATTGTTTTGACAATGACAAAGGTTCATTCGATCACTAAAGTCATCGTTGAATATGTGGGAGCCATTATTGGTTATTGGTCGGATCTCCAGAATATGGAAGCCATTATGGATCTCCAGATCCCGCTATTGGTTATTGGTCGGAGAGAGTTCTCAACCATGTCTACATAGTTCGCGAACCATAGGGTGACACACTTAAGGTTTGATGTCGTTTAAGTAGATATGGAATATGGAATAGAGTTCGAAGTTTTGTTTGGAGTCTCGGATGGGATCCAGGACATCACGAGGAGTTCCGGAATGGTCCGGAGAATAAGATTCATATATAGGAAGTCACTTTCCAAGTTTGGAAATGATCCGGTGAATTTATGGAAGGTGGTTTCTAGAATTATCCGGAATAAATCACTATGGAAGGAGGAGTCCCGGAGGGACTCCACAAACCCTAACCAGCCAACCAAGTGGGAGGGTGGAGTCCATGGTGGACTCCACCTCCCTGGCCGGCCAAGAAAAGGGGGAAGGGGAGAGTCCCTGTCCCTCTAGGTTTCGTCCATAAGGCAGTTTTTCTGTTGGGGTCTTATTCGAAGACTTTGGGCAAACCCTTGGGGTTTCACCTATATAATGAGGAGGAGAGGGAGGGGGCAGCCCATGGCTTGGCCGCACCACCCCTGCCCCCCTTGAGTCCGGCGCCCATAGCCCCCTCTCCCCAAACCCTAGCCTCCCCTCCTCCACATACAAACTCCCGCAGCGCATAGGCGAAGCCCTGCCGGAGTTCTCCACCACCACCGCCACCACACCGTCGTGCTGCCGGGATTCCGAGGAGGATCTACTACTTCCGCTGCCTGCTGGAACGGGGAGAAGGACGTCGTCTTCATCAACACCGAACGTGTGACCGAGTACGGAGGTGCTGCCCGATCGTGGCACCGTGATCAAGATCTTCTACGTGCTTTTGCAAGCGGCAAGTGATCGTCTACTGCAGCAATAAGAGCCTACTCTTATAGGCTTTGGATCAAGATCTTCAAGGGTGAGTCTTGATCATCCCCTCGTTGCTCCCGTCTTCTAGATTACATCTTGGCTTGGCTTGCGTTCTCGCGGTAGGAAATTTTTTGTTTTCTATGCAACGAATCCCTACAAAAGAGGTGGATCAAAAGGTATATCGCTCCATGATTGGATCCTTGCTTTACCTTTGTGCATCTAGACCGGTCATAGTGTTGAGTTTTGGTGTGTGTGCAAGGTATCAAGCTTCTCCAAAGGAGAGCCACATTATGGCTCTCAAAAGAATCTTTCGGTATTTGGTTGATACCCCAAGATATGGTATTTGGTACCCCAAAGGCTCAAGTTTTATTCTCAATGGAGACACCGATGCGGATTGGGCGGGAGATAAGGATGATAGGAAATCAACTTCCGGGGCTTGCCAATTCCTTGGTAGGTCCTTGGTGTGTTGGTCTTCTAAGAAGCAAAATTGTATATCTCTCTCCACCGCCGAAGCCAAATATGTTGCCACCGCAAGTGGATGCACTCAATTGTTATGGATGAGGCAAACTTTAAAGGAATACGGTATCATTTGTGACAAAGTGCCTCTATTATGTGACAACAAAAGTGCCATCAAGATTGCCTATAATCCGGTGCAACATTCAAGAACGAAGCATATTGAGATCCGGAATTATTTCATTAGGGATCATGTTGCCCGTGGTAATATTGAGCTTATCTATGTTCCTACCAAAGATCAACTTGCCGATATATTCACGAAGCCTCTTGATGAAGCAAGGTTCTCTTATTTGAGGAATGAGCTAAATACCATTGATTCAAGGAGTATAGCTTGACCATCTTGCAAACACACCTTTGTCTCAAAACTTTATTTGGTTTAGATGTGGGCATGGAATTAGGGGGAGTGCGGTTTAAATTGTTGAGCTATCCCTCCCCCATAATGCCAATATTAAGAAATAATTCCCTTTATATCATATGTTGATATGTGAGCTTCAATGATGAGTAGTGGTTTGGGCCCAAGATATATCTTCGCGGTGCCATACCACAACACGCATATATGGTGGCCTAGGCCACCACACTCTTCTTTGTGAAGAGTTGGAGTTATATGGATTTTCATGGATTTCATTTGACTATCTTTTGTTCTTATGGGAAATCATCCATGTTTGGTCTTTATTTGCAAAGTTTTGCAAATATGGGTGATAACGTACCATCAACAGTGTGTTCTTCCTAACCTAAGCCCCACCTTTCCTAAAGAAACCATTCTTATCTTTTACACTAAAACCCTGAAAATTTTCGAGGGATTTTTTTGGTTTTGGGATGGTTGGCGGCACTGCCATGCGCTTACCTGCACTTGCCGGTGGTGACACCAAGATCTTGTCGGTGGTTCAACCTCGCCGCTGTGGCACCAAGACTTTCGCAGCCTTGGCTGAGCGGCACTGCCGCTGGTGTCATGGGGTTAAGTGATGGGCCTGGTGGGGGAGTTAGGGCAACCGCCCCATTTCCCCCCTGCGTCCCTCTCCTCCCACACATCGCCCCAGCCGCCGCCGCCGTCCCTGCCCTCAGCCGCCGTCCCGAGCTCTTCCTCCTCCCCTAGACGGTTGAATCGGGCAGGCCCCTCCCTCCTCCATGGCTTCCTCCTCCGGTTAGCTTCCTCTCCTCTCTCTCTCCCTCTCTAGAATGGGTAGACCTTTCTAGAAGAAAGAAGGCTGGATGAATCTCTCCGTAGTTTTTTCCATAGAGGTGGATGATCTTGTGCATTGTGTGGTGAAAATTTGAGAAACAATGGTTGAGGCTAGAGCAGATCTGGTCGATTTTCACGTTGACTGGCACTGCCGGCCTCATCTCAGCGGCACTGCCGCTGGGCTGACACTGCCGCCCAAGCATCACCGGCACTGCCGGATGGGCCGGCACTGCCCCCATTCCACCCCGGCACTGCCGGTTTTAGCTGTTGCCAGATCAACCTTAGCCTCCTCACTTGTATCTTGAACATTTCCCTCACCATGCTATGATTATCATGTTTTCTATGTTTTAGTGTACCTTACCATATGCTCCCTCTTCCCATTGCTTTCACAGATGCAGGTGGTCCTCATCGCTCTAGCTCGGGAAAAAGGGCGATACCTAATGACTTTGAAGCTGATATCCTACCAGTCAAGAAAGCGTCTCGTCGGGAGAAAGGTGTGGCTGCTGCTGCTGCTGAACCTCACTGTAACATCATCTGAAGACTACGAGGCTTGCCTGTTGGGAAGTGGCCGGATCATGAGTATGCTCGGCTGCGTCAAACTAACTCCTACACCACACCCCGGGCCGCAAATTGCTCTGAGCTGTTCTGGACCAAGTATCAAGAGAAGACTTATGAAGATTTCTATGTGAATGACACCTATCAAGTTGCTCCTATGCATCACATCAACTTTACTCACATGGATAAACACGCCCAATACTTTGCCGAAGCCCGAGAGATTTGTGAGCAATTTGGTCTCTTTCCGTTGATGAAGTTTCAACATCCTTACTGTGTTGATGTGATTGGACAATTCTTTGTCACAGTCTATGTTGATAATGATGATGCCAAGACTATGACTTGGATGACAGAAGGTCGCAAGCTTCATGGCACTTGGGACCAATTTGCAGCTTGTCTTGGCTATCCTGTGCTCTCTGGCAATGAAGATGGGTATTTTAGAGCTCACAAAACTCCCAAGCCCATTGAGAAGGCTCTCCTTGCTGATCTTTATCTTGAAGGAGAAGTGGTATATGGATCACAGAATTTTCTTCGCCTGGTGTATGACATCCTTCTTCGCATTTACCGAGAGGTCCTAAATCCCAAGGTTGGCTGCGTTGATCAGATCTATGGGTATCTTGGCAATCTGTTGTTTCTCTCTCACCAGCACCGTGACACTGGCCGTCAGCTTGATGTGATGGACTTTCTGTGGAATGAGTTCTGGGCATGCATCATGTCTCGCAAGGCTCCTGTGTTTGCTCCTTACTTCATGTTCTTCATTTGCTCTCGTTGGGACAGTGCTGGGTTTGGCACACTCACTGATGATGTTATTCTTCTACCTCACAAGCACAAGGATCTCAAGGTCAAGCCTCATCCCAATCCCCCTCGTCTCCCTAGTGATGAGGATTCTGCTGAAGAGGACTCTGATATGGAGTATGCTCCTCCTGCTGACAATGGCTGGGTTGCTCGCATAGAGGCCAAGTTGGCCAAGATGTTTAGTCTTAAGACTGACATCAACAAGCGTCAGTATCAAGCTCATAGGGAAAGAAAAATGGAGAGGAGGAACACGAAGCTCATCATGCGCAAGCTGGATATTCCTGTTGAGAGTGGATCTGAGGAGATTATTACTCCTGAAGAAGAATGGATCTCTAAGCATGGCAATGTGGGTGAGTTTGAACAACTTGGGCTTCTTAGTCCTTCTAGCCGTCGGTGCCCCACTAGTGATGATGTTGAGCCCGCCGTGTCCGAAGACGATGAAGAGTCAGAGGAATCCTCCGAGGATGAGTGAGCCTTCATGGGACGATGTAGCATCACTTCTTTTCTCCTTTTTGGTGTCTTGATGCCAAAGGGGGAGAAGAAGGTCTAGTAGGAATTGCACGGGATTTGCTAGGGTTTGAGGGCACAAGAGTTTGCTTTTTATCATTCCGTTAAAGCTTGTGTCCTCCGTTTATTGTCTATGCTTATGTTGAACCATATCTTGTGTTTTTATGTTGCAAAACTTTGTTCTATGTGTGGTGGGCAAGACCGTGTAGTGAGTGACTTATTGCTATGGTTTTCGGTATTCTATATGGTTGAGAGTATTGTCATAAAGTGGTATGATCATCTTATATATCTCAACTTGTCTATGGATTTATCTCTAGTTGATACTTGATATGGTTATGGGACTCTTGTTCATGAAATTGAGATTTTGATCATGAATTGATGAGGATGTCATTATGAAAGGGTATGATCGTCTCATCTCAACTTTTATCCTCTTCCCTACATTGTCTGTCATATTTATCTCTTATGGATTGTGCTATATACCTTGAAAGTTAGAGTCTCTATATCTAATGTGTGCATATATATTCAAGCACTAAATTTCTTGTATGCACACATCTAGGGGGAGTCTCTCTCTTATGTCTAACACAATGCTATTCTTGCTCTATACTTTGCAAAATCCCGGTATTGTCATCAAACACCAAAAAGAGGGAGATTGAAAGAACATTTCATGATCTCTGAGGTTTTGTGTGTTTGTTAACAACAGCGGTGACAATTTAACTATGTGCTAAGTGGTTTACAGATAGAGAAAAGATACCACGCGTAAATCTCGACCCACTCAAAAAGGAAGAAAAGAAGAAGAACAAGCAGAAGCCTGTCCCTGGCCGGCACTGCCGGCGGTACTGGGCCGGCTCTGCCGGTGTGTGCACCCCGGCACTGCCGGTGGTTCCAGGCCAGCACTGCCGGTGTGTGCACCCCGACACTGCCGGCGATTCTGGCCCAGCTGCCGGTCTGCCTGTCGACCTGAAGATTCAGAAAGAGGCCGGCACTGCCGGCGTCTCAGGGCCGGCACTGCCGGCGATTCTCCTCCAACGGGCAGAATAGTTGGTGGGGTATAAATACCCCCCTTCTCCTACCTTGGAAAGGTGCTCAAACCCTAAGAACTTCATCCACCATTGTTGAGCCACCAAGAACACCAAAATAGCCGGATCTGCTCCCTCAACCACCCAAATCCCTTGTGCTTTGGAGAATCGAAGGAGAAGACCCCGATCTACATCCTCACCGAAGCGTTTTTCATTTCCCCCTCATATGCTTGAGGGCCCCCTTGTTAGTGTTCCTCTTTGGATCCCTAGTAGTTGTTGTTGATGTACTCTTGTTGATTTCTTGTGTTGTTACAGATTTGGGAGCCTCCAATTTGGTTATGGATGTGTGCCCCAAGAACCTTGTAAAGGCCCGGTTTCAGCCTCGAGGAAATCCCTTAGTGGAAGAGGGCTAGGCCTTCGTGGCGTTTCTCACAGGAGATCTGAGTGAAGCCTTCGTGGCTGTTGGTTTGGCTTTCGTAGCAACCACACTCTTCCAAACGTAGACGTACCTTCTTGCAAAGGAAGGGAACTACGGGAATCATCTTCGTGTCATCGCGTGCTCCACTCTCGGTTACCTCTATCCTCTTCTATCTCTTATATTGAGTAGCTATATCTTGCTTAGTTGATAACCTTGTCATATAGGTAAATTCACTTAGTTGCATATCTAGAGAATTTACCTTTGTGTCAAGCCTAAATTGAAAAAGAACTAAAAATTGGTTAGCACCTATTCACCCCCCCTCTAGGTGCGGCATACGATCCTTTCATGCCCGAATCTTAATGGTCCGACTGGCTGCGGACTTCAAGACCATGAGCTAGGGTTCTAGGGACGGCGCTCACATCTGACTCGTCCTTATCGGCATCGAGGACGTGGCCGGCGAAGTCGGTCACGGCGTCTCGTGTCGTCCATGCGGAGGAAGGAGAAAACAGACGATGTTCCCCCACGAATCGGTACGCTGGGCTGGTCCTGGGCTGCGGCTTGGGCCAGTGTTGGGCTACTCCACGGGCTGCTGTGGCTAGGTAGGTCTGGTAAGCCACCCTTTTTCTTTTCTTTTTCTTTTCTGTTTTCTATTCTCTTTTTGAATTCCGATTTGAACTTAATTCAGTTTGCAGATGTTTGTAATTATTTTAACTTGGCAAATATCTCCAAAATAATAATTACAACTTGAGACATACTATTTTGATTTTTAATATAATTATAGTTTCCACATACACAATATTTTAAATAGGTATGTCAACAAATATAATTTCCATTCTCTTTCTTTGGAATTCCAAATATTTTATAATACTTATAATACTTTTAAATAATAGATGATATGTTTACTTTGCTTTATTTAGCAGGGAATGATTAATAAAATGTGATCTTAGTATTTAGTTTCTTATATTAGAATATGATTTCAGGGGTATTATTTCATGTGTCCTAAGTTTTCTAATTCAAGGAGGTGATCCAGTGGCATGATTTCATGTTCCTAAATACTTCTAAGGACTTGGTTTCTTATTTGAGAATTTGATCACTTGCATATGATTTTATGTGAGCACCTATTTGTTAAGGTTTTGTAAGTTTTATTATAACCCTATTTCAAGGTTAATACTATTTTTTTATCTTTGAAAATATCTAGAGTAGATATTGTATCCATAATGGTTTGGTCTTGGTTACAAGGTTGAGTGGTTGATCACCACACATGGGTTCAATTATAGGATTTAGTACTAGTTGTTTCTTATGTTCCATAATTGAAGTATAAGATTTGACTAGGGAGCACTTCTAGGTTTCTAATTATATTCACCTAATGGCACATGGTTTGAAACTCAATTATGGCCTAGGTTTTAATGGTGATCATATAAGTGATGCACAAACTAGGATTGATCATCTAATAACCTTACTGGTATTTGGGTTTACGGTATGGTCTTAGGATTTGCTTATGTGCACTAGTTTAAGTATAATTGAAATAGAGATGTGATCTCTAAGTGGTACACAACTATAGGTTGGAATCTTATATAGGGTTTTAGGTGTGTAAGGAATATGTCAAGTTGACTAGGGTTTCATATTCCTCCCATTAATAGGATGGTTACCTCAAAGGATCACTTAGGTTTATATAAAGGCTTGACTAGACAAGGTCTTGCTATCCTTCATGTGTTTCACTACTTAGGATGGGAAGAATGATCTAGGGTTGCTCACTTAGTAGTCCCCCTATGATTTCATGTGATTGATGATTTTTGCTTATTATACTAGGTTTAACTTATGGCTTATTCTCCTATTTCTCCAAAACATGACCATGTATTAGACACTTGTTCCTCACTAACTCTCATGATTGTCTTCCTCACATCACACTCATTCTAGACCTTAGGGTTTATGATCATTACAAAGTTGTGATGATCAAGGGATTTGGCTTACTCAGTTATCACTAGGGAAATATGGTACTCATCTCCAATATCAAGTATTGTCTTTATCAACTAGGTATAGTACTTATTTTATACTTTCTTGGATGGACATGGCTATGGCTGTCTCAATAGATCATATCCATTGGAATGCCTGAGATAATAACTTAGAGTTATTCTCAAGGAATGATGATATAATCATCTGGTTGTATGGATAATTCTCTTACTAGAAATCAAGTGTTGGTTCAACTAAGTTGAGTGTAACACCATAGCTTGAGCTTTCCTATGTAGGAATGGATTATTTTAGGGTTTAGGGTGTACTCACTAGATCTCATTGGTATGAAAAGGTTAAGTCTCCATCTGGATAAGTTAGTTGGATTAGTCTCTGCTTTACTTCATCAATTCATGGATATAGTCTTGCTCAATTTAATATTGGATTACCTCACCACTCCAAGATGAGATAGATTATAACCTAACGCTTTAGTTCAAGAATTATCCTTGTTTCTTTAATAGGTATAATTAGGACTGATATCTATGGTTTCTCTTATTTGGGAACGACTTAAATAATATCTGAAGGTTATGCTCCAAAGATAATGATGTGGTCATCAATATCCATGGTTAACATAAATGGATTCTCCCTCTATGAAATGTCTTGAATAACATCCTAGGGTTCTTCTTATATATGATGACTTGAGCATATGGATGTATATCCAAAGTTTAGCTCAAAGTTGACATTGCTTCTCTAATAAATATAGAACTCTCTCTTCTTGAGGTTTTGATGTATAATACTTTGAATAGAGAAGAATAAATAGAAACTAGGGTATAATTGTAGTGTTGATATCTTTGTCATGAATCGAAGAATGAAGTGGAATAAATACCATAGGGTTCATGGTAGGAGCATACATTAGTTTAGCACATGGAAAAGATAAGACAAGAATAGTTTCTCCATTTAATTGTTACTTGATTTGTAGTTGAATATATAGATGTTCACATGTTATGGCAAAGATTACCATATTATGATATTTTATAAGATCAAATAGCTGATCCTTGATTAATGTGTTATTGGGTTATTTTTTAGTTCCATTTGATCTAACCCCTTAGATCAAATCACCACTATCCAAAACAAGGTTTTAACAAAGGTCACATTGAGGTTTATAGCGCTTGACTTGATGAGCTACTTCAATTCCACCAAGTCAAGTGAAACTTTACTCCCTCAGATTCATATTAATTGACTTCAATATAGATGTATCTAGAACTAAAATGTGTCTAGATACATCTATATTAGAGTCAATTAATATGAACCGGAGGGAGTAGTTACTTTGACATGTTTCATTTGAAACCGCAAAAATTCTCCGGATTTTCTATGTATGAATGCAATGCACACATTTGTTTTCTCTATTTTTGTAACCCCAAATCCTAGGATATTACACCCGGGTCTAGGGTTTCCCCTGGAGCAGCCCAGGCGAAGAACGCAGACTGCAGAGACAACGCCTTCAACAAGGTAACGCCGAACATGCGCCGCCATCATCCGCCATGATCGAAGTCGGGCCGGCTTTCACCGGCAGCTACGCCTCACCATCGGGAGCTAGACGACGGATCACGAGATCCGCCAAAGCTAGCCACACAACTAGCCGATATCCTCCGGCGAAAGAGAATACCACCACCGCCATGCCGAAGATCTGTGTGTGGATCCCAAGATCCCCCACCCCAGATCCCAACGAGGCCATCCATCTCCGGAGAGGAGGTCGCCGCCGCCATGCCCGGGGCCGCCGCCCCAGCTCCCACGTGATGCGGGCGGAGCAGCCCGTCGCGCGGAGGAGAAGGCGCATCAGACACGGCCGCCTCCAGGCCCCAAGGGCCAAGATCCAGCCACGCCACCAGCGTTGCCGCCTCACCTTCCGGTCGCCGACACCGCGCACCACCACCACCACAAAAGAAGATCAGGAGCGGCGCCGCCAGCTCCCAGGGTCGCGACCAGCTGCAACCCCCGCCGCCGCCATGCCGCGCGGGCTTTTCCTGGCGACACCTCCGGCGGCGGCGAGGGGAGGGAAGGGCTGGAGGGGGGCCGGAGGTCCGGTGAGAAGGGTCTCCCCGGAGTGGCGTGGCACCGCCACCCAGGGGGGGGGGGGGGGGTTAGGTCGGGAAGCACAAGCAAACTCCCCCGATGCAACCTCAGCGCAATCTCAGTATGTGTCCTTTGGTTGTGAGCTGTGTGTGATTAGGTACGCAAAATAATTGAATAACGGATTAGGGCTCCTTTGATTCATAGAATTTATAAACAAATTGTAAAGGATTTTAGTTCTATGGAAAAAATTCTACATTGGTTGTTTGATTAACTAGCAGGGTGGCCCTCGCAAATGCGAGGGCATCATCATAGTGTTTATTATTTTACACACATATTTATTATATGTTACAAATAGATAGAGATATAAAAACAACACAAATATTATGCTAAAGCTAAATACCACCTAAGTGAGGGACATCTTTCTAATTTATAGGTGAATAATTATTGGTCCATTCCTAGAATATAATATTAATAACCAGTCGTGTCATCGATACATGATATTTGCTTAACACATTGATGTGTTTTTGGAATATTATGCAGTGATAATATTTATATTAGCAGTAATTAGCAATAAAATTATATGTGTCATGATCAAAAATACTATAGTCCACATGACAAGTGCAAGATGATGTGTTTATGTAATATTTGCAATGGAGGAGGAAAATAGATTTTCTTAAGAAAGACCATTTTTGTTAATAAGCCATGAAAATATTAAGATATCTTATTTTTCTCTTTTGTTTCCTATGTTTTTAGACATGTGATATTCTTCTTTGATAAAAAATATATGTACCTTTAGGCATCGACACTCTTCACAACGATAATCAAAGTAATAGATATTTGACTCGTGTGTTTTTCAGTCAACATGCAAGTCCTTATTTAAATATAATATAGAAATATGCAAACAATTCTTGATTATCGATGACTTACCGACTTTTTTACTCTATTTTCTAAGAATAAACAATGTGAAAAGTACGCAAATATAGTCTAGATGCTTCGTCTAAGTCGGTAAAAAATTAGGCACTCTTGATTATTTAAATATAAATAATGAAGTTAGATAAGTTTATTTTCTCATGCTGGCGTAGGACTTTGAAAATGTTTATACGTAAAATAAGATGCATGATAGGACAATCGCCTACCGTTTTTATCTCTATCAAGCCTTATTATCTTTAGCGTTCCATAAATCATCGAGAGGCATGAAACTACATATCAAAAGAGTGTGTGTATTTCTCTTATCATACCTTTTTAATAAAAAACCAAATTAAAGCTAAATCGTTGTAAGAAATATGTTCATACTCCCTCCTGTCGGATTTAATCGACACGGAGAGAGAGCTGCGCGTGCATGTTCTTAGGCAGGTGGGCGCGTTGATTTTTCAGGACTGCAGGTAGTCTTAATTTGAGGAGAGTGAAAATGGTATAATCCAAAATCACGAAAAAATGTTAATACTTCATCCGATCAATATTACTTGTCTCTTATATTGAGGTATATAGAAGTAAAATGTGTCTAGATACGGATGGAGTAATATGTTTCCGGCAAATCCGAAAACAATAATGTCATGTAGTCAGAAAATTGAGACGCATAATTATACATGATTTCAATCTCTATGGCTTCTTTCAACTTCAGGGGCCAATCAGACATCCGGTTGTGAATTTACATGCGAGCTAGTGTGAAACTTTTTGTGTTTATATTTTATGTTTTGATAAAAAATATTATGCATTGAAAAATAATTTAACACTTTATAGTTTGGCACGTATTACCCGCCACGTCTTAGTTTACATCAAATATATTCTGCATGTATTTTTCCTAATGACCTCCTAGTGATACCTAGATGGAAACACCTACCGCAGTATTATTTTTTGATGATGAAACTTGCACATGTACCAAAATCAACGTGTCTACATGTCCGTGTTGTACACAAACTCCTTTATATGAGCACCTACCACGACTTATGTTGTGCACAAACTCTTTTTTTTCTATTTGAAACGGTATAGTACTGTGCACAAACTCTTTTCTCTCTCTTTTAAACGGTACATGAATAGTCTCACGATATGTTAGTTGCAAAAGTTACAAATATTAAATATCTAACTGTCTACGTGTTATTGGTTACTTTTGTACATATATATTGTTGTACGTAACACTTTTTATCTTTTAATTTCATACGTTAATATTAAAATCATGGGTCTATATTTTTTAAGCATATGTGGATTAACCTGGTGTCTCGAAAAACACCCTTATTTTGCTTTTAGTATATAATAGAATAGATGGAAACAATGTAGGGTAAATCATATAGGAAAAAGCATTAGTCATACCTCATGAAAAATTCCTTTGCTACAATTAAACACATTTTATGTTTTTGTAGAATTTAAATAGACATGACATCTCAATCTTATAATTTTTCGATTCCTGTTTTTTTCTATCCTATGAATCAAATGAGCCCTTAGGTTAGGTAGCTAATTGGCGAAAACGGACAATTGATTTCCAGTTGTGCCGTGTCTGATGGTCAAAATTAACCCGGTATACAAAAGCTACCACCAACAATTCCCCGTTCAACACCCGCAATTCCCCGTTCCACCATCACTGGTCGCTAGTATGGCGGCTCACCACCTCCTCCTGTTCGTGGCCATCGTCACCGTCGCGTTATTCGCTTCCCCCGCCGCAGGAGAATACCCGTGGCTAATTTGCAGCTCCAGCACCTACACGGCCAACAGCAGGTACGAGAAGAACATCTACCGCATCGGTGCCATCCTCCCCAAGAAGGCCTCCCAGTCACCGGACCTCTTCGCAACCGCCCAGGTCGGCGCCGTTCCGCAGCAAGTCTGGGCTCTCGCGCTCTGCCGCGGCGACGCCAACGCCTCCTACTGCTTCACTTGCCTCGACCAGGCCTTCCGGGTCCTGCCGGACTCGTGCCCCTACAGGAGGTCCGCCACCGTCTTCTACGACTCCTGCGTGGCCCAGTACTCCAACATCCATTCCCGCGCCACCGACGACACAACATACAACCCGACACGTCCGACCCTCTTCAACATTAACGCCACGGTCGAGCCGGCCAGGTTCCAGCGCGTCGTGGCGGCGCTCATCAACGCCACCGTGAACTACGCCGTGTACAACTCCACGCGGCTGTACGCGTCCGGGGAGGCCGACTTGGACCAGGAGTTCCCCAAGGTGTACGCCTGGGCGCAGTGCACGCCGGACCTTACGCCGGAGCGGTGCCGGGACTGCCTCGTCCAGAACATGGAGTATCTGCCGACGATGTTCACCAGCTCTATTGGAGCCAGGCTTCTTGGGGTGAGGTGCAGCTACCGGTACGAGACTGTGCCCTTCTTTGATGGCCCGGTCATGGTGCGGCTGCCAGGAACGGCAGCCAGCTCCCGAGCACCGGCGTCTGCGCCGGCTGTGACGCCAGCGACGGCGGCCGGAGAAGGTGAGTCAAATTAAAGCTTCAACCTTTTCTATGCGAATGTGACACATCATTTCGGTTATTGCCTTATTGCAACTTGCAGTCTTGCAAGACGCCCATCATAGCTTTTGCACGCCGAAATCAAACATGCTTGAGCCGCACATTCTTTCCATATTCTCTTCCTTTTCCTCAGTTATGTTCCCACGGAGTCAGTGTAAAGTGTAGGAATTTACTATGTCCCTTCCACAATAGTATAAGCCTTTTTTAAAATCTGAAAAGGCTTATATTTCGAAACGGATGTAATACCATTCACGTGCTGAGATCACCATTTGGTGAAACTAACATCTCTTTTCTGGGAAATAAAAGTAACTGCTCTGTTTGAATTTACTTCTCCATCACATCTCTTTCCTTGTCTTATTTAGGGCGGCTTGCAAGTCATGTTCTGTATACTTCAGTAACCTTATATGCCATTTCAGTTCTTATTTGTAAACCTCATCGGACCTGACATTTGTCTTGTTACATTCGTTTAATTCACAGGGAGAAAGTACAGTGCTTCTGCTTTTGTTCTTATAGTTGCTCTTCCTACTATAGCTGTCATAAACCTTGTCGCTTGCTTCCTTCTCTGGAGAAGGCGGCGGACACTAGAACAAGAAAAACAGCCAAGTAAGTCCTGCATACTCCTCAAAAATTATAACCGTATAACAATTCACGGTGGGCCCAAACTGGCATAAACACTGACCAACTCGTGGTCACAAATGGCATTGATAATTAAACATATCCAGGTTACTATACCGAAGCCGAGGACATCGACAGTGTAGAGTACATGCTGATTGGTATCTCAACACTCCGTTCTGCAACTGGGGATTTTGCGGAAATCAACAAGCTCGGCGAAGGCGGATTTGGTGCAGTGTACAAGGTACATACCAAGCAATTATATATATCTTGGGGAAAACACATCGCAATTTTTATAGCTCGGCTTAATTTCGGTTCCATCTTGCACAGGGTACTCTGCCGAACGGCGAAGAAATAGCAGTGAAGAGACTGTCAAGGAGCTCAACTCAAGGAGTGGAGGAGCTGAAGAACGAGCTCGCCTTGGTTGCCAAGCTTAAGCACAAGAACCTCGTCAGGCTTGTCGGTGTCTGCTTGGAGCAGCAGGAGCGGCTGCTCGTCTACGAGTTGGTCTCAAACCTGAGCCTCGATAAGATCCTATTCGGTACTAACACGGAGTCTTTCAGTTCTCTACATTTTCTCTCTTCTGTTTTGGTACTACTTTCTTAACTTATGTATGTTGCGTAGACACCGAGAAACGCGAACAGCTTGACTGGGGAAAGAGGTTCAAGATTATAAAAGGAATTGCTCGAGGTTTGCAGTACCTCCACGAGGACTCCCAGCTCAAAGTAGTACACCGCGATCTGAAAGCTAGCAACGTCTTGCTTGACACCAACATGAATCCCAAGATCTCAGACTTTGGCCTCGCCAAGCTCTTCAGGAGAGATCAGACGCAGGACGTCACAAACCATATCGTCGGAACATAGTCAGTAATTTGGAAACTACTACATACTCCCGTTCATTCAGTAGGCATAAATTGAACCTAACTGGATTGCCATCATGTACTAGTGGATACATGGCGCCAGAGTACGTCATGCGCGGAAACTACTCGGTGAAATCAGACGCGTACAGCTTCGGGGTCATGGTTCTGGAGATCGTGACCGGGAGGAAGAACAACTGCTACGATACCCAACAATCCGAAGATCTCTTGACTGCGGTACGTTTCTTGCTTGCTATCTGAATGTATGTATCAGATGCCGCCACACAGTATTGCTCTACAAATGGTGCAGATATGGGAGCACTGGACGGCCGGGACGGTGTTGAGTATGATGGACCTGTGCATGAGAAGCAGCTTCTCGGAAAGCGAAGTGTTGAGATGCATCCACGTAGGGCTTCTGTGCGTCCAGGGTAACCCGACGGACCGCCCGTTGATGTCATCTGTAGTCATGATGCTCGGGAGTGAAACCGTCTCCCTCAGTACTCCGTCCAAGCCAACGTTCTATGGAAGGGACAATGCTGGTGCCAACTCGGGCACCGTGTTCGGGTCAAATTTTTCTGTGCATGATGGCCCTCGATAGTCCATTTAACAAATTCAGCTGAGACTACTCATAGTGGGAGTAAGGCTAGTCATAGTGGGGAGTAAGTTAGACTAGTAACATGACATATGTTACTAGTCTAAGTTACTACTTTCATAGTGGGTAGTAAGTAATATGTGGTGTCATGCATTGTGTTATTTACTATGGTGTAGACTCAACTTGTCTTGGGGTGTGTGATGTTATGGTAACATAGCTAGTTACCACCTCACTCTCTTTCTTCATTCATTGCTATGCCATGTCATCAAAATGCCTTGGGTTGTGTGATGTTACTAGCTAAGTTACTCCCACTATGAGCAGTCTAACATAGCTAGTAACATCACACACCCCAATGCATTTTGGTGGCATGGCATGATAATAAATGAAGAAAGAGAGTGAGGTGGTAACTAGCTATGTTACCATAACATCACACTTCTCAATACAAGTTGAGTCTACAATTTAATAAATATAACATGCATGATACCACATATAAGTAACTATCCACTATGGAGGTAGTAACATAGGGTAGTAACATGCACCATGTTACTACTCTATGTTATTCCCCACTATGACTAGTCTGATGCCCGCTTATTTGATATCGCTCCCTTCTTGAATGCAAGGTCACTGTATGAAAAATATATATTCAAAGACTACTACTCAAGATATTGAATTAATATATCGATGCATGCAATATTCACATTAATAAGCACCATTAAAACATCAATCCTAATCCACTAGGTAAAGTAGAATATTGAGTTATTGAAAAGACTAACATGTTGGCCCTCTCAAATGCGAGGGCAATGACTGACCATGTCTAAAATGTTTTCTATGGTTTCACAGAAATTTATATTATGTGATTATAATTAACATGATTCTATGGGCAGCACAAATATTGTTCAAAAACAGAGCATTTGTGCAGGTGACGTCTTTAATGATATGGTACTAGAATAATTGATGTTGCCAAAAGAGCTTGTCAAGGATTATTCATGCCTTTTGTGCACGGTGATATATTAGATCAATGCATATAATTAAAATTTGTTGCAAGCTAGGATGTCGCTCCTTAATGTTACTTTAGTTTTTTTTCGAAATGGGGAGTGCCCCGGCCTCTGCATCGATAAATGCACACAACCTTTAATGTTACTTTATTGTGAGACTATATCTTATACTCCCTCCATACCGATTTATAGGGGTATTACGCATTTGAAGATAAAAATTTAACTACTAATTAATCAACAAAATATAGGATATATATCACAAAAATTATACTATTGAAAACTTCATTTGAATACGAATCCTATGGTATAATTTTTGTGGCATATATCTCATATTTTATTGATCAATTTTTTTCTGAAGAACACAATACAAACGCAGGCGCCCACATACACGAGCATACACTCCCCTATGAACGCACACACGCACACCGTACCCCTATGAGCACCTCTAAAAGACTGAGCCGACGGGTTGGATCTTGAAATTGACGAAGTCACCACAGGCGCCTCACTATCGACGGGAACGTCGCCTCCCACTGAATGAATATTCCGCCTTTATGAGACAACAGATGTTAACCTAGGGTTTGAACTCTGGTGGGTTGGGGGTACAACCACCCTTCTAACCACCCAACCTATTTTGTTGACCAAATTTATAGTCAAACTTTCTCCTCGAAATACGTAATATCCGTGTAAACCGGTATGGAGGTAGTACTCGCTATTTTATGATTGAATTAGAGCAAGTACAATAAGGCTTACTCAGCTAGCTATAAGGATTTAAATATAATATATGTTCTTAGTTGGAGGGGAGAGAAGAAGAGAGAAGGTAAGTGGGCTCTTATGTAAGAGTCAACTCTAGCATGTGCTTCTAGGTATTTTGTGAGACTAAATGGTGAGTCATGTATTGATAAAGTAGTGCATGTCTAAAGCCAACTATTATACATATTAGCTATATATTGACTATAAATGATGTGGCATATTGCTTATAGTCATCAGCTAGCTATACTATTGAACTTGCTCTTAGAGTCAATAAAACTTGTCTAATAGTACAAAAAATTGGCGCCTGCATTAAACAGGGTGATATTAGATCAGTACATAGAATTAAAATTTAGTGAAAGCTAGGATGAATGAATTCTAAAATGCAGGGTAAATATCGACGGCTACTATGGCAGCTGACATCTACTAATGGACGAAAGTTAAATCGTGGTTCATGGAGAATAATTGGACGTAGGCCATGATTAGCACCATGTGCTGGCACGGCAATGTAAGCTGATGCCCCTTTTCCACACACAGGGTGGACCGCCATAGTGGCACCGTATCAGAAGACCCGAATCTCACAATCGTGGTTGTAGATCGTGCTTAACTCGATCATGATTTCAATTTCATAGTCGCCCTATCATCTTTGACCCGTCAAGTAGAACAACTGCGCCACTTGCGAGCGATAGGTACGCACCCAAGAAATAAATGACCACTGAGTGACTGACTCATCGTATCTATCTATCTATCGCCGCTATCGCCGGTCAGGCTCAGAAAAGCGGACCATCTTGCCCGTGTCAAAAGGATAAAAAGATAGTTCCATGGTCCAGTAGCTAGTGGCGGAGCCAATATTCAAATACGGTGTACATGTCATCCTAAAATTGTTATTTTACCATTCCCTCGGTGTCCTCAGAGCAAGTACAATAAGGTCTAGTCAGCTGACTACAAGAATTAAAATAATATATTTTTGTCTAGTTGGATGAGAGAGAAGAGGAGAGAGAATGTGAGTGGACTCTTATGCAAGAGCTAGCTCTAGCACGTGCTCCTAGGCAAAGTGTGTGAATGAAAGGTGGGCCATCCATTGAAAAAGTAGTACATTCTTATAGCCAACTATTGTACTTGTTGGCTACATGTTGACTATAGATGATATGGCATCTTGCTTATACCTAACAACCGGCTATACTATTGGAGTTGCTCTTATAGGTAAGGCCGCAAACTCAAATTTTATATACCAAGACAAATAAATTAAACTAGTAAATAGCATAATTAATTATGTGAAAATGTTTGTGTTGCTTATTAATTAAATGTGTTGCATGTGGTGTTTCCTTCTCTATAAATACATGCAACATTCACATTAATAAGTATCAGCTTACGAGGTAGAAATTTTATCATTTGTTCTCAATCAGTGTTAGTGGTCTTGTATATACATGAAAAATGTACTACCTCCACACCGATTTATTAGGATATTACGTACATCGAGGATAAATTTGAACCACTAATTTGATCAACAAAAAAAATACTGAACTACTTTAGAGAAAAAACCAAAATGTGAAAATCCATATCTAAAACGAAAACCACATATCACCGTCATATCAAAATTAATAAATCGAAATGGACATGTACCGGCAGCGCAATGACCTCATAGTATATCTTGCCAACACTGGCTCTCGATGATGTCCTGTGTGACACCCACTGGCGGAGCTTAGTTAGGGCAAACCCGGACCATGGCCCGCCCAGCCCAGGAACAAAATTATGTTTTATACCTATGCCACATGTGTAAAGCCCACCACTAAGCAGCCCAGTTCACGTGAGAGGCAGAATGTTCGCGATTCAGTTCCTAGCCTGGGTGTTTCTTCTCGTCAGCGGCGCGTCCGGATTCTCCATCCATGGCGCCATTGGCGGGAGGCTTGCCAACTGCCGTGAGCTGGCTACCGAGCGGCGGAGCTAGCAGCTGGACTGCTTGGTCCGGCTACCGGGAACAGTCCAGTCCAGCAGCGATGCCAAGCCAGCGAGGACACCCAGGCGGACATATGCCCCAACCCTAAGCAGCTAAGCCAAAGGCAGCAGACACAGGCCGGCAGGGTCTCCTCCATGGCATGCAGCAGCGAGAGCTAGCAGAGACTATCCAGCAACCCAGTCCACCACAAGGTGTCCTCCATCTTCTCCAATTTTCTTGCTACAATCCCACAGGCCGCAGCTGCTCCTATTTTTGCCTGGTGAAATGCATAGCACAACCGCACAAGTGACACTGCTAGTAATGCACTTGCCCAAATCTCATTTCTTAATTCTGTTTCAGTACCAATTTTCCTATAGACTATAGTGTCGTCTGAAGTTATTGTTTAACAGTTTGGTAATTGGTAATATGAACAATTCATTCTATTGTTGTCTAAAAATTGCTGTGACATTGGGTAGGTTAAATGAGAAGATGAATCTTTTATCTACTAGTGCCACCCTAATTTCTAAGAACAAATCTTAGTATGCTCCTATGCTTTACTTTGTTCTAGAGCAATTTATGTATGATGATATGCTCAACCAAAAGGTAGCATTAGGTGTTGACCAATCTATAGTTTTGGAAGAATTCCTTGTGTCAGCTTTGGTTTGGCCCGCCCAAGTTTTTCTTTCAAGCTCTGCCACTGGTGACACCCACTAAGTCCTTCATGAAAATAACAAGAGGTTGAAGAGGAAGGATATAGTGTAAGAAGTGGGACAGTAGGAACTGAAGGTCTAGGTATAAATCATGACACCAAAAACTCTTTTTGGTAGGATTCGCTAGTGGGTGGAATATGCTTGACCAATCTCTCTCGTTGTGGACCCACAATAAGAATTCTTTATATGCAACGGTTCGCATCTATCCTATTTGTTTGAAGCAAATCCATGAGCTCTGGCTATTCATTAAGAAGAAAAGAAAACGATCTATCTATTATATTATTAAAACAACAAACAACCAACGTTGTAGATAAATTATTGATAATGAAAGTAAAATAACCGGCCTAGATTAACTTCCTCTCACGTTCGGCCTATGTGGATCTCAATATGCGCATATGCAGTCCTTATCTCCCACGTCTACACACAATAGAAAAAAAAACTCCACGACTCCAGATATATCTCAACTACTCTGTCTCTTTGACCAATGCACGTAAGTTGCGATTTCTGTTTCTTCTCTCAGATCAATCAAATAACTCGGAGATCTCATCTAATGTTCCACCAGGAGTTCTACATGACATGTCGACGAGAGGCCGCGATGGCTCTACCAGCTATATGGTCGCCCACTCCGTCGATCGGTCTCATCTTCATCACATGGAATCTCATCTTTCTATCTCACCAATCGAACTGTTGACGATGGTCGAGGACATCTTCTTTTGGTTTGTAAGCAAGCCTTTTCCCTTCTATTGATGAGCATAACACGATCTAAACAGAGCGGATGTGCTCCAGCCTCCAAAGAGTAGAAATCGATGGGTACAACCGCACGTCGTCTTTTACCGGCCATGGCGACGTACGTGTGGATCCCTGGACTGTATGGAGGCGGTCATGTAGATACTCCAGGAAGCAGTAGCATGCAGGTGCAAGCCATCCGAGCATGCTAGAGGGAGCTGCTAGCCATGCATAGAAACTGCAGGCAGATCGATATCTGTAGTTGTCGATGATCAAGATATATACCAACATCTTGCAGGGTGTGCATGGTAACTGGTACGTATATGTTGTTGTCTTGCTATAAGAACATATACAGCCTGTGTATGTCTCTGGGGTTTCATATGTTGAATATCAGAATTGAGATTGCCCAACTCTTATTTGAGAGAGAAGTGAAATTCTTTGAAGGCTACAGTAAATATATTCAGAGTTAATTACAATCGTCATGAATTAATATGTGGTTATTTTTTCGCGAAAACGCAAAAGGTTTGCGTTTCGATTCATTGATAGAAAGGAAGTTTACATTACAAGCCTAAGAAAAGACCGAACACCTACAGTACACACCCGACACTCAAACTAGACTACGACAAAAAGGCCGAAATCCGTCGAGTGCTCCTCCGGGACACTACAGAGTGAGCTCCTCCGCAAGACAGAACCCTTGCCGATGAAAGTCGCACTGCTCGCGCATCGTCGAAATTACCAAGAACCTGCCAGCTGCAGCCAAGACGCGTACCACCTGAATCCCGCGAGCCCACCACGGCTCAGCTGGGAGCATTGCTGCTCCGGCCTCGACCCAAATCCGAGGAACGCCGTCGGCGCAGCGGCTAGCTCCCGGCAACCTCGACAGACGTGCAAGCGTGCAGTCTTCAGCAGCCCGCCAACAAACATAGAGGCCAGCCCACCACTGCTCGTCCAGAGGCGTGCTCGCGCTGATCGAGGAAGATCCTCATCGCGCAAGCCACCGCGATACTACTCGGGAGGCTGGCGCGCTACCTGCATCGCAAGACACCTCCCATGTGGTCAGCGCTGAGATCCACGAGGAAGACCTACGGCCCGAACTCAAGTTCCCAAGACGACGCCTCCAAGGAGGGTACGACGTCCAAGACGCCGTCGTCGCCCGATTTGGCTAGCCAAATCTGAGGTTTTCACCCGAAACATGAGACCCTAGGCAAGGGAGGTGCCAAAACTCCTCGGTGACGCCACAAGAGGAAAACGGCGCCCTCAGGCGTCGCCGTCACCGGCCCCAAAAAGGCAGGACTTTCGCCCAGAGCATGGCTCCTCTCCACTGCAGGCACTATCATCCTTCGCCGAGACCTCCTGCGCTGACCCTTTTCTCTCAAAGCGCTAGCCTTGGTAGCGCAACCCGCCGGCAGCACGTCCAGCGCGCCAGGTCGGGGGCAGCCATGCCCACAAAGGGACAGGCTGCCTAAGAGGGGCACTACTGAGCCGCAAGCGGTGCAAGTGCCACCATGGGGTGGGTCGCTTCGGGACTGCGGGACTGCACACATCCACCTCAGAGAGCATCGCCGGCCACCCAGCATCGTCCACCTTGTCACCAGCGCCGCGCGGACGCCACGAGCCACCACGCCAAGATGGCGTAGGGTTCCGCCCAACCCGGCCAGAGCAGCAGCACATGCGCTCGGAGCCAAGAAGGACGGACAAGGAGGAGGTGCCTGGCCGCACCCAGGCGCTGGAGGGCAGGACGGCCGGGGCCCGCCAAACCCAGATCGGGCCCAAAGGGCCCAGATCCGAGCCAGCAAGCCCGCGCCGCCATGATGTCACCTCCGGCCGCCCAGCACCACCTGCCGCCAGCGCCGTCGCCGCCATCCCCAGCGCCGTCGCCGTCGCTGGCCACCACCCTACGCCGCCGCGCCGCCCGCCGCCGGACTTGGTGGCCGCCCGAGGGCAGCCGCCGCCTCCAGCACGGGGTCGCCGCCACGCCACGAAGCCGCCACACCGCTGCTAAGGCAGCCGTGCCGCCGCGCCCCTCGTCGAGCGCGCCGCCCTCACCGGCCGCGTCGGCCCGCGCCAAGGCTTCCGCGCGAGGGGGAGAGGAATCCCCGCCGCCGCCAGCGCCCGGGCTTTGCCCAGCGACGCCCTCCGGCGGCGGCGAGGGGAGGGAGGAGCAGGGGGAGGGGTCTGGGCCGGTGGCGGCTAGGGTTCCCTCCCGTCGCCCACGGGAGCGACGAGGGGGAACGAGAGGCAGTCGTCTCAAATCCAAGACAATATCTTCAGGCAATATGCTTCAATATGTGGTTATTTGGTCATCTGAGGTATAAGTAGTGCTATTTGGTGTTTAGAGCGGTGTGCTACATTTATTTTTTTTATACTCGCTCTGATCCTTTTTAATTGACTCAAATTTAGTACAAAGTTGTATGGTGCTAATTACAATACAATGGAACTTTTGTACACATAGAGGAAGGTCGGATTGCCATGTTTCTTTTGTACACATAGAGGATTTTATAATCAGATTTATCGTCGTGCATCCCTAACTAGAGAAGGTAAAAGCTTTACTATAAAGGGAACACACCAATTGTTATTTTTTCTAAAAGGGAATTAGCCGACTGATTTAGTTGTCCCGAAGAGAAACACTGTAAGTTTTACACAATCACAGAAGAATGTTTTATTTTGGCAAAATATTGAGTAAAAACATTTTACATAAAGTTAGTTTGGACACAGAATGTTGATCGGATAAACAGGATTACTAGCTTAATACAATATTTTCTTATCAAATTATTGTGTATTGCTTCAGCTTCCCCTTTATCCTAGAAACAAGTAAAGTCAAAAGCCTCACCTCATCCTGTAATCTTTTTTGTTCTTCATCTTTGCAGGTGTAAGATCCTTTCGGCTAATTATTTGTAGAACACATGACAATAAAGTTTCAGTAAAATCTTTTGGGAGGAAGTGAGGTACATCATACTTCTTGCTTTTTTCTTGCTTGATTAAAATAGTAGGTTAGTTAATATATATTTTGTTAAACAACAATACACATGTTTATTGCTACCGAGCTCTACTGTAAACACTGAAAGGATCATAGGGAGAAACTGTTAAGAAATTTCACACCAAAATATGCAGGAGTATATCATAAAAGGCAACATTCTAAAATTCTTAACTTTCAGAATAATGTGCTGCCTCACATCAATTATGCCTCCCATCAGCACCTGCCTTGCCGAAAATCATGCATATGCCATCTAACTCTGCAATCTTTTACCTTCGAGCCATGTATGACTTTGATTATGGCTGCACCAAATAAGATTAGCTGAACTTCCACCAGCACTATTCAGGTTACTTCGAGCTTAGGAACTGGTAGAGCAACTGTTTGCATGCATGCTACAAGGATAGCTTTGAGATACCCATGGTATGTGGTAAGACCGCTGCATCAGTGCAAGGGCTAGATTGAGAGCAAACCAATAACGTAAACAACATTTGTTTTCACGACTATTTACTTACTCTTGGTAAAGAAAATTTCTTACTCAAAGGTATAATGTGTCGGCTGGAAAACACTATAGAAGATGTGACTATAAAATTTAACCATTAATTGCATTATTTATGCAGCTGAAACAATCTGGAAGCTCAAGGTGAAATCTTCAACGAGATAGCACAGTGAAACATGTGATTAACTGGTCTCCACAACATTCATGTTTTACCTAGCTGTTGAACTCTGAAGTAAGTGGTGCAATCTATCGGTTTCAATGCAAAATTGGTGCACATAAAACTATAATATTATGGTTCCTCATTCGTCAGAAGAATTGGAAATCACTTTTTGTTTCTGTAGGGACGAATACATATATATCTCCTTATGCAAAAAAAAATATACATCGAGGCAAATATGTATTATTTATTGTATTGTTTTTTCTACATATTTATTCTACCGGTGCTTTGGGAATTTTTGTATATATTACATGTTACATTAATTGAAAATTAGTTCACTAATAACGTCATTAAATTTCTTAACAATCATGTGTTTCTTTGATATCCTAGAGAGAGAAATCCCTTACTTTGATGGCTGAGTGGCAACGACTAATAATCTTTGTTGGCAAGAGAACCTTAAATCACAGCTTTTTTTTGCTTGCTATCTATGCTGGATGTAACAACTAAAGCTTAATTACTTCCTCGGGCCAAGTGAAATAATAAAGCTTTTTCTTCACATATCTCATGTTACCTTCCTTCTTGCAGGTACCGGATACTTTAGGATAATGGTTTTTTGACATGGCAATAGAATTTCGGTAATTCAGCAGCGTATGTATGGAAGTCCCCTAGCATATTTTTGTAAACTTAGCAATTAGATTTGTCAATTTATCCTGTGTATGGAAGTCAATGTCATTTATGTTGGTTCATATCTAAGCCATCACATTAACTTTATAAATTACATGATTATGTTCTTACTGTTCTTATGAATTATCAAGAAGGATCATAACAGATATGCAGTGGATATCGCTAATGTATCCAGTTGATCACCCATCTTTGTAAATGCTACCATAAATGGAAAAATCACTACACAAGCTAGGAGTGACAATCAATTGCTCGAATTGACAAAAAAATGCAAGTTGAATTCTAGAATCCACAACTACATAATAGAACTTTTGAGCCTAAATAATGAAATTACTCAATCGTTTTTATTTATAACAAGTGAACAATAAAACATCTAGCCGCGCAAATGCGCGGACCACCCGGCTAGTTCTATTTATAAGTAAAACCAAATTAAAAACCATACAACATTGAATACTTTCGGCCTATGAATCGTTCATAAAGCCTAAATATCAATACAAATATAGAAAACAACCTGCCACACATAGCCTACTACATTTTCGAGCATTCCACACAAACATCGATTCAACTGCATCCATCATGTAATCTCAACCGCCTTCTTCTTATTGGCGCCGACCTTTTCGCCTTTGGATTTTACCTTCTCCATATTATTCACAAGGGAGCCAAGCATCAAGATAGAACGAGGCGACAGAATAGCCTACCGCATTTTGGCTACCGTCGCGTGCGCGCGCCCGCTAGTGGTACCTCCCCACTAGTAAGGGTTACTTGTCGCATGCGGGCGTGGCACGCAGCTAGCAGGTATTTACTAGTAGCGTGTTGCCGTGGCACGTTCCCAATAAGTTCATTGGCAACGTGTTGCCCCGCACGCCGCCAATATAAGTAACTAGCAGCACACTGCCCGCACGCTGCCAATGCTTGTATGGCTGCCTACGTTGCCGTTTCTCTGTATGATACATACACATGCAGTACCAAATATATACACACATCCATTATGATACAATTATACGAGTGACCAAACCATTATTTGATCTCAAATGTTAGAAACTACGTTCACAAGCAAGTTAGTAATCTAAACTAAAATCATACAAATGAGAAATGCAGTCATGATGAGCAGCATCAGGACGAAGGTGGCGTATCTAGTTTTCGCCTCCACCGAAGTTTTATCCCGTTTGTAGATGCAGCTGCTAAAATGGTGCACCTGTATCCAACAGTCTTTTCAATTGGCAAAGACTCCGGGAACTCTACCCTTCTAAACGACATACGGCGGCATATCCATGCACAAGATAAATAATATATGTCACTAAAGAAAATTCATAGATAATATACGATGTAGTGCCACAATATTTGAAAAAAGAATCAAGTACCCAGAGATGAACCTCATATAAAGACACGCAATAAAAGAGGTCAACCAATAAGACCAAGTTAAATACGTAAACAATGTGCATGGACATATGATAAGATATTTTTGGATGCCTCTTTCATTCAACGGTGCCAGAGTATAATCATCAGCAAATGCATTCGAACATAAAGACACATGGCAAAAGAGGTCAACCAACAAAAACAAGTCAAATACACAAACAATGTGCAAGAACAATTTACAACACAGGACTTATAATTATTGATTGTTCTAGTTTATTGACCGTATTTTTGTGGTATCATATTTGTAATGATTATTATTTATCATTCATGCCCAAATAATCATGAAAAAAAGCATCATATATTATACATATTCTTTCCAACAGTTCTTCATTAGCTACTCGCGAGTTTTGTGAGTCGAGCCGAGTTTTAAATCTGGACTCGGTTGTTAAACGAGTCGAGTCAAGCTAAATCGCTAGTTGACCGAGCTTTAACGAGTCGAGCCAAGCAGCTCGGCTCGAATTTCTTTCCTAGCTGCTACAAGGAACAAATCACTCTAGAGGGACTTCTTTTCTGTAACTTTTATTTCATTTTTTGGTTGTGTGCATCCCTATTGTCATTAGAGCACTGCGTTGTTGCATAGATTGGGTGTAGTTGATATCTTCTCGATATTAATATATTTCCTTTATGCAAAAAAATACGATTCATAAGAACCCTGTATGGAGAGACACTAACTCAATCGAATGAGTTGAAGAATCTGGTGAATGGGGTGGAGCTTAATGATCTGCCTGATATATTATCATGAAGAATTAGGAAATATGGGAATTTCAAAGCGAAATATTAGTACTTGTAGCTAATATCTAACTGGATCTAACCCACATAAATCATTGTGGAAAACCAAGATTCCTATGAAGGTAAATTTTTTGTTATGGTTGGTGCTTAGAAATAGCATCCTAACCAAAGGTAGTCTCATCAGTGTTTAAAAAAAGATAGTCTCATCATGAGAGCTTGGATAGGAAATACTCAATGCCATTTCCGTGGCCACAATGAAACTGCTAACCACTTGCTATTTGGGTTTTCCTTGTCCAAACAGATCCGGCAAAAGTAGTTATTTGTGTTAGTGTTTGCGACAGAGAGGTTCAGATGAACCTGGACAGTAGTTCCGATAGAGGTAGTCGGCAGTTCAAACCATATTGTTGTTGATCTGATCGTAACTATAAGATCAATATCAAACCGTCTGTTGTAACCTTCCTTGTATCTAGCTCTGTCGTTGTTGGCCCCTATATATATTAACACGTAACCGATGGAAGTCCCCATCGTTCCCACAACATCTCATACGATCATATGGTATGAGATCCAACTTCCTATAAAACACATCTATGTGCCTCGCCCCAGCCTCCATCAAGAACATGACGAACCCCCTTGCAGGCATCAGCGTCAATGAGAAGTTGACGAGGAAAAACTACCTCATATGGCAGTCGCAAGTACTGCCTCCTCTCCGCGGCGCCCGTCTCATGAGCTTCCTCGACTCCAAGACCGAGCCGCCGCCAGAAGAGATCACCGTCAACAAAGATGGTAAGTCAAGACGAGAGCCAAACCCCGCCTACGACGCGTGGGTAGCTACGGATCAGCAGGTCCTCACGTTCCTCCTCGGCTCCCTCACGCCGGACATCCTCGTCACCACCATCAGGATGGAAACGGCAACTGAGGTTTGGGGGCGATCGAGGCGATGTTCGCCTCCCAATCCAGAACGCGGGTCTCCAACCTCCGCGTCGCCCTCGCCAAGACGAGGAAGAAGAACATGACCACGGCGGCCTTCTTCACCGAGATGAAGGGCTTCACCGACGATCTCGCCGCAGCAGGCCGGCCTATCAACGAGGAAGAACTCGTTGAGTACCTCCTGGCCGGCCTTCATGAAACCTGCAATCCCCTGTTCGCCCCCATTGGTGGCGGACCTGTACTCCCAGATCACCGCCTACGACAACCGCATCGAGCTCCTCACCGACGGTGCCATCAGCGGTGGGAGCAGGCTCTCCGCCAACTCTGCTCAGCGTGGTCGTGGAGGACCACGCGGCCGTGGATATCATGGTGGGCGCAGAGGAGGACGTGGCAACGGCAACCGTGGCCACGGTCGTCGTGGTGCCAGCAACCCACGTCGTGGAGGAGGCAGGAATGGCGGCAAGGATCGTGACCTCGTTACCTACCAGATCTGCGACAAGCCAGGACACGAGGTGTGGAAGTGCTGGCACCGCTATTCCGACGACGAAGAAGAAGAGGAGGAGAAGGGCGCCAATGATGTGTCCTATGGCGTGGACACCAACTGGTACGGCGACACCGGTGCCACTGACCACATCACCGGTGAACTCAACAAGCTCACCATGAAGGAGAAGTATCATGGCCGTGATTAGATTCATGTGGCAAATGGACAAGGTACGAGCGTTAGTCATGTTGGTCATGCAATAGTTGATACCCACTCAAAATCCTTGCATCTTAAAAATGTTCTCCATGTTCCACATGCCACACAAAAACTGGTTTCCATTCATCGATTTACTAGAGATAATCATGTCTATATTGAATTTCATCCATGGTTTTTCTATGTCAAGGATTGAGCAACGAGGAGGGTACTTCTCAAGGGTAGGTTCGTGCATGGGCTCTATCCATTGATTTCTTCATCTTCAGTCAAGAATAAACAAGTTTGCAATGTCATCAAGCCTTCAGCTTCAAGATGGCATAGTCGTTTAGGGCATCCCTCTTTTCGTATTATTCAACAAGTGCTTAGTCAACTTCCTTACATGGGGTCTACTAGTGTATCCACTTTTTCCTTACAACTTGTGTTCTCAGATGTTTGGGGACTAGCACCTAGCTCAGTAGGGAAATATACATATTATGTAAGTTCATTGATGATTTTAGAAAATTTTCATGGATTTATCTTCTAAATAAAAAATTTGATGTATTCCAAATATCCATAACTTTCAGCAACTTGTTGAACGACAATTTGATAGAAAAATTATTGCCCTACAATCCGACTGGGGAGGAGAATATGAGCACTTAAACTCCTTCTTTCAAAAAATTGGCATTGAGCATCATGTGTCATGCCCCCATGCTCATCAGCAAAATGGATCCGCAGAACGCAAGCATTGCCACATTGTAGAAGTAGGCCTTGCTCTTCTTGCTAATGCATCCATGCCACTCAAATTTTGGGATGAAGCATTCTTGACCGCTACCTATCTCATTAACATGTTGCCTAGCAAAGTCATAAATAATGAAACACCCATGGAACGTCTTCTCCACAAAACGCCAGACTATGCATCTCTTCGCATCTTTGGTTGTGCTTGTTGGCCAAACCTTCGACCTTACAACCAAAGGAAACTTGCCTTCCGTTCAAAACAGTGCGTCTTTCTTGGTTATAGCCACATGCATAAAGGAGTCAAGTGCTTAGATGCAAACTCTAGTCGAGTCTACATATCACGTAACGTTGTTTTTGATGAAACGGTGTTTCCTTTTGCTAGTCTCCATGAAAATGCCGGCGCTCTCCTACGCAAAGAAATTCTCCTTCTCCTAGCGTCTCTTCAGAATCATCCCGTGTCATCTCCTGAGAGGGAACATCATTGCAATGAGCTAACATCTAATGACTCTGAAGTGCCTGTATTAAGTCCTACGCAGGTACAGTTGAATGCAGAAAAAATTGTGCAAAACGATGGTCATACAGAGGAAAACAGGCACCTGGACGCTGGTGCACCACCTGGCGCCAGACACAAGGCGAATCAGCCTCGGATCACGGAGATTCCCGACCGCCAAGGATCAACCTCGGGATCGCACGCGTGCCTTCCGGCACAGACACATCGCTTGGACCCACGACAGCGACATGCGTAAGGACACGGGAGACAGGACCGCGCGACAGCGCGTCACCAGCCGCGGCATCGAGGCACACGTCCGGCGAATCAACGGACGACGCGTGGACCGCACCAAGCCTAGGAGAGCGGGAACCCACGCCCACGTCACCGACAACATCAACTGCGGGATCCGCGCCATCTACTGCTACAACTGATTCAGGTTCAGGGGGATCTTCTGCACCAGCGCCCCATGCAGCTCAGCCTGTTGCGCCGGTATACAGGACAAGATCAAGAACTGGCCATGCTAAACCAAAAACTTACACGGACAGCACTGTCCGCTACGGTTTGTCTTGCTCTTCTGATGAACCTGAGAATTTGCAAGTAGCATTAAAAAACAAACAATGGAACCAAGCTATGGATGAAGAATATAAAGCATTGCTAGATAATAAAACATGGCATCTAGTACCTTAGAAAAGGGGTAGTAATCTGATAGATTGTAAATGGGTCTATAGGATTAAAAGAAAAGCTGATGGCACTATTGATAGATATAAGGCTAGATTGGTAGCTAAAAGTTTTAGACAACGTTATGTCATAGACTATGAAGATACTTTTAGTTCAGTTGTTAAAGCTGCTACTATCAGACTTGTTCTAGCCATTTCAGTTTCCAAAGGCTGGAGTTTGAGGCAACTTGATGTGAAGAACGCGTTTCTCCATGGTGTTCTGGAAGAAGAGGTCTACATGAAACAACCACCAGGTTATGAAAATCCCAATGTGCCTCATCATGTGTGCAAGCTTGACAAATCACTCTATGGGCTGAAGCAAGCACCAAGAGCATGGTTTTCCAAACTATGTTCTAAATTACAAGAGCTTGGTTTTATGGCATCAAAGGCTGACACGTCATTGTTCATATACAACAAGTTAGGTATAATTATATTTGTGCTAGTTTATGTTGATGATATCATTGTTACTAGCTCTTTCAACAAAGCCATTACTGCACTCCTTCAAGATCTTGGTTCAGCATTTGCATTAAAAGATCTAGGTGATCTCCATTTCTTTCTGGGAATTGAAGTAAAGAAATTTAAACAAGGCATTGTATTAACCCAAGAAAAATATGCTCTAGATTTACTTGACAGAGTTTGTTTGAAGAGGTGCAAAAGTCTGCCTACCATTGTCGTCATCAGACAAACTCTCTCTCACAAAGGGAGAACTCCTAGGACCAGAAGATGGTACAAGGTACAGGAGCATTGTTGGAGCCTTACAGTATCTGACTCTCACAAGACCAGACATTGCCTTTTCTGTTAATAAGGTGTGTCAGCTCCTTCATGCACCTACTACTGTACATTGGACAGCTATAAAAATAATATTGAGGTATGTCAGTGGAACAGTTAGTCTTGGTCTCACTTTCAGAAAATCATCCTCTGCATTAGTGAGTGCTTTTTCAGATGCTGATTGGGCAGGCTGTGTTGATGATAGAAAATCCACAGGAGGTTTTGCAGTCTTCTTTGGATCTAATCTAATTTCTTGGAGTGCTAGAAAACAAGCAACAGTATCAAGATCAAGCACAGAGGCTGAGTATAAGTCTCTGGCAAATGCCACAGCTGAAGCTATATGGATTGAATCTCTATTAGGAGAACTTGGAATTCAAAGGAGTAAACCGTCATGTTTATGGTGTGATAATATGGGTGCAACTTATCTATCTGCTAATCCTATTTTTCATGCCAGGATGAAACATATTGAAATTGATTTTCATTTTGTCAGAGAAAGAGTTGCTGATAAGCAACTAGAAATTCGATTTATTTCATCCAGAGATCAAGTAGTAGATGGTTTCACTAAAGCCTTACCTACCAGACAGTTTGAAGAATTCAAGCACAATCTCAACCTAAAGAAGGTTGTGATTGAGGAGGGGTGTTAGTGTTTGCGACAAAGAGGTTCAGATGAACCTGGACAGTAGTTCATATAGAGGTAGTCGGCAGTTCAAACCATATTGTTGTTGATCTGATCGTAACTATAAGATCAAGATCAATCCGTGTTTTCCTCTGTCTGTTGTAACCTTCCTTGTATCTAGCTCTGCCGTTGTTGGCCCCTATATATATTAACACGTAACCGATGGAAGTCCCCATCGTTCCTACAACATCTCATATGATCATACTTTGTGCATTAGATTTGGCAACGCTTTCCGACAACTACAATGATATGTGTGTGGAGGGGTAGCAGTTTGTCGGACCATTTGAAAAACTAGGAATGATGCTTGTTTGAAAAAGACAGTTTCCTGATGATCCTACAGGTGTTGTCTATAGGTTGTGAAATCTTCTTAACTCCTATACAATAGTATTGCAGAAAAATCAAGACAAGGGAAGAATTGAAGACGGGTAGGAGGGGATAAAGCTGGTGATTCAGGAATCTTATGCTAGATCTTATGGTTGGGCTCATGCGCTAGCGAGGATCACTGGAGCTCGAAGCGTGTGTTCTTGTGTGTATGGTTTCTTCTTACTTTTATCCCCGTTCTTGTTTGAGAGATGGCTGATATGTGTGTAGCCCTTGCTTGGTGGCAAAAATGTAAGGTTGTTAGTTGTGATGGGTTGTATACATTTTCAGTCTTTTCTATTATTTTCTTTTTTCCGAAATTTTGCAAGACTTGTGAAGTTTGCTAAAAAAAACCTCACCAAATCCCAAATTCACACATATTTGAAAGCATATTTGGTTTTACTGTATCAGCCTAGTTTAATCCACATTTTCTCCACTTTTTCCAAATTTATTGTATTTTTTTCAATAACCAAATACTCTACCCTACCTAGTGTTAGTGGGTTGTGGATTGGAGTTTTCATGGTGATTAATTTAAGGGGATTTGGTGAAGTGTTCTCACCCATCTCGGTGGAGATTATTCCAATTCCTCATGAAATATTTAGTATCAAACAAGACCTTTGTTAAATGGAATCTCGAGGGCCATCCAAAAGGTTTGACGTGGACGCGATGCTCGAGTTGGCACCAACATTGTTCCTTCCATAGAACGTCGGCTTGGACGGAGCTCTGAGTGAGACACTTTCACTTCCAAGCATCATGACCACCGACGACATCACCGGCCGGTCCGCCGGGCTACCCTGAACGCATAGAAGCCCTATGTGGATGCATTTCAACGCTTCGCTTTCCGAGAAGCTGCTTCTCATGGACAGGTCCATCATACTCAATACTGTCCCGGCCGTCCAATGCTCCCACATCTGCCATTTACAGCAGCCGTGAGACAAACTGGGTCGCAACAATATCTGATACATATATTCATGATCACGATCTGCAAGGCACTTACCATAGTTAAAAGATTTTCCGATTGCTGGGAATTGTAGATGTCGTTGTTCTTCCTCCCGGTCAGGATCTCGAGAACCATGACCCCGAAGCTGAACGCGTCTGATTTCACTGAGTAGTTTCCTCGCGTCGCATACTCCGGCGCCATGTACCCACTAGAAACATCATATGAAATTCAATTTAGTTTAAATTTCTTTGTACTGAATGGCTAGGTAACTAGTGTTACGTGAACGAGAATATATATAGTTTCTAAGGTACTGACTATGTTCCGACGACACGGTTCGTGACGGCCTGCGTCTGGTCTCGCCCGAAGAGCCTGGCGAGGCCGAAGTCTGAGATCTTGGGGTTCATGTCGTTGTCAAGCAAGATGTTGCTGGCTTTGAGATCACGATGCACTACTTTGAGTTGGGAATCTTCATGGAGGTACTGCATGCCTCGGGCGATTCCGTTTATGATCTTGTACCTATGTACCCAGTCAAGCTGCTCACGTCTCTCGGTGTCTACGCAACGCCCATAAATTCAGAACGTAGGATCAGTACCAAATGCTGAGCAGAAAATGGAGATAGCAACTGAAATAGTAATAAATATGTAAATGTGATTCTGAGTTGGCACCAAATATGATCTTGTCAAGGCTCCGGCCTGGGACAAACTCGTAGACGAGCAGCCGCTCCTGCTGCTCCAGGCAGACGCCAACAAGCGTAACGAGGTTCTTGTGCTTCAGCTTAGCAACCAAGGCGAGCTCATTTTTCAGCTCCTCCACTCCTTGTGCTGAGCCCTTTGACAGTCTCTTCACTGCTATATCTTCGCCGTTGGGCAGAGTACGCTGTGCACAATGGAACCAAAACTAAGCTGAGCTATAAAAAATTCTAGTATTTTCTGATTTTCTCCGGTATATGTTCACTTGGTATGTACCTTGTACACCGAACCGAATCCGCCTTCTCCGAGCTTGTTGATTTCCGAAAAATCAACCGTTGCAGCACGCAATGTTGAAATGTCAATCAGCATGGAGTCTACACTGTCGATGTCCGCAGCTTCAGTAGAATAATTTGGATCTGTTTAAACATCAATGCTATTTGTTACCACAAGTTGGATGTGATTTTAGGCCCACCGTGAATTGTTATGCGCTACAAAATTAGATAAATTTTGCAGGACATACATGGCTGCTTTGCTTGTGCTAGCGCTCGCCGCCTCCTCCAGAGAAGCAAGCAAGCGAAAAGGTTAATTGCTGCTATAGTAGGAAGAACAACTATAAGAACCCAAGCAGGAACACTGTAGTTCCTCCCTGTGAATTAACCAATGTAACAGGACAGATGTTACAAATTAGAACTGAAATTTTTTTCGATAAAGAGAATATATTAATATCAAAAGATATCAAAATTAGAACTGAAATGACATTAGGTTAGTGTTGATCTGGACTTGTAAGCAGAATTTTGCCCCTAATTAAGACGAGAAAAATATATGATGGAGAACTAAGTCAAACGTATAAGTTACCTCTATTTCCTCCAGAGAGAACAAAATTTTACGAAATAGCAGAATATTATTGAAGTATATTGAACTTGAGATCAGCAAAAAAAAAATTTGCACCTAACTAATAAGACTAGAAAAGAGATAGGATGGAGAACTAATTCAGATATAGAAGTTAACTCTTATGAAATGGTAGTCTCTGGTGTATCACAATTCACAATTCCTTAGCAAGGACTGAGTGGGAACAAAGCTTTTGTGCCGCTAAAGTATCTTTGATTTCAGCTTCCAAAATGTGTACTCTAGAAAGATTGAAGGTACCTTTTCCGGCGGCCGTCACAGGCGTCAAAACATTGGGCACCCCAGCCGGCGCTGAGGCCGGTTCTCCGGAACTGGCCGGCGCTGAGGCCGGTGCTGGAGAACTGGCGGACGTTCCGGCCAGCCGCACCATGACCGGGCCATCAAAGAAGGGCACCGTGTCGTACCGGTAGCTGCACCTCATCCCAACAACCCTGGCTCCGATAGAGTCCGTGAACAGATCCGCCAAGTAGTCCATGTTCTGGACGAGGCAGTCCCGGCAGCGCGCCGGCGTGAGGTCCGGCGTGCACTGCGCCCAGGCGTACACCTTGGGGAACTCCCGGTCGAAGCCGGCCTCCCCGGACGCGTACAACCGCGTGGAGTTGTACACGGCGTAGCTCACGGTGGCGTTCACGAGCGCCGCCACAAGGCGCTGGAACCGGGCCGGCTCGACCGTGGCGTTGAATATGTTGCGGACCGGACGGCTCTGGCTGTATGTGCTGCCGTCGGTGGGGCGGGAATGGATGTTGGAGTAGTGGAGCACGCAGGAGTCGTAGAAGACGGTGGCCTCCTTGCTGAAGGGGCACGCGTTCGGCAGGTCCTGGAAGGCCTGGTCGAGGCAGGCGAAGCAGTAGGAGGCGTTGGCGTCGCCGCGGCAGAGCGCGAGAGCCCATACTTGGTCCGGAGCGGCGCCGACCTTGGCGGTGGCGAAGAGGACCGGGGACTGGGAGGCGTTCTTGGGGAGGGTGGCACCGATGCGGTTGATGTTCGCCAGGTAATGGCTCTTGGCCGTGTAGGTGCTCGGGCCGCAAATTACCCACGGGTACGCTTCCGCCGCGGGGGAAGGTAGCAACGCGACGGCGACGATGGCCAAGGTCAGGAGGAGCTCGTGAGCCGCCATTCTAGCACCGAAGGCCTTGAATGCAGCCGCATTGAGCGCGCATGCGTATATAGAGTCAACTCAATTCTTAAAGTCTTGAGTGCTGGCCAGTATACATTGCATATAGATATAGAAAATGGTGACCACTTTTCCACGCAGGACAGACGGTGAAAAGTGACAAAAAAAAATAGACTAGCCTTTTTATCTGAACATTTACCACAAAATAAACCCGTTTTTGAAAATATTTCTGGTTTTGACTCTTTCACACACGCCTGCTCCACGAAGATAAGAGTGTCACCGTAATACCAGAAGGGCGCAGAGTGTATCTCTCCACCATTGTGGCGAGCAATATATCATCATAAACTATCCAAGTTCATATACCTACCTTTCGATGCACCTGATTAGAACCTTTTTGATTACCTTAATATGGAAACGTGTAAGGAAACATTGCCCCTAAGTGTGTTTTTGTTAATTAATGATAATCTTCTATAGACTAATGTTTTTATTGTGTTTATATGAAGGGATATTTCATAGACCTTGCTTGTAGTCCATGCGTTGGATTCAAATGTGGATGCCATGAATATAGGGTCAACTCAATTCTTGAAGTCTTGAGTGTTGGGCACTGGGCAATATACATTGCATATAGAAATTGGTGACCACTTTTCCACGCAGGGTCAAAACTAACAAAAATAGACTAGCCTTTTTTATCTGAACATTTACCACAAAATAAGCCGGTTTTTGAAAATATTTCAGGTTTTAACTCTTTCACACGACGCGTGTCCCACGAAGATAAAGTGACACCGACACACCGTAGTACCAAAAGGGCGCAAAGTGTATCTCTCCACCATTCGGGAGGAGCAATATATCATCCTAAACCATCTAAGTTCTTATACTACCTTTCGATGCACCTGATAAAACATTTACGATTAGCTTATTGTGGGAATGTCTAGTGGAAACCAAGGCACACCTTTTAGAGGACATTTGATATTCTCATGGTCCAAAGACTTGTGCATACGAGAACAACATGATGATTACGGTGGTGGTGGTGGTGACGACGACGACGATGAATGGCAAAACTATCTCGTAGTATAGCATATCACTCAATCAGTTCAGTACCCTTGTTCTTTTAACAATATACACTCATTGTTGTTGGCATCCTTGTTACTTTAACTATGCACATTATCAGTAAAACGTGTTCATCACACAACACATGAGCTAGTGCCAAAAGCGGGACTAGGAATAACTTGATCTTTATATCTCTACGCGTGCTTATGAATTTTCTTTCGAATCTCGTGTTTCAAGAACCGCCACAGTTAGAGTATAAATAAATAAACACTAATCATATAGTTGGATTTAAATAATAAAATTTATTGATTCTAGGGCAGAATTCCTTGAGTCGTAATTTGTTTATATTTATGGCATGCTTGCTTTCTTTAATCCAATATATAGGGTAGACTCCATCAAATCCTAAATGGCTAAGATGTGCATGAAATTCAAATTTCATTTATAAATATGTATATATTTATATAGAGTTTGTCGTATGTATTGTGGTTAGTCTAACCACTCTGGACCCAATAAGTTAGGGGACCAAAATGTACTTCATTGTGTTTTAGATACATTGGAGATGCAATGGACCATTGTCTCATCAATAAGGAAGGTGTTGTCGCCATATGATGATTGAAGACAAGCTAGGATGATCGACAACGAAAGCTTATCTATTACATTGCACCATTGTTATCTCGGTAACAAGTATTTTATTCATGCATACTCTTTTTGCATCTAACATCTTGTAGGTTGCATCTTGGCATGAAAGTTTTTATTTGCAAATGTTGCAATTTTTGCAAAGATCTTTAAAATAAAAACTTTTTGTTTCTTATGTGAGTAAGTTGAGATGATGGATATAATGGGGAGTATATAAAATCATGTTTATGATTCATCAATCCCAAATATGTCCTTTAGCAATTTATCTCTCATGTGCAATATTGTTGAAATTGCATCTTGAATCCTTATTTTGATACTTGTTGCCTTTCTTAATTCATCTCAACTAGATTTAGTTCCTTTATTGCTAGCTGTGATATATTTGAGATTTTGATTGGATGAAGTTCATTAATATGCCATGAGAGAAAAGGGATCCCTTGTCTATATATGCTTTCAAGTATAAACCCTTTTGGCATATCTTATGATTTCATCTTGGATATCATGTGTTCTTTATTTTATCTGAACTTTTGTGTGTGCATGTTTCTTTTTGGATTTTTCACCATGTTGTCCACCTAGAAACTTATATACACGAGAGTATTAATCTCTTGTCTTGATATCCTTGTTATTTGCCGACCAACCTTCTTTTCCATTTGGTTTTTGGTGTGTTGGTAAGAATTTTTTTATGAGTGCTTAATTTACTTTGATTGAATCTTCTTGCACTTATATCTCTTGAATGTTTTTGAACTCAAGTTTGTCTCTTCTTTTTTTAAATGATGCAGAGGGAGTGAGAATTCTCTAATGAACATTGGGGAGCTTCCTTATTTCGTTTAGAGCATTATTTCTCTCTTATCATGACATCTTGTTTCTAATTGGTTCTTGGGATTCTTTGATTTCTTGCTTCTTTCGTTAAAGTTTGTTATCCTTGTTATTTATTTGCAATATTTGATCCTCAATATGGTTTGAGTTCTTCCATATATTCATACTTGGATAAGTTGATGACGTTGGGATTCCAAGTACAGTGTTGTGTCAGCAAAGTATTTCCCCCACAAGGGTGACTCGAGGGTTTAAATCGAACTTTCGGGGAACTGAGCAAAGAGTATTCTCTTATCTCTTCTTCTAGCAATCCTGCAAAGTAAAATAAAATCCTTGTTTCCCCAACTCCACCGTGTAGTTGTCAAGCACAAGGTTTCGTGTAAGTAAATAAAACACAAGTAAAAATAAAGCGAGTATAACTAGATAAAATATAGTAACTGAGTAAAAAACTGTAAATGGGTTGATTGTTTTTGGTGTTTTGGATTCAAATAAGAAAAGAAATATTTTTTGTATTTTCAGATTAAAATAGTGCAGCAGATAGAAAACAAGATAAACACAATATAAATGTGGTTCTTATGATAATAAAGTGGACCGGGTTCATGGGTTCACTTGACTATTCTCTCTTTTAAGTTGTATTGGACAAATAGTAATTCATCAATAAGATACGAGGATGCAAAATAATAACATGAGTAATATAAGCATTCATATGGGCATCACGTCCTAACATAGAGATGATGCAACACACCTCTCTTATACTCCACAAGAAAGGAAAAATTCCATGCAATCTTGTATTAAGAATTAACAAAGTATAGTCATAAGTACTTTGAAATGATGTTTGAATATCAAATATGCTACCTTGACCAAACAAGATCATTACTTTTGTCACGTGAAGAACATAACACATGCATTCACTTTATCCCTAGTGAGGTAGCAAAACAAAAGGGCAAAGCCATAATAGATCATGAATTTATTGTCACTATTTAATCATTAAAACCATGCTACTCCATCTAATACACACATCACCCCACACATGCTCTTGCATAGATGTTGGATCAGAACAAATACTTAAGAACGGGGTACATAATATGCATCTATCAATACATCTTACACATAATACGATCATATCGCATAGCACAATATCATAGAATAAGGATCCACCAAGAGGTATTACAAATATGACCATAATCCTGTGAGGTAGCTCATATGGCACTAAGAACTATGAAGAACATGAAAGAAAGAGATCAAGTTACTGCCACAAACCCGTAGTATAGAGGTGGTCGACTCTCCCTTGAACATGGTGATGATGATGAAAACGTTGGAGAAGGTGGAGATCCCTCTGACGGTGATCCCGACGGAGTTTCCCCCTCCAATCTTCTTTGCTGCATGCCTCTCTTTTCGTGTTTCTGTCTTCTGCGGCGCTCTCCTCCCGAGAACTCATTGGGGCCATATATATAGTGATTTTTAGGTCAAAATACGTCGATGGGCAAAATAATCAGGTCAATTGGACGATCAACGGTTGAAAGAGTATGGGTGGCGTGCCCTACATGTTTGGGCGTGCCACCTGTGCTCTTTTGGGCCTCAGACCCATCCAGGCCTCTTACAAAGATCCAGGGTGATTCTCCCGATGAAAAAGTAACGCTACAAAAATCTCAGGTCAATTTGACTCCGTATAGGTCTTTGAAAGTGAAAAATACACAAATCAAGGAATTCCTGTTCTGCAGAGTTATAAACCAAATAAATAGGATCATTGGTAAATCCCCATAAGTCAATGTAAAACATAGTAATAACATCATATATGTTGTAAATATGTGGGAATTCAATATGATAAAGGATAAAGTTCATGTATGCATTTTGCATGCATCATAAGTGCATATAAATTCACTCATTTTATGAGAAATGCCACACATTGGGGAGGAACTCATCCTATGTTTGTCTCCAAATTTCTTCATCCATTTTGGTATTTGTTGTCAACGGGGGAGAAGTTTAGAGGGTTTAAGGTAAGTGGCTTTATTCTTAAGATTGGTTTGTTCTTAAGTGTTTGCCTCTCTTGCATCTCATATTTATTATGTTTTCCATGGTTGAATATACAGTGTAAATTATCCAAAGGTTAAGCTTGACAATATATGCAATGAAATTCAAGTCCATTACACGTGCATATATTATGGGAGAGTTTACCCTATATATGTTGGTTCTACTCACATCTCTTGCATTAGTTGTAGTATGTGTGAGTAGAATAAGTTTTGATTTGTAATAGTAGGTTTGTGTTACTTGATCTTATCAAATACTACCTCTTGTATTCATTATATAAACCCTCTTATTGAGATAGTCATCAGTTACCAAAATGGGGGAGATTATAAGGGTACTTTGCCCCTATGTTTATTTTGGGTAATTGATAACAATTCCTATGGACTGATGTTTTTGTTGAGTTGAGTTTTTGTTTGAAGAAATACTCCATAGGTTTTGCTTGAAGACCATATGTTGAATTCAAGATAGTTGATGTCAAGAGAGAAGTTTTGGCTAGAAGTTGGTGTCACAATCCTCCAAGCCTCATGAGTTGAGCCATTGGTGACCAAGACTTAGGGCATGCAAATAATTGAGGTGTTCTGGCTTCAATGAAGCATGAGCGTTCTCATGAAGATCAAGCGGGATGCAATTAATTCTCTCACCCTCTTATGGTGTTGGCGTCACTATGTGAAAAGGGAGAGGAAGAAGGCTACAATGGAACTCGAAGACGGAGTTCGGAAGCACGCGACAAATGAACTCAAAGACGGATTTTGGAAGAGAGCGATAATGTAGTCTCCCCCTTTCGCTTTTTCTTGAGTATAGGACCTCACAATATTAAGAGGGGAGCTAAGCTTTTATTTGGTACTTGGCTCAAATCATTTCATCTCTACTTCCATCAAAGTTTTCCATCTTTTTCCATCAAATTTTTCCACATTCATCGTGGCGTTTCTCTGTGTGGGGTTCTTGAGCTTGTTGGTAGCTTTTCAACAAGCCCAATTTCATCGAAAACTGAATCCGTATGCAAATTCTATTGCATTTTCGAGTTTGGAGTTTTTATCGATTTGTCTTTTTAGTTTGGTAAAATCTTTCTTATTTATTTTCTTACTACATGGTTGGACTATGATGTTTCAATGCATAAAGTTGTAGACCTCGTTGCTGTGATTTCAACGAGCCCAAGATTATCAAAAACGAAGTCCGGATGTAAAAGTTATGGCTTTTTCCGTGTCGAGTGTTCCTGCAGTTTTGTATGGGCGGTCATACCAGGTGTTTGGCTGGTATGACCGGGCATACACGCCCGTACAACAGTTTTGTCCAATCATATTGGGTCTGGAGCCGGTATGACCGGCCATGCACGTTCCTGCACGATTTTGACATAAAAACGGCTAGTTTTGCTATATATGAAAGGGGCTAATTAAGTCGGTGGATCTTTAGCTTGGCCATTATTTTGAGATTCATATCAAGTTCTCCATCCTTTTACTCTCTCTTTCACTCTTCTCCACCAAGTTTTGGATCAAGAGAGATTTAACCAACAACTTTGCGAGTGGATCCATCCAATTGAAAGATCTTTTCATCCTCTCTCTATCCACCGATCAAATTTGCGATTTGAGCCTTGTGTCAAGTTCTAGCTTCGATCTTGTTACTCTTGGAGGTTGATGACTACTAGGCGGTAGCAGTTGCCGGGAGCGATCAAACTGTGATCGAGCCGGAAAGTTTGTACATAGTGGAAAGGACTCCTACTTCATTGAAGGAGCACACGGAGAAGAAGGTGAGCCTTCGTGGCGTTCGGTGTCCTTCATGGTAACCGCACCTCTCCAACAGTGACTAGCTTCCCCTCAAGGAAGTGAACATCGGGATACATCGTTGTCTCCGCGTGCTTCGGTTATTTCTTTCCACGTATTTAATTTGCGATAGTCATCGAGTTTGAAGTTCTTGATATATTATTTTGTCATATAGGGTGCTCGACGTAGTTTATATAGGCCACATTATTTATCTGCATAGCCTAAAATTGCAAACAAGTCAAGAAAAATTTTCTAGAACCTATTCACCCCCTCTAGGTTACTAACATTGAACTTTCACTCTCAAGTTCATCAAGCGGCTCGTTTGCCGCTTCGACGTACCCAACCGCATCATCACCGACAACGGCTGCAAGTTCAACAGTGGCTTGTTCAAAGGATCTTCACCTGAGAAGCAAGGCTGAGCACGCCAATGTTGTGGTGCTCAAGGGTCTGAAGACCAAAAGCTTCAAGAACAAGCTCAAAGCCAGCAGCAAAGGCTGGCTCGACGCTCTCCCGTTTCGTACTACAGTCGATCCGCACTACAAGGACCAAGCCTACAGGTGAGACACCCTTCTTCCTCGTCTACGGGGCGAAAGCGGTCCTTCCCACCAAGCTCAAGCATGGGTCACTGCGGGTCCTCGCCTTCGACGAGGCCCACCAGGACGACATGCGAAACGATGACATGCTCCTACTCGAGGATGCTCGTCGCCAGGCCGCTGTTCCCGTAGCCCGGTACCAGCAAGGTTTGCGCCGCTACCACAGCCGCAACATCCGCCCTCGTACGCTTGAAGCTGGCGACCTTGTCCTTCGAACGATCCTCTCTCGATAAGGCCTACACAAGCTCTCGCTGATCTAGGAAGGGTCGTTCAGGATCGTGCATGTTTCCGGCCTAGCTCAACACGGCCGAAGATGGAGGATGGTGACCCGGTGCGGAACCCATTGAACAATCTTGAAGGTTTTCAAATTCTTTTTCTTAGAGGACAATCTTGTACTTTTCTGAAGGCAACCGCTGAAAAATAAAATAGATGTCAAACCAAAGCTATAAATACCAATAAGGGTTCTCACATAAATTTAATTTAGACTACAATGTTAAGGCTACACGTACATGCATAACTATTAAAATAATCAACCAACATCAGCAGTAGCAACACCAATATTTGAGGAAGAAAGTCCACTTTTCGTCCTTCAACTTTACGAAAAGTTCATGTTTCGTCCTAGAACTTTGTTTTGGTTCAAAGTAGACCCTAAACTTCCTAAATCGATCACTATGAAAGTTTAAAGGATTTAATGTCGATGTGTGCACCGGGTTATAAAAAACCACATATTACCCGATCTTACCGGACCAAAGTGAACCGGATTAGTTTTAGATGGTTGAACCGAACGTGCTAGCTAAAAAGAAGGAAACCTCCCTTAATCTCTCTCGTGATTCTCGTGGAGTCTGATATCGTTTCTTTCCCACGCCCACGCCGCCCTCTGCAGCGCCGCAAGCCACACGCCGCCATTGACATAGGCATCCCAAATGGGCCTGCCGAAGATAGTACCCGGGGTTTACTGAAGGCCCACTACCCGAAGAATAAGAAGATTCGGGAGCCCAAGATATATTAAGGAAAGTTAGAGTTGTAATAGGAAGTGTTATTTGTAATCTGGCGGGATGAGTTAGAAACCGTCCCGGACTCTGTAACTTGTACAACACGAATCCCTCGGCTCCGCCTCCTATATAAAGGGGGAGTCGAGGGACGAAGAGATCATCGAATCATTATTCACAAACCCTAGTTTTCATAATCGTCGAGTACTTTTCGGCTGAAACCTTCGAGATCTACTTGCCCTCTACTTCCAACTAAACCCTAGCCTATAATCCATAGGCATTGACAAGTTGATACCTTGTCAATTGGCGCCGACCGTGGGGATTAGAGGCGTAAGGATCTGATCTCGATGGCACGTTCAAGATCTTCGACATCATCAACCGCAAGCAACGCAATGGATCAATGTAAACAGATCGCTGCTGGTCCTGTCGATTTTGTTCCTCACCCACCCTCCCGTTTGGATGCATATGCGTATCTGGCGGAGCCTATGGAGATGACGTTCGGAAGGTTTCGCTTTCGCGTCGAGAAGGAAGGATCGTATCGTGTCGAAATTCCGATTTCGTCGGGATCGTCGGCGGTCGATTCCGATTTTTCAAGCTATACATCGTCAACTGAATCAGGAGAAGAAGAAACTTCGTCGACACGCTACGTCAGCACCAGGGCAAGAGAGAAACTCGCCAAGATCTTCAGCGACATGTCGTTCGAGTCATCTGCGGACTCATATGTAAGCGATGGCTCAAGCGATATCGACAGTTACGACTTCATCGACAAATCTATCACAGTGGGCAAGGTCTTCATCAATCTCAACGATGATGTCACCAAACCCAACATAGATCTGAATACAAAATATCATCAGATTTATGCTATTGAAGATCAAGAGGAAACATCTGAGGCTTTCGACGATTTGGGAAATCCATACGTCGATCCCTCTAATCTGCGACGAGGCCTGGGCAATAAATACGTCGGGCCACAACCGCGAGACAGAGTTCAACTTTCGCAAGCAGCGTGGGACAGAGCCGCGAGAGCTATGAACGGTACAGAACCAATGGCTACCACGGCCATACCAGAGGAATTACAAGCATATCAATATAGGCTCGCACGAGCTGCCAGAGAATTGGAAAAACAGACAGCTGAGTTAAACAGGAGAAAGAAGGCAGCTTCTGCATCCAGCAGGAGAAGGGCAGATCTAAGTCGACAATCTAGAACTTCGGGTGATAGCCACAGGGAGGCTCGGAACAGAGGAAGATCAAGGTTACAACACATACCCGAAGCAGAAAGAGAGCACTTGGTCCAAAACCTCGACATGTCCTTTATGTCGATAGACACAAGAGGGAACATCATCCCTAAGACACCAGAAGCTGGGTATATGGCGACACAAGCTTTTATCCTCGCATCTAAACCACCTCCAGGTGATCCAAGGGAAACACTATACAATATGGCAATAGCAGGAGTTGGAGCTATGGGGACAGCGTTTGTATCAACGCCTCCCGAAGGAGCGGCAAGGCAAAATAGTCCACGACCTGCAGCAGCAACAGCGGCAGCCCCTGAAGGACCAAGTGGAGCAAGAGATACGGCAGCACAGGCAAGGGTCGATAGAGCGCGGCAAAGCAGAAGGGAACATCGGCAATCCCCAGAGCTTAACGACGAAGATATGTGTGGCTTGCCATGTTTCACGAGGAGAGTCAGAAAAACTCGAGTCCCTTCAGGATTCAAGTTACCCGATAACTTCAAGAAATTCGACGGCCTTCAAGATCCAGAGGATTGGCTAGTTGATTATCTCGAGACGGTGAAGCTCACAGGAGGAACTAGGGCAACAGCTATGCAAAGCATCCAGGTGCATTTGAGTGGAGCCGCACGATCTTGGATAAAGAAACTTCCTCCAGGATCTATCGACAGCTGGGAAAGCTTCGAGGACGTGTTCATCAAAAACTTCCGGTCCACATGCAAAAAGCTTGCGTCGTTGGAGGAGTTAAGAGCATGTCGACAAAAGCCGGACGAATCAATGAGAAAATATATCCAAAGGTGGAATATCATCAAGAATTCAGCAGAAAATATATCTGACGAAAGAGCGATAGATGCGTTTGTCGCAGGAATCAGGCGTGGAGATTTTGTCGAAGACTTGGGAAGGACCAACCCAAAGACAGTATCCGCGTTAATGGAGATAGCCAACAGATGGGCAGACGGAGAAGATGCTGTTCACAACAAACGACACAGGTCGCCAGAGGAGGACCGTGGTCGAAATTATCAACCGAGGCGACGATTTCCCCGGCAGTACCCGAACTATGACGCTCCAGGACAAATTTCGGCAGGTTTTCGGGCAAACACAGGAGGAAACAACAGAGATGATTATCAGAGAAGCAGTGAGCAGCGAGGCGATAACAGGGACGATTCTCGCAACAACAGGCAAAATAGCGGGCCTAGGTTCCCGAGGCCTTTCGTTTCCCCCGAAGAAATGATGAATGGGCCGTGTCAGATGCATTTTTTCCTCGACAGCAACGGAAAAAGACAGTCAGGGCACCTGCAGAAAGACTGTCGTAATTTCCAGGCAATGCTAAGGTATGCAGAGCACGCTAACGCTCGGGCAGCACAGAGAAACCCTCGGGAACCCAGGAGCGAGATTCACTTGCCACCACCTCCCGTGATTACAGATGACAATCGACATCAGCTCAGAATAGCGGCAGCACCTCCACCACCACCTTATGTTGATCCTAACTCCAATGGAGTGGTGTCGATGATTCAGAAGGGAAGGCCATCTAATAGAGCTCAGAAAGTAATCTCACGACAAGTGTTTATGGCAGAAAAAATGCCTCCACCAACAGTCGAGTATCTTAATTGGTCAGGACAAGATATTGGCTTCACCATAGCAGATCATCCGCAGCAAGTTCCTCGACCAGGGCAGTCAGCACTTATTTTACCAGCAGTTATTGCGGGATTTGATGTCTCTCGAGTGTTCATAGACGGCGGCAGCAGCTTAAACCTTATGTATGCAGATACATTGAGGAAGATGAACATATCCTTAGCAAACTTGAAGCCAACAGACACAAGGTTCCACGGTATCACACCGGAGAAACCAAATTATCCATTGGGGAAGATCAATCTCGACGTTCAGTTTGGAACCCGAGAGAATTATAGAATCGAGAGGTTGGAATTTGAAGTCGTGGATTTTCCGTCGCAATACCACGCTTTGTTGGGACGACCAGCATATGCTAGATTTATGGCGGTGCCACATTACACATACCTATTGTGGAGGTTGCCTGGACCAAAGGGACCAATCACAGTTAAAGGAAGCTTCGTCTTAGCCGATAAGTGCGACAAGGATTTTCATCGACTATCAGAAACTTTCGGGATGCAAGCTGAGTATTTGGCATCAAAAAGTATGACTGACTACGATGTGCTGCCAGACGTTGGAAGGCCAAATAAAGAATCAACTTTCAACACCGAGAAAAATTCTAAGGAGGTGCAGATTCACCCGACAGACCCGAAAAAGACGACATCCATCGCAAATGACATGGACGTCGCATAGGAAAGCGCGCTCGTCGAGTTCCTCCGTGAGAACTGGAAGATCTTCGCATGGTGTCCAGCTGACATGCCAGGAGTACCCAGGGAACTTGCCGAGCACCACCTAAACTTGGATCCATTAGCGAGACCAATCAAACAACCTTTGCGGCGTTTTTCGGAACCAAACCGCAAAGCCATGCTGTCAGAAATCAATCGACTAAGAGAAGCTGGTTTTATCAAAGAGATATTTACAGAAGCCACATGGGTAGCAAATCCTGTGTTGGTGCCGAAGAAAAACACTAAGGTCCTTCGCATGTGCGTCGACTTTACGTGTCTCAATAAACATTGTCCAAAGGATCACTTTCCCCTCCCGAGGATCGATCAAATTATCGACTCCACGGCTGGATGTGAACGTCTTTCCTTCCTGGACGCATATTCTGGTTATAACCAGATCAGATTGAAAGAAGAAGATGAAGTAAAGACCGCGTTTATTACACCTTACGGCGTGTTTTGCTACAGAACAATGCCCTTTGGTCTAAAAAATGCGGGAGCAACATACCAGAGGATGATGCAGAAGTGTTTGGCGACACAGATTGGGAAAAACGTGCAAGTATACATCGACGATGTCGTCATAACATCAAAAAAGGGGGCAACGTTGATCGAGGATCTCAAAGAAACCTTTGATAACCTCGACAAATTCTGCCTAAAATTGAACCCGACGAAGTGTTCTTTTGGCGTCCCAGCAGGAGAACTTCTGGGGTTTCTAGTTTCAGCAAGAGGGATTGAAGCAAATCCCGACAAAATACAAGCTATCGTAACAATGAGGAAGCCAACAAAGTTGAAAGAAATACAGCAGCTAACTGGGCGAGTCGCAGCTTTGAGCAGATTCGTTGCCAGGCTAGGAGAAAAAGCGTTACCATTTTACGCTCTGATAAAGCAAGGAGATAAGTTCCAGTGGAACGAAGAAGCCGACAGAGCTTTCGAGGATTTGAAGCACACAATTTCGACACCACCAATTTTGGTGGCGCCGAAGGAAAAAGAACCTCTCCTGCTGTATATTGCAGCCACGCCCCAAGTGGTTAGCATAGTGCTAGTTGTCGAAAGAGAAGAAGAAGGAAAACTCCATGGAGTGCAGAGGCCAGTATATTTCATCAGTGAAGTTCTGTCGCCTTCCAAACAGCGGTACCCGCAGTACCAAAAACTAGCATATGGAGTAATTGCAATGGCAAGGAAGTTGCGCCACTATTTTTCGGCACACCCGATAATAGTAGTCAACGAAGCACCTCTTTCAAATATACTAAACAATCCAGAAGCTACAGGGCGTGTCTCCCTTTGGGGAATAGAACTTTCCCCTCGGGACATCACGTATGAAAAAAGAAAGGCAATCAAGTCGCAAGTTCTGCCAGATTTCATTGCAGAGTGGATGGAGCTACAAAACACGGGACCCCCAGATTTATCGAGAACCTGGACCATGAATTTTGACGGGTCCAAGAGAGTAGAAGGAGCTGGCGCAGGAGTAGTACTTATATCACCTGAAGGTGACAAGTTGAAATACGTCCTTCGGATGACGTTCCCTAACGCATCTAACAATGAAGCAGAATATGAAGCCCTCATACACGGGATGAAGATGGCGAAAGCTTGCGGTGCAACTCGACTAAAAATCTTTGGCGACTCACAATTGGTGGCTCAGCAAGTTATGAACCAATGTGATGCAGTCAATGATAGCATGATGGCATACAAGGAGGTGTACAATGAGCTCGAGAAGCTGTTTGATGGATGCGAGGTAAATCACATCAGTAGATTGAGCAATGATGAAGCCGACGTTCTCGCAAACATCGGATCGCAGTGCCTATCAATCCCGCCAGGAGTATTTTGGGAAGAAATAGCGGAGAGATCCACGAAGCCAAAAAAGGTGCAGAAAAAAGCAAAAGAGGAGAAAACTTCGACGCCTCTCAAAGAAACCACGGAGTTTGAAGAGGACCAAGAACTTGTGATGATGGTACAAATTCCATGGATGCAAGCATATATATCATACATCCTCGGGAAAGAAATACCCGACGATCCAGTTGAAGCAAGGCGAGTTATTCGACGATCCAAAGCTTTTATAGTGATCAAAGGGGAATTATACAAGCGAAGTATATCAGGCGTCCTGCAAAGGTGCGTCACACCCGAAGAAAGAAGAATAATTCTGAAGGATGTACACGAAGGAATATGTGGCCACCATGCAAGTAGTCGAGCTATTGCAGCCAAGGTTTTTCGAGCAGGATTCTATTGGCTGACAGCAATCGAGGATGCCAAGGAAATAGTAAGAACTTGCGACGCGTGTCAAAGGTTTGCCGCAAAACCTCACTCTCCAGCAGCAGAACTAACACCAATACCATTGTCGTGGCCCTTTGCCCAATGGGGACTTGATATGGTGGGTAAGCTACACAAAGCTTCGCCAGGAGGATATGAGTACTTGCTGGTTGCTGTCGACAAATTCACCAAGTGGATCGAAGCAAAACCGATAAATTCACCAGATGCAACATCAGCAATAAAATTCGTGAAGGGCATTGTTTTTCGATTTGGAGTACCTCATAGCATCGTCACAGACAATGGCAGCAACTTTACATCAAAGGAGTTCAAAGCGTACTGTGCAGAGGTAGGCATCAAATTGCACTTTGCGTCAGTTGCACATCCTCAAACTAATGGTCAAGTCGAGAAAGCCAATGGCATCATCTGCAATTGCATTAAGAAACGCCTGCTAGGACCACTGGAAAAAGCTCGACATACCTGGCCAGAAGAACTACCAAGTGTGTTGTGGAGCATCCGAACAACACCAAATACAGCGACACAGGAGACCCCGTTTTTCCTCGTCCATGGAGCAGAGGCAGTACTGCCAATAGAAATAGAGCACGACTCCCCTAGAGTCACAGAGTATAATGAAGAAGCTTCCAGGAAAGCATTGGAAGGCAGCGTCGGCAACCTTTTCGATGAAGCTCGAGACGAAGTATTATCAAGGGTAACCAAATATCAGCAGGACTTGAAAAATTATCACAGTCGATGTTTGAGACCAAGATCTTTTCAAGTCGGAGACTTAGTTCTGTGGCTCAATCAAGAGCGCACTGAAAAACTCGAGTCGCCATGGTTGGGACCTTACGTTGTCACAGAAGTCATCGACGGAGGAGCATACAGGATCAAGGACAAGAAGACGGGGGTTCCCGAGAAAAACCCTTGGAACGTAGCACAGCTCAGGCGGTTCTACGCCTAGAGTCGAAATATAGTCCTTCTCTGTAAAAATACAATGTACTGAAACGCCCGCGAGTTTTCAGACGCACTCTTTTCCTTTTCGGGGCACCGAGTGGGGCCGGAAAGGTTTTTAATGAGGCGGGCTCGCGGTGCTGCAATATAATAAAGATAGTGGAGATATATTTCTTATTCTTCGACACGCTCGGGGGCTCAACGCCTTCACGCTTCAAAAAACATACAATATAGATATATTAGACTTACCCAAATATTTCGCCTTGGTACACTAAATACCTCGCCAAATATCGGAAGCTAATAAAATTTTAAATATAGTGTACACATCAACAAACTTACTGCTTTGGTCTAAGAACCTCGCAACAAAAATATAGAACTTTGACACCACGAGGCTCGGGGACTCTCAACCCATCCATGAAAAAAACAGCGGTATCTTATTATGACAGGAGGAAAAGTCTTCGAGATGGAAAAAATAGTACAACTCCAGCCAGAAGGCTCGGGGGCTCCAGCAATATAGAGCAGTTTACAATATACAACAAATTTCTTCGGAAATCAAAAAAGATACAGACACAATGTTGTTCAATATAGTACAAATCAGTCAAAACCTAAAATACTATCTATGGACAAGCCTCTGGTTGTCTTATGCTCAGCATAGGACCCCTTGATGAAGAATTCTGAATGCATCCGAAGAAGCTCATCTATCATCGACTCAGCCACAGGAGTTACCATTTCATTGATTGAGTCGATATCATTCTTTCGCCGCGATTTTTTGGCCAGGCAATCAGCAACAATCTTCGTCAGGTCTAACTTTGGATGGCAAATATTTATCATAATCATGGCGAACCTCGCTCCAGCTGTCAATTGAGCTCGCACAAAATTATGAATACGAGGAGCATCTCTGAATACCTCCAATAATTCAGGAAGAGTTTTGGGAACTTCATTTTGAGGAAACAAAGTCCTGTAAACAAGGGTTAATGTTGTCGTGCAAAAATTGAGAAATTCGCGCACTTGGCAAGCACGATCTTGAAACCTGACAATCTGCTGGGTTCGTTCAGGGGAGGCCCAGAATAAACAGCCATGGTTAAGGGAAAGATTGACGAGAAGATTTGTTCTCTCGTTCACCCTTCGATCTTCGGCGGCAGCATCAAGAACCGAGCCTGTTAAGCGACAAGGCAAGGAATTTGAAAGGGGGCACAGCAAAGTAAAGAGGAGGCATTGCGAGATTAGAAAAACATACCTAACATATCTGTGCTAGCCTCCAACATTAGTTCAAGCATGCTATTTTCTCGGGTAGTGGCTCCCTTTGCTTCCAATACAGCAGTATCCTTAGCAGCCATAGCTTCTTTGGCTTGTTGGAGAGCAAGTTTTTCTTGTTCAGATGCTTTTCGAGACTGTTCCATCATTGCGAGAGTTTGCTTCTTCATGGATTGAAGTTGTTGTCGAAGCTCTTGCAAATCTTCTGACGAATGTTTGCTTGAAGAACCTTCGAGAGGGTTATCAGCGATTGGCATTTTCTTCGAGAAGGAAGAAGCGGGAGAAGCATCGGCAGAGCAAGGATTGGTCGAATAATTGTCAAATATTAACTGGAAAAGAAAGCGCTAGGATCAATGATAGTGCCAGAGGGAATTTCATTAATTTCTAGAAATATTTACATAGGCATTACAAAAGAAGTTTCTCCTAAAGGACTACCAAGATAATTGTCGCCACAGCTAAATTGGCGACAAGGGCAAAAGAAACAGAGAACGAAAAAACAAAGAGGCATGCAACTAGACCTCCGGCCTTGATGAGCTAGGAGTTGAAGCTGGTTTGATCCCAAGATAGGCCAGGATTTTCTTCGTGTTGGGCTTGGCTGCCTTAATCAACGACCTCCATCTTGGCTGCTCTATCTGATCGGTGTCGCCAACCTTCATCCAATCAACAGTTTGTTGGCTGTCAGCGACCAGGGCAACAGTACTCTCGACAGCAATCTTCATGTTTTCCTGGCGCATCTTCAGTCCAAGGTCCTCTGATGAATTGAAGCTCTTGGCAAGGGCAAGGAAAGTCGGGGGCTCCTCTTTCTTCGGGAAGAAGTAGGGGAACAGCGTCGACAGTCCCGCATTAGCATTCGCCACGCCTTCACGAATTTCGGATCCATGAAGCTCCAGATAAGAAAGCGCGTCAAGGAGAGGATCATTGTCGGGATTTTCCAGGTCAAACTCTTGGTTTGTTTGGTCTGCCACAGGAAATAAAACGTTGGTCAAAAACAAGAAATAGCGGGTCTCATAAAAATAGAAGGGATCAATAATATTACTTTGAGTGCGTCGACTTTGTGATTTCAGGCGCTTGAGGATCCCCTGCTCACGAGTAGCCTGTGCAGCTTTGTGCTCGTTTAAAGCAGTTTCAGCATCCTCAAGTTTTTTCTGCAGATCTTCGACACTAGCAGCTTTTGCTTTGGCTTCATCAGCCTCTGCTTTGGCTTCGCTAGCAACAAGTTTGGCTTTCTTGCGGGCCGCTTCACTTTGCTCCAGTTTTTGAGCAAGTGCGTCGGCACGTTTGTTGGCCTCTGCAAGTTTCTCTGTCGAAATAAAAAAAAAAGAGGAAAGGTCAAAAATGGCGACAAACGACAGGAGCAAGAAATCAAAAATTATTACCTTCAGTTCTGCTGGCATATTCACGGTACCCAATGAATTGGGATCCGATGCGGATAAGCTCTTTGATCATGGGCTGTCAAAAAAGTAAAAAGAAAGAGAAACGTAGGTATGAAAAAAGAGTGAAGGCGTGAAAAAGCAAAATAGAGGAAATATAGATATTGGCAAGAAAATTCAAAAACTTACATCATCCAAGAGCAGAGTGGAAGAGCTACCCAATTGAGGGGCAGGCTCAATGATCGTCTCAACCCTCGTCCTTTTTGGTGAAGGAGCAAGGGGGCTTGATGGCGGAGTAGTGGTGACGACGTTTTGTTGAGGAGGCGAAGATTCTTCTCCTTCAACTAGCGTCTCAGAGGCAAGTAAAGTATGTGACGCGCTCGTCCGAGGAGCCACGTCAACGGTTGGTGTTTCTTCCTCATCATCGCTGTGGTTAAAAATCGACAGCATAAAAAGCAAGACAAAACAAACACTTCGAGTACAGCAATAAGGAGACATAAAAAGGACTTACGAGCTGACAAGGGATTCAAGATAAGGATCGTAAGTTGCCTTCTGATGTGAAGGATCAACTTCTTCGGCTTTGGAAGTGCCGGAGTCTTCGACATCATTTCTTTTCCTTTTGCCTTTCGGGGAGACAGCGGGAGGAGGAGATTGTGCCGACGAAGTACCTTCGGAATTACCCGCAGATTTTCGTGAATCCACGGGTTCGTTCACAAAGGATGGAGCTTCTTGATTGTCATCCGTGACAATGGCCCTTTCTTCGACTTCTCCACCCTCAGGAAGAGGAGGAAGCGAGACAAGGTCAGGATGATTCTGCGCAAAATAAAATAAGGAGAGACGTCAGAAAAGAAGTTACAAAAAAGTTAACAAAGCAATAACAAGATAATGGACAAAGATTACCCGGGGGAGTGGATTGGAGGCGCTGAATGGTTTTACGCAACAAGATGCAGGGACAGGATCTTTTTTGCTGAGAGATGAGATTTTTCGGACAAGTTTTTCCAAGTCTTTGACTTCCAAATCCACCGACAGCCGATCTACATCCTCGTTGCCAGCATATCTCCATAGAGGATTTTTGCGAGCCTGAAGCGGCTGCACTCTTGTCCTTAGAAAATATGCAGTAATTTGGATTCCCGATAATGTAGGATAACGTTGCATAGAAAACAAAAATTTTCCTACCGCGAACACGCAATCCAAGCCAAGATGCAATCTAGAAGACGGTAGCAACGAGAGGGTATCGAGTCTCACCCTTGAAGAGATTCCAAAGCCTACAAGATGAGGCTCTTGTTGCTGCGGTAGACGTTCACTTGCCGCTTGCAAAAGCGCGTAGAAGATCTTGATCACGATCGCTTCCGGCGCCACGAACGGGCAGCACCTCCGTACTCGGTCACACGTTCGGTTGTTGATGAAGACGACGTCCACCTCCCCGTTCCAGCGGGCAGCGGAAGTAGTAGCTCCTCTTGAATCCGACAGCACGACGGCCTGGTGTCGGTGGTGGTGGAGAAATCCGGCGGAGCTTCGCTTAAGCGTGCGGGATGTGGTGGAGGAGAGAGACCGCTAGGGTTTGGGGAGAGAAAGGGGGTTGGGCGCCGGCCGTCTAAGGGGTGCGGCCAAGGCTGAGCCAAAGAGTGGCTGCCCCCCTCCCTCTCCTCCTCATTATATAGGTGGAAGCACCAAGAGTTCTAGTCCAAGTCTTCGAATAAGACCCCAACACTAAAACCTCCCATATGTGGGAAACCTACTCAAGGAGGGAGTCCTACCCAAGGTGGGACTCCCACCTTTCCTTGAGGTGGGTTGGCCGGCAACCCTAGGGGAGTCCATCTTGGACTCCTCCCCTTTAGGGTTGGCTGGTCATGCAAGGTGGAGTCCCTCCGGGACTCTACTTTCCATGGTGATTTCTTCCGGACTTTTCTAGAACCTTCTAGAACCTGCCATAAATGCACCGGATCATTTCCAAATTTGGAATATGACTTCCTATATATGAATCTTATTCTCCGGACCATTCCGGAACTCCTCGTGATGTCCGGGATCTCATCCGGGACTCCGAACAAATATTCGAACTCCATTCCATATTCAAGTTCTACCATTTCAACATCCAACTTTAAGTGTGTCACCCTACGGTTCGTGAACTATGCGGACATGGTTGAGTACTCACTCCGACCAATAACCAATAGCGGAATCTGGAGATCCATAATGGCTCCCACATATTCAACGATGACTTTAGTGATCGAATGAACCATTCACATATGATACCAATTCCCTTTGTCACACGATATTTTACTTGTCCGAGGTTTGATCTTCGGTATCACTCTTATACCTTGTTCAACCTCGTCTCCTGACAAGTACTCTTTACTCGTACCGTGGTATGTGGTCTCTTATGAACTTATTCATATGCTTGCAAGACATTAGACGACATTCCACCGAGAGGGCCCAGAGTATATCTATCCGTCATCGGGATGGACAAATCCCACTGTTGATCCATATGCCTCAACTCATACTTTCCGGATACTTAATCCCACCTTTATAACCACCCATTTACGCAGTGGCGTTTGATGTAATCAAAGTACCTTTCCAGTATAAGTGATTTACATGATCTCATGGTCATAAGGACTAAGTAACTATGTATCGAAAGCTTATAGCAAATAACTTAATGACGAGATCTTATGCTACTCTTAATTGGGTGTGTCCATTACATCATTCATATAATGATATAACCTTGTTATTAATAACATCCAATGTTCATGATTATGAAACTAATCATCCATTAATCAACAAGCTAGTTTAAGAGGCATACTAGGGACTTCTTTGTTGTCTACATATCACACATGTATTAATGTTTCGGTTAATACAATTATAGCATGATATATAAACATTTATCATAAACATAAAGATATAAATAATAATCACTTTCTTATTGCCTCTAGGGCATATCTCCTTCAGTCTCCCACTTGCACTAGAGTCAATAATCTAGTTTACATTTGTAAAGATATAACACCTTGGCCTTCTGGTGCTTTATCATGTTTTGCTCACAGGAGAGGTTTTAGTCAACGGATCTGACATGCTCAGAACCGTATGTATTTTGTAATTCATTTGCGTCTCAACGCATCACTCATTTCCAAATGAGTCGGCATTAAATATGTTTGGTCTTCTGGTGGAACCTTAATTCCGCGGTCTGAAATATGTCACTAATATTGTCACACACAATATAGCTTCAAAGTTCTGACTCTGTTGGAAATACACCAAGTTCTCAAAGAACCTCTTGACTTAACATCCTTTGTCATTGTCAAAACAATGACATACTCTGCCTTCTTTTGTAGATTCCGTCACAATATTTAGAACTCTTCTAAATCTAGCATAGACAACTTCTAGCTCATTGTGCTACCTTTTAAACAACACTTAGTCTAATTTGAGATTGAAATTATATTTTATATGTGACAAAACCAATATCGGTGTAACACCTTACAGCGATTTGTTTGTCATTTCTTCATACAAATATATATATATATCCTTAGTTCTTCTAAAGTACTCAAGGATATTCTTACTGTCGTCCCATGATCATCTAATGAATCATTCCGGTATATGCTCATAACATTTTAGAGCACAAGATATCTGATTTTGTACATATTATTCGTGATCTAAAATCACTCATGTGTTTTTACTCATCGAGTGTCAGATACACTCAAGTCTTGTTAAACCTTCACATGACAAGAACATTTTCTTAATATTTCTATATTGAACTATTTCAATATCCATTCTATGTACTTTGACTTAAACTTATTATGTGTTTCAATCTATCTTCATAGATCTTGACACTAAATATGTTTTAGTCCATATCCTTTCATTGAAGTTAATTTTCAATGAAACATTTTAATCAAGTATATAATTACATTATTTATAACCAACTATATGTCATCTACATAAAGTATTATAAATATGTCTCAGCGCTCCCACTTAATTTCTTGCAAATGCAAGCCTCTTCATCATTTCTGATGAAATCAAAAACTCTTTGACTATTTCATCTGGTGAAGATTCCATCTCCGTAATACTCACTTCATCCAATTGAAGTTCGTATACCTATCTAGTATTCTACGGACTAGCAAAACAATTGGTTGTATCTTGTATACATACTGTTAAGTAGTGTATTTTGCCATCCTACTAGCATATCTCATAAAAGAAATATGTAGTGATTACTAGAATAATCCACATAGACTATAAGCATTGCTACGGAAGATCTAATCTTATCGTAATCAACTCTTTGAACTTTGTCGTAAACAATTTTTCGACAAGTCGAGCTTCTTTAAGGATATTTCATCCAAGTCTGTAGATCCATTTACTTTCAAAAAGTATTCATCTATTATGGATTTCATGGCGTATGGCCATTTTAACGGAGTCAGGGCCCATCATAACTTCTTTGTTTGTAGTTGGTTTATCATTGTTCAAAATCAATCCTTTGTCCACAAATCATTTATTTGATCACAAAGTAAACCATACCTACAAGGTCCAATATGTACTTCGATCTCCATGGCTAAAACACTTTGTAGTCATGGGAGCCATGATCGTCGTGGCCACTTCCGAAACCAATTCCGATCTTTGTGCTACTCGATCATTATGCTCAGGTTCATAAACCTTATCAAGTTCTATTGTCCTCCCACTCAAATACTTCGCTAGAAACAATTTCTTGGAAATAAGAAACATTAACAAACACTTTTGTCTTTGTCTACATAGTGGGAAGAATTCCCAATCAATTCTCTGGGATAACCAACAAAGACATTCATCCGATTTTGGTTGTAAACTTATTTACTTATGCTATGCATACCAAAATTTTAAGAAAAGACTATTAGGATTCATACCCATACCATAACTCGTATGGTGTCATTTCAACGGATCATGATGATGCTCTATTAAGTGTAAAAGCGGTAGTCACTAAAGCATAATCCACAAAATATAATGGCATCAATATTTTATCTCATCATTGATCCAACAAGGTTTGGATACGTCTTTTGGATACTTCATCATCACTATGATACTCCAAGAAACGTGAGTTGTAGAACAACTTCATAACTCTCTTAGATGTTCGCTAAAACTCGTAATTCAAATATTTCCACCATGATCCAATCATAGATATTTGACTTTTCTATTACGATGATTTCCACTTCATGCTGAATTTATTTGAATCTATTCAAATGTTTCAAACTTCTTCCTTATCGAATATATCCACATATATATACTCAATTCATTGTTTGAAGTTTTCATGAAGTAGAAGAATCTCCCGCACACAACTATGCCTAGTGAACCACATACATCATCATGTATTTTTCACTAAGTTTGTTGCCCGTTCAACTCTTGGCCTATGAACGGTATTTTAATCATTCTCTTTAGGAAAGATTTGCAAGCGCCAAATGATTCAAAAATCAAATGACTCCAAAAATCCATTTGCATGGAGTTCCTTCATGCGTTCATTTCAAACATGACCTAAATGGCGGTTCCACAAATAAGTGGAATTCAAATCATTTGCCTTATGGCATTTTAGCGTCAGTGTTATGTATGTGTGTTTCACCATTAAGATTTATAATAACTTATCCATCGTACATGGAGTAATGTCATAATTTGAACAACTCATTGTTTTTAATTGACCAGAGCAAAATAACAATTTATTAAGCTCTTTATTATAAATTCTAAGGGCTAGATAGAATGCCAACGACGAACATAATAACACTTTATTTTTGTTTCTGACGTGCATTCCTATCATATTCCTTGTCAGTCACTTAGGCCATTGTATTCTTGTATTGCGTTGTTTTGTATGACACTTCATACCAACTAATATGGTACTAATACCCAAGAATTTCATTGTGTGGCCTAACTAGGAATATAACCATAACATGTATATCATTTATATACACCTGAGCTAGACCTTCTAGTCTTTTCTTTTCTTTTTGCCAAAATATCTTTTGCAGTTTCTCTTTTAGCTTTCCTCATTATTCAGAAAAACACTTCAACATCAATAACTTCTAGGTTTGTTGGTCTAATACCAATAACCTTGAGGTTCTTATTTTGAAGTTGATCATCATATGACAAGTGTTCTAGATTCCACTATTAGTAACTTTGTAATATGATGAACAATTTCACTCATAATTTTATCCATCAATTCATGACAACTTTCTGAGACCATGTCTGTACATGCTAGGCTCATAAAGTTTAACCTTAGTATTCGCATGTGCAAATCTGGCTTGCACCCGTTGTAAGCACACGTAGAATCTATAACACCCGATCATCACGTGATGCTTCGAAACGACGAGTCTTAGCAACGGTGCATACTAAGGATGATAACTTCATGGATATGCGAATATCATTAGTGCCCCAATAGTTAGAGGATTGTGACGTCTGGCGTCTTCAACCTTCATACATTCCCATAAAACTTATGAGTTTATGTAGTCTCACCAAATTATATTCTATCATCTTGCAATAAGGTCTTAGATATCACATATATCTCATACCTTGATTATTTCTGAAAACTAAATTTTCAGCTCCTTACTTTTCAAACAAATTTGAACTTCAAGTTTTACGGAGACAAGATAATTTTAGGTACTAATTGAAACCATAACTCTTTGAATCAACAATGTGAGGTTTACTAAAAGTTTGCAATAGGACTTAATTAATTCTTGATTCTTTAACAATACGGTACCAAACCGTAAAGTTTCTTGTCAGATTTTAACATAATTTCTATCTCAATTACAAGACTAGCGCATAGTAGTAAACGGATGCCAATACTACAAAATTAATTCAAAATACTACTCAAACTATGTTTATGATAATTAGTTCATGTTTTAATCTAATTACTAATGAACTCCCACTTAATACAACATCCCTCATAGTTGTTAAGTGGTACACGATCCAAATTCACTACACCAAAAACCGATCATCACGTGAGATGATGTAGCTTCAATGGTGAACATCAACATGTTGATCATATCATCCATATGACTCGTGTTCAACCTTTCGGTTTCCGTTGTCCCGAGGCCATGTCTGTACATGCTAGGCTCGTCAAGCAAACCCAAGTATTCCGCGTGTGCAACATGGCTTACACCCGTTGTATGTGAATCGTTGAATCTATCACATCCGATCATCACGAGATGCTTTGAAACGACGAACTGTTACAACGGTGCATACGAGGGGAGAACACTTTATTATCTTGATATTAATGTGAGGGATCATCTTATAATGCTACCGTCGCGTTCTAAGCAAAATAAGATGCATAAAAGGATTAACATCACATGCAGTTCATATGTGATATGATATGGCCCTTTTGTCTTTGCGCCTTCGATCTTCATCTCTAAAGCACGGACATGATCTCCATCATCAACGGGCATGATCTCCATCATCGTCGGCGTAGCGTCAAGGTTCATGGCGCCGGCTTCATGGTTGTTCACCTCATGTAGCAACTATTACAACTACTTTGAAATACTACTCAACATGAAAATTAAAGACAACCATAAGGCTCCTGCCGGTTGCCACAATACAATAATGATCATCTCATACATATTCATCATCACATTATGGCCATATCACATCACCAAACCCTGCAAAAACAAGTTAGACGTCTCTAATTTGGTTTGCATATTTTACGTGGTTTAGGGTTTTCGAGTAAGATCTAATCTACCTACGAACATGAACCACAACGGTGATACTAGTGTTGTCAATAGAAGAGTAAACTGAATCTTCACTATAGTAGGAGAGACAGACACCCGCAAAGCCTCTTATGCAATACAAGTTGCATGTCGAATGAGGAACAAGTCTCATGAACGCGGTCATGTAAAGTTAGTCCGAGCCGCTTCATCCCACTATGCCACAAAGATGCAAAGTACTCAAACTAAAGATAACAAGAGCATCAACGCCCACAAAACCATTGTGTTCTACTCGTGCAACCATCTATGCATAGATACGGCTCTGATACCACTGTAGGATAACGTTGCATAGAAAACAAAAAATTTCCTACCGCGAACACGCAATCCAAGCCAAGATGCAATCTAGAAGACGGTAGCAACGAGAGGGTATCGAGTCTCACCCTTGAAGAGATTCCAAAGCCTACAAGATGAGGCTCTTGTTGCTGCGGTAGACGTTCACTTGCCGCTTGCAAAAGCGCGTAGAAGATCTTGATCACGATCGCTTCCGGCGCCACGAACGGGCAGCACCTCCGTACTCGGTCACACGTTCGGTTGTTGATGAAGACGACGTCCACCTCCCCGTTCCAGCGGGCAGCGGAAGTAGTAGCTCCTCTTGAATCCGACAGCACGACGGCCTGGTGTCGGTGGTGGTGGAGAAATCCGGCGGAGCTTCGCTTAAGCGTGCGGGATGTGGTGGAGGAGAGAGACCGCTAGGGTTTGGGGAGAGAAAGGGGGTTGGGCGCCGGCCCTCTAAGGGGTGCGGCCAAGGCTGAGCCAAAGAGTGGCTGCCCCCCTCCCTCTCCTCCTCATTATATAGGTGGAAGCACCAAGAGTTCTAGTCCAAGTCTTCGAATAAGACCCCAACACTAAAACCTCCCATATGTGGGAAACCTACTCAAGGAGGGAGTCCTACCCAAGGTGGGACTCCCACCTTTCCTTGAGGTGGGTTGGCCGGCAACCCTAGGGGAGTCCATCTTGGACTCCTCCCCTTTAGGGTTGGCTGGTCATGCAAGGTGGAGTCCCTCCGGGACTCTACTTTCCATGGTGATTTCTTCCGAACTTTTCTAGAACCTTCTAGAACCTGCCATAAATGCACCGGATCATTTCCAAATTTGGAATATGACTTCCTATATATGAATCTTATTCTCCGGACCATTCCGGAACTCCTCGTGATGTCCGGGATCTCATCCGGGACTCCGAACAAATATTCGAACTCCATTCCATATTCAAGTTCTACCATTTCAACATCCAACTTTAAGTGTGTCACCCTACGGTTCGTGAACTATGCGGACATGGTTGAGTACTCACTCCAACCAATAACCAATAGCGGAATCTGGAGATCCATAATGGCTCCCACATATTCAACGATGACTTTAGTGATCGAATGAACCATTCACATACGATACCAATTCCCTTTGTCACACGATATTTTACTTGTCCGAGGTTTGATCTTCGGTATCACTCTTATACCTTGTTCAACCTCGTCTCCTGACAAGTACTCTTTACTCGTACCGTGGTATGTGGTCTCTTATGAACTTATTCATATGCTTGCAAGACATTAGACGACATTCCACCGAGAGGGCCCAGAGTATATCTATCCGTCATCGGGATGGACAAATCCCACTGTTGATCCATATGCCTCAACTCATACTTTCCGGATACTTAATCCCACCTTTATAACCACCAATTTACGCAGTGGCATTTGATGTAATCAAAGTACCTTTCCAGTATAAGTGATTTACATGATCTCATGGTCATAAGGACTAAGTAACTATGTATCGAAAGCTTATAGCAAATAACTTAATGACGAGATCTTATGCTACGCTTAATTGGGTGTGTCCATTACATCATTCATATAATGATATAACCTTGTTATTAATAACATCCAATGTTCATGATTATGAAACTAATCATCCATTAATCAACAAGCTAGTTTAAGAGGCATACTAGGGACTTCTTTGTTGTCTACATATCACACATGTATTAATGTTTCGGTTAATACAATTATAGCATGATATGTAAACATTTATCATAAACATAAAAATATAAATAATAATCACTTTCTTATTGCCTCTAGGGCATATCTCCTTCAGATAACTCTTTACCACGAGTATTTTGCAACTCGTGGATACGAGCCATCAAGTTTTCTGTCGACGCCATTTCTTCTTCGGTAGCCTCCGCGTCCCAGGAGCGGCGGCGTAAAATTTTCTCGGCACCATCAAAAGGAGGGATGTTGTCCTCTGCACATCCATGGTTCTCCTCCTGAATGTACAACCACTTCTTGCGCCATCCTTGAACTGAGTCAGGAAGCTTGACGTCGAAGTAGTCGACAGTGGGACGAACAGAAATCACAACGCCGCCTATATTATAGGCGACATTGGGCGAGCCATTGCGGCGGCAGAAAAAAATGCGCTTCCAAAGCGCCCAGTTAGGCTGGACGCCAAGGAAGGCCTCGCACAGAGTGATGAAAATGGAGATGTGAAGGATTGAATTCGGCGTGAGGTGGTGAAGTTGCAAACCATAGACAAAAAGAAGTCCACGGAGAAAAGGATGAATGGGGGCGGAAAGTCCGCGGATGAGGTGGTCGACAAAACTTACCCGGTACCCCATTGGAGGGGTTGGGTAGCTTTCCTCGTGGGGGAAGCGCAATGCCTGGGGTTTCTTGCTGATCCCCAGCTTCTTCAGCATGTTGATGTCCTGAGCGGAAATCTTCGACCTTTCCCACTCCGCCGTTCCAAGATCCGCGGCGGCCATGGAGGATTCCGGCGTACTGTGCCTGGTCAATCGGCGAGGTGGCATCAACAATGGCGCAGGATTCACAGTTTGGAGGTGAGGAGTTCAGGAAGTTGTGGATTGCAAGGAGGAATTTGCAGATGAGAGAAGGAAGACGGCGCGGGCGGAAGTGTCCAAGGAGGAAGAAGATGAATTTATATAGGGGTGCGGTGAAACGACGAACCGTTGGATAAGGGAAATGTGTGACAGATGATAGCCATGTGGCGTCAAGGGTAAAAAAGTAATTCAACGTCGCGGAAGTTACGGTGCGGGCGCCAGAAAAAGCGGAGGACGTGTGTCCCCCACTTGCACGACGTGTCAAGATAGTGGATTAGTTGGGCCCGCGTGGCGGCGAGAAAAGGCTTGTCGCAAATTTTTGATAGGCAATTGTGGCTATCGTCAGCAATAACGTCATCTTGACAGAGGGAAAAAAATTTGACTCAACAGCTTCATAAAAGGCGACACGGAAAAATAATGATGGAGCCTTTGATCAAATACAAGTTTCTGATCAAATGCTCGGGGGCTACTTTGGAAAAAAGAAAAAGATCTAGAAAGAAAAAATAAAAGTGGCATGAGCCTATGACCAAATATGAATATTTGTTCATAGCCTCGGGGGCTACTCCCATCGGGAGCGCTGTTCGCGCACCCGAGAAATTATAAAACTCCGGGAGAAAAAAGGAAATATGTCGGCATAAGGCGTGGAGCCTACACCCAAGTACAAGTCCTTGGCTGTAGCCTCGGGGGCTACTCCCATCGGGAACGCTGTTCGCGTGCCCGATGAAATTATAAAAGAAGGAAAGACAGAGAAAAAAGAAAAATAAAAGAGCAAAAGAGTATATTTCGAGTTATAACTAACTCTGCATATACTCCCATCGGGAGAGCAATATAAGTCATCTTTGACTCGATAAAATGTGCCATTCCAACAGCCGGAAAAGCACTCGACAATATATTCTCAGAACGCCAAAGTTGCGATCAATTTCTGAATGCCGCAAATTTGCGAAGGTAAGACCCCAGATCCGTTCTGCTGGGCGTGGCATCGCCGAAGACTGCGCTCTGCTACTTTTATCCGTATCAACAGATACGAAGAAAAATCCTAACGGACGCGTTAGGTACCCGATAAATTTTACTGGGACTCGACAGAATGGTAAGACCTTAAGCGGCGCCTGTCGAAGTTTACACCAGTATCCCGAGGTCATGTCCAGGGACGTGATTTTGAAGTAGGTTTTTGCGGATTGCCACGAGAGCAGTTAATTAGTACCTGATCCGTCAGATGAACTAGCTCCAATTACCAATATCCCTGTACAATATAGAATTTTATGTGAAGAAATATAGAAAAGTTAAAGCTGTCGAGTAAAAATAAACAGTGGAGATTTTCCCTGACTCTACGATTCAAGCAAAATCTCGGGGGCTACTAACATAGGCATCCCAAATGGGCCTGCCGAAGATAGTATCCGGGGTTTACTGAAGGCCCACTACCCGAAGAATAAGAAGATTCGGGAGCCCAAGATATATTAAGGAAAGTTAGAGTTGTAATAGGAAGTGTTATTTGTAATCTGGCGGGATGAGTTAGAAACCGTCCCGGACTCTGTAACTTGTACAACACGAATCCCTCGGCTCCACCTCCTATATAAAGGGGGAGTCGAGGGACGAAGAGATCATCGAATCATTGTTCACAAACCCTAGTTTTCATAATCGTCGAGTACTTTTCGGCTGAAACCTTCGAGATCTACTTGCCCTCTACTTCCAACTAAACCCTAGCCTATAATCCATAGGCATTGACAAGTTGATACCTTGTCAGCCATCGCCCATTGCAACACTCAAACGCCGTCGTCGCTCTAGAGGTGAAACCTGACAGAGCCGCTCCATCCCACCTGCACAAAAAGAAAACGAGATCGCAAGGTGTCCGATACAGGGTGAACTGAAGGTTCGTCTACATGCAAACTTCTGTACGATGTATATATGATTAAGACAAGACGTAGGTTCTTTCCATCTCACCTTGATTTCTTTTGAATTTGTTTGCACTGGAATTAGATATGGTTTTTTTATTTCATCTACGTGAAAAATTCTGTACGTGTATGATTAGAACTGCACCTAGGTTCTCTTAATATGCCCCCTTGATTTTGTTTTGAAATAAGATATTGTTTTTCATTGAATGGATCTAGACGTGTATAAGTTGTTAATTAGCTCAAAGTTAATTGGGTGTTTGATTCTGATGTAGTGGCGACTGACATCTATGCAGATCAATAGTGTGATTTTGCTGCAATTTTGGTTTAGCCTTTCACACGGTTTTTAATTATTAACTGATCTTTTATTTATCTTATCTCTGAATAGGTGTTGGCATGGATAACTCTGAGTTCCTTCATGTCAGATATCATTACAATGGGGAATTTTTTAGTGCAGCAAGGAGTCTAACCTATGTTGGTAGTACTGTAGCGTCATCGTTCATTAAGCGTGACAAAATGTCATATTTGGAGCTGATTGGGCGCCTTAAAAGTCACCTTCCAACACTGTGAGAAAAAATGACACACGCCTGCATTTTCTGCACTCACAGACGAGACCACTCCTCTATTGTTTTTCCACACTTGTGAGGGCAGCTTGTTGCCGTAACAAAGGGAAGAAGAGGAAAAATAGATCTTGATTTTCGCACAGGAAGGTTCACAAGCGGCACGGCGAGGAGGACAGCAGCCGCGTCACATGTCTTGACCGCCCGCAGCATGCGACTGGCGGACGAGCGCACGGCAAGGACGACGAAGCAGCGCAGTCAGCTTAGTTGCAGACGAAGAGGAGGATGGAGAGGACGAGGAGACTACCGCCGCGCCGTCGACTTAATGGCACACGAGGTGGACGACTACAGCGAGGTAAACGCCGGTGGCAGCGTCGAAGAGGTGTAATCCGACAGGCGGATGCACGGCACGTCGAGGCTGACCGCGACTGAGAGGAAGACAACCGAGGCGTTGTGCGCACGCGAGGGCTTAGCCGGACGGCGGCACCGGCGAGGAGGATGCGCGGGACAGCTAGGCTGAGGCGCCGTGGAGCGATAGCTCGGAGTGTAGGGATTTTGACCACGACTAGTTAATTTTGATCAAAATAGGGTGGTGGGGATTTTAGATTTGTCCAATCGGTTTGGTTTTTATTTGGCCCGGTTCAGTTCGGGTTATGATGTCCCTTTAGCAAGGTTTTTTCCACGTCAACTGAAAACTGTGATAGTGATCGATTTGCAAAGTTGAAGGTTAGTTTTAGACTAAACAAAACATTTGGGACGAAATGTGAACTTCCTGAAAAGTTCAGGGATGAAATATGGACTTTCTTCATATTTGAGGGAAAATCAACCGGACAGTCGTCGCGGGAAGCCTCTGTTTACTCTCTTTATTTTGGGCTAAACTTTTGGAAAGAAGTTGGTTTTAGAGTGCTGCTATACACACGACAAATTTCGTACGATTTTTGTACGATCCAACTCATCACACGCACGCAAAGAGCGGTTTGGCTTTGGGCTGAAACTCTGACTTGGGATCTGGAAGAAAAGAGAGAACCTGGTCTCCTATCAAGATAGACCCTCTCCACTGAGTGACACGAGTGTAAACATCTCTAAAATAGTTGTAGGCTAGGAAATTACTATTAGTAAGCGAGACGAGGCTGGACGTCTCTCTCCCTCTCCCGTCCGAAGCAGAGGGGCTTTTTTTTCATCTCCCGACCGATCCACCTCTACGCCGCCGTTGCGCTTGATCCCTCGTCCTCCGTCTGCCGCTCCAGCGGCGGGAGGGCGGGGGATCACCGTCTCGCGGCTGTAAATAGTGTAGGGTCTGTAGGGTCACCGGCCGGCGGCGATGAGGAGGTGGTGGAGTCGCTGGTGCGGTTTTTGATGCAGGTGCGCGTCCCCTTCGACTCCGGCGCTCGGTGGAGCTCCGTGGTGGTGCGCCTGCGTCCGTTGCACTCGCGAATCGACGGATTCGTGCTATGCTTTCTTCCCCGGCCAGATCCCGCGGGGCGGCGGATCTGGGATGTGAAGATCTTGAAGATGATGACATGGTGGTTCGCGGCGGAGCCGCTGTTCCTGGGCGTTACCTCTCCGGAGGCGGTGAGTGAGGACTTCCCGGTTGCCACGGGGATGCTTTCGTCGATCCAAGGCGCATGGACGAGCATAGGCGGCGGCGCGTCTTCCTCTCGTTCGGGATACCGGCGATGCTGGAGCTCAGAAGGACTCCTTTGTAATATCTTCTATTTTCTGGGCTTTTCTGTAAGATCGAATTATCTATGAAATCATCATCTTCTCGCAAAAAAAAAAATAGTTGTAGGCTTTCCCGAAATAGCTAGTGAAAAATAGGTGCAAACGTACCTGTTTATTTAAATTAAAAAAAATGTTATTTAAAGTTCTTTAAAAATATAAAATAAATATTTACATGTAGCTTACATGTCCCAATTCCCCAGAAAACATATGATTGAATCTCACTTATATAAATCTGAAAAAATATACAAATAACACTATAAGGATTGGATTTACACATGAGAACTGGCACGAGTAAGTATTAATATAATATGTACAGGCAAAAAAATTAATTCAAAATTTTCCGAAACTTATAATATGTAAACGAACCGTGGCTCTTAGAGTGTCATCCTGCTTTTGCCCCGGTCTCGCCCGTCATTGATTCAAAAAAAAACTAGTTAGGGTGGATGTCCAAGTGTCGCATCGAGCGGCCTCCTGTGTCGGTGTGGAAAGAGGGCTCGATATTGTCGAGGATCTGACGCGAGTCCCAAACCTCGAGCTCCTGATGCGCGTGCGGCGCTGAAAACTGGTCGTGGACATGATCTTCCGCATATCACGGTCATGGGCCCCCTCCTCCCACCTCTAGTGCGCCTGCGAGCTCCCTCCGCCAGCAATGCAACCTCCATGTTGTCGTCGTAGCAAGTTTGGTCCCTCCCCACTGCCTTTGCTACTTGCACCATCGCTGGGCGGCCCGCTCCAACCCTCGGGTTTGCCGATCCTCCTTGCGCGAGGTGAAGGAGGAGCCGGAGTTCGCGATGCCGCCCGTCAATCCGAGGCGCGGCGGCAATAGCGTTAGCCGGCAGCAGCACAAGCGCGCCGGCGGTGCCCTCCTCATCCCGAAGCCGGAGGTGAAGGAGGAGCAGGACGACGAGGCAGCCGGTAAGGCGGCGCTGTTGGCGGAGTACAAGCGGCAACAACGTCTCATCGCCAGCAGCGATGACCCCGAGGACTACCCTGGCTTGCGAGCGGCGTCCTTGGCGTCGTTGAACGACAAGGACGCCTGGAGGGGCGACCTCGACGCGGCGATCACTACAGGAATCGCGGTAGATGCCGACGGCCTTCGACCCTCGGCGTAGCACGCGCTTGCCCTCGGCGTACGATACGCCGACGGGCCCCCTCGGCGTAGCTCCTCGGGGAAGATAGGCCTCGGCAGAGCACACGCGGCCCTCGGCGTAGAGGCCGCCGTCGGCGTAGCCGCAGAGGGCCGACGGCTGGAACCGCTCGTCGGCGTCGCAACCCTCGGCGTAGCACGGTGGCCGGCGCCGTCCGGCTAACGTCCGTTTGGGCTACGCCGAGCGGCGCCCCGTCGGCGTATGGAGCCACGTGGCAGGACCTGGGCTTCCCTGGGCGACGCTACGCCGAGGGGCGCCCCGTCGGCATACGCCCACACGTGGCAGGACCTGGGCTTCCCTGGGCGACGGTACGCCGAGGGCCTCCCCGTCGGGTTACCTCCACACGTGGCGCGGCCTGGGCGTCCCTGGCAACGGTACGCCGAGGGCCTCCCCGTCGGGGTACCTGCACACGTGGCGCGGCCTGGGCGTCCCTGGGCGGCGGCGCTACGCCGAGGGCCTTACCGTCGGGGTAGGGGGTGCAATTTGGTCCATTTCTGGACGCGTGGCGCGCCCTGGTGGATCCTGGGAGCTACCCCGAGGGTATACCCGTCGGCGTAGAGGGTGCAATTTGGCTCATTTTTTTCGTTTTTTGCTGTTTCGCGCGTTTTCCAGATTTGACAGGATACACAAGCACATATAATTCACATGAAATTCATAGGCATGAAGTGCAAATACATATAACATCAAGTGCATACATAGTGTCATAGTACCATAGGTTGCATACATAGTGTCATAGTGACATGGGATGCATACATAGTGCCATAGTGTGCATACATGCATGGTGCCATAGTGTCGATAAGAGATACAATGCGACAACTAGAGGAGCTCGTCGCCGCTAGACACCGGCCCGGGCCGATTCCTTCCGGTAGAAGCTGCGGAAGAACCACCGGGAGAAGGACCGGGAGAAGTACCGGGAGAAGTACCGGGTGTAGCACCGGGAGAAGGACCACCATGATGAACCGGTGTGATCTCCCTCCCACCACCCTGGTTTCCGGAACATCCCGTTCCCTACACACATGTTCCCGAGATGTTAGCAATTTGCGAGGCAAAGGAAAGCCGTAGTATTCGGTTTGGCGAAGAACTTACCGTTGTTCTCCCATAGTACTCCGCAGCGAAATTTTCCTTCGATGGCATGTTTGGCGCCGGCCCCGGAAAGGGAGGCATCGGCCCTAAATCCACTGTCTGTCCAGTTTGATTGGCCACCATCGACGCCTGCAAGATAGTTTACATGTCAGTCTTTGAAGAAATGAAGCATCAAACTAGGGGAAAGTGGGACTTGTCATCATTTGCGAAAACAAAGGTTGGAACTTACATGTATATATGCCATGTACTCCATGAAGTGCTGCTGGTGCTGGTTGAAGGCCACCTGATATTCTTGATGAGCGACCACGTAGGCCGCCTCGAAGTCAGGCTACAATTTCACAAATTCATGTCTCGTTAGCACTTAGCAATGTATGAACGAAAGTCGGAAAGAGGATGGAAATGAGGGAAACTTACGTCGTATGCGGGTTGTTGCCGAGCCCGGCGACGAGGCGGGAGAGGGGGGCTGTCCTTGGTGAGTCCCGCCTTGAGACGCGTGAAGGTCGTGGTGAGGGTATGCTTGACGGCCTTGTTCAGCATGGCGAGACGGCCATGCGGCAACCCTCCGGACGACAGGACCAACGACTCCTCGTCGACCTCCGCGCTCATGGGGTCATCCACCTCCGGGTGACGATGCCTCACCATCTCGCAGTAGTTCTCGACGTCCTCGGCGTAGGTGCCGAAGTACTCAGGGAGCGAGGGCTGAGGCTGCGAGAGATCGGGCTTCTTAAGCCGCATCTTGTTGTATATCTCGAGGTCAGACATCTCCTCCTCGGGTCCTAACGCGGCCCTCTGCATCGCGAAAGGAAATGTTGTGAGTACCAACTTTGAACCTGAAGGAAAATAAAATGTATACATACCGTCTTCCCCTTGTAGCGCTCGTAGCTGAGGTTTCCCCCACAGTGTGTGCCACCGTCGCCTCGGTTCTCCGCGTTCCGCCTCGCCACGGCTGCAAAGTCCTCGTCCATCTTGAGCCACCTCGTCCTAACCATCTCCTCCCATGCCTCGGCATGCGGCTCGGCCCAATCGGGGATAACCTGAAAATGCAATACTCAACTCAATCTAATGCAATCGCAACTTAGTAGCAATGTAGAATCTCATTGACATTTTACTCACCGACATGTAGTCCTCCACCGTCATCTCGTACTCGGCCTTAGCATTCTTACCGACAATGTCCGGCTTATGGACCCTCTCGCCTCTCTCTGCCCAGAAGTGACCCGCGGACGTGATCCTTTGGTTGTACCACACCTGCGGTGTCAACCTCTCACAAGTCGCCCGCAAAGTCCTGTTCGCGGCCGCCTCCTCAACCTCGGGCGCCACACGATAAAAACACTTCAATCATGCAAAAAACAATTGTGAGATTCATGAGTTAGAACATTGGGGTCATCAAATATGAACGAAGCTCGAGAAAATATGTCTTACCCAAAACTTTCTCATCACGGCCTCAGCAGCCGTCGGGAAGCCTACGCCAGGGGCACTCTCGTAGTCCGTCCAAGTAGTGGCTAGCTTCATCTCGCCAGCTGGGACAGTGCCGAGGGGATAGTACTTGCCCGGCCAGAACTTCCTAAGCAAAGCTCCAATCATGCTGCTAGGCAGGCGCCCCTTGACCCCCGGAGGAAATATCCAATTGCTGCACATGAAAATCAAACATTAGCACATGAAAATCAAACATTAGTACATGAAAATCAAACATTAGTACATGAAAATCGAAATTGCCAAATTAGTACACTTACTCAGTGCCAGCAGGAATTATAAGGGTCTTCGCCTCATGGGTCTTAGGCTCCTTCCTCTCGTCGGGGACTCTCGCTTCCCCACGAATCTTCAGTGCCTTCGGCCGCCCATCCTCCTCCGGAGTCTCAAACCCGCGGCTAGAGTCCTCCTCGGCTCTAGACTCCGTCTCCGCCTCCTCTCTAGACGTCCCCTCCAAAAAGAACCCGGAAGCAACGTCGCCTGAAGCCGAGGGTGGTGGCTCAAAGTCCGGTCCTCCCCAGCCACCTCCACCTCCACCTCCACCTCCTCCCAAGCCACCTCCAGCTCCACCACCTCGTCCCCGTCCTCGTCCTCGTCCTCGTCCTCGTCCTCCTCCTCCTACCGCAAAGTCCTCGTAACGCGGATTGCGACGCGGTTCCCTCTCACTCCTTCTAACATTGTTCTTGCGTTGTTGCATCTTCTTAAGCAAGCTCGACGAGTCCTCCTTGCCGCCGCTCATATTGTTCAATCACCTGCATTGAGAAAGAGAAAACAATTAAGAAGCATGTTGAAAAATATATAAATAGTAAGCATAAAGACACTAAACAATTAAGAAGCATGTTCAAGAATATATAAATACTAAGCATAAAGATACTAAGCAATAAAGAAGCATGTTGAAAAAAATATAAATACTAAGCATAAAGATACTAAACAAATAAGAAGCATGTTGAAATATAAACACATAAAAGACCCTCACCAGCCGTCATCAATCTCATCGTCAATCTCATTTTCTTTCTCCTTGCCACTATCACTATCACTATCTTTTGAGTAGTAAGTTGGATTTTGATAGACGGGTGGAGGCTCATCATCGCTATCATCTTCCACTTGTAACTTCTCGAGCATATCTATGTCCTTTAGATCCACCACTGACTCACCACGAGTTTCTGCATCGTTCCTGAGGTCCTCTTCAAGAACACATTCTAACTCAAAGTGCCCGAAGTCCTCTTCCTCTTGATAGAAAATTCCCTCGTATGTTACAGGGTCAATGTTGTTGTAATCGTCCTCGGAGGGAATCGGTAGGTTACCATGTGGCGATACCTGGAACACGACTTCCCAGCCGTTGAGGGCCGCTTTCTGGCATGGGTACGGCAAATAATAAACTTGCTTGGCTTGGTGAGCAACAATATAGACATCGGCTCCGGTATAGGTGGTGGAAGGCTTAACTTCAACTAACCCAATGGACTTGGTAATTCTCTGTCCACCTCTTGGGTCGAACCAATGACACTTGAACACAACGAGATTGAGTTGTTTGTTTGTACGGTTGAAGGTCAGCTCGTATACATTCTCTAACCTCCCGTAGTAATCAAAGGTATCGGATCCTTTAGTGAAGACACCAGTATTTATCGTTTTTGGATTCGCCGGCCCTTCTCGGTGTGTCTCTGTATGGAATCGAAACCCATTCACGTCATACTTCTCATACTTCATGACGTCACGGTTACAACCTTGGGAAACACATCTCAACTCATCTGTCATCTCAACGTTTGCATCAGCTCCCTACAATCACGGTTCAAATTTGTTGTGTGCATTAGTTACGTGGAATAACAGGGACAAGTCACATATTGGTAGGTAAGAGGGACAGCTTAGACATTACTTTTTTCATGAACCAAGACACAAAGTTTATTTTTACTTCGAGCACCCTCTTTCAGTAGAGTCTCCAACTCCGCGCCCGTGGGATCGCGCGGAAGCCACCACTGTTCATCCGTGAATTCGCTGAAAGGATACAATAAGCATTAGACCGAGTTGAGTGTAGGTGATCGAAACTAGATACAATAAGCATTACACCATGTTACCTAATGAAATCGTGACCGCCATCGTCGTCGTCCCCCCCCCACCACTTCCTTCATGTTCATAAGCACATAGAGCATTATGCAATCCTTCTCTTCCCTCTCCAATCTATATTTTTGTCCTTTACCAGCCTTGCCACCGGGACATTGGAATAGTTGAAGCTTGGGGTCATTCATGGGCACGTCGACATTGTAACGAGAGACCGGGTTATGCAGTGGGAACTTCATCAGGATAGTACGTTGTTGCGGCATCTGCCATCTCCCGAAGGCACGTTGCCTCAGCTATGCATGCTTCAATCTTGGCTTTGTTTCCAGTTATCTTCCGAATATACTTGAACTCTCTCTCAATACAAAATCGCCACCGAAACTGCACTGGGCCACCCAATAGTGCCTCGTTTGCGAGGTGCACAATGAGATGTGCCATCGGAGTAAAGAAGCCTGGCGGAAAGATCATCTCCAAATTGCATAACAACTCCGGCACTTGAACTTGCAGCTTCTCAATAACCTTAGGACATATCTGCTTAGCACAGAGCGTGCGGAAGAAATGGCTCAACTCATGAGCACTCGCCATATTTTCTCGGGGAGATACCCTCGAAGCATCACCGGCATCAGCCGCTCAATCCATATATGATAGTCGTGACTCTTGAGCCCGGTGACTTTTCCCGTCGAAAGATTGACTCCCTTGCTCATATTCGAACAATAACCATCAGGGAACATCACAACGTATTTTAGCCACTTGAATGCCTCCTTCTTTTGGATGGAATCAAGGCAGAAGTCGGCGTGCGGCTTGAACCAATTCTTTCGACGGCCAGTAGGACGTTGCATGTGTAATTTCTTCCTATCACAGAGCTTCTCAACATCAACTCTAGCCTTGACATTATCCTTTGACTTCCCGGGAATGTTTAGGCACGTGTGAAATAAGGACTCCGCGACATTCTTTACGGTGTGCATCACATCGATGTTATGGGGCAGTTCGAGGTCCTTGTAATACTCGAGCTTCGTTAAGGCTGCCTCGTGAGTCCAGTTGTGCGTTACACCATATCCCTCAAATTGATGGCCAGATTCCGATGCCGCTGGCACGAGAGCACGTAGCTCGGCATCAACAGCTATACCATCGAACTTTGGCACCTCTGTTACTTCATGCACAACTTTGCCTTTCTTGAAGTTCTTTTTGTCTTCTCTGAACGGATGCCTCCGTTTGAGGTACTGCCGATTCGTGTCAAACGCAACATACTTGCGACCCTTATTTAGCCAAAGGAACTCAAGTCGATGCCTGCACACTGGGCATGGCCATTTACCAGCTGTACACCATCCACATGTTAGGGCGTACCCAGGCATGTCATGCATGGTATACTGCAACCAAACTTTCATGCAGAAGTTTGTCTTCGATGCTCGGTCGTACGTCAACGTCCCGTGGTGCCAAGAGTGGTTCAAATCTTCCACAATCGGCTGCATGTAGACACTCAAGTTCTTCCCCGGGTAATGGGGCCCTGGAATGATCAGCGACAGAAACATGGTCTTCCTCGTCATTAGGACTCCGGGAGGGAGATTGAGCGGAATTACAAACACGGGCCAACAACTGTAATTGGAATTCGACATACCATATGGATTGAAGCCATCTGTAGCTATCGCAATTCTGACATTCCGAGCATCTGCTGCCATATGGGGGTATTTTCTATCAAAGTTCTTCCATGCATTGCCATCAGATGGATGTCCCATCTTCGTCCGCCCCTGATTGTCCTTTATTCGAGTCCCCATCTTGTGCCACGTCATCTGTTTGGCGGTCTCCTCAGTCAAGTAAAGCCGCTGGATTCTTTTTATGAATGGGAGATACCGAAGAATCGACTTTGCGATCTTTGACTGCCTCACCTGACCATCCTTTC